>NC_137702.1:0-1200000 GCF_964034855.1 Anser brachyrhynchus
GCCAGGGACGCCCAGGCCCTCCCTCACCTGCTGCTCCGCAGCAGCCACAGCCTAGGTCACGCTCGCCAATCACTCCCTCTGCGCAGACCAGTCCCAGCACACCTGGCCCAGGGAGCAAACACAGCACAGGCCTACCCCCACCATTGCTGCCCTTGCCCCCCCCCCCGCCTGCAGCCTCCCCAGCAGGGTGGCCCCCACACCCAGGTCGCTTGTCTGTGTCCATTGGCTCCCCCATGGACAATAAACACGGGGCCAACACCCCAGCCCCTGCCCCCTCCACACCCAGGAACCTGCACCTAGCAGCACGGCCACAGCCACTTACAGTGTCCCCAAACACAGAGGGCAGCACAAGCCAGAAAGCAAACTTTATTAAACTCTTACGCAGGACTCCTGGGAGGGAGACTGCGGCAGAACTCCCTGCCCAGACATTCTCCCCTTCCCCTGGGGGGCTGCGGGGCTCAGGCATCCAGCAGGTCCATCCGTCCGTCTCAGCATCCATGCCCTGGGGAACAGCTGCCTCCTGCAGAAATGGGCTGTGAGGCACAGAAGGAGGAAGAAAAAGGAAAAGGGCACAAGTGGGATACAAGCAGCAAGAGAGGAACTGGGTGGACAGACAGACAGCAGGGCAGAGGGACAGAAGAACCACCGGGGGGGCAGGGAGCGGGACAGGGGTGATCAACGGGGTTGGACAGAGAGTCCAACAGAGGCACAATTGCGACAGCCAGGATGACCGAGAGTAATAGCAGTTTTACTGACATCAGACAGCATTAGTTTGGGATGAAATCAGAGTTTTGGTTTTTGGATCAGAGATGACTCTGTTGAACAGTCTCTGCCTTTCCAGTATTTGAAAGGAAAAGGCATGAGGATAAGCACACAAGTATGAAGCTATTATTACCAACAGAGATGCTGGAAGTAGGCTTCTCAATATCGCTTCTGGTACTTGTGGAGTAATTGCCTTAAGTAACTAGGCAAATTAAACTAATATTCACATTTTAAAGAAAACGTGCAGCATTGAAAAAGCTTTCAGGGTGGAGGGTAGCTGCGCTACCTAAGTGTTCCCTAGGCCTCCAACTTTACATGCTATTGCACTAGGGGAACTTGGTGTGCTGACTCTAAGGAACAGTACAGAGCGTAGAGCAGAGTGGAGACACCACGGATAGGCTCTGTGATGAGACGGGGACCTGATGCTCTTATGCGCACCAAGACTGATAAGCTGCATGTTTACCATCCTTGTGAGAAAAATCTCAAATAATTTTCTTCAGACAGGATCTTCTGTGAAGCTATTTTATTCGTGATTGCAATGGCGGGCATCCTGTCAATCAGGAACGCATTTTAGTAAACAAATCATAACCTTTTATTCCCTATTACCTGACGCCTGATCACCTCCCCTGTTTCCTCATTGGCTAAGTACTACAGGTTCACAAGCTACTCGACGCTCCTCTATACCACGTATGTACAATTTTTGTGTTTTTTCAACCCTTTAATTTCTCCTTTCTTATGTTTTGAGAACTTTGTGATCTTTGTTTTACTGTTCTCACACTGCTCATCTTGTTTTTCTCAAGCTTCTACCTTATTTTGGAACAGTGAGGCCTTCTACTGTCCACTTATCTACAGGTGACCCATTCGGTGATAAACTGGAGCTGATTGATACAGCGGTGCACTAAGGGTTAAGAAGAAGGTTACTCACAGGCATAGAGTGGTAACCAGGCTAGAATAAGAGAAAGTGGGAACCAGTAAGAAGTTGCTAGGCTCGGACGGGCCTATAGAGGGCTATGCATGATCAAAAGGAATGCACTAATCAGAAGTCTGTAACTACGCACGCTAGCTGCGTGCAGTGCATGTAGCTGGTTCAGAAAGCTATATAATATCTGGCATTGGAACAATAAAGGGTCTCCATTTCTCGACTATTTTGGAGTCTGTGTCCTCATTCCCTTCACTTATCTACTTAGCATTTCTCCTTATTATGACTACACGATTACCTTGGAATACAGAAAAGTAATTCTCTACTGCAAAAACACAACTTTGTTTCTCGCACCCTGAGCCAACCACCTGTCATGGTTTTGACAGAACGCTGTACTCTAGTGAACTTTTGCTCATTATATCATCACTATAATACCAAACCACACCTCCATCCCAAAAGCTCCATGCCTCCAAGCTGCGACCGCCCCTCACTGAGCACACGCTCTGAATTTCTCAGACCCCTATAGCTTTAAACGAAAGCAAGAAAACTTTACAAATCATAACCAAGATATGCCTGACTAGAGTCACTCAAGCTCCACCTAAAAGGGACAGAAAATAATCACAGAGTCATAGAATATCCCGAATTGGAAGGGATCCACAAGGATCATCGAGCCCAACTCCCGGCATCACACAGGTCAACCCAAAAATTCAGACCATATGACTAAGTGCACAGTCCAAATGCTTCTTAAACTCCGGCAGACTTGGTGAAGCGACTACCGGCCTGGGGAGACTGTTCCAGTGCTCAACAACCCTCTCAGTGAAGAACCTCTTCCTGATGTCTAGCCTGAACCTCTCCTGCTGCAGGTTGACACCATTCCCACGGGTCCTATCACTGGTCTCTAAAGAGAACAGATTGGTGGATAATGTAAATTGGCTTAAGTGAAAGGGGATGTTAGGGAAGATACCATCACGAAGGATACCTTTCTGACTTCCGGGATCAGTCGACGGGCTGAGCCTCTCTTCCCCCCGCACTGGGATGTCGTGGGGTAAGATCTGAATGCTTGGTTGTACCAGGCGTCTCCGTAGAAACTCAGAAATCTCTAGAGCCTTTGTGCCTTTTAATGCGTTAATAGCCAGGACGAGTACCCGTGTATTTCATGCGTGCTCGCTTGCTTTTGCGGACAGTGAATTTATCGCCGACAATTCCAAAGAACCTGTGTCCCTGTTGCTGTAATAAACTGCCCTTCGTTGCATTGTTCCTAGCTGTGACAGTTCTCATTGAACACAACTAGAGCGAGGGTGTCCTACGTTATTGGTGAATCCGTGACCCTGGTAGTTCAGTACCCCGAATCCGACCAGACCCGTAACAGTTAGTCAGCTACGCCCCTTAACACGACAGTATTTCATAGAGAAAAACATTAAGCCTAAGATTTCTCATCCCTAAGGCCTTAGGGGGGCAGGCCGAGAAGGAACCAGAGATGCTTAGTATGTCTCCTGAGAATCGCAGCTTACAGTTACTACACGTCTTCTGGTCTCATGGGATGAGGCAGAGGTATAATTAATTCCTTCTCCATCTCTCTCTAAAGAGTTTTCCTCCTATCTGTGACAAAGGAGAAAAATGTTATGGTCGTGGAAGTCGTTATACAAAGCCACACTCAGTGAATTCACTATTACAGTTAAGATCGTTTTTAATCGAAAACACCTCAGCAGCAGTGTTACCACTGCAAACATAGCGCTGCACAAAAATTCAACTCAAGATAAAGGAAAGGGCGAGCTAAAAGGACAAATGACGTGACCGAAGGCATCTTCAACAACCATCTGGTAGATGGTTGTCCACAGCCCTTGGATTCCATGGTTGTCTTCCCTGCCAAGTGAATCCTGGAAGAACAAGAAAAGATACACAACATGTCCACAAAAACTTTTGGGGAGGCTACTGAAAAGAAAAACAAAAAAATAGAAACAGCATACAGCTAGTACGTCAGTTTTGTTAACAGAGTAACATTAACATACTAGAAATTTCCACATTCTATGTAGCCCCAAGGTGGTGCTGGGTACATCCACTGATATTAATGGGGTGGCACAATGTAAGAGATAGTTAATAGACAAGGTACACCTGAGGTGCACAGATTGCATATTCCATGCGACAAAAAAGGCACAGCTTGGCACCCAGTTTGGATCAGCTTGTGTATGAGTCTGCTGATACGTGAGTATATACAGCAAGCAGACAAGTCTTTTACTCCACAGACTCAGTTTCATTTATGTATATACATACATATACATATGTGTATGTATCTCTCTCTCTCTCTCTCTACATATATATATATATAAACAAACAAACGTTGGGAACTTCATAACCACTTGAATAACAATCATTAGCTATGCCTACGCTGAAAGCCAGGACTATGCCTAAGTGATTAAGTAAACACAGAGTCTTATCTGTGAAATGCTGAAAATGCCCCATAACCACTGGGGGGCTTATGCACGGTGTACATAATTTTTACGCAAACATGCATCTTAATACACAAAGAGGAGGGGTGAGGCGGACAAAGGTTTTAGGGACGCGTCAAGACCAGAACAGCCACTGGGCAATCGCTCAGATGTGCAAAGCTCAGCTAAAACCTGCACAAATCCACCAAAAGAAGGAGGCTACCTACTTGTCTGCTTAAAATAACCTCTACAAAGAACGTATTACAAAATCAAAAACGAAACTATCATCCAGCAAAGCAAACGTCTGGAATACAATGGGCTAAAACTGACAGCTGAGGTTTGATTCTTTAGCAATTTCAAAGGTCTTCAGATCCTACCTGACTTCTCGTGCATGGTGGCATTGCAGCACAGAAATGAGGGGAGCGGGAAGATCGCAACAGGCCAAACGCGGTGCTGAGCTCCTACAGGAGCTGGTGGGATAGCACTGACAAGAGTGAGACAGGCTGTCAGCCTTCTGCACGAGCTGAAGAAGAGGAGCGCCAGTGTCCGAAGAAGCTGTTTCTTCTCATACTTCATTTAATACACACCGTCTTTAAATCCAGGACGTCTTCTTAGGGAAGAGATAAAGAAGTAGAGTTAGCGGCTCCAAGGACACTTTAGGATCTTAGTTCTTTCTATAGTTAGCTGCTATCCACAAAACCAAACCAGTTAAAATAGAGAGTTACATTAAAAATTCTTGATAATAACAAAAGTATGGGATTTAAAAAAAAAGACATGCACGGAAAAGAGGTTAAATTATCTCATTCGTTTCTCAATTCCGCCACAAACTCCACGCTCAGCTCCTCTTAACTCACTCACCCCACTTACCCATCCAAACACAGGGCGGACGCAGCAGTTCTCATCATTCTTGGTAAAAAGACAACATTTTCATGTTTGCTGTCAAATATCATCTCTTTCCAGCACAATTTCCTGCAAGCTATGCTAACTCCTCCAGGCTTTTTAATATATGCTAGAAACTTCACTGTTTTATATTAATGACCATCTCGGTGGAAGTCGCCGAGCTGCTATCTTTGATTCTGCTGTCTTCACAAATACAAATAAAACAGTACTTCAGCAACAATCTATGACAAACTAGGCAATACATGCATCTACCTCTTACATAAGAAAGGAAAGAATTTGTAGACAACATCCAGAAAGTATTACCTTGTTAGATATCAGAGTGGTGGGGCAGAATGACAATGCTACACAAGACTGTACTTACACTCCTGGGATTGCACAGGTTTGCTGGAATACAAAAACAATAAAGTAAGGTCACTATGCGGAACAAGTTCACTCACTCCATTATTACTGTGAATGACAAGAATATTTCAGTAAGCGTTCTTTTAAACCCATGGGAATTTTCAGATTTATGTCAATTTGGCTTCATGAAAACTGAAACTTGCAGTGCAAAGATCATTTATAAAAGCTGTAGCAGGTGAGCTTTTTAGGCACGGATTTTGTCACCTTTTTGGGTAATGTTCGTCTCTCTCCCTCATTACCCCCCTTCCCTCCCCTCCCCCCCCCCAAAAAAAAAACAAGAAAAAAGATTAAAGACCACAAACTGGGACTTCTCAGAGGTATGACTCCATTTTTCACCTTATACACACAGTTTCTTCGCTATGCTAAACTTTCACAATGACTGTATAATAGAGTCTTACTAATATTGTTTCTGTCTGTGAGTTTGATACTACTTCCCCAGGTTGGATGAAACAAGCATTTTTCATTGTGACGGACATCAAAACAAATAATGTCTCTTGTCAGCTATGGAGTCCTGCTGGCAGTATTACCAGCTCACACAGAATCCCATCTAGTTTTTGGGGTCCACCCCATCTATCCTCAGCAGTGGGAAGTTCTTCCAGAAGCAGACAGACTGTTATTCGTTCCTCAATGGAGCTGAGGCTCCGTAAGGCTTTGCTTTTTTCTTCCCTCACTCCCTCTTCTATTTCCAAGCTTTAACTTAAAAGCTAAGCTTGTGGGGCTGGGGGGAATCCCCAAATCAAATCCCAGCCCCAACATCCCATAGTCCCCTACTCTCAGGCCCAGCAATCTACACATGCACACAATGCTACAGACTGTGGTGGGCAGGTCCTTCAGGGCAGGGATGTCGTCATCTTTTCAGGTGACGTTCAGCTCCCTGAAAGGGCTGAAATACCACATCCACACTCACTTCCCCTACTTGATTCGCACAGGTGTAGTCAGAGGAACAGGGCCACACCAGCACTCCCTGCTCACAAAGCTCACTGCCTACCTCCAGGTTTGCATCGTTTCCTTGTATTACTGTTAATTCTGACACATTTCTGCTATAAAAGCATATCTCAGTGGCATTAAACAACCAAATGCGTGGACTGTGCTGTCTGCAGTATTTTATCCCACACACTCCAATTACTTAATCAGCTGTTGAGCCCGTGCCTCGAGCAAGCATTTTGCTGGGTAACCATCTCCTAGTCTTGAGGGGACACGTGAGAATAATTTTTTCTTGGATAGTATTTACTTCAAATACTCCTGCCAGGCCAGTTTAAGGAATCCACAAATTCCACGGGAGAGAGGCTTGCCTAAATTGATTCTGTCTTTCTGATAATTTGCTCAATGGAGCATTTCTCCCTTCGGTATTTCTGGGGTAATGACAACGACTTGGATTTCAGAGAAGCAAGGTTTGAAAGGATAGGTAGTATCTTGAAATAGATCAGATTTCAGGAGTACAATCTCAATACATTCCAAAACCTAAATTCCACAATGCTGCTTCTGCAATCTGAGGGACAAACTCTTCTGCCACAGATGGGCAGGGATATCAGACCAGCGCATAGGAACACTTCAGGAGTCAGCAGAAGTGGTAACGAGAGCTGCATCACTCTGTGATAGATACCTGTGTCCGAACAAGCTTTCCTTCCGCTCACAGAGGAAAAGAGCTGGCGTCCTACAAAACGTCTCGCGTCTACCACTTTGGAGTGTTCTCAGTCAGCTCGTCTGTACTTCAACTTCCCTTTGAAGGAAGTAGCAAAGTACATAAAAACCTCCTTCCGGTAGCTCGGCACTGACCTGCAAGCCAGCACCAGGAGAAGGGCTGTGTCACACTTCAGCCCGGAGAAGAGAAGGCTCTGGGGAGACCTCATTACTACCTTTAAACACGTATAGTGGACTTACAAAAGAGACAGGCAAGGACTTGTTACCAGGGCCTGTAGCGACAAGGCAAGACAAGTTTTAAACTGAAGGAAGATAGATTTAGATTGAACAAAAGGAAGAAGTTCTTCTCAATGAGGGTAGTAAGACACTGAAACAGGCTGCCCAGAGAAGTTGTAGAGGCCTCATTACTGGAGGTACTCAAAGCTGGGCTGGATGGGGCTTTGAGCAACCTGACCTAGTGCAAGACGCCACTGATCGAGGCAGGGGGGATGGACTAGATTATCTTTAAGCGTCCCTTCCAACCCAAACCACTCTACGATTACGTGAAAGGAATTGCCTCCCAAGTCATTCTTGACTGACTACAATTAGCATTCTGGAAAGCCCTGCAAGCACTTGTTCATTATTTCTAGGGTAATTCTTAAAGCTGAAGCAGACCAAAGTTTTGTCAACAAAAGCCTTTCGGGAGACTACTGAAAGGAAAACCAAGCCAAACCAAAAAAACAGAAACAGCAAGTGGCTATTACATCAGTTTTGTTAACAAAGTAACATTAACGTACTAGGAATTTCCACGTTCTTTACCCTCCACCTTTAAAAGGTCACCCAATTCTGTCAGTGTTCACCATTAGCATTCTTTAAAACTTTCACATGGACATCTGAGAAAAACATTTCAAGTCCCTGTCATCGAGGGAGAAGAGGAAAAAAAATAGGGATGAGGGGGGAAGAAGCACAGCCATTCCTTTCCTCGGTAAGGTGAGCAAAAAGCTCAGGCGCTCAGCAAGAACATTCTTTGAAAGATAAAACAGAAGAAACTGCAGGTTATTTAACCTCAGCTTGTCCTGGTTTCAGCTAATATAGAGTTAATTTTCCTCCTAGTAGCTGGTAGGGTGCTATGTTTTGGATTAGGCTGAGAAAAGTGTTGATAACATGCTGATGTTTTAATTGTTGCAGAGCAGTGTTTACACCAGGCCAAGGACTTTCCAGCTTCTCTTTCTGTCCTGCCAGTGGGCAGGCTGGGGGTGCAGCAGGAGCTGGGAGGGGATAGACCCAGGGCAGCTGACCCAAACTGGCCAAAGGGGTATTCCATACCATCTGGCGTCATGCTAAACAATATATAGGGGTGGCTAGCAGGACTGGGGGGACCAGCTGCTTGCGGATAGGCTGGGCATCGGTCAGCAGGTGGTGAGCAATTGCATTGCGCATCACTTGTTTGTGCACATTATTATTAGTAGTACTATTATCATTATTATTATTATTTTCCTGTTTTTATAAGCTGTCTTTATCTCAACCCACAGGCTTCACTTTCCCATTTCTCTCCCCCATCCCAGAGAGGGAGAGGGGAGGACAAGCCAACGGCTATGTGGTGCTTAGCTGCCAGCTACGTTAAACCACAACATGGCTATAGAGTCACATGTATTTGTGCCTGCTCATTTATTCATCTGCCAGTTTATTTTGCTACAGACCGTAGAAACTGCAAGGTTACCACCTTTTGTAACCGATGGGATCTTCGGTAGGAATAGCTGTCTAAAAGAGCCAACAAAATCCCCTTCATCGACAGCCATTTGAACTTTCGTCGTCTAAAAATAGTCCTACAAACATTCCCCGGGATGCTCAACTTCAGCATCTTTCCATTCAACTTGAGGCAGAACAAGCCCTTACCCTGAACATCTTCATCTGGCTCTCCTCTGCTAGCAGAGTAGTACTCTGATACTGACCAGTACGTGCTGCAGCCTACTCGCTTACGTGTATTTACTGCAATCTGGTTCGATATGCTCACAGAGAAACCAATGAAAAATCCGCCCTTTCTTTCAGAAAAAAAATAATAAAATAACTACGACACGGTAAGGAAAAAAAGCTGAACATGCGGTCCTTTACCAACGGGCAGATCCAACATCAGCACAAGGAGTTTTTGGTCATGTGAGCAATCACCTACACCAGCCATCAGGACAAGCCAAACGCACGCACATAAGACTCCATTTAAAAAACATGTAAAGTTCCTTTATAGCTTATGGAAGTAACAACCTACATCTTAGATGCAGTTAGACTGCATCGGTTTAGGGACTGCCTCCTTCCAAAAAAAAAAAAAATCCTCCAATCTGTTCATCCGTTCACAGTTATGCAAATTCAATCAGGCCTTTGAGCCTGAGGTGCAGGAAAATTACTAAAGCACACCTGGATTTCACCCGGAGGTCGCTGCGACTTACCCGGACAGCTGGGACAGACGGGCTGCTCTTTCTCCTGGGACACCTGCGACTGCAGCACGCCAGCTGCAGCTTTCCTCCCTTCAGCTGCCGCGCCACCTTCGCTCGGCGACAAACCCCGCGGGGGTCCCAGCGGCGGGGAGCTGCTTCTGCCCTGGTGAGCCGCAGGGAAAGGAGAGAGCCGGCCGTCAGCACGCGGGGGGAGGAAAACCTCCGAGGCGCAGCCCGACGATCGAGCGCAGCGAGGACCCGCGCCCGGCCGCCGCAGCCCCCACCCCTCCCGGCCCGACGCTCCGGGGAAGCGCCCCCGAAGGCTCTCGCTCGCCTCACCGCCGGCAGCCGCGCTCGCAGCCAGCGGCAACCTGCGCCTCCCGGCGCGCACGGCCCGGCCCCGGCCCCGGCCCCGGCTCGGGGAAAGACCGGCCGCGCACCACAGAACTACAGCTCCCAGCATGCCGCGGGACGGAGCAGTCCATCCGACGCAGAGGGGAGTCGGCCAAGCGCACGCAACCGCCCCCCCCCCCGCCGCTTCGCCCCCTTCCCCCCCAGCCCTCCGAAGCCCCGCGCAGTGCAGACGCCGCCGCACGCCCGGTCCGCTCCGCTCCGGCGCGGCGCCGCCCCCGCCCCGCACAAGGGCCGTTTCCGCAGAAGCTGCCGACCGCGTGGCGCCCCAACCGCCCGCCGCCTCGTCCCCTCCCGGCCCGGCCCGGCCCGGGGCGGCACCGACCACCAACCTCGTTGCGGCACCGCGCCTCGGCGGCCCGGCCCGAGCTGAGCCCAGCGCGGCCCGGCCCGACAGCTTCCGCCCATAGCTCCGGCAAGCCCTGCACGGCACCTCCGCCCTGCGTTCCTCCGAGCCAATCACGGAGCGTTTCCGCCCTGAGTTAAGGCTAGCCGTGACGCCACTTCCGCCCTCACGGTCCAGCCAATCACGGCGCCGCTTCCCTGTGGGAAGGCGACCCTCAGGCTGCTCCTGTGCTGCTTTTTATTTATTTATTTATTTATTTATTTATTTATTTTAAAGAAGGCGCGGGTGTTCTTGGTCCTCCCTCGTCAAGTATATCTGCGAGAAACATCTCAAATAATTTTCTTGACACACGAACTTCTCTGAGGCTATTTTATTCGCGGTTGCAGTGGCGGGCGTCCTGCCGATCAGGAGCGCATTGCAGTAAGCACAGCATCAACTTTTATTCCCTATTCCCCGACGCCCGATCCCCTCCCCTGTGTCCTCATTGGCCGAGTACTGCAGGTTCACAAGCTACTCGACGCTCCTCTGTCCCATGTATGTACAATCTTACTTCTTTTTCAACCCTTTAATTTCTCCCTTCTTTTCCTTTTTTTTTTCCCCTTTCTTATGTTTCAGGAACCTGTGATCTTTGTTTTACCGTGCCCACGCTGCTCAACCTGTTTTTCCTCAAGCTTCTGCCTTATTTCGGAACAGTGAGGCCGCCTACTGTCCGCTTACCCACGTAGCGTTTCTCCTCATTATGACTGCACAACTACCTCGGAATACAGAAAATTAGTTCTCTACTGCAAAAACACAACTTAGTTTCTCACAGTTCCCTCCTCTTCTTTCCTTACTCCTACTGTTGTTTTTGCACCTCTTCACGTACCGCGCTCTTGAGTTTCTCCAACGTTAAGGCGCAATAGTCTTCTTCGGATGTCACGGGGGATGGTAGGCGTACAAAGCCATTATTTTTACAATACCAACAAATAGTGGTTTGAGCCAATTCTGTTCAGGTAACCACGAAGTTAGTTTCTCCCAAATGTTTCTAAATGCCCAGGAACTGTCATCTTGAGCTACTCTATGTAGGATCTTTCCTCCCCACGCCCCCCCAGTATACTTTTTTCCCCCCAAATATCAGTCAAATCCGTCCCATTTGATCTAC
Source organism: Anser brachyrhynchus (assembly GCF_964034855.1). Taxonomy (NCBI): domain Eukaryota; kingdom Metazoa; phylum Chordata; class Aves; order Anseriformes; family Anatidae; genus Anser; species Anser brachyrhynchus. The sequence goes on from NC_137702.1 coordinate 11,354, forward strand.
ATATATACAGCAACTAGCATTAATTACAGTGCACGCTCCTCCTTATGAGGTTATTAATGAATCGAATACTATTCGATTCTACAGTCCTATTTTTGCAAACTTATCAAACTTATTTTCTAGTTCTTCAGTTATAGCGGAGATATTTACAATAGCTTTTTCTAATTCACCCACCCCTAACCAAGGTAAAAACCACCTTGCAAAGCTGTGAAATACTAGAGAATTTTACTAGAGAATTGTCTGGAGTCCGCTTAATCCTGCGTGTGGTCTCAAGGGGCCTTTGGCTTTGTGGGTCTTCAATAATAGTTACGTTTGGAATTATTGCCTCCAGGGTGCAAGCTCCCTTCCATCCCAGGGGCAACACCTTCCTGGCTTTATTGCCACGTAGCCAGTACCACCTCTCGCCATTTGGGACAGGCCATCCAGTTGCAGGATTCTCACGTTGCATCTGGCGTGCGCTATGTATATTGGCGTTCCTGTGGCTACCATATTTGGTGCAGCGTGGGTTATTCCCTGCGTGGATAGTTCCACACCCAGGGTCAGTACTATCACCCCCTGAGTTTCTATCAATGTTGTTTAAAAGGCACCTTCGATAACGCGGTATATTGTAGCCAGGATTACGCGCAGGGAGTGTGAGAAACACTCCGTAGCCAGTAGCTTAGGCTCAGGCGAGGGTCTCAGTGAAGCAGTAATTTATTCGCGATCGCAATGGCACGCGTCCCACAAGCAGGAGCGCGCCTACTAGTCACACAGTACGGTTTATGTACTTTCTTTCTTGACGACCGGGACCCTCCCCTGTTTCCCCATTGACTGGGTATTCCGGGTTCACAACCTATCCGACGCTTCACAGACACTACGTGGCCTTCAGTTGCCGGCCTGTTCAATTTCAAATCTCTTTTGACTTTTTTACTGTTTGAAGTGGTAATGTTTCTTCACTGATCTGACTTGACACCGTGATTTTCATCTAGCTGCTCTGAGGAGTCCGGTTGTCTGCATTTTACAAGGTTGTCCGTTAAGCTTTCTTATCACTGCGAGCCTCAACACTGCATTACTTCCCTCTAAACAACGTAACTCTGCAAAAACAACATTTTTATTCCCACAATTCCCCCCTTTTCTTCTTTATAAATTGTTGATTTTTGCAAAACTTTTCTCTGCGGTGTAATTTGGTAGATCTCTTCCTCTTCTTCACCTTCTTTGCTTTCCATCCCCTCTAATATCATCACCTTACGGGAGTAAGGTGGTGGCTCCACGGTCATTTGTTTCAATAGCGCAGTTTCAGTGAACCGCTGTACTAGTCCTTTTACACAGGGGATAATGCAACAACCAAGGGTCGTCAAAACTCCTGCTGCTACGATCAAGGATGCAGATACGCACGCCAGGATCCTTTTCCATTTACCAGACCAAAATTCTGAACATCCCACGAAGCAACAGCCGGTTCCTAATTACTCTGCCAATTCACTGGCAGAGGCGGGAAGCCCCTGCAACGCTGCACTTACAGCCCCATCCTCCAAACCACTAGTGCTGGGCATTAAAGTGCAGCAAACGACCGCCCAGCCTCCCACACACACACCCCCTCCCGCGCCCACCACCCCTACCTCACGGCCGCTGCTCCACCGCTCGTCCCCGCCCTCCCGGGGCTCAACCCGCCGCCCTCGCCCACTCTCGGGCGCTCCGGTCGCAGCCGCGACCCCCGAGCGCCCCGCCGCCGCGTCGCCGGGGCCACCCAGCGGCCCCTTCGGGCCCCCGCGCGCCCGATTCGCTCGGCCCCGCGCGAAATTTGCATGCCCCGCCCCCGGCACCGCCTCTCCCTCCCCGCGGCTCGCCGCCCGCGTGCCCCGCCCACCGAGCCCCTGCGCCCGACCTCCGCTCCGCGCTGATTGGCGCAGCTCGGCCCCCTCTGAGCGGTCGCCCCGCCCCTTCGCCCGCCCTCCCTCCCCTCCCCTCCGGCGTGATTTGCATGCCCCGCCCATCTCCCCGGAGCCGCGCCGCCGCCCGCCGCCTCATTGGCCGGGGCCCCGGGCCGCCCGCCCCGGCGGCACCGAGCAGCGCCGCGGGACCTGCGCGCGGCCGGCCGGGCCGGGCCGGGCTGGGGGGCTCTCGCCGGCAAGGAAGGCTCGGCAGAAGGCTGCCGCCGGCGGGGGTCCTCCGACCCTCCGTTCAGCGCCTGCGGACGCCTCCGGAGCGAGGCACGGGGCCGCGGGGCTCGGCCCGGCGCGGCGACCGGGGGAGCGGAGCCGCCGCACGAGGAGGGGCTGCGAGCGCTGAGCGCGCTCGAGCCGGAGGGGAGACGCTTTGTCTGCTCCGGGAGCCGGGAGGAGGCGCGACCGGGACGGCGACCCGAGCTGGCCGCGAAGGGGTGTCCGGAACCGGGAAGGACGGCCGGGGGGCGGCTGCTGCTCAGGAACCGGCCGGGCAACCGGACACGCGTGCGGCGAGCACTTGCGGCGTGCGGCGGTAGCTTTGCGTGTGCGTACACGTTGGTGTCGTTACTTTCTCTTAATTTGCTGTCCTATTAAACTGTCTTTATCTCAACCCGCACGCTTTACCCACCCCACCCCACCCCCTATTCTCTCGCCTTTCCCGGAGGGGGGGGACTGAGGCAGCGAGGAAGCGGCTGCGCGGCGCTGAGCTGTGCGGCAGGTTGAAGCTCGGCAGCCGGAGAGGCTCCCGCTGCCCCGGCATCGCGGCCAGACCCTGTCGCCTTCCCCTCCCCCGACAGCCGAAGGGCCACCCCGCTACATAACCTGCTCCCGTAAAGCTGGCAAGCGCCGTGTGCTCGGGGTGCTGGAAGCAGCCACCGCAGGGCCGGAAACATAGCTTTCCACCCGGAACACCATCCTGGGCTTTGAAAAGCAAGTCTTGCGAGAAAAACCTCAGTAACTTGCTCAGACAGGGTCTTCTGTGAAGCTGTTTTATTCACGATTGCTGCGGCGGGGGTCCTGCGAGCGGGAGCAACCAGCAAAAGTCTATCGTAACCTTATATTCCCTCTTACCCAACGCTTGATTCCTCCCGTTTCCTCACTGGTTGAGTACTACAGGTTCACAAGCTACTCAACACTTGTTGCTATACCATGTATATCCAATTTTACTTGACCAACTGTTAATTTCTACCCCCCATCTTGTCTTGTGACCACAGGGCCCACGATCTCTTGCTTTTACTGATTTTGCACTGCTCGTCCTGTTTTTCTTACCTATCCTCCTTATCTGGGGACAGTGGGACCTTCCCCTTATCTGTTTAACGTCCTCTCCACTGCTGTGCTGCTGTCATGCCTGCACAATCACTTTTGGATGTGCAAGGTTAGTGGAATGTTCCACCGCAAAAACGCATTCTACTGCAAAAATGCAACTTTTTCTCACGGTCTCATGGCAACACGGCACGCCAGAAATAATTGAATCAGACAGTGGCACTCGTTTCCACAATGACCTCGTAAACATCTGGGCCAAACAGCATGGCATTGAATGGGTATACCACGTCCCTTCTCCCGCACCAGCATCCAGGAAAACAAACAAAGAAACAAAAAAACGCAATACAGCAGACTGATAAAGAATATGCTGAAAGCAATGGGTGCTGAGACATTCAAACATTGGGATGCTGTACTGGGTCTGGCTGGGATGGAGTTAACTTTCCCTGGGGCAGCCCACACAGTGCCGTGCTCTGCACGTGTAGCTAGAACAGCACCGGTGTCACAGCGGTGTCGTGTCTACTGCTGAGCAATGCTGGCACAGCATCAGGACTCCCTCAACCCCCCCCCCGAGCCAGCACCAGCAGGCTGGGGGTGGGCAAGAGGGGAGGAAGGAACATCAGCAGGGCAGCTGACGTAAAGCAGCCAAAGGGATGTTCCGTACCATATGATGCCACACTCAGCAATAGAAGGTGGAAAAAGGAAGAAGAGGGGAGGGGTGGGCTCTCACTGTGAAAACATCTGTCCTCCCGAACAATGGGTACATGCGTTGAGGCCCTGCTTCAAGGCCGTGGTCAAGCATCGCCCATTGGTGGGAAGTGGAGAGTGATTTCTTTCCTCTGCACTTCCACACAGCCTTTGTGTGTTTTTTTTTTCCCCCCTTTCCCTTTAGTTAAATTATTTAATAACAATTTTCCCTTAATAATTATTTTTCCTTTTAATTAAATTATCCTTATCTCAACCCATGAGTTGTTTCTTTCCGTTTCTTCTTCCCCTCCTCTTCTGAGGAGGGGGAGTGAAAGAGCAATTGTGGTGGAGTTCAGCTGCCTAGCAAGGTAAAACCACCACAGATGCACATGCAGCAACAGCCACCTGGTTAGTCTGCCAATCGAGCTAGCCCTGCCCAATCAAAACTCCTACACACATAGAAAGGGATAAAGTCCTTGCAGCGCATTTAAAAAAAGCAACCAAACAAACAAACAAAAAACAAAACATACTGGGGAAGACAGTCTGACTTATTCCTGCCTCAGGCAAAGGCAAAGCCATCCGTGGGATTGCTTTTGCTCAAGGACCTGGGTGCACTTGGCGGGTGATGCAGAAGTATGGGGCAGTCTGAAAACCCTCAAGGGTGTCTGGGGTGAGCATAGGCAGTCCTTTGAGTTGTACAATGTTAGTTGCCGTGTAACACTGTATGTCATCTGCAGTCGCTATATGTCAACGGCATTACAGTACGAGTCGCTCAGATTAACGAAGAATGACAGCACGTGCACAGACACGCGGGGCTTTCCTTGCATACAGGGATCACCGTGCCTGCACGTGCGCGCACACACCCACCCCAACTTTCGGCGAGTCCTCCCGCTCCCAGCCTCAGCACACAGGCAGCCCTGCTGCCCAGGACTTCCACGATCCTGGGGACTCCTGCTTGCACTCACCTTCTTCCTTGCCGTAGCCCCAGCAACGCTCAGTAACCTCACCACGCTCTAAGGTTTCTCTAAGACCCTTCTGGACCCAGCTTGGCTGCCCCCCGGCAGCAAAGGGGCCGCAAGGCAGACAAACTGCAACTGCAGCCTCCTCATCGTCTTCCTCCTCCACCAGCCCTGCAGTTGCCATCCGCACCCAGGTGCAGCCCTTCTATGAGGAGGGGCTGCTGGGCTCACCACCCTCATTAGCCACACCTGGGGCTCCAGTGATTGGGGGTCCAGTGACAGGTTTTTAGTTTTTAGGGTTTTTTTTTATTTTTATTTTTATTTTTTTACTGGGGCCCTGTGACAGGTTTTTACTATCTTTTCCTAATCTTCTTCCCAAATGTCCCGGTTCTCTGGGATTAAACTCTCCTTTCCACATACAAACTTTACTATTTCAGATTATTAAAGCGCCCCGTTCCAATCGTAAATCCACAGGACTTCGGGAAAACACCTGAAGCACTCGGCCCTCCGTCTTCTAGACAAACAATACCACCGTTTCCACAAAGTTTACATTTCAACAGGACCAAATTTCAAGCTGAATGCCAATTTTTCTCATGCACTTTGTTAGTAAGCCCACGCAAAACAAGGAATCACTCCTACGTATCCATCAGTATGGGGGTTTAAAAAGGTACTGAGGCCTAAATAAATTCGCTCTCCCCCTTCTTACCAAATTCCCAGGGCTCAAGCCCGAACCGCCAAAGAAGTGACTCTCCGTTCTACCGCTTTGATAATCAGTCAGCCCCGCTCCCCCCCCAGTACTTGGGAAACCGACCAAACACCACAGCGAACATACCCAAACTTCTCAACTGTTCCTTAGATAATGCTCCCGCCTTTCTCCTTGTCACACTCGAAACATTTAAGAGGATTACAAGCTACACCAGCGGGCCCGTACATTGGGCACCACCAGTCAACGCTGGGATAAAGCAGCGCTTCCTTTCGGTCTGTCGTGCGCCTCGTTCGTCTCCGGCCGTTCCCCTCGCGGAGAATACGGAACCGCGGATCGGAACTCCGCGCTCGCCTCGCGGCGATGCTGCGTCTCACTCACGCGGCGCAATCACGCAATCACGCAAAGAGGCCCCCCCGCACTTCTCGTTCATCCCACAGGAATATATCACTTAAAACAACAACCAGACTTGTTTGTAACTCGCTTCACGACAATACTTTGTCTCAAACGCATACGCTTACACAAATGCTTTCAACACGACACACCCAGACACCTACAAATAAGACATACAATTGTTGCCGCTCCAATTAATATCCCTCCAGCAGCTGCAAATGTTACCCAGGTAACCTTGTCACAATTTTGAGAGGCCCGCTTACCCTTCTCCTGCTTCTTATACAGTCATTAGCGGGTCTGTCCCGGCTCCCAAAACTGGGATGCAGCGGTAACCTCGGATTTGCTCGATCTACTCCCAAGATCGCCAGCGGCCGCTCGGTCAGTCAGCCTGTAGGGTACCCTCCTCCCATACGGGGACTATGCTGCACGCCAGACGTCTCTGCGCGATTTACCGGCCGCCCCGGCCACACGTACGACTTACAGGCCCTTCCCGTACTGTAAAACGCACCGTTTGTCCGCGGCGTCAGGAGGTCTTGGCCTGCTCCCGCGGTGAGCGGCTGAGAGCGGAGGCTCCTCCGAGGAAAATACTCGGGGTGCACCTAGGGGCATCCGCTCCGCAGTCGATCCCGCAGCCGAGCAGAGCGTCTCCTGGCTGGCTCGCCAAACTGACTTGTGGCAAACGGAGTCCACAATCAATAAGATCGTAAAGTAGGTATGTTTATTCAGCACTGGGCAGCACGGGGGGTAGTCCCACCAAAGTCGTGCGCACCCGACGCAGCAATTTGCCGTGGTTGTATGCAGCACAGGGTTACGTACGCATAAAGTTTCACGGTACGCCTATACCTATTCATAACCTGTCCCCGCTTCGCGTTAAAATCGGTTCCAAGGAGTTATTTCCATCAACTCCTCCCATCTTTGCTTGCGCAGTGTCTCCTGGTGGGGTTCCTCGGGGGGATGAAGGTTGATGACTCTTCCTCGTCACCGCTAGTTGACCTCTTGTCTTTGCGCGGACTCAGTCGCTCCTCGGCTCTTGTCCATCCGCAGGACCGGTTTCTGCCAGTCTCTTAAGACAGGCTCACACTCTTATCGAGAGACTAACCTTGGAAAGGGGCCCAAAGCTTCTTGCTTTGATTGATTTGCACAATGCGCAAGAGTTAGCAAAGACGCTAAGCAGCATCCACTAGTTTAATGCTGTCGGCGCTCTCTCTCTACTCCATAAGATTCTCCTAACTCCCCCTCTCAAAAGCAGCCCTTCAGAAACGTGCTGCCCTCCCCCCCCCCCGCCCGCAGTGCGTGACCTGCTGCCCCGGACGCCGGAGACGGCCGCTTACCCAGCGCAAAGGGACGGCATGCGCTGCCAGGAGCGCAAGCGAGCAGAAAGGCGTTCCGCCCCGCGGAAGGGGCAGCGAGGGGGGAACCGAGCGCACGCGCTGGGCCGCGACCTGCCCTCCGCGGAGCCAGGAACCCTGCGGCGCTCCCTCACCCCCTGCGGCGGCTGGGCGGCAGCTGCCGGGGCGCCGCGCCGCGGAACGGAGGCGCTCCCCCGCCGAACGCCGGCCAGCTCTGCCTTCGGACACCCACACCACCCTCCCGGGGAACGGCGCACCGCCCCCGGAACCGGGCTCCACACCCAACTCCCAAGCCCAAAACGCCGCTCAAAACAAACTCCTCTCGACGACGACAGAGACACACAGCAAACTCAAAGCAACGCACACTACACTTCAGCTGAGCCAAAAGGCCCACACGAGGGGGCCGCCCCCTCCCCCCACGACACCCGATCCCGCGCCCACCACCCCTACCTCACGGCCGCTGCTCCACCGCTCGTTCCCGCCCTCCCGGGGCTCAACCCGCCGCCCTCGCCCACTCTCGGGCGCTCCGGTCGCAGCCGCGACCCCCGAGCGCCCCGCCGCCGCGTCGCCGGGGCCACCCAGCGGCCCCTTCGGGCCCCCGCGCGCCCGATTCGCTCGGCCCCGCGCGAAATTTGCATGCCCCGCCCCCGGCACCGCCTCTCCCTCCCCGCGGCTCGCCGCCCGCGTGCCCCGCCCACCGAGCCCCTGCGCCCGGCCTCCGCTCCGCGCTGATTGGCGCAGCTCGGCCTCCTCCGAGCGTTCGCCCCGCCCCTTCGCCCGCCCTCCCTCCCCTCCCCTCCGGCGGGATTTGCATGCCCCGCCCATCTCCCCGGAGCCGCGCCGCCGCCCGCCGCCTCATTGGCCGGGGCCCCGAGCCGCCCGCCCCGGCGGCACCGAGCAGCGCCGCGGGACCTGCGCGCGGCCGGCCGGGCCGGGCCGGGTGGCTCTCGCCGGCAAGGAAGGCCCGGCAGAAGGCTGCCGCCGGCGGGGGTCCTCCGACCCTCCGTTCAGCGCCTGCGGACGCCTCCGGAGCGAGGCACGGGGCCGCGGGGCTCGGCCCGGCGCGGCGACCGGGGGAGCGGAGCCGCCGCACGAGGAGGGGCTGCGAGCGCTGAGCGCGCTCGAGCCGGAGGGGAGACGCTTTGTCTGCTCCGGGAGCCGGGAGGAGGCGCGACCGGGACGGCGACCCGAGCTGGCCGCGAAGGGGTGTCCGGAACCGGGAAGGACGGCCGGGGGGCGGCTGCTGCTCAGGAACCGGCCGGGCAACCGGACACGCGTGCGGCGAGCACTTGCGGCGTGCGGCGGTAGCTTTGCGTGTGCGTACACGTTGGTGTCGTTACTTTCTCTTAATTTGCTGTCCTATTAAACTGTCTTTATCTCAACCCGCACGCTTTACCCACCCCACCCCACCCCCTATTCTCTCGCCTTTCCCGGAGGGGGGGGACTGAGGCAGCGAGGAAACGGCTGCGCGGCGCTGAGCTGTGCGGCAGGTTGAAGCTCGGCAGCCGGAGAGGCTCCTGCTGTCCCGGCATCGCGGCCAGACCCCGTCGCCTTCCCCTCCCCCGACAGCTGAAGCTGTTATGTGTTATGTAGCCCCGCTACATAACCTGCTCCCGTAAAGCTGGCAAGCGCCGTGTGCCCGGGGTGCACGCTACTCCGTGCCCGGGGCGGCACCGACCACCAACTTCGTTGCGGCAGCGCGCCTCGGCGCCCCGACCCGGCCGCTGCCGCCCACAGTGCCGGCAAGCCCTGCACGGCACCTCCGCCCTGGGTTCCTCCGAGCCAATCACGGAGCGTTTCCGCCCTGAGTGAAGGCTAGCCGTGACGCCGCTTCCGCCCTGGGTTCCCAGCCAATCATGGAATGCTCCTGCCCTCAATGACGGCTCGCTCGGACACCGCATCCGCCCTCACGGTCCAGCCAATCACGGAGCCGTTTTGGCCCTCGGTGAGGGCACGCCCTGACGTCACTTACGCCCCCGCTTCCCTCCCACGTAATGGGTCTCAAGGCAGTTTGTTCCGTTAAAGCGCGGCTGTGCTTCAGAACAATTGCATTTCTTGAAATCTATAGGAAGCAGTCCGTGAAATATGATCTCGGAACCTCGCCTTTTAAGCATCAGAGGCAAACGTGCTATTTGTATATGCTCCTTAGAAGCTAAACTGTCAGTCTGCAATTGTTTTACCTTTACTGCGACTCAGGACTGCACTCGGAGCACTGACTCAATGCCGTGTGTGCTGTCTCCAGCTAGCTGTCAGGCACACACTGCTCCACGGAGAAGTCAAATTTCCTCTGAAATTGCTTACCCAAACCAGTATGAGACGCAATAGGAAACTAGGGAGGAAGCAACCTCTCCTCTGCACTCAGAGTCCGTCCTGCCGTCAGCTACAGCATGGGACAGAAACCGTATTATTCAGATGCGGAGGTATCAAAGATGATCCTCTGAAGTTGCATCGGACAACTTGAGGCTGGGGGCTGGCAGGAAGAAAAGTAACTAACAAGACAAGCCATCCTAAGTCTGTAAAAAAAAAAAATAGAAAAAAAGGAAAAAATAGAAAAAGGTCGGGGGGTGGGGGTGGGAAGCCAGTAAGAATCAGCCTGATAAAAGGTTTACAAATGAGATGAAGAAGAGGAGAAGGGGAGAGATTGTCTATGCAAGGCAAGAGACCCAGGAGGCAAAGGCTGAAGTCTAGGAAGGCAGACTAGAATGTGACGAGGAAACATACTGGCTTTCTATGAAGAAAGCTAGCAGCAAGGAAGCTAGCAGCAAGGAAGTAATAATGGCAGACGAGGGAGACTAGTGCCTTTTCCTTTCACGTGAACATACTCCCTTCACTAGAGCATACTCCCCTTCAGTATGAAACGAGGACCAACACTCACAAAATTCAGTTATAAAATAGGAAGCTGCCCTTTGGCAGCCTCTTTCTAAGTGCCCATACCCATCACTTGCTCCTCAAACACTTGCTCATATGTTAGAGAAATTCTCAATCAGTCTTGCTAAAAATACTAGCAGTGAGAGCCTAGACTCATCGCTCCACAAGTGAGTAAAAGCAATCATTCTGCCTCAGTGCAAACATGCAGTATCAGTATGGGACAGACCACTCACAGCCTAGAGCTTCTACTTTCTGTGCTTATTTTTTTTAGCATATATTCTTAACAGTTGCGATTTGTTATTAACAATCTATATTAAACATTTGATGTTTAATGGTAGCCTGCAACTCAGCTGCGTTCGGCATGGACAGGAAAGTGCTCATTGGTAGGAACCTCATAAATTGCAAGTTAAGCAGGGAACCTACGTTATAAGACACGTGCAGAAACCGCAGCACCTGAATGTAAGCTAACTCCTTCTCTACGCTGGGTATCAAAAACCAACCCTGCATAACTCTCGACATTGCAGAAGCAAGTCCCAAGAATGTGCCCGTAGAAAAAAAAAATTGGGATGGCAACAGAATTCATTTCAGAAGAGTCTTTTGAGGCAAGACTTCTTGCAGCCTTCCAGTAACTCACCAACAGAAATACGCTTTTGTTATCAAAGATCTCTCTGCATTACAGTTTGTGACGTGCCAGTTTCACACATTTTCTAACCCAAGACCAGCTTCTCGATGCACCACTCGAACACAAAAGAACGGATTTAGTCTATGCTGCCTGAACTGTACTTTCCTCGGTCAGAAGGTAATATGGTTCGTTCTGGAAAGCATCATTTTTAAGTAACAACCTTCCCCACAGGGGCCAAACATTATGTTAACCAGCCCAGGAGATACTCATGCTATTTCATACATGACGATAACAGGGCAGATACTTTCTATATTCAATTTCTAAAGCGAGCCTCCTTTGGCAAAAGAAAACGCTATTTATTTATTTATTTAGATTTTTATTTTTTTTTAAACAATGCCGTGGGTTGCTGTTTTCAAAGGCCTCTCTGTCTTCTCTGATGAAGACATCTCTCATGTAATTATGGAAGCTGCAGCTGTTTCCACTGACAAGCTCTCAAAGTCCTGGGCTCACTAACCTGTGACAGCCATAATATCCAATTGCAGGTGACAGAATATTCTAGTTCTGCTCATTTCCTTTGAGGCCCAGAAAAGCTCATGACAACAGGAGTACCATGAAAGGACCCATAATATTACCTTTATTTTCAGCTTCTTCTAAGTCCTTCTCGTTTGCCAAGAGAATTTCTTCTCTGTGATCAGGTAATAAGTCAGCAAGACGATAAATAATCTCCGCTCTCCGAAAGAGAAAAGCTTCTGAACTGCATCCTTATATGAAGTCCATGGTGTTTGACATCTGGCTCACTTCAGCTCATTTCTGCTGACACATCTTCTCACTGTCTTGACTCCCTGAATGCTTGGAGCCAGCTGATTTTTTCCAGGACCCATTTGTGTTATAAACCTGTATTTTAAGACTTGCCACGTGTTCCCAACCTTATAGAGTGAGCACATACTGTTCTCTCACCTGCTCAGGCTGCAGAGCTGCCAGGGTCCTGCCACCAGCTCGAGACCTTTCACCCTGCTGCTCTGCTGGAGGGCCTGCCAAAACAAACAAACAAACAAACAAAACACAACCACAAGACATGCAGACAAAGGTTACAGCCCATGTGGGAGGAAAGGAACGCTAACCTTTCATCTTCCAACTCCTTACTCAAAGCAGGAAAACAGGTACGGTCCTAATAGACATATCAAAGAAATTCACTGTATGCCAGAACAGGAAAATCTGTATCAGATACCAAAATGCTGCCACGGTCCCCGAGCACAGCCCTTTTCAAGGCATCACGGAGATTCAGCAAGATCATCCAGGTCATAGGGGACAAACAAGCTTGTATCAAAGCTGAGCAAAAGAATAGAAGGACGGCTAAATCTCAGGGCGTAGGAGAAAACTGAAAACAGGGAGGCATCCTTTGAAAAAGTTTAGTTAGACAACTAACGAAAAGAGAAAAGATTGCAAAACAACACGGGAATGTACAAACAGCACTGGAAGCCAAAAGCGGCCTGCGTAACTGCTTGCAGAATAGCTGCTCTCTCCACGCCTCTCCCTGTGCACACTGAAGGGTTCTTACAGAAGAAAGGTTTTCTTCGTGGCATGGATATCAAAGAACCTGTCTCAAACTGAAACGATACAGAACAAGTTTTGAAACAGAAGCAGAAGTAACAAGTCAAAAGGCTCACGCAGCATTTCACTAAGGAGTTCTCAAGTAGCTCACAGATAAGCTACATTTTCATTTTTAACTCTCTTGAAATTGTCTGTAGGACAGATGACTTGAAATGTGACTAATAGGCCCGGACTTCTATTTCAGAAGCGTCCTACAGAAATTGCCAGAGCAGGAATTCCCACGTTAAGGAAAATAACAGGAGTTAAGAAAAGAACTAGCGGACACTTGATTAAGAAGACTTAATTAAGGAGTGTTAAAACAGCTTTTTAAAGCGAGGTCATACTTTATAAAGTAGAGCGTATTTTCGTGTTCTTTGAAAAAGAGTGACACGCGAGGAGATAAGAGTTCATTTTAAAAAGTTACCTGAGTATTTAAAGTGTGTTTTGGAAGACAGAAGACAAAAGAAAGAATGGGAGTAACCACGTTCCATGGTAGAGGAAGGGTCGCAGTAAGATTTCACCTTTACTTTTGCCGTTCACCATATTTGTAATTGTCTGAGACGTGGGGTTACAAGATGAAAAGCTTTATAGCTGATACAAATTTATTGCAGTAGGACAAAGTGAAAAGCGCTGATATCGCACTTTTTCCCAGAAAGGAACTTCTCGGAAAAGGAGCTAAGTTTCCTGGTGGACACCAACTTGAACATGAAACAGCAATGTGCCTTTGCTGCAAAAGCAGCTGAGGGTATCCTGGGTGGCATTAGGCAAAGTATTGCCAGCAGGTCAAGAAAGGCGATCCTCCCCCTCTGCTCAGGAACGGTGAGGCCGCACCTGGAGTGCTGGGCCTGGGCCTCCCAGTACAAGAGAGACCTGGACACACTGCAAAGAGTCCAACGGAGGGCCACGAGGATGGTAAGGGACTGAAGCACCTTTCCTATGAGGACAGGCTGGGAGAGCTGGGACCGTTCGGCCTGGAGACGAGGAGGCTTGGAGGGGATCTCATCGATGTCTGTAAATACACGAAGGGAGGGTGGAAGGAAGACAAAGCCAGACTTTTCTAACTGGTACCCAAGGAACAAAAAAGGAGGCAACAGACACAGGCCGAAACATAGGATGTTCCCCTCCTGTGGTTTCCTGAACATCAGTAAATACTTTTTCGCTGTGAGGGTGACTGAGCACTAGCGTAGGCTGCCCAGGGAGGTCGTGGAGTCACAGTCTTTGTGAGGTTTCAAAACCTGTTTGGACGTGGTCCTGGAAAACCAGATCTGGGTGGCTCTGCTTGAGCAGGGGTGTTGGACTAGGTGACCTCTGGAGGTCCTTCTGACCTCAATCAGCCTGTGATTCCTTTGCAGCCACTATGCAACCAAATAGCAAGTACAATTCAAAGCAGATAAACGTGAAGAAATGCAGAGGCAAAAGGGGAAATCAGGCCTTGGTACTGCACATAATCCTATGAAAACATCACCTCAATGCTCATCAGCATCGAAGAGCAACTTACACGTTTAAGCTTTTGGAAAAGGCCTAGGAAAGGCAACAAGAAACATCACCAGTCTAATCAAAACTCAAAGTTAGCCTTGCTATCTCATAAACTGAGGGTTCATTTGCATCTTGGATGCTACACAGAATTTTATTTTTGCCTATCTTAAAAAGGTCACAGTAGAATAAAAACAGTTTCAGCCAAGAGAAACAGGGATCACCAAACTTTTGGAACAGTTTCTGTAGAAAAGGACTAAGAAAAAACCTTTTTCATGTGACAAAGAGACGATGAGGGAAAAGACGATGTCTCATATCATAGAAGTTGAACAGAGATCGATCACCCATGTTCTCTTTCCATACAGAAGGCGGGGGCATCAAAAGCTAGCAGGAAGCAAACTTCAACGCTCCTCCTGCCCACAAACACACACAAAATAAAGGAAGCAGTTCTCCACATAGTGCTAGCTCCAGAGTTTACGCACAATACCTAGTTAAGGCTCGTGACTGCTGTGACCCACGGGTGCTAAGTGTTTACATGGGTTCAAAGGATATGGCCGATTTTTACAAGAAACACATTAAGCGTTTTTATACTCAAAGGCATTGGCTTGTCTTAAAGTGCAAGTCACAAGTATCGCTCTATACTCGTTCCATTCTGCTAAGATCACTGATCTTTGGTCTGACTTTCTGCGGCCCTTGTTACATTGTCGCAGCAACACAGAGGCAGGAAAACATTCCTACATACGGTAACAAAAGACCGAGTCATTAAAAGAACTTACGACAAAAACCCAAACTACACACTATCTTAGTTCAGCCGTACATTCTATATGCACGCTTTCACCCTGAAATCTTCAATAATAGATGATAACCTCTAAGACTAAAAGCAATACAAATTCTACCTAGTTCTTTGAATGCAAGTCTGATGCAGCAAGTCATCAGCTGGAAGGAACCCGAGCAGAGGATTCAAGATGTTCTATTCCAACATTAAAAATTACCTTTCAAAAGCCGTTTGTCAAGCAGAGCGTAGTTTCCCATTTGTTGAACAGGCAGGCCTAGCCAAATTTCGACCCTAAACTTCCAGGAAATCTCTACAGCTCCCAATGTACATGTTACTTCCGTACTCACCTGCAGGTTTTACCTCTGAAAAAAAAGTTCCAACTTTCTTCCCTTCCACAACATCTGTGATGACATGACCCGAGATCTTTGGGTGGGTTCCACTTGCAATCACTGCAGAGGTGCCTCCTTGGAGGGCCCGCAGAGCTGCTTTCACCTGCGATGAAGGATAGAGCCAGTTCCCGAAAATGCACTTGTTATTTGAATCCCCATGCTCAACACGAATTCTTGCTCCACTTTGATCGCTTACGTTTCCCACCTGGGATTTGGTTCCAAATGTCACAGATTGTTGGTCTCCTGGGTAGGATATGTCAGTGAGCTTTGCATCATCGGATCCTGGAGGGCTGTCAAAGAGTCCTGAAATGAATACTAAAAAACTGTTAATGTTACATATCTTCTGTTCCAAAGCTCACCAGGGAAAAAGAACTAAAGCCTTTGAGGCTAAAAACCTGTATTCCACTCTACAGGATTCAAAACTTCCACTGAACCCTCCTTTTGTGGAACTGAAAGGATGAAACACTAACATGCAGGCTCAAGATGTGTAACTTCACCGGAATTGTAGCTAGTGTGAGGAAACAGAATATCCACATGCTGAATAGTATCACGTACGCTGGGAAGTACCCACACTTCAGTGAGGTTAGAGAGAAAACCGGAAAGAAGTTTCCAGCTTTTATACGGTTCAGAATCAGGGCTGACACACAAGAGTGCACAACTGAACAAAGGACAGTCCTCTTCACCTAAAATCTCAGATGATATTCCCGAATGCTGTGTTGTACACTGATAAACCGGGCAACTTAGAAATATGTATAAAGGCTAACTATTGAGTTCTGCAAAGAAAGGACACAAGACTATAGACACACACTTATTCATTTTAAATAAATATTGTACTTTTATTTAACTATGTTCTGAGTTGATCGATACTTCTGTTTACCTAACATGTAAACCCTAAACTCTACCGCCAAACTTCCCAGAAGTTCTATGCGAACAAATACGTCACAGATTAAAGCACACAAGTGAAGAGTACCTGAACTCTTCCTTTACAGCTTGGGAAGGAAAGGACACTTCTTTCCATAAAGAAGATACCACAGCAAATGAAGAAGCTGTGAGGAAATGGGAGCGGTGTTTTCGTTTGTTTTTTATTTTTATTTTTTTTAAGTTGTTTGGACTATCATTTTTGTTATTTTTTTTTCCTGAGGCAGTCATTTCAACTAGAATCAACCATGAAATCCATCTGAAACAGCTGGAAGAAACTGTGGTTATGAAAAGCCAACCTCCTTCCTTCTCGGGGCCTACAATATGGACCAAAGTCCAGAAGCCACCGAAGGAAACACGTCTGGAGATAATAAAAAGAGTACGTGATTTTGTTGATGTCCTGGTGTGAAACTGTACCTACCACCTTCCTCTTTCTAGAAAAGTACCTTCAGCATCAACAGGTGACAGACTTCACGGCAGCACAGCTCACAAGACTAGACCACTATCAGCCACACGTCTGGGAGACAGAAAAGCTAGCAAGCTCCAGGTATCTGGAAAGCAATATCCAGGACATGTAAAGTACCCATAAATCACTGAAAGACAGAATCCACTGCCAGAAGAAGCAAACGATTGTAGAATAGCGTTCGGCTTATATGCAGGGAAAGACTATGTATTTAGAATCAGGAGCGTTACTCATGACTATATACAATCCTGAGGAGCTAGCAGAAGTACCATAGCGTCCACACAGGGTGTGCCTTCCAATCCTTTTACCGGCTTGGTTGCCCTCCTCTGTACGCTTTCAGGGATCTTAACGTTCTTTTTATATTGTAGAGCCCAGAATCGCACACAATATTGAAGGAAAGGCTTCGCCAACGCTAAATACAGTGGGAGAATCACCTCTTTTGACCAGCTGGCTACGCTGTGTTTAATATATCCCAAAATGCTAGACGATAACCTGTGCTTCTGAATCCTTTAGCTATCTTCCCAGGGCCCTGAAATTTATTTTGATTGAACACAGACTTCTTGCTGCAACTTTGTTGGTACCCACGTGAAAGAGCAGGAGTAGGGAATAATCTGAAGTTTGAACTAAGCTCGTAAGCTCGCTAGCAATGTCCCTGATCCAAGCCCCAGGCTGGTAGAAAAGCTCTCGGTAAAGATGGTCTGGTCTGCAGATGGGAGCCTCTGTTCCCTTCAGAAGGCAGTCACCTGTGACTATAACCTGGCACTATTTCTTCACAACGCTGGCCTTGATCTCTCGATCACTCTGCAATTCCACGAAAGGAATTGCCTCCCAAGTCGTTCTTGACTGACCACAACTAGCGTTCCGGAAAGCCCTGCAAGCACTTGTTCATTATTTCTAGGATAATTCTTAAAGCTGAAGCGGGACAAAGTTTTGTCCACAAAGGCCTTCGGGGAGACTTCTGAAAGGAAAACCAGGCCAAACCAAAAAACTAGGAACAGCAAGCGGCGTGTACGTCGGTTTTGCTAACAGAGTAACACTAACGTACTAGAAATTTCCACGTTCTTTGCCCTCTACCTTGAAAGTGTCACCCAATTCTGTCAGTGTTCACCATCAGCTTCTTTTTTTTTTTTTAAATTTTCGCATGGACATCTGAGAAAAACATTTCGAGTCCCCGTCATCGAGGGAGAAGAGGAGAGGAAAAAAAAGGAAAAAGAGAGGGGGGTGGGGAAGAAGCACAGCCATTCCTTTCCTCAGTAATGTGAGCAAAAAGCTCAGGCGCTCGGCAACAACAGAGTCATAGAATATCCTGAGTTGGAAGGGACCACCGAGGATCACCGAGTCAAACAACGCGCTTTGAAAGACAAAACGCAGAAGAACCTGCACGTTATTTAATCTCAGCGATGGAGTCACGTGTATTTGTACCCGCTCATTTCTTCACCTGCCAGTTTATTGTGCTACAGATGTTACAGAACACGCAAACTACAAGGTTACTACTACTTTTCGTAACCGATGCGATCTTTGGTAGGACTAGCTGTGTAAGAGAGCCACCAAAATCCCCTTCACGCCTGGATTTCACCCGGAGGTCGCTGCGACTTACCCGGACAGCTGGGACAGACGGGCTGCTCTTTCTCCTGGGAAACCTGCGACTGCAGCACGCCAGCTGCAGCTTTCCTCCCTTCAGCTGCTGCGCCACCTTCGCTCGGCGACAAACCCCGCGGGGGTCCCAGCGGCGGGGAGCTGCTTCTGCCCTGGTGAGCCGCAGGGAAAGGAGAGAGCCGGCCGTCAGCACGCGGGGGGAGGAAAACCTCCGAGGCGCAGCCCGACGATCGAGCGCAGCGAGGACCCGCGCCCGGCCGCCGCAGCCCCCACCCCTCCCGGCCCGACGCTCCGGGGAAGCGCCCCCGAAGGCTCTCGCTCGCCTCACCGCCTGCAGCCGCGCTCGCAGCCAGCGGCAACCTGCACCTCCCGGCGCGCACGGCCCGGCCCCGGCCCCGGCTCGGGGAAAGACCGGCCGCGCACCACAGAACTACAGCTCCCAGCATGCCGCGGGACGGAGCAGTCCATCCGACGCAGAGGGGAGTCGGCCAAGCGCACACAACCCCCGCCCCCGCCGCACTCTCTGAGCCCGCCCGCCCGCCCGCCCCCCCCCCCCCGCGCCGCTTCGCCCCCCTCTCCCCCAGCCCTCCGAAGCCCCGCGCAGTGCAGACGCCGCCGCACGCCCGGTCCGCTCCGCTCCGGCGCGGCGCCGCCCCCGCCCCGCACAAGGGCCGTTTCCGCAGAAGCTGCCGACCGCGTGGCGCCCCAACCGCCCGCCGCCTCGTCCCCTCCCGGCCCGGCCCGGCCCGGGGCGGCACCGACCACCAACCTCGTTGCGGCACCGCGCCTCGGTGGCCCGGCCCGAGCTGAGCCCAGCGCGGCCCGGCCCGACAGCTTCCGCCCATAGTGCCGGCAAGCCCTGCACGGCACCTCCGCCCTGCGTTCCTCCGAGCCAATCACGGAGCGCTTCCGCCCTGAGTTAAGGCTAGCCGTGACGCCACTTCCGCCCTCACGGTCCAGCCAATCACGGCGCCGCTTCCCTGTGGGAAGGCGACCCTCAGGCTGCTCCTGTGCTGCTTTTTATTTATTTATTTATTTATTTATTTTAAAGAAGGCGCGGGTGTTCTTGGTCCTCCCTCGTCAAGTATATCTGCGAGAAACATCTCAAATAATTTTCTTGACAAACGATCTTCTCTGAGGCTATTTTATTCGCAGTTGCAGTGGCGGGCGTCCTGCTGATCAGGAGCGCATTGCAGTAAGCACAGCATCAACTTTTATTCCCTATTCCCCGACGCCTGATCCCCTCCCCTGTGTCCTCACTGGCCGAGTACTGCAGGTTCACAAGCTGCTCGACGCTCCTCTATACCATGTATGTACAATTTTACTTCTTTTTCAACCCTTTAATTGCTCCCTTCTTACTTCCTTTTTTTTTTCCCCTTTCTTATGTTTCAGGAACCTGTGATCTTTGTTTTACTGTTCCCATGCTGCTCAACCTGTTTTTCCTCAAGCTTCTGCCTTATTTCGGAACAGTGAGGCCGCCTACTGTCCGCTTACCCACGTAGCGTTTCTCCTCATTATGACTGCACAACTACCTCGGAATACAGAAAATTAGTTCTCTACTGCAAAAACACAACTTAGTTTCTCACAGTTCCCTCCTCTTCTTTCCTTACTCCTACTGTTGTTTTTGCACCTCTTCACGTACCGCGCTCTTGAGTTTCTCCAACGTTAAGGCGCAATAGTCTTCTTCGGATGTCACGGGGGATGGTAGGCGTACAATGCCATTATTTTTACAATACCAACAAATAGTTGTTTGAGCCAATTCTGTTCAGGTAACCACGAAGTTAGTTTCTCCCAAATGTTTCTAAATGCCCAGGAACTGTCATCTTGAGCTACTCTATGTAGGATCTTTCCCCCCCACGCCCCCCCAGTATACTTTTTTTTCCCCCCAAATATCAGTCAAATTCGTCCCGTTTGATCTACATATATACAGCAACTAGCATTAATTACAGTGCACGCTCCTCCTTATGAGGTTATTAATGAATCGAATACTATTCGATTCTACAGTCCTATTTTTGCAAACTTATCAAACTTATTTTCTAGTTCTTCAGTTATAGCGGAGATATTTACAATCGCTTTTTCTAATTCACCCACCCCTAACCAAGGTAAAAACCACCTTGCAAAGCTGTGAAATACTAGAGAATTTTACTAGAGAATTGTCTGGAGTCCGCTTAATCCTGCGTGTGGTCTCAAGGGGCCTTTGGCTTTGTGGGTCTTCAATAATAGTTACGTTTGGAATTATTGCCTCCA
This sequence comes from Anser brachyrhynchus, assembly GCF_964034855.1. Lineage (NCBI taxonomy): Eukaryota > Metazoa > Chordata > Aves > Anseriformes > Anatidae > Anser > Anser brachyrhynchus. The sequence goes on from NC_137702.1 coordinate 31,565, forward strand.
GGGTGCAAGCTCCCTTCCATCCCAGGGGCAACACCTTCCTGGCTTTATTGCCACGTAGCCAGTACCACCTCTCGCCATTTGGGACAGGCCATCCAGTTGCAGGATTCTCACGTTGCATCTGGCGTGCGCTATGTATATTGGCGTTCCTGTGGCTACCATATTTGGTGCAGCGTGGGTTATTCCCTGCGTGGATAGTTCCACACCCAGGGTCAGTACTATCGCCCCCTGAGTTTCTATCAATGTTGTTTAAAAGGCACCTTCGATAACGCGGTATATTGTAGCCAGGATTACGCGCAGGGAGTGTGAGAAACACTCCGTAGCCAGTAGCTTAGGCTCAGGCGAGGGTCTCAGTGAAGTAGTAATTTATTCGCGATCGCAATGGCACGCGTCCCACAAGCAGGAGCGCACCTACTAGTCACACAGTACGGTTTATGTACTTTCTTTCTTGACGACCGGGACCCTCCCCTGTTTCCCCATTGACTGGGTATTCCGGGTTCACAACCTATCCGACGCTTCACAGACACTACGTGGCCTTCAGTTGCCGGCCTGTTCAATTTCAAATGTCTTTTGACTTTTTTACTGTTTGAAGTGGTAATGTTTCTTCACTGATCTGACTTGACACCGTGATTTTCACCTAGCTGCTCTGAGGAGTCCGGTTGTCTGCATTTTACAAGGTTGTCCGTTAAGCTTTCTTATCACTGCGAGCCTATCTCAACACCGCATTCCTTCCCTCTAAACAACGTAACTCTGCAAAAACAACATTTTTATTCCCACAATTCCCCCCTTTTCTTCTTTATAAATTGTTGATTTTTGCAAAATTTTTCTCTGCGGTGTAATTTGGTAGATCTCTTCCTCTTCTTCACCTTCTTTGCTTTCCATCCCCTCTAATATCATCACCTTACGGGAGTAAGGTGGTGGCTCCACGGTCATTTCTTTCGATAGTGCAGTTTCAGTGAACCGCTGTACTAGTCCTCTTACACAGGGGATAATGCAACAACCAAGGGTCGTCAAAACTCCTGCTACTACGATCAAGGATGCAGATACGGACGCTAGGACCCCTTTCCATTTACCAAACCAAGATTCTGAACATCCTGTGATGGAAGTGCCTGTTCCTAATCATTCTGCCAATTCACTGGCAAGGGTGGTAAGCCCTTGCAACGCTCTAGTTACTGTGCCATCTGGGGCAGTATTGTTGGGTATAAAAGTGCAACAATGGTTGCTCAGTATCACACACACACACACACACACACACCTCCTTTCTCCGCGATCAACATATCTAATCTATTCTGTTTTCCCAAGCCATTTTGCTGGTGGCATCTAGTTGTTCAGCGATTTCTCTTATCGCATCCCTTGTATGATTTATGAATATCTGCTGACTATAATAAATACTCTTATTGATTGTTACCCACCAGAACAGCGACTCAAACCCTGCAGCAATTTGATTCCTGGCTTTCTGTTCATCGGGAACTCCTCTAGGCACCCCAAGAGAATCTATGTACCCTCTATCATCAAATGATATTCCTAAGCCTCTTTTACTTCTTCTGGGTATTTGTGATGTTTCTCTTTCAAATGCCAGGGTGAAGGGTATAGCTAATTGAACAAGTGCAAAAATGCCTCCCGAATTAGATGGTAGGGTGGACCATAAGATCTTCCCTCCGCAGTACCACCACAGATCTGCCCTGGGGATCTCAAGTCTTGAGCAGTTTCCCATCAGGTCCTTGGTAGCATTCAAGGTCCTCGTGCACAAGGCAAATTCTCCCAGATGCCGGGTAGCGCTCACACCCTGCCCTGAGAGGCAAGCTGCATGGTCACCTTTAGCTGTAGAGAATGCAGGGGGAACCCTGATATTGCTATCACGCAAGGAAGGGAACAGCAAAGAGAGAGACTTACAGGCCTCATTTCCCCAGGCAGTCTTTTCTTGGTACAATGCAATCATACATCGCATCCCCTGGGAATCCCTGGTCCACCCCAATGGGAAGGGCACTATCCGGGCAGTCGGTCGTCCCGAGGCACAAGCATAGCAAGTGCTACGGTTGAGACTCTGGACAGCATATTTGACCCATTCTATCCAGGCATTCACATCCCCATACCCTGTTTCAATCTCAAATGTTTGAACTGCCACATTTCAAAGAGAGCCTCCTGTTTTCTCTCCTGTTTTCTCCTTGAGTTTCTCCCTTTCTCTGATGGCAATAGAGGATCGTTTCCGTACAGCTGTTCTCAATCTGGCTGTTGGGTCTCTCCCAGTTACTTGTTCTCTCTGCTCAGTTGTCATTGGGCATTTAAATCTCCACAAGCTAACACCTCACAAGCATCAAACATGACAGATTGTGGTACATAACCCTCTGTCACATTCACCCCTATTTTGACGGGGTATCCCATCTTACTATTATCTGGTCATGCCTTTTCCAAGTTGCCAATTGACCAAGCCCTTCTCTGAGGCCTACAGTCACTAGAAACAAAATTAATAGTTGATTTTTCCCGGTCATTATTTTTAACCCTTAGGTTTCCAAATAATTACCAATACAAAGAGTAAGATATATGTACCCTACTACTAGAACAAAAACCCCTTGGGAGCACTTTGATTCGCTATAGGCCAGTCCTTTCTCATATGATTTCTGTGTTGTGCATTATTATTATTCCAGCCAGGATCAGCAAGGATCCTACTAGTTGTTACCTCACAAAGAAGGATGTACCTATCTCTACTTGGAAACGCATCAGTCCGTAGACTCTGACCCACCTAAAGACCCCTGCAACTGACTGAAGCAAAAACAAAGCACTTACCCCAAACTGCAGCCCAGGCAGAATGAGCTCTCTGATGGGATGCCTGTGACTCAGTTACCATTAGGCCCTGCCTGGAACCCAAAGCCAATCACCTGGGAAAGGGGAGGGGCAAAGCACAAGAAAGTAGAAAGCAGAAAGAGAGCAGGAGAAGCAGCAGCTGTTTTTCTTTTCCTTTATTTTTTTCTAGCTTATCTGAACAGCATGCAGAGTGCAGACCGGAGAACTGGCGTCTCTCTAGAAGCAACAATACCAATGCTTTTGCTTCAGCTTTGAATATTGAAATGACAATATGAGAAAGCAAGTTACTGAAGCTAACTGGAATTAGCTCAACTTTTCTTCTGCACAGGAAGAAAAATTTAGCAGCATAACATATTACACCCCAAAACCAAAATCAATGTAGTAACATCGCTCGCAGGAAAAAATGTAGTAAATGATGTAGTAACATCACTCGCGGCCCCGGGGCGCCTGCAGTACCCACTTTTGGCCACCGGGCGGCGGCAGAGGGCGCCAGGGGGCGCCACCGCGCATGCGCGGCCCCGGGGCGCCTGCAGTACCCACTTTTGGCCACCGGGCGGCGGCAGAGGGCGCCAGGGGGCGCCACCGCGCATGCGCGGCCCCGGGGCGCCTGCAGTACCCACTTTTGGCCACCGGGCGGCGGCAGAGGGCGCCAGGGGGCGCCACCGCGCATGCGCGGCCCCGGGGCGCCTGCAGTACCCACTTTTGGCCACCGGGCGGCGGCAGAGGGCGCCAGGGGGCGCCACCGCGCATGCGCGGCCCCGGGGCGCCTGCAGTACCCACTTTTGGCCACCGGGCGGCGGCAGAGGGCGCCAGGGGGCGCCACCGCGCATGCGCGGCCCCGGGGCGCCTGCAGTACCCACTTTTGGCCACCAGGCGGCGGCAGAGGGCGCCAGGGGGCGCCACCGCGCATGCGCGGCCCCGGGGCGCCTGCAGTACCCACTTTTGGCCACCGGGCGGCGGCAGAGGGCGCCAGGGGGCGCCACCGCGCATGCGCGGCCCCGGGGCGCCTGCAGTACCCACTTTTGGCCAGCAGGCGGCGGCAGAGGGCGCCAGGGGGCGCCACCGCGCATGCGCGGCCCCGGGGCGCCTGCAGTACCCACTTTTGGCCACCGGGCGGCGGCAGAGGGCGCCAGGGGGCGCCACCGCGCATGCGCGGCCCCGGGGCGCCTGCAGTACCCACTTTTGGCCACCGGGCGGCGGCAGAGGGCGCCAGGGGGCGCCACCGCGCATGCGCGGCCCCGGGGCGCCTGCAGTACCCACTTTTGGCCACCGGGCGGCGGCAGAGGGCGCCAGGGGGCGCCACCGCGCATGCGCGGCCCCGCGGCGCCTGCAGTACCCACTTTTGGCCACCGGGCGGCGGCAGAGGGCGCCAGGGGGCGCCACCGCGCATGCGCGGCCCCGGGGCGCCTGCAGTACCCACTTTTGGCCACCGGGCGGCGGCAGAGGGCGCCAGGGGGCGCCACCGCGCATGCGCGGCCCCGGGGCGCCTGCAGTACCCACTTTTGGCCACCGGGCGGCGGCAGAGGGCGCCAGGGGGCGCCACCGCGCATGCGCGGCCCCGGGGCGCCTGCAGTACCCACTTTTGGCCACCGGGCGGCGGCAGAGGGCGCCAGGGGGCGCCACCGCGCATGCGCGGCCCCGGGGCGCCTGCAGTACCCACTTTTGGCCACCGGGCGGCGGCAGAGGGCGCCAGGGGGCGCCACCGCGCATGCGCGGCCCCGGGGCGCCTGCAGTACCCACTTTTGGCCACCGGGCGGCGGCAGAGGGCGCCAGGGGGCGCCACCGCGCATGCGCGGCCCCGGGGCGCCTGCAGTACCCACTTTTGGCCACCGGGCGGCGGCAGAGGGCGCCAGGGGGCGCCACCGCGCATGCGCGGCCCCGGGGCGCCTGCAGTACCCACTTTTGGCCACCGGGCGGCGGCAGAGGGCGCCAGGGGGCGCCACCGCGCATGCGCGGCCCCGGGGCGCCTGCAGTACCCACTTTTGGCCACCGGGCGGCGGCAGAGGGCGCCAGGGGGCGCCACCGCGCATGCGCGGCCCCGGGGCGCCTGCAGTACCCACTTTTGGCCACCGGGCGGCGGCAGAGGGCGCCAGGGGGCGCCACCGCGCATGCGCGGCCCCGGGGCGCCTGCAGTACCCACTTTTGGCCACCAGGCGGCGGCAGAGGGCGCCAGGGGGCGCCACCGCGCATGCGCGGCCCCGGGGCGCCTGCAGTACCCACTTTTGGCCACCGGGCGGCGGCAGAGGGCGCCAGGGGGCGCCACCGCGCATGCGCGGCACCGGGGCGCCTGCAGTACCCACTTTTGGCCAGCAGGCGGCGGCAGAGGGCGCCAGGGGGCGCCACCGCGCATGCGCGGCCCCGGGGCGCCTGCAGTACCCACTTTTGGCCACCGGGCGGCGGCAGAGGGCGCCAGGGGGCGCCACCGCGCATGCGCGGCCCCGGGGCGCCTGCAGTACCCACTTTTGGCCACCAGGCGGCGGCAGAGGGCGCCAGGGGGCGCCACCGCGCATGCGCGGCCCCGGGGCGCCTGCAGTACCCACTTTTGGCCACCGGGCGGCGGCAGAGGGCGCCAGGGGGCGCCACTGCGCATGCGCGGCCCCGGGGCGCCTGCAGTACCCACTTTTGGCCACCGGGCGGCGGCAGAGGGCGCCAGGGGGCGCCACCGCGCATGCGCGGCCCCGGGGCGCCTGCAGTACCCACTTTTGGCCACCGGGCGGCGGCAGAGGGCGCCAGGGGGCGCCACCGCGCATGCGCGGCCCCGCGGCGCCTGCAGTACCCACTTTTGGCCACCGGGCGGCGGCAGAGGGCGCCAGGGGGCGCCACCGCGCATGCGCGGCCCCGCGGCGCCTGCAGTACCCACTTTTGGCCACCGGGCGGCGGCAGAGGGCGCCAGGGGGCGCCACCGCGCATGCGCGGCCCCGGGGCGCCTGCAGTACCCACTTTTGGCCACCGGGCGGCGGCAGAGGGCGCCAGGGGGCGCCACCGCGCATGCGCGGCCCCGGGGCGCCTGCAGTACCCACTTTTGGCCACCGGGCGGCGGCAGAGGGCGCCAGGGGGCGCCACCGCGCATGCGCGGCCCCGGGGCGCCTGCAGTACCCACTTTTGGCCACCGGGCGGCGGCAGAGGGCGCCAGGGGGCGCCACCGCGCATGCGCGGCCCCGGGGCGCCTGCAGTACCCACTTTTGGCCACCGGGCGGCGGCAGAGGGCGCCAGGGGGCGCCACCGCGCATGCGCGGCCCCGGGGCGCCTGCAGTACCCACTTTTGGCCACCGGGCGGCGGCAGAGGGCGCCAGGGGGCGCCACCGCGCATGCGCGGCCCCGGGGCGCCTGCAGTACCCACTTTTGGCCACCGGGCGGCGGCAGAGGGCGCCAGGGGGCGCCACCGCGCATGCGCGGCCCCGGGGCGCCTGCAGTACCCACTTTTGGCCACCGGGCGGCGGCAGAGGGCGCCAGGGGGCGCCACCGCGCATGCGCGGCCCCGGGGCGCCTGCAGTACCCACTTTTGGCCACCGGGCGGCGGCAGAGGGCGCCAGGGGGCGCCACCGCGCATGCGCGGCCCCGGGGCGCCTGCAGTACCCACTTTTGGCCACCGGGCGGCGGCAGAGGGCGCCAGGGGGCGCCACCGCGCATGCGCGGCCCCGGGGCGCCTGCAGTACCCACTTTTGGCCACCGGGCGGCGGCAGAGGGCGCCAGGGGGCGCCACCGCGCATGCGCGGCCCCGGGGCGCCTGCAGTACCCACTTTTGGCCACCGGGCGGCGGCAGAGGGCGCCAGGGGGCGCCACCGCGCATGCGCGGCCCCGGGGCGCCTGCAGTACCCACTTTTGGCCACCGGGCGGCGGCAGAGGGCGCCAGGGGGGCGCCACCGCGCATGCGCGGCCCCGGGGCGCCTGCTGTACCCACTTTTGGCCACCGGGCGGCGGCAGAGGGCGCCAGGGGGCGCCACCGCGCATGCGCGGCCCCGGGGCGCCTGCTGTACCCACTTTTGGCCACCAGGCGGCGGCAGAGGGCGCCAGGGGGCGCCACCGCGCATGCGCGGCCCCGGGGCGCCTGCAGTACCCACTTTTGGCCACCAGGCAGTGGCAGAGGGCGCCAGGGGGCGCCACCGCGCATGCGCGGCCCCGGGGCGCCTGCAGTACCCACTTTTGGCCACCAGGCGGCGGCAGAGGGCGCCAGGGGGCGCCACCGCGCATGCGCGGCCCCGGGGCGCCTGCAGTACCCACTTTTGGCCACCGGGCGGCGGCAGAGGGCGCCAGGGGGCGCCACCGCGCATGCGCGGCCCCGCGGCGCCTGCAGTACCCACTTTTGGCCACCGGGCGGCGGCAGAGGGCGCCAGGGGGCGCCACCGCGCATGCGCGGCCCCGGGGCGCCTGCAGTACCCACTTTTGGCCACCAGGCGGCGGCAGAGGGCGCCAGGGGGCGCCACCGCGCATGCGCGGCCCCGGGGCGCCTGCAGTACCCACTTTTGGCCACCGGGCGGCGGCAGAGGGCGCCAGGGGGCGCCACCGCGCATGCGCGGCCCCGGGGCGCCTGCAGTACCCACTTTTGGCCACCGGGCGGCGGCAGAGGGCGCCAGGGGGCGCCACCGCGCATGCGCGGCCCCGGGGCGCCTGCAGTACCCACTTTTGGCCACCGGGCGGCGGCAGAGGGCGCCAGGGGCGCCACCGCGCATGCGCGGCCCCGGGGCGCCTGCAGTACCCACTTTTGGCCACCGGGCGGCGGCAGAGGGCGCCAGGGGGCGCCACCCGCGCATGCGCGGCCCCGGGGCGCCTGCAGTACCCACTTTTGGCCACCGGGCGGCGGCAGAGGGCGCCAGGGGGCGCCACCGCGCATGCGCGGCCCCGGGGCGCCTGCAGTACCCACTTTTGGCCACCGGGCGGCGGCAGAGGGCGCCAGGGGGCGCCACCGCGCATGCGCGGCCCCGGGGCGCCTGCAGTACCCACTTTTGGCCACCGGGCGGCGGCAGAGGGCGCCAGGGGGCGCCACCGCGCATGCGCGGCCCCCGCGGCGCCTGCAGTACCCACTTTTGGCCACCGGGCGGCGGCAGAGGGCGCCTGGGGGCGCCACCGCGCATGCGCGGCCCCGGGGCGCCTGCAGTACCCACTTTTGGCCACCGGGCGGCGGCAGAGGGCGCCTGGGGGCGCCACCGCGCATGGCGCGGCCCCGGGGCGCCTGCAGTACCCACTTTTGGCCACCAGGGGGCGGCAGAGGGGGCCAGGGGGCGCCACCGCGCATGCGCGGCCCCGGGCGCCTGCAGTACCCACTTTTGGCCACCAGGCGGCGGCAGAGGGCGCCATAAGGCGCCACCGCGCATGCGCGGCCCCGGGGCGCCTGCAGTAACCCACTTTTGGCCACCAGGGGGCGGCAGAGGGCGCCAGGGGGCGCCACCGCGCATGCGCGGCCCCGGGGCGCCTGCAGTACCCACTTTTGGCCACCGGGCGGCGGCAGAGGGCGCCAGGGGGCGCCACCGCGCATGCGCGGCCCCGGGGCGCCTGCAGTACCCACTTTTGGCCACCAGGGGGCGGCAGAGGGCGCCAGGGGGCGCCACCGCGCATGCGCGGCCCCGGGGCGCCTGCAGTACCCACTTTTGGCCACCGGGCGGCGGCAGAGGGCGCCAGGGGTCGCCACCGCGCATGCGCGGCCCCAGGGCGCCTGCAGTACCCACTTTTGGCCACCAGGCGGCGGCAGAGGGCGCCAGGGGGCGCCACCGCGCATGCGCGGCCCCGGGGCGCCTGCAGTACCCACTTTTTGCCACCAGGCGGCGGCAGAGGGCGCCGGGGGCGCCACCGCGCATGCGCGGCCCCGCGGCGCCTGCAGTACCCACTTTTGGCCACCGGGCGGCGGCAGAGGGCGCCAGGGGGCGCCACCGCGCATGCGCGGCCCCGGGGCGCCTGCAGTACCCACTTTTGGCCACCGGGCGGCGGCAGAGGGCGCCAGGGGGCGCCACCGCGCATGCGCGGCCCCGCGGCGCCTGCAGTACCCACTTTTGGCCACCAGGCGGCGGCAGAGGGCGCCAGGGGGCGCCACCGCGCATGCGCGGCCCCGCGGCGCCTGCAGTACCCACTTTTGGCCACCGGGCGGCGGCAGAGGGCGCCAGGGGGCGCCACCGCGCATGCGCGGCCCCGGGGCGCCTGCAGTACCCACTTTTGGCCACCGGGCGGCGGCAGAGGGCGCCAGGGGGCGCCACCGCGCATGCGCGGCCCCGGGGCGCCTGCAGTACCCACTTTTGGCCACCGGGCGGCGGCAGAGGGCGCCAGGGGGCGCCACCGCGCATGCGCGGCCCCGCGGCGCCTGCAGTACCCACTTTTGGCCACCAGGCGGCGGCAGAGGGCGCCAGGGGGCGCCACCGCGCATGCGCGGCCCCGCGGCGCCTGCAGTACCCACTTTTGGCCACCAGGGGGCGGCAGAGGGCGCCAGGGGGCGCCACCGCGCATGCGCGGCCCCGGGGCGCCTGCAGTACCCACTTTTGGCCACCAGGGGGCCGCAGAGGGCGCCAGGGGGCGCCACCGCGCATGCGCGGCCCCGCGGCGCCTGCAGTACCCACTTTTGGCCACCGGGCGGCGGCAGAGGGCGCCAGGGGGCGCCACCGCGCATGCGCGGCCCCCGGGGCGCCCAGTACCCACTTTTGGCCACCAGGCGGGTTCAGAGGGCGCCAGGGGGCGCCACCGCGCATGCGCGGCCCCGCGGCGCCTGCAGTACCCACGTTTGGCCACCAGGCGGCGGCAGAGGGCGCCAGGGGGCGCCACCGCGCATGCGCGGCCCCGCGGCGCCTGCAGTACCCACGTTTGGCCACCAGGCGGCGGCAGAGGGCGCCAGGGGGCGCCACCGCGCATGCGCGGCCCCGGGGCGCCTGCAGTACCCACGTGTGGCCACCAGGCGGCGGCAGAGGGCGCCAGGGGGCGCCACCGCGCATGCGCGGCCCCGGGGCGCCTGCAGTACCCACGTGTGGCCACCAGGCGGCGGCAGAGGGCGCCAGGGGGCGCCACCGCGCATGCGCGGCCCCGGGGCGCCTGCAGTACCCACGTGTGGCCACCAGGCGGCGGCAGAGGGCGCCAGGGGGCGCCACCGCGCATGCGCGGCCCCGGGGCGCCTGCAGTACCCACTTTTGGCCACCAGGCGGCGGCAGAGGGCGCCAGGGGGCGCCACCGCGCATGCGCGGCCCCGGGGCGCCTGCAGTACCCACTTTTGGCCACCAGGCGGCGGCAGAGGGCGCCAGGGGGCGCCACCGCGCATGCGCGGCCCCGGGGCGCCTGCAGTACCCACGTTTGGCCACCAGGCGGCGGCAGAGGGCGCCAGGGGGCGCCACCGCGCATGCGCGGCCCCGGGGCGCCTGCAGTACCCACGTTTGGCCACCAGGCGGCGGCAGAGGGCGCCAGGGGGCGCCACCGCGCATGCGCGGCCCCGGGGCGCCTGCAGTACCCACGTTTGGCCACCAGGCGGCGGCAGAGGGCGCCAGGGGGCGCCACCGCGCATGCGCGGCCCCGGGGCGCCTGCAGTACCCACGTTTGGCCACCAGGCGGCGGCAGAGGGCGCCAGGGGGCGCCACCGCGCATGCGCGGCCCCGGGGCGCCTGCAGTACCCACGTTTGGCCACCAGGCGGCGGCAGAGGGCGCCAGGGGGCGCCACCGCGCATGCGCGGCCCCGCGGCGCCTGCAGTACCCTCTTTTGGCCACCAGGCGGCGGCAGAGGGCGCCAGGGGGCGCCACCGCGCATGCGCGGCCCCGCGGCGCCTGCAGTACCCTCTTTTGGCCACCAGGCGGCGGCAGAGGGCGCCAGGGGGCGCCACCGCGCATGCGCGGCCCCGGGGCGCCTGCAGTACCCACGTTTGGCCACCAGGCGGCGGCAGAGGGCGCCAGGGGGCGCCACCGCGCATGCGCGGCCCCGGGGCGCCTGCAGTACCCACGTTTGGCCACCAGGCGGCGGCAGAGGGCGCCAGGGGGCGCCACCGCGCATGCGCGGCCCCGGGGCGCCTGCAGTACCCACGTTTGGCCACCAGGCGGCGGCAGAGGGCGCCAGGGGGCGCCACCGCGCATGCGCGGCCCCGGGGCGCCTGCAGTACCCACGTTTGGCCACCAGGCGGCGGCAGAGGGCGCCAGGGGGCGCCACCGCGCATGCGCGGCCCCGCGGCGCCTGCAGTACCCTCTTTTGGCCACCAGGCGGCGGCAGAGGGCGCCAGGGGGCGCCACCGCGCATGCGCGGCCCCGGGGCGCCTGCAGTACCCACGTTTGGCCACCAGGCGGCGGCAGAGGGCGCCAGGGGGCGCCACCGCGCATGCGCGGCCCCGCGGCGCCTGCAGTACCCACTTTTGGCCACCAGGCGGCGGCAGAGGGCGCCAGGGGGCGCCATCGCGCATGCGCGGCCCCGGGGCGCCTGCAGTACCCACGTTTGGCCACCAGGCGGCGGCAGAGGGCGCCAGGGGGCGCCACCGCGCATGCGCGGCCCCGGGGCGCCTGCAGTACCCACGTTTGGCCACCAGGCGGCGGCAGAGGGCGCCAGGGGGCGCCACCGCGCATGCGCGGCCCCGGGGCGCCTGCAGTACCCACGTTTGGCCACCAGGCGGCGGCAGAGGGCGCCAGGGGGCGCCACCGCGCATGCGCGGCCCCGGGGCGCCTGCAGTATCCACTTTTGGCCACCAGGCGGCGGCAGAGGGCGCCAGGGGGCGCCACCGCGCATGCGCGGCCCCGCGGCGCCTGCAGTACCCACGTTTGGCCACCAGGCGGCGGCAGAGGGCGCCAGGGGGCGCCACCGCGCATACGCGGCCCCGGGGCGCCTGCAGTACCCACGTTTGGCCACCAGGCGGCGGCAGAGGGCGCCAGGGGGCGCCACCGCGCATGCGCGGCCCCGGGGCGCCTGCAGTACCCACGTTTGGCCACCAGGCGGCGGCAGAGGGCGCCAGGGGGCGCCACCGCTCATGCGCGGCCCCGCGGCGCCTGCAGTACCCACGTTTGGCCACCAGGCGGCGGCAGAGGGCGCCAGGGGGCGCCACCGCGCATGCGCGGCCCCGCGGCGCCTGCAGTACCCACGTTTGGCCACCAGGCGGCGGCAGAGGGCGCCAGGGGGCGCCACCGCGCATGCGCGGCCCCGCGGCGCCTGCAGTACCCACTTTTGGCCACCAGGCGGCGGCAGAGGGCGCCAGGGGGCGCCACCGCGCATGCGCGGCCCCGCGGCGCCTGCAGTACCCACGTTTGGCCACCAGGCGGCGGCAGAGGGCGCCAGGGGGCGCCACCGCGCATGCGCGGCCCCGCGGCGCCTGCAGTACCCACGTTTGGCCACCAGGCGGCGGCAGAGGGCGCCAGGGGGCGCCACCGCGCATGCGCGGCCCCGCGGCGCCTGCAGTACCCACTTTTGGCCACCAGGCGGCGGCAGAGGGCGCCAGGGGGCGCCACCGCGCATGCGCGGCCCCGCGGCGCCTGCAGTACCCACGTTTGGCCACCAGGCGGCGGCAGAGGGCGCCAGGGGGCGCCACCGCGCATGCGCGGCCCCGGGGCGCCTGCAGTACCCACGTTTGGCCACCAGGCGGCGGCAGAGGGCGCCAGGGGGCGCCACCGCGCATGCGCGGCCCCGCGGCGCCTGCAGTACCCACGTTTGGCCACCAGGCGGCGGCAGAGGGCGCCAGGGGGCGCCACCGCGCATGCGCGGCCCCGGGGCGCCTGCAGTACCCACGTTTGGCCACCAGGCGGCGGCAGAGGGCGCCAGGGGGCGCCACCGCGCATGCGCGGCCCCGCGGCGCCTGCAGTACCCACGTTTGGCCACCAGGCGGCGGCAGAGGGCGCCAGGGGGCGCCACCGCGCATGCGCGGCCCCGCGGCGCCTGCAGTACCCACTTTTGGCCACCAGGCGGCGGCAGAGGGCGCCAGGGGGCGCCACCGCGCATGCGCGGCCCCGCGGCGCCTGCAGTACCCACGTTTGGCCACCAGGCGGCGGCAGAGGGCGCCAGGGGGCGCCACCGCGCATGCGCGGCCCCGCGGCGCCTGCAGTACCCACGTTTGGCCACCAGACGGCGGCAGAGGGCGCCACAGCGTATGCGCGGCCCCGGGGCGCCTGCAGTACCCACTTTTGGCCACCTGGCGGCGCAGAGGGCGCCACAGCGTATGCGCGGCCCCGCGGCGCCTGCAGTACCCACTTTTCGCCACCTGGCGGCGGTAGAGTGCGCCACAGCATATCGGTGTCCCGAGGCGCCTGCAGTACCCACTTTTGGCCACCAGGTGGCACAGAAGGCCCCAGGGGGCGCCACAGCGTATGCGCTGACCCAAGGCGCCTGCAGTACCGGATTTTCACCAGCAGGTGGCGGAAGGGGGCATTCAAAGGCGCCACCGCGCATGCGTGGCCCCTCGCCGCCTGCAGTACCCGCTTCTCGCCGGCAGGATGCGTCCTGAGGGCAGCAGGGACATCTTCCCAGAGAAAGCACAAAGGAAAACAGCAGAAATTTGCACCCCACGCCGCCTCAGGGAGGAAGTGTCTGCCTTGAGCAACGTGCCGCTCACGGCTGGGAAGCTGAGCGGCGGCAAGCTGAAACAGTACATTTTTTATCGGGACAAAAAAGGCAGGGAGATAATAACAACGAACCCAACGTGGGCAACGGGATGCTCAGAGCCCAAAGACCACAACTCCCGGCTTGCTGGGGGAATGGTGCTCCTGGCAGCTTGACACTGCAAACACCACAGAGCCAGCCCCAGGCTTCCCCACCTGCAGCCCAGCACCCACAGACCTGTGCCTGCCACCCCATGCCACCCCCGCCTGGGCTTTCCCTGCCCCAGCCGCCAATGCCCCAGGCCCCGGCCTCCACAACGCCATCCCCTGCCCTGGGGGTCCTGCCGGGAACCCCCAGCCCCCTCCCCACTTGCGCCTCTGCAAGCAGCCCCCGCCACGCAGAGCAGTCCCCCCAGCCCGGGGAGCAAAGACAGCAGCGAGCTGCCCCCCCACCCGGCAGGGCTGGCCCCGCACTCTGAGGGGTTGTCAGCATCCCGCGGCTGGTGGACACAGGGCCACACCCCCCCCTCCACACCCCCCCCTCCACACCCACCCCGCTATGGAACCTGCACCCACACACAGACAGCGACAGCCACTTCCCCCAATGGCAACCACCAAAGGGGGCACGGGCCGGAAAGCAAACTTTATTAAACTGCTGTGCAGGACTCCGGGGAGGGGGGCTGCGGTGGGGCTCCCTGCCCAGTCGTTCTCCCCTTCCCCTGGTGGGCAAGGCAAAGAGCGGCGTCCGTCTCTCCGTCCGTCCGTCCCTGCATGGGGAGCGGATGTTGGAAGTGGGCTTCTCACTGTCGCTGCTTTGGGCAGTTGCGGAGTAATTGCCTTAAGTAACAAGGCAAATTAAACTCATATTCACCTTTTAAAGAAAGCGTACAGCATCACAGAAGCTTTCAGGGTGGAGGGCAGCTGCGCTACCTAAGCGTTCCCTAGGCCGCCAACTATCGGCCTAAGCTATCGCACTAGGGGAACTTGGTGTGCTGACTCTAAGGAAGGGGACGGAGCGTAAAGCAGAGTGGAAACACCACGGATAGGCTCTGCGACCAGATGCTCTTGTGCACACTGAGACCGATAAGCTGCACGTTTGCTACCCTGAGCCAACGACCTGTCATGTTTTTAACAAAACACTGCACTCTAGGGAACTTTTGCTCATTCTAGTATCATCATAATACCAAAACACACCTCCATCCCAAAAGCTCCGTGTCTCCAAGGTGCGACCACCCCTCACTGAGGGCATGCTCTGAGTTTCTCAGACCCCTCTACCTTTAAACGAAAGCAAGAAAACTTTACACCAAACATAACCAAGGTATGCCTGACTAGAGTCACTCAAGCCCCACCTAAAGGAGAGAAAATAGATGTAAACTGTCTTAAGTGAAAGGGGGTGTTAGGGAAGATACCATCACCAAGGATACCTTTCTGACTTCCAGGATCAGTCGACGGGCTGAGCCTCTCTTCCCCCCGCACTGGGACGCCGTGGGGTAATATTTGAACGCTTGGTTGTACCAGGTGTCTCCTTGGAAACTTAGAAATCTCTAGAGCCTTTGTGCCTTTTAATGCATTAACAGCCAGGACGAGTACCTGTGTATTTCATGCGTGCTCGCTTGCTTTCGCGGACAGTGAATTTATCGCCGGCGATCCAAAGAACCTGTGTCCTTGTTGCTGTAATAAATTGCTGTTCATTGCATTGTTCCTAGCCGTGACAGTTCTCATTGAACGCGACTAGAGCGAGGGCGTGCTACGTTATTGGTGAATCCGTGACCGTGATAGTTCAGTAACCTGAATCCGACCAGACCCGTAACAGTTAGTCAGCTACGCCCCTTAGCGTGACAGTATTTCATAGGGAAAAACATTAAGCCTAAGATTTCCCGTGCCTAAGGCCCTGGGGGTCAGACAGAGAAGGAACCCGAGACTCTTAGCCATGCGACTCCTGAGAATTGCAGCTTACAGTTAGTCACTCACCGTCTTCCGGTCTCACAGGATGAGGCAGAGGTATAATCAATTCCTTCTCCATCTCTCTGGAAAGAGCTTTTCTCCTATCTATGACAAAGGAAAAAAAAAAAAAAGTTGTGATCATGGGAGTCAGTACACAAAGCCACACGCTGTGAATTCACTACTACAGTTAAGATCATTTTTAGTCAAAAAACACCTCGGCAGCAATGTTACCACTGCAAACATAGCGTGGCAAGAAAAATTCCACTCAAGGTAAAGTAAAGGGCAAGCTAAAAGGACGAATGACGTGACCAAAGGCAACTGCAACAACCATCTACCAGATGGTTCCACAGCCCTCGTCCACAGCCCTCAGATTTCACGGTCGTCTTTCCTGACGAATGAATCCTGGAAGAACAGAAAAGATACACAAGGTGTCCTTTGTGGAGCCTTTGGGGAGACTACTGAAAGGAAAACCAAACCAAAAAACTAGGAACAGCAAGTGGCCTGTACGTTGGTTCTGTTAACAGAGTAACGCTAACGTACTAGAAATTTCCACGTTCTTTGCCCTCTACCTTGAAAAAGTCACCCAATTCTGTCAGTGTTCACCGTCGCCTTTTTTTTTTTTTTTTTTAATTTTCACGTGGACATCCGAGGAAAACATTTCGAGTCCCTGTCATCAAGGGAGAGGAGAAAAAAAAAAAGAGAGGGATGAGGGGGGAAGAAGCGCAGCTATTCCTTGCCTCGGTAACGCGAGCAAAAAGCTCAGGCGCTCGGCAACAATGTGCTTTGAAAGACAAAACACAGAAGAAACTGCATGTTATTTTATCTCAGCTGTAGAGTCACGTGTATTTGTACCTGCTCATTTATTCATCTGCCAGTTTATTTTGCTACAGACGCTACAGAACGTAGAGACTGCGAGGTTACTACAACCTTTTGTAACCGATCCGATCTTTGGTAGGAATAGCTATCTAAAAGAGCCAACAAAATCCCCTTTGTCGACAGCCATCTGAACTTTTATCGTCTAACAATAGTCCTACAAACATCCCCCGGGATGCTCAACTTCAGAAACTTTCCGTTCAACCTGAGGCAGAACAAGCCCTTACCCTAGACACCTTCACCTGGCTCTCCACTGCTAGCAGGGTAGCACTCCGATACTGCCCAGTACGCGCTGCAGCCTACTCGCTTACACGTATTTACTGCGGCCTGGTTCGATACGCTCACAGAGAGACCCATGAAAAATCCACCCTTTCTTTCAGAAAAGTAAATAAAGACATACATATATATGACACAGTAAGGAAGAAAAGCTGAACACACGGGATGCCGTCCTTTACCGAGGGGCAGATCCAACATCAGCACAGGGAGCTTTGGGGCACGTGAGCGATCATCTACACCGGCCATCGGAACAAGCCAAACGCATGCACACGAGCCTCGATTTAAAAAAAAAAAACAAAAACAAACAAACAAACAAAAAAAAAATCAAGTTCCTTTATAACTTATGGAAGTAACAACCTACAGCTTAGATGCAGTTGGATTGCATCAGCTTACGGACTGCCTCCTTCAAAATTCGCGGGGGGGTGGGAAAACCAGTCTCGAAAACCTGTTGCCTAACAGGAGACTGTTGCCTGTTCCTCCATAGGTTACGTTCCTCCAAGCATCGTCCTGTTCCTGGATTTTACCAGCCACAACGGGATGGTCCCACTGGCATGAGTCAGGGACGCTTCGCACAGGGTTTATTTGACGCTGAAGTAAGTCTTCTGCGGGTATAAGTAACGCAGCACGAGATGGAAAGTAAGCTAAGGCACCGTCTGCGGCACAACGCTTGTGCGATATCGGACCTGAGGGGACCAGTCAAAGCCTGCAATAATCGCTGAACGGGTGGGTAAGTAGGGAGCCCTACGGGAAACAGAGCTCGTGTTCTGCGAAGCTCTTTCCCCATCAAGAAGAGGACCTTTTCTATTCAGCGTCTTTACCGAACTTTAGGCTACTTCCTATTCGCTTTGGCAAGTTAGCCTCCGTAGAAGCCAAGAGATTTTAAACTGCCAAGCACCATTTATAGTTCCTGTCCTCCGACGACAGGCAATTTCAATCAGGGCGCTAGTTAATAGGAAAGTCTGGCTCTGTTTCACGCAAATCAAGTACCTAAATCACAGACAGGAGTCTGCAGAAAGAATGCTTTAAAAGGTGAATTTAAAGAGAGGGATGATACTCACTTTTCCAACATTTCTGCAATGACTGTGGCAAAAAAGGCTGCACCAGGGACGTCTCTATCATCCCCTCTAGGATTTAGCAACTGCATACAGTCATGGGTCAAATACCACAGCTTCAACGCAAGACAGACAGGGACCTCAAAGGTCACGCTTCTGTCTGCGTACCGAGTTCCACTGGAAAGACCCCCAGCCGCTCAATTCCCAAGCAACTTTGCCACGGCCAGCGCTTACCTGGAGTTTTGCTTTCTCTCGCTGCTCAGTACGGGCCCAAGGCCTCTTTTGTTGCACACAGTTCAAGCAAAACTCTCGGGACATAACCAATAGACAGACAGACAGGCAGAAATTGCCTCTCACGTCTGTCTTGACCGACCACAACCAGTGTTCTGGAAAGCCCCGCAAGCACCGGTTTATTTCTAAGACAACTCTGAAAGCTGAGGCGGGACAAAGGTTAGCCTCTCGTACCACAGACTGAGCAACAAAGAGACAGAGGTCGACAGGCCAATTCGTTCTAGGTCTAAGAAGCTACTACAGCTTGGCAGGCACCACGCGGCTTTCCTTTGCGCTTCCCTGCGCCGAGCAGTTTGCGCTTCTGCAAATTCGATTAAGCCTTTGAGCCTGGGCTGCAGGAAGTTTACGAGCACGCCTCGGTTTCACCCGGAGGTCGCTGCGACTTACCCGGACAGCTGGGACAGACGGGCTGCTCTTTCTCCTGGGAAACCTGCGACTGCAGCACGCCAGCTGCAGCTTTCCTCCCTTCAGCTGCTGCGCCACCTTCGCTCGGCGACAAACCCCGCGGGGGTCCCAGCGGCGGGGAGCTGCTTCTGCCCTGGTGAGCCGCAGGGAAAGGAGAGAGCCGGCCGTCAGCACGCGGGGGGAGGAAAACCTCCGAGGCGCAGCCCGACGATCGAGCGCAGCGAGGACCCGCGCCCGGCCGCCGCAGCCCCCACCCCTCCCGGCCCGACGCTCCGGGGAAGCGCCCCCGAAGGCTCTCGCTCGCCTCACCGCCGGCAGCCGCGCTCGCAGCCAGCGGCAACCTGCGCCTCCCGGCGCGCACGGCCCGGCCCCGGCCCCGGCCCGGGGAAAGACCGGCCGCGCACCACAGAACTACAGCTCCCAGCATGCCGCGGGACGGAGCAGTCCATCCGACGCAGAGGGGAGTCGGCCAAGCGCACGCAACCGCCCCCCCCCCCCGCGCCGCTTCGCCCCCCTCTCCCCCAGCCCTCCGAAGCCCCGCGCAGTGCAGACCCCGCCGCACGCCCGGTCCGCTCCGCTCCGCTCCGGCGCGGCGCCGCCCCCACCCCGCACAAGGGCCGTTTCCGCAGAAGCCGCCGACCGCGTGGCGCCCCAACCGCCCGCCGCCTCGCCCCCTCCCGGCCCGGGGCGGCACCGACCACCAACCTCGTTGCGGCACCGCGCCTCAGCGGCCCGGCCCGAGCCGAGCCCGGCCCGGCCCGACAGCTTCCGCCCATAGTGCCGGCAAGCCCTGCACGGCACCTCCGCCCTGGGTTCCTCCGAGCCAATCACGGAGCGCTTCCGCCCTGAGTTAAGGCTAGCCGTGACGCCACTTCCGCCCTGGGTTCCCAGCCAATCATGGAGCGCTTCTGCCCTTAATGACGGCTCGCCAGGACACCACATCCGCCCTCACGGTCCAGCCAATCACGGAGCCGTTTTGGCCCTCAGGGAAGGCACGCCCTGACGTCACTTCCGCCCTCGGTTCCCTCCCACGTAACGGCTCTCAAAGCAGTTTGTTCCCTTTAAACAATAACAGAGCGCGGCTGTGCTTCAGAACGATTGCATTTCTTGAAATCTATAGGAAGTAGTCCGTGAAATATGATCTCGAAACCTCGCCTTTTAAGCATTAGAGGCAAACCTGCTATTTGTATATGCTCCTTACAAGCTAAACTGTCAGTCTGCAATTGTTTTACCTTTACTGCAACTCAGGACCGCACTCGGAACGCTGACTCAATTCCGTGTGTGCTGTCTCCAGCTAGCTGTCAGGCACACGCTTCTCCACGGAGAAGTCAAATTTCCTCTGTAATTGCTTACCCAAACCAGTATGAGACGCAATAGGAAACTACGGAGGAAGCAACCCCTCCTCTGCACTCAGAGTCCGTCCTGCCGTCAGCTACAGCATGGGACAGAAACCGTATTATTCAGATGCGGAGGTATCAAAGATGATCCTCTGACGTCGCATCAGAGAACTTGAGGCTGGGGGCTGGCAGGAAGAAAAGTAACTAACAAGACAAGCCATCCTAAGTCCGTAAAAAAAAAAAATAGGAAAAAAGGAAAAAATAGAAAAAGGTCGGGGGGTGGGGGTGGAAAGCCAGTAAGAATCAGCCTGATAAAAGGTTTACAAATGAGATGAAGAAGAAGAGGAGAAGGGGAGAGATTGTCTATGCAAGGCAAGAGACCCAGGAGGCAAAGGCTGAAGTCTAGGAAGGCAGACTAGAATGTGACGAGGAAACATACTGGCTTTCTATGAAGAACAGAGCTAGCAGCAAGGAAGTAATAATGGCAGACGAGGGAGACTAGTGCCTTTTCCTTTCACGTGAACATACTCCCTTCACTAGAGCATACTCCCCTTCAGTATGAAACGAGGACCAACGCTCACAAAATTCAGTTATAAAATAGGAAGCTGCCCTTTGGCAGTCTCTTTCTAAGTGCCCATACCCATCACTTGCTCCTCAAACACTTGCTCATATGTTAGAGAAATGCTCAATCAGTCTTGCTAAAAATACTAGCAGTGAGAGCCTAGACTCATCGCTCCACAAGTGAGTAAAAGCAATCATTCTGCCTCGGTGCAAACATGCAGTATCAGTATGGGACAGACCACTCACAGCCTAGAGCTTCTACTTTCTGTGCTATTTTTTTTAGCATATATTCTTAACAGTTGCGATTTGTTATTAACAATCTATATTAAACATTTGATGTTTAATCGTAGACTGCAATTCAGCTATATTCGGCATGGACAGGAAAGTGCTCATTGGTAGAAACCTCATAAATTGCAAATTAAGCAGGGAACCTACGTTATAAGACACGTGCAGAAACTGCACCACCAGTAAGGGCCCGAGGCCGCTTTTATTGCACACTGTTCAAGCAAAACTCTCGGGACATAACCAATAGACAGACAGACAGGCAGAAATTGCCTCTCACGTCTGTCTTGACCGACCACAACCAGCGTTCTGGAAAGCCCCGCAAGCACCGGTTTATTTCTAGGACAACTCTGAAAGCTGAGGTGGGACAAAGGTTAGCCTCTCGTACCACAGACTGAGCAACAAAGAGACAGAGGTCGACAGGCCAATTCGTTCTAGGTCTAAGAAGCTACTACAGCTTGGCAGGCACCACGCGGCTTTCCTTTGCGCTTCCCTGCGCCGAGCAGGAACACCTCCGAGGCGCAGCCCGACGATCGAGCGCAGCGAGGACCCGCGCCCGGCCGCCGCAGCCCCCACCCCTCCCGGCCCGACGCTCCGGGGAAGCGCCCCCGAAGGCTCTCGCTCGCCTCACCGCCGGCAGCCGCGCTCGCAGCCAGCGGCAACCTGCGCCTCCCGGCGCGCACGGCCCGGCCCCGGCCCCGGCCCCGGCCCCGGCCCCGGCCCCGGCCCCGGCCCCGGCCCCGGCTCGGGGAAAGACCGGCCGCGCACCACAGAACTACAGCTCCCAGCATGCCCCGGGACGGAGCAGTCCACCCAACCCAGAGAGGACTCCGCCGCTCTTCCCCGCCCCGCCCCGCCACCACCTCCCGCCGCTCCGCCCCCCTCTCCCCCAGCCCCCCCGAAGCCCCGCGCAGTGCAGACCCCGCTGCACGCCCGGTCCGCTCCGGCGCGGCGCCGCCCCTGCCCCGCACAAGGGCCATTTCCGCAGAAGCCGCGGACCGCGCTTCCCGTCCCGTCCCGTCCCGTCCCGTCCCCGGTCCTGCGCGGCTCCCGCTCCGGAGAAGGCCGCCGCCATTCTGCCGCGGGCAGGGGTCCTGCGGCGTCGCCCGGCTCCCCCTCGAGGCGAGCCGGCCGGCTCCGCGCATGCGCAGAAGCAGAGCGACAGGCACGGCTTTCCCGAGCAGTGCCGATGTGCGAGCTAAAAAAAAAAACACTGACAGCTTTATGCGTTTACACCACCTCGGGCAGAAGTTGCCTCTTTGTTGCCCTTTTTTTAAGTGGTGGGTTTTTTGTTTGTTTGTTTAAGAAGGTCTGGGTATGCTTGGTCCTCTCTTAACAAAGGTTGTAGCAGGTGGTATCTTCCTATGTTTTCTGGCCTAAGGGAAAATTAGCCCTACCCTAAAGATAAAAGGACTTTCTCTTTACTTGTTTGGAAGCAACCTAAATACATTTTTAAGTGCTTTCTGCAAAATACAAGCTAGCAGAAAACTTAACCACAAAACAAGAAATTTTGGCTGCAAAATAAAATTATGCAGTGCTGAGGCACACACCCATTCTTTAATCCCAGTCCTTTTGGGAATACCAAAACCCATTAGAGGCAAATTGATAAACTGATGCTAGACAGCACACAATAAAATACCCCTCAGAAAGGAGTATACACTTAGGAAACACCTTGCACTTTGCATCCAAGGTCCAAGCTGCCAGTGTGCTCTGTTTTGCCGGTGACTGCCACCTGAGCTGACTCTAGGAAAGGCACGGTCCTTTCTGAAGGTGTTTAAGAACTCGGTGCAACTTTTTTCCTCAAAGCACAAACATCTCTGAGACTTTAAGGCATACTCCTAAGCATGGTTTCATTAAAACATTTTCAAAATTACAAAGTAACAGAAAATATGAGCATTTATCAAAAGGTTGTGGGTTAGCCCCCACAGAGGGCCCTGAGCCCCAACAGACCCTTGCTCACTTCCCCTTCAAGAGCAGGGTGGGGGAAGAGAATCAGAAAGGCAGAAGCAAGAAAAGTCACGCGTTGAGGTCAAGACAGCTTAAAAGGTACAGCAAAAGCAGCATGCGCAAGCAAAGTACAAAAAGGAGTCCAGTCCCCCTCCGCCCCATCTCTGTCTTTACCCCAGCATTTACTGCTGAGCACACCACACGCTGTGGTCAGCCGTCCTGGCTACACGCCCTCCCAGCTGCTCTTGATTAGTTGCTATAGCATGCTTAAATTGTAATCCATCGTGAGGATTTTCACTGCCATAGTATTGCCGTGTTTGTTTTCTGTATTGTACTAAGCTCTATTTGCTGCTGCATGACTCCTTTTTACTACATCTAGTTGCCTTTTGATTACCTCTTATTGCTGCTATTACCTATGGTTATGCCCTCAGTATCTGCTACCTGCATTTATTTACTTTCTGGGAACACCCTGTTATCAATACTCACACGTACCTTTTCAATAATCACGGTACGTCTGCAAGTGGTGATTTGTGGTAAGCAGCAACAAACAGATATTTGAGAAAACAAGGCCTCCGCATCCATCTGTTGCGGCGAATCCTGCGAACCCTGGTCACAAGTATCGCCCCCGACAGCCTGGAAGCCCCATGGGGTCGGGCTGGCCGCGCAGCCAGCCCGGCAGTGCCCTCGGACGCGGCTCAGCCGGCAGCGCAGCCGGTGCCGGAGCCGGAGCCGCGCGCCGCCTGGCTTCAGCCCCGCCTGCGGGCATCCGCGGCGCTGGTGGCGGCAGGGGTGGCAGCGGTGGGAGCACAGACGAGGGCCGCTCCGGCAAAGCCAGGGACATTGCTCCCCTCCGCTACACCGCGCGAATCCCTACGGGGACGCGTCCGAGCCGGCCCGGGGGGTCCGCGGCGGGGACGGCCCTCAGGGCTGGTGCCCGACAGGGGCTGGGCCGAAGGGAGCCGAGGGGCAGGGGCGGGGGCGTGGGGCTGGCGGCAGCAGCAATCGTGGAGAAATGCCCGAGGGGCCGTAAAGGACTACCCTGAGGGGGCGGCTGCCCCGTCTGCGGGGAGGTGGAGGGGGGGGGGGGGGCCGAGGCTGCCCCGCTCGCGCCGCGGCTCCTCCTGCCCGTAACCCTCAGCCGCGGCCAGGCGCGTGCCGGGAACTTCCCGCCGGGCGTTCGCGCAGCCTCCCTGCGGCGCGGGGTTGGCTCGGCTCGCGCCGCTTCCCGCCCTTGCCTCGCGAGCCGTGGGAGGCGGTCGCTGCAGGGCTGCCGGCGAGCCAGAGGGAGGCGACGGGGCTGAGCCGAGCGACTGCCGGCAGGGTGCGCTCTGCGATAAGAAACCTCGGATAGACCTGGGGCAGAGGGAGGGTGTTACATAGGGCACAAATGAGTAGAGGGGAAATCTGTGGTAACATTAGAGGATATAAAATGACATTTTGGGGGGTAAAATTTGAGATACCTCGGAGGGGACAAATTCAGATTTTGTGAGGGAAAATCTGTGGTAACATTAGAGGATATAAAATGACATGGGGGATCAAATCTGAGGGATCAAAACTTCAGAGGGTGTATATGACATATTACGTGACATATTACGGAGGAAATCTAAGGAAACCTGGAGGGGAACATTACAATTTTTTTGAGGGAAATTCTGTGGTAACATTAGAGGTTATAAAATTACATTTATGGGTTAAAATCTGAGACACCGTTAAGTGGACAAACTGACCATTTTTGAGGGAAAATCTGTAATGTTTGGGAATGTAAGATAACATTTTGGGAAGTAGAATCTGAGGTAACTTCAGAGGGTACAGAATGACATATTACGGGGGAAATCTAAGGAAACCTGGAGGGGAAAATTACAATTTTGTGAGGGAAATTCTGTGGTAACATTAGAGGATATAAACCTACACTTAAGGGTTAAAATCCGAGGTACCTTGAAGGGGACAAATTAAGCATTTTGTGAGGGAAATTCTGTTGTAACATTAGAGGATATAAAATGACATTTATGGGCTAAAATCTGAGGTAACTTGAAGGGGACAAAATGAGTATTTTGAGGGAAATTCTGTGGTAACATTAGGGGATATAAAACGACATTTATGGATTGAAATCTGAGGTAACTTGAAGGGGGCAAAATGACCGTTTTGTGAGAGAAAGTCTGTGGTAGAATTAGAGGATATAAAATGACATTTATGGATTAAAATCTGAGGTACCGTGAAGGAGACAAATTAAGCATTTTGTGAGGGAAACTATGTGGTAACATTAGAGGATATAAAGTGACATCTATGGGCTAAAATCTGAGGTAACTTGGAGGGGACAAAATGATCATATTGAGGGAAATCTGCACTAATATAAGAGAATATAAAATTACATTCATGGGTTAAAATCCGAGGAACCTTGAAGGGGGCAAATTAAGACTTTTTGAAGGGAAAATCTGTGGTAACAAGTGGTTGAAAGGACGCAACTGTCATCCCCATATCTTTCGAACGCAGGAGCCAGGTCTTGTCATGTCTCACGGCTTCCTCCTTCCTTTTTGCAGCGTCCGATGGTGGAGGAGGAAGACAGAAGAGTCCTGGTGTGGAGCTGCAAGGCAAGAGTGAGGCAAGAGGAGCGGAGGTCTGACGAGGTGGCAAGAGAAAGGCAGCCAGGGCAAAGGGAACCCCCTGTCACGGGGGCTGCGGTCACGGGAGAGCGTGGCTGGTTTGCGCTGGGCGCATCGCCTCGGTGAGAAAAGCTGATCCGCGGTGGTTTTTGGGGGGATGTGTGGGGGTTCAGCGTAAGGGTAGGGGCAGAGGGCTGGCCACTGGCCAGGTACTCCTGGCGGGACCTCCCTGCACGGCGGGTGTCCCCCTGTCCTTCGGGCGCAGGAGCTGGCTCTTGTCATGTCTCACGGCTTCCTCCTTCCTTTTTGTAGCATCCAATGGTGGAGGAGGAAGACAGAAGAGTCCCGGTGTGGAGCTGTGAGGCAAGAGTGAAGGAGAAACTTTTTTTTGGTCATCCTTCCTGAATAAAGTGATTTTTTATTCTCTGTGGTATTTGTTGAGCAACCATGAAACCCAGCTGTGCTTTGGTCATGCCACTACAATTCCCTATAGACTTCTTTTGAGTGATTTAAGAACCCTTTTTATTTTTGCTTTCATGAGCTATGTTGTGGTGGTTTATTTTTGGCTATTCCCAGTGGAATTTCAGGAATTTCAAGGTGACTTCCAGATGAGAGTTTGCGACACTACAGGGGTGCAGAGGTAGATTTCTGGATGTATTTTGGTATTGTCATTGTATTGCTTTGGAAGTTTTACTCTAGTTGTGTGGTGGTATGGCAGTTTCACTCTGAAGTATTTAAAGTCAGTTTTTATTGGTACTGCAATGCATGTACATTGTTTTTACAATTTCATTTGTGTTAGTGCATTGTCTGTGGCTGTTGTATATTGAGGTTGGTTGTTCCAGTGTCACTGGAGGGTTTACAGTCAGAGTTTTCTGATGTTACCATGTCAGTGGAGTTTGTATGGTCATAGTGGTCATGTGGTCATGTTGCAGTGCCAATGGCATTTTTAAGGTCAGGGTTTGGTGGTAGTAAAGTGGCATTGGTATGTGCGTGTATATATATGTATACAGGAGGTTATATATATGTACTGGAGCTTTGGGGTAGGGCCGTGCCTCTGGAGGTTTTACAGTCTGCTGATAGTGGTGCAGTGCCACTGGAGGTCAAACAGACAGTTTGGTGGTACTGCAGTGCCCCTGGAGGTTTTACGGTCAGGCCAGTGCTGGTGCTGTGCCACTGGAGGTGGTGTGGACAATTAGTTGGTTCTGCAGTGCCCCTGAATGTTTTTATGGGCATGGTGGTTGTGCAGTGCCACTGGAGGTTGTAATTCCAGACTGGTGGCGGTGCAGTGGCACTGGAAGTTTTATGGTCAGTTTCATGGATGTGCCATGTGTTAAACACACACATTTCTCCTTCTGACCAGCTAGTGCTCAGATGTAAATATATAATATGTGCACACTCATTTAAAATAGAGTTGTCATATTAAGTATGAATTTATATAGACTTAGGTGCAAATGCATTGTATATAAGAATATAAAATAACAGTCTCAATACAATAATTATATAGAACTATGTATTTTATACCTTTATACAAAATTACATACTCTAAAGATTTGTATTAAATACTGTTTTACTCACTGAATCACTTCAGAGCATGACATAAAATCGGACTGCTCAAATGTAAAAAAGGTATGTGAAGTTTGTTATTACCTGTAATGCGCATTTGATCAGGTACATCTCTCTTACCCCATGGATTTTATTCTATTATTATATGTATTATTATCATATGTAGTATTTATTGTTACCTAGTCAAAGATGTAGGATATAAAAATGTTATTTTATACTGTAATTTGCAAGGTTAACTCCCTCAACAAAGTTTCAAAATACTAAGTCTATCCTTGCATAGCTGGAAGACTTTAAAAATGTGTACTTGATGTCTTTAAATGTGGTTCTTATTTGCTTTTCTTGTGGCCAAATTTTGTGCTGCTGAGATTATTGGAAGTTCTGCCTCTGATGTCAATAGGAGCAGAATTGGTTTTTAGGAAGCTACTGTAAATTGAAAAAGAAACTATTTTTGCAAGTGTTAGGCACCAGTGATAGGACCTGTGGGAATGGTGTCAAGCTGAGGCAGGGCAGGTTTAGGCTGGACATCAGGAAGAGGTTCTTCACCGAGAGGGTGGTCGCACACTGGAACAAGCTCCACAGGGAAGTAGTCACTGCACCAAGCCTGTCAGAGTTTAAAAAGCGATTGGACTGTGCACTTAGTCACATGGTCTAAACTTTTGGGTAGACCTGTGCGGTGCCAGGAGTTGGACTCTATGATCCTTATGGGTCTCTTCCACCTCGGGATATTCTATGATTCTATGAAAAATGTAATTGTGCTATTTATTTGTATGATATTGGGGTCTGAAGAGCTAAATGTCATTCATATTATATATTTGTTTATAGTAATGTAAACTATGAAACATTTAGAAGGCTTTTCTGTGCTTCCTTGCAGCACATACCAGTGCACCTCAGGCAAGCTCAGAGAAGGAGTAAAGTGTATCGTAGAATGGCTCGGGTTGCAAGGGACCTTAAAGATGATCTAGTTCCAACCCCCCTGCTGCAGGCAGGGATACCACCCACTAGATCAGGTTGCCCAAAGCCCCATCCAGCCTGACCTTGAACACCTCCAGGGATAAGGTATCCACAGCTTCTCTGGGCAACCTGTGCCAGTGCCTTACTACCCTTATAGTGAAGAATTTCTTTCTAACATCTAAATCTATCCTCTTTTAGTTTAAGACCATTTCCCCTTGATGGAGGCCGAGTCCTGTATTTCTGGGTTTCAAAAAACAACAAAGTACCCCATTTTTGGGATGCAGAAGCAGAGGCCACGTTGGCCATTTCCAGCCCCCCAAACAGAGGCCCCAGGGCTCTCTGGGGGAACGAGAGAGGGGGCGGGGTGTGCAGACTCTCACAGAAGTGGTGGTCTGATTGTTAGCATTCACGAAGAGACATAATCCGCAAAGTGATTATATGAAGGTGCTTTTGTTAGGCGCCAGAAGTTAGGGGCTTGCTTGCCCAAAACTAATTTCGTCCGATTTGTTCACTCACGTTCTCTTTTATCTCCTAAAATAGTACATATGCATTAAGTTTTACAACACATCTATGCGTATTCATTTCCTAGCTCCGCCTAGTCCCGCTTCGTATGCTAATTATCTTATCAGGCCTTCTGCGCTTGGGTAGTACTCTCTGGTGGTCATCTGGGTGGTCGTCAGGATGAGGTAAGATGTCTTCATCAGAGCTGAACTTTCTACCTTTTTTTCTTGCGCATGCTCTATGAGCCCTTGGTCTCAGTCCAAACCATAAGGTTGGTTTGACCCGGTTCCCGGGGTCCAAGGGGCCCCCGTTATCTAAATGTCTTGCAAGTTTGGCATTCTTTCAATCCTCCTCATGAATCTGTGCATTCTCTCATGCTTTGCACATATATTTTGTATTTTCCAAGTGCAGCACACACACATCACAAATGTAACACACATGAAGCAATATTCAGTGGATAAATGTATATTTCATCTTCTATTACCAACATGATCACATTGCTTCCCAAACCCAGGGTTGCTGGCATGCACCAGGCTGAATTCAATGTCCAAGATTGTCTCTGTGCAAAATGGGGCTTTGGAGGCTCCACTCTTTACTCAATGTGTACACCTGGCCTAGAACAGCTACCAACTTAATTGTTCAATATTTGTGCAACATTTGGACAACTGTGACAGTTGATATTAATATCCAAGTTACAACAGTGATTGATTTACAACCTTGCCAGAAGTCCAGACTGCTGCAATTAGCTGGAAATTTGATAAGCTCACAAGAAGAAAGAGCATTTATTAATCTCGAGTTTAAAATAACTTATTGTTTTCAAGCTGTTGTTGTAACCAGAACTGCTCAGGTTGCTTAGCAGATCCTTTTAAAAAAAAATGGTTTTGTACGGCTGCTTTCAGGGGAGGAGTCTAAATTTCAGGTTTATGATGCTTGTTCAGCTCCCATGAAATAACTGTCAATACACGTGCCCTTTGGCAGTACAGATGTAATCTGAGGTGTTAAGGTGGGGTGTTCACAGCAAACCTGTACTTCTGTTAAAGAATGTACAACAGATCTGAGATTTCAGCCTGAACTTTCATTGCCTGAGGTAAAAGGGCAAGCACAACGGAAAATGACAACAGGTATTGCAGGGAAAGATTTTCACGAAAGAAAAAATTTCCTCCACAGCATGGTTCCTTCTGCTTTCCCTTCCAGGTTGCAGGTCAGGACAAAGGGAGAAGGAAAAATAGGGATGGGCTGGAAGATCAAAACTGAGGAAGAAAAGCAAAAAAGAAATGGGGAGCAGCACAGCATAGAGAATACAAACAAGGGGACAACCAGCTTGACAGGGGGATAGAGAAATGATCGAACAGGCAGCTGGACAGAGAGATAGCTAGGGGAAGACACAGGTGCAAAGGGATAGAGAAAAACAGTTGAGACACATGGAGACACAAAACGTGATGGGAAGAAAAAGCAGAGTGGGACTGAGGAAGGCCATGGAGGGATAAGGGGGGGTGGAAAGAGAAGGGTGAGGACAAACTAAGAAGGTAGCAGAGGAATGGGAACCAGGACAGCATGCACAGAGAAAAGAGTGAGAAAGGTGAACTGTGATGCAGGACAGCAGGATATACATAGAAGTAATCATGGCAGCAAGCAGGGAAGAGTAGTGGAGGAAAAGAAGGGCAGGCAGAACAACGGAGGCAAAAATGACCAGGACAGAGTAGCAGAGAGAAAAGGCTGGAGAAGGGAAAAATGTGACTGGCTACAGGACAAAGATAGAAGAACTGAAATACAGGGAACAGGCCTCTGCCAGCCTCAGCCAGATGCAGTCGGCCATGATGTCCACAGTGGACAAAGGGACCACTTGGCCCTCAGCACCAGCCCTTAGAGAGGACGGGAACAAGCTGCTTGCAGCAACACTTCATTCTGAAGCTTGCAAATAGCCTGGCAGCCCTCCTCCTGTGGAAGCTTCTGGAGGCACCGATCCTTCCCCAAACTGACTCTCCCGGGCATTGGGGCCCGCTTTCTTCTTGTTCTGCTCTCTGCTACCACTCCGCTGGTTGCCTGGTGTGGCCCTGACTTTGGCTCACTGGGAACCTGTCTGAGCACTCACTTGGAAACTTTCCTAGACAGGCAGACGTGGGTCCTGGACTCCTGCTAGTCCCTGCCCTCAGGGCACCTGGGGGGGGCACCCAGGGGAAAGGTCCCGCTCCCAGCAGAACATGTCCCATCCTCCACCCCCCCCCCCCGATACTCCTGGGAGGCACCACCAAAGGGTTTCACTCACCTCACTACTGGGAACTGTGCACGCAGCGGTCAGTATTTGGACATGAGCCAGCAGTGTGCACCTGTAGCCCAGAAAGCCAACTGTATCCTACGCTGAAGTGTGGCCAGCTGGTCAAAGGAGGTGGTTCTTCCCCTCTACTCCACTCTTGAGACCCCACCTGGAGTACTGCATCCAGCTCTGAGGCCCCCAGCATGAGAGAGGCATGGATCTATTGGAGTGAGTCCAGAGGAGGGCCACAAAGATGATAGGAGCATTGGAGCATCTCTCCAGTGAAGACAGGCAGAGGGAGCTGGAGTTGTTTAGCCCAGAGGAGAGGAGATGCCAGTGAGACTGTATTGCAGCCTTCCAATACTTAAAGGGGGGACTACAAGACAGGGAAAGACTCTTTACCAAGGTCTGTAGTGATTGGACAAGGGGTAATGGTTTTAAACTCAAAGAGGGTAGATTTAGATGTTAGGAAGAAATTCTTTACAATGAGGGGGTTGGAACTAAATGATCTTTAGAGGTCCCTTCCAACCCAAACCGTTCCATAACTCTAAATGAGCATAAAAGTGTATTATCTTTTTGTGCTCTGGTCCTGTTTCTCGGTATCCAGACATCAGTAGGGGAAGAAAGGAAAAAGGGACTCATTTAAAATTTATTTCAAGAGAATGGTATAAGCAGTACATAAACAGTCCTCACAGACCAAATGGAAGCAACCCAATCGCTCTGAAATGACCGGCACAGAAGAGGGGAATAGTTCTGACATTATCAACCTACCCAAGGCAACTGAGAAACACCCCCCAGAACTGTTCTTTCTGGTGATGTGGTGGCTTATGCAAATGGGAATGTACACCCTCTTCAGTCAGAGTCTGAAGCAAATACCCCTTGTACTCCGGCTCCTTTTGTTAAAAGCAGTGAACTACTTACTTTTGTCAAGACTCTCACTGGAAGACAACAAATACGGTATTACTGATGGATATGAGTGATAAAATCAGCAACACTTGAGGCATGAAGACAGTGGAACTGTGATTAATAACTCAATAAAAACACTTTTTAAATAGGAAAAGAGTGCAACTAGTAGAAATGTAATTCTGCTTACATTGGTATGTTTACAAAGGAAATATGTAACTATATATAAAAATGTATTTTTTGTTGTTATGAACCAGATTTTGCACTCCTGTGTATACATTAATGTATATATTACATATATACATTTTATGCATATATGTAAAATAAACTATATATAAAGGAAATATATATGAATTCCTGGCCAAAGTAGGTTGGAAGGCAGTGAGGAAAAGACAAATTCCTTCAAGCTGGGATACAAAGTTGCAATCATTTGATTAACTCTTATTAAAAAAAAGGAAAAAGAATAGCATTTTGTTAAAATTTATATCCCGTTATTTTCTACTCAAAACCCAATCAACAGTGTTAAAAAGTCCTCGGTGCCGAGTTCTGGAGAAGAAGCAGTACTGGACTGGTTACTTGATGTTGCATTAAACAATGATTTAGAGAGTTAGAACCCTCTATGAGCAGGGAGCAACAGGATTTGCACATGCACATCCAACAGCGCAAACAGAACTTGTCTGTGAAAGACACGCGGACAGTCTGTTTCAAAGACTGCTTTTTGCTGGGTAAAATCTTTGGTATCAGATGTAAGAGCTGTAATACCACATATATAATGGGGAAATGGCTAATTATACAACTTTTTGTCTCTAAAATAATGAAAGGAATATAGTTATTATCAAAAAAGAACTGTTTCACATACAAAGTAAATGCTTTTATTTGTGACAAAAAAACAAACATGAAGAATATGGTCTTTGGTAGTGAGTATAATTTAGACTAAGAATTAAGAAATTATAGACATACAAGAAGTTGTGTTTCTAATACTGTGGAAAAAATCAGAATCTTCTTGCAGTCAAAAATTATTAAAACAGCCTGCGTTATACATTACTGTTGTTCATCGTTTTGTTCAGATGCAGGAAAACTGGCTTTATACTTTTTCTTCAAACCTTTCAAATATATTCGTAAACTGTCTGAATCTAATCGGGAATTTCTGGCAGTTTGAACCAATCTCATTGCTAAATGATATACAGCTCTGCGTTTCATCATCTCAGGAGTGCTTTTCTGCTGGTGCTGTTCTTAAAAACATACACATGCATTAAAATAGGAAATTAATGATGTTCTGTCATTACAATACTAATAGTGTGTTTTCCAACCTATTTCTGATCAGGTGATTCTTGTTTTAAACTCCAACATTACATCTAATGCTCCTTTAACACTAAGGAATTATTTGTGTTGTCACCTAACAGTGATCTGAGTATAATCTCTTATAATTAGTTTCAGAAATAAAAATTTTACTTTCTTGATGCCATCTATCATCACAAAACCTTATGTAGCATTTATTCTGTAGCCTTTTAGAAACAATGAAAATATACAGTTTTATAAAAAACTATGAATTAAAGTATAACTACCCACTACGTACCAAAATTTGTTTTGCGATATGATTTGTGATTTCCTTTGCATCCAAAATTATGGATGGTGGTAGAGAGGAAACTTCTGCAGCTTTTAATCCTAAACATAGAAAATACGAATTAGGATTTTTGATAAAAATCTTTTCCCATCCTTCACAGTATGTGTGCTAGAATCAGCTGAGCTCATTTTTAAAGGGTGAAATTTTCATTTAAAAAAAATTTAATATAAATTTTCTCTTTTGGTCTCTTCTTCAAAACAATACTGTTTTGAGAGGTGCTAAATAAAATGCCTACTTTGTTGTAATGGTGCCTCTAAAATACACTTCCACTTAAATTACTGCTGTCAGTAAGTGGGCAGGATTTGATACATTAGAGGCTAAATGAAAAAAATGAGACAGTGGTGGTAATAGCTTTCTCTGTTTAGTTTTTCAGTTTGGCAGGCTGGCAAGATACTGAGATTGTGCTAAACATGCTCCCCACTGAATCTGGGCATCTAGTGGATATGGATGTCACATTCCAACTTCTACACTCTTGCCAGCAGTCAAGGTGTCAGATACTCAGGATAAGAAAAATGTGGGTTTTTTTCTGCCCTAATATGATTTTTTCACTTTTCGTTTTGCCTGTTGCCCTGGCTGTTGAGAGGAAATTCTGTGCTTCATCAGGTCTACACTAATCCTACATCTAATACTGCAGGGTTAAAAATTGAAAAGGGACAAGAATTGCCCTTGCACTTTTTTTTTTTTGATGTAACTTTGCTCAAGTACGACAATAAAGCAACACTGAGTTACTAAAGGTCTCCTGTTCTCTAAGAACACTGTCTAAACATATGGTTTTTTTCTGAGTTAGGACTGTAGCATCCAAAACTGACCTTGTACTGCCAAAGGCAAAGAAAGTTACAACTGAAATTCTGATAAAGAAGCATTTTAAGTCTAGTTAATTCAAACCTGATTGGAATAATCTGGAGTCCTCAGTCACTACTGGCTTGCAATAATTATGTGTAGCTAATTTCCTATTGATTAAATGTCACCTAAATCACAGATCCAACTATGGAATCTAGCATTTAGAAACATACGGATTTCTGTAACTCTTTAAAACATAGTTATACCTTATTGTCACTCATTCATTTCTTTATTGACTCACAATCCTTCAATTTGTCCAGTCTTCTATTAAGAGTCATAGTGGAATCCATTACCATAGTTCTTTTCCTCTGTATATCCTTTAGAGAGCGTGTAAGTGTACGCGATTTTTTCCTTCTTTATAGCACTGCTTCTCACATGTTGCACTTCAAAATGGTAATTTTCCACATTGGGATATAAAGCATCTATATGACACAGTTCCAGGAAATGTGTAGCAAACAATGTAAATGCCTAAATAAGAAAAAAAAAAGACAATTTATTTTTGAAATGATCCTTTAATAAATAAACCCCACCTAGAGTACTGTGTTAGCTCAGGGGACCCCAGCACAAGAGACATGGACCTGTTAGAGTGAGCCCAGAGGAGGGCCATGAAGATGATCAAGGGGCTGGAGCACCTATCCTACAAAGACAGGCTGAGGGAGTTGGGGTTGTTGAGACTGGAGAAGAGAAGGCTCCAGGGAGACCTTATAGCAGCCTTTCAGTACTTAAAGGGGCCTACAGGAAAGCAGGAGAGGGACTCTTTGTAAGGGAATGCAGTGACAGGACAAGGAGTAATGGCTTTAAACTAAAACAGGGTAGATTAAATTAGATATTAGGAAGAAATTCGTCCCTTAGAGGGTGGTGAGGCACTGGAACAGGTCACCCAGAGAAACTGTGGATGCACCATTCCTGGAAGTGCTTAAGGCCAGGCTGGACAGGGCTTGGAGCAACCTAGTCTAGTGGGAGGTGTCCCTGCCCACAGCAGAGAGGTTGGAACTAGATGATCTTTAAGCTCCCTTCCAATCCAAACCATTCTATGATTCTAAATTACAAGGGATAAGAAAAATGATCTCTCAGATGTCCAGTTTTTCCTCCACAATTCTGAAAAGCCATCTTTAAATTACTAAAATAATTACTAAAACAAATGAAAAAAATTAAGCCATGACTTCTATCATTGGCAAGGATGTCTTTTCCCATTCAGGATTCCCCCACTCCTTTCTCAATGGAAGGAAAAGAACATCAGAAGTAACACAAAATCCACGATGCTTTTAAAATCTTACTTGGGTTATTTTGAATGACTGTCAAATGGTTGCCTTAATATTTTCAGTGAATGCTTTTCCAGCAGTACAAGCTACAGAAAATGTGTGTTTTTAGACCAAACCACGTAAGTACTCTGAATAAAACTCTGACAAGAAACTGAATCTATGCGTGTCAAAAAGCTGATAACAAACTGAGGTTGATTACAAAACTAGTAATAGAGGTTACTAGTAATAAAAGAAACTTCCAACCCATCTAAAATCATCTTCCACTTTTCTAAGCAAACCTCTAACCTCCGTAATCAGTTCTTAAGTTGTATGGAAGAACCGTTGGTAAGATAACAGACATGTAAAGAGGTCCACCTTTGATGTTCAAGCATACAAAGTTGTACTAACTAAGCAAAACTAAAGAGACTTGGTTAGCCTTTTTCTAGACAAGAAAGCAAGCTGCCAAGCAAGTTGTAAAGAGATGGAGACCAGTGAACAGAAGTGCAGATTACATCAGCATTTTTTGTCTATCACCATATCTTTGCATTCATCAGTTACAAAAAATGTCTTATGTAGACAAGAAATACCTAAAATAATTAAGTTCAGTTATGAGAAATTACTGTGATTGCTTCAAGTATGATAAAATAATTACAAGGCTTAAACCTTTTTTTTTTTTTTTTTTTTTTCAGAATTACCTTCAAATTCAACAGATATTCACAGGCAGCATAACAAATGCCAATACCTTCTTCAGCACTGGTACCTCTGCCAAGTTCATCAATTATGATGAGTGATTTGTCATTAGCGTTTTGCATGATGTATGTTATCTAGGAAAATATTAAATTTGTTATCATTCCTAGAAATGCATCTTTTTAAAAACTCCGCTACTAATAGGAATAGTTTGTATTATTCAGATAAAACTTAAATGTAAAAAAAACTCGTCAGATCCATATATTTTACTTTTTTCACAGCTTTCAAATAGCTGTCAATTCTAAACAAGTAAAGATTTGTCCTACAGCACTCTTTCTTTTTTCCATTGACCATATCAGTTTTCCTCAAAATCGTATCAGTTTGGGAGAGGAAGTGAGAAGGCTTAGGCTTAGAAAAATACTTCTGTAAGGCTCAAGAAATAACAAAAAAACTTTGGAACTACTGTCCAAAGGAACACCAATTTTTACCCAAATTGGAGTATCTTTATTTAAGATGTGCATGTTTTCTGTAGTTTATCATTTAGGTAAGAGATTAAAGCTGAATTTTTGTACTGTTTCTAAAATACACTCTTTCAGTAGAAATATACTAGTACAATTTCAATCAGATTAACAGTAAAAATGGGCCCTGGCCCCTGGATTAGCTATGTTTAATACCTCTTTCATTTCCTTCATGAATGTTGAGGCATTTGTTTCTATATCATCATCCATACCTATTCTGGTAAAAATTTGCTCTGCGATTCGAAAAGAACAATACTCTGCTGGGACGTAAGAACCTGCAAAACAAGTAAGGTGAGAGTTTTCTCGTATCAGTGTGACAAATGCCAGCTTGCCTGAATATGTCAGTGTTTTACATTTGGTCTTTATGCACTGTAGAGAATGCATCTTGTTCTGCAAAGTTTTGTAGGATTATATTCTACCACTACTTTATAAGAAAAAATATTACAGAGATACCATAATTGAAGAATCTTATCAGCAAAACCTTAAGAAATCATACGCCTGAAGCTGCGTGTCAGTCTAAAGGGATGCAAAAGTGGGAATGAACTGCAGAATTAATTTACATTTCTGTAGACATTGTGATACTAACCCCAGGGAATCTTAGTTTCATAAACCAAGATTTATATTGCCTTACCAGACTTTGAGACTTACTAGTTTTATAGAATAGAAAAGAACATGAAGCTTGCCAGAAGACTTTGCAGACTTTATTCATATTAAACTCATGTTTCTGAGAGTAATTCCTGAAGAACATGCTGTTTGGGATTATACCTATAAACACACACTGAACAAATTTTATTCTCCACTGCTAAGTAAGTTCAAGATCATCTAGTTCCAACCCCCCTGCCATGGGCAAGGATGCCACCCACTAGATCAGTTTGCCCAGGGCCTCATCCAACCTGGTCTTTAACACCTCCAGGGATGGGGCATCCATAACCTCTCTGGGCAACCTGTTCCAGTGCCTCACCACCCTCTGACGGAAGAATTTACTCTTAACGTCTAACCTAAATCTCCCTTCTTTTAGTTTAAAACCATTCCCCCTTGTCCTGTCATTTGACTGAGCAAAAAGTTGCTCTTTTGTCCAGAAGAGTCCAAAAAGTCCATCTTTTTTATAAGCCCCCTTTTTAAGTACTGAAAAGCTGCAATAAAGTCTACCTTGGAGCCTTCTCTTCTGTTCTCTAGCCCCAGCTCTCTCAGCCTTTCTTCACAGGAGAGGGGCTCCAGCCCTCTGGATCAACTTCGTAGCCCTCTCCTCTGGACCCGTGCTAACAGATCAACATCCTTCTTGTGCTGGGGACCCCAGACCTGGATGCAGTACTCCTGTTGGGTCCTCTCAAGGGCCGAGTAGATAGAGGGGGACAGTCCCCTCCCTTGACCTGCTGTCCACTCCTCTTTTGGTGCAGCCCGGAATGCACACTTGGCCTTCTGGGCTGCAAGCACACACTGCTGGCTCATGTCAAGCTTTTCATCCAACAGAACTTCCAAGTCTTTTCCTGAAGGGCTGCTCTCACTGAGTCCTTCTCCCATTCTGTACTAATGTCTGAGATTGCTCTGATCCAGCTGCAGCACCTTTAACTCAGACTTGTTGAACCTCATTAGGTTCACGTGGGCACACCAAGCTTTTGTCCAGGCCCCTTTGATGGCATCCCTTCCTTATGTTGTATTGACTGTACCACTCATCTTAGTGTCATCTGCAAACTTGCTAAGGGTGTGCTCCCATTGTCTATGTCACTGATACAGATATTAAACTGTCAGTACCAGTCCAAGGATGGACCCCTGAGGTACACCACTCATCACTGGCCTCCACCTGGACAGACAGAGCCACTGACCACCACTCTCTGGGTGCAACTTTCAAGCCAATTCCTTATCCCCTGAACGGTCCACCCATCAAAAGAACTAAACATTGTATTTTACTATTTAGATAGAATCTTATTCTTGAAACTGAAACATTAAGCTTCAAAAATAATTCTATTTTTAACAAGAAACCAATAAAAGTGGTGCAAAAGATTACAAATATGGTATAGTCTTACTCACCAATCTGGGCCATAATTTGACAGAGTGCAATCTGTTTTAGATATGTTGATTTTCCACTCATATTTGGTCCCGTAATAATGAGAAAGTTGCTACCCTCTGTCAGGTATGTGTTGTTAGATACAGGTTTCTCCATAGCTATCTTTTCAAGAATGGGATGCCATCCCTGCTTGATCGCTAAAGTATCTGTAAATTCTGGACGAACTAAAAGAGAAAAAGGATATAAAGCTTTGTAGGGTTATGGAAACCTTTAAGTTACTAAACTAGTGTGTTCTGAAATAAATCCATTCTTACAGAAGTCAAACTCTGTGGTCCCAGTTCCCTAATTTTTACTTTCCTGTAGTCAAGACTAAGATAGAGCACTTGAAAGAATTACCAGCTATTTTCAGATATAGATTCTGATCATCTTTCAAGCCCTCAAGATTTATTACTACAAAAAGAATCCCATAACTAACACTATATTTCTAAATTAACATAGTGTTTGTGTTGCACGGTAAGTAGTACAGAACTCCAGTAACAAAGAAAAATACAAACAGTGAAACTTCAAAAGTAATTCAAATGGAGAATGTGGAACCCAGTTTCATTTTTATATCTACTATATAGCAGTATAAAAATAAATTATAAAAATAAACTTACAAAATACAGGGAAGTCATGAACTCTACCTGTTACTAATACATATATATTATTAGATAAGCATAAGAAACAAGGAAATTGCCTTTAATTTTTGTTTTCATAGTATATTGATAATCCGTGTATATACCATGCCTATGTAGATCCATCTGATACTGGGACTATCTGTATGTATTTCTGTCCAAACAGTTTTTTTCTCAACCTATTCCTTATGCCTCCTCTCTGTCTACTTCTATGGCAGTACTGCAGGCTAACAAGGAAGTATTGTTAATTGCTCATCTGTTTAAATGGAACAGCCTTCAAGAAAGAAATGCCAAAGCAGGTTTTCAAGTTTCAACATTGAGCAGCTCTAACTACCATGTGTAGCTTTTAGCCATTTAATGGTTTAGGAGAGAGAGAGTCAAGTGGCACAGGAGACTGAAAGCTACAAATGACAGTCTGTTTCTTTGGGCAGATACACATTGAGGCCTGGCAGCAGAAACTGCACATTTACAGGAGAAGAAAAGCAGCTTTAGACTCATTATTAACTGCTGAAGTACAGTTGTGCTCTGATTCATTTGGCGTGAAAAAGGTTGCAATGACTCAAGTGTATCAGTTACTGATGTGAATGGAATCATCTGCACATAAAGAATCACTGCGATACTGCAAAGTAAACAAACTCTACTCCTGTACAGGAAATTTCAGAGCAGCATCAGTAATGATAAGCTAACACACCTACTGAGATGGCTTTCCAGACCTAATGTGATTTAGCATCTACACAGCATTGTACTCTAGATAAGTACCTCAGGTTTGCATTGGTTGTACAGATAGGTATCTCAGGTCAGCACTAATTGAAGACCATGAGTTCATTTGTACATTGCAAAAATGGGCTAGGGAAGCAGAATGACCCAGTGATGCAATACAACCAAACTTCTGACCCAGGAGGTGAATAATATGCAAGTAAGCACATGGTCTTGGATTACTTAGAAGACTCTGCTTCCCAAAAATATCTAAAAGTGTTACAAAAGTTGAAGCAAATAAAGAAGTTAGCCACTTATTTTGTCTTAAGGTATAAGAAGGCTGACCTCCTTATATAATCTTGTGGCCTTTTGGAACAGAAGAGTGAACTCAGCACGTTCACAGACGACATACTTTTGAAAAGAATACGCTTACACTGGCTAACTTGAAAAGACTGGCTATGAAGGCTTACAGCATCTAAATGGCAGAATGTATTTCCAGTGGACGGAAATAGGAAGAGTATCAGCACAAAACTGGCCAGGATAGACCAAGATACTTAGAGCCTACTGAGACCTAGAAAAATAAATGACATGGGCTTAGCAATTGGAGAACCAGACAAACAACTTGGATATCCTCCAGCAGGAGGGTCTTTAATTGGCCTATGACAGAATCAAACAAGAAACTTACCATAGTCGGAAACAGTGCAGACATGGGCGAATGAAAGCAGCATGTCCAGCATTGACACAGTATCAGACAGCTTGTATAGGCAATGAATATGTTCATAGATCTCGTTCAGTAGCTTACACACGATTCTGAAATAAGACACTGATTTAGCTGTTGTACAGTACCTAGCGTCACTTTATACACCTTATGGAGATAAAGCAACAGTTAATAATGTTCATACTCCGTATGTTAGGATGTGAGGTTATCAAATGCAGGCAAATACGTTAATTTCTTTGAAGTATATTAAGATCTTATACAATAATCTCAGATTAATTACTGCTATCAGACACAAGACACATAGCCCAAATACCAACAGCTCGTAAGAAAGCTTCATAAAGAATTAACCACAAATATAGCTGTGGAGTCAAGTACGTTCTATTAACATCTCAAATACGACTCTAATTCCCTTATGCCTTCATGCAAACAAACATGGTTTCTAAAAATAATTTTCATGAAATTCACGTGAAATGTTACACCTAGTAAGTCTTCTGAAACAACAGAACACAGCGTGCAGCAAGGACAAAAATACAGATATAGGTAGTTCTACTGTAAATGCAAGAGTGACTAAAATTAATGATTCTCCATTAAAAAATTAATACATTTACTGTGCCATTTTATGGAGATAATTCATCCATAAAAATAATTACAAAGGCTACATTTCTAAATAAATGCCTATGTATTTGTAATCATCTTAATATAATAAACACCATGTTACTTCCTTTCTCTCAGGTACTATACTTGATCAGTGTCACTTTGGATTATTTCTGTAGTAACCATAATTTAACAAAAAGATAGCATTACGAAAACATGTAATTAGCTGTTAATGGGATAAAATAAATGCTGTTAGCACAAACATTTAATAGTTTTAAGTGGTCTTACAAGTATGTCATGTGATATATTTCTCTCAGGGACTCCTGACATCTCTCATTCATTTTTATTAAGTCTGCTGAAGTGAAGCTATACGTGTTTTTCATTTTAGTGATCTATGGGGAATTCAAACCAACAGAACTTGTCACATAATCAGAAGTGAAAAACAGTTTCTAAAAGCAAACTGGGAAAAACAGGGGAAAAAATAATGCCTTGTTTCATTTCATAAAAGTCTATTTAGGAAAAAAATCATCGCAAAAGAATGCAGTTATTGGCAAGATACACAACTTTATAATTGCAAACAACATAACTGCATGTAATTGCGTATTTCTTACTATATTAAGTATAGCTAGAAATAGTGTGATTATAAAAAACACCAATTACACCTTCATTTATTTCTAGGTATATTCACTGAAATTATTTTAATGATTTAAATTACTGTATGTGTTTTATTAGTGTATTATACATTTTATATAAGTTACTCATTCAAAAGTATTTTGAAGAAAACATCTCTAGTGCAGATACCTTTGTAAATTCTGAAGGAAGTTGGCCACTGGGCAGTGTTGAACAATCAGCATTCATCTGGATAAAAAATCCACGAGCAGAACTGAAACTTGTTTTCATTGGTAGGTTGTACTTTTCTGCAAGTTGTGTTATCATACCTATGTATCACAAATAAAGATTTGAATCAAATTACATACACGCATGCATACATACTTATATGCACAAACTGTGGAAGTGATTTACATAGGTCGAACATGTCAGATAAGTAACATGACTAAAGGCCTTAAAAGTGGATCTACGGGATCTAATTAATGTATTAATGTAAAAAAATTGGCTGCATAAAGGGACTGGAAAAAAAACCCATGGGGAATCAGATTTATTTGCGTGTTCTTTAAATGACTCTAAGCAGTCTTCCACCCCTCACTGAGGGTAATGCTTTACATTTGTAATCCCACCCTTAAATCAGTCTTGTTTCTAGATGAGATGGGTGTACATACGAAACTGTTACATGGTTGAAGAAGATGTATTACAAAGTTATGGGACTTCTGAACAATGCAAATAGTGGTATTCCTTTGAGAAGAAAGGCTGGATTTATTTAGTGGTGTTTCCTGATGCTTGTTGCTCTAAGCTTGTTCACTTTTGTGTTTCAAGCACCCATGATGTAGACCAACAAAGTGATAGGCCATTCTGGATATTTCAGTCTTGGAGTTGCTTAGAGTATAACGTGGTAAAGAACAAAAGAGAGAAAAACCCCTTCTCCAAGCACATCGGCTACAGTAAAAACAGGCAAGGGGAACACAGATGTCGACACACTCTTTAGTCCTCGCAGCTGCCAAATTTTGGAAGGTTTAGGAAAGAAAAAGCAGTAACATTTGTATTTTTCACCATGTACTACATAGACTATAAGACTGGAAGGAAACAGGAGGTTCACAACATATTACAGATGCTAAAGTTTCTGATACTTTGTAATTTTTCTAATTAAACAGAAAACTAAAAAGCTGGTCCTCTAGCTAGAAATCAAACTAAAACTTTTTTGACTAAAATTTAAAAACTAAGATTTTGAACTAAAAAAAAAAAAATCCATTCCTGAGGATATTTTTTCATTTATTTTAAATTAAGGATAAACACAAAGGTTAATAAAGCACAGTAATAAATAATACGCTAAAATTTCTTTAATTTGTACTTTCCAACTCCTAATAGCTTGGCTGAAAAACAGCCCACAGATAGGTCAAGGCTGGTCAAAATATAAAGAAGAAAGTACTGAGATATTTTAAGCTAATAAAAATAATTCAATTTTTTATATATAATTGTTTTAGTTGGAATAATTATTATACTTTAACTTTTCTGTATTTTTAGAGGATAAGGAGCAGAGGAGTCAAATAAAGGAGTCAGAATGTAATTGTTCATCCTCATTTAAATGAAATCGAGTTTTTACCTACAAACGGAGAATCTGAATGTATGTATCAAAAATACTTTAGTTACTCATCAATGATGACCAGTTTATAACAATACTAAATACATTTTCTGTATAAGGTTATAAAACATGATTATGTGGCTTCTGTATGCCAGATACAATGTTTTTTGAACTGCAAGGAAATAAAAGTTTTGGTTTGGAAATACCTGCTATGTCATCAACAATTTCTGTGTATGTTCTACGAGCTATGTCAAGGAATTCATTGATGTTTGGCTTAACAGCATAGCATTTTTGTGTCCTCATACTCAGACATCCTTTTGTGTACCTTGTATCATCATTAATTACAGTTGTAATCTTCTCAAGTATAATTCCAAACCTGCAATATTAGTAGTGTTACTTATTAGCAATGTAATATTTTAGTTTTTATTTGCATTATCATTCTGAAATTACAAATAACCGAAGCAAATTTTCTACTGTTGAAAACAAACACTAAATCTCATATGTATTTCCCACCTCAGAATGAAGTACAAATATACCTAAGCCTGACTGATAATATAGTTCAAATCTTTCGGAGATATAAATTCTCAATTATATAAGCAACAGTTTATTTTTGTATAAGGACTGCAGGGAACTTTTGTCTTTTCTATTTTGTCTTTACTACTTTTGTATTTTCATAGTAATTTCTAATGGAGTATAGCTCATCAGCAATTACAGTATCGATGGTTAATTTTCCATTTTGCTGCTTTTTTTCCCCTGCATTTGTTTGTTGAAAATTTAAATATTTTTTTAAGTCAATGTCAGCTTTTAGTCAAAACAATAGAGCTATACCTGTAACTACAAATAAGCAAAGATAAAAAATTATCATCATGATACCTTCTATCTTCAAGAGAACTGTAATAGGCCTTTAGCAGTGGTGTGTTACAGCTTCTTAAAGCAGCCTGAACAATATGAACACAAACAGTTAATTCTTTTCATAGCACTTTTAAAGGGCTGACAGCTGTTGGATAAGCAGCTTACAGAACCTGAGCAGGTAAATGTATGTTATAAAATCATATTCAGGTAACAACAGGAATCTAGTTCTTAGGAGTATTGAGCTCAAGTACTTTCTTTCAATTGGCTTAAGAGTTAACAGACTACGTTGGCAGTACTGTGTTCTGCAAGATATAAAGTAAATCTAACCAGTGTAACA
Organism: Anser brachyrhynchus; assembly: GCF_964034855.1. NCBI lineage: Eukaryota > Metazoa > Chordata > Aves > Anseriformes > Anatidae > Anser > Anser brachyrhynchus. The sequence continues at coordinate 75,548 of NC_137702.1, forward strand.
TGTATAAAGAAGGGCAAACTCGTTTGTACATTACACAGAAAAAAATGACAGATAGAGCTTACTTTTAGGGGCTCCACAAGTTCTAGAGTATGCTTCAGGTAAATTAAGTTAGTTATTTTTGATTCAGCAGTTTTAACCTGTTAAAAAATTTACATATATTAGAGGTTTGTATGTCTGTTTAAAGAAAATACTTAAGATACAGTAAAATTCACATTGTGACTATTAGCGAGTTTGTATTTTTAATCTCCAATGAACATTGCTAAAATACTTTATAAGGTCGTTTTGTCAGCTTGGTATATAACTGCATAAAAAACATCTACAGAATTTTTACATTGCCTGCTATTGTAAACTGCCCAGCAGTAACTGATATTTTTCTTACATCTCCACTGATAATTATCAACTCTGAGAACGCTTCACTAACCCAAGCTGCAAAGGCTTCTTTTAATCTTCTACATCAAAAGTACAGACTCTTTCAAAGCCACTACATGCATTATAATTAAGAAGCATGGTCCTTTTCATAAACGTTACAAACCACATAGCCCAATTTGCTTGACGTATTTTTGGTTGACGTATTTCACAGAATCACAGAATTGTAGGGGTTGGAAGGGACCTCAAGAGATCCAACCCCCCTGCCAAAGCAGGTTCTCTAGAGCAGGTTGCCCAGATAGGCGTCCAGACAGGCCTTGAATATCTCCAGAGAAGGAGACTCAACAACCTCCCTGGGCAGCCTGTTCCAGTGCTCTGTCACCCTCACCATGAAGTTCTTTTCCATGTTGGTGCAGAACTTCCTGTGCTCCATTTTTTGGCAATTGCCCCTTGTCCTATGCCCACAAACCACTGAAAAGAGGTTGGCCAAATCCCACTGTCTTCCAAGCTTAAGAAATTTGTAAAAATTGCTAAGATCCCCTCTCAGTCTTCTCAAGGCTGAACAGACCCAGGTCTCTCAGTCTTTCCTCATAGCAAGGATGCTCCAAGGCCCCATATCATCTTTGTTGCCCTCTGCTGGACATTTAAATCCTTATTATAATTTAAAAAATAAATCAATGAATGTTAAGTATTTTTGCTTGCAGAAATTACTGCTCTTGAGATTTTTTTCCCCACATATATATATTCTACCCTATTTTGTATGTCCCGTTAACACTTCTGGAAAAGAATTTTGCTGTTGTCATTATCACATAGCATATGTACTGCATCGTATGCTCTTGTACTTTCAGATAAGAGACTTAAAGGAAATTATAATCCTGCTATCTTATGAAAGGGAGTAAAAAAGTGTATACGCACACACATACATTGTGTATGTGTACTCTACATGTATGTTATATACACACATGCACGAAAAAAATCTTACACCCTTTCAGAAGCTAGCAGGGTAATGGAGGGAAGGGGGAAGGAATCTCATACACACACAATATGACTTGAATAACAACAGTTACCTTGACAATAACATTTTTTCTTCATCGGAATGCGTACTTGCTTATTCCCCTATTGTTACTGTGAAACAGTATGTGAAACTGCATACAAAAGCTAAAGAGACATGCATTTTTCTGTATTTCATCCTATCAATATGAGAAGATAGTGCTTTGAAAAGAGGAAAAAAAATGCAAGCATCTCTTTGCCTGAGAGGAATTTTAGAAACTGATAAGCACGTTGTTTGGTTCCAAAGCAAATCCAGTGTCAGTTTTTAGCATGAATCTCTGAGTAAGGCTTTCATTAAAATTTTGTCACATCTGAGTATAATATAAATTTTACTCCTGTGGTAGGGAGCATCTCTTGCTTTGTCTTACCTTCTATATAAATTTGTTTTACACAGAAGATAGAAGAGGATTAAACAATGTTAATGTACTAACAGAGGAATCATAATCCGCAAAAAGTATGGGGTCTAAGTCTCATGACAGAATTTGACATCAAAAGGAGATGGATAGTCATATGTGAGAAGCCCGTATATCAAAATGGAATGTATCTTTACCAAAACAGTTCTTACACGAACTTTAATAAAACCAGCGTTAAAAGTGCAGCTTTATACATGGTACACTTCAGCATCAAAGGCAGGAAATGAATACAATCGTCATGACTAATTCTCCTATATAATATTCTTTATAATTCAATATTAATGACTGAAGTGCAAGCCTATCTTTCACAGTCTCACATTAATTTTCGAACATCATACTCTGGTAAGTAAAACACGAAGATTCAGAGAAGCAGTTGTCTTTTCATTTTTTTTTTTTTTCCCCCCACTAGGGATTTATGTCCTACCAATTTAAGTGCTATGGCAGTGTATCAGCCCTAGTTTAACTTTATTTCCTGGAAAATCACCCAGACCAAAAATACTGGTATCTTCACCCTGAGACAGAAGGAACTAATCTCTCATGGGCCTGGAACTTCAGCAGAAGTCTACTGAATTTGTTCTTCAGATGGGTGATCAGGTCATCCAGAGCAGGCAGTCCTCACTTCTACCAGAAGCTGTATGTTGATCCAATTTCCATGGATCTGTGATTGAGACTAGAGGTTCTTTTAAAGAAATTTGCCTCCCCCCCCTCCTCAGGTAGCACATCTCAGCAAGACTGTCAGCGGATGGTTCTTCTTAGAATGAGAGAATGCTCATGCTGAACATACTACTCACATTTCTAATGACTGAAACTGTAGGTTTCCCAGATAAGCACCTCATCTGTTGGCTGGTGGAGTATCTGTGATGAAACTTTTTATAGAGAGTGGGAGTGGAACATACTGGTTAATTTACCATTTGATAAAAGCAACTAAGCTAGCTCTTGACTGAATGTGTCTGCTGGATGAATAATAAGCTCTGCTATACTGGAGCCAGTCAAGATTGAAAACACCACGCTCAAAAGTTTGGTGTACATGGTCCTACATATACATAAATGCATTCAGTCTGGCAGTTTTAGCCATATAGCTGATTCTGCATTCAAGTTACAGATTTCCACAAGGAAAGCTGTGAGCAATACATTTTCACCTTTTGGAATATGTCATTAAAAAGACTTACCGGCATTTATTACAGTCCTGCTGAAGTCTTTAACTGGCATTAGACAAGTTATTTATCTAAGTAGGTGAGTCAGTATGTGAGAAAAAACTGAGAGGTAAAAAACCCATATGGCTCCATGATGCTTGCATACTGGTATAAACACAGGCAAGTATAAGCCTCTACAGCACTGGCAGAAATCTCCTACTTAAGTGCAACAGGCCAACATAACTTATAATGGTAGGATCACAATATGCTTAGCAGACCGAAGTGGAAATTCAGTTATCTCAAGCCCACTGTAGTTAACTGTTGTGCCTGGCCTTAACCAAGAGCTACACGTAAGCCATATGTATTTATCCTACTTCGATAATTCTACTGCATTTGTTAACATATGGATTGATAGAGGTAAAATCTGATGAAAAAAAATCATACCTCACTGAAAAACATCAATACTCGCTAGGAAAACACTTTTATAACCCTGCTTCAACAATTTTTGTTTATGAAGTAGTCAAGAACAGGAGCTGACCCCACCAGTCTGAAAAAGACACCCTGGCATACTGAAGGTAAAGAAACCTTACTGCAGTTAACCACAACTGTCTCCTAGTTAAAAACATTACAGCATGACCTTCAAGGTGGAAGATTAAATCTGTCTCAAGCTCCTAAAAGACTTAAAAGGGGAACTCGAATCTGAAGGTATATTCATTAATTCTTCCAATGGTGATTTGCGATGGAAGCCTTCTGTTAGTTAAGTTCTTTAATGTACTCTAATGGATACAACACACATAAGGAACTCACACAGACTGAAACCATGCCTACCACTGTCAAGTGGATAAGGGACAAGATACCTTCCCTCTGAAGTCTTAACATAATCAAAGCACTGCTCCTCTTTCAATTAAACACTGTTGGCTGTAGGCATTTATGGCTTTATTGCCTTGTTATGCTGTTATGAATAAATGCTTTTATCTGCATCTCATTTTAGTCTCCCTTGTGCAATGTGTGAACTATGGCAACACATAAGAGCAGAGTATTCCTTGAATCCATAAGCCAGGAAACTGAGAAAACTGTGTACTCAGTTCTCCAAAACATTTATTATGCCTTGTTAACAGAAAAGCATGGGTCAAGCTGAGAACTGGAGGCAGAAAGGACTTCAAGACACTATTTGTAACCTAGGTATCTCTCTCTCTGTCTGAGCTGTAAGGTTCTCTGCATGTTAGATAAGTCACTTCAAAGGAAACTTCTTTTTTGGTACTGCTGTACAACTGAACATACTACTTTCTATCAGGTGGTTGCTGTTCAAAGGAAAACACTTAACTCCCCAGTGAAAAACCTGTGCTTAACTCATACAACGTCTGTATCTTGGAAACTAACAGGGTAAAGCATTTCTGGCTTTGTAGGTTTACACAATTCATTTATTAACTGAATGCAGATTTAAGTTTATCCGTATCTCTGTATTATAAACACAGTTGAGCAAAGTCAAAGTGCTTCTCAAGAATCTTTTTCAAGGTATTTTTTAGGTTATAAAGAGTAATTTCTATCGAGTTATATTACATGAAAACTCAGATTTTTTTTTGAATTTCCTGTAAGAAAGATGCACTATTTTCTTTAGGCTATCAAAAACTGTATTAACCTCCAAAAATAAAAGACCGTATTTCCACTATACAGTTTTTTCTTTCATGCTGATGTGAAAATTCCTTTTTATCCTACCACTATTGAGTAGTATGTACATTTACGAAGAATAAACGTGGGGAGTGATGAATGACTGAACACTTTTGAGGTTCAATTTGCATGAATTAAGATGAAACATTGCAGCAAACCTGAATTTTCCTAACATTCTCCTTTGAGAACCTTCAACTGCTATAAAATAAGATACAAACTAAATCTATGATAACATTAGTCGATTTTTAAGGTGCAGCCTTTTTTCATATCTATATATATATATATCACATTTGTATATTGCATGTTATATCCAGGTAACTGATCATCTAACATTTATTTTGAAACATACTGTATCCTGCTTTGGAATTTGTACCAAAACTGAAAGCAGTTGTTCTGTATCCAGGAATTTTGAGATAACTGTAAAACAAAAGTAAACAGATCAGAAACTTAAATGACATTGTAATAAGATATTAAAAATCTATTTCTTTAAAAAATGCACACAATTGCCTAGTAATATTTATACTAATCTTTTCCTTTTGTCCTATTTTCATAAATTATTTACCAGAAAACAAAAACAAAAAACATTATTTTATATTTTATAAATTATTTTGTCATAACTACACTTACCACACCTTACTGGCTTACTGACTTTTATGCACTTTATCTGATAAGTTCACATTTCTTAGAAAAATAGTCAAGAAAAATGTCAGTGTATTACAATAAAGATAAATTAAAAAAAAAATGAATGTCCATTATAAAAATATTACCTCACAAACCATAATAATATACTTTTCAAACAGATTGAGTCATATTGTATCCTTTCACAGATTAGAAAAAAGTATTTTAAAAGAAATATATTGTTATGTATTAAAAAATAAACTACTACCTGCTTGAAGACCAAAAAACAGCTCCTCATCCTGGAGTAATTCCTGAACACAATCCAGTCTTGTGTTAATTGTTTCAGCATCAACTAGTGGCTCCAGGATATTGGACCTGAGTCTTCGACTTCCTCCTGGAGTTTTAGTATAATTTAGGACACCAAAAAGTGTGTGACCGTTCCTTTCAAAACAAAATACATGAGAATAATACACTCACAAAAATAAAGATGGTAAACATCAAATGACATTTCCAGTTAAAAGTATCCTACAAATTTGAGGCTTAGTTTTGGGGTGCTTAGCGCCTCCCTACTCACTATGTGTATTTCACAAACTACAGCAGACTAGGAATTTAGATGGAATATAACATTAGCCATCATTATATCATTTTCCAAAGCACAGAAATACATTTGTATTCAGTATTTCTTCATTTTTTGTAGTAGTATACCATTACGACTTCAGTTCACACTTTTTCTCTCAATGGAACTACTTGAATTTAAAACAAAACAAAACCTCCAAAAGGAGAATATTCCCAGAGATCAGATGATTTTCATTAAAATACATTTATGAGAATGATTTAATATACTTAGACATATAAGAATTAAATAAGCCATGATTTTGTTTTCTTTCAAAAGTAACTGACTTCCAGTCAACATAGGAGCCAAATAATACGCTTAAACTTTACAAAAATTATTTGCAAGTTCTTGACTTTTACACGTTACACATCCCAGGTTCTCTTATGAGCCCAACTCATAAGGCTTGACTATATCTGTTTAAAATAAATATCCCATAATACTTAAATCTAGTACATAGCTAAACGGTTTTAGAAACCTGAAACCTTAGATGCTATTGCTTGAAAGACGATGAATGAAAAGACTAGGGCCATGTAAACCCACTGACTGAAATCAGAACTTGAATAGGAAGGAAAGAATCTGATAGGGGTATACAAAATAAACAGCACAAAGATAAGACAGGGAGCCCTGAATTACCATGGTATAAAAGAACAAAGCAGCATTCTAGAGAATTAAACGGGGAAATTCAAAATCAGTTTTAATTAAGGACTTATTTGTTAGAAGATGCAACTCATGACAAAACTTGAATGAATTCAAAGAGGAGTTCCACATTTGGGATACTATCAACATTACATACTTTTAAAAAACTATAATACTGAGGGCTCATTTCCCTATACAGTAAAAATAATGAGATAAGCTCCTGCTGAATTAATATTGGCATAAGAACTTGATTTAGGTGTTTCCGGTGTGTGTCTTTACTAGTAACTTTTACCTGTTAGTATCTGATACAATGATATCTAACTTCAGGCTTTAAAAGTGAGATCTGTGTAACGAAAATAGTTGTCCATGGCCCAATTCGAACTTGCCACTGGATCAGCAAAAATGGCTGCAAAAATACTGCTAAAGAAAGAGAAGCTGACAGCAGTTTACTGCTGCTCCTCCTTGGGCTTCCTTTGTCTCAAAACCATCTGTGGACTTAGGAGCCGCTTTCAGAAAATACTGCTCTAAGGTACCGATCTCAGAGCAGCTGGCTCCTGCAATTACAAATGAAGTAATGGAGCAGAAAAAGAGGGGATGAGTGATGAAAAGAAAGAAACTTTTTACCTTCCACTTCTCCTCAAGAGTACAACTGTCAGTGTAATTCATGATCCCCACAAGAAGGGGAAAAAAAGGAAGAAAAAGAGCAGCAGCATTAGAGCAAGGACAACGTCTCTTCAAGTGGAAAGCTCTTATGAGTGACATCTGTAAAGCGAGGAATCTCCAGGCTCCCCTTTTTCTATCAGGGTGATAACTAAACAGAAGTGGATCCCTTGACAGTCTACAATGTGCAATTTGAGTTTTTCCTCTTTCTAACTAGAAGCGTAACAGTATGGAGAAGGGAAGCCTTGCAGCTTCTTCTGCCTAACACAAGTAACTGCCAGCAAAGAAAAGTGCTATGAACATGGTTCTCGTTGTGGAGAACTACCACACAACCAAGTGCAACGTTGCACATGACCATCATTACAGAAATTACTCTGTTTGCCTCTATTCCTTATAGCTAAAGGAAAACAAAGCAACCTTTCAAGTCTGGGTTATTTGCCTTGTGTAAAATGAGTAAAATCTAGACATTTTAATCCAACATATTCAGCTTCTTGCAGAAATGATGCTTTTACGTTGCTACAATCTGTGATTTGCATAAATATCACTTATAATTCTGAATAACATATAGACTTTGATGTAAGGATCTGATAGAGAAAACACCTTCTCCTCCAATTCACTTGTAGAATTTTCTGTGCTGTATGTTTTACACTGAATTTTAACACATTTATCTGTCCAAAGTAGTTTCTTAAAAGCTCTGAATGGTATGTAAGTTCTGTCATAAAGAAATAAATGTAATGGATAGCTCTTTGACATACACATCAAGGACATCTGGTGAAATACAACATTATAAAATTGTAATTTGAAAACTTAAATATTCTTACCGAGAATCTCTGTTATTAGTTACTAGTTCAAGATTTTGAGCTGATGATGAATCTATCATAGCTGTTTTCTCACTCCCTTGGAAACGCACCTTGAGTGATTTAGGAGCATAAACAGAATTTTGAATAAACTCAACATATTTTAGCAAAGCTGCAGCAGCTGCAAGACAGTAGTACCTTGGAAAGAAATAATCTTTAATGAATTTTGAATAGTACTATTTAATTACCAAAAAAAAAACAAACCAAAACAAAACAAGTTGTGCACTGTAGAAATCACATTTACACCTCTGCTGTTTTACAACTACTGGCATTGAGAGCACTGAAAAAGCAATATATTTTAAGTATGTACTTATCCATATAAAGTGCACATACAAGCATGTAAATCAAGTATTCATGAATGTTTGAGTCACTGTACACTTAATAACCCATATTATATAACTGGCATTGTGCACATACATAGTTTAGCGGTTACACATGACTTCAAGTGAAGACTCAGCACAAAGTATCATTACTGAAAATGGCTGCTACAAGGAAAATACTTGCTGAGGTCAAAAAGAAATGCAATCATAGCTGTTAAGGTGTATCATTAAGGAGAGAATGAAAAGGGAAAAATAGAAGGTTGTGAAAGCTCAAAAGAGTCTTTTTATTTAAGTTTCTGGATACATCAGAAATATTGGAAGGTAAAATAAACAACTCTGTTAAGACCTTCTAACTTTCAAGAATGCAACAAGCTACAGATTTGTAAAAAGCTGTTAAACTCATCTGGACACAGTATGTTTTTTCCTTATTTATACATACTTTGACTGAACCTCCATGAAAATGGTGCTGAATTCAGATGCACACAATTGTTCTATATATTCCAATCCCTTTGTTTCATTGAAGTATTTTCTTTGGACAGTTGTGAAAGTCACATTCTGTAAAGATGGGGGGGGGGAAAGTTTGAAAAGCTAAAGTGAATTTTTCATCAGACAGACTTCTCTATTTTTCTAGGGGTATGTGCTTCCATGAAAATGTATCAACTGATTTCAGCAATCTGTCTTTACATAAGTATTCAGTGTGGTTTATTAAGAGAAGGCAAGTCACAAAAGTCTTGTCATGTCTGCTTACATATTCCCTATGCAAGTCACACTATTGTCACTCATCTATCTTTCTCTTTTATTTAGTACAGATAAAAAGGCTCATACTCCCAATTCTGAAAAAATTAACAGGGTTTTTCCTGGATACCACTTTTCCTCTCAAGAACTAGCTACTCAGACTTCTGAGTTTAACCCTGGATTGAATTAATGACTTCTAGGGAAGAACTATTTTCATACTTGCATTGATGCTGACATTGAAATTGTAGTTTTCGCTTTCTAAGGTTTAAGCCCAAGGGATCATTATCAAGCCTTCACTGGTTAACAGGAAATAAAGACACACAGGCTAATGTAACTGCATGCGTGTAACTTGTGAATGATTTATGCAAGAAAAGGAGGAGGGAAGTCAGTAAGTACATCTTATGTGAGGAAGCCATCAACAGTGTAGACATGGAAATAAGTCAAGTAGAAACACAATAAAGCTTTTAAAGTTCTGAGGTTTTAATACTCATAAAATACATATACTAATTCATCTCACCCTTTCTCACCCTGTGAGTACTCTCCTTCCTATTCAGTGATATATTTGCCCATCTATTTATCAAGTAAAGAATAACAAAATAGGAGGAAAGGAAAATGCTTGATTTTTTCATCTCTGAATCCTTCCTCGGTTTGGTATTATTAAAATTACTTCAGTGACGCAACTTCAAAATTTTCTGCTTTAATCAGTAATACATTTATCTCTGTAATTTTCAGGATTAGAACTAGCAGTGCTGGAGCTGCGTTTGGATAATTCTTTACCATGGTTAAAAAAAAAAACAAAACAAAACATGGTCAGAAATCATAGAAAACATGCAAAATCTGACTGCATTTAAGGCTTCAGAAGTTGTGGAAGACTGAACTCAACAATCATATAAAAGAGATTAACAAGAGCTCTAAAACATGGAATAAAATTTACCAGCTACCTTGAAATGTTCTGTTATCAGACCAAACAATTTTGTGTTCCCTGCATCACAAGCAGTGTTTGGCATTATTATTTCCAGTGGTGTTAAAATTTTGAGTTTAGTAATAACCTGAAAAAGAAAAAATCCAAATAATTCAATAAAAATCCATCTATAATCTGAAACAGTTCTACATTATAATGTATCAGCAATAAAGTATTATAGAATTGTTATATTTTAAAATCACAGTTCTAGTCTTGTAAGTAATTACTGAACTTTCTACTAACTTCTACATTAATAAGCTAAATGTATCTGTATTTATAGATATACAAAAATATACATAAAACTATATTTAAAAAAATTAGAGGTTCTCTCTCCTGTTATTTGAACACAAAAATATACTTGTGTTCGAAGCAAGAGATAAACATCCAAAACTCTATTCCATGGCTCTGATGGGAGAAGGACCTTATTTTCAACAGCTGATGGCTTTCTGCCTTTATAGATAAAAATTTAATGGCGCTCTGGAAGTCAAAGAAATGCAATGGGTCTGAACATTAATCTTTTGATTACGACTTGTTTTCAGCTTTGTTCTAACCTCCTCATATACTTTCAGTCTCGCTTTTTTCTCTTTCAATATAGCTCAAAATGCCCGTATTTAAACAAACTTTCATTTTAATATGTGATACATACCTGCTGTAGGGATTTAAAGCATACTACATACTCTTCTATTTGTTAGTAAATAAATAAGGAAAAAACATCATTAAGCACGTCTGTCGGATTCATTTATATAATTATCCACAAACTCTCAAGGGAGAAACATGGAAAAAAAAGCCTGTATTTTAAGTGCTTGGAAGTTAAGATGTGGAAGAGGGGACAGATAACAATGGAAAGGTGAACAAGCATAAAAATTACACAAAATAAATCAAAAGATATTGGGGGTAGAAGAGTGAGCTGTCACTGTCCATCCTTTTTGATGATCATCAGGATTTTTTTTTTCAGAAACATCAAAGTTAAAGCAAACCTTGAGAGGCTTCATGAATACCAGAGAAGTTTATTGAATTAATTTACAGAGCATTCAAAAACAGAAGGGTGCATGAAAAAGAAAATACAAAAAGCTTAAAATCAATCACTGGCAAAGCACAGATTGTAACACTGTAAGAAAACAACTGATCAGTAGATACTGTTTTTTAAAGGTCTCAGAGATTAAGATAATAAACCAGGCCACATATTACATTCTGGAAAAAGTAGCAGAACACTAGCAGCTCTCATATATGTTGGTCAGGACAGTCAATACAGTATCAGAGATGTCCAGAAAATGGAGAACTCAATAATCCAAATGGAAAACTATGAAGATATGTGAAAAATAAAAATGGACTCTTATGGAATTGTAAGGGAGGAAAACACTGAACAACCTGGCCGTAGTCTGGCAAAGCGTTACGAAAGAAGTAAACTTGTCTTATCAAATTACAAGTCCAATTAACACCGAAGAGAATCACGTAATCAGAACGTAAGACAGCATATGAAAGGCTTAAGAAAAGTAATTATATTTTATCACTAAATTCAAGACAAAACCAAAAGTAAACTTGGGCACAGAGAGAGAAACAGACGGAGACTGTGTGTTTGTGCAGCTAAAATTCTGGACGCTATACAGTTCTTAACCCTCATAGTGGAACAGGAGAGACTTCAATCTATAAACACAGCTACAGCTCACTACAAAGAAAGCCTTTTCCTCTTAGAAATAACTGTCATCTTTATGAAAATAACTTTTTAAAACTAGTAAACAATTCCCATACAGATAATCTAGCTTCCTTATAGAACTGTAGCCTTTATCATTCTCTGGGGGATGAGAGGCTGGAGAGCAGCCGCATAAAAAGGGACCTGGGGGTTCTGGTTGATGGCCAGATAAGCATGAGCCAACAGTATGCCATGGCAGCCAAAAGGACAAAGCATATCCTGGGCTGCATCAAGCATGCATTGCTAGCTGGTCGAGGAGAGTTCTTGTCCTGTTCTGCTCTGCGCTGGTGCGGCCTCACCTCAAGTACTGTGTGCAGTTTTGGGTTCCTCAATACAAGGACATAAAACCATTAGAGAGTGGCCAAAGGAGGGCTATGAAGATGGTGAACGGTCTGGAGGGCAAGACATATGAGTGGCTGAGGTACCTTTGTTTGTTCAGCCTGGAGAAGGAGAGACTGAGCCAAGGATATGGCATGGAGCTGCGACAGAGGAGGTTCTGGATGGGTGTTGGGAAAATGTTCTTCACCGAGAGGGTGGCTGGGTGTTGGAACAGGCTCCCCAGGGAAGCAGTCACAGCAATGAGCCTGCCAGAGTTCAAGTGTTTGGACAACACTCTCAGACACAAGGTCTGGTATTTGGGTGTTCCTGTACGGAGCCAGGATGATCTCTGTGGGTACCTTCCAACTCAGGAAGTTCTGTGATTCTATGATTATCACAATTACATATGACTTTTTCTAGGTCCAAGCAAATAGGGCTTCAATGAGAGATTTTCAATTTCAAATTCTTAAGTGAATTGTTATTTAAGTTGCTGCATTATCATCTGAATATCTAAATCTTTCTCATGCACCTACATTTACAAACTGCATGTCACTTTGAATTTTAGTACCATGTACAATGGAAGTATTTACATAACTGCCAGATTCAATACGTAATTATGTGTGTTAAGACCAGAATAACATTTAAAAGACTAATGGTTAAAAAAAGCCTGACTTGTTATAATACATGTTAGTAAACAGATTTCAGTTGTTTATATTCTGAGCCATACCTACTTATGCTAATATATTTTAATTAGTCTGAATATTATACACTACTAGCTACATTGTTTTCTAGCATGTAAAACTACAACAAAACTTTTAAGGAAGTGGTTTTATTAATATTGGTGTTGCATAAATCAGAAATCACTTTCTAAATTAATATAGAGTATGCAGTACTGGTAGCCAGAACACTTGCTTATAAACTGAGCATATTTAATTTGGAACCAACTGAGAAGGAACATTCAGGCAACCATACAAAGACAACCCTATGGTCAACCTAAAAATGCCTGTCACACTTGTGCAGTTCTGCTTTCAGAGATATTCTGCCTAATGAAAAATATACTTTCAAGTTCTATTACCATGAATTCCCCGATGCTCTTCAATACAAGGCAACTCACTCTCACACAGTTTGAACACACTACTCTTTACGGAAGGACTTTTTTTTTCCTTTGGAAAATGTTCTCTCCTGTTTATCTAAAATCTGAGGCATATTAAAGAAAACAGTAGCCCTTGAGACATGTTAAATATTGCAAATTTTCTAAAACCTGTTACTTTTCCTTTTGAGAAATTTATTCAAAAAACTACGTTTCATTTCTGATTGTTCACAAGCTTTTTTAAGCAAGCAATCCACAGTAGTCAGCTTGTAAGATATACAAAAATTAAGTATGCAAAAATACCTTGGCATAAGTTGTATTGTCTGCAAATTGTGATAATATCACCTCAGGATTTTTTAAGTCAATACTGGCCATTCCTACTTCACCTCTGGCAAGGCCTCTTCCTTCTACAACAGCTACAATAACTGATGCAGCGGTATGAACAGAGACTGCAGATGAGGATGTAACTGTAAAACAGTTGCATATATTCAGTTATAACCTACTTCTTTATACTCATAGAATCATATTTCAACATTCCAAGCTTGAGCAAGCTGTGACTGAACTGGAACACTGAAACAAGGCTGTGAAGCTAATTTGTGATCAACTACAGTTTAATGAAGTATAGTTGACTGGAGCTGAACTTCATAGAATCATAGAATCGTTTAGCTTGGAAAAGACCTCTAAGATCAAGTCCAACCATTAACCTAGAACTGTCAAGTCTACCACTAAGGCATGTTCCTAAGCACCACATAGAATCTATGCATCTTTTGAACACCTCCAGGGATAGTGACAACTACTTCGCTGGGCAGTCTGCTACAATATCACACAACCCCTTCAGTGAAGAAACTTTTCCTAACATCCAACCTAAACCTCCCCTGGTGCAACTTGAGGCCATTTCCTGTTGTCCTGTTGCTAATTTCAACACATTCTTTCATCTCACTGCTCCCACAACTCCTCATACTGTACTGAACTTTAAATAGCACTGATTAAAAACACTAATGCAACTCTGTATCTTCTAGCACTAATATTTCTGTGCCCTTCCGTGCCTAAAGCCCAAGAAGTGAGGCAGTAAGTATAGCTTCAGAGATGAGGTGTTATCTGCAGTTAGGATTGGGAGGTAAGTAGTCAGACAAAATGAGCTGATGCTGCCACTTCTTCCCTGATTTCCCTTTGTGCAACAATATGTCTTAGCTGATAGTAAGAGAGTCTCCAAGTACCACATCAAGCTCCATTACTTGAGAAGCACTTCTGTTAAGTGCTAAGTTACAGCACTCCCTAAGTAAGAGATTTAACTAACAGGGGTTATGCCCTTTTTCTCTAGTGTACTGCATTTCTTTTAATCTATGAAAGACCAAAAATACAAATACAGTGCTTCTCTTAGCATCTCCACTAATTTTGTTCCCCTTTTGCAAAATGGTTTTACATTCTTCCAAATTTCACTGGAGAAGCTACTAACATTTTGTTACGGTATTTTCAACCACTGTGAAACTATGCTATTCATATGAGAAAATAGATGCTGTAGAAATAAGGTAGCTATACCTTTTTTTTTTAAACGTGAATTTAAGACCAAACGCAGAGAACAATTATTCATTTCACCGAAGCAGTTAATAAGAAACTGAAACAGATTTTTAAATGCTAAAATGTAACTTGCTGATCAATACTGAAATAATTACCACTCCATAAAAAGCAGGTGCTTCGTGATCTCAAGCTTCTTAACTTTCAGATAGATGACAAACCAAACCTTACCATAGCTGAGTTGAACAGATTATTTACATACTAATCCCTCATGAATTCATTTAAATGCTCAGAAGAGATGCAATTATTAAATAACCACTAAGTCTAACATGCGCAAAATAAGAAAGATACTTGCATATACAAGGAATTATATAAAAACACCTAAACAGTATTGGATTTTGATACCATATACATATTGATTGATCTGAAACACTAATAATCTGTATCTGTTTCATGGTAATCATTTACATTCTTTTCCACCATTACCTTCCTCTGTTCTTCACAGAATTAGCTCTCAAAAAACAACGAATATAAGTATTCTCAGAACAGAATGGCCCTGCTGAGAAGGCATAAAATACCAAACCTGCCATTTTCTTCTAGGTGTACTCAATTTGTACAACAACCAAAACTAATCCTACATGGAATCTCAAAAAGAAAGCAGAATCAGAGTTTATCTAGGAACTGACAATTAAAAGGCTGATCTGCAACTAGCTACCACCTGAGCATTAGTAAGAAAATTAAAAATCTTTTATGCTGCACACAGCTGAGCCTTCATCCTTCATTTACTCTACCTATGTTCTGTAGACCACAAGATGTCAGCAACAGCATTCTTGCAAAGTTTCACCTGAGGCCTACCGAAAATGTAATTGTTATTCTGAACGTCCTACTCAGGACAATCCATGACTTCCCCCATCACAGTTATTACTCTTCTTTTAATGGCAGCTAAAGGCGATGATGATGATAGTTTCTAAATTAAGTACAGTAGTTACAAAAATTTTATTTGGAAGATGGTTAGTTTGTGACACTTAAAAAAAAATGCAATGACCAATGTTCTTTATAATGTGCTGTTTTAGATACACTTTCTCCAATACAGATTAATGAAAGATTGGCCAAGAGTTTCATATACAACACAGCAAATATAAACAATTGTATAGACACACACATGCAAACATATACGCATTTGCACAATAAAAGGAGACTGAAGATACAGTTTTATTTAATTGTTAAGCTGCATAAAGATAAAAGAGAAATCTGCTCTATGGGTTTCAAAGTCATAGTCACTCTGGTCTCCAATTCCTGGAGTAGTCACACAAAAAAAAATGGATTCACAACAGCTGAAGGAAACGACAAACTACACGTAACTTCAATTGCGCAATAAAGTAATTCAATTCAGTTGCAAGTGGAGACCCAATTTGTAGTCTTACCAGATGGATGTTTGAAAAATCTATCTTTAAGTAACTAGTTTACAGAGTTACCACTAAATAACTTTAAGATCATTAATAATTGAACTGACAAAGCTTAGCCCTAAAGGACTAACTTTGAATACCATTACTTCAGCACTACCAGATAAATACACCATGACACAAGGCACCATTACCCTGTAAGATGACTGTTCATAAGCACAGCAAAACATCCACCCAATGAGCTACTGTGTAAAGTGTTCTTTTAAAGATCTAATGTTCTATACTATTGGAGATGTCAACGTAAAATGCACAAAACTCGCATGAAGAAACTCAAGAATTACTTCACAGTATGCTGTACAATGCATTACAAGCCTAAAAAGAACCCCAGCAAAAAAATATATATAATTTTTTTTTTTTTTAAATCTTCACGTATCTCACCATAATCACATTAAAAAATAAAGTGTGTTTAATACAATGTTAAGAGGTACATGTTGAACTACTTCCTTTAAGAACTGTCAGTTTTACCTGAATATCCCATATGAGGGGTACGGCTTCTGCAAATAGATCTACTAGTAGAAAGGGGTAATTTTCCTATACATGTGCTATTCAGGCCTTGCGCAGAAGAACTTGTGAAATTCAACATGCTACCATTTTCTGCACAAGAACTTTTGTCACCAAGATAAGATTCTGAGGGGAAAGAAAAAAAAAAAAACTTTTGAGAGCAGACACATTACATTGCCTATCAGTTAACTTAAAAAAAGATTTGTGTCAGTTTTTATTCAGAATACATATATACTTTAGAAAACTTAATTTTTCTTACTAGAAGATAACCAAATAATACACCTCAATATCTTTCTATAAAAGCTCTCTACAGTAGTAGAAGTATGCAATGAAATAAAAATTAGTTTATTTTGAAACCAGCCAGTATTGACACAATTATTTTCCACAATGACTTTACTTGCAGTAGCAACAAAAATCTTTGTTTACATTGCTGAACTGAAACTATATAATAGAAGTCATTTTAAAATGCATAATTTCAAATTCTGAGTTTTAGATTTATGAAAGAATGCTGTAATATTCAACACTACCTCACATTTGCCGATCAGTTTTAAAATCTGTATTTGAAACTACACAACTGCGTTTATGAAAATTCCAATGTTCAAAAAGGTCATACTAAGATTATTTTTTTTAAAAAAAGCTGAACATTCCTTTTAAGAGAGGACAATAAAAGAAAATAAATAACCATGCTCAAAATTTCCTCCATTTAAGAATGATCTCCCTTTGAATTTATGGAGATCAACCCTCAGAACTCATATGGTAACCTGAGTTATATTTGTTATCTGCAGTTTCTTCTACAGATGTATCTTGAGATTGACCTATATTTTTAAAATCCTGCAATATATCTTTTTCCTGCAATATAACTTTTTCTCAAATTCTCTCTTTAATTTCAGTAAATTAGTAAAGGTATCCTACTTATCTCCAGTTCTCTTGAGATGAGTAAATACAACATTACATTGGTAATCTAACACACACAATTTCTATTTAAGATTAAACATATTTATCTTACTTTATATATGTATATATATATATAAAGTAAGAGTGATATATATATATATATATATATATATATAAAGTTTTTCCATTTAAAAATTCCAGGTATTAAGAGGAATACAAACCCAAATGTTTCTGTTCTATTACATTAAAATTGATTTAAAAGACAAAGTACTTACCAATTTCTGTTAAATGAACCATAAACTATATGACATTTTATCATAATTGGTACAAAAATATTTACAGTACCATGTTTATTTGCAAGAAATCTTACAAAACTGTCAGTATGATACATCTGAAAACAAACAGTATTAAATCAGACTGTAATTTTATTTTTAAAAAGCAGACAAGTCTGCATCACAATGCATACAGATGATTTTTAAAATTATCATACACTCAGATCTTGGCAGAAGTTCACTCAGACATTCAGCAGAAGAACTATTCATTTTGAATATACTGAACCTGGCATAATGTGGTGAAAAAGGTAATTCTAAAGACCAGAGGATCCAAACCACCTGCAGATATTTTTAAAAAAATATTCAATAAATAAATTATGCTCTACTCAAATTAGCATTACAAGCTGTTTTGTTTTCTTTTTTTCATTTTGGATTCACCACCAATCACGTACTGATTACTAAAAACCCACATGCTACCTTCATCCCAATTTACAGGTAACAGAGATATATGTACTTCAAAATGCATTTCAGTAAATGCCCCATTCTTTTTAAGTAGTTCTACTGAAGGAAAAAGACATTTTTTCCAGCCTGCCATGACAGAGACTCTGCTAGTAGGATCAAGTCTTATGAAATGTTTGATGCATACACATACACTATGCAGCAGCTGTTCAGGGGGGTTGTCCCCAGAGAGAGGGAGCAAAATGGTGTTAAAGCAGCTTTATCTAAAGGAAAACAAATGCCAGCGTAACGTTGGAGGACCACAATATTCTTAGAGCACGTGAAGGATAACAGCACTTCTACCAACTCCAAACACTAGGCCAAAAAATAAAAACCAAAAAAAAAAAAACCTGTAACCACCTGAACCTGGTCCAGGCAGGCCTCTAGTAAAAGCAACCGCTGTGATGACATTCAAACCACTTAAATTGACGCAGAAGAGACCTCAGGAACTAATATCAAAAAAGTTAGGCAAAAAAATAAAGTTTATTTAAAGAAGGATGAAGAACACCTCTGTTCTTCTGACAGCTGAACAAAGAAGAGGTCGGCTAAGATGAAGTGACAGTGCTGCACCTTCTTACCTACTGATCATACAGGGTCTTCTGAAGCTCAACTCAAGAAGGCAAAAAAAAAAGAAACAAAAGAAAACGGAATAGGGATAAAGACCCGCAGAGAGATAGTAACGCCGCGCCGCACCCCACCTCCTCTCCCGGGAACCGGCAGCTTCACCCTGCTACTACTGGCAGCAAGGCCCGCCCCGCTGGAGCTACCCGGCCTCACCCCGCCGCTGGACAAGTCGCCGGTGCTGTCCGCCGCACTGCGCGGCGTCTGCAGCAGGCCCAGGGTATAGCGGGGCAGCTCTTCCACTCGTCCGCCCAACCCTGACGTGGAAGAGCAGCGGCCCGTATAGGACCCTGAGGCGGCCGAGACGACGGGCCGCCCACACGCGTTCGTCTCACTGCCTCCCCTCGACATCGCCGCGTCGCCTGGATCAGGCACCGTGGGCGGAGGCTCCGTGACAAAGACCAACCCGCGGCCACCACACTCTCCCAAAATGGCGCCAACGGCGGCCCACCTGCGCATGCGTACATCCCCCACCCCCCGAGGCCGCTCGCGCCAGGACGACGGCGGGGCGTGGACGGTCCCCGGTGCGTGCCAGAGGCGGGGCTCCTCCGCTCAAGAGAAATGTGGAGGGGCCGTTACCAGTAGAGCTCTAGTAGAGCTGTAAGTTGCACAGTTGTAAGTCTGGTTGCTGGGCATACAACAGCTTTCATTAAAAATACACAAATACAGCTAATACAAGGATGGCAGAGAAATGGGGGGGGAATGGAGGAAAGAAGTTACTACACTTTTTACAACCGCACTAGAGCATTTAAGCATTGTTTCTCCCTCATTCTTTCTTCACCAGACTGGACATTTAGAGACCATTTTAGCAGGAATTTCAAAAATAGCGTCCCTTCAGAGTTTAGATATCCAAAGATCCTAACTAAAAACAAAACAAAAAAAGTTGATTATATCTACATATCCTACAGTGACTGCGAGCAGTGGCTGCTCCTCTGCTGACACCTGAAAAGCACTGCCCCAGACAGGCGTGTGCTCTCAGCATCAGTAAGCCACAGCTTAAAGAATTCAAGCATCAAAAATTTAAGTTTCACTGCAAAGGATAGACAGCATAGTCCACAATTCCAGCTGCTGCCCATCTTAAGTACTACACTGAACTTTCCATCCACGTTCAGGCTCCAGAAGCAAGCATTACACAGACCATCTCCTCTCAGATGAGAATTCCAAGTGCATGGCAAGAAAAGCAGAAACAAAAGCAATGTGCACGTCCCCCCTCCTCCCACCTGGTCACAAATCAATGCTGACTTTGCCTAACCAAAAAGTGGCACCTTTAGAATAAAGCACCCGTCTCTGGACTTGACCGTGGCTGACTTTTATTCCCCAGATATTCTTTTAATAAACAGATCTAGAGACAATTTTTTTGTAGCTAAGTTATTCACTATTATTTTGGAAATTCTCATGCAGCATCTCCAAAAATAATTGCTAGGATTGGTAGCTACACCACAGTACTGAAGACTAAATATGAAGATATGTCAGGACCTTTCCACATGAAGAAATACACAGAAAAACTTCCACATTATGGAAGTGCAAATTTCTGAAAGCCTTTAATAAAGGACCTGCAACTGAAGACTGAGAACAGCAAATTAATTATTGCAGTGTTTGCAAGTACATAAGCTCAGACAAGTCAAGAAATACATTTAACAAAACAGAGGTAGACTTGTAACAGTGTACTCTGTACCAAAATTACATATTTAAGTCTTTTTAACATTGCACACTGGGCAAGTTATTTTTTCCACAGTACATTTAGCAAAAAAGTGATTGTTTGCACAAGAAAATGTGATGACTTTCCACATACTGAATATTTATAAAAAGAGGTAAAAAAAATGGAAGAAAATTCTTAAGTTTTTAGTTTGTGTACATGCAATCTTCTTTATTCTGTAATCTGTGTAGGGAGATCTTCAAGAATTACAGCTGATTTAACAAATGAAGTTGACCACATCTCCCTCAGAGAAAAATTCCAACATTAATAGAAATTTAACCTAGTGTTCTACATTGTCATGCAGTATCACCCACATACTATTTCCCAGGGTGTCTCAGTCTACACTAGACTAGAAATTCGGAAGATAATTCTATTATGTTTATACATCATGAGAGAAAAAAATAGCAAATTCCTATCTACTGAAGAGTGACCACTTTGATATACAAGTGGCACTTGCAAAGGTAACCTGGAATGTGATTTTTTTAAGTTTCTATTTGACTTTACAAATAAAGATCAGTGCTCTTATTCCCTTGCACTCAACAAAAAGCCTACCATGACTTTTTTCAAACCTTGAAAGAAAAATTCCAGCCTTTGACCAAATAATTCATCAGGAAACTGGACAGCTAAAAGTGAAGTGCTTTTGTTTTTAAACCACATCTAAAAGATTTTGGAGAAATAAAGGTTTAGAAAAAATCATGTGAACATTTACACTCATTCTCTTTGATTTTCCATATAAGTAGAGGTCTACCAAAAAGTTATTGTCTATTTCTGTTCTGTCTTACTCTCTACTAACATGAATAGGCTGGATAAAACTAATCACTTGGTTTTAAAACTGTTGAACCAGCTTTAGACCTCCCTTAAGCATATAGACAGAGATTATCAAAGACTTCTCCTACACTACCTTTTACGGTGTACCAGAATACCATTCAGTCTCAGCCAATGTGTGGTAGATGTAAAGTAACAGGTTTCTGCAAAGACAAAAAGGACTTCATCCTTCAGAGAAATATTTCCCATGGCTAATTTTATTCTCAATTACACCATAATAAAGTGTTGTTTCAAAATCTACAAAAGCAGACTTTTAATCCAACAGCAACAAATTTAGGAACAGCATTATATTCAGCTGCAAGTCACTGTCCTCTAAAGACTTTCCCTAGAATGATTAATGTTAGCAATTTTCAATATATGTACACTCAAGGTATCTTCCATTTCAACTATCTGTGAAATTTTGCCTAAAGGGACTTCATCTATCAATAACTGAAAATTTTTTTATTTAATTGAACTTTGTTGTTGTTGCTTTCACTGGTATCAATTACTATCAGAAGTAAAAGCTTGCATCTCAGTATATTAAAGTAAAAGCAAGCATTAACAGACAATTAAATACACACGTGTGGCATTACATACATGGCTTAAGAAGGGGTTTTCCCCATATTCATTTAAAGTGCTTTGTGTGATCCACCATCAGAATATGCTTATGTAAAGACAGATACTACCATGGCTGATATTGCAGGAACAGAAGAAATTAAACCAAACTATTGCTTTGACTTGATTATTCAAATAAAAACTCCCAAGGTCCATATATTTAAATAAAGATTAGAAAGGTTTCTACACCTTATATACAACCAAAGAACATGTTACACTCAGATTATTAGAACAAGCCTGTTCTGATACAGTTTACAAAGTGACAAAGCTCACAGTAAAGCTAATGCTTTACTATAGTAATGTAAACACATCTCAAAGAAGAATATGCTAACAAGCTTCAGAGATGACTTCCAACCAGTAAAACCAAAACAACAGGGCATCAACCTTCTGTCTCTATAAGGCTTAGCTCACAAGCTCAGGCTGTACATTTATTCTTCGTAGGACATCATCTGGCATACAGAAGACAGGATTGACAGCCTTAATTTGTTCTTCTCCCAGTAAGGATAGTCCAGCAATTCCAAATAAAGTATGAAATGGATCCACCTGGGAGAAGAAAGAAAGTTTGTGTCCATTTCCAAAAAAACATTTTTTTCATTTGTATGGGATGAAGCTTCTGTTTGTTAGCAAGAGAACTGTAAGCCTGTATGGTGGAAGACAACACTACAGCTGCAAACTGTCACTTGTATTGCCCACCAACACACACCAGCACAACTCCCACAGCATGCAGTTAAGATAGTATGATCTACCCAGAGAGGCAGACGTGTCTCCATTAACAACAGGATGGCAGAAGCAAATACAAAAAAAAATTAATAGGCAAATACAGTCATCTACAAGTATCACTTCCATAAATTCCCCGTTTGGTCTTCAGCAACAGTATAATGTTGTTTAATGATCTCTGAATAAAGAGCTGTGCTGTAAAAATCTTGAGAGCAGCAACCTACTATGCTATAAAAGTGAAAAGAAAAAACACAAGGAAGGAAAAAGAAGAGTGCACCAGTTATTTGATATCAAACTATTCCCTCAGTGTATGAAGTTTCCCCAAAAGCATAAATCATCACATAACTGCAGCAGACTATTCAGTCTCATGGCATAAGCATCCTGCCAGTGGAGTTAATTGGCCATTCTATGAAATCAAATCTAAAATTACCTGGGATATATGGTGCACCATATATTCTGTTTGTATTAGTGGAACTTCTAGATCTTCTTGCAAAGGTTCTACGCTGCAGTAAACTGAGCAAAGTTATGTTACAGCCATATACGTGAGCCCCAACTGCATCACAGCCTAAAAGGTTGAAACTATACTAGTGTAACAAGCCTTGTTCCTCAGTTGTTTTGCAACCACATTACAGGTATGGCCAAAGCACATAGACATACATGCTTATTTGTTTCTTCCCAAAATTATAGAAGAGAAGGGGATAGGAAAAAAAAGTACATAAAATAATCATCAAGTACACTTGAGGACAGGTGAGAGACTTTCCTTGTACAGATGGGCAGGCCCAGAAGGGCACATGTTTCCAACCGATAAGTTTGCAAATTAAATGACAAATTCAACCTATTTATGAACAGACAGTATTCTTAGGAAGTATAGCTACTGCTGTTATCCTCTGCTCCTTTCTGGATTTTTTAAAGCAAAATACAAACAGGATAACCTGCTGAATTATAATGAGAGCTAGTTAAGTACAACCACTAAATTAAGTTAAAGAACTAGTTGCTTGGAACTTAAGATGACAAGTGGTTCAAAATCTGAAATACAATCAATGTTAAATTACAAGGCTACGACCTAGAACTATTTTTTTTTTTTTTAAAAAGGATCTGTCAGGAATTAATTCCTCCAGGGGCAATGCCAAAACCTGTACACATTGACATTTTTATGGAAGTGCCCGTACTTCAACGAGATGTGGTAAAAAAGACTGGTAAAAATAATAAAAAGACTGATAATATAACACCCAAAAAAAAACAAATGTGACAGCACTAGATACAGAAAAAAGACTCTGCAAATTTGTTCTTTTAGCACATCAGAAATAAGTTTAATCTCAGTCACAAAAGCATTAAGACTAAGTACCAAGCTTTTCTTGAAGCATTCCGAAGAGTCTTTCTGCAAGTTCCTTAGACATACGAAAAACTTTCGATGTTAACAATACCAAAACATTTTCCAAGTGACACACCAGAGTTAAGAGATTTCTCTCCTCCAAGTGAGAAGGGTGTATCAGCTCACAAAGAAACAGAAAGCTACTCCAGTTCTTACAGTCAGAATCATTTTAGGTTGAAAAAGACCTCTAAGATCATCAAGTCCAACTGTTAACCATGTTAATGCATTTGTGGAGGAAAGACATTGACAGCTGTAATAAAAATAGCTAAGATTCCCCCCAACCTTTTACAAATAAGCAGCCAAGTGTTCTAGAGTAGTTGCACTACAATCTCATAATAAGTTTTATTTGACCCTTTGAAGATATGGTCTCTATTTGCCATTTTACCTGTACAATCACAATTACTTGAAACCATAGAAAACAGAATTGCTCTTTCAGGAGAGAGTACTGGGTCAGAGAAAAGGAAAAAAATCCATACCAGCAGCCTCTTCGTAATGTTATCAAAGTTTCTTCCTCCCTCAGAGCAATGCCAGTGAGAAGATTTATTTGGTGGCATTCTGAGCATTGACTTACATGGATCAGGCAAAAGCACCAACAGATCTGAAGACTACTTAACTTGTGGTCTCTAGATGCTTGCAAATTTTTAAAAAACAGAAGTCAGTATTTTTAGCAAGATCTAAGTGGTTTTGTGAGACAGTGTGGTATATGCTATGGGAACAGCAGCTGACTTCAGTGAGTGATACTCCAGAGCAAGTGCAATATAAAAATATCATGTGTTCCCCATGCAAGCCTTCTAAAGCAACTCTATTCTTTCCCTACTGCAGCATTTGCTGCAGCTCTGCAAAACGCTCAAATCTGGATCACAAGTTACATTCAAACATGAAACAATTTTTAAGTTTAAAATTTCTACTAAGTAAACTTTATTTAATTGAGGATTATTTACCATATCTCCTGGTCTGTCAGCAAATCCTCCAGTCTCCTCATCCTGGCAAGCCAAAATAAAGCAGCGCAGTTTCTCTCTGTCAATCCAATGTAGCCTACCAATCATCTTCAGAGATGCTAGAACCCACCATGAATAGCATACATCAGGTAACTGACAAATAGAGAAACAGAGCATTATTCAATTTTGTTTTAAACTTGATGTTGCCTATTTTTTTGGGGTGATTCTGCAAACTCCTAGCTGTGCTATCATAACAACATTGTATAAACATTGTATAGAAACAACACTTAAGAATTTCTTTGGGCGTATGAGAAGCAAGCTACTCAATGCAGTCTTTTTACATAACCTCTTTGCCTTTCCAAGAAAGCACAAGAATGTGATTGTGAAACAGTCTTCACCTTGTTTCACCTTGTGTGGGAAAGGCTAAAAAACTACAGCATCTTTTTCATAAGTAAGAACAAGCTTCCTATCAACCATTTTTGGGGGGGGGGGGGGGGGGGGGAGTTGTCTCTTTGCCAGTGGAGATTATTCCAGGTTACACCAATTTCTTACTGTGATAGGAAACAAATTATACCCAGGATTAACATCCAGTAAAGCACTGATTTTTGTACAAATCCTACAAAAGGGATCATTCCAGTGTCATAAAATACCCAAACCCTGATTTAATAGGACACTGGTTGCAGTGGTCAGCAAGACATACTTTAGTGCATACTTTCCTAAACTGAGGCTCCTAAACTATAAATAACAAAGGAGCGCACAAGTGCTACTGACAAAATGTAGAATCAAAATGAAGGATTGAATCCTTTGAGAAGTTTACAAAGCATTTCATAAAAAGTCATGACATTTCCCATAAAGCCATCAGCTTTAGAAAAATACTCTCAATTAAGCTTTGAACAAACAGAAGAAGCCACCTAATACCTTCTCTGGTCGTCCGTTGAGACCTCCAGAAGGTAACTGACGTTCACAAAGCCACCAACCCAACAAGTCAGCATTTATTTGATGCAACTGGTCCGTAATAGCCAGAAATCCTGTGCAACAATAGATCTAAAATTACAGACATAAGTGTTTTGTATATTTAAAAACTGAACACTTAGACTAAATGCAGGAAGATCTCGAAGAATATAGTCCTGCAAATGTGATACAAACATGACATAAAATAAGCACATTTCACCTTTTAGAAAAGTTCTGTTTTTCCATTAAAGAAAACCTAGCTTCTCATATCTACCTACCTATTTGTTCATTTAACTAAGGGACTAGAAATGGACATTTGGGAAACAAAGGTTCATCAATTGGCATCAATAAAAAATGATAGATGTCAAAAAACAAACACTTACAGGTACTATGTGATGCTTACTAATTTAAAACACTTTAATGTAAAATAACTCACCTGTCCCGCATGTGACTCAGAACCCGGTCTACAGCCAAATCCTCCATCGAAGTTCATACAGGACAGAACAAATTCTACTGCTTTCCCCACGTCAATAGTATCCAGTTTTCCCTGCAAGTCACAAAGGCGACTAAATACATTGTATGTTCAGCCAGACTGATCAACAACAGAAGCTTCAGCTATACTCCAATAATGAAACATTGTACTTGTTCATGTGATGATTTAGGACTTACCAGAAGTGCAAGAGTTGCTGCAGCACAGAAGGAGAACCTTGTATCTATTTCTCCTAAAATATAGAAGTTCAGAATGAGTTATTTTTATGACTAACAGTACTTTTAAAATCACCACTGAAAATATGGAACAAATGTGCAAACAGCAACACAAATCAACCAAAATGTCTCCATACTCTTTCCTTTTACAATCAATGATTATTTCCTCAATTTACAAAGTGCATGTTACAAGTCAAATGATCTGTTTACTGCACTAACAGCAAACAAACTCTCTGCTGCCCTACTGGATAATGGCAGAGCAATGGACTCAAAAAAAAAGAAAAAAATAGGACAACTCTTGATCTGCCTTCAACATTTCATGCTCTCTGATCCTTATGCATAAGTAGGCACTATTTTTGTTATTAGATCAAAAGTGACTAGAATTTCAAGTTTTCTTTAACATACTAACACCTGGAATTAAAACCAAAAAGACACACCTATTGCTGAGAAAGTATGTAATAATATAACTCTCCTAAAACACGCAGTGGAAAATTAGTATTTTAAGTTAATACTTAAAACATAATCCAGGCACAAACATTTAACAAATGCTTTACAAATCCCCTTTTTTTTTTTTGTCAAACTGATACAGGAGTTTCCTCCTTAAGAAATCTACAAACTAATAAAATGAATCCACACTGTTCTGTACTACATCAGGTATCACACTTCTTCAGTTGCAACTGCATTTTATGAACAAACCCACTGTGCATTCAGCAAATTTGATTCAGTACTTTAACCAGAAGGAGGCAGCAAACTACATCTGGTTTTAACACAGAGCATAACAGCTAACTTTACAGTAGCACAGATATACTACTGTGGTATTAACTGATGAATTTTACTAGAACAGTAACAAACAATAAGCAACCGACTATTACAACTTAAGCTTTCCATGGGGATAAGTATTTTTTAAAGTGACTAAATCATTATGCTACAGCTTAAAAGTTACCAGCTTTGTTCATAAGTAACTTATGTGCAGAAACAAGAATCACTATTAACGGAAGTTGATGAGAACAAAAGCAGGCTTTTTTCCTCATTCCCATGTAGTGAAAAATGTAGCCTGCACAGTTAAAAGTGATAACAGTGAGTTATGAAATAGCAAGCATAAAATATTCCTTAGGGAACAGTGTATCTGATGTATGAAAGTACTGTCAGATAGAAGTGCCCAAAGGTTTTCTACTTTAACAGCTGGACAATTTATTTTTAAAAATAGTAATGAAACTCACGTGTAGAATCCTTCAAAAATGAGTAAAACAAGACTTCATTCTTCACAAAAACACCTCTTCCATAACTCGGGAAATAAGTGTTCAAGCAAAAACACCATCCAAGGACACTTCAGTTCATAGACTTACACATGTCAACCTAGTTGCTTAATTTTAAAGATCTAAAAATTACCCCATTTGTCTCCAGCAAATGATCCATCTTCTTTTTGCAGGTTCTGTATATATTCAACAATTTTATTTACATCAACAACATGGAGACTATCATATAAGATAAGAATCTGGAAAGAAAGCCACAGTAAAAGTCAAAGAGAAGCAAAGGTTTTTCAAACTCATTTATTAAAAATAGTTTCTGGACTTGTAAGAGACTTTAACTGATTATGAATAGTATTTGCTAAGATTTATTAAAATTAGATCTGATTCTCTGCAGTTCATCTATCACTAGCGAAAAACTTCTGAAATTAAAATACAGACAATTCAAGCTGAACTCCAAGCTTGGTAACTTTCTAACTCCCAGCTCACCCTTTTAAAGCATAACCAGATTTATTTATTTTTGTTAGCATTACGTAAGACAGCAGATTTATTTGATTATAGGTGAAATCTGTGATGGGATAACACCCTAGACTTCTAAACATATAGTTTGTGCAATGCTGCTATTTGTATATATGCAATTTAAACAGCCAGTAATATCACTTACAGCCAAAGCCTGCTAGCAGAGATTAGCTTCAAATAGTTAGCTTGGTTTTGTCTTTTTTTAAAGAAGTCTTACATTCAAATCTTAAATATAATAGCAAATTGTAACAATTCAATAAAAATATGAACAATATGAATAGACACAAACTGCACGATGAATATATTCTGAAGGAAAAATAAAGGTCATACTAGGGAATACAAAGATCTCTGAGCTAGCATTGATTTGAGCCAGTAAACCGCTATTACAGAATGTCATCTGGAAGCAACAATATTGCTTTTGAGCCCCAGATGGCTACATGTTTTTACTCACAACTTGCATAATTTGTGAAGAGTAATTAAGAATTTATTATAAATAGCATAACAGAAAGAACAATTAGAAGTAGGAAAAAAAATTGAAACTAATAAACACTATGTCAATCCCAAAAAATACCAACAACTATGAATACCTAGACTTAGCTGGAGTCTTCCAATTGCTAGCTACTATTTAACATAAAAATAATTATGGAAATGCAGAAAAACACAAAACACCATGCAACTCCATCAGAAAATCTAATACCCTTGCATGCTCCCTCAAAAGGAAATCTGAACACATTCCCATTAATTGTGATCAAAGGAAGACATTGTGTGACCTTTTAAACATTCTGGATGTACAGATGGCACTAAACAGTGTTTGTGAATTGAGAATATGCGTGCTTGTTGTGACACGCTGGTTATGTGTAAAAACTTTAAACCAGGCATTTGCAATTTTCAACTCTCCATGTCTAGAGGTACATTACTATCAAAATACCTCCTAGTAATATCAGGTATTAATCTAAGAACTATACTTCTCTAACACAAATGTAAACAACCTCAAAAGGTACCCCCTTCTCCATATATTTTCATAGAATCATAGAATATCCCAAGTTGGAAGGGACCCACAAGGATCATCGAGTCCAACTCCTGGCACCACACAGGTCTACACAGAAATTCAGACCATATGACTAAGAGCACAGTCCAAACGCTTCTTAAACTCCAACAGGCTTGGTGCCTTGACTACATCCCTGGGGAGGCCGTTCCAGTGTGCGAAAACCTTCTCAGTGAAGAGCCTCTTCCTGATATCCAGCCTGAACCTCCCCTGCCTCAGCTTGACACCATTCCCTTGGGTCCCATCAGTGGTGACTAAAGAGAATAGATCAGCACCTGTCCCTCCACTCCCCCTTGTGAGGAAGCTGTAGACCTTGATGAGGTCTCCCCTCAGTAGCCTCTTCTCCAGGCTGAACAGGCCAAGTGACCTCAGCCACTCCTCATATGTCTTCCCCTCCAGGCCCTCCACCATGTTAGTAGCCCTATTAGCCCTATTTTATTAGGCTTTGTGAAAGGAATTTGATTGGAGAGCTTGGAAAAGCTCAAAGGCCGTAGCCTTAAGAAACTCTAGTTTCCTGGGTCTCAGAGTAATTCTAGAGCTGAAGTGGTGATGAACATCAACTTTAGATCAGATAATACATGCCAACAATCATCACTGACCCAAGAACACATTTTTCTGTCCTACCTAGGGGTTTCAAATCAAACACCATAGAATCCAAAACATTTTCTTCTTAAAACAGGATGTTTTAATAATGTAAATCATGTAAATAGTGTTAACTTATTTGTAACACTATATAAATATTTCTTCCCTGAGACTGGGCTAGAGATATATTGCACAAGCAAACCAGCAATTATTTAAGAGCTTTTGAACCTCTACGTACTATTTTCCACCACAGCTTGCATAAGAAGGAAAAAAGACTAGATGGTGAGAAATTAAATCTACAATGGAGACTGCTATGGTGAAAAAAGATTGACAGTAATATTTTTTTTTCCTCAGGGAAGGAGCACGCGTCAAATAAAACGTGTAGCAGACTGCTACGACTTTTTAGCTATACAGAAAAGAGCAGATTTGAAGAACACAGTGAGAACTGGCTACTATAAAGTGTCATTTGCATAATACTAAAATGTAAACACCCTAGTTATACACCTTTATGTAAACCACATATTTGTGTAATATTACATAATTATGTTGTAATATGCAGCAACTGTACATAAGTATTATACATGTATATATATGCACACACAAAAAAGTAAGAAACAAGCTTTTGAGCATATATATATATGTATAATTACTCCGGCCATACACATCTTTCACACCTCAATATACTCTAATAAGATCTTATAAATTCCAAAATAAATTATATACAGAATTTCAGCAAAACTTATAGCTAGGAAATATTTCAAGATGACTGTTACAAAATTTTTCAAAAATGCAAAGTCACCAGTAAATGAACATTACCATCACAACATCATCAAATCTGACAATTTTTTATAGAAGTGACACAGCTAAACCCTAAAGTTTTGTCCATTAGACTTTTTTTAAATAAGGTACTGAAATAGTTTTGGCCATTAATATCCAATAGTACCTGGCTCCTAAATCCGCAATCATCAAAATCATTAATTACAAATGGTTGTTTCTACAGTTACCCTGTTACTTTTACCTGGACAGCACTCAGGGTATACAGAAGATGAGGATCATGACCTATGCTGGCACTTATTCCACCACATTCATGTTGACAAGATTTGATGAAATGCAGAATTTCTTCTTTGTTCATTCGGTGCAGCTGTCCCATGAGATCCATGGCTGTCAGCCCCCAGTAAACACCACTCATCCTCAAATACTCCGACATACAGTACTCCTAAGAAGTGCTTTATTTTAGTTCTTCATCAGATAAGTACATCATCAAAATAGAGCAATGAAAATACATTTACAGTTTATAATATGCCAAATATTTTCCATCCCATAAAAAACTTTGTATGCATTAAGCCCCCATACTCTGTATATTATGTATGTTTGTGCATATACTTCATTCTCCTCCTTCTCTGTATTTTCTAGTTTAGGGCCATCAAGCTAAATGCCAAGTTAAACACGTGCAAGTAGTAAGCCACCAGTCCACTTCAGATCATTCGTTATTATCTTGGCATCCATGCTACCGTTCAAGTCACCACCCAGCAAGTCTCAAAAATAATGATTCTATCATTTAATGAAACTCCCTGACAAGTGCCACAACCTGAAGTTTCACTAGAAACTGATTTTTTTTTTACCTAAACAATGGTTATATCACCTATACTACCTGTAAGCATTATTTTTTTCGTGCAGTTCTTTTAGCTGACGTGTTTAACTACAGGAACAACAATGTTAAGCTATTTTGTGGACAGTAAGGATAATTGTAACCTTTCTTTCTCCCAGACACATAGTTATTGACATTTTTCACCAAATGGAATCCAACTGCTGCGGGTTGCATCCAATGACCTACACCTACAAAACTGATGCTAGTTGAAGTGTTTATCAAGCCCAGTAAGCACAAAGCTGTGCTGTGGTAAGACTCAGTACATTGTCCTATGAAGCAGACACATGTAAATATACATATACTCCTCATGCATTCTAATGGAAGAAGGAGCAACAAGTAGTACGTTTCCAAGGTCTCAGAGTAATTCTAGAGCTAAATTGATAATCTTCAAATTTGTGCTCAGATAATACATGCCAAAACTCATCACAGACCTGGGAAAATTAATAAAACGTTTTTCCTTTTATACTTTGGATTGCAGGGCAATAAACAATTAGCACATGAATGCACATTTAATCCATACTCAAAACAAGTAAATAAAG
Source organism: Anser brachyrhynchus (assembly GCF_964034855.1). Lineage (NCBI taxonomy): Eukaryota > Metazoa > Chordata > Aves > Anseriformes > Anatidae > Anser > Anser brachyrhynchus. Next base: position 107,818 of record NC_137702.1, read on the forward strand.
CTGATTAGTACTGTTAATAAAGCCACAACTGTGCTAAAACAAATTGATACCTACATAATCATCTTTCTTTGTCCCATACGAAGCTATGTAGTCCGCATGTTTCTCCCAAAGTAACGTGCTCGGGGCATCAGGTTTTATTACAACATCCTTCTGCGGTGTCCCCTTTAGTAAGTACCAACAAAACGTCAGATGTATTGTCAGTTCAAGAAATTACAGCATCTCTTGACGTTTAGGTATAGCTTAGTCAACTGGTAGCAAAAAGAGATATTTCTTTGTGTACTCTGAACATGGGGTTGATTCCATCTCACTTCTGTCGCTTTTCCGTCTGGCTAAATCCTTCCTAGAGGAAGGGGGCTAACAGACTTTTTTCAATAACGCTAAGAAAAGCGGGTAGTTTACCAATGATAAACTCAACGAGCAAAACGAGCCCTTCACCACGCGCCGGAAGGGCGCCGCGGCCCGAACGCAATCCCCAGGCCCGACGCAGGCCCCGAGACCCCTCAGCGCCGGGCCGCCGCCCGGGGCAGCCCTGCCGCGCTCGGCGTCCGGCCACCGCCGGGCCCGCCTCGGGCGGGCGCCAGGCGCGCTCCCCGGCCCGCAACGCCCCCGGACTCGGAGCGGCGAGTGCCAACAGCGCCGGCCCCGAGGCCCGCAAGGCCACTCGCCCGCGCCGGCCCCGCGGCCCGCCGAGCGGAGGCCCCGCCAGAAACCCGCGCGCGCCACCCCAAGGGCGCCGCCACCCTCGACCCGGGCCCGCTCGCCGCCGCGCCGAGCCCTACACCCACCATGCTCGCCGCCCGCACCGGAAAGGGCGCTGTGCCGCGGGGAGGGGCATCAAGTAGGGCCCGGCAAGGCCCCGCTGTAGCTGCCCTCGCGCTGCCGGCCGGGCCGCGCGCCAGCGGCCCCGCGCGCCCGGGCCGAGGCCGCGCCAGGGGAACGGCAGGGCGCCGCCGCCTGTGGGGCCGGAGTCGCGGCGACCCTCGGCTGCCCTAGCCTAGCGCGGCCGCTCCCGGCGGCCGGCGGCCGTTCCCGTCCCTGTGGCGGGCAGCAGGGCTGCGGCGAGGACCCGCGTCCGGGCGGCGGGCGGGGCGGGGCTGTCGCTTGGTGCTGGGGCCGAGGCCGGCTCTCGCTGAGATCGGCTGAGGCAGCCGGATTTGGCATCTAGGCGGTGGCGTTCGGGCTCGCCGCAACCAAAGGTTATCTTAAAGCAACGCTGGGCGTAAATCTACGGCGTGGTAATTCCAATCGTGCACTTTCTTTCGTCGAGGTAAACACAGCAAGTATTTAGAAGTAACTTCGGTTTCCGTCTGGTACCTCGGTTCTACGGAAAAGCAAATGCGAGAATTGGATTATCACGGGACAGGTATAGAAAACGTTCATTCATTCAAAAAACAAACAAAAAAACCTTTGCTTCCTAATTAAAACCGATATGACCATGCTGTTAATTAAAACTGCACCAAAAGAGGAGTGGCCAGCAGGTCGAGGGAGGTGATTGTCCCCCTCTACTCTTATGTTGTGAGGCCTCACTCGGAGTGCTGCATCCAGGTCTGGGACCCCCAGCACAAGAAAGGTGCGGAGCTGTTAGAATGGGGCCGGACGAGGGCCACGAAGATGACCAGGAGGCTGGAGCCCCTCTCCTATGAAGAAGGGCTGAGAGAGCTGGGGCTGTTCTGCCTGAAGAAGAGAGGGCTCCGGGGTGACCTTATTGCAGCTTTTCAGTCCTTGAAGGAGTCTTATAAAAAAGATGGACGGCAACTTTTTACTCAATCAGATAATAACATGTCAAGAGGGAATGGTTTTAAACTAAAAGACAGGAGATTTAGATTAGAGGTTAAGAGGAAATTTTTCCCTCAGAGAGTGGTGAGGCACTGGCACAGGTTGCCCAAATAGGTTGTGGGTACCCCATCCCTGGAGGTGTTCAAGACCAAATTGGATGAGCAGCCTGAGCAACCTGATCTAGTAGGTTGCATCCCTGCCTATGGCAGGGGGGTTGGAATTAGATGTTCTTTAAGGTTCCTTCCAACCTGAGCCATTCTATGATTGATTTGAGTCAGGCACACGCGAGAGACAGAACCATATCGGGCTGGAACACCATTATGAGACCATCCAAGAAAAATTATGTATAACGCTGACGTGCATAGAACAGTCAAAAATAAAGTATTTTTCAAAGCGTGGCAGATACTTAACCAGGATGCTACATTGTTAATCTTCCTGTGGTAAATAAGATGCTGAGTTATAATGCCTAAAAATTATTTAAAGAACTAATTTCCCAGGAAACCTACCTGAGAAATAAGCAATGCAAAACTCATACCTGTGGACAGCAGTTGTATCATGCAGCACTAAATTCAGGTAATGGATGAAAGACCACACTGAAGCACGAACATTTTGGTGAGAAATTGCAAATGAATTGACAGAACTATTGGGGTTTGAAGGCACTTCTGGAGATCATCTAGTGCAGCCCTCCTGCTTGCTTAAGCAGGGTCACCTAGAGCAGGACCACGTCTAGTTGAGTTTTGAGTATTTCCACAGGTGGAGATTCCACAACCCTTCCGGGCAACTTCTGCCAGTGTTTAACCACCCTCACTTAAAGAATGTTTTCTTCTGTAACATTTACAAATACGGTTTAATTCTCATCTGAGTTGAAGTTCTGCTTATACAAACCTTGTATTTCTCTTAAACTCCTACACCTCCGCTTGAAAGGGAAATAAAAAGTATTAATTTTTGGTGAGTGAATTAGGATGGTTTTCCAGGTACTATTTATTATTTGCTTACTGAATGTATCTGATTAAATATTCCTTGATTTTCTACAAATGTTACTGTTTATTTACAAACTGAAATGGGCTAAGCTGTGAGTAGACATCAGTGTTTAAAAAAAAAAAAAAGTTAGTTTAGGAACATTCTACAACGTAGCAGTTATACTTGCACACATTATTGGTTCCTCTGTCATTCTTCATAAGTTTTTTCTGCTGCTGCTCATTTCCTGCAATGATTACTTGTATTTGCTGAAATAAAATATTTAGACCATTAATTCATCTTTTTTAAGTGCACAGACTCTAGCTTAAAGGAGGTAAGAAGAAGTTGAACTTTCTCCTAGGGAATTTGCTTCAATGGCAGTTTGAACCCTTGTACATCCATAAGCTAACTCTTCCCATAACAAGGCACACTTCAAATCTGCTACAGCCAAGACCACCTACAGTGGGAATATTTCATTTACTAAAATGGGTTTAAAGTAAAACATATTAGTGATTTACACAGAATAATTATGAAAAACACATTCCCCCATAACCTTTTGATTGTGCATTTTGTTTAATAAGACATTCCCATGCAAACTTTTTAAATAAAGTTTTCTGACAATAGTAACAGATAATTTCAAAATTTCACAGTTCCACGGCTAATGTGAGATTAATATGGGATAAGTTGCACAAAATGGTAAAAATGTACCACTTGAATTTTTTTGACTACTTGTAAGAATTTCCTTTGGAAGCAGAGAAATAGTTACAAAGGCTCCTGAGCTACCACAGCACAAAATCACAGAGTGCTTTGGGTTGGAAGGGACCTTAAAGATTATTTTGGGGGTTCTTTCCCTTCTAACGTGCATCACTTTTCTCATTTCAAATTTCATTTGCCATTTTAATAGTCACTCAGTCTCACAACCTTCTCCTGCAGTTCTTTGCAACAGCCTCATCTTTCTTACACTGAATAACTTAGTATTATCAGTAAACTCTATCACTTCACTGTTGACCTCCTTTTCCAGACTCTTTGTAGATATTCCAAATAGCAAAGACAGAGCAAAGCCGTGCTGCTTACTTTTCCCTACAAAACCTGATGGTTTTTCAAATTCACTTTGGAAGCTCAGGCATTCTCTGTCAAGCATTCTCTATCAACCAAGCATCCCTTGTTCACACATTTATTAGCTGCCTCAGCAAACTCCAATTATTTTATGAGGTATGACTTCCTTTGACAGAAACCCTTCTCTAGCACATCACATTTATCTGTGTCCACTATTTCTGTACTTCTTACTTGCACTTAATTTACATGGTTTATCAGGCTTACTAGTACATATTTTTTCCAGATCTCTCTTGGAGACCTTTTAAAGAAATGGCATCCAACTTGCCTCTTGTAAGTTTTCATTTAATAACTGAATGATTCTGCACTGCAGTAGTCCAGCTATTTCACCCTTAAGTTTCCCTAGAATTTGTGGCTGAATAAATGTGATCTTCACAATTGCTCCTTTTGTCTCTTTGCTCTTTAACCTTGTTAATTTAATTTTTGAAAGAAATATACCCTCTGATGAGTCTTGAAAAAAAAATGGTCTCCTACACACAGTTCCCCAACTTCTTTTTCAGATAATATAAATGCAAAATAGAGAATCATTTAACATTTTTCCATGGTTACTCATATATTTAAGCAGTGCCAAAGTACTGCTGTACTGTGCCTAATCTAGATAGGAAAACTGTCCTTCTTGAATAAACTCTTAAATTGCTCCAGTCTCTGTCAGAGACTCGATCAAAATATGACCTGTAATTTCTCTGCCTAATCAGTTGACGCAGCACATGAGGGGAACATTAGGCAGTTGTAATCATGGTAGAAAATCTGGTCATAAATTGGTAAATCACGATGATTTAGCAATCATCCTGATTACATCCACACCTACTAACACTTGTATGTGTTAACTTTCCTAATTATTAAATTTGGATTATTAGTATGCAACTATTTTATGTAGAATCCGTAATTACCCATGTAAATATTATCTAATGCATTTTCTTTGCTTTATTTTACAGATTAAAAAGAATGTTTACTTACCACAGATTTCTGGTGTGTGTGAATTCATAAGACCAAGTTCCCAAGCCCATTTTATAAGTGGGAGAGGATACTGAAGGAGGAAAAATTACCTTCCAGTTCAGCACAGTTAACATTTTAAATTTTATTCAGATTAAGATAAAAATCTATTTTCCCCGTACTGTATGATAGATTCATCTCTCCAGTTTTGTCACATTGTGCAGAAACAGGAATAATGTCCTCCACAACAATTTTATGAGCAGCAGCTTGAAACTCTTTCTGCTCGTGAGTTCTATTAAAAAAAAAAAAAAGTCAAAAATTCCATATTATCTTTAATTTTGCCAGTTCTCAAATGATGAGAAAAGAGAAAAGCCTCAGTTTCTTCCAGGGCAATCCAAACCACCACTTCCGGGACAAAAAAAAACACCACTCTCCAGGAACAAAAAAAAAAAAAGTTGGTTAGTTTGTTACAAAATCAAGAAGAACACAGCCTATAATGTGTCTCAACATAGTGAAAAAGTATTTTCAGAAAATACTGAAAACATCTGTAAAGTTAAAAGAAGAAATGGAGGATGACCACCGCTAGGCATAGAAGAAGGAGAAGCTATGACATAACTGAACACCGATCTGCTAAGTGAGTTTATTAATAGTTCAGGACTTTATTTTCCAGTAGGCAACACATTATTCATTTGGAGTTTTCAAGAACCACAGCCATTGAAAAATGGTATCTTGCTTTCTTACTCAAGTTGTGTCACTACTATCACTGTTACACTGAAGAAAACAAAACAAAACAACAACAAAAAAAAAGCATCTAGAAAGACCTTGTTGCTTCAGAATTTTATACCTTATTTTATCTAGAAAAAGACAAGGTGATGTTGAAAAAATAGATAATTGTATTCACTTTTTTTTTTTTTTAAGGAGCAGCCCTTGATACAGTCAAACATAGCTTTGCCAACAGATTTTTGTCTAAACTAGAAAAACTACTGATTTCAAAATAATGCTAAAGGTGATACGTCTATGTGAAAGAAGCTGTCAACTTTACAATAGAGAACATACATCTGTTGTTTTTTCCTGCCAGAGTGGTATGCAAGGTTAACACTGAAAGTTACTCTGAAAAAAATCATAACTCTCCCCACAAATAGCAATATGAATTGGACAGATGGGATTCATACTTGGAGTGGCACAAGTGATCAAGTGACAAAGGATCAGTTTTTAACATGTAAGATTTGGGTGACGATCTATTATTCTGTCAACTTTCCCATTGTTTGACTCAGTGGGACATTTAGATTCAATGACAAGTTTACTAGTGACACTCAAATGCAACTACCACAGCATTTCCTTGGTTTAGTATATAAGGCATTTCCTTGGTTTAGTATATAAGCTTTGTCACAATCAGAAATGTGACCATTACAGTGACAAGATCACCACTGGAATAATCTCCTGACAGGAAAAAGGGTATGACAAGAATACACATGCAAGTGAAGCAATCTTTATTACTTTAATGTCAAAAGAACTACACAACTTGTTCACAAAGCTGTACATCACAGAAAAAGATAGGACAACAATAAACTAAGGTCACTAACCTCGATTCTCCATCACATAACTCAGGACAAAAAATGAAGAGTTGTCAAAAACAGTTTGTTGCTGGGGTAATATGTCAGGAAGCTGGACTTGAAATACCAATCTCCTATGGTACGCATTAACTGTCAGCTTCCCCTTCCTAAAGCATTTTGTTTGATCTGTAAAACATTCAGCTGGCTTGAGATGAAGCCTTATTCCATAAATGACACTGTCATGGAAACACTTTGGACACTTAGGCTGTATCACTGGGGCTAGACCACACTTGTTGACCGTGAGCTCTGACTGAGGACCCTTCAACTTTTACGTAATTCACAAATGACTCTGGAAATGAGGAAACCAGAAAAAAGGCCAGCGCAAAAGCCAAACAAGGTACTACCTGAGTTTTGAATCATTTTTACTTTCTAGTTTGAAGCTAGGAGGTTACTGGTGGTTCAGTAACTTCTCTGTATAAGCAATATTTTTACTCTATAGGGGAATGTCAGTACTTCAGAAAAGCAACTTTTATATACTGCACATTTAAAAGAATAGCATAGGTAGTACAGCTAAGCACGTTTAAAGAAATGCATTGTATAAAATGCTCTGACCTGTAAACCCTGACAATTTGAAGCTGTCTCCACCATGTAAGTGGGAAGCAGAGGGTACCAGACCTACACATCTTTTTCTAAACACTTCACAGCATGCCTTTTGGTGCATGGAGAGTCCCAAGGCTGTGCAACAGCTCAGCTAAAGAATAAAACATGGGAGCACCTATCCAGACCATGAAGGCTATAAACGGATCAAAATGCAGAGGCAGGAAAAACAGAACTGAGCGAGGATTTCCCCACGGCCAGGAGCGGGCAGCGATGGCCGGCAGCGAGCCGGTCGAGGAGGGAGCGTGGCGCGGCCCGAGGCCCCGCCAACGGCGCTCCTGTCCCGCGGCCCCGCGCCCTCCAGCGCTGCCGCGGCGCGCGGCCCTTCCCCGCCAGCAGCGCCCAGTCCCGTCCCGTCCTCCCTGGGACCCGCATCCCGTCGCCACCCGGCCCGGCCCGACCCGACCGCTCTCCCGAGCGGCTCTCAACGCCGGCGTCCCAGAGAGAGCGGCCGAGAGGTCGGGGAGGCTCCCGGCGATGCCTGGCGAGGCGGGACTCTCGGACAGCGGGTGCCAGCGCCGCGCCGGCCGAGACCCGGGCGCGGCAGGGCCGGCGGCTCGGGGCCGGGGCCGGGGCCGGCCCGCCGCGGCGCTCCCCTCGCCAAGCCCACGGCGCCCCCGCGTGGAGCGTCGGGTGCGGGCTTGCAGGCTGTTGGCGGTCCGGGCCGCGGCGGAGGTCGGCGGGGAGAGCGAGGCGGGGCGAGCGCTCGGCCGGCGCTCGAGCTGCGAGGGCGCAGCGGCTTGTCCGCGCCCGGCAGCGGTTGTCGGGGCCCTCCTTCCTGCTGTGGAGTTTACCTATTGCAGGTATGGCTTGTTCCACAAAGCCTGGGAAGCGCGGCGGCCTGATGGCGAGAGAGAGAGCCCGTTTGCTCTCTGTATACCGAGTCTCCTGGGCTGTTTCCAACCACCTACATCTTAGCCCTGTTACCAGAAAAGTCCTTGTGGCTGATTTATAGTATTTTTGCCCCTCAGGGAACCGTAAACTCATATTTTAGAAATGTGCCAGGCACTTGGGCTTGACTGGGACTGGGGCATGGGTTTTGCTCAGCCTCGGCTCCAGTCTGGTTTTGTCTGTCACAATTTTCCATTCTGTGCACAAAACACAGCATGTACCTGGGACTGGTCTAATTCCAATAACTTACCAACTCCTTACTAAAGAAGAACAAAGTCTACTGGCTTAGCTAGGCTTTTAAAATTTGATTTTAGTACAAACATGAACTTTAACACATTTGAGATGTCATAGTGATGTGTATATCATGTTGATAGCCATGTAAAATGTGTTTATGAATGCTGTCAATTCTGGCTGTATGTTGAAACAAAAGCACTGATTTTGTAAATGAACTGCAATGTATAAAGTACAGTCTTTTGAACATTATTGATTCACTGCAGTAAAGCAATGTTACCTAGGGTTTTATTAAAATAATGCTTTCAAGAGAAATAGCTTCTTTGATGTCTCTGTGAATGACCTTGTTTGGAATATATATATATTTTTAATTACTCTAATATAAGACACTTCTCTGAGAGCTGGATTTTGGATAATGCTTTATTTTGCATAACAGCTCAAAGTAAGGTGTCCCAAATATTTTTAGCACTGTGATTGTCTTGGTATGTTTGATTCTTGATGGCTTGTGTTGTTACTGACAGTTATGACTCTTGAATTTGTACTTATTACAGCAAAATCACTTCAGTAGGAAGCAAGCCGTGTAAGAGTGGTTTTTTGTTTGTTTGTTTTCATATATCAACTAATTAAAAAGGGGATGGTTGCAATGTTGCATACCATTTATCATGTAAGTAGTGTCAACTTAGTGCACAGACTACTGATTTTTCATTCCAATATCAGTGGATTTTTTTCCCTGCACTTTAAGGGTAATTGAGGAAAAGTCATAGGCATAATTTGTAACTTTGTGTTACCTAGGTGCTTCATAAATATTTTTTATGTACTTCCTGTTTTAAATCTAGTTTAAAGTACACTGTACCATTGGATTGTGTGGCTATGGGGCTTTTAAATACCAACACTCAAGCCTGTGTTCTGTGCTCCTTTTTACATATAGGGTTCTGTTCCATACGTCATGTTTCTGACTGTCGTGTGGAGAGTTAAATACCGAACAATACACTTTCTATTCATATATTGCATATCTGTTATTTATATGGTTTCTGTATTCCATTAACTTGGTATGCCTTAGATGATTTATCATTATAACAGCCCTGTGATATAAGGAAATATATTCAACCTATTTAAAAATATGATTTTGGTAAGCAGCGTGGCTTTTACTATGAGTATTCTAAATAAAATTACACACAAAACAAAATTCTAAAGGTGGGTAGATGGCCTCAGAATCTATATTAAAAACTAATGTCATAGGAAATATGTACTGTCATAGGTATTAAGCAACTCCATCTGCCTGAGTCAGGTACCTGAACACCTGTAAGGATGTTACACACTAAATGTATTTACTAGCTGCAGGACGGTATGTAAATTCTATAGTGCTCAGAACTGAGACATTATTTCTAGGTGCCTTCTAGATTAGGATCCACAACCCTTCATAAAGTAAATAATGTTATCTGCACTGAGGTTAAAAGACAGCTTGGAATGGGGTTGAAGACATCCCTAAGTCTGAGAGACTGAATAAATCAGTATGCTGAAGGAATGTTTACATTAGGATCGTAGAGTCGCAGACTGGTTTGTGTTGGAAGGGACCTTAAAGACCATCTGGTTCCAACCCCCCTGCCATGGAACCTCCCACTAGATCATGCTGGATGGGGCTTTTGCACAGCCTGGCCTTGAATACTTCTAGGGATGGGGCATCCACAGCTTCTCTGGGTGACCTCTTCCAGTGCCTCACCACCTTCATGGTGAGGAATTTCTTCTTATATTTAACTAAACCTACTTTATTTTTTTATTTTTTTTTTTATTTTTTTAAGTTTAAAACCATTACCCCTTGTCCTGTCACTACAATCCCTGATAAAGAGTCTCTCCTCATCATTTCTGTAGGCCCACTTTAAATACTGAAAGGCTGCTATAAGGCCTACTTGGAGCTTTCTCTTCTTTAGGCTAAATAACCCCAACATTCTCAGCCTTTCTTCACACGGATTCATTCTGCATTAGGAGTCTTCTTTGTTAGGAAATAATGCAGACTAATACTTTTGGATTTATAGGGTAAAATCATAGAATCATAGAATATCCCGAGTTGGAAGGGACCCATAAGGATCATCAAGTCCAACTCCTGGCACCACACAGGTCTACCCAAAAGTTTAGACCACGTGACTAAGTGCACAGTCCAATCGCTTCTTAAATTCATACAGGCTTGGTGCAGTGACTACTTCACTGGGGAGCCTGTTCCAGTGTGCAACCACCCTCTCGGTGAAGAACCTCTTCCTGATGTCCAGCCTAAACTTCCCCTGCCTGAGCTTAACACCGTTCCCGCGGGTCCTGTCGCTGGTGTTTACGGAGAATAGGTCCCCTGCCCCTCCACTCCCCCTCGCGGGGAAGTTGTAGACTGTGATGAGGTCTCCCCTCAGCCTCCTCTTCTCCAGGCTGAACAGGCCCAGTGACCTCAGTCGCTCCTCATATGTCTTCCCCTCTAGGCCCTTCACCATCTTCGTTGCCCCCCTCTGGACACTCTCCAACAGTTTAATGTCCTTTTTGTACTGTGGTGCCCAGAACTGCACACAGTACTCGAGGTGAGGCCGCACCAGCGCAGAGCAGAGCGGGACAATCCCTTCCCTCGACCGACTAGCGATGCCGTGCTTGATGCACCCCAGGATACGGTTGGCCCTCCTGGCTGCCAGGGCACACTGCTGGCTCATATTCAACTTGCTGTCAACCACAACCCCCAGATCCCCCCCTGCGGGGCTGCTCTTCAGCATCTCGTCGCTCAGTCTGTCTGGATAGCCAGAGTTGCCCTGGTTAGATGGTTAGATTCAAGTCCTACTAAGCATTTGGGAGGGTTTTTGCTTTGGGCTGCACTGAATACCCCCTAGGGAGGGTCTGGAGCTCATCAGATGCACTCCTAGAGCATGTCCAGCTAGTTTAATCCAAAGTTCAGTTAATGTGCTTTGAAATGTCTTTGTGAACCGCGGGCTAGGGGGAGCTCGCCCGGCCCCTCAGCACGGGCCGCCCGGACAGCTCCGCCGGGGGCCGCGGGCGGGAGGCGCTTCCCGCGGCCGCTCTCGGGCCGGCGGGGCCAAGGCCGAAGCAGGAGCGGATCAGGACGGCCCAGTTCCTACCTGCGGCAAAACCTCTAGGCTACGGGCATCGGCCAGGAAAGGGGGAGCCTTCTCCACCTTGACTGCGGCACCGGCGCCTTCCGCGCCCGCCGAAACCGAGCGGAGCCGATACTGCTGCTGCCGCCCGTCACGTTCCGCGGGGCAGAGCGCTCCTCCCGGCAGCGCCAGGCGGCGGGGGAGAGCTCGCGGACCTCCCTGCCTCGGGACCCGGCAGGGACAGCGCCCGCTCTCACCGGCTGCCCAAGTTGCCGCCGGGGCCGGGCGCAGGCGGGGCTGGCGAGGGGCAGCGGGCAGGCCGCCGGCTGCGGGTCGTCCTGCGGCCCCCACGCCCACCCCCGGCGCCCCCCCTCCGCCCGCCGCCCCCACCGCGGCTCGGGCACCGCCCCCGCGGGCTCGGCGCAGGCGTCGGCCGTGGAGCCGGCGGGACGGGTGGGCCGGCGCGGGGCGCGGGCGGAGCGGGAGGCTGCCCGGCCGCTGCCTCCTCTCATGCCTTCACGGCAACAAAGGGCGCGCTGAGCGGCGGACGCAGGCGCCGGGCTGCCGGTTGCGCTGCCAGCGCGGAGGGCGCCGGGAGACGATGGCGAGGAAGGGGGAAGCCTCCGCGCCTCCCTACGGTAAGCGCCCGGGCACGGGGGAGAGACGGAGCGGGCGCTCGTGCGAAGAGAGCCGGATCCCGTGCCACCCTCCGGCCTATTTACGGTGCGGATCCATCGTGCAGCCAGCGGCGAGAGTTGGTTTCCCTGGGCAGATGCTGGGGATGTGTGTGGGGGTCATACGGGCCCCGGGCAGCCGGAGCCCCCGAAGGCGCTGGTGCAGCTCTCCGCTGGCGCTGCGGCTCGCCCGGCTGGAAGAAGGCGGGACGGCTGGGCTCGGGGAGGGGAGCCGGTGGGCGCAGAGATGGGGGCGGGCAGGGCGAGAACCTCCTCCTCCCCTTCCTGCAGCAGGTGCTTTGCGGCCGCTTTGTCCGCGCCCGCCGGGGAAGGCCGTCCTGGGAAGGAGGAGGCTGCAGCTCACGCCCTGCCGAGGGCCCGCGGGCCGGCCGGCGGGCGGCAGGTGCGCGGCTCTCGGAAGGGCCGGCCGGTGGGCGCGCGGCGCCCGGCTCGTGGGAGCGGGGGCCGCGGGCCCTGGTGGGCCGTGGTACCGGGACCTGGCGGCGGGAGCCCGTTGCACTGGTGGCCCTGGTAGGGAGGGTTCTGGTGTTTTGGGCTGGGGACTGGGAGCTCTGCAGCCGTAGCAGAGGTACCCGGACTAAGCAAGCTCCGTGCCCTCAGTGGATCCTGCCAGCCCGCGCGTAGGAGAAGGTCACCGGGGGCAGAACTTCATCACAGTGCTTGGGCCGTGCTCTAATTGCTCTTTGGAAGCTAATACGTTTGCCACAGAGGAGGCTGGTTTTGCAAAGCTTCTCAGCCTGTTTGAAAGTGTCGCTACAAAACTGATTTCCTTTTCCAAATATACATGAGATTTCCATAGCCAAAAAAAAATAAGAATCTACAGAATGTGCAAACCCCCTTAGAAACAAGGCTTGTTTTCTGTGAGTCCCAAAGGCTGACTGTAGTTGCCTGTGGTATAAAAGTGGGCAACAATGGCTTGATAAAACAGTCTTTGTCTTGATATCACAGGCGTGTTGTGTGGCATGTGTACAACTTGGAAAACTCAATTTTATAGTTCATCTCTATGGTCTGAACTGCGATCTGGCTAAAAAGGAATATTCGTAGTTTGGCTTCCTCACACTTTGGACCTGATGGACAAAGCTGGTTAGTTTTCGTTTGTACAAATATGGTGTATGCAGAATAAAAATCTCGATTCCTCTCAATAGTAGACTCTACTATAATAATGGTGGTGTTTTTGTTTTGATTAATCAAACTGTCCAAAATAGGGAGTTTGCAAAAAAGGAAAAAAAATCTTTATGTAATTAAAGCAACCCAGAAAGAAATTAGAATATTTCTAACCAATCTGGTGGTCTTCTATGATGGAGTTGAGTGCATCAGTTGACAAGGGAAGACCGACTGATGTCACCTACATGGAATTCTGTAAGGCCTTTGACATGGTCCCGCATGACATCCTGGTCTACAAATTGTAGAGAGATGGATTTGATGGGTGGACCGTTCAGTGGATAAGGAATTGGCTTGAAGGTCATACCCAGGGAGTGGTGGTCAATGATGCTATGTCCAGGTGGAGGCTGGTGACGAGTGGTGTCCCTCAGGGGTCCATCCTGGGACCAGTACTGGCTAATATCCTCACCAACAACATAGGCAATGGGATTGAATGCACCCTCAGCAAGTTTGCAGATGACACTAAGTGGTACAGTCAATACAACAGAAGGAAGGGAAGCCATCCAAAGGAACCTGGACGAGCTTGGGAAGTGGGCCTACGTGAGCCTAGTGAGGTTCAACTAAGTGCAGGGTGCTGCACCCGGGTCAGGGCAATCCCAGACATGAGTACAGACTGGGAGAAGAATTCATTGAGAGCAGCCCTGAAGAGAAAGACTTGGCGGTTCTGGTGGACAATAAGCTTGACATGAGCCAGCAGTGCGTGCTTGCAGCCCAGAAGGCCAACTGCATCCTGGGCTTCAGCATCAGAGGAGTGGGCAGCAGGCTGAGGGAGGTGATTGTCCCCCTCTGCTCTGCCCTTGTGCGGCCCCCACCAGGAGTACGGCATCCAGGTCTGGGGCCCCCAACACAAGAAGAACGTGGAGCTGTTAGAATGGGTCCAGAGGAGGGCCACGAAGATGACCAGGAGGCTGGAGCCCCTCTCCTATGAAGAAAGGCTGAGAGAGCCGGGGCTGTTCGGTCTGGAGAAGAGAAGGCTCTGGGCAACAAGAGAAGGCACGTTATTGCAACTTTTCAGTCCCTGAAGGGGTCTTATAAAAAATACAGAGAGCAACTTTTTACTCAATCAGATAATGGCAGGACAAGAGGGAATGGTTTTAAACTAAAAGAAGGGAGATTTAGATTACAGGTTAGGAGGAAATTCTTCACTCAGAGGGTGGTGAGGCACTAGCACAGGTTGCCCAAATAGGTTGTCGATACCCCATCCCTGGAGGTGTTCAAGACCAAATTGGATGAGCAGCCTGAGCAGCCTGATCTAGTAGGTTGCATCCCTGCCTATGGCAGGGGGGTTGGAATTAGATGATCTTTAATGTCCCTTTTAACCCGAGCCATTCTATGATTTAGCTACTGTACTTCTTAAATATCTGCATACTTAGAACCTCCCTATGAGGAACTAATTTCCTATAACTTCTCTTACCAGTGCAACCAATACTTGAGTCTATGATGGGGATTCCTAGTTGCTTCTGTGAAGCGATCATGTCAAGTTTGTTTTTGTTTTTTTTTTACTAAAAAAAATATTTAATTTTCCTATTGAGGAAGGTCCTTCTGTTTCTGTTGGAAGACCTTTTCATGAACTAAGAAAATTTCTATCAAGATACGTTATTTCTTGTGGGTTGGCCTGCATTTTTAATTTCTTAATTTTATCCAACTACACATATATAGTTTGTGGGTAGGAGGACATCTTCAGTCTAAGGAGAATGGGCTATACTGTGGGACCTTTAGGCTGTGATACTGCTAGAGATAGTCTCCATATCCCCTTCTGGTAAATTGTCGTGTATCGTTATATGCAATTCATTAATGGGTGACATTCATATTAAAGCTGAAAATTGATTCAACGCTTCATTCCGATTTCAACCTGATCTAGTGGGAGGTGTTCCTGCCCATGGCAGAAGGTTGGAATTAGATCAGCTTTAATGTCCCTTTCAATCCAAAACATTCTGTGATTCTATGACTCTAAGATTTTTATAGTTTCAGCAGTGTTAGAAGTAGGTGAAACTCAGATCCAGATGGTTCAAACCTTTAATTCTCTGATATAAATTTGGTCCACTTTATCTAGGCTTTGCAGTGTGTGTTTTAGGTCCTTTTTCTGTAGTTATGGGGTCTCCAGTGCTAAGCCTTTGTCCCATCTCTTGTCATGCCATGCCAAAATTCTGTATTACTGTACTGTCTTGTGTCTCCACCTCTCAAGGCCTCTGCTGTCATACCAGGCCTTTATTTCTTTGCACTGCATCATTACGTATTGGGGGCCTACAAGAAAGCTGGAGAGGGACTCTTTTATCAGGGAGTATATTGATAGGACAAGAAGTAATGGTTTTAAACTAAAACAGGGTAGATTTAGATTAGATATAAGGAAGACATTATTTCCTATGGGGGTGGTGAGGCACTGGAACAGAGAAGCTGTGGATGCCGTATCACTGGAAGTGCTCAAGGCCAGGTTGGATGGGGCTTTGAGCATCCTGGTCTAGTGGGAGGTGTCCCCGCCCATGGCAGGGGGGTTGGAACTAGATGATCTTTTAGGTCCCTTCCAACACAAACCATTCTGTGCTTGTTAGAGTCATAAATATCTCATTCTGCACAGAGGAATTAGTTTTTATTATTATCTGTATAAAAACCTGGCTGTCTCATATGACGATAAGCAAAAATAAAACAAATTAGCCATCAGAAGAAAAAATGCTGTTGCAGTTAAATCAAGTGAAAGCAAACCAGAAGGTGATTAAGTTCTAACAAAACAAGCCACACATTCATTCTTCTGTCTCAAGCCCTTGCAAACATAGCACAAAGCCTGTGACCTGTTACTAGCAATGCCAGTGCTGTATTACAGGACTATAATCTGTGATTCAATATGGAAGTAGAACCTTCTTTTCATCCACTTAAATTGAAAAGATAGTGCTTTTACTCTTATCACTGGATTTACCTACGTGGGAGAGTGGAGGGGAAAGAGAAAGTAAGGCACCTGTGGAATAATTAATAGTAAACTTTAACATCCTGTATGGATACACTCATTCTGAAGTAAGATGTTACTCCAAACCAGTATAACAGTATGTAGAATAAGAGCACACTCAAGTGGCCAGTCTGAAGTAGTTATTACATTTCAATTTACGTCCTGTGTTACTCTGAATTAATTTACCTAATTAGACTAGGGTTGTGAGATACTGTATGAAATGTTTCAGTTTTGTAGAATGCAATAAAACATGACAGAGCATTGAATGACAGGTTCATCCTGTTACTAGTGTTAGAGTAGCAAAAGGTACCTTCAGTATAACTAAAATAGCAAAAGGTTATCTATCTTCAGTGTAATATGAACAAACCTCCAAGATTAGGAGGGTTCAGTAGGGAAAACTGCTTGTTGCGAAACTACAGGTGATGGTAAAAATTGAGTAGTCTGAAAGTAAGGAGAGATCCTCTGCATTGAACTTCCAGTTTTAATATAGCTATTCTGTAGAGGGAAACTTGTGTCAGCTTATACTAGAGATCTCCTAAATACTCGCTTTTCTGTGTGTGTTTTCAAGAAATAAATTTAAGGACATTTAGAAACAATATTTATTACCAGCTTTGAAAAATAAAAATAAACCTATTCTCAAGATATGGCTAAGGGCTACCTTTGATATATTTTCCTGACAATTTACCATTTTCTGTCTTCCTTGTTTTAATTTGTGGGTTGTCAATTTTTTGGGATAGGAAAGGTCTTGTGTTACACGAGTGTTCTGTTGTGTAAGAACTATTGGAAACAAAATGATAAACAATGTTGCCAAAATAAATGATAAAATCAACTGACAACTCCTAAAAAAGGTTCACTATGCTGTTGTATGCATAGTCATCTAATATCCAGATGTCAGCATTTAGTAATAACTCTGAATTTGTATAGAACTACATTGTTCTGTCAGTATATTTGAGAAAGGTTAGACTTGGAGGAAGTCTTGTTCTACCTTCCAAAAGGTAAAAACAATCTTACTGCTTAAAATGTAACTTTTTTTTGTGTGTGTGTGTGTGTGTGTGTGTGTGTGTGTATCAAAAGGCAAGCCTATATTTTAGTGAGGAAAAAATGAAATTTCTCCATGTATAAACTACGTGCTCATGAAATATTCCAGTGAGTGGTGATAGTTAATGACAGTTTTTTACATGCTGGTACTTCTTAGGAACAGTTAGAAGGAAAGACCCTTTTCATGTCTGCTTATCTACATAACTTAGTCCAGGAAAAGAATGATAGCTGCAACAAGTTTATTTTCAGATATGAATCTGAGTTGGTACAAATTTAATGTGTATAATCTTTTGAAGTTCTTCTTTACTAGTCCACTTCTCAGGGTTTTCCTGTTATTTCCAATTTCCATTAGTTAATTGGTCTGATTTCGTTCATGTCAGACAACTGGATATGTTCTGTGTTACTGGAAGACATACCTGGTGGTAAGCACTGGACTTTTGCAGCTGAATGTCACCGGTTATTCTGTAGACCCTGCAGTGAATCCTTACTCGGTAATTGATTATTACTTGGATGTGAAAATGCTTTTTTTACTGTGTATTTGCTCCTGAAGTGCAAAAATACATAACATTCATGGTTGCTTAACTGTATTTACTATTGTTTTTCCTGTTGCTCAAGTGCCTGGCTCAGAGGCAGTCGGATTTACAAAATCTGCCTGTGTGAGTATATAATGACGTTTTTCCATAGCATCTGGATGTTGTGACAAGGATAGACTATGTTTGTATCAGCTTAATGCAATAATACAGAGCCATCTAGCAGGATAACATAAATTGGCTTAGAACTATTAAAGCACTTAAACATAAGATCCTGTGTATGACATTAGGAACAAGGTGTATGATGACATACAACTCTGCTTTGTTTAATACAATGAAGATAAACACATGCCCGAATTTGTTAACTGTTTCTTTTACAGTGAAAGCTAAGCAAGACATAATGGCTGTGCATTGTACAAGTACATTGTACTTAAGCTTGGACATCAAGGTTTTTGCATTTACTCTTTTCCTGCCGAACTTATACTGGTTCATTAGGGACTTTGAAGATGTTTCAGTCACAGGTAGAAGAAACAGATGATGATTAGAATAGCCCTTCAAAGTTCCTTACAACTTTATTTTCTCTGATCACTTACTTGGGAGGTGGTCCAGTCTCAGCAAATTTGAGAGCCAGAACCTCTGATAAAAGACAGCGTTTGTGTGGGATGCTTCTATCCATGCTACCTTTTTCAGTGTCTGTAGAAGCTCCTGGTCAGTACACAGAAGACTGCAGTTAGCACTGCTGCAATATTCATTGCTTAAAAATTCATTCCTTATTACCTCTTGGATGGAGAAAATTAGTAGGCGAGACAGGAGATCTGGTCCACAGTACTAGATGGACTATGCTGATGTTAATGAACAAATGGGATTTCATTCAGGGTGGTATCATACAGACTACATAAACTCCATGAGGATAGTGGGAAAGCAGTGACAAGCATAATAAATAATTACTGGGAAAAAATAGGTTTATTATAAACCAATGATTTACTTTTGTTAGGATGATAGGAAATAAATGCCTGGCAGCCATTAGAGTTACATGCATGTCTTAGATATTTAAGTCATCTTAGGCAACAAATCCTCAGATTAACTGAGTGTAATTTCAAACCAAAGACCTCTGCAACCTAAACTTTCTTAATGTTTTTGCTTTATTTTTTTTCCACGTGGTTCAGTCTGAATTTGTTGGTACCATGCTTCTATGATCTTGGAATTTCATAAAGGTACAAATACAGATATAAATAAATAAGATATAAATATAGAAGTATAGTTATAAACATATGTCTTTATGCCTGTTATTCTGAATAATAGAACTGCAATTCTTATGAAACATCAGATATGTTTTTTTCATACCACATTAAGCTGCTATGGCACTGTACAGCAGCTGGACTGCTACAAGTACCCACAAATAAAGGCAGCCAGGAGAAAATCTTTCTGGATACTCCAATACAGCCTACTGCTGATGTAGAAATTCGCTTCTGTTCCCATACAAATTCTAAGGAGTTCTTGTGGGCAAGGATGGGATGCTACTGACTGTTATTAGCAACTCAGGGAAGGCCACACTGCAATATTTGGTCATCTCCAACTTTGATCCACATAAGTGAAGTCATCCTTTCTGTCCCAGATTGTGCCAAAGAAAGCTGCAACAAGTAACTGCACTCTTTGAGTATACTCTGAGCAGTTATTGTAAAGTCAGAGCTCTTTTAATGTACTAAAACTTGAAACCATGCCTTTGAAAACCTCAGGCAGTTGCCAAGACATGGAAGTTTGGCCTGAAGAAGTCATCTCCCTGAAAACGACCGATGACTAAAGCTCTCAAAAGATGTTCAGTGGGTTACTTCTCTAGCAGGCGGTACCATGCTTGTACCTATTTCTTAAACCAGGAGCTAGATAATACTGTTAAAGTATATGGTTTGGTATGTGTCTCTGACATAGTAAAGGTGGAAATGTGTTTATGCCTTAGGAGCATGTGTCTCCAGAAAGAGGAGCTCTAACAGATGAGCTGGCCAAAATTCTCCTTGTCTCTTCTGCATAGCATGTAATATATAGAAGAAAGCAATTATCTTTTTCAGGTTAACAGCTTCCTTCTGGGCCAATTGCACACAGTGCATTTAGACTTGTACAAGCTGATGTGCCATGAAATCTGGTAGCTGAATTAGTGTTCTTCATAATCATTATACTTTGACATAAGTGAATATGCTAAATAATAGCTCTGGTACTTATTATTTAATATTATTTGTACTGGGTGTTACAGTAAAATTATTATTATTTTTTATCACTTGTATTTTTCTATGAGAGAATTTCTTGGATGTGGTCTGAATGTTAAAAAGCAGCTGACTAACAGTGTAAAAAAATACACTGTTTATTTTTAGACTTTTTTCCCCAGCAGAATGATAAATAGTTTCATTGCCATCGCTTTGCTGTAGCATACAAAAGGCAATGAGCTGTGTCTGTGAATACCCCTCTTTGTTGGTTTCAGTACAATGCAATATCTGTGCTAGCATCTAGACAACTGCTATAAACAGTAAAATGATAAAAGTGCTATCTCCCTGTGACCAATACTCTTGAACTGTAGTAATATTTATCCCCATTAGCAATTTGAAGGTTTGGTGGGAATTTGCGAGTTAATAAAATGTTCAGATATATACATTTATATATATGTATTCAGGAAAATATGTAGCTAATATATATATGTGTATTTCCTTGCTAACATTTTTCTGGCATCTATCCAGGTTCATGGGAATTGAGAACTAAACTGAGACAAAACCGATACAGAATTAATAAAGCCACAAATACAGTTTGATTTGGAAAACAAGTAACGTAATATGCGCATACATTGCATTTCTGTTTATGTAGTTCACGCCAAGTAGACGCTTGCTAATTTATTCTGATAGGCTCTTCACAAACGACAGCAGAAATGTAAGACTAGTCTAACATCTTGCCACAAGCTTGAGGCTAGCCACCGTATTAGAACACCAAACTGAGGGAGAACGTCCATCTCAGCAGCTGTCCTGAAGCTTATTTCGTAGAGAAAAAAAAAAAAAAGCTACTGAAAACTGTTGGCTTTTTCTTCTTATCCCCTTGCAATGAAAGGTTTCTTTTTCAACAAACGGAATCAAAAAATATGTAGGTAGTGAAGTGGTGCTTTGGGATACTAAAAAACAAAACAGAAAGATAAATCAATGAAAGTTACTTAAGAACAAACAGAATTCTTCAACAAGTGAACCTCTAACTGGGGATAGCAAACAAACAAATAAAACCTGTAGAATTCTGGGCCAGGAGTTATCACTGAAGCTGTGTAGTATACCTGGAAACGTGGCTTTGCAAGTGGAAGGAAATAAACCATGCAGCTGCCAAGAGGCCCAAACTTCCAATTCACTACAGCTTTTAGGGCTTTAGGGCTCAACACAGATTTGCCAACACTGTAAAAACTCTGTTCCCATATAGATTGAAAAAGAGAAATGGTTTAGAAAATAGATGCTTCATCTTATGATTCTGGTTCTGATAAAGAGACTAGGAAAATGTAAGCTAATGCTTACTTTATTCTCATAGCTATTTTTGTCTCCAAAAACAATTGTCAAGCTTTTTCTAATCTGTACATTACCTTCTTGACTTTGGCTATTTTCTTGTGGTTTAGGAAAATAATAATATATATTAATTCTAATAAATATTAATAATTTAATACTATTTAATAATAGATTATTCGATTACTAATGATTAATACTTGATAATAAACAACTCATTGATAATAAATATTAATACATAAATGCTAATAAATATTAACAATAAATAGTATTAAGATAATAGTATATATTTATTTAACAATCAGATTATCTTTCCCAACTAGATATGTTACACTTTCAGATACTTCTCACATGTTTTAGAAAAAACAGAACTCAAAACTGAATCAACCGGTTGTTGCTAGCTTCTAGGAAATTGAGAAATTGAAAGGAATTTGAGTTGAAGATAATAGTAAAACAAAAAAGTAAAGATCATACAGTAACTCAATAATACAATATTGTTGTAAAAAGGAGAGGGTACCCTTCTGTTCCTAAAAATGAAGAACTCGGGAAGGTTACTCCACAAAGCCTGGTATTATGAATTGTGAAAGCAGTGTATTCTTCCAAAAAATAAGAATATTTTCCCACAAAAAAATTCTATTTCTTCAACAGAAACTTTCTTTTTCCTTTAAAAAGATTTAAAATGTTCTGCTGCAGAATTAGAGATAGCAACACATATATATGTCAGTGCATCAAATGTTTCTTCTATAGGTGACGCATCTGTGAAGAAAGAGTTTGACTAAAGACAAATATTTTTTTTTTCCAATTTATGAGTGAGCTGTTAGTAATGATCTATAACCTGATTATAATTGTGCTTTGTTTATATGAGATGCTATCTCTTTAAATATTATATACTCATTATACAACTGTGTTGCAAATAGGAATGAAATTAAAGCTGTAGACCCAAACCATCAAAACATTTTCATGTGTGAATATAGTGGTTTATATATGTTTGTGTGGCAAAACTGAGACCATTGCTGTTACTGTACTAATATTATGCATATTATACTGTTAGGTTATCGTAATAACATCTAGCACTACATCAGATTTTCTTTACACTAGAACAGGATTCCAGTGAATTTAGATTTGTCTTTGGTCAATGCTTCAAACTGTATGCGCTGCTTAAAAGTTTGCACAATTAAAAGTAGCACTTTTAAAATCTGGCAATTATGAAAAGAATATTATTTCAGGCAAAATTAAGAATGCAGACTCGTGTTAATGTACAACATGCTGTAGATAAATTACTTCTCTGTGCTTCTCATTATAGGTTTAACAAATAGAGCTCGTGGTATTGTTGTTCTGCACTACACAGTAATATGACATTTTATTTTGCAAATAATGATTAATAAGGATTAAATATATTTTATCACAGATAATATTAAATACCACCAAATTATCATTACTGTGTGTAACTTCTTTCGGAGAAGGAACTGTTTCTTGGTTTTGTTGTTGCCGCTTCCCAGGTGCAGGACCCACCACTTGCTCTTGTTAAACTTCATGAGGTTGGTGATTACCCAGCTCTCCAATCTGTCCAGATCTCTCTGCAATGCCTTTCCACCCTCAATGGAGTCAACAGCTCCTCCCAGTTTAGTATCATCAGCAAATTTGCTCAAAACACCTTCTAGTCCTACATCCAAATCATTTATAAAAACAACAGTACAGTGCAGTTTCAACAGTACACATCTGACCTAGAGCAAAATAAACATGAGTGAAAGACTAGGAATTTGATGTTTCCTTTTGTGTTACATTTGCATTGTATATCACCATCAGAACTCTAATTTTTTAAAAGGTAACTGTTGGTGACCTCACTATAATCATATTTAGAATACAAGATTTCTACCAGTATGAATTTGTACTTGACATCGAGCTGTGAATTCTCTGTAATGTACAAATTTTCCCTGCAGGGAAAACTGCCATTTACTTTTGGCAGAACTTCGCTAGTGATAAACATCATTGGCAAGTTGTTGGAGGTGATATTATTCATTTGTAGGTAGAAAGCACATTACAGCAGATTTTCTGTAGAGCTGAAAGTTATTTGCACATCTTTTCCAAATCTTCTGTTGAATTCTAAATCTATAAACACTTTGGCTGGGAGAAAATCTTCCTGTAAAAGCACTGAGTATGACTAATGTTGCCATGGACTATCACATTGGTTAGCATGTTAGGCTGACCTTGGCTAGCCGTCAGGTGCCCACCACACAGATCTCTCGCTCCCCCTCATCCACAGGATGGGGAGAAAATACCATGAAACATCTTGTGGGTTGAGATAAGGACAGGGAGATCACTCACCAAATACCAACACAGACAAAACAGACTCAGCATGGAAAAGATTAGTTTATTGACAATAAATAACAGTAAAGCAGTGAGAACTGAAAGCAAACTAAAACCTCCTTTCCCTTTATCCTCTTCCTCCTGTTTCCTCTCCCTGAGCTGTGCAGGGGGATGGGAGCTGCAGTCAGTCCATAACACTTTGTCATCTGCTGCACCTTCACGGTCACTCTCTGCCCCTGCTTCACATGGGGTCCCTCCCATGAGATGCCATCCTCCCCAAACTGATCTTGCGCAGGCTTCCAACGGACAGCAATTCTTCAAGAATTGCTCCAATATGGATACGTACCATGGGGTCCATCCATCAGGAGCAAACTGCCCCAACACAGGTCCCCCATGGGTGGCAGCTCTCTGCAGATCCCTTGCTCCTCTCTGTGGGCTGCCGTGTGGAGATCTGCTCCACTGTGGTACGTGTGGGCTGCAGGGGGACAGCCTGCTCCACCAGGGGCCTCTCCATAGGCTGCAGGGAAACTTCAGCTTGGGCACCTGGAACACCTCCTGCCCTCCTTCTGCAGTGACCTTGGTGTCACTGATCCTGCAGACACAAGGCTGTTTCTCAGTCCTCTCTCCCAGCTCCTGTTATGCAGCAGTTTTTCCCCATTCTTAAATCTTCTGTCCCAGAGGCACAACCAGCATCGCTCATTTGCTTGGCTTTGGTCAGCAGTGGGTCCCTCTGGGACTTCTCTAACATGGGGCAACTTCTGGACTTCTCACAGAGGCCACCCCTGCAGCCCCCCCTTGCTACCAAAACTTTGCCACATAAACCCAATACAGTTATAGAAAATATCAGGAACCATTTAATAGATAAGGGAAGCCTCTTGTTTTCATTCAGTTTGCTTTTAATAAGTTGTATGTTGCTCAAGACATAAAACTTGTAGACTGTATAAGGAGAAGCTCATACTTCAGGAAATATAACCACCATTTTTCCAGTCACTTTCTTAATCAACTAATGCACTCATAATAATTGTAAATGCAACTGTATGGATACAGCCAGTATCTACTGACAAAGTATCAGAGGTATCCCAAAATGTCTCAATACCTAACATTCAGAACTCTTTTTGGTTCAATGTGTTTATTTCTGATGATGAACTGTGAAAAACAATTGCACTAGTTCAAACACTGGAAATATGAGTAGGGTGGAATGTGAACTATGGGTTTTGCTTGAATTCTGTAGTGAGTAGGAAGTTTTCAAAGGGAAAAAAAATCCAGACAAAGAGGTGAAGAAAGTGTCTTTCTTTTTTTTTTCCCTCTTGAATCTGAATACTGGCTTTTATTCTTAATGTGAAAACACAGAATTGTTTTGCTGTTCCAACAGAAACTGGATAATGACTAAAGTAGGGCTTAGCAGGGTAGTGAACAAAATCATAGTGAGAGAGACAGAGACTATATCTTGATGTAAAATAATTGACAAACAGGACTGATAAATATTGACTTCCATACTTGATAACCATTGTTATCAAACAATATCAGACAATTCATTTTGTCTGTTAGTAGTAAGAAATTATTGTGGTTTAGGTAACATATTTTTTTTTCTTCATACAAGTTCATTATTGCATTTCTTAAAGCATTCATGGTATATGTATTATCATCTTAAACTTCATTTTGCCGATACATGCTCATTATCTACGTGGTTCAGTCAAGAAATCAAGTGGGGCTTATTCTGTTTCTTTGTAGGCATTCAGGAATTATTTAGTGTTTTCTCTGGAAATCAAAGCCAAGTAATAATGCATTATAACTACCAAGTGCTCATCTGTACTATTTTCTAGGGTGATAGTTTTAATCATTTGGGTTCAGTTGATGGGAATGTACGCTTCAGTTAGAGAATACTTGAGTGTGTCTATTTTCTTTAGCAGGAATTAATGGTTAAGATCAAGTCATGTTATAGCTTGTCTTTTAATCCATAGATGGATTTTGGAATAGCTTGTTCCATTTCTCAGCTGTCAAAATGAAGACAGTTCAATTTCAACTTAATGCCCTTCAGTTGCCTACTGAGTATAATTTGTGACAGAGTTTTCTTTAGTGGAGAACACATGGATAGCTCTGCTGCCATTCTTGAACACCTGATTGGTATTGTAAACCTTCATACACTTACATTAAAGTTTGTCCTTCCATGTGTCCTACTGCATCATCTCATTCCCATCTCCCTTGTCAACCTGATTAAGGCATTTCCATTCCCACTTGCTTTGAAGTTCAGCCATCTTTTTGTCTTTTTTTTTCTTTCTTCAGAATCACTTTTGTACCAATTAATCAAGCTTCATTAATTGTGATTTAGATGGAGATCTAGCATTGTATCTTTTAAGCTAGAGTGCAAATAATACTGTTGCTGTGTTGGCAGGGGAGAAAGTCTAGAAAGCTGTGCTGGAACACTACACTGTAAGACAAGATACAGGCTGTCAGGAAATAACTAAAGCATAGAAAATACGCATTAAAATAGTACCGATAGAATCCTAAGTGCATTAAAGTGAAAAAGCAAGCCCTGCCATTCTTGCAACAGTGATTTTTGGGTAGACCTGTGTGGTGCCAGGAGTTGGACTCGATGATCCTTATGGGTCCCTTCCAACTCGGGATACTCTATGATTCTATGATTCACAAAAAAAGTAGCATTGCTAGCGCACAGATCAAACATTTTTAGCAATAGCATTAAGCTTGTTTAGAGGAGCCTAAATGGATGAACACTTGCAATTGTTTTACAACCAGTAGTATGAACCGTACCTTTCCTGAAAACTGCTGCAGATCTAGTTTTCTCAAGTGTTGTGACCTAAAACTGGACTTTTCTTAACCTCTTTTTGCTATTAGAAGTTCTGTTCAGGTAGATTTTGAAGGCTACAGGTACTGTCCAGAATTCCTGGATCCCTTTATTGTTCCAGCAAGTTGGGTGCTTTTATCCTTTCTGGTCCACTTCAGAAATACTGAACATAAGCCATGCATTGGCAGTTGTTAGAACTATCACATATGTGCTATGCTGTGTATATGCAGGTCTAAGAGGGCTGATGCTCTTGGAGGTACAGGCTTACTCTGCACGTTCTACGCATTGATGGAAGTAGAGAGCAACTGCTTTTGTCTCTCTGTGCTTCCACCCGGCCTTTGTTTTTTTTTCCTTTCCTTTCTTTTTTCCCTCTCCTTTTTCCCTTTAATTAAATTATCCTTATCTCAAACCTTGAGGTCTTTGTGTCGTATTTTCTCCCCCTTCCTCTTTGAGGAAGGGGATTGAGAGAGCGGCCATGGTGGAACTTGGTTGCCCACCTGAGTAAAACCACCACACACCCCACAAGGGGAAAAAATCCCGTTTTCCATGGCTGAGTTTAAGCCATGCTTTGCTGTGAGTTGCGTACGTTTATGCAATTTTGTGCTTTTGGCTAGATATCAGGTTTTCTAGCTAGTCAATTCCAAATACACATTTTTAAAGGCTACCATTATCATGAAGTAAGTCTGTGGTGACTGTAAATGATAAGCATCTTCCCCAGTTTGACTGCTATTAAAAAAAATAAAATCCCAAAGCTTTAAAACCTAGTTAACCTTCACAGCCTTATTCAAAAATAACAATAATTTTCTTGCATCTGTAATTTTATGGCTTTTTAAAGTTGCTTTTCAGTTTTGTTTTCTAATTTGGCAAAGCAGTGTATATACTACTCAGCATATCCCTGAGCTAGATACTAAAACAATCATCTTTTCTCTGAAATAGTTGTGATATGATATAAAATAAATCCAGTTATAGATCCAGATGTACTTTTTGTTTATGTAGCATAACTTTCTTTTGAAGCAGCAGTGGGGAGTTGTGTTTTTCTTAATTATACCTTCACCCAATGATTTGGCGGTAAGTCTGATGAAGCAACTAGTACGCTGAAAAATGTCTGATAGAGTAGCCCTTGCCTTTGGATGTAGTATTACGGTATCCTAAGACAAAGCCATGCCTTCTGCAGTCCCATTCAGACCCATTGTGTGTACTCCTTTCCTCCCTTTTCTATGGAAACTTGTGCTTAGAATGCTGAAAACTAACTCTTACAAAAAAAAAAAAAAAATTAGTTTCTGACAGTTTTCTTCCTTGGGCTGACTTGCTGTCTAGAACATGAGAAAAATCACATAGCTACAAGTATGGAAGAACTCTGGAAACCCTGGCATCAGTTAACATTGGACTGCTGTAGAACTAGTTTCGTATTTCTTCTTTACAAGTGTTTACAACAGTATATATTTATTTATTTATTTATTTATTTTTAATGAAAAGCTGTAGATCTTGTCTCTACTATGAAAGTTTGAGAGCATTTGAATGGTGGAAGTTGCTGTGTAGACATAAATACATCTGTGCTAGCACACAGCATAGAAGAAAAGGTGTATATTTGACCCCATGTTGCAGACTGTCAGGCCTGTTAAACTTGTGTCGGCTGCTAGTAGGCTTAATTTAATTTTCTAAACGACAATGTGCAAATGAGGAAATATTGGAATACTGGTGGACTTATCTCAACAACTGTCTCATTACCTAATGAACTATCATGTGTTTCATGTGACATTTAGTCATTTTCTAGTAATGACTGTGTAACAGCCTACTGACAACTTCAGTCATCATGTACAAGGTGAAGTAATATTGCGAAGTAACGTATATTGAACCAGTCTGGACACACTCTTGTTTCTCCTCAGCTATGTATCCTGATACAGAGCTTGACTGTCACTTGAGGAATCCTTATTCTAATCTTGCTGTTGCCAGTGGTTTTCTGGGTGATCCTGGGCAAGGTACTCTGTCTTTCAGTCGATCAGTTTCACAAATTAAAGCACAGAAAAATGACAACATTTTGTAGATGAAAGCAGTCTATGTGAGCTAGGTATTAATCTTCTGCTTCTTTTTTCATTAGAGATCTTGTTCACATTAGACTAGCAGCAGGTAACACAGTGTCTTTGAAGTATGATGTTATTATCTTTTAAAGTGTTGTGTTTTTTTTTTTTTTTAATGTCCTTGTATGCCTCAGCCAGTATGTAGAAATTTTACTTCACTGAGTACTTTAGGACTGGTGACTGAAGAATTTTTTTGTTTCTTAAATCGTTTTTTTTTAATATGACACTAAGACATCAAGCGTTCTTTAATTTTTCTTTCCTAACCAGTTAATGCATAAGTTACTCAGAAAAAGTTCCCTTAGTTAATTCTCAAAATATTGAGAGCTATATATTCAGTTAATTGCTTCCTTTAGCTCTTCACTTGATTAAGAAAGCATTTGTTAGTGTGAGAGATCCAGTTTTAATGGCATCACTGTCTTTTTGGTTTAACTTAGTATTTCAGTGAAAACAATTCTGTTGAAGTAAATCTCAAGTAAATCTAGGAATGATTAGATAATTTTATCTAAAGATGTTATCAGGCCTAATTCATTTTCAAAAGAGTACTTAACTGTCTCTGAGGCTATACAAGAAATCATTGTTTTAAACCTTTCCAATTTCTCTACCTCATCTCCCTGTGGTCCATGCTCACCAAATTTCTTCAAAATAAATTATCTTTGTACTCAACATTGTGACTTAATTCTTAAATGATAAAGACACCTTTATTGCAGTAGCTGGTAATGTACTGTATATATTACTAGTTGTCCTGCAAAGTCAAAAAAGATAAATGTTGATTTTCAGAGGAAAAAAAGGAAGTTGCAGATAGGAAGTATTATGATGCAATCCATTAATACCCTGATAACTTCCTTCTCTGAGGTAGTTTTCTTCTACATCATAATGACTTTGCAAGAATCTTGCTCAAGTACTGTCACCTTTCTGCAATTAAAATGCTTGTATTTTTACCTGATTAAATTGCATCCTATTGTCAGTAGCTTTACCTGCTCTATGGCACTATACTGTGCCTTTCTGTGTTAGACTTATTTTGGCTTTGATGTTAATTCAGCAGAGTTTTATTAGCTTTTTGATAATAACTGCAATTTAATATTAATTCAGTGTAAGAGTAATCATTGTATGAGATTAAAAATAGAAGTCTGAGATTTGTATAAACTTTCTTCCTTCCTCAAAATGATTCAGGCAGGTTCCATTTCTAGACAGACACTGCAAATTGCTTATACATCAAAGTTTTCCCTTTTGCTATGAATAAAAAGTCAGAGTGATATGTAAATCATAGAACCACAGAAGAGCTTGAGTTGGAATGGACCTTAACAGTCACCTAGTTCCGACACCCTGCCATGGGCAGGGATGCTACCCACTAGATCAGGCTGCCCATGGCCTCATCCAACCTGATCTTGAACACCTCCAGGGATGGGGCATCCATAACCTCTCTGGGCTACCAGTTCCAGTGCCTCACCGCCTTCTGAGTAAATCTTAGAGGTCAGACAGAAAAATATACTGTTGGCTGGAGGTTCAAAGGAATTGGTTAATACCCAATTTCCTGTGTCTTCGGGACTACTTCCAAAAGGTGTGTGAGTATGTCATCCTCTTTCTTAGAAAGAGCAGAAGTCCTCTGGACAAGCTGTTTTTATCCCATTCTTTGCATTTTTTTTTTCTAAATTGTGCCTCAGCAACAGGATATTTCTGAGAAGCTTTGCTACCTCTGAAGAAATGCCCAACTCATCTGGTCCCTAGAGGTGTGGGGAAGAGGTGTCTAACAAAATATTTAGGGTTTATGACTTAGTGAGCCAAGTGCTTTATTGAGGTGCTGTAATGTGAAAAGGGAGATGAAAGAAAGGAAGTATTTAAAAACAAACAACTTTTACATTAATCAGCAAATTTATCCTCAAAAATTGGTAACACAGACAAGGATTAAGCTTAAGTAAGCAAAACCTGTCTTGCTCCTCACCCTCCTTTGGGACTGTCTGTCTTGTTTATGTGAATGAAGTGACCAACCTTAGTAACAGGGACATTTTTACTAGCAATCTTCAACTCAAAATATTGTGAACAGATAAGGACTATGTGGAAAGGAAAAAGCAATTTCACATGAGATTGGACAGAGAGCATTAAAAGGCAAGAGGTAATTGTTCAAAGATAATGTATTATTGCCAAAGACAATGGCAGTAGTCATGATATTAAAGGTACAATGATGAACCAAACAATGAAAATAAAGTAATAATACAGTGTAAGAAATAACCAAATGTGTGGAAGAGCTTAAGGGTCTTCAGGTAAGGAGGAAAAAAAGGAAGAGGAAGCAAGAAAAACTGAGGGAAAGAGCAAAGGGAAAGATATGCAGAAAAGATCAGTTAAAAAGTCACAGAATCCCAAACTGGTTGATGTTAGCGGGGACCTCTGAGGATCATCTGGTCTGATCCCCCTGCTCAGGCAGGGCCACCCAGACAGAGCAGGCTGCCCTGGACAAGATGGCTTTTGGTTATTTCCAAGGCCTGGCTGTTCAGCCTGTTTTCAGTCCACCTCACTGTCTGCTTATCCATCCCATACTTAACAGTTTGTCTATGAGGATCTTATGGGAGACAGTGCTCTCCCCTCATCTATCGGGCCAGTCATTTCATCATAAAAGGTTAGGAAACTGGTTGAGCATGACTTTCTCTTGGTGAATCCATGCTGACTGCTCCTGTTGATTTTCTTGTTCTTCATGTGTCTGGAAAAGTTTTCCAAGATTAGCTACTCCAGCCACATTTTTTTTATACATGAACTATCAGTTTCATCCTTAGTTTTCTTCCTAAATTTGACACGTGCATTCTCACACAGTTCTTACTGAATTCAATACGATACAAGGTTAGAATTGTCCCTTTTAATATTATGGTACCTCAGCTGTAGTACATTCTTTACTTTTTCATATCACTTTTAAAAAAGTCTGTATTGTTGTATTTTTCTTATCAGTTTATTAGATTACAGAGAATATTATAAATAATTTTGCTGAGTTTCTGTTCTACCATGGTTATGGTTCTTAACACAGCTTCATGGAGGAACAAAATGATGGCATGTAGAATCATTTTTTCTTTTAAGCTCTTCAGGGCATGGATTCTGCTTGCATATCTATTTTTGCAATCATAGAATGGTTTGGGTTGGAAAGGACCTAAAAGATCATCTAGTTCCAACTCACCTGCCATGGGCAGGGACACTTTCCACTAGACCAGATTGCTCAAAGCCCCATCCAACCTGGCCTTGAACACTTCCAGGGGCAGGGCATCCACAGCTTTTCTGGGCAACCTGTCCCAGTGCCTCAGGCACCTCCAGTGCGATCTCTATCAAATGTCGAATACTGCTTTTGAAATGATCTTTTTAGCTATTAAAAATCTTTATTAGTTTTCACGTTGAATTATGCATAGATATCTATGAATAACCATCATTTAGTTTATTCTAACTTGTGTTCCCATGAAGGCTTTTCTTGGTTCTAAATCTGTCTTTCTGACTGCATCAGTTGATGCTCAGTTGTGGGTTCTCCAAACTAGTTTTTAGGCCACTGTTTTTCTCCTTGAAGTCTTTTTCCCCAAGATCGATGACATCATGAACCATTTTTACTCAGTGGACTCTAAAACACGGGACACAACTGTTTAGACCCAGATGAACTTTCGAGTATAGTTTCACTTATGCTAAGAAAAAAACTGTTATTTATATCAGTAAACTTCAGCCTTCTTTTCTTCCCATTTTCGCCCCTGTAATGCAAATTAAAATTGGAGCAATAAATAAATAATAAATACCTGAATATCTCAAGTAGGCCAGTTTGCCACTATGATGTTCAAAAAAAGGTAGATCAACCAGAAATCTGTAAGTATCTGCTTCTTATCAGTAAAATAGTGACAGGACCACTGTACTGTTGTAGGTAGTTGATAAATTCGGAATCATTTGTCAAGCACTCAAAGAGTCAAATAAAAGTTATAGAAATTTTGTATGAAAATTAGAAAGTCAGTGTGGGTTTAAGATATCGTGGTAAATCAGGTTTGAGACTCTGACAAAAGCCCTGAATTTGGAATAACAGATAATTGTATGCTAAAGGGAAAGTGTATACGTAAAACTAAACCCATTCCTAAATGCTTTCCTGAGTTGTGCTATAATTAAAAGGATAGAAGAAATATTTCCTCAGATGGAATATGAATATCACGGTATAACTATTATGAGATGCACTTTCATTTACACAGAGAGACCTGATCAAGTGTGAGTAGGTAACATTAATTCTAACATTTATTAACCGTTTAGATCTTGTCTTTTAGCATTAACTGTGTATATTTTCAGGGGCTGCTGTAGCCTTTAGCTTACATGGTTTGTGCAATTGATGCATGTCTACCCATGTAATGTATAAATATTAACCAAAAAAAAGATTTTTTTTTTGTTAGTAGTAATTCTTATTTTATCTGTCACTCCAGATACAACCAGATGGACATATTGGAGTCAGTCATTTCTTAGAACCTGAGGCATCTGACTGAGGCAACAAGTGACAAGTGAAGTGACTATTATTTAACATGTCTTTTACTTTGATAAATGACTGACCTTCTTAAAGGAGAGTTGTGTTTTACAATAAAGTTTTTATCAGGAATGTGCCCAGGGACTTCAGATCTAGACTAGAGATCACTGGCATTTTAAGTTCACATACAAGGGATTTGCTAAAGTCTAAGTTTAATACCTGTAGGAAAAAACTAAGCTATATTAAAACAAATATACAATCTCAGCATTATTTTATGTGTCTTTATGAGTTGGATGTGAATGAACATAAATGATAGAGAGAAAAAAAAAAAAGAGAAAAAGAAAGCAGGTACAAATACAATAGCAATGGATTATAGTTGCCATAGAATATGTTCTATCTTGAGCTTCTTTACAATATTACAACAGATTTTTTATTTGTTTCTCTTTATTTGTTGTAGTTCTAACTGAAATAGTGTTTGACTACATGTGGGTTTTGGAAATAGAAATCAAATTCTGGAATATCATAGTCCCAGTGGAAAAAAAAAAAAAGGAGAATTTTGGGGAGTATGTATTCATTTTCTTTAAAAACAAGCCAAACCCCTAGAATATATTTTGGGGGCAGTAATTTACCTGGGAACTGGATAGAAGTATGAACTTCTTCCAGTTATCTTCAGAGTTACTTTCCTGATCAAATGGTTCCAGAATCAGGCCCCAGATACTGTATATTTCCCTTAACACAATGGCAATGAGAAGTTTGCATCATAATGATTTCTGAAGCAAATCTGTTCAGTGAAACACAAAGGATGTAGGAGTGTGTCTCTGTATTTCTGTCATCATCAGCCTATAAAATTTATCCATTAATCTCCAGACTTGCTTACATGGCTGCCATACATCACCTGAGGTGCTATTATTCATGCTTGCATGCACCTGTTTCCTCATGTCCTGGCACAGCTCTGTGAGGCCTTGCAGTGAAAGTTGAGCCAGCTGCTAACCAAACATGTTTGTTTTGAGGTACTTCTCACTCTGATCAAACCTGGCTGTTACTTCCCATGGACCTGCAAGAACACTACCATTAGCACAAGGGAAGAGAGCTGGAGTGGGTGGCTAGGGTGCAAGACCAACCTCTTGAGTCCTGCTTCTTAAGTCAGTTATCTCTCAGATCAGAAACTGAGCCTCTCCCAGCAAACACATGTATACGATTGCTGTCTTAACAGAACGGTCCTTTCTGGTGATATAGAAAGGAAGTGTTTTGTCTGCTAGCTAAGTGTAGGTGATGCAAGTGTTACCATGCAATGATACATGGATACATGTCTCCGTGGAGTGTTAAAATCTTGCATATCAGAATCACAGTGAAGAAAATCTCTCCAATTACATTATTTAATTTTTAATAATTAACAAAAATTACTTAACTATACATATGCGTTTGCACACAGACACATGGAAACAAATTAAATAGGTAAAATACAATCATTGTAAAATTGCTAGTAGTAGTTTTTGTTGTTGTTTTTGTTTGTTTTTATTTGCAGATTTGGAATATTTAGTGAGAGCTAAGAATAAATTTTAAATCATGTATTTCACATATATAGTATAGATATAGTAGTATCCTTCTCTTTGATTACCTTTTTTAAAGAGATTAGTGGGTAAATAGAATGCTAATGAAAAAAGTTTGCTGTAATTACATACTGTGAAATCTTCCCTTCACACACTGACAGTTTAGTGTTGCAATACCTTTTGTTACTCTCAACCAGAGGATTATCAAAATTAATACTACAGTGTGGTGGTCAGCATAGAAGGCAAATTCAGATTGCAGGCTATGAAATTTATGTTGGTGTGCGGTTCCCTCAAGATCTCAAGAGGTTAGGTTCATGTACAAAGCTATTCTGTAAGCTCAATTCTAATTTAAGCATGGTACTTAGAGGCCATGGAAAGAGTGCTAGGACCTACCCTTTCTGCAAGTAAATATGTCCTCACAGCACTTTGTAAGTGTACCAGTGGGAAAGACAAAGTATAATTCTTCATTGCACCAGTAATAGAGTTACTGGCCACAGAAGCCTGCCTTACTTCTATAAACTTTAATGTAGCAAAGCGTGTTAGAAGCATATTCACTGCTGAATATTAGCTGTATGAAGATCTGAACCAGCATTTATATTTGACATACTGCCAGGCTTTTGGATCCTTCTCTTCTTAAGATGTTACTAAAGCCCATGCTACCATTCCTGTAACAGAAACAGACCTTGGGCTGGGTTAGCATTGAGGAACCTTTCTTTTGAACAGCATGTTTTTTAGATGGTACAAAGTATTGTAGAAATGGTACTACATGATTTATCTTGTCTAATCACATTTTCACTAATTCTACATACCTTATGGCTGATCCACATGTAATAAATAATTCTTAATAGTGGGTTTTACTTCTATAATCATTCCAGTCTAGACTGAGCATTCAGGACTGATTTATTTATGCCACTGTGTCCATGAATTTACATTCAGATGTTTTGATTCTACACTGGTATGCCAATAGTAGCAGAAAACAGAATCATAGAATCATTTAGGCTGGAAAAGACCCATAAAATCATAAAGTCCAGCCATCACCTATCATTACCAAATCCGCCACTAAACTCTATCCCTAAGTGCTGCATCCACATGTCTTTTAAATACCTCTAGGGATGGCAACTCCACCACTGCCCTGGGTGGCCCATTCCAATGCCCAACCACCCTTTCTGTGAAGAAATTCTTCCTGACATCCAATCTAAACCTCCCCTGGGGCAAGTTGAGGCCATTTTCTCGTGTACTATCCTTTGTCACCTGAGAAAAGACTCTGACACCCACCTTACTACAACCTCCTTCCAGGTAGTTGTAGATAGCGATGCGGTCCCCCCTCAGCCTGCTTTTCTGAAGACTAAACAACCCTAATTGCCTCAGCTGATCCTCATATGTCTTGTTTTCTAGTCCATTCATCAGCTTCATTGCACCTAATATACCTAATACCTACATGTACTTAATTGCCTGATTAAATCTGCAAACCAGTTATACTAAATTGAGTTTTGTATATTTTGCTGTTGAAACTGAAGGTGGAATGTGAGCCAGCTCTAGGTGCTTTATAAAATAACTTGACACCCGCATCTGGAGAGGGAGATCATTTGTAGGACTTCTATCAAAATGCACAGCACTCTGTGTAGAGGGGCTGGGGGTACATCTCTGCAGCATGTGATTACAAGTCAGCCTATGTACAGGTTAAAGACTCACCATAAATTGGTACTTCAGTAGACTAGCTAACATGCAGTTTTTCCGACTTTATCCTCTTACATTCAAAATCATTCTAATACTTTTCCGCTCATTGTTTAAATCATAATTATTATTTATTGTAGCACCTAATAATTAGCTGTACGGAGACATTGTTTTCTGCTTCATTGTAACTATCTCATTAATTGTGTATGTTGGAAATACTGAGAAATTACGTTTAGGAAAGAAAACCTTTAACTAATGTTGTTTTACTTTAATAATTTTTAGTCTTATTACCTAGGAATAGAACCTGGCTCAATGGATGCAGACCAACTTGGTATAACTCATGCATTTAGGGGTCTACAGGGACAGAAAAATCAGTAGTTACAATTGCTGCCTTTTGTCTAAGAACACATTTCGCTTTGTTTAAACACAAGCTTTTGATTCGAGAGGAATTTTTATAAAGACAAAATAGAGAAAATAGTGGAAGTCTGTTCTTTATTAATAAGCAGAAAAAACTTGGAACAAAGGGTCACTTCTGACCATTTCTGAGCAACTGCAAGTGATTATTTGCTCAAATAAATTCTTAAATTGAATCTGCATGTGTTATCATTTTGTGAATGCCTTCACTGTTCCAGATACATAGAGCCATTGTTAGCACTGTTAAGACTGCAGAACACATCCTACAGTAAATGGCAGCAGTGTCAGAGATG
This sequence comes from Anser brachyrhynchus, assembly GCF_964034855.1. NCBI lineage: Eukaryota > Metazoa > Chordata > Aves > Anseriformes > Anatidae > Anser > Anser brachyrhynchus. The sequence goes on from NC_137702.1 coordinate 144,461, forward strand.
AAGGCAAAAACAATGAAAATGTGGCTGTCCATTAAAATACTGGATCTAATTAACATAATCTTACAAACTCCACTTGTAACTACATATCTAATGGTTTAAAAACAACTATGGAGAGCTGGTGTTCTGTTCATTATGACAGACATTGTGCTGTCTGTAGATTATGTTCAGAAAGGCAGACATTCACGATCATCTTATGTACAGTGTTGTACAGACAAATTTCAACCTCTGTAAAAGCAACAATAGCCACGAGACACCAAATCTCTATTTGAATATTTTTCTTTGTATAATGATTTATTATTTTTTTTAAAAAAATAGAAAAGAGTACGGCTACAAGGTGTGTATATCTGTATAGAGAACAGCAAGGGAATTAGCACATGTCTAATGATAAGACTTTTTAATCTTATCAGCAAGTCATTCATTTTCTGGACAAATCTATTTTTGCCTAACATGGTAATTGGTCTAAAGCATAACCAGTTATTTTTGTGAACAGGAAATTATAGTCATTATCAAAGGTCAAAATGCACTAAAGTGCTAATTATTAAGTGGATTAGATTTTGTTAGTCCTAAAAGTGTATTGTGGAGGAGTATTACAAGTCTAATCTCCCCTTAGCAATAAATTACAACTTGCTCTAGAGCTGAAGGTTGTTTTGGGGTCCTGGTTGTAATTGTGAACTCACCAGTAACTAAACATGCTCAACAGACACATTCCCGGAGGACTGCTGAAATGAAAGAGCAGTACACATATTTGTGTAAGGCCAGGAACAGAGACACAAAGACATAAGGAGCAAGAAAAGGGGGGGAAAAAAAAAAGAAAAAAAAAAAGAAAAAAAAAAGAAAAAAAAAAAAAGAGAGGTTAGCTGGCTTGAAAATTGGGACTTCTGAAAACTTTCTTTCAAGACACACTTAAAATTTAAAAGGTTAGAACCTTGTCTTACTGCTTTTGTCTTCTGAGAGCTGGATACGTAATTATGACTGAAAAATCAAACAGTAGTTACATTTCTGAATTATGGAACAAAATGAGACATGAATGATTTTATTTTTTTTTTAATGTTGTGTTGGGCATTTTAACAACATTCATGATGTCTAATTTTCACAAAATGTTAGTTCACTGGACAAATACAGCTAGCCAAAAACAGGCAAGTGTTGGCTATTAGTTTATATCACTACTGTTAGAAATGGCTGGTTATACAGAGGAGGACAGATCTTCAAAACTATGCATTGCTGTTTAGGCTCTGATTAGTGCAATTTCAAAATGGCTCTTGTGAATTAGACACGTGTTTATTCAGAAGGTTGTAGGTCTGACTGTGCTCTTGCAAATTTAGTGAATGTATTTTATACAAATGAAATAGTGGCAGATAGATGATGTACACAAGGTCCAGAATAATCTAGCTTTTGTTTCCTTCATCTGACATTTTTCTATCAGAAAAATGTGTATAATTGTATTTCCTTTCCGAGTAGAAACAGTACAGTGGTGTAATTATTAATGTAAGATATATAATGTAGATATTAATGTAATGTAATTATTATTAAGTTAAGACTGTTGTAATATCCTCCTTCTGAGGTAATGAAAGCTATTTTCATGTAATTAAAGTGTTATTTTAAAGATGAATAGAAAAAGCCTCAGCTGGTATAGCATTTTACATCATAAGGTAAACTAGAAAGGTTTTAATGATATGTAATGGTATAGTGCATTTAGGGCTAGAGAATCAGCTATGAGAAAAAATCAGTCTAGTGTCTGTCCACCCAGATCAAGTGGAATGAAGTAGCCTGGAAGCTGAAACCTCTGGTGTTTTCTGATCCTTGGTAGAAAGCATTTGATTCTTATTTCTAAACATATTTTTTTCCAGTTAAAGCATCATCAAAGGTTTTATGTTTTAGATGCAGTTTTACTAAAACATGAGAGAGCGTTTCAAGACCAAATACCCTTCCTAGCTTGCTTAATAAATAAACATGTTGGTAAAAGGAGATATTTACCAAAACAGTAACATAAAACATAATGGTATGATACCAGCTTGCATTTTTCTACAGTCAAACCAGTCTTCTGTGCCCAATCTCACTTGGACAAAATGTCTTATAGAGTTGCAGAATAGTTGAGGTTGGAAGGGACCTCTGGAGATTGTCTAGCTCAACTCTGCTGCTTAAAGCAGTATCAACTTGAACAGGTTACTCAGGGCTGTCCACAGTCAGCTTTTGAGCATCCACAAACTTCACAACTTCTCTGAGCAACCTGTTCCAGTGTTCAGTCACTGTAACAATAAAAAGGTTTTTCTTATGTATCTTGTGTCTATGTTTGTGTTCATTGTCTCTTGTCCTTTTACTGGAACCACTGAGAAGAGTTTGTCTCTGTTTTCTTTACTCCTTCCCATCAAGCGATAAGATACCCTCTGAGCCTTTCCTTTTCAAGGCTAAACAGTATGAGTTCTCTCAGCCCTTGCAACTGCTCTATCCTGTTTTGTGATGTAGTTAAATTTTGACTTTAGTGAGAACTTTGTTCAAGTACAGATTGTGAAGTTAGGTCTGAGGTGAGCATGGAATGTGCTGAAGTACTCTTCACACACACTTGACTCCATTTTGGGAGCATAATGATAGCTGTGTCTTTGCTTGGAAATTCCACGGAACTTGTAGTTGCAATAGTTTCAGGGCAAGAATGAAGAATGGAAGTTAGGAGGCAAAAGAACAAAGTTTAATCTCTACAGAAGAATTTGGGGGAACAGCTAAAAAACACATTGAAATACAAGTGTTAATTAAGTCCTGGAGGTGATCCAAACTGCCTGCAAACACTTCTTATGTTTAGAGATATATTGTAAACCCCCCAACCAGCTATCACTGTTCTCGATGGCCTGGCAGTATTGCAGTTGAGTGATCGATTAAGTTATAGTATATTAAATGCCTAAATTTTCAAGCCTACTTTCTGTGGGTAGTAACATGACAACTGGCACATTTCAAAACCTGCCCAGTATCCCATGGTGTCATTCATATCAGAAGAATGTGAGATATGGACCTTTGAAATGTGATCACATCAGGCTAGTCAAATGGGCAACATGTTAATTGTACAAGTGCTACCTCAGGGAAAATGTTGCCGTATTCTTGGATGAACTGGTGTACTAGGTATACGATGTGTTGTCATTCAGTGTTTGTTGTGGCTATGACCTGGAGAACATCATGCTTCTTTAGATGTTTGACTAATTAGGACAATGCTATAACATTGTTTGAAGTTTTGGATTTTTAATGCCTAACATATTTCTTGGTTTTGTTATTACAATGGAAAAGGTGTCTGCATTCCCCATTGGGCTGTCACTGACCTCAGGAGTCCCAGGTGATTCTGTCCATGGTATGTATGCATATAGTGCTTAGGGCCTGGACTGCTTGGGAAGCAAAGGAGACTGTATGATGGGTAAAACTGGCACAGTAGTTTGGCCCTTAAACAATTGTCTTTCATTCCCTCACCGCCCCTCCAACTTCCCTCTTTTCCTCTCTTTTATCATGGCCTTCAGTAGATGATACTTGTTTTGAGAGCGGTGCTGAATGCCCTCAGCTCCACTGTCGTCAGTGGCAGTCACTTTTGAAACTTAGACTGAATCTGGATGGAGAACTGTGACTTCTGGTGTTTGCATGTGAAGACTTGCATCCTTGCAACTGTATAAAGAAAAGGACACTTAGGTGATGAGGTGGCCTGTTTGTCTCCCCATCTGCCACCTCCTCTTCCCTCTGCACCCCTCAATTTTTCATAAGTCATGAACTGGTATCTGCAAGATCTTACAAAGCAGTACTGGATTCAGGTATCATATGGCTTTCAACCCTGCCTAGTTAATGAATACACCCTGCATGACTCTTGCCTCCCTAAGCAGTCCCTAAGACACTGAGTGGTGGCTGTCCATGGACAAATAGCTGGGGTGTAGTGGTCAGGCAGTGATAAAAACGAAATTCCAAAATTCAAAATTTAAAAAAAAAAAAAGAAAAAAAAAAGGATGTAGTGGAAAGCTGATGGACAGCTATAGGAGGAAAGGAGCATGGGAATATGGAAATGAAGTGTAAGAACTGTGTGGGAGTGGTTAGAAAATGTAGGAGACAACATTTCAACTAATGTCATTTGTTCTGCTGTTGAACCACAACATTTTTTTTCTTTTTTCCTTACGTGTTAATCTTTCTGAAAATTCCAGAGAGGGAATGAATTTATGCTAGTCTAATGCAGTAGCAAATATATAGCACCGTGAAGAGTCATTCCCTTGGCTGTACATTAATAAAAATTTACCTGTTCTGGCTGTTATTGCTCATTTCTGCAGTTCTGATTCTGTAAGTTGAAAAAAAAAATGTTAAAAATATTTTGCTTAGAAATCTGGATGAGTTACTGTTGTCCTATGGTAGAGGAAATGTTTTTTCATTACTGTTAATAGTTTTCCCCTTACATTATTACTACCAGTGCAAGCCAAGCCATCAGTTAGATCTTTTTGAAGCTTTGTATTTTGAGAATTTCTAGTAAGAAGAATGATGAGTACTTTTGGCATCTACCAGAAACACTTACTGCTGTGTAATGGCTTAATAAGATTTTTTGTTGTTGTTGCTAAAACATTTAAAGGAAGGGAAAATATTTTTTTCTCTTTGAAAGAGATAACTTATTGTTTTGACTGTGTGTTAAGTATCAAGTATTGGAGTAGGGGAAGGATTCTTGGGTTCTCCTAGCACTATGAGCTACCTGAATGTATACATAGTTACATTTTCTGACACAGTAACTCTTGCAGCTGTGTAGAGTGCTTTTCCCACTTAAGGGAATGTCTTCCATCCCACTGTTCTGCAGTGTGGGTCTCGAGTTAGAACTCTTGCATCCTGAGTGGGAGGAGTGCCTTTGTACAGTAGGAGACAGACACCATCATCTCTTTTGGCATCTGCGTACGTAGGGAAAGAATGCCCTGTTTGTCTATGATAGAAACTCCAGCAAAAGAGTCGCTGTGGATTTTGCCCAGAATTGGGTACCCAATACCCCTGTGGAGGATTGAGCTGAAAATGTGCTTATTTATTCAGTGTTTTTATGTTAGCTAGTTAATCATTGCCTGCTTCAGTATGCTGGATACCGCTGCCTTGTTTTCAGACCTCTGTTTCCCAATTAGATGGCCTAAGTGACACAGAGCTGTGGATTCCACTGCTAGAGCCCAGAGTCCCTTTTTAGCCCTGAATTTAATGACCTAATATTGGCATTTCTTATTATTTTACACCCTCCCCCACCCCTTTAGCTTCTCCTTATACTATTTTGTTCAACCTAAATAAATGTTTCATATGTGAAGGCAATTTTTTTTACTTATTTTCAGATTCCTACTACATTAATTTATAATACACAAGCTACTAGCGTTCATATGCATCCGTGGCTATGTGAAGAAACAAGCAAAGGGGTCTCTACTGCTGTTCAGGGTCTCTAACAAACAAGACGGATGCATAATCTACCCTACCATTTAAGATAGGATCAAGACATTAAAACTCTAGTACAATTATTTAATGCAGTGATATTGCTAACTCATTTCATTGTGTGGCATCCTTTCACCAAGACTTTTACTCGATTTTTAATTACTTGAACATATCTATTTACTCCACTAGGGGGAAGCAGCACACACATGTAGAGCCCAACAGCTTTCTAAAAAAATATTCTCTTAAAAAGCCATGCTTATTCTAGCCACATGCACATGTAATTGTTGACCAACGCCAAGGAAGAAACCCGAAGTTACTAGTAGTTATTTAAACAGAAGTAGCATTTTATCAGAGTTGAGTAATGTATTACTGGCAAACTGACATGTTAGTATTTAGCAGTGTCTGTTGTCTGTTCAGGGCCTTCTGTTACTGTATTATACTGAGATTAACTGAAGTAGCCTTTGACAGAGGTGCAAACGAGTAGGAGAATAGTAGAACCACAGAGCTGTAGTCATTTGCTTTTTTTTGCTCCCCCCCCCCCATTTTTCCTTTTTTTTTTTTTTTTTTTTTTTTTGCATTTCCCTAACAGCAAAGTAGCAGGAAGTCTAGCCTTGGGAGGTAGTTCAGTGTGAGAATACAATCAATGGTTAATATTTTAGAAAAGATCAATTACATCCTTACCATACTCTATTACTGATACTGGTTATGCTAAATATCTCATTCAGTAAACATTAGAACATTGCTGTGATGTTTTATAATAGCAAAATTGGCTGTCTGCATATCACACGCATAATTTATGAACTATAATATAAGATCATTACATTTTGTCACTGTGTAGTATGTGGTTGACTGAAAAACTTTATGTTTGCTATTTCAGCATGTAGTCCATTCCTGATTTGTAAAATTAATATAGGAATGAGTATATAAGAGTACGCATTTCACTTTATAGAATTTACAATTGGTGTTTTAATCATATTCCACAGAAAGTGGAAATTTCACACTGGTCAGGATCACCACATGGGGATTCTGCTTGCTTGTAGCTAAAAGAAGAGGTGGCTAGCTCATTAAGAAAAAATGTTTTGGTTTTACATAGAGAATACAATGCCTTGTATTTCATTTTAGTATATAGGCGTTACAGTATCTAAAACAACAATGCTAAGACTTTCTAGCTCTAACTCATCTGTTCTACACTCCTGTGCTATGCAGAGATATGAAATGTATATTCCATTAAGAAAATAATTCAGTGAATGATGACACCTTCTACAGATATGGTTGACAAGAATGAATACGCAACAAACAGTTTATATTTTAGGCTAAGATGTGGCAGAGTAAATATTTTTTTTTTTAATCTCCTTGCATGACTTGTACTTTGGGGGAGCTAGTCACGTGTATAGAGGAGGAAAGATTGGGTCAGCTGTGAAATGTAAAGACTATTTTCTGTTGCAACAGCACAGGCTACAAGGGCACAATAATTGATGACAGTGTGATACCTTATCCTCAGTTAGCAAATCATCACCATATTGCACAGAAAGCTGAATATGGTGCTTGCACAAGTAACATTCAGACATTTTATTCCATGCCAAGTTTCAATTCTCTCTGAGATCTACCAATGTAACAGTTTGAAAACACTGAATTAAAACATGCAGTGTAATTATAGCTGTCTAGCCAAAAGTTAAAGTGTACTGTTAAGAGCATTATCCAAATGCCTCTTGAACACTGATAGGCATGGAATATCAACCACATCTCTAGGAAGCCTGTTCCGGTGTCTGACCACCCTCACGGTAAAGAAATTTTCCTAATGCCCAGTCTGAACCTCCCTGTTGCAGTTTGTGCTGTTCCTATGCATCCTGCCATCAGTTTCCAGGGAGCAGAGTTCAGCACCTTCCTCTCCACTCCCCTCCTCAGGGAGTTGCAGAGAGCAATGAGGCCGCCTCTTGGCCTTCTTTTCTCCAGACTAGACAAGGCAAGTGTCCTCAAGGCAAGTCTGTCATCATAGGACATGCTGTGACCAGCTGCCCTGTGACCAGCTCTGTTGCCCTCCGCTGGATGCTTTCAAGGACGTCGGCATCCTTTTTATGGTGCTGAGCCCAGAACTGCACGCAGTATTCAAGGTGAGGCCACATCAATGCTAAATGTAGCAGGAGAATCACTTCTTGACCAGCTGGCAATGCTGTGTTTAATGCACCACAAAATGCAGTTTGCACTCCTGGCTGCCAGTGCACACTGCTGGCTCATGTTGTTGAACCCGTATTGGTTCACAACCAAAATGTTGGGAGAAGAGGTAGCTGCAAAATACCCTAATGCTAATAGATGTAGACTAAGGTAGAATTAGTTTCTGTGAAATTTCTGAAGTTTCATCAGTGAAAAAGAAATGTATTAATATGAGTTATCTTTGTTATGAGATGCATAGGGCTGCAATCTATACACAAATGCCTAATGTCTACCCACAAAGGCAAAAATACAGCAGAGACACCTAATCACTCTCTCTATTTCTCATTTGCATTTGCTGTGGTATTAATTACCATAGCTAGTATACTTCTCAAACTGATAGAAATAGAAACCTTGTCCATTGACAGCTGAAATTGGCATTCACTCTAGAAATGCTTGCAGTCAAATAATGGGCTATGATTATCTGACAGACAAAAAATGTTCTAGCAGCAAAAAAAGAAAAGAAAATAAATCATGAGATTTTAGCTGTTACAAAAAGTCAAAATCTGAAAATTTATTTATGTGACATTTTATAAATGGTGTTCAAGTGCAGGCACTTCCCTTTCCATGTACATAATGTAGGTTAATAAAAGCTGGTAAGAGTCATTCCTCTTTAATCACACTATCAGACTGGCTTGAAGTAGGTGGGCAAGGCACTGAGTCATATCTTTCTACTAAAGGAAAGGCCTGCCTCCTTTGTGAATTTCCATTGTGATCAGAGAACTCTGTGACACTCAGCTTTACTTTAAATTGTATTTAAATAGTATTTTTGTGTATTTGTGCTTGCTGGGGAGAACGTGCCACCAACACAGGAGAACACAGTTAATATCTCACGCAGACAACCTGCTAAAGTGATCATGAATGGGGATGAAGAAAACTACTATGGAAAACATGGTAATTTATCTGCTTTCTTAAAAAACAGTTCATAAGGGCCTGATCTAAATTTCATTTAATTCAACTGGGTTATTTCTATAAACTTTAATAGACTGGGATACAGCCCCAAATGTTTGTTTTTATAACTTCCTCAATTATTAGCAATATCCTTATTTTTTCCAGCATAACATTTGAAAGTTTATTTAAATTTCAGATCAAAGGTAGACAGAATGTATATGCCAATTTTTATTTTAGACAGGTTATTATTATTTTTTTAATTATTAAATTAATGCAGTGATAAAGTACAATGTTTAATTTAATTTGCTGTTTGGAGTCAGAATTGGTATATCAAATATCCTGTGAAATGTTTATTTTAATGGCATTATAATTCAAAATACAAAAGTATCCTATTAAGCAGCCTGTGAAATAGATCTGCCTTGTCTGCAAAGACTATCATCTCAGTTTTTAATACTAGCAAAAAAATTACAGTAGTTATGCCACATCACTGCTTTCTTTCCTTACACCTTCCAAACTCCTGAAGCTTAGAATTTGGTTTCTAGATGTGCTCTTTGGGCTTTTATAGTTAAGGAAGTGATTTACTTTTACCAGGAGATACCTAACTATTAATAACATAAAATAATTTATCCCACCCCCTGAAGAATCTTCTCCATTTTTAAAAGAATGGTAGTAATTTAAAAAAAGTAAGGGATTTGATACCTAATTTGGAAAAATTGAGAATGAAGCAAACAGCATATTCATTTATTTATTATTAGTATTTTGCATGAAAGTGTATTCCCAGTTTCCGCATTTAAATCCCCGATTTAAAGTTTCTGCGTTTAAATCCCGGTTCCTGCACCTGGGGCACAACAACCCCAAGCAGTGCTACAGGCTGGGAGATGAGTGGCTGGAAAGCTGCCTGGCCGAGAAGGACCTGGGCGTATTGGTTGATAGTTGGCTGAATATGAGCCAGCAGTGTGCTCAGGTGGCCAAGAAGGCCAACAGCATCCTGGCCTGCATAAGAAGCAGTGTGACCAGCAGGACGAGGGAAGTGATTGTCCCCCTGTACTTGGCTCTGGTGAGGCCGCACCTCGAGTACTGTGTTCAGTTTTGGGCCCCTCGCTACAAGAAGGACATCGAGGTGCTCGAGAGTGCCCAGAGAAGGGCAACAAAGCTGGTGAGGGGTCTGGAGAACAAGTCTTATGAGGAGCGGCTGAGGGAGCTGGGGTTGTTCAGCCTGGAGAAGAGGAGGCTCAGGGGCGACCTCATCGCTCTCTACAGGTACCTTAAAGGAGGCTGTAGCAAGGTGGGGTTGGTCTGTTCTCCTATGTGCCTGGTGACAGGACGAGGGGGAATGGGCGAAAGTTGCGCCAGGGGAGGTTTAGGTTGGATATTAGGAAGAACTTCTTTACTGAAAGGGTTGTTAGGCGTTGGAATGGGCTGCCCAGGGAAGTGGTTGGGTCACCATCCCTGGAGGTCTTTAAAAGACGTTTAGATGTAGCCCTTAGTGATATGGTTTAGTGGAGGACTTGTTAGTGTTAGGTCAGAGGTTGGACTGGGTGATCTTGGAGGTCTCTTCCAACCTAGATGGTTCTTTGATTCTGTGATTCTGCTTATGTTTTGGTAAGGAGCATTCCAGTGATGTTACAGACTATTTTTGTCAGTGAATTTTAGTGTACTTTAGAATTTGCATATAGTTACTCTTTCCTGTGTAAACTGCCACATTCTGTAATGGATTTATGTCAAGAGTTGCGTTACAGAGGGGCACAGTTTGAGTATCATTGCACGGCAATGTGCCATGATAAACATACTGACTTCTGACAATGAGGAACAGTTCCTGGAAGAAGTTTGCCATGCTGCAATAATTATACTGCTGTTAGTGAATAATACTATGTTACAGCATCCCTCTGCTTTCTTGATGGACAAGCAGGTTTCCATTTGAATCACAGCTCATTATCAGGAATGCTTCGTCTGTTTTTATTTTCTTGCCTATGAATTAGAGATACTAGTTTTTATTGTAGCAGTATTATGAAGTTCACCTACACTTGAATATGTTCCACAAACATATACATCTTTTGACACGGATTTTTTTGTTTCCATTTCAGAATCAGGTATGATATAAATAACAAAGCTTGAACTAGTTACAATGTTAGACACGCTGTTAGTAATGATTTTATTACAGTGAGAAGGACACTGCAATAAACATGTATCTTGCCCAACTTGTTACGTTATAAAACCATTCTGTTTAATGGAGACATTCTGGAAGCTCAGGAGATTGATTTGTCAACAGGCTTTCAAAAACACCAACTGACTGGAGAAACATCTATAAGCAAAATAAAAGTATGGGTTTCCCTGCTGAAAGCCTATCATATTTTTAAAAATCTAGCTTGTTCCAATGCCAAGAGGATCAGGTATCTATCTGAAAGGTAAATAATATGTAACACATGAGAAAAGATAAAGATGAACAAGTACGTTAAAATAGATTTGGGATGTGCTAGGTCTTGGCTGGCTGTAATCATAATTACAGCAATGTGGGGCTGGATGGATCTCAAGAGATCCATTTGGACATCTCCATGCTGACACATGGTACATTTTCCTATTCTGTTCCCAATGGGTGTTTGTCTAATCTATTCTTAAAGCTTATGGTGAGGAAAAATCAGAAGTATGCTTGAAAACCTATTCCAGTGTTTAACTGCCTGTGTGCTCTGAAAGGTTTCTTAATGCCTAATCTAAACCATCTTTGCTATAAATGAAGTTGTTGACTCCTCTCTCTCTGATAGAGGAAGCTGAAAACAATTGATAACTGTAATTTTTATACAGTATTTGAGGACTGCTGTTTTGTCCTCCCTCCCTTAATCACAGTCATTGAAGTTTACATTCATTTACTTCTTTTTGTAAACTTCTTAGTATCTTGCTTTTCAATCAGTCCTTCTACTCTCTCCAGTTTGTCCGTATCTTCTGAAATTCTAGTACTGTGTTCTAGAAACAGGTTTTCAGCTGAGGTCTTATATGTCCCAAGCAGAAGGAACAATGACTTCACCAGTCGTGCTCACCCTTCTTGAATCAGTTGTGCGTTTTTTTTTACAAAGGCATTGCTTTACTGACTCATTCTCTCCTTGTAGTCTGCCATAATTGTTTAGGGTTGTTCGTATTGGTGTTGTTAAAGGCAATTATTCTATATGGATTTGTAACCTGAGTTTGTCTTTATAACTTCCTTCAGTTTATGAAAATCACACTGAATTGTTAAAATGTTTATCAAAATAATTTCGATTCTGTCTCCAGAAGCATTTTAGCACTTGTCACCTGCACGATTTCTAAGTGTTCATTCTTTTTTTTGTTGTTGTTGTCCAAATTGTTAAGGAAAATATAATAGCCCTGGAAAACAAGTTGCTCCAGTAGTGAGGTTATGCTAGCTACTGACACTCACGAGTGAGATTTTGGGGTCTTAATGGATGGTTTGGTAAGTGTTTGCCCTCAAAAGCAAACAGATTGTAAGAAAGAATTATTGGGAATGAACTGAGATCAAATGGGAAAAGTAATTATATATTTTATAAATAACAGCCAATATGTACTGTGAATATCCTGTGCAGTTCTGGTCCTTCCTTTTCCAGTAATATATAGTAGCACTGAAAAAGGTCCAGAAAAGGAATATCAGCATAACCAAAGGTGTGGAACAACTTATGTATGAGAAACAACTAAACAGACTAGGACTCTTGACTCTGGAGGACAGATTAATAAAGAGGAATATAGTAAGAACCTGTAAAATTATCAGTAGCATGCTATGCTACAGGTATGAGCTGACTGATGGCGAGCTTGAAACAAACAAAAGGAGACAGTACTTCAATGTTCCATTAATCTGTAGTAGGGCATTGCTGATTCTGAAAGTATGTGTGAGTTAAACAGATTTCTGAGATAAATTAGAAAGAAATTCACCAACTACTACTAAATACAAAGTCTATTCTGAGTCTTTGGTTCAGAAAACTGCTGAGTTACAAATCTCTATAAACTTAGAGAGAATTTTAGGGAAATACCATTGTTTGTATTGGTTTTGCATTTCTCCTCAGGTGTGCACTACGGACCCTTGTTAGATACAGGGCATAGGTTCAGTGGATCTTGTGATCCGGTGTTGGTGTTCTTACATGTTAAACTTGGGTCCTATATGAGCTATGAACAAAGGCTCTCTTCAGTATGCCCTATGGCTAGAATTTGTCAGTAGGAAGTAGTATAACAGATTCTGAATTGTTCTGTAGAGAAGTTATTTTTTACATGCTTAATTTGTAGAAATTGGTATACGAATAGATTCTTGAAAATACAGGCTTTGGCCCAGCATAAGCTATTGTGTGGAACATTTGCTTTCTGGATCGTGGTGGATTTCCATTGTCCCCGAGTAACAGAATAACTTAAATCATCCACTCTCCAGCATTTCTGTCATACTTGGCTCCTCCAAAGTTTTAGCTTTCCCAATCTCTTTGTTAAAATGTATTTGTTTTAGAAGCTTAGTGAGGTGGAGCTGAACAGCTCAGATAAAGAGCAAATAGAATTGCAGGATCTGCCGTGTTTATTGTGCTGGTCTGCCAGTATTTTGATAAGGTTTTCTGATATGAACCAAGAACAAAGTCTAGAGTTAGTAAGTAAATTTTGCTTTTAAGAAGTTTCTGAATTCTTCTCTAATTGAACAAAACCAGGTATTTTGTTGGTGGACTAAGAAAAGCTTAGGCTGGTAACAACACCCTTTAACACTAATTGTATTCTGAAGAAGAGATCCTTAGGTAGGCAGCGAGACAGGACTCAGCCATTTGTATTGTAGCAATGACATTCTAATGAAGAAGTAATTTTTCACTGCACAGAATTTGGTTTGGTAAATCCCTATAATTATTAAACTTCAAAATACCCTGAAAGTCTGAATAGCTTTGAAATCATGGTCTGTTAAATGAAGTAGAATCATTAAGGTTGGAAAAGACGTCCAAGGTTATCTAGTCCAGCTGTCCCCCTACCACCAATATTACTCACCAAACCATGTCCCTAAGCACCACATCCAACCTTTCCTTGAACACCCTCAGGGACGACGACTCCACCACCTCCCTGGGCAACCTGTTCCAATGCCTAACTACTCTTTCTGAGAAGAAATTTCTCTTAATTTCCAACCTGAACCTCCCCTGGAGTAAGTTGAGGCCATTCCTTCTTATCTTATCGCTAGTTATCTGCGAGAAGAGGCCGACCCCCAGGTCCCCACAACTTCCTTTCAGTAGCCAATGTACAGCAAATATTTTTGAAACTAGAACATTGCTAGTAATTAAAAACTAAAACAGCAGATGGTGTTACTCCATGCAGGGCAATTTTTTTCATCTCTCAGGATCTGTGAGTAAAGGCAACCAAGTAATCTGCTTAAACTCCAACCCACAACAAAAGAAGGAACTTGAAAAGGAAAATTTAAACTCTGCCATAAATTTTTGTTACTATTTCCAAAGTGAAATCACACTGTAAGCCTTTGTATTCAAGTCCACATTTGAAACACAGATTGGAGTTAGTATTTGGTAGTTTCTTAGTATAGTTTGCTTATTTGTAGAGAGGATCAATTGGAACTATGCTAACCGGGATAGCCATCCATACAAATTTATCACAGTTGATTCCTTTCATCTGTAAACTCAGACTAGATGTTACCACCTGTTTCTAGGAAGGTCCTGACTTGACCTTCTTGTCAAATATTACCTTCTGAGATTCATACAAAGCAGCAACCATATTCAGGAATGTATGCATTTCTTCCCCAGGATGTTCAAAACCAAGAGCTTGTAGCAAACAAATTTTATTTGTTGAAGCTACTGAATGTAATATTTCTTGATCAAAATAGCAGTAGAGAATACAATACGTTATAGTAATGTTGGCAAGTGTCCTGGTTTCAGCTAGGATAGAGTTAATTTTCCTCCTAGTAGCTGGTAGGGTGCTATGTTTTGGATTAGGATGAGAAGAGCGCTGATAACATGCTGATGTTTTAATTGTTGCAGAGCAGTGCTTACACCAAGCCAAGGACTTTTCAGCTTCTCGCTCTGTCCTGCCAGCGAGCAGGCTGGGGGTGCAGCAGGAGCTGGGAGGGGACAGACCCAGGACAGCTGACCCAAACTGGCCAAAGGGGTATTCCATAACATCTGACGTCATGCTAAACAATATATAGGGGTGGCTAGCCAGGGTAGGGGGGCTGGCTGCTCGGGAATAGGCTGGGCATCGGTCAGGGGGTGGTGAGCAATTGCATTGTGCATCACTTGTTTCGTACACATTATTAGTAGTAGCATTATTATCATCATTATTATTATTTTTATTATTTTTCTGTCTTAATAAACTGTCCCTATCTCAACCCACAGGCTTCATTTTCCTGTTTCTCTCCCCCATCCCAGAGAGGGAGGAGGGAGGGTGAGCAAACGGCTGTGTAGTGCTTAGTTGCCGGCCGGGTTAAACCACAACAGCAAGATGCTGGACAACAAAAAATCTGATTCATCTTCCTGTATTACTTATAACCACAGAATCATTGAGGTGATTGGGAGGTCCCTAGTCTGACATCCTGCTCGGAGCAGAGTCAGCACTGAATTTCTGCAATCTCCAGCCTGATTCTTGTCATCTGGTAAGCCCAATGCAACAAGGGCAAACCTGCGATGCTGGTGTCTAAAATAAGGTCCTGTAACCAAAGAAGTAGGAAGTAAGAATAACTCTGCAAAAGTGGAAATATAACGCAGAATCATAGAAGGGACATTTAGGATCATCTAGTTCTTAAGTACAGAAGTGACTCCAGACTGTCATTAGATTTTTAGAGAAAAATCAGAAGGGCTTAGCCTGCAGCTCCAGAGAGGTAGGTTCACTTACTTGCTGCCAAACACACTTTGTGTGCAGCTGTGAGATACAACTGTTGTCTCTCAAATATCAGCAACGTTATATTGTGAACTCTATGCGTAGGTGTAGTGATAGGATGTACATTGAAAATAATTTATCATATGGTAAATGAGAGGCCCTCAATTTTTTTATGCTAGAAGAAAATAAGCTTTGATCTTGTCTACCAAAATTAGGTAATTGTACTGGTGAATTACTGATAATGCTGACTAGAAATTATTTTAACAGAATTGAGTAAATAGGAATATATAGAAGATGTTCTTCAAAGACTGCTATTAACACCCCCCTCTATGTAAGTTTTATTTTTAATAAGGACATGCTTTTGTGTTGTTTTATTTTAAATGCAGGTGAACCAAGAAAATTTGACCCAAAGTTCAGAGGACCTATTCATAACAGGTAAATATCTGAAGTCATTCTTTTTTCATTCAGTTGGGTTTGCGGTGAACAGAGAGTAAACATTTAATTGACAAAACTTGTGAATTTGATTCTGCAGTTCTTTTTAATCCAGAAGGCTGTCCTTACCATACTTAAGGAATATTATGTGTGTGCTTTTAGTTCTTTCAACCTATATGCCAATTCTGTATGCTTTGTGTTGTCTAGTACCTGCTGTCTTAACTTGAGCTGATGTAAGCAGAACTGTTAGTTATCAAATACTACTAAGCCTGCAGGAGCTGGTTGCACAAGCTGTATCTGTGCAGTCTGCAGTGTTGTTATATTCTGCGGTCCCTTGGCTGGATAATGCAGTCTGTCTTGTTTCCATATAGTATGGGACTGGAATCCAGACATACTCTATTCTTCAGTTTGCAGCTGGTTTTCCTGCACAGAGGGATGAAACTCTGTGATCATATGCCAGGACAGCTTAACATATTTTTACTGTTATTGTATCCTGATCTAGTGAAAGGTGTCCCTGCCAATGTTGCAGGGGTTGGAACTAGATGATTTTTAGAGGTCCCAAACCATTCAATGATTCTCTATAGCATGATACAGCTAGTAAAAATTATTTTTACTTTTTTTTTCTTGCTATTATGAATGTGCAGTTGCCATGACATTTTCTGCAATTTCAGAGAATATATATGTGCTATTCTAATTTCACTTTCTACCATTCCAAAGCAGCTTTTTAAAAACAAAACCACATAAAACCATCCCATAACTAATATGCCACATATGTTCAGTGCCTTTCATAATTCCCTGGTGAGATGATATTATTGGAAACAATACAAAATAGGTCAGTTCCCTATACAGTGAGGGTATGACCTCATTGTACAGTAGACCATAAGGCAGTGATTCCTAAATTGGTACATACTGAGCTTACTTTGCAATGAGGTGCATCTGGGTTTAGATTCAACATATTGTTTTTGCAAGACACCCAGATGACTTGCCTGACTGTGTAGGGTCATCAGTGCAGAACTGTGCAGTAGACATGTAGCATTGTAGACATACCCTTAAAGTAGTTTGTCTTTTTAAGACAATGAATGTGTTTTTTTTAATTTTTTTTTCCAGTTACTGAGATGAAGTGATTAACAAATGACAATCTTTTGAGCAAATAAGGATTAGCTAATTCCTGTGAACAAAATGCCTTCTCAGAATATATTCCTAAGAGTTCAGCAGGAGGAAAGTGGGATTTTGCCCTGAATTTGCTCCTGACTTTGGGACTTCCCACTTTTCTGTAGGAGAAGAGAAACTAATGTCATTTAACACTGGCAGGCAGACAAACACCACACAGCTGCTCACTCACTCCTCCAGTGGAATGGGGGAGAGCAGTGGAAAGGTATGAGTGCAAGAACTCATAGTTTGAGATAAAGACAGTTTACTAAGTAATGCAAAAGCAGTGCACACAAGCAAAGCAAAACAAGGAATTCAATCACTACTTCTCATCAGCAGACAAGTGTTCAGCCAGTTCCAGGAAAGCAGGGCTCATCATCTGTAGTGGTTTCTTGGAAAGACGAATGCCACCACTATGAACGTCCCCTCCTTCTCTTTCTTCCCCCCCAGCTTCTATTGCTGAGCACAACATCATATAGTATGGGATATCCCTCTGGTCACTTGGGATTGCCAATCACAGAATCATAGAATCATTAAGGTTGGAAAAGACCTTCAAGATCATATGGTTCAACCATGACCTTACTACCAATGTCACCCACTAAACCATGTCCCAAAGCGCCATGTCCAACCTTTCCTTGAACACCTCCAGGGATCGCTATGCCACCACTTCCCTGGGCAACCCGTTCCAATGCCTGACTACTCTTTCTGAGAAGAAATGTCTCCTATTTTCTAACCTAAACCTTCCCTGGCACAACTTGAGGCCATTCCTTCTAGTCCTATCATGAGTTACCTGTGAGAAGAGGCTGACCCCCATCTGGAGATGCATTCCTTCCTCACACCAGATCTATGATCAGTTTAACTGAAATCATATGAGACAGAAAAGATTTGTGAAAGCAATAGCTGGCACCACAAAAATATCTAGCACAACGTGTTTGAAGTCTAACCTGTCTTTAATTCCTCAAAGGCAGAAATTTACTCCAAACCAACTTGCCCTGCCCCCAGATGTTCGCTGGTAGGAACTGAGTGTGTTTTGCACCTCTCAGTTTCTGAATGTATGAATACTTGCCTCATTTCACAGCCCTAAAACAGTCTCTCTCTCTCCCCTTCCCTTCCATCAGGGGGAAGTCTCTCTCTCTCCCCTTCCCTTCCATCCCACCATTTCACTCACTGAAAGCGAGCTGCTTGAGTGAACAATGATGTTAAAAGGGACTAAAGATTTACATATTGTATCTGGTAAAATAAGTAATTATTTTTTATGAGCAACAATTAGTCTGTATGAATTGTTTCAAAATTCTCTGAAGCTACCCAATAAAGTATTTATTTAGTTTTTATATGTTTGTTTCAGTATTTATTTAACAGCGATACTTGGCCATGGGGAGTTTTACTAGGACCTATACAGGAGTTTGTGTCCTACAAAGAACAGAAAATCCTGCCTTTTGGTAAAGTGTTTATGGGTACTTGCTCATTGTGGGGTCTACAAAACTTTAAAGTAAGATTAGCACAAGTAGATGTAATCTTTAATTGTGTTTAGTTATAAAATGAGACCTGTGAGAATTACACTAGAAGAGGTTTCTGTGACTACAGGAGTTGTAATTAAAGTATTTATGGTGGCATATTTCTCCTTAGACATCTTTTATTAAATCTTGTATCTCTTATAAACTGCTCCGATGCCAAGCTTCAACACAGAGTGTCTGAACAGACTTGGAGAATGAACAGCATTTCCGTCTTTAAGCAATTGTCCTTCATTAGATTACTGTCATACTGACCTTGAATCTGTACCAGCTTTGCCTCTCTACAAATTTATTTCAGTGATCTGTTAAAACTGTATCTCTCTAAAGAAATGAACAGGATTTTTCATTCCTTTTCCACACCTGAAAATGCTTTTAAAGATCTCCAGTTGTTTAAAAGTTCATCTTCTTTATGCTAAAGAATAACGGTTGTTCATAAGAGGAAACACAGACTGGGAAACGGAAAGAACCGTAGACACTAAAAATTACTGTTTGTCATTGGAGTGTGCATTCTGAGATTTCTTTTACTTGCAGGCTTCAGCTCTCATCCACTTGGCTCCTTACGTAGACTCTCAAGCAGAGCTGAATATCGCTTAGTTTATGGAGACAGTCTTTCACTGTAACATGAAGAAAGCTTTAGACTTCCTGGAGTGATTATTGCTCACTCTTACTTCAAGAAAAAAACAGGGTACAGCTTTGATCAGGTCAGAACAGAAGCAGCTTATTGCTACAGCTGTAGGAGAGAGTAGAGAGCAGCACCGAGGTCTTCTGCCTATGCGAACTCTGCCCAGGTGAGGCAGCTACAGAGTTTACGTACCTTTAGGTTATACAACCTGCTCTTGACCAAAACTGTGTCAGATAAGCAGAATATTGTAAGTAACAGTGATTGAAATACTTCGGATGAGGAAGTTCAAGACAGTACCTCCTTCTACAAATAATTTACTCCTTTGTTAATGAAATTGTGCTGACTGGTGAGACCATTAGTTGCAAATATTTCTTAGCTAGTGAGGCCTGCAAAGACCTATGAAGCATGTTCTGCCACACATCTTTAGAAGCAAAAACTTGTGAAGTTAGCTTGTGAAGGAGAAAATTGCTCATCATAACTGGAGACCTCAGAATTTGTTGTCTCTGTAAATGCATACTTGCCCTTCTCCTACCTGCTTAGGCATTCATATTTCATATAAACTACATCTCTAGAATGACTCTGATCAGGGTCAGATGCTGGAAAAAAATGATTGTAGTGATCCACATCTCCACTCCTCTGCCTGAATGAGCTTGATATGTAGACCAAAAAATTAAAAACAGCAATTGAATTGAATACTGACTTCTCAGTTTTCAGACTGGAGAATGTGTTTTTTTGCTTGGCTGTAAATAGAGGTATGGCTCTCCACAAGATGTTTTTGTTTTTTTTTTTTTTCCCCCTCTATGTAGAGTATGTTTTGGTTGCACTAAATGAGGTCAAACAACCAAGTCAGAAAAGTCAGAATTTTGTGCAGAGATCAGGGTAGTTAGATAACGGCTTTTTTTTTTTTTTTCCACTGTTGTTTTCCCAGTCATAACCTATTTATAACACAGGTAAGCTGTGCTGGATCGTCATCTCAACATATTGTTTATAATACCTGATACCAGAAGTGATCTCATGTTTTCAATGTTTTAACATATTATTTGTTTTAAGAATGTTTAAGCCTGTTCTTCCGTATGTTTTTATTTCTGTCTACAATTCAAAAGGCATATACATTTATTTGGTGGTCTTGCAGTGAAAGCAGGACCTTACACCTCACATGTGATTTTGTGAGTAAGACTTCAGGAAATAGTAAGTGCAGATGCAAACATGCTTATGTAGTATATTCAGAAGTGAGAATACCCTATGGCACTCATTGTTTTCAAAGGGTCATATTAGACACCTTATTTTTAAAAACTGTTTCTTTCTGACCCTAGGCATTGTACAGACATTATTTGCTGTGTAATCTTCATAGTCGTCATTCTGGGTTACATTGCATTAGGAATTGTGGGTAAGTAAACACAGGTATAGTATGTAGTAGTGCTTTCTCATACCCAGGAGAAGCAGCTTTGTGAACATCAGTACTTTTAACTGACATGTCCCTTTTGCTTATATCTACATAAAGCATTCAGGTCTATAAGCAATACCTTGCTTAGAAGCAAATCATGAATTAACATTCAGTGTCTGTTGTAATTAGGGAGACACTCAAATCCACCTATTTATGATAAAAAATTCAAAATGAAGTATACTTAAGAAAAATGACATTGTTTGGTAATTTTGGTAACATAAAGTAACTGTGGTGGAAAAAGCCTTTCATTTGTCATTAAGCTGAAGGCAAAAGATAAACACTTTAGTTTTCAGAGGCTTTTTGTTCTGTAGATTACCAAAAGAACCTATATGAGCAGTGAATGGGGAAGTAAAAGGGGTAACTTCATTTATTGTGAGATCCAGAGTTGTTTGTATATTAGGATATTCATTAGTAATACCCATTTTATTTTGTGTGAGAGAATTGTATAAATGCCTGTATGTGAAAGCACAAACAATATTGTGAAAGTGTACTTGCTGTGTATCTGCATGTTTCGCTGTACTCTAATTTATTTCAAAATGAGAGGTCATCTTCAGTACAACTCATTAGTCATGAATTGTGCCTTATGTCTTATTTTAGAAACAATAAAAAGTACATTTCTGTATTTTCTTTTGTGAATACCCTTCTGGATCCCTGTTAAATTTACCTTGAGGACTAAGCAATAAATGTAGCTTTATCACACAGCTGCTGTGACTGAAAATCTGAGTCAAATTTTGCTCTCAACATTGTATGTATCGATCACATAGGTTTTAGCTGTATGCACATCTGTGTAACAATGGAGTAGAATTTGGTTAGGTATATGTTTCAAGAAGAGTGAAATGTAGTCTAAGTAAAAGGTAGTTAAATCTCCTTGAAAGATGAAACATGATGATTTTTGATACTGGGCTTTCTTGGTCCTGCTTCAATGATGGCTGCTGTTGAATGACTTTACTGAATAGAAATATTTATTCCATGATTTACTCTTTGTATCATTCTGTTAACTTCACAGATGAACTAATAGTGCCAATTTAACAATGTAATTTTATTTCCTAATGGAACTGCCTTAACACTTCATATATATTTCTGAGACCTTGGTCTTATCTGGGTGATATTTTACAGAAGTTAGCCTCTTAATTGATGATTTTAATTCAGAAAAATACACATAAAAGGCAGCAAATAAGTTCTCTTGGAAACGAGCCTCATGTTCCAAAGGACAGATTAATTTGAAGTAATTGCTTTTGTTGTATTGCTCAAAAGGATGTTTATACAACTTCAGTGTCATCAGCATGGATTTACAAATTCTGCATCATGTGTGCCATTACCTGCTTCAAAGCATTACTAAATTGCTTGTATTAAAAATCCGTAAGAACAATTTCTCAATTTTCAGGTTAGGTTCTGCACATGTTAAAACATTAAAAAATACATTTAAGGGAAGCAAATTAAAAATGTGAAAGACTGCCCTTTTGAAGGTACGTGGTAGAGGGAATGAGGCAGATAGATAAACAGATTTGTGGTTATTTTTTAAGTATCAAAAGATGCCACTGTTCTAATCACATTTTTTCCTTGACAGGGAGCTTTCCATCCTTTACAACCAACAACATAGCCCTAGAGCACAGAAAAAGAGGAGTATACCTGATAGACATTCAGATTGACAGGCAATAGGTATTTTTGATACTGTCCATGTGTGTTGGCTCCACATCAGTAAAAGGGCTGACATAACTGCAGGCCTCCTGACAATGAAATGGTGCTGTCATAGGATGTCACATTGCTGCTCTGAGGGTTGGCTCAACTGTGTAATATGGTTCAGCTGTTCTTTAATTTTCTTTTTTCATCTTATTTTTGTTTGTGCCAGCACTCAGACCACAGCCTTATGATTATCAGAATGTGCTCGGAAAAAAATCTGAATGACTGGATTCTGTTTCACGTAGTGCTTGATAGTGTGTCACCAATAGTACAGCAAAACACACAAAACATTCTGCTCTGTCAAACTAGTTCTTATAATAGCCTTCTTCCCTCAGTCAGAACTGTTGAATTAGATACTTATTCTGCACTGCATAGGCCAGAAAAAAAAGGGTGTATTTATGACATGGATTCTTTCACTGTCGTTGTTCTCAGTTTGCAAAAGAAGTGACAGAGAAATAAGTTTATTAATCTTGATGTTTAAGGCCTGGCACAGCCAGTGAAAGAAGCACATATTTTCTCTTCTGGTCATTTCCCTTCTCCTTCTGCTGCTGAGTTAATCAAATGCTAAATGTTTATGTTGTAAAGCAGACTAATTCTTTTTTGTTTCACTTTGGAATTTAGCTGAAAAGCGTCTTCCTCTGTTGACCCAGCAGCTGATTCCAGTGGTGGAATTTCACAAAGAAAAGTGTGCTAAATCTATTTTTAAAATCAATTTTTTTTAGATATTGTTTTATTAAAAACATGACTGAATCCTCAGGCATGCAGGACAGCTACTGCCAAGCAAGAGAAGTTTTAGAAAATTTGGTAATGGCAAAGCAGGAGCAGTCTGTACAGAAATTCTGTTGAGAAGTGAGTAGAATGCTCCATCATTTATATTCTATTTTCTATTAGTAATCAAGAAATACACGGAAAAAGATGAGTGATGAAACCTGAGACCAAGGACTGACACAAACCCTGTGAAAGAGAGACTTTTGAAAGATTTCAGCAGAGCTTCTGTTACAACTGAAGAGTGTGAGGATGATACACTGCTCTGCTAATTTAATGAGCAGAGTTTTATTCCTGATGGCTGTATTAGTCCATTGAAACAGACTGAAGGAAGTAAGCCTGCATCACATTGACCCTTCTAATAGAAAGATCCTTAAGAAAAGATTGCTGTATACATAAGCAATAGACTGAGACAGCAAACAATTATTTTGCAGTGCTTATCTCCTTTTTCCCAAGTTTGTCTGAGGAATGAAAAATAATTCCAGGTTTAATATGCTACCTTGGTAAGGGGTATTATTGGCTGTAGCAGCTACTTCCAAATTATATGTACAAAGGATTTTTAAGTCTTGCTACTAAATTCTCATCAGTACTTTGGAACTGGCATGGTGGGGTTTATCTCCACTGGTTCCTGTTTCATAAAGTGCCAAATAAAATAATAATTTAAAACACTGATTTTTAGCCTAGGAAAACACTGATGTAGAAGAGTCATTTAACATCATACAAATAAGGCCTGAAAGGCTTTTCAGATCTGTATAGGAGCTTGATTCATTTGGGCCCAGACTTTTAAGTTTATGAAAAGTAAGGTCTTATTAAAGTATAAGGAAAAACTACTTGTTGTCTGAGTCACAATGGAAGAAAGTATACATGGCATAACCAACAGACACAGTGCAATCACCAGAGAGCTGTGTGATGTCATGCATACATATGTGTAATTGAATTTTCAGTTGCCTACAGGAGTTCATAAGAGTTGATAGTTGATGTCTCCTAAATGTTCCCATTAGCTAGTGTTAATGAAATAAGTAAGTGGGGCTTAACAAAGAAAAAAATAAATGGGGTTTAACACCAGTGAAGCACTTCAGCTTTCTGTGAGCATCAGAATACCACAGTTAATGTGAAATGCAATCAGTCTGGAAGTTCAGAAGTTGGTTGATACCAGGCAGCAAGTTTACAAACTCCAAAACACAAGCAAAATGAGATATATTAAAATAAACTAGGGGATTTATTCTGGTAACTTAAAACCATTCAAGATGAAAAGTAGCATTACAGATTCTCTTTTGGTGGACGTTATTATAACTATTTGCAAAAGTCAACAAAAGTATGTTGCGTATCTGTCCCAAACATTCCATTAGATTTGTAATTTGCTGCTCTGAGATCTTGTATAGGTTCTGTCTCTACTGCACATATAATAATTGTTATCATAAGCACTATTATTCTCACCAAAGTGACCTTGAGGAAAATGACAGTTTCACAGTTGGCTAAATTTAATGCCACAAAGTGGAGAGAAAATGGTTTAATTACAGAGAAGCAAATTCAAGGTAGTATGCATAGGTCAAAACCTAAAGTTTGGCTTCTGGCATTCAGTAATGTATTGCACAAGAGAGGGAAGGCTGGGACTGAAAACTTCGTAATACCTGCAATCTTTTACACATAATACAGATACAAGGAAATGGTTGTTACAGGATTTTTTTAGTGTTCTCTAGCAACCTAATTTTAGTGTGTTAGCTCAGGGTACTGATAAGGAATTATATTCTAGAACTATAGTTTCCTTTCAAATGATGCTTTAGAAAAATGAAATTTCTATGACTTAAAGGCAGATCAGCAATTGGTAGTCAGTAGTTCAAAGACTAGTCATGGGCTAGTCATGAAGGAAGCTTTTTTTGTTCTGTTCTGTTTTTATTTTAGTTTTTCGCTAGGAAATCTACAAATCAATACTCTTCAGAGGCAATCAACAAAAATTAAAATGATACATGAGAGGTGACACATTTGCATGCTAGTAAATTTCAACTACTATCAAGTTATTGCTGTACACTTGACTGTAATGTTAAAAGATATGTGTGTATTTGCAGCTTGGGTGCACGGTGATCCTAGGAAAGTGATTTATCCAACTGACAGCTATGGGCAGTTCTGTGGTCAGAAAGACACCTTCAATGAGTGAGTACTAAATCCAAACACCTATCTTTATGACTTATGCACTACAAACAAAAAGTGAGGTTTCAAATCCTCTCTATGCAAGTGGTTCTTGTGCAAAGCTGAAGAGACAGCAACACTTGATTTCCTCTTATTGTATTTATTCCAAATAAAGTTCATAAATAGATTAATCGCTCAGTGCAAATCTAGACACAAATTATTACTGCAGTGCAGTTGTTCTCATTCAAAGAATATTTTTGGTAAAGTATAAATATAGCTGATTGCATCACTAATAGCATTGAAAGTGACTAGCTGGCTCAGCTTCTGGCTGCAAAGTTTAGGATATTTAATAACCATTTGAGAAATTCTTCTGTCCACCTTGGGATAAGAGTAGTCCTTAAAGCATTGTAGCCAGGTTCTCAGTTTCTCTCAATAAGCTCCAAATACCATAAAAGAGCATATGGTAAAGGTCTTGTTTTCTGCTACTGCTTATCTGGGGATAGTGGAGAGCAGAATGTATAGTCAGGCAGCTGTAGCCATACCTTTCTTGGAGATACCAGCCAAACAGCTCTGTTTAATTGTCTCAATTTCCTAATCTCTTAGATTTGAATTTACAAGAATTAAATTTATTAGTTAATATCAACAGAGTATTTCTGCATGAAAATAGTTGCTCAGGAAAGAAAGATGTCACATTATTGTTTTCTCTGAAAATCTAAAACTTTTTTATGAAACAAAATGTAAGAGCTTTTTTTTTTTTTTAAGAGGCTGATGAAGGTACTGCCCAAAGTCAAATTCAAAAGGAGGGGAGCAGTAGAGAGGAAGTGGAAGCAGGAGAGAGAGGAAGAGCTAATACTTTGTATCCTCTCAAGCTCTTTTTACAGAGGAAACAGAAATGCTAGGGACTGTAAGAGGACAAGACCTGTTACACTCTCTGACTAAGATTCTTCCTAACAGTTGTTGGCGAGTGGCCGGAAGAGTCCTCTTCCTCTATGAAGAGAAAGAACTAGGAGCAAAAGTGTTCCGCTTCCTCTGCTCTTTGCTCTGTCTTTGCCCCCTCTCTGGTCCATGGGAAGCAGCAGCCAAATAGGTTTGGTGGTCTGGGGCATACAGCATCCATGCACCAAGTGTGTGGCATGTAGCCAGATTTAATTCTGATTACCCATTCTCATTGCCTCTTTCTCTTTGTTACTCAAGTCTTCAATTATTTCTTACACCATGATTTCCAGTCCGTACTTTATTTGCCACATGGAGGAGTTCTTTATAAAAAATTAAGCCAAAAGATACACAATATAATTTACTAGAAAAGGAGGAGTGTTATGGCAATATTAGCATTCGGGCCTGCCAGGAGGCTCATCTGAACAAGTCCCTCTGGTTCCCAAAAGTGGAGGTGTGGGATGTGCTTGTCAGTCCTTTATGGATACCATAAGAAAGGCTAACCTATAAATATGGTTTTCCAAAGTCCCTGAAGGCTTAATATGAGACCTCTGAATTGGCAAGTGATGACAGTCTCGGTGATTTGAGTCTTTTGCTTGGAACAAGCATCCCCAGCAATCTCACTGAGGAGTAGAAAAGAGGAGCTGATAAGCCAACATTCACAGTTTGTGAAAAAAAAAAAGAGTTGAACTCTAATGAATTCCGTGCTTTCAAATTAATTCTACTTTGTGTAGAATCTTTGTGTGGAACTTTATCATAAGAGTATCTTTTAGTCCTCTTCATACTCCACTGTAAACCATCCATTAATCTTCATGTAATCTGTAAGCTTGTTTTGCCTTCTACAGAGCACAGTGTAATCATGGAATACAATAGTATTTCACTGTAGTGGACACAGACCTAGTTTTCAGTGGCTGTTTCCTTATGTTATCTATATGCTTAATCTTTCTTTTCTGCTGGTAATATCAGCAAGTGGGCTAACACATCTGAAAAAAAAAAAGGTTTCATTAATGGCTTAGAGAAGATTACAGACTGTAAATACTCACAAGAAACTACTGGAGAAAGATGACATTTCAGTCCAAAATTTTGTTCTTTTGATTTGAAGAAATAACACCTAGTGAATTGTATTTGCTAATATGTGTGTTTTGTTAAACAGCACATAATAGAATATACTGCACTGAAAACAAATTAAGCATCTAAAATGTCAGGCAGTTGAGCTAATCCCAGTTTTAAAAGGAGCTTGAGTGTATGATTGCTATATATACAAGGGAGTTTGCTATATAATAGCTTTGTAGACATAACCATGTTCAGCAGTTCAGTGTACATGTCCTAGAATGGGGGTTACCCCAAAAGCACTTCATTATTAGTATATCCATCCTATTCCCAAGGCAGAGCTCCTTCTGTGTTGCATTGCCTCAGTTGGCATCAGTGGTGGCTCAGACAATGTTGTATTGTGTTTTCTTGCACATCACAGGCTACAGGGGGATATATGCATTACTAGCCAGACCACTTATCCTCAGGGTGCTCATCCTCCTGACCTGGAAGTCTGGGAGCATAAGAAGCAGAAGAAGCCACCTGCACAGTTCAGGTGGAAACAGAGACCTGGACTGTCACAAGTCCATGGGGCCAGATGGGATCCACCCAAGGGTGCCGAGGGAGTTGGTGGATGTGATTGCAGGGCTGCTTTACATCATCTATCAGTGATTTTGGTCATCTGGAGAGGTCACAGATGACTGGAGACTTGCTAATGTGATGCCCATCTATAAGAAGGGTTGTAAGGAGAACCCAGGGAACTACAGGCCTGTCAGCCTGACCTCGGAGCTGGAAAAGGTGACAGAACAGGCCATCTTGAATGCAATCATGCAATGTATGTGGGAACACCAGGGGATCAGGCCCAGTCAGCAAGGGTTCATGAAAGGCAAGTCCTTTGAGTACTGTGTTCAGTTTTGTGCCTCTCACTACAAGAAAGACATCGAGGCCCTGGAATCATCAGTTTTCAATAAATCCAAACTGAGGTGACAGCTACCTCAAGGTCCCAATTTCCAGAAATTGTCAAGTGTGGGGATTGTGGGGTGCAAAACCCTCAGGCTGTCCTTTATTTATATCAAATAAGGTTTATGAGCGTTGTTTTGAGATTCTACAATCATTCCGTTTCCTGGCTAGCTGCTTTCGGTATCCAACCATAAAAGCTTTTGATTGATTTTGGTGCCACCTTCTGCTCAGCGAAGTAATCATCTTTCACGATGTAATATTTCTTATACGCAGTACATACACAATATATTCAGCACAAGCAAAGGAACCACAGAGTTTTGCAGAGGTGTTTTACCAAACAGTTTTTCACTTTTTAGAGGCAGAACTACAGACACCTTCTAACTCTTATAGTACCTAGGGTTGTTTCAGCTTAAACTCCTGCTGTGGAAAAACTGTTCAATATTAATGTTCTTTAGAAAAAAAAGTTTCTGGTTTAAAAGATGTCATGGTATAGAACATTCAGTATCTGTTTGGGATTTGTTTTTTGTCTTGTGTTTGCAATATGTCTATTCTGAATAAAGGAATTAAAATACCAATTTATGCTATAAATTTTGGTGTGGTAGGATGTGTAAGCACCCATATTTATAAAATTAATTATCTTATATCCTCTTCCATAGGAACAAGACCATTCTGTTTTACTTTAACATTCTGAAATGTGCCAGCCCAGTAGTGTTAATAAACCTACAGTGCCCTACAACACAGGTGAGTGAAATACAGAGCTAAGATATTTTCCCTGCCTCTTAGTCATGGTGCTTAGGAACTAGACATACATTTGTATGGATTTTAAAATTGCTCTTCATGTCCTGTGAAACATTATGTGATTGTTTTATAGATGACATGTGTAGCATACAGTATCTGTCACCTGTGATGGTCAGAAGAAAATAAATAGGAATGTATAAGATTGTCTATTTTGGATCAGGATTGAATAAAAGTCTGTCTAGCTGGATAAAGTAATTTGTTATTCATGAATTTATCACAGGCAGCTGTCCAGTAGTAGTAAGTGTATGCAAAAAATAATTTTGGTTAACATCGAGGATTTTCCAAGCTGGATGTGTACAAGAAAATGTACATATCCCCAGTGAGAGCAATTTCTGGGTATAGTTAGATCTTATGGTGCTTTCAAAATTGAAAAAAAGATTGTTTTTGGCTAATGCCACAGTTTGTACTCCCTTAACTGTGCTGCAACTTACTGTGAAGCTAAAATAATCCCTGTCACTGAACTCATGTGGGTTAAAATTGTCCTTCTGATCTTTTTAAAATTAGACCACTTTATTGACCTGTTTTGCTGAGCAATTGAAGGGTCCGGAGGGCAAGAGGTATGAGGAGCAGCGGAAATCACTCGGATTGTTCAGCCTGAAGCAAAGACTTAGGGGAGACCTCATCATGGTCTACAGCTCCCTGACGAGGCGAGCAGAGGGATGGGCACTGATCTCTGCTCTCTGGTGACCAGCGATAGGACCCGAGGGGACGGCATGGAGCTGGGACATGGGAGGGTCAGGCCGGGTGTTAGGAAAAGGTTCTTCACTGAGAGGGTGGTCAGGTACTGGAACAGGCTTGCCGGGGAAGTGGTCATGGCACTGAGCCTGCCAGAGTTCAAGAAGTGTTTGGTTAATGCTCTCAGAAACATGCTCTGGTTTTTTGGGTGGTTCTTTGGGGACTCAGGAGTTGGCCTGGGTGATCCTTGTGGGTGTCTTCCAACTTGGGATATTCTGTGATTCTAAGTTTCAGTAATTCAATTGTACAAACAGTTACATTGGTTCATTTTGGAAAGCAACTAATTATGTCTTGGGATTAAATTGGGTGTTAGGAGCAGGACTGCTCTGATCCACCCTTGCTGCCAAAGTAATTGTAGTGTATAAATGAACTAGGTGATAGAATTTGGTCTCAGTCAGCTTGACTACATTCAGTGAAATCCAGTGCTACTTTGGATGAGGGCTGTTAGATAGTAACCAGTTTACATATGTTAATTATCTTTTTATTTCACTGTCATTTTGAAGTGGCTACATTCCAGCTTGTCCTTACTCCTGATCCTAGTCCTTGCTAGATCTTTCTGGCCCATCAGTTAGTGTGACTGCAGGGACTATTTGATACAGCTGAAGAGATGGATATCTCCAGGAAGGGAGTGCAAGAACCCTCTTAACACTAATCAGGTGCTGACAGAATGGAAATTTTATCATCATCAAATTTGTTTCAGGATTCCCCACCTACCCACAATCAGACACCAGCACTATTACCCTGCAGCCTTTGGACTCTTCTGTTACTGAAACAATTCAGCCTGTCCAGAAATACTGAGTCATTGTGTGGGAATTGACTAGTACTGTGGTCAAGTTGGCGGTGGTTGTGAGTCAAGAAAGGTGGAATACTTCTTGAAACAGAGTTTGGGGGAGGGAGGATAGTTACTTTGTTTATTTTCAGACATACATCTCCAAAGCTGAGAATGTTCTTGAAT
The DNA here is from genome assembly GCF_964034855.1 of Anser brachyrhynchus. NCBI lineage: Eukaryota > Metazoa > Chordata > Aves > Anseriformes > Anatidae > Anser > Anser brachyrhynchus. Next base: position 174,913 of record NC_137702.1, read on the forward strand.
GCTGTTTGGTGCTGCAGAGGTTTAATATCCTGGTCTTTTGTGAAAATACTGAAGAAACTTTTCTTTGATAATACCTCTTTTGAACTGCAGAGAAGATCTTGCATTCCTGTCCCTTTCACATAAGATAGTTCAGGAGAAAAACAAACAAAAACAAAGAAACAAACAAACAAAACAAACAAGAACTGGCATGGGAAGAGCTTCAGTTCTAGAGTAAGACTGGATTTACAAACTGTTATTACAGTTCACTGGACCCACAGACAACAGATTTCATTGCCTGTTTCGTAGGTGGGAAACTGAGGTTATGATAAAGTGTATACTCATAGTCACCTGTTGGCCCAACAAGGAAAAAGCTCTTCTTTCTTCATTCCTTGCCTTCTGGGTAGTCCACAGGACCATAGTACTCATCAAGAAAGATCCTCTTACAGCATCTAGCCTCTAGCCTGTTCCAGGATTAGCCTGTTAGTCTAAGGATTAACCCAAGATCTTTTCCCAAAATTCCTTTAGATGAACTGTATGTGGCGGAATGCCCTTGAGGTGAAATATAACTGCACATGGCATCTCTCTGGTACTTGGGTAGCAGAGCTTTGCAAAGGGTGTTTGGATAGCACAGCTATGGAAACAGAGAACAGCCTTCTGGAAAAGGCTGAAATTTCCTAAGAAGATGGATGTCAAACTGGCTCACAGCAATTAGTGACACTGAAAAGATCAGCATAGCTGTACACTTGCATGATTTTAGTGACTGGGAAAGCCTTTAGAGCCTGTGTTCTAGGGCAGCTGCTTCTCCATTACCTAATCAGAACCTCTTGAGTGGATACATTCATCAAACCCCAGCCTTCCCTAAGTTTCTCATATAAATCCCATTTATACTGGCTGTACCTGCTGCAGTGTGAATTTCATTCCTGGAATGTTAACCTCACTTGCTTTGTAATTGGAGGAGATTTGTTGTTAGTCAGTCATAAAATGTTACCTTTATTTGAGTGATACACACCTAACTTGAATGTTATCTGTGGAGATGTATTAGACTGAAGAAATTTTGTAGAAGGGTAGTTTAGTTTCAGCTGCATGAGACTTTTTTTTTTTTTTTAAGTGAAGTTCTCCTTATAAATGTAATGGAAAGAAATGACATATATCCTGTGAAAATAGCTACTGCACCACCTGGCTCATATAACTAATTATTAGAGAAGGTCCAAAAAAAGGTTATGAAGATGGTGAGGGGCCTAGAGAACAAGACATATGAGGAGCAGCTGGGGTCCCTTGGTTGGTTCAGCCTAGAGAGGAGGAGGCTGAGGGGAGGCCTCATGCAGAGGGGCAGTGGAGGGGCAGGCACTGATCTCTGTGCTCTGGTGACAGTGACAGGAGCCAAGGGAACAGCATGGAACTGTGACAGGGGAGGGTCAGGCTAGGTGTTAGGAAAAGGTTCTTTACCGAGGAGGTGATTGGGTGCTGGAACAGGCTCCCCAGGGCAGTGGTTACAACACCGAGCCTGGTGAAGTTCAAGAAGCATTTGGACACTGCTCTCAGACACAGGGTCTGATTTTTGGGTGTTCCTGTATGGAGCCAGGAGTTGGACTCGATGATCCTTGTGGGTCCCTTCCAACTCAGAATATTCTGTGATTCTATGATTCTATATACACTACTGCTGATGGCAGCAGAGGAAGGCCCCCAGTTTTTTCTTGGTGCTCAAAAAGAAATTTTGTTTTGATTAGACTTAAAGCTCTGCATATGTACCAGAATATGTAGAACCTAAGAAGATAGGGAGAGCGGCTTGATATGCCAGATATGAGGAGAGACTTTGAAATGTATTCTATCAAACAGTTTCAGAATTATTCATCTGGGAATTCAAAAGCAAAACTTGTGTCCCTTCCTATATACTACAGTATTGCTGCAGACAGTTGCATAGAACTGTGCACTTTTATAGGTGGCCTTTTTCTTTCTTGTTAATTACGTTGACTTTTATTATCTTTCTCTGCTCCCAGTGCATCTTTACTCTTTTTTTTCTTTTCTTTTCTTGCAGCTTTGTGTCTCAAAGTGCCCAGACAGGTTTGCAACCTATATTGATGTTCAGGCCTCCTACAGATATAAACCAGATCAGTGGAATTACTTCAAGCAGTTCTGCAAACCTGGTTTTAACAATCCTCGCAAGGTGTGTATGTATAAAAAGGTGATGGAATACATTTTTTTCTTCAAGCAGTATGTAATATGCATGATTTTACTGGGCTCTGATGTATCAGAGCTTTGAATTATTCCTGTTTCACAATATAAAGAGTTGTCCTGTATGTATGGTTTGATACTGATTTAATCAAGGCTTAGGTCTTGTATGCATACCAAATTCCCCACTCTTTTAGTGGATACAGTTTGCTTGCAAGAATATTTGCAGCTACCCATGTAGGTGCAGTACTGTGGCAAGGAAGTCTCCAGTAGTTAGGTACTCCACAGCAGTAGAGAATATGTCTCAACCAAGTTCTTAAGGCTGCTGCATCATCTACAGCTGCATAGTCAATATTTTTTAGCTAGGAAAATTTAATCTATCCTTGATATAATTGATTTTGCACTGAAGCGTACTGCAATATTTCTCCCGTCTTTAAAAAATGTTGTGAATCAACTAAATTGTGTTAAATTTTTACTCTTCTTTAAGAGAAGAAGTGAAGAGGAGGCAAGGAACAACTGCCCAGTCACCTCGGACCTAGATAAAGATACAAAATGAGCAGGTCTTTTCTTTTTTTTGACACCAAAAAAGGCAAAGAAAATAGTCTTCCCAAATCACACTGACAGTTTAGATTCTCATGTCATGAATGTATATTGCAGCTCCACCGGTCAAGTTCGGGGAGGAGGCTACAAAGCCCAGTTTGGGACATTTTCTCAGACTGGGTGAGAAATGAAAAGCATTTAGTTATTCTGCTATGTATTCAGCATTCCTATTTTCCCCTTTTAGTCTGTTGCTCAAGTTCTACGTGATGAAGATTGTCCTTCGATGATCATTCCAAGCAGGCCTTGTGAGTGGTTGTACTTCTTACGCACATCTTAGCAGATTGTTAGCGTTCACATTAAAGCACAACTCTGATCTGAAAAGTAGTTTGTGGCAAGCTCCCTAAGAGCTGTCTGTTATCTGATAGTGACTATTATTCAGTTTTAAACAGTTTGAAAGTGTAAAGATTTTTATTTTTTTTCTAACTGCTGTCTGTGAACATTCAGCATGTGATCAGGTAAAGATGAGCTCTTTTTTGTTCATGAATCGTCACTAATAGAAAAATATCTACATTTCAAATTGTGTGAGCAAGCAACCCCACTGGCATCAAGAAAATATCATGAATGTAAGAAGGATCGTATGGCCAGCTGTTAAAGTTCAAATGATACTTGAGCCCAATTGCAATGCAGCTCAATTATTAGTTATGATGCTGGCTCTGCATGGCATACAGATCAGTAATGGAGGAGCCAAAAGATGTTTTTGTCACTCTGGTCAGCAGGTATTTCTGAGTAGATAACCACAGATCTCAGAGTTGATCTCAGCTACAGAAGTGTAACATCAAGAGTATCTGCCACTGACCCAGAAACTCATGCAAATAAGAAATTGCTGTTTATTTTTCCATGCTTTAAAGTAGGCATCATGTAAATCGGGGGCAGGTTATCAAAAAGAGAAAATATGGATTCTCTTTAATAAAGAAAAGAATTTTTATTAAAAGTGATGTGCTCACCCAAAAGGCAGAAAATTAATTTGCAAAGCTATTATCTTGTTTTAGATGACAATAGGGGGCAAAGATTACGGGAGGAAGAGAGACATGTTACTTAATTATATCCTCACAATAATTGGTAGAATAGATAGTCTAGACTGAATATTGAACTCTGGCATCCATATATATTAGAACTAAATAAAGGAAGCACAGAATTCTTATATAAAGTTCAAGTTCAGCTGTGTTGGAGGAGTGACCTGCTCTTCCTTTCAAAATGAAAACCAGGACTTCTTGCAGCAAAGACCAAGGCAACATAAAAAAGTATGTAACCATCTCTCCTTTTCTCTCTTTTACAATCATCACCTAGTTTGTCTTTTCCATTTTCTCCTCTCCAAGGATATCTAGTGATAATATCTGGTACTGCAGGTCATCTGGCATATGAGGCACTGAGGCTTGCTGCTATGTCTTGGTTTGGGTGCTAGTACCATTTGTGACCAGTCATGCTGAGTCTGTCCCCGGGGGCTGGTTTGATTATTGCTGTGTAAATAACATACTTGAGAAGCAGCAGTATTTGTAAGCTGCCTAGATACTGGCAGAGAGTAAGTTCTGTATTTATTACAAATTCTTAAACTGCTACAGATACTGTTACTGTTATTTAGTAGCACCTAGAATGTCCAGTTGAAAGCTATGCTCCCATCATGCCTGAACTTACACAAACATAGGACAAAAAGCCCCAGAGCATAAAAACATTATCTTGAATATAATGTTTCTTCCAATATTTGTCAAATGCAATGTATCAATAGATCATCAAGTGTAAAACAATTGACTATGAATCTGAAATGATTTAAATATGTTAGAATTTGTTGCAAAAAACAGGTGATGAAAGTGGAGCTCATCATGAAATGTAATGTGCATCCTTTGCTTTGATATTTTGAATAGTTCTTAAGAGATGCTTCCCAGACTTCTCAACAAAGAATGGTGTGCTAACTGTGGCAAATCAGACTACGTTCAGAGATGGAAGAGGGAAAACAAGAAATGTAACTGATCTCAGGGAAGCTGCAAAGTAGGTTTTACTGTTCTTTACCTCTCATTTGCTGCATTATAAAATTGTAAAATAATTTAGGAATTGAAAAAATAATTGGAATCTGTTGTAGCAAATGGCTGAAGGTAACCAGGCAAGATTTACTAGTAAATGGTCTCTATGCCTGGGCACCTGCATAGTTCTAGTAAGGGAAACCATCATTGTGTTATAAAAAAATGAGCAGGGAGCTAAAAGTTTTAGTTTGATTGTCTCAAAGTGGTTGTTTTTCAGTTTTTAAATCATTCTTCTTGTTTTTCCTAGCAAAAATTAGTATTAAAGAAAGCTAAAGAAGCCGTAAAATTAAACCCTCTCGGTCTTGGCTATTCCTTCCAATGATGGTCTTTACTATGGGCATTTCACCTCTTAAGGGTGCTCCTGTTTTTAAGAATATGTCTAATGGTCAAAAAGTGTTGTACTGGGCTCTGATGCATGATAACGCCTCCCTTGCAGATGGAAAGCTAGCACCTCCAGTCCTGGGTATTAACCAGGATGAGAAAAAAATACTGAATAGCTGAACTTTTCCAGCTTCTGTCAGTCCTCATCCTGTCTGAAGAACAGGGGTACCTCTTCATGCCTCTCAATCCAAAACTGCCACACTCTAGCACCTTACCAACCCTGATAACACCCACACCTGTAAAGTTCCCTTCTTCTGGCTTGTACAACCACATTGTGTAGTCTTACCAAATTTTTAATTTCCTTTTAGGAAAACATGAATGTGGCTAAGTACTTTGTGAGATAGGAAAAAAATCCATAAATTCAACTTTTATCTTCACTGTACTCTTTTCTGCTTCTCTACTATTAGCAGTCCTGGAGTCACAAATGTGTGGCTTTTAGTACACTGCAGATCTTAATAACACATGATTTTCTTGTGACATAATAAGCAATTATGGTGATAAAGCTGGTGATAATCAGCACTCATAGAGCTTTTCTAGTAAAGCTTTATCAGGAACAGTATAGACTTTTTAATGCAGGTTTTTGGGTTTTTTTGAGGATTCTTAACTTCAGAAGAATTTTCTTTGGCATGATTTCGATTGATGTTGGTGTAGTTAGAGAAATGAAGCAGGAGAATAGTATTATGATCTTCTTACTAGCAATGATATTTCAAATTCTTTGACTGGGCCTATTTGTTGTTTAAATAAATTCTGCTTTTTTACCCAAAGCAACCTTTTCTTTGGTTTGTCTTTTCTCAGCGGCATCAATAATGTCTTGGATGCACGATCAGTTGGAATGAAAATTTTTGAAGACTATGCCATTTCTTGGTATTGGATACTAATGTAAGTTTTTAATGGGAATTTGTAATTCTTCCAAACACCCTTTGGAGTGTGCAGGAAATGAAAAAATATGGATCATGTATGTGTTTGTTACCAATCCTACTTTTAAACTCAAGGAGCAACTGTAACTTCCTGTCATCACATGATGGTAATGTTGTTATGATTTCATACATGAGGTAAGGATAGCACAGCATATATACATAGAATGTCAATTGATGTGGAGTAGGTTTTAATATTCTATGAGGAAAAATAGAAGGTGATATCTTCTGTTGCAGGGCCCATCTGTGTGGTAACTCCAAAACTGAAACTCTTACAGACTTTCAAACCAATTTGAAGTGTCAAGTGTCACTGGTATTTATATAAAACACAATTTCTAAATTCATACTGCCAATTCAATGTATAGCTAAATCTATTATAAATCTGCTAGTGCCGATTAAGTGGGCAAAGCAATGTCAAGAACAAAAAGTATGTAATGATATTAACTTTGTCTTGCAATTAATATTCACTAATCAATCAGTAAAAATGCAGCACTGAAACAGAAGTAGTGGTGAGCTACTTCTACTTCAAGCTTCAGTTTAAGGCAGACTGTCTGTAGAGGACAGTTGTTACCATGCTCTCAGTTTTGGTGTTACTAGGACTCATGTATATCTAAAGAGATTTAAGCAGGCTACTGTCTATATTTGCACAGGTAGCCTACTGCTTTCAAGAACAGAACCGTAAGCTCCGAAACTACAACTTGTTTTGAGGAACATGCTCTGAGTTTCAAACAAGCCATTCAGAAAGTGAAAATATTTCATGCTAGGAAGACTTTAGGGGCAAGGATGTAAGACTAGCTTACAAAGACTTAAAATATAAGGTGATTTCTTGTCCCTCTGCCCATCTGGCTTAGTTGGCCCAAAACATCTCAGCGTTTTTGACTCTGTATGATCAGGCTGTCCCACGTCCTGTCTTTGGTAACTGGCTAATAATATTGGGAACATTCAGAAGAGAAGTTATCAAACACAGGCAAGATGTTTTAAATTTTTATGAGTATGTACTCAATACAAAATTCTGATATAACACCTACAAAAATTCTGAGAAATTAAATGTTCTCTAAATCATCTAAGCTGGATTTTTGTTGAAGGGGAATTATTATTCACATTGCTTTAGAATGCCTCACCTAAAAGTAAAAAGGCTTTTTGCAGTTGTTTTTTCCGTTCTGACTTGCCTTCTGGGAGTGTAATGAGAATAAGTATTTCCCTGCTGCAGACCTGAGAAAAAGAAAATAGTGTGTAGATATGTTTCATAGGGATTCCATTGATGGGTCATTATAAGTCAGCTCTTACAAGTTTCTTTTTATGCATCACAATTTCCTGATCATTCCCTGTTTTGATGGGTAAATAGTCACTGTTTTTCTTCCTAAACTTAATTATCTTTGTTTAGAAAAGCTCCTAGAATGTCACTTTATTAAAAGTGTTCCTTTCCAAGTAGGGATCTTTAATGGAAGACATAAATAAGCAACCTCCTCCCACACAGGTAGTCCTCTATTTCAACTTTCTATGTCCTGAAAAAGGCAGTGAGTTGTTCAGCTGGTGTAAATGACTAAAAAGTCATTTTTGGTGCTAGTCCCATTCAGCTGAGCTGAAAACCTAGTGGATACAAACATTTCTGGCTGTGCCCTGTGAGATCATCATATCTAAGCTACTGGTTTCTAATAGCAGATGATATCCAAGAGGATGTATTTCATAACGAAGATTTTGAAATACAGTTTTAAAAATCATTCTCATATGACACAAAGTGACCTTCACTTGGAGTAACAGTCATGCAAGAAAGGGAAGATTCTCACACTTTTTCCCCTCTTGTTTCTGTCTCTTATCTCTCCAGTGGGTTGTTCATTGCAATGATTGTGAGTCTGCTCTTCCTTGTGCTGTTGAGGTTCACAGCTGGGGTTCTCTTCTGGATTTTCATCTTTGGCGTGATTGGAATTATAGGTTATGGTAGGTGTAATCTTCTAGCTTCTGAGGCTACTTTTCCTTATTGCTTAAATGTGAGCAAGGAAAATCAGTAATCATATCAATTAAATGGTACAACTGGGATAAGTAATGCTCAGTTTTGGACACAGTTTAGTGACAAATGCTTAAATGACGGTGAAACTTAGTAAGAATTCAGCTGTGCTGACAGCACCAGATATAGTAACCTGAATTATTTACCTATGGTATGCTTAATGTATATTCATTTGCACTGATATTTCTTTTTCTACATGTGATTTTATAATTCACTAATTTCTCGGTAATGCATTTTTTATTTTTGTTTACTGACATGTTGAGGACATAACACTTGGCTTGTAAAAATTATTTTTAAAATTAATTTTAAATATTAAATATATATATATATTTAAAAACTTGTCTTTGCACTCCTCAGAAACACACTTTTTATATTAATTGCTTCTTAAAAGGCATCTGGCATTGTTACTGGGAGTATGATCATCTCAAAGGCATACCTGGATCTGACCTCACTGTTTATGATATCGGATTCCAGACAGACTTCAGAGTGTACCTACAATTGAGGCAAACATGGCTAGCATTTAGTAAGTGCCCTTTAAAACCTGTATCAATTAATGGATATGCAGGAGAATCAATCACTGTCTTTTTGCAGTGTTTGCCTTGTTAAAACTCCTTCAAACATGTCATTCAGACAGGTAAGAATTCTTTTTCTTTGTATTGTGCAAAATATCTGGTTTTAGAAAGGATAGTAGTGTATTTGGAAAAGGAAATAATGCAATCACACTGCTGATGGCAGTGAATAATGATTCTGGGAGAGACAGAAATTAGATTAATAACTATGCACATTTTTGTGGAACTCTTTATGATCAGATCACTGCTTTTTTTTTGGAGGCTGCACTAAGACTGTGGAACGACCCTTCACAAATTTCATCATCTTTATTTTCAAGAGTGCTTCATTGCCTTCTCTTACAGGGTCATGTGCATCTGTTTTTAAAATAAAATTCTACTGGAAGAAGAAAACATGCACATTCCTCCCCAGGAAAGGAGGGGCAGAAGAGAGAACAAATATGTGGCAAATATTAATTGCATTGCAGTTTCTACTCTATTAGAAGGCACATGGACACTGTAACTGGGATGGTGAATGGGACATAGCCTAGATAAAAACTGTTAGCTGAATTAATAGAACAGTATATTGCTTAAATCTCCATTCTTTGCTTTGTGTTTTCGTTGGATCATTGAGCTTGTGAGGCATCTTCCTATGTACTGTTGAGGCAAATCTTTTTAGTATTCTATCTCTAGAGGGCCTTTTGACTGTATTATGTTTTTCCTTGTAACTCTTCAGTCCCTTCTGCTGCCTGATTCTTAGCAGCCAATGTGTAGTTTATCTAGAGGTCAGTGTCACTTTCAGACAAGTAACCTAAGGTACTCAGGAACTGTCCAAATGATTTGTCCAAAATCACCCAGCAAACCAGTTAAATATCCTTGATGAAAATATAGGTCCTCTCAGTCCTAGTCTAGAACTCATCATGTACTAACAATGCTTTCATTTTTTCACAAGGGGAAAAGTCACACTAACTTAACTGAACTGAAATGAGACCAACTTTAAAGAAAACTGATTATGTTTTCCTTCGTGAGGAACTCCATCAAAATAGGTGCTAAAGTGCATGTAACAAAAACTTTATTCAGAACAAAATCTGTGGCTCTGAGCATCACAGTGGTTACTTGCCACCTGCAGTTATGATGGCCAGGGGTGCCGATAATATTTGTAATCATGTTTTAAGAGTATCTGTGTATATCTCTGTCTGGATTCTGAGTCTATGTCTTAGCTGTGACAGCTAAAGCCAATCTCCATATCCTTTTGCAAACTTCCAGGCAAGCCAAGTCCTAGGAGTAGTTATCCCTTCTGTCTTCCTCTCCCTCTACAGAAATTCCTGGTTTCATCTGAAGGAGTCAAGTCCCACTGTGTGCAACCATCCACAGCTGCTGGACAGGTTTATCATAAGATCATAGAATATCCGAGTTGGAAGGGACCCACAAGGATCATCGAGTCCAACTTCTGGGCTCATTTAGATGTTGTCTAACTATCTGAATCACCCAGAGTTAATGGATATGTCTCAGAGTCTGAAGAGATGTGCTTCAGGACCCTGTCTTATCCAGATGAAGTGCAGAGATTTTTATTTATTTATTTATTTTACTTTCTAGTGCAGAAGTAGGTTTTGAACTGACACAAATAGAAATCAGACTGATCAGACTCTTTGAACCAAATCTGGGTTATGATTCAAACACGGCTAAGAAATGTTGTGTGGTATACCACTCTCAGTTCTCTGACCTCAGAAGTTTGATTCCAGCAGCACAACAGGAAGGTGCAAATAATTTGTCCAGAACTGTCCTATCCTTCTCCTTCTCCTTCTCCTTCTCCTTCTCCTTCTCCTTCTCCTTCTCCTTCTCCTTCTCCTTCTCCTTCTCCTTCTCCTTCTCCTTCTCCTTCTCCTTCTCCTTCTCCTTCTCCTTCTCCTTCTCCTTCTCCTTCTCCTTCTCCTTCTCCTTCTCCTTCTCCTTCTCCTTCTCCTTCTCCTTCTCCTTCTCCTTCTCCTTCTCCTTCTCCTTCTCCTTCTCCTTCTCCTTCTCCTTCTCCTTCTCCTTCTCCTTCTCCTTCTCCTTCTCCTTCTCCTTCTCCTTCTCCTTCTCCTTCTCCTTCTCCTTCTCCTTCTCCTCCTCCTTCTCCTCCTCCTTCTCCTCCTCCTTCTCCTCCTCCTTCTCCTTCTCCTTCTCCTTCTCCTTCTCCTTCTCCTTCTCCTTCTCCTTCTCCTTCTCCTTCTCCTTCTCCTTCTCCTTCTCCTTCTCCTTCTTTTTTCCATGTGAAGTGAAATGAGCTCATGCCAGGTTAATACTCAAACAAAACTATTGATTTAAGTGCATTTAAATGTTAGAACAATATGCATGAGAGAAACACACTCTTCATGAAAGAGTTAACTCATCGTCTCCTTTTTATTTTATTTACTATATTTAGATACTACAAATTAGCAGCAGTTAAGTATTAACATGGAAAATGCTTGTTTATGAAAAATATGGTTTGTTATGGGTAAACTGTATTTAAGGGCAAATGGTACGGTCATATTTCAGTGGATGTTTATCTTTGCCTGAGAATGCTATCTTCCATTTTTCATCTAAAATTACAAATGCTGATGTCAGGGTCTTATATATTCTAATTCCCTGCATGTAGAATTGCCCTACACTGGCACTTACAAAACTGTGAAATAGAACTGAAGACTTGCAGCGGCAGTGAATGAAAGGGAGAAGTGCTCTAGCAGAGCATCTAGTGGAGTTCATGAGCGAAAGTGTAAAATGCAAGGCAGGAAAAAAAGCAATTTACAGGGGCAGTGTATTGGTTTGATTCTTGATAAATTATTATTATTTTTTTTTTATTTACAGTGATAATACTTTGTGTTGTTGAGGTCATAATAATACTGATGCTGATCTTCCTAAGGAATAGGATTCGGATTGCTATTGCACTGTTGAAGGAAGGTAGTAGGTATGTTTGTCTGATCTTAAAATACTTTTAACTTTATTAAATGATCTCTAGGGTATATTCTTCTTGAGTTTCATCTTGCACTACAAAGAGCAGAAAGTTGAGAGTAAAAGCACAACACTGGGTATGTTGAGAACATTAGGTAGTATATGGAATGCTGGTTCTCTCTTAAAGAGGTTGTGCTTATAAGAGCTTTCTGTTTTGCAATAAGACATTTCTTAGCTCTCAGTTTCCTGCCTTAAAAGTACGTATACAGCTAGTGGTTCCATGTATCCTGAGTGCAAACAGGTATATCAGCTGAAATGTTAAATGCAGTCCATTATAATAGGAGGAGCCTGGGGACCTATTGCTGCGAACTTTGCTCTGTAAGTGGACAGTCTCCAAAATGACATACAGGTGGTGGAGTTTTGGTGTGTTTTTTTTTTACAGTGACTTTTATTTAGAAAAGACTGCCTTCTTCTGTCTCCAATTCATAGAACCATAGAACCACAGAACCACAGAATATCCTGAGTTAGAAGGGACCCACAAGGATCACTGAGTCCAACTCCTGGCTTCACACAGTGTGGACATGCATAAATCTGCAGAGAGAAAAGGAGACTTCCATTACCAGACATTGCAAAATGGCTCAGTCCAAGATACTTCTTTTCAGCTCTGAGCAAATAGGAAATCAGAGCATGTTTTTTTTTACCTGAAGACCTAGGAGACCTCTTCATTTTGTTTTTCCTGAAATCTGTATAGACTTTGCAGTAGTTCATATGTTTTACAGTGCCAATCATAGAATTGAGTTGGGAGGGACCCTCAAGGATCATCAAGTCCAACTCCTGGGTCCCCAAAGGACCTCCCTAAATAAATAAATAAATACATACATAAATACATAAATAAATAAATCAGATCAGATCATGCGTCTGAGAGCATTGTCCAAACTCTTCTTGAACTCCATCAGGCTTGGCACCGTGACCACTTCCCTGGGGATATGCTTAGTTATTTTTAAAACTGGGTTTGTAACAAAGGGAAAAAGGACTTGAAAGATCAGGCCCTTGGATTTCATTTCAAATAGGCAAAGGTCTGACTGGCAACTACTGAAAGCATCTTCCTTGGCAGTAGAGCTCTGTCGTTAGAGCACATTGACTTAACTCTGAGTTTATCTGTGTGCACGTGCTTACAGTTTTCTGCCATCTCCATTGGCACTGTGATCTTCAGGAATCAGGATCTGGGATTTTTGTGACAGGATTAACAAATACTGAATTTCTGTATGCAGTCAGATATCGATTTCTTATGCTACTATGCAATTAGGGCATAGCAGTTAAACTGGACAGTACTAGACTATATATTTTAATTCCTGTTCATTAAAACCAGGGAACACTTTCAATACCCTGCAACATTCTTTGTTTGTAGTCTTGACAGATAGGAGGATTTCAAATATTTTATAAACTTCCTGCTGAGAAGTAGTAACATTCTATAGTTTTTCAGCAGCATAGAGAGGTCACTTGAAGGTGATATTTTTATACTCATGAATACAGATGAGGTGAAACAGGCCTTACAGAGAGATCTTGACTAATTAGGGGGCTGGACAATCACCATCAGTACGAAGTTTAACAAGAGCAAGTGCTGGATTCTGCACCTGAGATGGGGCAACCCTGGCTGTGTGTACAGACTGGAGGACAAGAGGTTGGATAACAGCCCCATGGAAAGGGATGTGGGGGTTCTGGTTGATGTCAAGTTGAATATGAGTCAGCAGTGCACACTGGCAGCCAAAAGAGTCAAGTGTATCCTGGGCTGCATTATGCACAGTCGAGCTAGCTGGTTAAGGGGAGTGCTTGTCCTGCTCTACTCAGCAGTGGTGCAGCCCTCACCTTGAATACTGTGTATAGTTTTGTGCACCACAATTTAAGGAGGACATAAGACATTATGAGAGAACATCCAAAGGAGGGCTACAATGATGGTGAAAGGTCTAGAGGGCAAGCTGTGAGGAGCAGCTGAGGCCCCTGGTGTGTTCAGCCCCGAGCAGAGCAGGCTGAGGGGAGGCCTCATGGCGGCCTGCAGCTCCCTCACGAGGGGAGCGGAGGGGCAGGCGCTGAGCTCTGCTCTCTGGGGACAGCAACAGGACCCAAGGGGACGGCACGGAGCTGGGACAGGGGAGGGTCAGGCTGGGGGTTAGGAAAAGGTTCTTCACTGAGAGGGTGGTTGGGCACTGGAACAGGCTCCCCAGGGACCCCTTGGTCATGGCACCGAGCCTGGTGGAGTTCCAGAAGTGTTTGGACACTGCTCTCAGACACAGGGTCTGATTTTTGGGTGTTCCTGTATGGAGCCAGGAGTTGGACTCAGTGATCCTTGTGGGTCCCTTCAACTCAGGATATTCTGTGATTCTAAGAAACACTATTTAATTACTGTAAGCCTAACAGACCACGCTCTGTATTCAGGAAGATGAAAAATAAGTTGCTAATGACTGTAAATCAAATTATGTTTCTCAATACCCTTTAACTATTCTTTTAAAAATATTGCAATTATAATACAAAAATCCAAAGTTAGAGACAATTAACAGTCAGTTTGCTGGAGTAACAGTCTGTGGTTTTAGTAGTAACAAATAGGCCTATTAAATGCTGAACACTGCTAATATGTTGTGGTTATTTCTCAGAAAGCATAAAAGCTATGACGTCCTTTGTGACTCTTAATGTACTTTTACATCCATAGACTAGGATGGAATTTGACATGTTCAGGATCTTAACATCTTGATTGCATGTGACAGTTCCCTTGTATTCCCCACATTCACTCACCCTCTGCATTTACTTACTAGTTTAGCAGCAGAAGCTGAATAAGTTTGTCTCCTTTTATATTTTGGAAACTGCCTCTTATTAAACAAATGGTATCAAAAGTACCACAAGTTATAAGAGAAAAACCGTGAGCAATAGTAAGAGATGAAAAAGCTTGTGATAAGCTTATGGTGTCACTGGAAAGAAAACTTAGACAAGTGGGAAGAGGTACATGAGTGTAAAGGGAACCAACCTGTAAGCTTCAGTGAACAAAAAACATGCTCTTCACCATCACATCCAGTGAGATACCAAGCTAAAGGTATTAGCCTGTGAGACACCATGGTACCAAGAGGAACAGTCCCTGGTGGAGTAGCAATTAGTATGCTTAAATTCCTGCTCACTAGTTACATTCTAGCCACAAAAAGTACTAGTAGACTGCTGCCCTCTAAAACATCAGACTTGATGTACAAAGGGGTTCTCTAAGCTGTCAACAGTGCAAGGCTTATTATTCTTTCTGCTTTCCAATAGCCAAACACCAGCACCACTCATTTATGGCACATACAAGAATGGTGTTTTTACCCTGCTGAGCAGCTGAACTCCACCACATCCACTTCCTCACTCCCCCTCCTCAAAGAAAAAAGGGGAGAAAATGTGATGGGAAGGGCTCAAGGGTTGAGATAAGGACAGGGAGATCACTCACCAATTATTGTCACAGGAAAAACAGACTCAGCATAGGGAGATTAATATAATTTTTTGCCTATCACTACTGGACTAGAACAGTAAGAAAATAAAAGCAAACTAAAAACACCTGCCTCTCCATCCACCCTCTTCTACCTCTTCCCCCTGAGCAACACAGGGGGACAGGGGCTGCAGTCAATCCCTAATGCTTCATCTCTGCCGCTCCTTCACAGTCAATCTCTGCCCCAGCTCCAGCGTAGGGTCCCTCCCATGGGATGCCATCCTTCCCAAACTGATCCTGCATGGGCTTTTCACAGACAGCAGCTCTTCAAGAACTGCTCCAATATGGGTCTGTACCACAGGATTTATCCATCAGGACCAAACTGTTTCAACATGGGTGGCAGCTCCTGCCAGATCATGGGCTCATGCGTGGGCTCCTCTGCACAGGCTGCAGCTCCAGACCAGAGCCTGCTCCTGCAGGGGCTCTCCATGGGCCGCAGCCTTCTTGAGGCCACATCCACCTGCTCCACCATGGGCTCCTCCACGGACTGCTGCGTGAAGATCTGCTCCACCATGGGACCCATGGGCTGCAGGGACACAGTCTGCTCCACCAAGGGCCTCTCCACAGGCCACAGGGGAACTTCTGCTCAGGTGCCTGGAGTACTTCCTTCCTTTCCTTCTTCACTGACCTTGGTGTCTGCAGGGCTGTTGCTCACTCCTTGCTTTCCCAGCTGCTGTTGCTCAGCAGTCTTTTTTCCTTTCTTAAATATGCTCTCACAGAGGTGCAATCAACATTGCTTATTGGCTCAACTCTGGCCAGCAGCAGGTCCCTTTTGGAGCATGACATGGGGCAGCTTCTGGACTCTTCTCACAGAGGCCATGCCTGCAGCCCTCCTGCTACCAAGCCCTTACCACGTAAACTCAGAATGAGG
Organism: Anser brachyrhynchus; assembly: GCF_964034855.1. Classification (NCBI taxonomy): domain Eukaryota; kingdom Metazoa; phylum Chordata; class Aves; order Anseriformes; family Anatidae; genus Anser; species Anser brachyrhynchus. The sequence goes on from NC_137702.1 coordinate 190,804, forward strand.
AAAGTCGCAGTCACGGGAAGGTGTCGGAATGTCCTGGAATTCTGAAAAGAAGTGCAGTGCCTCTACCCAAACTAGCTAGTACTTAAGACAGGAAAGGAAGAATGGTAACAATGTCCCAAAATACAAAGCAGTAAGGGATAATTTCAGGCTATGTAGGGGCTGAAGGGAGAGCACAGAATCTGATCAGAGTGGGACATGGAAATAAAGGATAATGTCTGCAGCAGTCAGCAAGGAGATATGATTGAAATGGGTTTATGACCTGGAAAGAGCAGGATCTGTGAAGCAGTAGTGGAGGAGGAGAAAGAAGACAGGCTCAAACGTGGCAAATAAGTGAAGTCATCTGTACTGCTGCCAATAAAGTAGAGTGGTAGAAATATCGAAGTGAAGATATATGAAGGCAGTACCTGTAGTGTTTTGAGATCCCAGCACTAGATTTGCTACCATTATCAACAAGTAGCTCAACGTAAAAAAGATGATGTTAGAAGTTGATAAAAAGCTTTTTTTTTCTTATCTTGTTATAGCTTACGTGACATGTTTTCTTTCTTTCATAGGGCTATTGGCTATATAATGTCTACATTGTTCTACCCAATTGTCACCTTCATACTCATTGCAATTTGCATTTCCTACTGGGCTGTGACAGCTGTGTATCCTTCTGTCTGTGCACATCTCTGGAGAACAGTCTTCTGCTCTGCAAGAAAAAATCATGCTCTGTGATATCACCTTAACCAAACCCATGTCGATAGGGCTATTTGGTCACTTAGCACTTGCTCCACTGATGCAGGATTGTTCCTAACTGCACAGTTGGGATTGATGTACAAATCAGACAGTAGACTTAATTTCATTAAAAAGAACTGGACTAAAATTCTTGCCAATGCATTGAGGATCATGCAAGGCCTTAGTATACTACATAAGATGGACTTTAACAGGAGAAAAAAAGCCCTCAGCAAAGAGGGAATATGGCCATTAATGTGCTGCGTGCTCTATAGGCCCAATGTTAATGGTCTCTTAGCTGGGGAGGCTGCTGGTGCTTTTTGTTCAGAAAAGTATAGGAAAGGAATGAGAATATATCGTGCAATTAGTCCTCTCTAAACTGCAGAACAGAAATAACTGTTTGTTCCTGGAACAGCAAGGGTTTGGCAAGATATTAGAGAGGGGAAAATTGCTTTTTTAAAACATTTTTTTTCTTCTTTCACGTGCTAAGAATGCCAGCGTTTGCTGTTCAGGACAATGTTAATTTATTCTTCTGCTCTGTGTCTACTTCCACCAAAGTATGAACCATCAAAGAACCACTGCATAATCTGCCGTACCATAAGTAGGTGTGCAAGAGAGACTGACAGAACCTTCAAGGTTATTCCCCTTGCCCATTCTGGTCAGGAATTATCATAGTTCAAGGATAGAGTTTGCCTTAGTTCTCTGAGTAATGAGAATATTACATCATACCTGTCAGCCCTTCATATACATATCTGCATAGCAAAAGCAATTTTTCTGTTATCTGCACATATTCTTTAGAGCTAGTGGTTCCCCACTTCAGAGTCTTAAGTTGCTCAAAGCCTACAGTTGTGTGATTCCTCCTTAAAACATTTAATTAAGTTTTTTAGCTACATCAGGAGAACCTGTGTATAAAGTAATGGCTAATCAAACACTGTGCAAGTATGCAAACCTGACTTGTGACCCAGAGGTAAGTGGAACTAATATTTACTTTTATTTATTCATTTATTTATTATTTATTTGTTTATTTATTTATTTATAATAAATGTTGTACAAATTGCATTTCTTATATGCAATGCTAGTAGAAAACATGCTTATTTTAAATAATGTTTCCTCATGTTAAATCTGCAAATAGTTCTTCAGATAACACTTCTTTGTTCAAAGCAATTTACAGATATAAACTATTTTTTCTTCTAAACTGTCCTGTGAGACGGGTAGGTATTAACAGTTTACAGGGTGAGGGAGGGAGACACAGAAATACAGATTTTTTTTGATAGGTGTTCTCAAATTTGCGAGGCTTCTATTTCATTGTCCTTGTTTCATTTTAATTCAAATGTGGTAACTTACCAAGATGCAGATTTGGCCTCTAGTTTTCAAACGAATAGTATATATATATTTTTTTAAGCTGAGCAGGTTTTCCTTAATGAAACTGAAGCATATTAGGACCACAAAGATGATCAGAGGGCTGGAGCACCTCTCCTATGCAGAAAGACTGAGAGAGCTGGGTATGTTCAGCATGGAGAAGTGAAGGGTCCAGGTACACCTCGTGACCTTTCAGTACTTAAAGGGGTCTTATGAAGAGGGTGGAGAAGGACTCTTTACTTGGGTAGATAATGATAGGGCAAGGAGGAATGGTCTTAAACTAAAAGAGGATAGATATAGATTAGACATTTGGAGGAAATTCTTCACTGTAGGGGTAGTGAGGCACTGGCACAGGTTGCTAAGAGAAGTTGTGGATGCCCCATCCTTGGAGGTGTTCAAGGCCAGGTTGGATGAGGCCTTGGCTAACCTGATATAGTGGGTGGCATCCCTGCCTGTGGCAGGGGAGGTTGGAGTTAGATGATCTTTAAGATCCTTTCCAACCCAAGCCATTCTATGATTCTATGCTGCTATAATTCTATGATTCTATATTTGTCTTAAAAGTAGATTTCTGAAATTCATACTCCATTTTTGTTGGTTTCAGATGTGTGGTGAACAGGTCTGTTTGCTAACTCCATAGTTTAAAGTTAAGCACCTGAATAAGACATTAATATAACCCCCTAAATATGTAAACAGGTTGCGTGCTGTTGGAGTGCAGTGTTGAATAAGCTAATGAAACATCAAACAGAATTGTGTGATTTTTATTAAGTCACTTTCAGAGACTTTCTACATGGAATTCATTGCTTATCATTCTGGTTTTTATTTTTCTTTCCATACAGACTTTTAACACAACCAATGTTACCAAATTATGCCCAGGTGCTCAGTGTACTTTTGCATTTTATGGAGGAGAAAGTCTGTACCATAAGTACATCTTCATCTTTCAGTTAGCCAATGCCTTTGTTTTTCTCTGGCTGGTAAACTTTGCAATTGCACTGGGTCAGTGTACCCTTGCTGGTGCCTTTGCCTCTTATTACTGGGCCTCTCGAAAACCAGCTGATATTCCACTGTGGCCACTCTTCTCTTCCTTTGGACGGGCAATACGGTAAGACCGTGAAGCTGGATGTAATCCTTGTTATGTGTTCAACAAGTGCTGTTTTTACAATTTGGGAAGCCAAATGGAGAATATCAAATGAAAGTGCTTAGTCAGGAAAATGTAGTTTTTAGGGGAATGCCAAATCCAGTAGCCCAGTAGAGGCAAGGCAGCTGCAGCTTGATGTCCCCCAGTTCAATCAGTTACAAGGAAGAGCAGTTATTCCCAGTAGGTGCACACACCCAAATACATGTATACAACAAATATATACACAGCTGACCATGCAGATCAACAGACACACACACAGAGCACTTGCACAAACAGCACTAGCCCCAGTAGCTTCATCCTGTTCCCTTCTGATCAGGACTCCTGACTGTTGAGGATGATGGTCTGTTAGTGTATGTAATTCCCACTAATGGACTTTTATCCAATTGTATATATATAATATAAGGTGCATATACCACCAGTAGCCTGGCTCAGACACTTGATCTATCCAATAGCTGGCCCCTGGATCTCCTAATTCCCCAGTTGCTGGCAGCTGGATCTATGTGACCCTGAGGCCCACAGCCCCACTCCAGTTGCTGTTACAGACTCCATCCCTCACGGACAGACACACAGATACACAGAAACAGACACACACACACACCCCTCTCAATAACCCCCAGACATTATGGTCTCTCTGGAAGTTGTCTGGGACTCCTGGTTCCTCCTGTAGTTAGCCTCTCCAGGTGGCTTTCCCTTAGAGACAGACACACAAACAGGTCTCAGTTAACATGCAGACCCGATGGTCTCTCTAGCAGTTGACCAGGACCCTCAGGTACCTCTGGCAGCCGACTCTTCTTGTGGTCTCACCTTTAGAGAGACGCAAACATACTTGGCTCCCAAGCTACTTAAGCTACTCACTAGCTAATCAACCTTAACATCCACTAGCAATCACACTCACATACTATTAGTTGCTTCAGTTGCTAGCATCACAGCTCCACTGACCCTCTGATGTGTGGTCTGCGTCAAGCTGCTTGCACTTAAAAATCCATCCCCACACACATCCACACAGAAAAGAGTCCCTCACCCAGGAAAACAGAAATGCAATTTAATAAGGTAGGTCAGACTGTGCTGATCAGGTGCAGTGCATGGCCACAGAAGGTGTACTAATGTGTAGCTGTTTACATGCAACTTTTTATCCCCTTATTCCTCAATTTTTCCTGCATTTATTCCTCCCCAAACTACATTGATATCCCTCTTAACCTGCCTTTGATTCCTCCTCCCCTAAATATCCCATAGTAAGTCTTGCGCTATCCCAAAATGCTCTAATTCTCTTCCCCTGTATCCCATAATGTGTCCAATACCCCTAGTCATTAACACTGCCCAGTCCAAAAAGTGCTCAAGGAATTCAATTCCATTGATTCATCTTGATGGGTTTCACGCCTGGGCCATGAGGCTGATGGCTCTTCTGGGACAGGCGTCCTTTCCTCTGAGTGCATTGTTTGGGTTCCCCCACCTGGAGATGAGCCTTTCATGGGACAGTCCATCTCCTGTGATGGGCATGGGAGGAGCAAGGCAGTGCATTATTCAGGATGCACACTCCACCATTTTTGCTGTGCTCCCCCCTCTCCATGCCCTAACCCATTGGTCATTAGAGGACAGCAAGACCAGGGAGGATCATCCTCCTGTACTCTGCTCTGGTGAGGCCGCATCTCAAGTACTGTGCTCAGTTTTGGGCCCCTCACTACAGGAAGGACATTGAGGCCCTGGAATGCGTCCAGAGAAGGGCTATGAAGCTGGTAAAGGGCCTGGGACACAAGTCCTGTGAGGAGCGGCTGAGGGAACTGGAGTTGTTTAGTTTGGAGAAGAGGAGGCTCAGGGGTGACATTATTGCTCTCTACAATTCCCTGAAAAGAAGTTGTGGGGAGCTGGGGATCAGCCTCTTCTCACAGGTAACTAGTGATAGGATTAGAGGGAATGGCCTCAAGCTGTGCCAGGGGAGGTTTAGGTTGGAAATTAGGAGACATTTCTTCTCAGAAAGAGCAGTCCAGCAAGAGTAGTTGGAACGCGTTGCCCAGGGAGGTGGTGGAGTCACCGTCCCTGGGGAGGGGTGTTCAAGGAAAGGTTGGATGTGGTGCTTAGGGAAATGGTTTAGTGGGTGACATTGGCAGTAGAGTGATGGTTGGACCAGATGATCTTGAAGGTCTTTTTCAACCTTAATGATTCTATGATTATTAAAAGTTTGGTGCTTCCTGTCAACTTAGAGAAGGATGCCCTGATTCATGAAGTGCCTAGTTTACTAATAGCAATTAAGGAATAAACACTTTTAAAACATAGGTATAAGATTGACGTAGTCATAATAATCTTTTGATACATAAAGCCTCTCTTGACTTTATGAGACAATTGATTCACAATCTACCTTATAATTAGGCTCCTATAGTTATCTCCCATGGACACTCTGTCCAGATTAGGATTGACTTTATTCTAGAATAATTTATTTTCCAAAACTGCTCAAAGGGATTCAGTAAAAGTGAATGAATTGTAGTGATCTAAGTTGTGCCACACGCTCTAAGCAACCTGAGGTAAGAGAGTCATTACTACTTCGGCAGGGGGGTTGGACGCGATGATCTCTGGAGGTCCCTTCCAACCCCTACAATTCTGTGATTCTGTGATTACAGCTTGGCACAGGCTTTGTACTTATCTTTTTAGCTGATAGTTTGTGCTGGTAGGGAATGTTTAGCTATGCCATTGTGATTAAGACATAAAGTATAATTAGAGCCAACTGCTGTGAATACAAGCCATTAAATAGCATTTAATTTGTTTCAGGTACCATACAGGTTCACTGGCATTTGGTGCTTTAATTCTTGCAATTGTCCAGCTTATTAGAGTAATACTGGAATACTTGGATCACAAACTGAAAGGTGAGATTTATGAATCTGCTCTAGCTTATTAAGAACTCCTTTTGTAAATGATTTCCTGACTTTCCCAAGATGTTTTTTGAGCAATTAAAAGAGATGAATTCCACATTAGCACTAGCCATTTTAGTTCAATTCAAAATCAACGAATTTGTGCTGATTTACTCAAATTGAGTAAATTGGGAGTTTAATGCAGAATTCATTCAGGACATGAATATGATCTAACTTAAAGCTAGTGAGCTAAATTTGGTTAGGAAAGAGAGTCCGTACATAGAAGAAAAGAAATATTTCTGGTTTTGCCACAATGTAAGAATTTATTCTGAATAGATTTCTTTGTTCTGAAGACTGTTCATGAATTCTATGATGTACGCTCTCCTTTTTTCAGGTACACAGAACTCCTTCACTAGATTTCTACTCTGCTGCCTCAAATGCTGTTTCTGGTGTTTGGAAAAATTCTTAAAATTTATAAACAGAAATGCCTACATCATGGTATGTGTTGTCTTTGCATGTGGTCTCCCCTGTCTGGGATGGTAAAATAACCTAGCTACTTCTAGTTGGTCAACAGCCAGCAGTACTAGAATATGCTGAATAAATAATGGCATTTATAGGAGTTTTCAGGAATTGCATGTGGTACTGCCATGAAAAAGTAAGATTTTTTTCCTTCTTCTAAGCTCAGCCTTTTCTTGACTGTCTTTTTCCATACTCCATGCTCCACAAAGTAAGTGGAAAAGGATGGCATAACTGGTTAACTTCCTCTCTGAATCAGTGGCTGAAATCCTGATTTCAACAGGAATGTTATCTTGTTTTGTATCGCATGTTGGACACTTCTTTGTGGTGGCAGGATTTGAATAAGGAAGTCAGAAGGCACGTGGTGTCTGTATTTGCTCCTGGAAGTCAAAAGCACAAATTGTACTAGCAGCAGCAGTGATGTTACTCTGAAATAACCCTTGTTATTTTAGCTTCCTGAAGAGAAATTCCAGATTTTCACCTAAATAGACATACACAGATTTCACCCTAGGATGTTCTGACTTGAAACAACTTCAGTGATTGAAAATGACAGTCACAGATGTTATCTCAAAGGAGGTGGCTGTAATGAATCTATTATAACCCACTGTTCTAACAAAAGATATTTCCAATTAATGCTGTCTTGAAGAAGAAGTATTCTTTTTGAATATCTTTTTTACAGTTGGCAAACGGACTGTACTAGAACCAGAAGAGGTTTTCTAGAATATCTTACCCTTGTGGACACTATTCCAGAAAGAAAAAATGTTTTTGTTCCTGTATAGCTTTAGCTGCCATGCTTTATGTTGATGTAAATCTACTGACTTTGATACTGGTGTTGCTGATTTATTCTCCAGAACAGAGTCTGGTTTAAGTCAATATCTAAATGGGTCAACTCACTTTTGCTCTACAAGCACCTGTTCCTTTCTGCTGGCTATAAATCTTACATGGGTAACTAGCTAAGTGAGAAGAATCCCTCAGCAAGTAGCATTTTTGCTCTGCTTGGAAAACTAAGTACTGAATCTGCTGCCTGCAAGATCGCAAGGGGTAGCACACTCACAAACAGGTGATTTGGAGGGGAAAGATGGATGATATTCTGTTGCAGCTTGATGGGAAGCATCGATAGATAATAGGTGATTGGGGGATTGTTCCTTTATGTTCATCTGAGTGTTCCATGGCCACAGATTAAAAAGAACTATGCATTACATGTAGTATGATTCTTAAATACAAAGAGGTATTCTGATTATTTAAAACACTTAACAACTACTATTGTTTTGCAGATTGCCATATATGGTAAAAACTTCTGCACCTCAGCAAAGGAGGCTTTCTTTCTGCTCATGCGAAATGTGGTGAGGTAAGGGACCATCTCCCAGTCCTTGGAAATGTCAGGTTTCCCTGCTATTGCACGATGAAGACACACTTCCTTCCTCTCCTACCTCTACTCCAACTATTAATGTAAGCTGGTTCTGTCCCATGACACGACCATCACTTCTAAAAGCCAGTGTGTAAGAGCAAGCTCTCTGGCACAGTAACCTGTGCAAAGTTGATCTAATATAGCAGTTTTGTTTTGATTGCTTGTTTAAAATCCTAAGCACCCAATAGATTGTAATAGTGCCTCCAAGGAACTAATGGAGTCACTGAGAGGAGATCTATGGGTATACAGCAATGCGATACTCATAATCTATTGTTTGTGTGCTTCTTGAGCGTTTGTCCACTTGCTTTCTCTCAAAAAGGAAAACTGAAAGACCTAAGTCTATAGATTGCTCCAGAAAGCCTATGGGGTGTTGAAATGTGGCAAGAAAGAAGAGGGAGTACTCTCAAAAACAGTGTGTTTAACATAATTAGATCTTCCCTGGTGCTGGGAACTCCCCAGGTCTGTTTCCCCGCTATCAAGATTGCTGCCAAACTCCCTGTTCTCACCAGTACTTCATTGTTCTTGGCTGTTCCTGTAATACTGTGGGATCAAAAAAGAATGGGAGAAGAACCTGGGAGCAGGCCATGTTGATGCCATAGCAGACAATCTAAGCAAGAGGCACAGTAAAACTGGTTAGGTAGTTTATTTAGTGAAGAACAGGGAGCAGGAAGGTAATGGAAGGGGATGCTGAAAGGCAGCAAAATGGAAACAATGCTTAAGAAAGAGGAGGAAAGGACTGGAGATGGGAAAATTGAGTACGTATCAGAACAGTGGTGCCCACATTGTGTAGTGCTTGTGCAATAGGAAAGAGAAGCTGCATTTGTTTCGTCTCAGAACCACTGCTTCACCGTCCTTTGTGCTTCTGCTCTAATCAGTAAAAGCAACAACTAAAATATAGGTATATAATTTTATGGTTTTGAACAGAAATTTTTTTATCTTGTGTATTTTACTTCTATTGCTGAACTCTGACAGGCTAAATATGATTTGTTCTTTTTAAGAGTTATAATGTTTATTTTTCATGGTAGTCAGTACTGTATACTGCGATCTGCATAGCATTCAGTGTTGTCATGAGACTGAATATGCAAAGCTCATTTTCCATGCCATTATTTACCTGAAGTTTCTGGTAAGACAGGCGGGCAGGCTTTCAAGCAGAAACTCCCTGCTGTTGCTTTCAGTGAAGGCTGCAGATTTACTGTCAATTTTTTTGTCTACCTCCATTCATTCATCTGTGACTGTCCCTCTGCTTTGCAGCCTCTTACCTTCAGTGTTGTACCATGATATCTTAAGATAGTTCTGTAGATTTGGCATGATCTGGAGTGATGAAATGTGGCCAGATGGGACTAAGTGAAAAGAGGACATACCAGCAATCTACACAAACATTGCTTTTTGTTATGGTGTGTACTTTGCCTCTTCTGGGCTGGTTTATCTGTGACCTAAAAGAAAGATTGAAATAAAGATACATTTTTATTTTTATTTTTTTATCATCAAGAGCAATGAAGAGTTTCCAAGTGCTGCAGCAGTGTTGCTGCATTAAGGCCTAATTCAACAAAAGGCTCAGTGCTTTTTTTGCCTCACAGGATTAGGTTATAACAAAGTCCATCTCAGTGTTGCTTTTCTGCATTGTTATACTGTCAGTCTGTGAAACCAGCAGTAAACAGCTTCTTGGCCACATTTTGTCAATTACCCATAGATGTAAGGAAAAAGAATACAAATGTCTGGTTTGTGATGGTTATATATCATGTCTTTTGCTGAACAGAGTCGCAGTTCTGGACAAAGTTACAGACTTTCTTTTATTCCTGGGGAAAATTCTCGTTGCTGGTGGTGTAGGTAAGCTAATCGATTTTTTTCCAAATTGTATGTTCTTATTTTCTGATACCTACAAGTGTGCCTCCCATATTCATATATGCTTGGTTAACAGTTGGAGGTTCTCCTTGGTCTGACTATTTGGGAAGCTGTTCCTATATCCAAAGATTTTCAAGACTGAACCGAAACAAATATATATTTTTCCCATTTTTTTTTTCTCTGTATGGTCATAATAATATCACTTAGATGCAGAGGGTTGGATTAGATTAGGTATAAGGAGGAAATTCTTTACTGCGAGGGTGGTGAGGCACTGGAACAGGTAGCCCACAGAAGTTGTGGATGCCCCATCCCTGGAAGTGTTCAAGGCCAGGTTGGATGGGGCTTTGAGCAATCTAGTTTAGTGGGAGGTGTCCCTGCCCATGGCAGGGAGGTTGGAACTAGATGATCTTTAAGGTCCCTTCCAACCCAAACCATTCTATGATTCTGTGATTTCTGTAACTGCTTTTACTGTGTTTGCATGTGTTACTAGCACAAGGACTTCTGCAGACAAAGCATCATAGCTGGATCAAATCAAATTCACAACCAATAAGTCAGTCATAATCTGTTCTCCCTCCATGAGAACTGAGCAAACTTGCACATGACATTCAGCTGGCAGCAGACAGCACACATACAAGAGGAGATGGTACAGATCTGCAGGAGATGGGCCTGAAGCTCTGCTGTATTAAAGCCCATTCAAAAGGATTTCCAAGCCATAGGAACAAAATAGAATATTTCTAACATCTTCATAGAGTTTTCTTTGTTACCACAAAATATCAAAAATCATTTTTGAAAATTCATATAATTCATGGTTTGCTATGATAAAAAATAGATTTTTTAAAATTTAAGCACTTTCAGAAATTCAAGTTGGCGGTATTTCATTACAGCTTTTCTAAATTGTGACAGCAGTTTCAAAATATTGTTATACTAATATACGTATTTTGTATTCTGTATACTTTAAAAGATTACTAATGAATGATATTTTTACTAGAAACAGAAAATTAATACCAGGACCACATCTATTTTTTTTTTGTCATTACTGTGGTGTGACTTTCAAGATGGGCAGCAAATTTGATTCGAAACACATTTTCTGAAATGCTAGCCATGAAATACTGAAATTCATTCATGTCTTCTTTCTGTTTAAGAATAAATCTTTTTGTCTGTTTCTGTTTTAAATGCATTGTTCTATTCTAAATTTATTATTCTGTTTATCACTAGCACTGTCATTTCTCTTTTTAATCTGAAATAGTTAAGTATTTCTTCAAGCAATAAAATCTAAAGCAGCAGGATTTTGCTCACTTGATTCCTTATTTTAGAAAAATCCACCTGGTGGTCTTAGTTATTATTCCATTCTATTGTCTTTTTCATCATTATTTATTAAATCCAGTAGAACGATGAAATAAACCAATTGATTAAAGTCATTTTGGGCCCATGGATATCTTTACAGTAATTGATTCACTTGCATCTCTCTCCTGTTCAGAATACAGATCCAGGAGATAATTAGTATGGAGGAATTAATTGTTTACAAGATCTTGTAAAAACCAGCCTTGGATCTACTATCTGTTGGTTTTGTTTCATCCATTCTTTAGCTGTTAGAAGATCAGAGTAGCCCTAGGAATCACTAACCTTTTGTGCTTCTTGCAGGTGTTCTTGCATTCTTTTTCTTCACACAGAGAATACCAATCTTTGCACAGGAAGCACCAGCATTAAATTACTACTGGGTACCATTGTTGGTAAGGCAACTGTCTAATCCTCTGAACACTGCAGGCAACTTGAGGTGTTCAGATGAGACAGGGCATGTTCTGGTAACAGCTCCTGTCATGCTCTCAGTGACATACTACCCACTGAAGTGAGGAGTGAACTGCTATACTCTACTCCTCCGGATCCTTCAGGCAGAAGTGTCACTGCAATGACTCTGCACCTTCAGAGAAATTAGTTTTCACATCTGCTTTGCTCAGACTTTCCAGATAGCAAAGGCTGGTGGTGAGGCACCAATGACAGTGGGGATTATAATGAAAAAGGTCTGTGATGCATCTTTTCTCCTTGTAGCCCTCATAGACTCTGGAACAGCTCCAGGATGAGTCATTCTTTAGAATAATATCTTGAAGGAGTTCAGAATGTTCTTGGCATATAATCTCTGTGGGGGTTGAAATGGCTCCAATTTGGCAGCTGAAAAACTGGTGGCTACTGCATGTTAGGATACAGCATCTTGAACCTGTAATACCTTTTCACATTAGTAGTAACATCTGATAGAATTACGGAGCTGCAATTAATTCTACCAAAACTTGCTTAGCAGACTAGGCCTCTTATTTGTGTTAATACTGCCATATTGATGACAAACTAACGTTTGGGGTTTTATTGTGCTTTGTTTTTTTTTGTAGACTGTCATTATTGGCTCCTACCTAGTTGCACACGGGTTCTTCAGCGTCTATGCAATGTGTGTCGATACGCTTTTCCTCTGCTTTTGTAAGTACTGAGTTTTGTTTCACTAATATCTGAAAGAATTCTGTGGCACTCTCAAAGGGACTACTGTTCAATTTTTCCAGCCAGAGAATACTAAAATCATAGAATCACAGAATCATCTTAAAAGAAATCAGTTGATCTCAAATTAGGACATAATTATAAGAAGAGGATGTACTTCCTACAGAACACATTCCCTTTTCTAGACTTAGAGGATTAAAGAAATAAACATACTAATTTCTATGATGAAAGTCATTTTGGTAGGTCCAAGTGAAAGTTACGTGGTAGTGATTGTTCTCACAACTGACAAATTATTACATATTAAGGGAATACTGAAATAGTAACAGTCTTGATCTATCATATCCACAGCGATCACTGAGGTAAGATAAACATGATAGTACTGATTCTCCTCTTACAGTAGCATAAATGCTTTGCTTCCTCTGAATCATAACCATATTTAAACACTCACCTTCTTAACTCTGCTTCTCTAGGAACTAAAGTTAGGATCAATTCTGGAGATACTGGGGTGTCAAACAATCACAGGAACGAAATCAGTCAGAAACATTTTTTGGCATCCTCATATGCAGCTTTACTGCTATAAGTAGAAAGAATAGCCTTCTGTAGAGTAGCTGTATTTCACTTCTTACCTCTGTGAAAGTTTAGAAGTGTTCCCACCAAAGAAAGCAAGGAATCATGATGATTTTTTCTAGTCAATGAGGTGGTTACATCAATTGCAAGGCAAGTGAGAAGTCTGGACACGTGTGTTCATGTATTGCCATCTGTGCAGGATATTGATAATTATACTTGGGTGTTAAGAATGAAGATACAAATGATTATGTTTGGGTGCTACAATGACACCTGAGTCTCAGTCTTACTTGACTTCTGTAGAGTTGCAGTAATGGCTGCATTTTCTGAAGGAATCAGACCCAAATAATTCAGTCACGTTGTTGATTTCACATCAGTAGGTAGCTAAGCACTACCATGCAGCTCTCTGTCCTCCAGTGGAGGACAGAGACAGGGGTTGAAAATATGATGAAAAAATATGATGAAAAGAAACTAATAAAATATGATGAAAAAAGCTAATGGATTGAGGTAAGGACAGGGAGACCACTCACCAAGTACCATCACAGGCAAAAACAGACTTGACTTGTGAAAGATTGAGTATATCATCACTTAATAACAGAGTAGAGCAGTAAGAACTAAAAGTGAAATAAAAGCACCTTCCTCCACCCCCCTCCTTCTTCCCTGGCTCAGCTTCACTATTCATTCTTCTACCTCTTCCTCCCAGGTGGTGCAGGAGAATGGGGAATGGGGATTGTGGTCAGGCTGAAAGAATACTTTGTCAGATGCTGAACCGTCAAGGCGCCTCTCTTCCCAGGCTCCAATGTGCGGTCCCTCCCATGGGATGCCATCCTTCCCAAACTGATCCTGCATGGGCTTCCCACAGACAGCAGCTCTTCAAGAACTGCTCCAATATGGATCCATACTACAGGGTCCATCATTCAGGAGCAAACTGCTCCAACACAGGTCCCCCACAGGTGGCAGCTCCCATGAGATCACCTGTTCCTATGTTGGCTCTCACTGGGCCACATCCTCCTTCAGACCAGATCCATCTGCTCCACCGTGAGCTCCTCCATGGGCTGCAGTGTGGAGATCTGCTCCACCACGCACTGAAACAGGTTGACCACAGAAGCCGTGGATGCCTAGCCCCTGAAGTTGTTCAAGGTCAGGTTGAATGGGTCTCTGGGCAGCCTGATCCAGTGGGTGGCATCCCTGCCCATGGCAGGGAGGGGTTGAAACTAGATGATCTTTAAGGTCCTTTAAAAAAGAAAAAGGTCCCTTAAAAAATAAAGTTATGTGCCCATCTCGTTATTTTAAATTCATATTCTGTTTTACTTCCCATGCTTCCATTTTGTACTAGACAGTAGGAAATCCTATATGATATTGTGCACTCACAGCATCAGGTTTTCAAAAGAATTTCATCCTAATGAAGAAGGGTCCAATTTTAAAAAGTACTTAAATCCAAATCTCCCTTTAGGACAAAATGTCAGGCTGCTTTAGGAAAACTGGCCACCAGTGTGTAAACATGAGTGTTCCTGAAAATTTCCACTTAAAATGCCAAAACAAAGAAATGGAGAATAAAAAGGATATACTGCTGTCATTTTAAAATGGTTAGATGTGCGTGTCTTTGCTTTGTGTAAAATAAATTCTGGCTTGAGAAAACAGAATTTTTGGTGTCCTTCAGCAGTTTAACAATACAACTAAATTGCCTTGAGATTTGTTTAAAACGTTGGTTCTTTTGCTGTCTCCCTTCACCTCTCTTTCTCTCTCTCTTGTTTGTGTGTTTGTATTTGGTTGCACTGCTGTTTGCTGCTTTGGCTGCTTTTGCTGTGTAAATTCAGGTGAAGATCTGGAGAGAAATGATGGATCTACAGCAAAACCCTACTTCATGTCAGCTAGCCTTCACCGAATTCTAGGGAAGAAGGAACTGAGCCCTAAGAAGGCAGTAGGATAACATACAGTAAACCTCAACATCAAAACAGTATCAATTTTAATCAAAATGTGTATAAAAGGCACAAGTAAAAACAGTACATGATGCTTCTGGTTAATGGGTGATTCTTTTTTCCTTTTGCTTACATCTAAAAAAAATCAGCAACGTTGGTAATGTTTAACTAATTTAAACACTTAAGCTTGTGAAACAAGGCCACGTTTTAGTTTATAGAGTGCCTATGAAAAGGAAAATGTAAATTTGAAGCTTTTCTAAGTCTATAATAATGTTTTAATAACTTTTGTAACACAAGTTGCTGCCTTAGATGACAGCAGTTTTGATAAGATTTCTTTTTATAAGTGTATATTTGTAAAAGATATTCAGGCAATTTTTTGAAAGCACTACAATGTAACCTAATTAGCCATAAGAAGATAGTTTGAGATTCTCTGGTTAACCAGGAGATGCTACTAAATTTGTAAATATGGTGCTATGATTGTATTTTTTTTGTACATGCTGGTTTTCAGCTATTTAAACTGTGATTATACATGCATTAATGATTCCCTACACTGAAATATGTAGTAATATTTTAATCATATCCATGACTATTTTAAGAAATGATAGTATCATGTAGTCCCACAGAAGGAAATTGGAGAAGACTACAGTTGGTACTGGTTTAAGTGAAGTTTTCTATGAATAGTGCTTAAAAGATGATCTAATTCAGAAATGGTCCTTTAGCGCTTAAAAAAAAGTGAATTGTGGTTCACAGAAAAGGGGTTTCATCTGGTCCCAGATGCTGAATGTATCATTTCTAGCTGATGTGTAAGAGGGAGGTGCTTGTACTATCCCCTATCTTTAATCAAACTCTGATTATGTTCTACATTATGTAGACACTGAGCTGCACTGAAAGGAAAACCAAATTCAGACTTTTTTTTCCTTGAAGGAAAGTCTTAGCTCTATATGTACACAAGGAACTTCATTGTGTTTGCCTAGCTGGCAAAAGCTTCTTAGCAGACATTGCAATGACCACGTGGATTCTGAGGCAAGTGTGCTCTTTCTGCACACTTTTCTCTAAGCTTTCAGTGGCTCACTTGGTAAGATGTGAAGATAAGACATTGAACTTGAGTCTTACATGATACAGGATTAATTAGCTACCAAAAGATGCTCCAAAAGATTCAGTGCTCCAAAAGATTATTGGTTATTAGAACAAAATCTTTACAAAAAAATCACATTAACATTCTATTCAGGTCTATGAACCTCCCTTTAGTAGAACTATCACTGAGGTTAGTAACATCTTTGTTCATAGAAAAAGTCTTACACTCTCTCTGAGTACTTTTCAACTTTGTTACTGCCATGAGCTGAGCTGGAAACATTTTAACTTAATCTCATAACTACCCAAGGAAACAACTATATTCAGGTGTGCTCCTAGTTTTCATGGATTCCCCAGTACTGAATAAGGTACTCCATAACAATCCACTTTCCAGGACTGCCATGTGGCATACTTCTCCTAAATCTATGACAGGAATTCAGCTGCTGGAAATAGTTTTCTAGCCCAAGGAGTCCTTTGGTGTCATAAAGAGAAAGGCAAATTCTTTTCCAGATTATTTGAATTCAAATTTCTGGGGAAATTTATCAACAATACACATTCCAAAATGATTTTGCTCCCTGACTTACGGCTCCGACTGTCCTTCATGCAACAGATTTGAGGTTAAGTTAATGCACAAATGATTACCACCCATCTTCTTGAAGTCATGGGCATGATAGGATCTTGAAATCCTGTGAATGGAGGCAAAAGTGACAGGATGCTTCTATGCATTCCCTTATCCAGCTGCCACTGTAGTGCTTTCCCCTGAAGCAGAAATGAGTGTTTCATTTTTGGACTTAAATAATGTAAACTAAAGACTTACAGTTTCAAACATAGCTAATGACTGTGGGAACCTTTAGTTTTTGAGAACCCCACCTGAGATACCATAAACTTACAGAAAGGGCTGAGAAACATAGCTTCTGAAAATTGACTGGTGGTTTTCACTGACATTATCGTTCCTTTCTCATCACATGTGTGGCAATGAATATACAACCCCCCCATCGTTCTAATCTTGTCTGAGAATTAAGTCAATAACTTTATGAGGCATGTGTCACCAGTCCATGATTAGGTAACCTGCTGGTCTGTGATTATGGTCCATGCACTATTATCATTTTTGAACTACCATGTAATTAGTTTGCAGCTGAAGCAGCTGCATTAAGTAATCTATATTTCTCTACTGGACTCCAATGTCTTACTGGGATCTCAGCTGAAAAAGTGTATTTCTGAATACAGTATGCTTTTTTTATCATATGAATGTAACCATAGAGTTTATTAGGAATAAAACATAAAAGAAATAGTGTACAGTTATTTAATTAGAAGACTTTTGTAACAAACCTATGCATTTACTAAAGGAATTTCTAAAAGTGAAAGTTTTAAATTGCATTATTATTTATATACAGTAAATATATATGTGTGTATAAACTCCTCCACTCACTATTTTGTGAAAATTAATTATTTAGAATGTAAATGATCATCATTTATGAGAAGAAAATTTAAAAGCCATTTTCTTAATGACATAGTTAAGAGAACTGTGAAAATACAAAGCAATACCATGCAAATTTTGTAATCAATAAACTGAGTAAATAAATCATAATGATTCAATAGTAAAATTGGCTTTTTAAAATAAAATGCTATTAATGAATTAAGTAGAAAATAATGCAAGTATTTACTTGGAAAAAAAAAAATAAAGTTTTAAGATTAGGTTTTAATAATGGTTCCTAACGAATCCTGTGGAACACTGTCTGAAGACTTCCACGATGGGTACTAGTAGACTAGTAGCCATGTTTTTGGATTTGGACATTTACCTTTTTAGTATAAAATTTAGAATTCCATTCTTCACTTTAAAGTGGAACATGTGGCTACATACAACACAGTAAAGTATGTAATATATTCTTTGATCCTCAGCCCATGGAAGTCAGTGATAAAACTTCTACAAGGCACGGGCCAGCCCTGTATAGTGAGGCTGGTTATTATTCTGTGTGTACAGTCCAGTAAGTGGCAAAATTTAAGGAACTGACAGCCTGGATCTCATGGTCCTGTGGTTTGCAAGGGCCTCAGCAGGTGGTGGTGGGGCTTCTGAGGTCCTGCCCAGCTACTGACTGGGTGATTCTCCTCCTAGGGAAAGAGTTACAAAGACAGGATGGCTCTGCAGAAAGACCATTTTGCATGAATAAAACTTTTTTGAGGATCTTGAACAAGCAGAATGTAGAAACCAAGAGACAGGAGAAAATACCCACTGTCATATCCACGCAATCATGTTTGCTTTAATTATGGTTTGATTCACTGTGTCTCCTTGTGACACATTAAAGGATGGCTTTTATTTGCATGTATTATACCAAAGTTTTAATGTCAAGCCTTCAAATTTAAAAAAAAAAAAAAAAAACAAAAACAAAAATGCAACTCAAAAAAAAAAAAACAAAGCAAAGAAAAAAGTAAAATGGAATTATTTGTCATACTGAGGTTTTTTTCCAAGTATTATTCAGCAGTTGATTATTGTGAATTGGGTGTTATAAGGATGCTGAACAGTCTTTCAAACATTACTATTTAAAAGTATGAAATATTTTGTTATCGCATGTTCTGTAGTAGAGCAGTAAACTGATTTGGCAGACACAATATCAAACTTATTTTGGGACAGTCAATAAGTAGTCTAAAGATCAGTTATCACGGAAGTGACTGTGAGGAACAGACTGTCTTCTGTAATGTAGAATGTCTCCCTTTGACCAATTGCAGGTCTCTCAGCCTGGACAACTGTGTCCTCTTTGACAAAGTGCCTTAACTGGCTATTATTTTACCTGGCTTATATTTTTAAGTCTATTCACATCACATAAACTACACAACAGAAAAGGCTAGCTAGAAAACATGATGCTCTCTTTATTTGAATTTAACTGATAAAAAATTTAATTGCAGAAAAAAAATGTGAGGCATATTTAACCTGCATAATGCAGCATATGCAATTTTCCTGTTGCTGTCATCAGATCATGGAAGTATACTGTGTGGTCCAGGAGAAAGTATATGACAATTGTGGTGTTGCAAATAATTAAATAGAAACAGTGTAAGACTGTTCCAGTTTTAGTAGTAGATTTTTTATACCTTTAATTTATGGTATAATGAACTTCTGGGTATGGCCTATTCTGCTTTCAGTTACAATGATCTTACTCATTGTACCTGTGTAACTGTGGGGAGAACTGGGCTATTGCTACTTAGAAGAATAAAAAAAGCTAGCAAATACTATCCTACTGTAATACTATTTGTGTGTTCCCAAGCATAAAATTCATTCTCCATTTTAAGAATGATAATTTGTTGTTCTGGAAATGTTTTATAAATTATTCTAATTTTTTTAACTTTTTATAGAGGCAATTTTTGAGGTAATAAGTAATTTGTACTGTGGTGTAATCAAATAAGAAATAAAATGTTTCTTCATGTGTATGATTACTACTACTACTACTATTAAAATTGTTTGTTACAGAAAGTCTACAAACATTTGTCCCACATAAGGAGTTATAAAAAAATCACAAAAAGTCTATTTAAGGTTTAAGAAACGGAAGGGAGGTTACTGTCTGTTTCACTAATTAATGTGATTGTTAAGGTTATATTATTATCTTGCCAAAACCAAATTAACATGAGCACATGACAGTTTGAGCTCTAAAACCTATTTGCTTCTGCTGTGCAGAAATAGGAACGTATTGTTTAAATACCTTTGGTAACTAAAGCGTTTAATATTTAATTTTGTTGTTACTCACTGTTTTACAGCTCTTGGGGATTGTTCTAATAAAGATTTAGATACCAAGCAGAGTACGCCTGTTTTATGAGAAGCGCTGCGCAAGGCAGGGCACTGGTCCCGCTTCAGCCGCCAGCACGGTATCGCCAGCCCGCAGCGCAGCGGCGGGAGAGCCCGGCCCGGCCCGGCCCGGCCCGGCCCGGAGCGGAGGGGACGCCCCGGGCTGCGCTGCGAGCTCGCCGCGTGCAGCCGGCGGGGGGCGGCCACAAGCGACCGCCGAAGCGGAGGCACCGCGGGGAGCGGCCTCGGGGCGCTGGGCGGGCTCGGCGCTGCGGTGACCGCCGCTGAAGGTGGGAGTCGCGTCCTGGGACGTGGGGAGGCCACGCTCCGCCGCGCCTTGACGCGCGGAAATTCTTAATGCTGCTTGTATAGGCTTGGGGATCGTTTGTTCTGTTTATGATTCACATTTCTTTGAACCGCAGAAGAATAATACGTGACTTTTTAGCTGTACTTGTTTTGAAATCTTGTTTTACCAGACAAGGCATAGTTTAAATCAGCCAAATTCACACCTTGTAATTTGATAGAACTCTTTTTTTTGGGGGGGGGGTTTAGCAGACTCACCAAAAGCCATGTTTTTCTTCTGTCCTTGTGTGAAGTCCACAAAACTTCTATCATGTGCAGCGGGTTGACTGAGCCCTTTAGCTTTCACAGGAAATACTGCCATAGGTGTTGAAATCACAGCTGTAACTGTAGCAACCCAGAAGTGCTAGCCTCACCAGTGGCCCAGTGCCACAAATAGGGGAAAAGGGGCAGTGTCTCTGCCTGCAGTACATTTTTCTGTCTGACGGGGAAAAAATGAAATAAATAAAATAAAATAAAATAAAATAAAATAAAATAAAATAAAATAAAATAAAATAAAATAAAATAAAATAAAATAAAATAAAATAAAATAAAATAAAATTAAATAAAATAAAATAAAATAAAATAAAATAAAATAAAATAAAATCAATAAAATAAAATAGAATGTAATAGCATTTCAGAGATGAGGATGGATTTCAGTAGAGGCAGCACAGCAGCACTGGAGCAGTTATTTGGAGCTAGGACAAAAGCAGAACTTGAGCTCAAGGTTAATAATTAAGGTATGGACAGTAAGTCATTCCACATGTGTGGAGTCTTTTCTGAGGACACTTCTGGCCTTGAGCTATCAGTGCAATGAAATTGCAAGATAAAGTTTTTGAATTAGCACAAAAAAAGATGTGATGCTGACAGTTATGGACAACTGGGCATGGCTGTCATCTCATGCAGTGTGGCAACTGCTCTGGTAGGAGACAGCTAGAGATGCCTCAGTGGAGAAAGCATGGCTATCTGTTTGGGATTCAGTGACTGAATGGCAAATAACTACGTTCAGCAGACTCATGGGGTACACAAGAAGCTTTTATTTCAGAGTTGCCGCATGTCATTTAAGGCTAAATGCTCAATGTATTAGGCTCACACCAGAGGATACTACTGCTTAGAGAAAGTTAAGCGCTGTCACTTTTGTTGGGGAAGTTGGTGGGTTTGTGTTGTGCAGTCAGCAGTCTCGCTGGTCAATGGCCACAGCAGGAGACCGGTGCTTCTTGTACAGCACAGCTTGCAGCAGCACTGCAATGCTTTGCTGTGCAGAAGTCTCAAGTTTTCAGTGCCTCAGGAAGTGGATGTCTACCAGTGACAGCTGCTGGAAAAGTAGAATTTAAGTGGTGACAAGGCAAATAGCATACAGAGAGGCAAATGGCTCAGCCCTGCAGGTTTGGATGTGGTCAAGTTCAGTCCCAACTAGGGACTGAAAGGGTGGAAAGGCCTTGCAGAGCGATCTGGACTGATTGAGGAACTGGGCGATCACCAATCGCAAGAAGTTTAACAAGACCAAGTGCCAGGACCTGCTCCTGGGAAGGGGCAACCCTGACTATACATACAGACTGGGTGGCAAGACGCTGGAGAGCAGCCCCACAGAGAGGGATCTGGGGGTTGTGGTTGACAGCAAGTTGAATATGAGCCAGCAGTGTGCCCTGGCGGCCAGGAGGGCCAACCATATCCTGGGGTGCATCAAGCACGGCATCGCTAGTCGGTCGAGGGAAGGGATTGTCCCGCTCTGCTCTGCGCTGGTGCGGCCTCACCTCGAGTACTGTGTGCAGTTCTGGGCACCACAGTACAGAAAGGATGTGAAACTGTTGAAGAGTGTCCAGAGAAGGGCAACAAAGATGGTGAAGGGCCTGGAGGGGAAGATGTATGAGGAATGGCTGTCACTTGGCCTGTTCAGCCTGGAGAAGAGGCTACTGAGGGGAGACCTCATCAAGGTCTACAGCTTCCTCACAAGGGGGAGTGGAGGGACAGGTGCTGATCTATTCTCTTTAGTCACCACTGATGGGACCCAAGGGAATGGTGTCAAGCTGAGGCAGGGGAGGTTCAGGCTGGATATCAGGAAGAGGCTCTTCACTGAGAAGGTTTTCGCACACTGGAACGGCCTCCCCAGGGATGTAGTCAAGGCACCAAGCCTGTTGGAGTTTAAGAAGCGTTTGGACTGTGCTCTTAGTCATACGGTCTGAATTTCTGTGTAGACTTGTGTGGTGCCAGGAGTTGGACTCGATGATCCTTGTGGGTCCCTTCCAACTTGGGATATTCTATGATTCTATAAACTACATAATAGAACTGTAAAAACCATCTTCAAAAGGATACTAGTGTTTCCTGAACGTGATTCAGCAACTGGGCTGACAAAGGCCCCATAATACCAAAGGAGGAGCAAGCCCTGCAGAGAAGAGTGACCTCCCCATTGCGTGGAAGAGCTAAAAGACACTTTTGCTTTACAGTAAATCTTCATGAAAGCATGCTTATTATTTTTTTATTAACATTTTGATCAGATGCAAATATAGCAAATATATATATATATATTCCATGCTTTTTGTACTGTAAAGCTTCAAGCTCACTTCTGACCATAGTGATAAATAACAACAACATCAATAATAGTAAAGCACTGTGTATGCTCAAGTACAACATCATCTTTTAGGTTCAGGTAATCATGTATAGCCATGCAGAATCTATCATAGTGAACTTGCTGAAAGATACGTTTGTAATATAAATGATATTGCAAGGGGATTTTGGAGAATAGAGGACCTTTACTATGTGTCTCATATGTACGTAGTTATTTTAATTAAATCTGGATTTTTTTTTTTAAACTACCTCAATATCTCCTTTTAACACACATGGTCTGTTGGAACTGACTATATATATATTGTCCTTCAGAAAATGTCAGGCTTACTAACAAAATTGCCTTCTTGCCTTCCTTAAAATGTGTTTTCAGATTGATGTGTTTTATATCTCACATGATTTTCTTACCATCCATATCACATCTAAATCTACCACTGGCTGCAGGCCATAGAAACTTTAAGCCACATCCAGATGAATTCAAAACATAGCCTTATTTTCTCTATTGTACCAGAATTCTGATTGCAACTCTTTCCCAGGGATCCTACATCTCTTTCAAGGTTTGTTCTTTCTAGTTGCTGTTACCGAAGGGGAGACTCATGCCACGCAAGCCTCCCTTGCAGGCATGGGGTGCGGTCTGATAACCCATGCTGCCACTTGATGGGATGCAGCATGAATGCTTGGTTTTGGTTGGTATGTCTGCCCTCACCCCTGGCAGGAGGGAGATGGGAGGAGACTTGTCACTGCCCTCTCTGGCACTATGCATCCTGATTGTGCTGCAGTTGCACTGGACAGAGTAGTGGTGCTGACTGACTGAAATTTCTGCTGAAGAAGGAAATTACACCGTAACTGATCTGTTATAGTGAAACAGACCCTAGTCATAAATATAGGATCAAAATGTTTCTGCTTTTGACTTGGCCAGTGTGTGATGTGTACCACCTGTGATGTTTCTGCAGTTTGACTTTGCAGATGAACATTACTGTTAGCGCGTTTTATTCTAAGACCTGGCATGTTGCTCTGCAAATCCACACAGCTGCAGATGGCTTGGAGAGAGAAAGGAAGGGGCTGTTTTATACAGTGCTTCATAATGCAGTTTCTGGTTGCCATCATTTTCAACACATCTGACCAACTCAATTTCCTGTCTTGAATCAACTTTCATTTCATTACGTCCCAAGTTCTTATTTCTCTTGGTTTGGTTATGCTCCGCGGGTGATCTATTTTAATTTTGCAGTCTGAAAGAGCCCAAGATTGCTATTTGGAAAAGAATCTAAGTAGTCTCAGAAGAAGGTCGTGCATTTAATTTGCTTCAAATGATAATTTTAAAAGATTTTTTGTTTGTTTGTTTTTATTTCACTTCTTCCTTTTAAATTTCATGCAGTATCATTTTCTTACAGAAATACTAAGTACTTGAATAGTACATACTGGTATGATTAAGCTCATGAGTGTTATGTCGTGTGAGAATATTAACAACGATCCAAAACAGTTTAATTTTATAATATAATCCTCAACTGTAGTGATTCTGGAGCTTTTAAAAAAAAGGTGTTACCTTTGTGAGCTTTATATTACTGGTTCTTTGTGTCCAGAGGTGGCAATTCTTTCTGAACTGAAGTAATGACAAGAAAATGGTAACTGCATGTTTGCACCCATTGTGAGGAGTAGGTCTTAGCATTTTAGTCCACTACAAAGAAGCCTGTGCAGATTCCTGCAGACACACTGAAGATAAAAATGAATATTGAAAGGTAAGGTTTCTACGGATTTGAGTATGTGTAACATACAGCCAAAATAATTATTTTTTATTTAAGATGGTATTTTGGGAGAGTGGAATGAACTTTCCAGTAAAATATAAATAAGAGGAATTAGCCCCATGAAATAAGTAAATTCCTGTTGGAAACCTCACTGAATGTGTTGTTCAATGGAAACAAAGTCAGTAACCGTGGAGAGAAGTGTTGTGCTAGAACCGTGCATATTCATGACATGCAAAAAGCTAGATTGGCTCCTCATGACTCTATTTAAAAGTGCCTCCGTTTTCACATTGCACTACTCAGCTTTCACAGACCTTTCTCCCATGGAAGTGAACTGTGGGGTGGAATCTGTCTCTGACTCCCTTAGCTTACCTTTGTAGAACCTACTCTGCAAGTAGCTCTGTTACAAGATGATGTAATTTAATCTTAGTTTTAAGATGGAACATCTGCTTTTGTCTTACCCTGAATTTTTATAGGTACTGTCAATGCTGTGGTTTCAGTGTGTGTGTTCCTTCCTCAGTGCGCATTCTGCATGAGAGAGGCTGCAAACGCTTCTCAATATAGTTTTGAGAACTGTTAATGGAATGATTGCAATAACAAATTGTTATTGGTCAATGGTAAATTAAAATTCGGTGGCTGTGTTACTGTAAAGAGGACGAATCTTCAGTCATTGCAGTGGCTGCAGTGCTAAAGCTAGGACTGGGGAGACTAACCAGCAAGAGTAGAGAGAAAAAAAAAAAAAACTGTCAGGAAAGGGATACCTTGCAGCTTCTTGGTCTTCTGTTTTTGGAATCACTCAGCTCTCACATACCATTTAACACATGAGTTCAAAATCTGTGTGGTCCACTGACTATGAACGCTCACATCTTGGCTGGTGCTGCTTAGCATCACACAACATGTATTTCCAATCAGAGTTTATTTAAATAAAAGGTTATTTTTGTTTATCATCACATGAAATTAGAGCTAATTTAATGTCACCCATAAGAAGTTCTTACTCAAGAACTTTAAAAAAAATAATGGAAAAGCATGTGGCTGACAAAGTACTATTTACTTGCTTATAACTGCTTATTGTATTACATTTTAAGTGTCTGTGTACATAATAGAGGAATGCTAGCATTTCTGCTTACTATTTCTGAAATTATTAAAAAAAGTGGCTGTTAGTTTTTCCTACATTCAACAAATTGCAGTTTACATCCTATTTAAATAATATTTTTATGTTTAGTTTTCTTGGATAACTTGCTGACTGACAGTCAAAAAATAAAATCACACATTTCCTTGTGTGACTTTTTAATGAAATAGCTGTCTTTCAAATGCAATAGCTTAATTTTCAAATTTAAAAATGTAACTGTTTTGTACTCTGGTGTACTCTTGTTCTAGGTTTATCATATTTTGTTTATAGGAGGTTTGGAGCAAAAGACAGATTTTTTCCCATGAGATCAACTTGATAGAAAATATTGGTGCATTATGTGATGTCAGCTGTTATAAGATACCATTCTTGGGGGTAGGAGGGATTGTTCCCATTGAGATGTGGGAGAGTTTTTTTTTTTTAAAAAAAAAAAAATAACAACAAACACACAAGCAAGACAGCACTGTCCAAAACAGATCTGATACATAGTAATGTACACACCCAACAGGGAAATGCTCCTTATGAGATGTGTGGGGAGGAAACCCAGGGAGAGTTGTATAGAGAGGATGTGTTGTTTGCAGGCAGGAAAAGAAGTTGTGAGATCTTGAGGTCTTTTCCCAGGAGTACTGTTGCATTGCTGTATGTTTACTTGTGTAGATGAAAAATAAATAAACAAAAATTAGGGGTTGTAGAAGGGAAAAGATGAGCTCTAGAAGGGAGAAAACTAACCAAAAGAAAGGCTGAGAGAGCTGGGGCTGTTCAGCCTGGAGAAGGCTCCATGGTGACCTCATTGCAACTTTTTATAAGACCCCTTCAAGTACCGAAAAAGACAGAGAACAACGTTTTACTCAATCAGATGATGACAGAACAAGGGGGAATGGGTTTAAATTAAAAGAGGGGAGATTTAGATTAGATGTTAGGAGGAAATTCTCCCTTAAAAGGTGGTGAGGCAATGGCACAGGTTGCCCAGAGAAGCTGTGGATGCCTCATCCCTGGAGGTGTTCAAGACCAAGCTGGATGAGGCCCTGATCAAGCTGATCTAGTGCGTGGCATCCCTGCCCATGGCAGGGGGATTGGAACTGGGTGATCTTTAAGTCCCTTCTGACCCAAACCACTCTATGATTTTTTTTCCCCTGTCCTGCTGAGGAGGGGGAGAGAGTTGTGTGGTGGGTACCTGATGATCAGCCAAGCTTAGCCCGCCACAAACCCTTTTGTGTGGTTAACACCACACTCCATACTCCCTGGAATTTATATGGCTGAGGTAGACTCCCAGATAGCTGAATGCATACATGATATCCTTTATGCAGCGATGGGGAAAAGTGTGTTATATTTCTGGATGTTGTGCTTACACATAGAGACATATCTGAAAGAGGCTATAAATTATATTGACAGTATTGCAGCAGCTTATAAACAATTGAACTTCTAAGTCTGAGCTCAGAAAAAAGAGTTACTTCCTTTATTATGAATACACTGTCAGGTACCTTGGACATTTATTTTCTGCAACAAATCTCTTAAGCAGCATGAGAGAACTAAGTAAAGTTAGGCAGTATAGCAGTATATTCAATGCCTTAGTCAAACAGAAAAGATGTCACGTATCTTATAAATTTCCTTGCTGAACTAGCCAAATACATACTTAGAAAAAAAAAGTCCAGATTAAGAGAAAAGATGTCTGCACAGGTCTAAGAAACAACAAAATAATGTGAAACCAACTGAATGTTAGTGGTATCTATCAACACAAATTTTTTAAGTATATTTCAATATATAAATATTAATATATTTATTATAAAAATATATTATTTATTATTGTTGCTATATATTATTATATATTATAAAATGTAAATATTATAAATAAAATATTACATAAAATATATTAAGTGTATTTTAATAAAGTATAAGGCTATTTTTGCCTCGTACTTAATTGTGCCTGTGTACTTCTGGCAGGAGAGGGATAAATTATTTCCTCTTAGATATACTAAGGCATTAGCTATGGAACAAAACCACTAAATAACACCTTCATCCAGGAAAGCTTGCATTTTTAGCTCTTAAAAAGCTGGGATTTGTATATGCTATAAATACCTTATATTCTAGGTAATAACTGCTCCACTATAAGGACTGGATGCTGTGGCACAGCAATGCAACACAAAATTAGCTGCCTTTCAGCTTTTCTGTTACTTAGGAAACTCTAACATCTATCCACATGTTTTATCCAAGATGATCTGTTTTATAGTAGTAGAGTGATAAGTCTCTCATACCTGCTGGATGATGGCAGGACAGCTCAGTGAGCACCAGTTCTTGAGAAGTCTTCCATGTGACTTCAACCTCAATGTTTCAGCTTACTTCATGAAAGCAAATTAATGGCATTCCAGGAACAAGTTATTCAGGATATGTTTGTCATAATCATTGAATATAGTGAAAACATGAGTTATATTGAGCTAAAGTTACTGGAAAAAGCCAAGTCAACTACTGAAAAATCTATTTGCAAGAGAGCAGTCTGGAGGCTACAGATAAAGAATATCATTCTGCATTATTGCTGGGTCTAACCCATGTCAAGAGAAGAGTCACTGGTACTAGACTAGTGGTTACAATGCAGCCCAGTCTGGTTGCACCAAGATTCCCGCATCTAAAAATGTTAAAACACATTTTATATCCTTGGTCAAAGCAGTCTCCTCTGTTGCTAGTTGTTCAGAAGACATAGGGAGAAATGACTAGAATTGCTTTGCTTGCCTTACAAGGTGGTGGGTTTTTTTTTTGTTTTGTTTTGTTTGTTTTTCTAATTGAAGTGCAGAGCTTGAAACTAATTGAAAGTAGAAATTGAAAATAAATGTTTGGGTGACAACACTCTTCCAGAAACTGAGAGCACCATACCACTTTCTACACCTACAAATAAGCAGGGATTTAATTCTGCTAGTCTTGTATCTGAAAACATAAGTCAAACCAAACACACATTAGCAAGATGATGTGATCTGTAATTGTAGGTAGATAACATAAAGCTTTCTAAAACCATAGGATACAATACATAGCATGTCTCTTTTATTGATGCTGTATTTGGATCACTTGGAAAATAAATCTTGCACTATTATGACTGTTGAATGCAGCTTATAAAAGCAATATTAGTGGATAGACAAACCTACTAACCTACTAGCATTGTGCAAATGCTGGACTGGTGCAGAGTTTATTTTGTCACGTGACACATGAAATATTCAGTTCTTAGCTTAACCTGTATTCTATTCAAGGTTTCACATACTGTAGCCAATACTATTTCAAACAGAAGATGGATAGCTTTCAGACGAACAAAACAGAAAAATCACAACTCAACTTCAATGTTTTAAATACCTTTTCATATGCCTAGTGATTTTCAGTTATGTCTCTTTATTGTTGATCCAACTTTGTGAGATGCAAATCTCTTGGAGAGTCTGTCAAATGTAAGTAATGCAGAAGTTTCTGCACTCAGAATGAGAAAAGTAGAAAAGGCAGGGGTTAGGAGGGGAAGGTAATCTCCATTCAAAGCAAACTAAGCATGCAAGGCTTATAGAACATCGCTACTATGATCAACCACATTATAGTTTGTCAATAGAAATGTTGGCTGAAACTGTGTATGGTCAGGGATGAGGAAATATAATCATTTCAGCAACTTCTTTGGGAATACTTTCTTCCTCTTAAAGTTTTGCTGGAAAAGGATCCAGTTGTAACAGGTAAGTTTGGTGTAACCCCTGAAGGTTTTACACATTGAAAAATCTCCTCTACTGAGAGATTTGCCCCCCCACCCCCTCCTTTTCCCTGGAATTGCTTTCATTAAAGATCACATTTAAAGCTATTTGATTCTGTATGTTTAAGATTGTCTAAATCAGGATCAAGCATGGAATACAAAAATCACCATTCCTAAATAGAGTTAGAAAGATTAAGTGTTGATGATGAGCCAGCTGGGGATAACATTGGACACCAGCATAGAGAGTGAATGCATATGAGAATTAAGAACTATTTTTCTCTTAGAGAATATTTGTGATGTGCAATTTATTTAAAATAGAGGGAAGGAAACATTTTATAGGGGTCATTTTAGCATATGTGGAAGAACTAAGAATGACTCGTTAAGTCTTTAAGTTTATACAGCATATCAGCCTATAATAATGCTTCTCCCCACAAGAGAGTAAAAGCAGTTATCATACATTTGTATTGCAGTTATTACTACCAGACTTGTTGAAAAAAAATCTGTAAAAATTTTAAAGTAACAGGTGGTCTTATAACAAACGTACACCTCCAGAGTTTGAGATTATGCTGTTCTAAGTGACATAATCCTAAACATACCTGTTTTTTCAAATGTAAAGGGCTGAAGAAAGCACAATCTAACTACCTACAGTATTCCTGTTTCTTTTAGCCTCCAGAAATGGAGAGCACGTTCTGGGCTCAGTATTTCCTAATTGGGAGAGTATTAGTTACAACCTAAGTTGTAACTGAGAAAGCGTCCTCTTATAACTTAAAAGAAGGACTATTCTGCTTGAAGCAAGGATAGCTACATAAGGCAACAGAAGATTGTAACCAGCCTGATGGCAGTGGATATTGTCTTCCTAGACTTTGGCAAGGCTTTTGACACTATCCACAAGATTTCCCTAGAGAAGCTGTTGAAGTATGGCCTGGATGAGTCAACAGCGAGGTGGATCAAAAACTCAAAAACAGGCTGAATGGCTAAACCCTGAAGGTAGCGGTCAGTGGTGCAAAATCCAGTTGGAGGCTAGTAACAAGTCAAGTACCCCTGGTGTCAATACTAGCTCGGTCCTGTTTAACATAATGATCTGGATGATGGGGTAGAGTGCACCATCAGTAAGTTTGCAGAAAACATGAAACTAGGGGGAATGGCTGACTCACCAGAGGGTTGTGCTGCCATCCATAGATACTTTGACATGCTGGAGAGTTGGGCTGACAAGAATCTCATGAAATTCTACAAGAAATGAAAAGTTCTGCATCTGTGGAGGAACAACCCCAGCACCAGGACATGCTGGTAGCACCCAGCTTGAAAGCAGTTTGGCAGAAATGAACCTGGGAGGCCTGGTGGACACCAAGTTGAACATGAGCCAATTGCATGCCCTTACTGTTAAGAAGGCTAACAGCGTTCTCAGTTGCATTAGACAAAGTATTGCCAGCAGGTCAAGAGAGGTGATCCTGCCACTCTTTTGGCATTGGTGAACCCATACCTGGTGTACTGTGTCCAGTTCTGAGTTCCCCAGAGTTTCCTCCTTGGCAATCTTCAAAAGCTAGCTGGAAGAGGTACGGGCAGCTTGCTGAGGATCTTTGCTTAAACAAGGAGGTTGAAACAGGTGGACCCAGGGGTGCCTCCAACCTCAGCTGTTCTGTGATTCTGATTCCGTGAAGGTCATGTTTTAAAACTGATGTTAGAATTGCATTCTATTACCATGTACTGAAGCCAGTTAAAAGCACGCTATTGCAGTGGATACCCCAAACAGTACCATGCTCTTTGATGTTCAACTTGAGAACATGTGAAAGACAGTTAAAAAATTGATCATTATGTCTTGAGTAACTACTCACTGATTTTTTTTTAAAGGAAACAGGACAGTTAAAAAAATGTATAGCCATATATTTCAGTGTATATCAAGAAATTGAAAGCAGTTAAGTGTTTCTGGTTTTAATGTTGTACTTTGTCTGTCCATAGATGTCACTATCCTGGAGAATCATCCAAACAGCTATGGATTTTAGAAACCAACCAAACCAGTGTTTTTTCTCCTCCATTGAAATTAAAATAATTTATCATTAATTTTCCTAATAAGCAAAGATTAAGGTGCTGCTAGTTCTCAAGTCTTTGTATGACAAATCTAGTTGCTTTTTTGTTTTCTTAAATTCTAGAATGAACTGGGGTTAAAAGGTAACTAGCAACAACAACAACACGCAGAATTAAATTCTCATGTTAAATTTTTGAACTTGTAAGATATTTCTGGTGCAGGTGCACAGATTATTCCCAAGTAGTTGTCCAGGAAGTTCATATGAAGCAGCTGGATATTTAGAGTTTAAGTGTACGCCGCTGTAATAAGAGCTGTGGTTGAAAATCAGCAGTGTGGAATAAGACAACCCCTTAGCAGAGGCTGTCAGTGCTAAGGCAGTGAGCAGCAGGCCACATGCTTGCTCTGCACCAGCCTACAGTGCAACTAGAAGCATTTCTAGGTTTTTACTCGGCACCACTACTGTAGCAAAGAATGGAAAAGATCACCTCAACTGTTACAGCAGGTTACATATGCACTTATACAAAAGACAGAATGAACAGCTGTCATTTGAATTAAGGACAGAATCAAGTTTATCTGTCAGACTGTTCTGACTTTTGAGTCAGTAATAAGACTAAATATGATGCAAGTTAAAAAAAAAGAGAAGGAAGAGGGAGACAAAAGTACAGATGCCTACAAAGTATTTCTGGAAACCACAACAATGTTATCCTTCAAACATCCATTTGACTATCCACACTTACAAAATCACTGTGTCCCCCTAAGGAGCAATGGATTGCAAGATAAAAAACACAAGGGGTCAAAAAGGCATACCACAAATCCAGAATTGATCTGTAAAATGTCATAGACAGTGAAGAACATACATGAGTCATCAGTAACTTCAGAAAGGACAATTATTGATAAGTGACAACTCTTCATAAGTTACCCAAACATACAGAAAATGAATAAATAAAGGTAGAAGTGTAAGAAGATCAATTTGCCTAGACTTTAAGTAACTCTTCAACATAGAAAGAATACAGAAAAATAGGTGATGGTTACGATAATGCAATTATATAGAACATACATATGAGAGAAAAAAAGCACTAGCAAATATCATCAAGGGTAAAGAAAACAGTATTGTGTACTTTTATTAATAAAGCAAGAGTAAGGCTGGTGCTGACTGGTTGCTCTGAGTTAAAACTCGTCAGTGAATACTGGAAGGCCATGCTAGACCTTCTGCTGCATCAGCTTTGACCAAAAAAAGATAGTCCATGAAAAAGTTAGGGCCAATGCCAACAAAAACAAGCTCTCTTGAAGTTTCACTCTAAATGTTTTTGGGTAGACTGGACCTGCCGCACTTCGTCCTGTGGCTGTAGAGCTAGACAGAAACCTTTACAAAATACTAGCTCATTGTTAAGAGACACTCAGTGCTTAGATCTTAGGGAATAGGCAGAAGAAAGCCAGGGAATTCAACAACGCAGTTTAATTTCAATCTAATTATTTTATTTGAGAATTTTAAAATCTTAACCAGACTGACAGAAACAAGAATACAAACAGCAAGACTATCAAGTTGGCCCAGAGTCCTTTTGGCAAGGGTAACAGCTGTGTGGGTGGTCAAGATGCTGTACATGTCACATTCTGACATAAGCAAGATATGGAAATAACCTAGGATAGAAAAGTTTGAAAGTAAGTAGCTGCAAGCGACTCAGATGATACATTTTCCTACTTAAAAAATGGAATTACAGAAGAATCAGGCTCTAGTCAGTATTTTAGTTAACTACACGGATGACAGTGTAGAGAGATTCTTAGTGAATTTTCTGACAACACGAGCAATACAGGGGAATGCAGAACTGCGATTCAGAATGATTGACAATTTGGAGAAATAGTAAGAAAAAAGTGGGGTGAAATTCAGTACAGCAAAATATAAGCTGCTTACCTAGGCTGCAATAATCTATGGAGAATTGTAAACAGGAGACAAAATAACAGCTGGTCACAAATAGAACGTGGAGTGTAGTGCTATTAGAAGAAAAGCAGTCATCATCCTGCAACACATAGCAATGAGCAACCTACATGCCCTAATCTTCCTGCTGAGCATCATTAAGGGCTTTGCTAAAACTGAGTTGTGCTTCAAGAAGATGGACAAAAACAGCACAGAAACAGTTAGACAACTCCCGAATAAAACTTAGTGCAAAAAACTCAATGAATCAGACTTGTTTGGTAGAGAAAAAATATTTTTTTTTATTTTTATTTAAGTGCCAGATTTCCTGAGGGTTCTGTAAAAATTTCTACCACTGGAGACATATAAGAACAGTTTAGACAAACATCACTATTAGCAGTATCTAGGAGGAATTTGTTCATTGGAGTGAAAAGTAGACTAGAAAATACCCAAGAACTTCTCAGATTTGTTTGCATTATAAACACAAACCCATACTTCCACTGAGTAGATGGAGTTTCAAAGGATTTATATCCCAGTATTTAATTTAAATACTAAGTTTGAAATATCTCTGAAGGATCTTGGAGATTCTAGAGCAATAGATACTTCTGTACCTTGCAAACTGAACTACTACTAGATTCTAACAGCAGACATCCTTTACAGATTTTGTGAAACTTGTACTGCAAAGATTTTTTCGTCTATATTTTCCCCTCTTCCTACAACAGGCTGAATAGAATAAATTTTAAGTTGTATTTTGCAGAGTAGTTACAGTTACTTGTCCTGACACACAATAATACACAAGCCATCCCCAACAACGTATTGGTTATACAGGTCAGGGAAGGAAGGGAAAGAGGGCTGGAAGTTGATAGCCAGTCTTCTCAGTACTTTCAAGACAGTTCAAGACAGAGCTTTAATTTTGTTAGTGATATTTCTTCCTTTGAGAACCTCTGGGTGCAAAATACATTTTACATCATTAGTTCCATTTTGGATTTCTTTGCTAAGTTTCAGTGTAGTTTGTATGAAGTACCATCCTACCTTGTAGGCTAAACAGTTTAGAATCAGAGGGATGAATGAGTTTTTCTGCAAAATAACCCAAGATGTAGAGCACTAAGCACAGCTCTACCTTTTTTTCTGTTCAAGATACATCACTTCTAAGTCACATGTTAAAACCAATTTATTTTGTGAATTAGTTTATTTCATACAACATTGCTTTTCAATTTTAAGTCAAATATATTGAGCCTAAAAGGCACTAAACATACTACTTTATGCTCCTGCTGCATATATGCATATAGCAATAGCCACATTCTCTTCCTGTAAATGTATCCCACAAATTCTCTCAGCACAGCAGTGTGTTACTCTTTTAAAACAGCAGGAAGCAGTAAAAACAGCTCCAGTGTCAGAGCAGTTCAGCAGCACATGCTGTCAAAAATGCAAGTGAGCACACAACCAGCAGAAAAAAGAAAAACCATTCAAACTTGCAAGTCATGGTACAGCAACAGCTTCAGCCGAGAGCACCAGACTAAGACTCCTGGTTTTCCATACACCTTGTCTACTCCATGCAGCCTGGCAACTGCAGCCAATTCAAGGCAGGCCAGTAGCACAGGTCTTATGTTCTCAAAGGCAACGCTCAAAGTCCAGATCCTCTCCTGGAACTTCCTATTTTCAACTCCACATTTCCCCAGCCTCACTTTATAAATAGCTGCTCATCCATTCACAATAGCCAAAGATGATATCTCCTGCTTCCTATTTTCACTGGGAAGTGGGAAAATTGCTCACTGTTTATTTTAATCCCACTCCAACTGTGGAACTGGACAGAATGGGATGTTTCATAAATAGGTCTGGCCTTACTTTGTCTTAAGGAACCTGAAGCTGCTTAAGTCCTTCAAATTAAAGTGAATAATTACTTTTCTTTAAAGAGATTATGTATAAGTCAAGATGCATTTTAAAAACATGACAACTTATTATTTTACATTACCAATTTATGTTAAGAACTAAATTCGCATCAGTTAACGTTTAACTGAAAACTTCAGCAGTAAGGTTGTCCTGCTTACATATCAGACAACAAAACAAGGACTCATCTGTCTACTGCTATGCATACAATTTTGTATCATGCAGATATATGGGGCTATCTTAGGTACTGAAAGTGATGCATTCAGTTCAATGTTCCACCCAGAGAATTTCAATGATACATGTTGGAAGAAAATGTAAAGTCAGTCAAGTTCTACAACACCCTGTGTCTTAAGCATTATTTGAGAGATGTTGTGGCAGGGTATACTAGCCTAGACAAAGCACTGTGCCAGTGCGAAGAGATTACTTTTGCTACTCAGATTAACTTGAGCATCTGTGAGTTGCACTGCAAATAGCGCTGACATTTAATTTATGGAACATGAATAATTCAAAGCTTGGCATTGAAACTATGCTCTTAAAAGCCATCATCTTTCTGTGGTGGGAGAATACTACCTTTATTAACACATTGAAATGGTTTAACCAGAACAGTTATGAAATTTGACACATTAGAGACACTAACTCAGTTGGAGAGGAAAAAAGGACACACACACCTTCAAAAGTACGATTTCCTTCTGATGCAAGTAAGGTTTAGGTGTGCAGATGGGTTCTACCCGTCTTAAATCCTTGAAGGAAACTAGTCTGTGAAGACAAAAATCAGTTCAGTTCATGGTATATGCTAGCCTTTACCCATCAAATCAGCGTGTCAAGACATACTTTTCAATTAAGGCTTAGCACAGCAACTGGTAAACACAGCATACTTTTCAGCATTTGACTGAATTCCTATTTCTATTAAGGTGCAGTTTGATACAGGTCAGTCAAAATACTGAACTAGATGTTACTTTAAAAATGCAGACTATTTAAGTATTATATATTAGTCATCCTCCTGCTTAACACAATCGGAAGGCAAAAACCCTGAAAAAAATCAGAAGCTGAACTAGTACAAATGCAAAATACTAAAGTGGATTTAAATTTAGGTCCTCCACTCACTAACTTCAGTCACAGTTAAAATCTGCCCTGTATATCCACAATTTCCCTCACGCTGCAGGTATTCACCCTCAAGAGAAGCACTGCTGTGTATACTTACATTAAAGGAGTACTTATTTGAGGTGTTTCAAGGCAAATCTAAACTCACTAGAAGTATTTTTAAAATCAGTTAAGACAGATGAACACACCTGAAAGAGTCTGGTGCAGCCTAAGTATACCAGCATCCTTTTCTTAAAACATGAAAATTTAAGCTAAACACTTCACAAATGATCACAGTGCAACCATAAACACAGCAACATTTTTGCTTAGCATGCTACAGCAGAAACTTTATTTAGTTCATGTTGAAAATATTTGCAACCAAAATTTTTGTAAACTCACAGAAATAAGCTTTAACATATAGGCTGTATACAACTCAAATACAGGTAATACTTTTAGCAATAACTTACAGATACAAACTAATGATAAACTACGATTTCACAAAGAATTGTAAACATTTTGCACAATTGTCAGTCCTTTCTTTTAGGCAAAGTGCTCTTTTGATGACAAATAAATTAACAAATACATAACTAGAGTGGACTACTTCCAGACAATACAAAAAGGTGTTTAATAAGGCTTGTAAACAATGTAATATTTATTTATGCAGAATCCATAAAAGTGTCTTGCAGGCTAAATACATACTTACATACCTGGGCAGCAAAAGTGGTCTTGAAAATGCTTTAGATGTTAAATAAAAAATTAACATTAATATCTTTCCAATGACATTTTTAATACACAATAAACGACTTAAGATTACATCCTTAATAGCTTATATCCCTGACAGAAAGGAATTAGGAATGACTTATTGGCAGTTGTGTCATTGAATGGGGTAGCAAAGGCTGGAGTCCAAGAGCTGTAGGTGAATGAGCTACAAAGACAGAAAGATTTACTGGTCAACTTCATTGGAGGTAGAAAAAGATTATTAGCTAGTAAAAACCCACTGGGTAAATAATGGTTCACTAGTCCCCAACCACCTAAGCAAGCTTTGTTTTTCTAGCCAAGTCTGACACCAGGAGGTACCAGCTGGCATCACAGACACTTCCACCAACCCCGCACTTTGGGCTCAGCGTCCACACACCTTCATCCACAGTCCACTTTACACCACTGTTTTTGAGAAGAATGAACTCAGGCCACACGTGCAGCTCAGAGTCCAGTGCTTCCAAATCCTTCAGTCTCTCCTAATCATAAGTAGGAGACAAAGCTGACTTGCCAGGTCAAATAACACAGAATGACAAAAATTTTTGAAAACCAGGTTCCTCCCCTCCCCAGCCTCCCCACCCACTGTGCATTGCTGTGAAGGAAGATGAAGTATTTCAGTGCAGTTGCTGGATTTAGTACACATACAATCCATGGGGTAAGAGTTGGGGGCTGGATAGTGAACAGTTTTCGCTTAAATTAGATATAGGGGAAAATACAAATACTTCAGTGTTTGAATTCTTATTACTAATGTTCATAGTTTGGAGGAAGTACAAGAAGTGGTCTTCACACCCAGATCTTCAGCTACACTATTACAGTGAAGGGCTATTGCTAGAAGTGGCACACTTCTTAATGAGGCACAGACAGCAAATACAGTATTAAGATATTCTATAAAGAATACTGGAAATGAGAAATCCGGTAAGCTTCTTTAACTGATGCTTGGTAAACTGTTCTTGCTACAGTCAACAATGATTTTACTTGGATATGGAAAGTTGTTGTACCTACCATCCATATAACTATGTAGAGCAGTTAACATAGTCCCATCTTGGGGTACATATGCTGAGTATGCCATTTCTTCTAACATGGGTGGAGACAGCCTGGAGGGCTGAACTGCTGTGACAGGAGCAGTAGATGAATGATTAGGACTAACATGTTTCTTATGGCGTGCTCTACAATTTTGAAACCACACCTGAAAAGGGGGAAAAATTTACATCATGTTGATCGATTGCATTCTGCTTTGACATGAACTTGATAAAAAACCTCAGATCAGTTAGTTAATTTGGCCTTCAACATAACACTGACAGTCCAAAAGAAGAGATATCCACTCTAAGACTGCATGGTTTAAGACTGCCTTAAGCACATGCAGAAAAGTCAGGAAAGCTTTGTAGCAACCAGTAGCCCACAGAGGACAGGCACTGGGAGGGGCTGCACGGTTCCTGAGGCAAGCGCCTGGCTGGACTGAGGAGCAGCACCCACAACAACCCAGCAGCACAGTTTAGACTGCTGCCCCCAGACACACAACTGGTCAGAGCCGTCTGTGCCTGAACACTGCTGGCAGCAGGACAGATTTTCACAGGATACCAATTCTCCTTTTTCATGCTGAGAAGCAAGCAAGCTTCAACTTTTTTAAAAGCTTAATCACAGCTACCAGATACCTCGCTTCCACAGAAGCATTGTCGGTCTTCTGAGCTAGGATGACACAAGGGAACTGCAAGTTTCTTTTTATTTACAATAAAATTTATAAGTTATATCATATGTAAAAATATTTATATGTAAAAAGAGCATGAATATAATGATTGCTGAGAGGCATCTTCAAGCAAAGTAAGAATCTAAGTTTGTATTTCTCAGTTTTGAATGGGTTAGGCATATATTTCAACTCTGCTCTCTAAACCACTATATACTTAAATCACTAGATACTTAATCCTCATGTCTGTGTTACATATCACAAGCCATTTTCAAAAAGTGCAGCTCTTAAGAGCAGGCTACTGAAATCACAAATTTATATTTAGAAAAAGCTTAGTGCCAATTTATATACTATTTAGGCTAAGAAGTTTCTTCCTGGAAGATTATTAATCCTCCACACAAAGCACAAGAGGACTACAGCAAATCATCCAAATCAGCACTTTGGTTCTAGACCTACTCCTGACTAAGAACGTTGTTCAAAGTTATGTTAAAACCACCAGATTAGATTTTTTTAAATCTCACAATAACTACATTGCTATTGTTGATTTGTCATCAAGCATTTCCAATGGATGAGTACCAGATTGCTAGTCAAGTAACTTAGCACGGTCACCTGTATAACACGCCTGCTCAGGCCTGTTCTTTCTGCCAGTTTCTGAAGTGTTTGTGCATCTGGATTGTTGTCCTGAGCAAACTGTGCTTGCATAACCTGAAAAGGATAAGAGATTGCAAGTTTTTATTTTTGTGCAGTCTTGAGAGGGGCATTATAGACTCTTCTCAGACTATTACCCTTCTCCTTCAATGCTTTCAGGAAACTGCTTTAACCACTAGTCTCCAAACAGCCCCCAGTACATTAGGAAAACAAAAAAAAACCCTGCAAAAATCAAATCCAAAATACAAGCCCCTTTTTCTGTTTATCTGAATCAAGACATTTTTGAGAAATGAAAGAAATGAATTCTGCTTGGAAATAGTCGAACATGGACAAAGCATTCTGTTATGATTGCACTAAAAGGATTGCGGGAGAAAATCCACTGCAAAGTGATTCAAACATGCTTGATAAAGAAAACGTCTTAAACATCAGACCACAGTGCACAGCATAAGGAAGGAATGGGTTTTGACTGGCCTTTCTGAACTTGTCAATCACTCTTGGCATCTTGTATTATATGGAGCAACTCAATCCTCTTTTCAGCTGCATGGAGGATGCAGGCAACTTGGAAGCTCTTTGTACCTCGTTTACTTTTCACTGATAAGAGACACACAGGCTCCACTCTGACTGACCTGCACTATGCAACTGTTTGGTTTGATTCTTCTTAATGAAGACTGAAGTGAACACTTGTCATTGTAATATCAGCTACAATTTTTGAGGAAGCAGAGATGTCAGCCTGGCATGCATCCTGAACAACTCTGAAGCCTGTAAGAGTTTACCTTATTTAAGGAAGTAAGACTTGGATTTCTGTGAGTTTTCTTCAGCATCTTAGTAAACTAGTATCTAATTTCTGGATTTTGTCCCTTAATGCTCTGCACATTTTGCCTATTTGAAGGATTCGGACTACTACTCTTCACATTCAGAAGTGTTGGAACTATTTATTTTCCAACTGAACTCCATACAAAAACAAAGAGGACAGATATCCTTCTGAACAAGAAGTACTTCATGAAGCATACTATTATACACTGCCACTGACAGTGGCTCTTTCCTCTGATACTTCTCTTACTGGAAATCGAGTCTTATATCAAGGACAGGTACAGAGACTGAGGCACTGAACAGACAGCAAGTGTCTTAAAACAAGAAGCCTTAAGAGATCACATATCTGCTGAAGTAGGTTACAATCTATTTAAAACAGGAAAAGAGAACATGAAAGTTTCATTGATGTCAAACCAGAAGGAGCCCCGAATACAGTTCCTGCTCTGATAGTTGGGCCTATCTCCCATTTAGTTGGCATTGGAAAAGAAAGACCCCCTTCTGCAGAAGTTCAAGCTTAACATCCTTGCCTTACGCTCTTTTCAGTTTATTGCTGGTACCCTTGCTCCAGACTAATAACACCTTGTCTCCAGTAATGGATGAAATAGCAAACTAAGCTTTGAACAGCCACATGTCATGTTATACAGTGCTGCTTAAACGATGCACATGTTATCATATCTCTGCTTAGTTTCCCTCAACTGCTTTTACCATGGACAAGAGGAGGACAGGCTGACAAGACAGAACTTTGACTGAGACACCAAAAAAACAACAACAGTGGTGTAGTGGCAGTGTGCATCCAAGAACTCGCTGAAGATATGTTATAAACTGAATGTGGGGATGTGTAGCTAAAATTAGGGAGAATGCTGTAGCTTCCTTCCCACTACAGGTTGAAGCCTCTAAGTCTGGTCTCGCTACTACCCCTTTCATGGGGAGCTGGCCCTGGTCATGGTGTTTTTCTAATTTAGTGAACTGGTGATCCAGAGGGAGAAATTACTCATATTTCAGGCAGTCCAGAGCTAACTCTTGCCAAGATAGCAACAATAAAAAGCCTTGAAAGCAGAGCAGATGCAGACAGTCCCTATCCCTCCCCCTTCAGGGCAGGCTTGACCCTACAAGGAGTTTTTATTTGATACTTTCAGACTTCCTAGGCTCCCACTTCCCTTTCGTCCTGACAATGGAAAGGGATATAACTAGTGGTTGAGCTAGTATAATGGGATATTGAAAAAATGTGTTTCAATAATGCATGATCAAGAACAAATTAGACAGTAAGAGAACTGCTGCCAAGAACTTCAAATGCGCTTTTCCTGTATTTTACTCCACCCAGCTCTGTGAAAAAGTCCCCTGTTCCCCCCACTCCCTCCCCCTCCAAAAAACATGCAACATTAAACACCAAAGCTAGGCTCTTGAAACATGATACCAAGACTACAGAGCTTAGTATGTTTTAACAGGCAGCAGCAAAGCTCAAAGATACTTTGAGAATTAGTATGCCTGTGAAGCATTTTGTAAAGGCTGAGAGAAGGGAAGAGAAGGAAGGAGAGCAAGGATGAGTCCCTATTGATAGTCTATCTTCCTAGTGCACATAAATATAGCCAAGACTGTAATGTGATCTAAAAAGCAAGTATTGACATGAATTAGATGCTGAATTGACGTGCTTTAGATGAAAAAAGTGATAAGAAATGACAGCTACTGCTCATCTTCTTTATAAATCAAAGAGAAACAAGAAAATTTAATTGACAAGAGTTGAGATGTGTTCACGTGAATATAAACAGGAACCCACAATACTTACCCGTTTTGAGAACACAAACTTTTACAGTCTTTATTGTACACAACAAAATCCAAGCTTCCTGCCTCTTAATGTCTTTAAGTCATATACAGTACCCATCTCTAGCACAACTCATAATACTACGTAATTCTAAAAATATTCTCTGTTATGTGTAGTGATGTAAATGTCTGATCAAATAGATGTCATCAAGCAATCGAATAGATCAACCTTTTTGTTTCCACTCTGCAGGATTACCAGCTGCCCTCAGGGAAAAAAAAAAAAGCTTGAAAGGTAACTGTTTCATATGAAACCATTGAAACAGAAACTATTCCAGAAACATGCTCCGTCTTGATAGTTTATGAAATAGTTTAAAGCATACAAACCTCCCTCCATCTCCCCCCCCCCCGCATCTGTCTTCCTATCAGTTCAGAAGTTATGTCCTGCATAAATCTGAAATACTCAAGTTTTTAGCACTGCATTTACCTGGAGTTGATCTGCTGTGAAGCTGGTCCGAGCTCTTTTTGCTGGCTTTGGATGATTAACATCTTGTTCTGTTAGCAATGCTCCTTCCACATTAATCCCATTACCTGAAGCATTAAAAAGAAAACAATGTTGTATCCTAAGCATTCAAAATTATGTTATATCCTAAGCATTCAAAATTATGTTATTCATAAATCAGGCTGTCCTCCAACAGTAGCTAGCAGTAGCTCACCAGCTGAATTTCATCTTGAAAAAAATTATGTTTTGCTCAAAGTTAAATTGATCTGGCACCATGACCCAAAACACCCCAATTGACTCCCTTGGAAAAAATGGAAGGGATAGAACCCACATGACATTTTATCAATGAGATACGCTTTACTTTCTCTTCCTTAGGATAGGAAACAAGTTACACAAACTCAAAATAAAAAAAAACTTTTATACATCAAATAATTTGCACATTATTTTAATTCAAGAACCTGTGCTTCCAGACTTTGCAAAGCTAGATAATTACCTCTTTTAATAAGGAAGATGAAGTAAAACCCAACAATTTAATTAAAAATAAACCACAAACAGTTCTTAAAAGCTGGATGTTACCATTTTCAACTTCTCTTTTCAGATTGTCCAACATGCAGTCATAATGTACTCTACAAAGGACTTTCTCTTCGACCAAAGCAAATTCCTCTCCAGTAGAAAGTTGTCTTTTGCAGGAGAAGCAGGCAAAACACGCCAAGTGATATACATTTCCTTTAGCCCTCCGGACCCAGTCAGTAGAATGAATGTGCCTCCCACAGCGGGAACAGCGGGTGCCATACCGCCTGCAAATAACAAAGGCCAACAGAAGGCTAAAATCTCAGACACTAACCATCTTGGGCAAAGCAGTCACCCCAGGAGCATCAGTGTCTATGTGACGTGGAAGCTCAGCTGAGATCCACACCAAGTAAGTTGACCACACAGAACTAAAGGACTACATAATTGCATGTTAACTGCAACAAAATCAGCAAGTCTGTTTGTGCTAACTTAAGGCAAGACTACTGCTGAACTACAGAAGTTAATGATTTCCTTAAGGCAAAGGGCAAAAATCAAAACATCTAACCTATAAAATGAATTCAAAATTCATCTTTCCTTTTACAAAAGCAATCTCTTTCAAAAGCTGTCAGTGGGAGATAAAAACAGCAGACCTCACATTCAAAATTCTCCCAGTTATTCAAATAAATTTCACATTACTGTAGCAATAGTCCAAATAATTTAGCTACATTATCTTTCACTAATCATTTTGACCCTTTTAGCAGAAGGGGGAAAACCTATATCTCCAGAGTAATTTCCTTAATTACGATAATGTTTATGATTTTTCATCTTTAAAAGAAATTGAGATACGGACAAACATTTACATTGCTACTGTAGAATATTGCTCTTTCAAGAGGAAACTAGCAACCAGGATATGTTGAATTATGTATAAGCATTCTGAAAAATCTTTGCAGACTTGATTTTTTTTTTTTTTTTTTTTTTTTT
Organism: Anser brachyrhynchus; assembly: GCF_964034855.1. NCBI lineage: Eukaryota > Metazoa > Chordata > Aves > Anseriformes > Anatidae > Anser > Anser brachyrhynchus. Next base: position 234,433 of record NC_137702.1, read on the forward strand.
AAGTCCCATAAAATTAACTTTGTTCTTCCAAATGTCTGCAGTATTCAGCCTGCTCCCTCCCTCCATGTCAAAACTGACTAGCTGACCATAATCCATTCACTACACAGATAAGAATCCCATAAATATCTTGGTCTGGGGAAGTACTAGTGGTCACACCAAAATTAACAGCAACTTTTTTTCCTGCTTACTGAACTGAATATTTGATATCTTAAGTACGGGGGCCAGAAAGTCTTTTAATGCTAGCCAGAATTAATAATATTCTTCCTTACATGATTATATATTAATCCTGAAGAGCATTTCACATTTATATCAAATTGATCATAGAAAGGTATAACTACTGCAAGCTTCTTTTAAAGATTAAGAGATTTATTTTGGGTTGTTTTAGTATTTCCTTGGGATATCCTATGTCTCATACCAGTGAGAGTGACAGTCCAAACAAAAAATCATCTCAACTCTACCTTGTATTCTCAATCGCCCTTAGATAATGCTGATTCGTTGCACATGATAGATTTACAACTTTATTTTGATAGGGATTTTGACTAACATTTCCACCTTCCGTGCGTACAGAGGTAAATTATTCTATAAATGCAGTAGCTAGGCATAACTTAAAGAAAAAAAAGACTTGGTATGTAGGTACATTAGGCAGACTCGGGGGGTTTCCTAAATCCCTCTACAAAAAAAAAAATCTCAATAGTTCAACTACTTAAAAAACTAGCAGCAAAAAAGAAAGCAGATAATCTAAACACATATTTTAGTTACAGACAAAGCAAAACCTGACAAGAAAGTGTGATATTTTATCTAAGAAAATTATATTGCTACATGATATACCTGAAATAATCAAGTTTGCAGAAGATATCTTTATCTTTGATGTAACAGCTGGTATGCCTTCCTAGAGACGTTCTGCAAACACTGCATGAGAGACAGCGCACATGCCAGCAGAGGTCGTTTACCTGCAAGAACACCAAAAGAAAGATACCCTTCAGTTTGTAAATATAAAATACTAATAGTGGCAGAAGACCTTTTTTTCCTTTTTGCATACAAACAGAAAAGACCATAAACAACCCATATTGTGATTCACAAAAAAATTATCTTCAAGGCAAAACTGCCTATAGAACTGCATAAATATTAGGGGTTAATGAATTTGATGAAGGTCTTCAGAATATGCTTTCGTGGCTTTGTAATTAAAAGCACGGGAAGAGGAAGCAAGAGATTCAAGTTCTACACAGATATTTTTTGACCAGTTCTGTTCTCACAGTATTACAGTAACAGAGCAAGTTTTGGCCTCACATGACCTTACTGCTAACTTACATGCTCCTGTTTCCCAGTCAGCAGAAACTCCTGCTTAACAAAGAACAAACTTTGCAAAGTGATTTGAAATTTTAAAATGAAAGTACCGAAGCAAAACCAAAACAACATGGTCTGTCAAGTAGAAACACACCATATCATCAATTGCCAGATTTCTGATAAAGCAAAGTTAGGGAATGGATTGAGAGCTTCAACACATCAGTTTTTTTATAGCAAATTCAACAATCGTTTAAGATGTAATGTCCACAATTAGTTACAGTCATGGAAAGCAGTAGCAAATCAGGAGTTTTGAAAAGCCATGAATAAGTTTTGGGCAAATAAGTTATGTGGAATTTTCATTTCTTCATTCTTATAAAGAAAATTCTTTGTCACAAACATGTTGTGCACTACGCACCTGCTAAATAACTTGATTTGAAAACCTAAGACTCCCACTGACCACAAAAGTTAAGTAATAGCTGTTTAGATAATTCTAGATTTTATAGGAGAAATTACATAAAGCAAACAACCAGCAAGTTTAGATATATGGATTTTTATTTTCAAGTGTCCTGTGTCCATTTCTCATCCTATAGCAAACACTAAGATCTTCAGCCCATATACTGTGAATGGCAAAACAGCAGATTTAAGATAATCCAGGATGTTCCTTTCATAAAAATGCTGCCAGACAAGCCAGAGAAAGAGAAAGTAAGGTATCAAATCTTACAGATCGAGATGGAAAAGCCCATTTCAGTCATTCTTCAGGTTTTAATATTACATCTTGCAGCTGCCCAATGCTCCCTCAAGATTTATTCTTGTTGGCAGCCATATTTTCAGAGTGACAAACTTACACCACAGTATAATGCAAAATTGTTGATAATAGCTGTCGCCAAATTGAGCCTCACAACTATTTTTTTTAAATGGATGCACCGCAGACAGACACAGGACAGCAGCTTTTGGGCCAGACCAAGACCACCCAGTGCTTCTGCACACAAAGGCTTGCCAGGCGACGCCCACCACAGCCCATACCAGGACCCCTAGAGCAGGCAAGGGGATCCCATGCACAGCCAGGCTACTGGCACACAGCTCTGCGCAGCATCAGTGGTGCAAGGCACGAGCTGACATCCCACAACACAAAGCTCATTGCACTGACTGCTCTTGAGAGGCTAATGCTCTTCCATAGAAGAAATCAGTAGCTTTGTTACATGCCCAGGTTGATGTCATCCATCTACCTTCTTATTTGTTAATTTACAGGGCTGAAGTTAGAATACACGCTGCTGCTGATCAGCAAGATTACCAGGCTCCCACCACAGATTTCTTTCACCACCTATACAGAAGGGAGTAATGTTTGAGGTCTAAATAATCATTTAGAAGTCTTTCTCTCCAAGCCACACTATCCCAGTTTTTCAGACATAAGACACTGATTTAAACAGTGATGTAAATGGCCTACCAAAATATCACTGGAGTTAATGCGACCAGAACCAATTTCTGTCAGCTCTGCTCCCAGTTCCACAGCACACTTCATGTGCAAAACCAGCCTATTACGATGGTGGCTGGGGTTTACTGGCACAAATGATATACAGCTTCCCTGAACTGCAACAACCTTATTTTACACGAATGCCAACCTGACATACACATTCCTTTGACCTCCTCATGACCACTGAGATCTAAAACAAATGATCTAAATAGATTATTTAGATGTTTTCAGTGGTGCTATCAACATACTCTTTGCGGAATATATGACTTTATTTAAAAGCTGCACCTATTGCAATCAAGTGACTGAAAGAAGGATTTTCTAATCTCACTTTTGAAAGTGGAGAGGCAAGACTCTGATCCAGGAAAACTAATGGCTGTAATCCTAGAGGGAAATAGCCACCTCCCAACTGCCTTAAATTTTATACTTAGAGACCACCATGTTTTTGATGTTAAGTAATCTTGCTCAGTCCTGAATGCTAAGACTAGCAAAACTGCTCTGCAATCACACGTTTTTCCTTCTTTTACAGACATTAGTAGAACAACTTTTAGAGGAGTAACTCGCTTCCATGCTTCTGAATAGGCACTTTTTGCCTTTAAATTCACGGTATCACACTAAAAAAAAAAAATTATAAAATAGCTAAAAAAATGGGTCGTGCTACCACTGCTTAATCAGGAGCGTAAAGCACAACCAGAAACTTATCCATGTACTGAACAGTGTTCTTTCACGCTCCTCATAGAGAATGTGAGAAAACGCAGCCCCAAAACAGAAAACTGTTATCAAAACATAAATACCACTTCAGCTTTCCTGCAAGGCCCAAACCTCACAGACGTGTGCAGTCAGCTTCATAGCTTTAAGTGCCGTTTCTGCAGTAGTTCTACTCACGTCTGCAAGCCGAAGGACATGCCGTCTCGGCTGCAGCAAAAATAACGCGCTAAAATCGTTACGGATGCTAACCGTTCAAGTAACAGCGACGAAGGGAAGCGGTTCAGAGACGAGCGAGAAAAGGGGGGCAAGTTTCCCTAGAGCTCGTTTATCCGCTCGCAGCGCTGTCGCATTTTCTCGTTGAGCTCGGTTCCCGACGATCTCCAGGTGCGCCGGGAGGCCAGCACGGCTTCAAGGCGCCGGACGCCGCTGCAGGCTCCGCCGTCCCGAGCGCCGCCCGCCGCGGCCCGGCCGAGCTTCTTCCCGCACCGCCCGGGGGCGGACTCCGTGCTTCCCCCGGCCGAGGGCGGCCGGGCACGGGCCTTCGCCCGGCCCCCGCGGGCTCGGCCTCCGCGGCCACGGCCCCGCGCCGACGCCCGTGCCGCGGCATAGACGCCGCGGTCGCAGGTCAGGCTGGGACCCCCGCCCGAGGGGCAGGGGCCGGCGGGCGCTCTTACCTTCAGCAGATACTTGTCCACGATCTCCAGGCCGCAGCTGCTGCACACGCACTTGCTGGGGGCGCAGCCGGAGCCCGAGGCCATGGACCGCGGTGAGGAGGAGGGCGACAGCGCGGCGGAGGAAGAGCAGGAGTCCTCGTCGGCCGCCGCGGGGCTCGCCTGCGGGGGAGCGCACGGGAGACCGCTGTCAGCGCTGGCTGCGGCCAGTCTCGCCCGGCAGAGGCGGGGAGCTCCGGCCGTCCCGGCCCGCTCGTCTGCGAGCACCTGCAGGGCCCGACCGGAGCCTCCCGCTGACGGTCGCGGCGGGAGCCGGCGCTTCTCCGCCGAGCAGGCACGGCCGGCGGTCCCAGGGCCCCCAGACTTGAGCGGGGAGAGACGGAACCCGCCAGCCGGCACGGGGCTCCTGCCCGGGACCGGCCCCGCACCGGGCACCGGCGCCGCGCTCGCTTCCGTGCAGCCCCTGCCGGGTGCCCGCCGCGCGCTCCCGCTGCGCCGCCGCCCCGCTCACCTTCTCCGAGGGGCCGCCGAGCGCAGGAAGATCCTTGTCATCCAGCCTGCACACGAACATCGGGTCGCTCTTCCAATACATGGCACTACCCTACCGCATACCAGCTCTGCGGCGGGGGCGCGATGAGACTGCTCCGGGGACCCTGCTCCGGGTCTCTGCTCTCAGTGCCTGCAGGAAAAAAAGTTTTGTTTTCAGGGGGGTGGACCCTGCCGCGCGGGGACCTGCCTTCCGCGGGCTCGCTGGCCTCACCTCCTGCGCAAAACCCGCCTTCTGAACAGAGCGAGATCGTTATCTGCGCCAGCGAGCCCGCGCCAGGTTTTGTTCAGCCAGCCAAAAAAAAAAAAAAAAAACCACCAGAGGACACCCCCACCCCTCCCGTTTCTCTTCATCGTTTGCTACGGCTTCTATCCCCCTCAAGTCTAAACAAAGATTCGAATTACACCTCTCTCCGTATTAGCAAAGAAAAACGCGACAGAAAGGCTACGTGTGAACGGGAAAGGTTCTTCCATCCTGCTGAAACCTAAAGCCCGATCGCTTTCCTATAGTTTAGAGAAACTCACAACTCCTAAATCTGTTTTGCTGTTTCTACGCTTCTCTGCGCTTCCAAGATCCCATTACAAAACCTTTCTCATTAAGCTAAAGAGAGAACATCTGAGCTGGCCAAAGGCTGTAGCATTACTCCGGTTCTGAAATTAAGCCTCAAAGATCACGGATGTTGCTAATTAACATCCGTGTCTTTGTTCACGCTGTGGACAGAGCCTGCTAGGAGCCGGCTGTTCACATCTCTCCGGAAAACTAGAACATTTCTCTTAGCGGAGGGGGTCTGTGGGTTACTTGTACGCTTTTTCCACGTTTACAAACATTCCCCACAGAGTCGTGTCCCCCCCCCCCCCCCCCCCCCAACCAAATACTGCTAGTGTGCTCGGGACGTTTCAGGGGAATAAAGCAACAGCTTGTCCATCGCAGGTGAGGTAAATAATCGGGGTATCTGCTTCTCTGCACGTACTTAACTAGACAGGTGTTTTTAATTAAACTTGTCGTTATGTTTCCACCCTTTTCTCCCTCTCTTTTTGTTTTTGCTCTGACGATGGATGTGAGATGTTTTGTGGCGTTTCCATAAATCAAGCTGAGAAAATTGCCCGGACGGTTGGAAATACCGAGTTTGATAAAATAGAATTCTGCTTTTGAAACGTTGTAGGAAAGGACTAACCCTAATACTTGCTCTTCTCCCCGCCCCCCCCGAAATTTTTGTTTCAAATTCTAGGCCCCGCATCTGTACGACTGTAGTTGAGTGCGTGGCGGCGCCGAGCCTTAGTGAATCCGGTATATACCCAGTAAGTCTCTCGTTTGCCCAAAGCTAAAACTGATCTAACCCTAGACAGAGTCTCGCTTAAGTTTAGTCTTAGGATCCCTAACAGCTGCTGCCGCCACGAAGTCTTTCAGGCAGACAGGCAAGTAGCACTCTCTTCTGACTGCGACGAGGTTTAGAACGGCGCGACGGAAGCCAGCCCAGCCGCAGGGGCGGCGGAGCCGGTTGTCCCGGCCGGGGCTGGGCGCGGGCGCGCAGCCTCCGCTACGCCGGGAACGGGGCGCCGCGGGCCGGCCGTAGGCGCGCTCCGTTCCCGCTCCGTTCTCGCTCCCCGCCCCGGGCACGCCGAGCGGGAGGGTCCGACGCGCCCGTCGGGTCCCCGAGTGTCCTCGCTGGCGGACGCGGGACCCTGTCAGTCCCGGGACGCCCCGGCCCGGCCCTCCTCGCTCGTCTGGAAACGGCTTACGGGCATCTCCCCGTGGGGCTCGGGCTGCTGCCCATGCCGTCCCCCGGCCCGGGCCGCCGTGCGCCCGTCGCGTCGACCGGATGGCGGGGTGTGGGGCGGGGGGATCTCGAGGGCCCGCGCCGCCGCGATGTGGCCGACAGAGCCCTGCAGGGCGATGTCCGGGGACCCCGGCTGCCGGAAGCTTCTCCTCTTCCCCGGGAATCGCCGCTGCGAATCGGAATCGGGGCGCGCAGCGGGACCGTCCGGTCCCAGCCCGGGAGCCAAGCACGGTGGTTTCCCCTCGGGACTCCCGCAAGGCCCCCTCTGCCCCCGTCCGCGGCGGGACGACCTGGGCTGCCGCTGGCCGAGTGCTGGGGAGGCGAGCGCCCCGCGGGCTCCGGCCGGGAGAAGCGCTCGCCCGCGTCCCGCGTCGGGCTTGGCCCGCAGCCGCAGTCAGGACGGAGCCCGCCGGCACCCGCTCTCCGCGGCTCTCTCCGTCCGTGACCGTCAGAGGTACGGCATTACAGCTATCGTCAGTTCTAGACGGCGCGACAGAAAACGAGCGTCTGGTCTGGAGGCCTCCAAAGAAATATGCCGTGGAGGAAACGGGATAGAGAGCCCTGGGTAGGGCCGGCGTGCAACGAGACCTGCCCCGCTGCGGCGCCGGAGCAGCGCCGTTTGTTGCGCGTCGGTCCTTTCCCCGCGCTATTTCAGAGTGTTTGTGCGCGTTTCGCGGACGGCTGCATACTAGATTTCGATAAAATAACACCTTTTCTGTATGCGTACACCTTTTCTCCAAGACAAATATAGCAGTCGGAGCCAACAAAATCAATACGGGCGTTGTTCCCACTGGGAATAGCAAACGTGCAGCAGTAATTCATAAATCGTGTGTCTGGAGGAAAAATTGAGTGTACGGGAGATTTCTCAGTGTTTCTTGTTTTCGGTGCCTGGCTCCGCCAGGCGACGAGCGGGCGGTGCGGAAAGCCGCGGATGCATTGGCGGCCCCCCCGCCCAGCTCCCTGCGGCAGCCCCCCCGCCCCCATCCTCGGTCCCTGCCGCTGCCGCGGACCCGCCGCTCCCGCGCTGGGCTGCGGGGCTCGGGGGGCTCGCCCAGGGCCGCCCCGAGGGCTGCGCGGAGCCGCGGGCCGAGTCCTCCGTCCCGAGGCCGGCTGGGTCGGCGGCCCCGGCGGCGCAGGAGCCACGGAGGAACAGGAGGATAACGCGCCTTGCGGAGACAGGTAGCGGAGCTTGGGTATTGCTATGGCCGGGGGCGCTTCGCAAGAAGGGAGTGTGTTTGCCGAGCTTGTTGGAGAGAAGAGTTCTTTCCGAGAAGAGGTCAGAAATGAGAGAGTGTGTACGTGGGGATGGACGCGGATAGCTCACGGGCTTGGCTATCCGGACTCCACCCGTGCTTCGCCTGTACGCTTTTGTCCCCTACCTTTCCAAAGTCCAGTCTAAACTTCATCATTTCACAGTTACGCGCCCTCGCTATTTTAGTGAGTATTCCTAGCACAGCATCGTTTCTGAGAAGACGAAAGCACGTAGACACACAGAGTTTAGTGAATCGCCAGCTTCTGCGCGCCCTCGTCTCCCTGGTGCTCCATGCACTTCGGAGGGATGCACGGCTCGGATGGTGCTTTAATCGCGCCGCACAGCGCCCCGCGGGCTCCACGCTTGGGGACCTGGGGAAGCACCGCGGGGGCGGCAGGTTCGTCGATGGGTTGTCAGCAGGGAGAGACGGGACAGGAGGGGAACCTGCCGGGGGAAGGCAGTCCGTCACGGTTGGGCCGGGCCAGGCGGCCCCGGCCTTGTCCTGTCGAGGCTGCGAGCGGAGCCGAGCGCTGGAGAGCGCCGGGAGGGAGCGCGGGATTCCGTGCGCGGAGCGAGGAGGAGCGGAGGACTCCCGCGGGACTCTCCGACGGGGGGACTGCGCCTGTTTCTGATTCCTCTCTCTCACAAGTAATGCGAGGATGTGTGTGTGGGAGAGTGCTAATCAGTTACACGCAGGAGAGATCTCTTAAATATCTGACAGGAAGGCGCAGCACGAAGAAAATGGTGAACGCGGAGAATAAGGGTGGTTTTAACGAGAGGGTATTGGCGCATGGGCTTCTTAATCTCAGACTGCACCGTAGCGCAAATGCGTGCGGCTGGGTGTTTCTCTCTGAAGGGCGCTCTAGCGAAACTTGCTCTCCCGCGAAAAAGTCGGGCTGCTGAGAAATTAAAAATGTCATCGTGGTCAGTTTACGAAAAGCGGGCGCTGAAACTAAGCTGCGGTAAAGCTGGGCCGCCCACCCCCGGTAGTCCCGTCGCGCACGGCCCGTGCTCGCCGCCGGGGCGATACCTCCCTGCGGCTGCCTCAGCGCCGTCCCCTGCCCCGGGGGTCCCCGAAAACGACGGCGGGCGGCGAACCCGCGCTGCTCCAACTACGCCTCTGCTAAAGACGTGCTGGAGGAGGTGCCGGCCGGGGGCGCGGAGGCTCGAGAGACGCGGCGGGACAAGCGTTCCGCTCGCGGCGTTTCGCACCGCTTGCGAGGGAGCGACTGTGCCCCGGTAGCGCAGCTGCGGCCGCGCCGCCCTCCCCGTGGCCCGCCTCTGCCCAGCCCGACGGCGGCACCGCTCCGCGCTGCTTCGCCGCCCCCAGCGGGCCGGGCGCTGTCCCGGCGGGACTCCGCCGGCCGCGGCCTCCCCGCCACCTGCCCCGAGCCTGTCCTGCGCCGGCAGGGCCCCGCTGGAGCGGCAATGAGCTTCCGCAGCCCGCCCGGCGGCTGTGTGCCCTCATCTCGCAGTCTCACCTCCCCGTTCGTTTATGGACCTCCAGGTCTTTCCGTGCTCCCGGAGGGAGGCTCGGGCGAGGCAAGGAGGAAGGACCGCGCGCCGGCTGCTCTGGCTCTGTGCGGTTTGCTCCTTGTGCAACCGCGGGGCCATGTGGTCACTTCCTTCACCAGCAGCTGTCTGGCAGGAGAGACAGATCGGAGAGGAGAGCCTGACAGCTATGCGGGACAAAGTTTGCTTCTATGCACGCTCCCCTCTGCTGTCTCAGCCATCCTCTTACTCATACTTTGATACTTGCACACCTGCCAGTATCCAGAGGTTTTCCATCTGTAGACCACAGCCCCCTGGGTTGTAGGGGCCTCTGAGGGCTGCAGCAGACAGGCAGTGGAATCAAGCCAGCATGCTGAGGCTTGCTCTTTGTGAGTTTGCATCCCCACTGGCTCCAGCCACTGGTGAAAGCTGCAGGGTTTGGACTAGTCCTGAATTCCTGCTTCTGGGGCTGGTTTACTGAGGGGTAAACCAGCCCAGTCTCTTAACAATAACTTGTTTTCCAAATCTAAATCTGTGTAATGCACTTTTCTTGGGCCAGGCTCTTTGTCTTCAGTTTGTGGGTCCAGTATCTCCTGAAGCCGTAGACATGTACGTGGCTTTTGCTCATGACTGTTCCAGTGTGGAGCTCTGTGTTGCTTAGTTGGGAATGACCAGGTCAGTCAGAGGGAAATGTCTCTGTGTCCTAATCAGATGTGTGAGCTGGTGATTCTTGTGCCAATGTCCAGAACTTGATGCAAAGCTTTTTCTTCCTCACTTCCTCCCTTTCTTCCATTTTCTTTCTTTTCTTTCCCCTGTAGAAACATGGAGGCAGGAGAGGCAAAGAGCAAGAAGGGAGGTAGTGGGATGCAGCCCTGCATCGTTTTAGAGAAGTGGCCCTTGCAATGCAGAAGTGTAGGGAGTTGTTCCAGCACACCAGAGTGTAACTGCAATAATTTTGCCTCATTTACTCAGGTCTCACTATTGTGCATTTGGTTCCCACACCATGAACAGACTACCTGGATTAAACCTATGCATGTTCAAATTAGGTGTTGCACCTATGCGTTCTTGAAATTGCAGTGAAAACCTTTATCTGTAAGCTGACCTTTTAAGCATCTGTGCTAATTTTGTCATGCTGTCATTCGTTTAGGGAAAGTGCTAGGGACAGAGGAAATTGTAACAGCGATCAAATTATATAAAAGAGCTCTTTGCCCTTAGCATGCTGTAGGGCAGAACCGAAATGGAAACCATCGCTGGCTGTTTATGAATACACAACTACAAAACTTACTGCCTGTTTTCGGTTGTAAGGATGTCCTGTTTTCTACGAGCATGGAAAATCTATGCTGAAGAGCCTGAAAGGTACCCCTGAGCTATCATATCTACCCGCTTAATTCCTTTCACTTCTGTTTATGTAATGAATAAACACTGCTCTCCGGCAGGAGACCTGGGCCGTCAAATGGAAACGCGTGTGCCGAGGGGCGGAGGGGGCCCGCTGGAGCTTCTCGGCTACCTCGGTCGCCGCCGGTGAGGACAGAGCCCCTTTCTTCCCCCTCGCCCCTCTGCGAGGGACCGGCCGCGCTGCAGCTACCCCTGCTCCGAGCTTCTGCGAAACGTCCGAGGGGCAACGGCAGCAGGAGGGCTGCGGGGGCCGGCCAGGGGTCACCCCGACGCCGCCCGTCGCCTCGGCTCCCCGCTACCGTGGCCACCGAGGGGCGGCCGGGGCCGGGCGCCCCGGCGGGTCCCGCAGCGAAGCCCAGGAGGGCGGTCTGCGCCCGGGCCCTGGCTTTGGGGGGCGCCAGGGCCCCAGGTGGGTGCTGTGGGAACAGCGAACCCTCCGGCTGGCTCCGAGCCGGCTTGCGCTCCACGCTTCGCGAAGGGCCGCAGCTCCGCCCCGGCGGGAGCGCGGGCGGCGTGTGCGCGGGGCTGCACGCATCCTGCCCTGCACCCCCCGGCCCCGCACGGCTCCGGTCCCTCCGCGGAGCCCCCGCCTCCGCTTTCCGTGATGAGGGTCGGTGCCCGCCCGGGGCGCGAGCGTGGGGCTCGGCGGTCGCGCTCCGCCAGGCACGGTCGCGCTGCCGCTGCCCTCGGCTTCCGTCGGGGTGAGGTGCGTGTTCCCCGCGCCGCTGCCCGCCGTGCTTTCGCGCGAATTGACAGCAGCTGCCAGGAGTGCCGGCTGGAGGGAAACAGCGGAGGTGGCAAATAAAAATATTTGGAGATGAGGCTACTGAAGGGAACCTTCCTACTCACTCCGAGGTGGAGCAATCGGACGTGGGGTACGGGGCGGTGCGGGACTTCCCTGGGGCTCCGCCGGGCTCGGGGCCGGGCCTCCGGGTGCACCGCGGCTCCGGGAGCGGCTCGGCGGGCGGCTGGCCCCACCTGGGCTACGGCCGATTTCGACCCGGGCCGGCCGGCAGGGTCCGGCGCACACCTTTCCTCCGTTTGCCTCGCTGGTAATGGCTTCCTGAGAGAAGGGGGATTTAGCGTTGGCACAGTATCTGCGGGCAAATACAAATAGCAAATAGGGTCAGCACCAAATGCCAGCGGATCTCCTTGCATGAACTGACTTGTAGAGTAGGCAGCTGCCTTTGTCTTTCACAGGACCCTCTCCTTCATTTTGAGTCATGCCTCTGAATGCCAAGCGCAACTCAGCCTGGGGCAGGCAAAGGAAGATACCTGTTTTAACGAACGAAAACTTTCCTCCCCCACACGAGAGCAAATGCTTTTCAGAGAAGAATCGTATTTGCTATCTTGGGATCAAATCCCACCTCTTTCCAATGTCCAAGGTCACAGCCCAAGTTAAGCAGGGTGCATGGTGTGATCCTCAGTCCCATCTTCTCATCCATGTATCATGCACTGAGCCAAAACAGAACCTTTAAAATGTACTTGCTTTTGTTTGAAATTTATTCAGAGATTTCTAAGTGGCTAATTATTCACAGATTTCGGTTTTTTTTTTTTTTTTTTTTTTTTTTTTTTTCAGAGCTCAGCTGCAGGCATTCATGGGACTTTGCCTCAAGTAGTACTCAGCCTGGTGAAAATCAGGATTCAAAGAGGAGTAATACCTCTGACACTAATACTTAAGTCTCTCAAACTAGTCATGGATAGACATTTTGGCTGCTATATAGAACTTTGAATGACTTTGGCTGCTGCAGGATTAAGGTAGTGACACAGAGAATATTACAGTGTCTCGTTGCACACTTTGGTGGGACTTTCTTTCAGCCTGTCAGTACAAAGGACTGTTCTTTGTGATGTGAATTAAAGGACAGATTCACTCTATTTCAAGATACATCTTTCAAAGCCTTCCCCAGCTAATTTATTACTTTGCACATTGATACAATGTTCAACATATGTGTATTAAAATGAAAACGTCTGTTAAAAACAGCACATTTGGGACTCCCTATCCAGAGACATTTTGTTTACTAAGTAGACCAGTTGGGAAGGAAGCTCATGAAAAAAGGTGATTCATTCGTACCAGATCTGAAAACCACACAGAACCTCCAGAAAAAAGATCTCAGTTTGCTACCCACAGGTTACAATTGCCAAAATGTTTGCAAGTATCTACAAGTAGAAAAATCAAGATTTATACAAGATTAATAATTTTGTGACTGGTATGTACAAAGTGCTACTGTAATTCTCTGAAATAAAATTCATTTCTTTTGAAAGTGCAGAGACAGTACAGGTGTTCAGCTTAGTGGTTTAAGTAGCAATAAGGGATCTTATTCTTCATTATGTTTATCATTTTTACACTGATGTAGCTTCATTAACTCTTGACTGGCAATCATATAACTAAATGGGGAAATTTTACTTGTTGCCAGAGTGGTGTTGCTGTAGAGGAGAATGAAATACCTAGACAGAGTGACAGAGTGTATTTCTGCCCAGACATCTACTTTTATTAAATGTTGTGCTTGGGAAAAAAAAAAAAAAGAAAAAAAAAAAGGTACTTCTAGACAGGGGACAAGGTATGGATAATGACATATAAGTTTAACATAACTCCTTTCAGCCGCCTGTTTGTTCCTAGAAGTTTTCTGATGCTAACTAATCTGTTCATGCATTAAAGCACACTGGTCAGGATTAAAATGAATCTTTGATCTGTGAGCACATTGCAGGTCTAGGAAAAAGGATTGTTCTATGGTACCTTTGCTACAACTGTTGGGAATCTGTATCCACTCCTATTCCTGTTGTGGCCAGCAGGACCCCAGCTATTCTGCTTTTGAAGAGCAGAAAGGAAGTGTTTCACTGAGCATAAGTAAAACTAACTAACCAACAAAAAATTCTGAAAAATAACAGAAGCGATCAACAACATAAAGAGCACATTTTACTTTTCATGCATGTACCTTAAATTTACTGTTAGCACATACAGGAGTTGTCCTCACTGCTCTATGCAAAACTGCTTGTCTGTTTTGCAGGGCATAAGAGCCATTGTACTCTCTCTATGATACTCTTAGTATCTCTTGTACCCCACAATAAAAGTTGGACAGAAGATGACATTTTACGGATGATCTAATGATAACCTTCTTTTCATAGCTTCATTTGGGATTACAAGGAGAAGAAAGTGACAGAGGGATTCACAGGAGATTTTAAAGGCAACTGTTTTAATATCTGCAAATAAACATTCAAAAATGAGTCAGCTCTGGCTGGCTACATGGAAAAAAGCTGTACATAAAGCAGCACTTCACTGTCTGATGTTTTGCTGTTCCTTAATACCATCTGAATGTTGATGCTTGAGAAGGAGAAAAATTATTTATCTAACTTTCATGAAGAGAGGGACTAATAGGATGAAAAAAAACCCTAAGAATTGAATGGAGTACTGACTTGCAGTTAGGGTTATAAGACCATAATATTGCTGCTCTTCTTCTGCTGTCTTATACATATCCAAATATTTAGATTGTCAGCAACTGGCCCCTGATGACATTGAGAAGCAGGCTTACAAAATGGAGAATGTAATGGACCTGTGCTCATCACACTGTACCAGAGAACCACAGAACTGTGGACTTTGTATTGTACTGCTCCTAACCACCAAAAGGCTCCCAGTATATGGAGCAGAGTCAGGGCTGAAATTAAGTATTTTTATTAAGTGGAAAAATGACTCCCTGAAAGTCTACCTGTTTTGTGCCTGTCACAACAACTCTGCTGTTGTCACGGTCTGTTCGCTTTTGCCTCCCACATGGATGTGAGCAGAGTGGGGAGACATAGCCCCTTTCTGTCTTATTTTACTGTTTATGCTCTGCAGTGACTTTTGCTATGTTTCCATCTCTACTTTTCATTGTTATTTTGGGAGTCTGGGTATCATGATAAGAAAAAATCATAGTTCAGAAATGGAAATTACATTTATCCTGTCTTTGCTGCATCCCATCTGGTGTATATGCAGTTCATGCCAGGGTTCAGGGGGAATTTTCATAAAGACTACTGATCATGCCCTGAGTCCTTATGTAGGAACAGATCAGGGCATATGATACTGCTTTATGTCTCAGCATTGGTGTTAAATGGGATGTGCAAGATCCCACAGCAAGCATCTCAGACAGCTAAATCTCTGCTGAGGCACAAAAGGAGAACACGTGGATTCTATTCTGAGCTAGAAACTATGAAAGTACTTTTCAACTGTGATATGCATGACTAGATATTACAAGAAGAATGGCATCTGTCCAGACAGCTCTTGCATCCAGAGACCAAAAAGGTGTCACTATAATGAAGGACTTCTTCCTATAATGAACAAATAAGGAAAGTAGGTTTAGAATGACTGCTGCAGCAGATACATGAAATAATGGAATGTGCAGCGCCTGTCTAACCACAAATATATCCTCTGGAACAGGCAGAGGCACTAGTTACAACTCATTCCTCCAGCAAGATGGTGACTGGTCTGGTCCACGATAGCACTTCTTGAGCAGACACTGAGCTATCGTTGGCTGTCTGAAGACTTTGAGGTTAACTTTGGCTGCATTCCAGCATTGCAACCTTTGCTCTCTGGTGCTCAGGTATCTAGGTATCTGACCATCTGAAGATCAGTGGCCATGTGGCAGATCACCTCTCTTGGATTTCCTTCCTCTCATGTGCACTGCATGCAGCTGCAGGCTCCAGCTCTTGTCAGGCTCAAGGAGTGCAGCCCTGCTGTGTGGGCTCATGTGCGCTTGCTTAGGGTGAAAGGCTTGTCCTTGCAGGGGAAGACGTCTGGGTATCACTCAGGAAAAAGTGAGATGAGAGGAGAGATCCATGAACCACATCTAGTGGTGGGAGAACTGCTGGATCATCCAACAAATACTCTACTTGCTACAATTCTTATCTGCTTTGCGGCAGGGTCATGACTTCTAGGCCAGGAATCACCTGTGACTGGCAAAAAGGTATACGGAGTTGTGTAGATCAGCAGGCACATATTTACTGTATGTGTGCAGAGTGGGGCTAATTTGGCAGGCATAACAAGGGCTAATAACACTCCAACCTTTACTTGTGGTGTACATGTAATATGATGTGTGATGGCAGAGACCATGCCAGGGCTCAGCTGTCCTAGACTGTCACATCACTTACAGCTCAGGCATGACTGACACAGCAGGGATGCGTGTACCTCTCCTGCATGGCTGCTCGCACTGCCATCCTGCCCTTCTCGCACAGCTGGAGTGCCCTGCTGTATGCTGGTGAGCTCCAGATCTTCAGCAATAGACGGCCCTTGCTGCAGTGCTGCACTTATTATCAGAAGGGCTGAAATCAAGCCCTGTCCTGCCACACTGCTACTGGTCTGCACACAGCAGTACTCATGTTTGTCCCTTGTGAGTGTCTCATGAGTGAGAGTTTTGAGATCCTCTTCAAATGGGGTCTTTGGGCCAAGAGTCTAATCATTATCTGGACTTGTGCAATGCCTTAGCTAGAGAAGTCAGTTTGGCTTCTGTGCAGGTAGATGCCTGAAAACGAACAAAGCAAGCTGCCTTGGAGTGTGAGGGCTGATTGATCCAGTGTGCCCTGCAGAAGTGTCACTACCAACTAAGAGGGAGCTGTCAGCACAGGTAAACATAGCATTTCCATCTTTCTTTCTGTTTGAGCAACTGTCAGACCTTTCTTATCCTTAGGCTAGTGTTTTTCAATATACTATGCATTGTAGTTAGTTTCCTTGCACTAATTATTCCCAATAGTAGATTCCGTGTAGTCATTCATGCACAGTCCCAATATCACTGAGCAAATTTCTAGCCAGAAATCCTAATAGGCAGTGAAGGTATTTACCTCCACTGGAGTTTGTGGGGACTCTGCTCTGTACATCTTCCTGTTTATACCAAAGAAAAAGCTTTGTTCTGTTTAGATTTTATCTAGATGCAGCAATTCATGATTAGGATTTGAAGATAGGACTTAAAATGACTCAGTTGTGTTTTATGTACTTCTTATTTAACACCATCAGCAAAATAAATCAGAATGGGATTCAGCAACCTTGATTTGTTGTCACTAATAATATGGTTAAGACCTCAAATACAAGAACATTTTTGAGTACAAAAATGTATTTAGAAATAGGCATGTAAAAGAAACAAAATTTATTCTCCTTCTTAAGAAATAACATTATGCATATTCCTGGATCCTGCTTTTTGTGCAGATCAAATCACTAAAGAAGTTCTGCACAGTGGAACAGGAACATTCCTTCTTTCTAATTCTGCTGTCTTTCAGTGTTTGTAGAGATTCTACAGTTATTATGCTATTTTTACTAGAAATGACAATTAGAATAAAGAAAGTATGTTTTCATTGGTCTGACTTGGCAAATGGACTTGTTTTTATCCATTGTGTGTAAACATCGGTTGTATAGATAAGAATAACATACTGCATAATAAGAATAGTTAATCAGTGTAGGGCAGCCTGCTCTGCAAGTATATCTTCATGGTTTCACTGAGCACAGCATCTCCCACTTTGTTACAGATGTGGTAGGTAATTCCTTCTGTCCCACTTTCAGATAACCACTATACACTGGCAACAGAAAATTAATAATTTTGGAGATAAGCTGAGATCAGATGCTCACACAAAGTGTATTAGGGTTTGTGGTACTCCTTAGCAAGGTACATATAAGGATGCAAGGAGACTCCATTCATCTTGGTCCAGTGGCAAGCTCTCATCTTTTCTGGGATCATCTGAAGCATAGTCCTCTTCCACTGAGAGTCGGTAGGCCATGCTGGTGCAGGATTTGTCTGTTCATGACCCTGTTTCCATTGTTTTAGAAGAGTGACAATACACAGGTGAAAGCAGAAGCTAATGGATCTGATGCAAAGTACTTTAAAGACCATGATCAAGAAGGAAGAAGGAAGCAGAATTAGACCAGCTCAACGAACAGAAATTATATTTTAAATATGTGCTGGCCTACATACATATGCTTCCTTCCATTTAAATTCCCAAATCAAAACAGTTATTTTAGGGAAGCACTGGGAGAGTAATGGATCCAGTTAAGGGGTGTAATATCTTCCTCTGCAAATAGGATACTGGATGAAGAGGTTATTTTAAGGTTATATACTTACAGTTCACAATGCTAATAAACAGTTGGGGGGATAGATTACGTAAACACACATGCATTTAGAAGTAGGTTTCATGTCAGTTTTTGACTGTATATTCAGCTCTCTGCTCTGCAATCCGAAACCGTGGATTCCAGCAGCAATGTCTCTGCTCCTCACGTAGGAGTTTAACAATCTGCAATGTGCATCTGAAAGATGTAATTTAGACCCAGGCTGGCCTCACATGAGGCTTACCCTGCTCAGGGTTAAGACAATGAATCTATTGACTTCAACAGGGACAGGCCTGGGCCCACTGCCATCGGCACAGGACATTATCTAAACTAACAGGTCCCTGAGTAAATAGCTTGCAGTACCTCCAATGGTTGTTTCTGCTGTTTCAGTCACTTGCCTCATATGTGGGTATTTGGTGATGGGAGGTTTAGCACAATATCCAGTTCCAGGTTTTGAATGGAAAATGTGCTCTAACACCCAAAGCACGCTGCAGACGGATTTCCAGGAGCTCCACGCTGTCCTGCCCACAGGCCGGCGAGCCCAGCACCTCCACTCACAGCGAGCCCCAGCCTCCCAGGAGCGACTGCTCCTCTGGCCCCTCCGCTGGCTAGGCTCTGCGGGGTGACAGCACTGGGCCCCGGGGGCCAGCGGGGTACCACATGGCCTGTGCTTGTGCGTGGGTCCTGCCCAGTCTCCCTGCCTGTGCCAGAGCAGCGACCCAGAGGCAGCAGTGAGCCAGAGCATAACCCAGAGCTGGCTCCTGCCACAGAGACGTGGGGTGCATAATGCTACAGTACACATCTGTATATGTGCTGTTTTTACAATGTGTGTAAAAACCTGTTCTGCAGATAAATCGTGCCTGTTTTACTTGGCTAGACAGAGTTTAGCCTCTAGGACATTTTGAGGCTTTTTTACTTATTCTGTACAGAACAGACCAGTTTTGAGTTCAACTGCAACTCCTGGATTGGAGTCACAGAGATTCAATTGACTGATTTTTCAGACTGTTTATATTCCTCTTAATATCAAATCTTTCATTTCTAAGAAAGGCCACCTTAGACAAATGGTTTAGTTCATATAATGTGTTATTTACATTTTTGGATGCAAAAACTACTTGTGTATTTAGTGATGACAAGCATAGACATTCAGAGTTTAAAAAATGAAATTGTAGCGCTGTTTGTGTAACAAATCCCGTGTTCCATACTCTGTCAAAGTGCCCGCCGCCTTTAGTCTGAATAATGACTGCAAGATTTGGTCTCCTCTCTGTGGATTTTAAGTTTCTCATGGAAATATGCTTATACACAGATGAAATACATATGTTTGTCTGAAAATGAATGGTTACACGGATATTTTAAACATGTTGAGAGAAACAGTATAATCCATAAATATGGTTTTAAAGTGCACATAAATAAAGTGCAGCAGTGCAGGTATAGGACTTTTAACTTTGTTGTGAAGTTTATGATTTCAGCCTTTCATTCTGGAAAAGATTTTTTTTTCTTCAACATTTTCTGTGATCTCAAATTAAAAAAAAATCAAACAGTCTTATTAACAAAATCAAAATTCTGTATTGAAATGTTGATATTTTATTTTACAGTTTATTGGACAATATTAGTTTCAAAAAGTGAAAAAAAAGTAGTTCGAAAGAGAAATAGAATGCTTTGTTTTACTGGAAATGCTTTCTCTTCATCTTTATTTTAAAACTGACATTCCTCAAAAGTGACATTGTTCTCCAAGATGTTTTGCTTTTGACAGGCTGATCTGTTATGAGGTGAATGTGTCCATCGGAAAATTTCTGACTGATGTTGGTATAGAGTCTTTTTTTGTTTGTTTATTTGTTTCAAGATAAGGCCCAATTTCTTTAATCAGCTAGTTGAGTTTTGCCTGCGTCAAGTCCCATGCACAAGTCTCTCCCTAAACATGGGTGGGATCCAGCTATGTTGTGGAGGATGGGGTGGGATGGCTTTGCTAATGCAGGAGAGGAGTTGTGGCCAAGATGCCGTCCCCAGCAAATCACCACCTCAGCGGGAGGCCAGGTCAGAGCTGTGGGCCAGTTCCATCTGCACTGTCAAAGTGAAGACATACACTTATAAAATTGTATCTTATATTTTCAAGTTAACCTCTTCTGAAAGGATTAGGAGATTAAATGCCAGTCATCCTAGCTTTATCTTTATTTTAGCTGTTGCACTGTTGGAATAAAATATCAGGAATCAGACTGCACTGCTTCTGAAATCAAGGGCCTTTTTCTGTTGAGTGGGCTAAGCTTTGCTGCCGTGCTATGGACTAAGAAAAGGAGAAGCTTGCACATTTTCTCCAAATCTGTTACCAATGTGCAGAAAAGCAACTGCAGCAACCTAAATGTCAGAGAATATGTGTGGGACAAACTGATGAACATTGTGGACAGTTTATCAGTGTTGATGCAAGTGGTGGTCACAGGGCTGACAGGGCTGGCAATGCCACTAGTGCCTGGGGGAACAGACTGCTCTTCTAAGAGGCAGCCCCATGTCATGGTGCCACCTCCTGCCCATTCCACGAGGGGCATACGGCAGACCTGCAGGTACGTGAAGGATGGGAGGGATGGGTGCTAAATCTCTGCACACCTCAGGTGTCCTGCATGAATAACAATGCTTATTTTTGGCAAATGATGCACCCTTCGGTGAAGGCCTGTTGAAGACTATGCCACCACTGCCCACAGAGTACCTGCAAAGCCTCATATTCAAGGTGTTATTGGTCTCGATGCAAAGCCAATGGAAATAGCCACATTACATTTAATGGCCTCTAGAATGATCGCTTTTGGAAATGTAATGTCTTACTTAGTGACCTGCTTGATACAACTGCAACAACAAAGAAAAGTTGTTAAAATACCTCCAAATTACTGGCTCTTAAAAATGTATACGTGCCAACTTTTTTTTTCTTCTTTTTGGAAGGACAGATAAGTTTCAATTGGAAAGTGAGAAGTTCAGCTTTAAGAACTAAAATATATCAAAAAGGGAACCACTGAGAGCCTTCAGTCTGTGTACCACAGATGCTCCCCCACTCAGACAACTCAGGCTATGGTCCTCCTTCCTGCAGAAAGAAAGCCCCTCATGATGTTCCCCTCAGACCTTAATGAGTTTAGTCTGCAGGATTTCCTCTTCTGGTGACATTATCAGAAGAAATTACTGTGTACCATTACCTGTGGCCAATGAAGGTTGACAGGCCTCCCTTCTCGCTCCTCTTCCAAACTGCATGTGATTCCCTGTGACAGGAAAGTGTTGCCTAGACTTGACCCTTTCGAGTTTCCCGCACCTCCACCTACAAGATTGCTGCAATTTCAGTGCTGTGTTCCCCTGTCCCATGCATTTGGAGAGTGTGGATGCTGCTGTGGTTGTTACAGCTGGGTGCCATGGGTGCCTGCGGGGGGCCCACCCCGTGGAAGCCTGGGGTGAAGGATCTCCCATGGGATCACCCCTCCTGCCCTGTCCTGGGTGGCTGGGTTGGCCTCTGGCTCCACTGAGGAGGCATGTGGGTCTGCAAGCTGAGAAGACTGAAGGGATGCAGTGCAATTATTTTTCAGGCAATGCTTAACTTCAAAGCCATTTAAAGAAAGAAAAACATGTCCAAAAATAGTGGCTATTCCAGTGGTAATAAATAACATCCTACCAAAGTGACAGATTCAGGGTCTCATGATTACTTCCGCTGACTTCTTGCTCACCAGCTAGCACCCAAACCTGGCTGAGGGGACTTGGTATTTCCCCTGGTGGTTGTCCTGTTGCCAGCCCCACCACCAGACTCCCTGTGATGGCCCCGGCCTGGACCCTGGGATCTGGGCAGAGCAGGGCACAGGGGCGTGCAGGGCATCTTGGTCCCCATCTTGGCCTTGTGTGGCACACGACGCACAGTGTCAGCATGGTGGGACATTTGGGTGAGTGCTGCTGCTGTGCAGCATGGCCAGGTTTGGGGCTGGGACTGGGTCTCTGGTGCCTGCCCTGTGTCTTTGTGGTTTGTGGAGATCCAGTCACGTGTGGCCTCTGAATGTCCTCATTACAAATATTCTGTCTGATGGAGATGCACTGCCCCATGACAGGCTTGTGAAGATGAACCTGGGCTTTTGAGCTTTTTGAAAGAAAAACGGTATATGGGATTGTTCATGAAACACTCAAATCTAACTCTTCTTGGAATGACTGCATGAGATTCACGTATTTTTTACAGCAGGCGGAGCAGTGCTTTCTGGCTGTACAGCACTCCAGGCTCCACTGCGCTGGGGCGTGCAGCATGATGCTGATCCTCCTGATCCCCAGCGGCATGCTCCAGCAGCATGAGTGGTGGGGAGAAGTGGGAATTTGCTGCCCACAGGGTGGTTTGTGTGCAGCCTGGATAACCTCAGTGTTGCTCACTCTCATAGTACCTCAGGGACAAGCATGCCTAAATGCGTACTAGCTTGTTTGGGGGCAACAAATTTTCGTAACCGTACCCCGTGAGTAGTGAATTAAGTCCTTGGTGAATGAGGGCAGTATTTGGAAACAGCTAAGTAAGCCTGATATGTGCTGTGTATTCTGTGTTTGTATACATAACCATTCAATATCTTATGAACTTTCTCACAAAGTCAAACAACACCCCTCTTAAGGGAGTGGTTTTCCAGTTCTTATGAAAAACAAGTTGTGTGGCATCTGGAATATACAGAACTATAGCCAAACAACACTTTGCTATTGAGTCTTTTCCTTTCCCTCTGATTTTAGTTTTAAACATTCATTGCAAGGCTGTATCATTTGTCTTGAAAACTTCTGAAGGCTATACCTTGGGAGTCTTTTCTCTCTTTAGGACTCTGCTGGCCTCACTTTATGTCTTTTGGCTGTGTCCACAGCCAAGCATTGTTTAGCCTGTGCTATGTGACTCAGAATGGTTTCAGTTTACATCCACTTTATCATTCTGTGTCTTCTATAAAATTACTTTACACAGATATTTAGACCTCTGTACAATTAGATAAAGTGCTAAAACTCTATGCATGAGCTCCAAGGGCACTGTAAATGCCACAGCCTCGATTCAAAATGTCTATCTAGGAAAAAATGGGGAAGCCTTTTCGCAAAATGGAGTATCTCAAATCTTGTCTGATAACTTTGAGTAACAAAAGAATTGTCCTGTGGAATCAATCCTGGGAGGGTGAAACAAGGTTCAGGAAAACATTCTCATTTAAGAGCCTTCCAGCTTTAGTGCTTGGCTTCACAGAGGAGGACCCCAAGCAAATGGCAACCTACGTGGTGGGCACTCAAAAGAGGCATATTTTGCCTTGACTGTAACTTCATCCCTCTTTTCTTTCACCCTATAGAGGGGATGCACACTGTAGAGAAGGATCTACTATGGTTGTTAGCAGCAGTAAGTTCTAATATTGCTTTCTTCCCTGGCCCAAAATGCTGGATTGCTGGAAAATTTTCTGTGACTCTGTTTGAAGAGCACCACCCACTCCAAGCCCCATCCACAGGGAGGTAACTTGGCACAGCTGCCGCAGTCTAGCGTGGATAAGAGAGGATACAGCAGGGATTACTGCTTCTTGTGGAGCATTTCTGTCTGTGGCTGCTGTCTCCCCAGGAGAACAATGGACTTTTCCTGCTCCCAAGTATGCCAGCAAGTATTAGATGATGACTGGGAGCATTGCTATGGATTTGCATTTCTATCACTGCTTCTGAATCAAATAGCATAGTTTTCTGTAACTGTGAGGACTTCATGTAAAGCTTGATATTGGTGTCAGTCACTTTAGTGATTTTATTGGGCCTCAAAGATTTCTGTGGCTGGAGGAAATGCGCTATGTAAAACTCATAGCTTCATCTGGTAGTGATTTGTCATTTACCATGATTTGGGCTTGCTGCCAGGTCAGCTGTTGCCAAATGAAAGGAAGACCAGGGAATAAAACGATTATCAGGAAAAAAAACTTAGAAATGTTGCAAATGAAATAAATGAAGAATAGCTTAAAACTAAGATGAGGATATGTATAATCAATCACAGAAATCATGGGTGCAGGCAGTGAGGGAGCTCAAGTATCCCTTAGACTAGAATCCTTTTCACACTCAGGGCACTTTGTTATCTTTCAAACATACGTGACTGAGCGGACCACCAACAAAAAAATTCTTGTGAACCTGCAAAACTGTATTCACCTCTATTTTATGTATCTTTAAGTGGGGTATCTATTATTAGTGGTTACAATGTCTGTTATGACTGCACATTTGTTCAGAGGTGGGAGCTAAAGTCCATGGAAGCAGGCAAAGAGAGAAAACAGGGCAGCCTCTGACCCAAGGCAGCAACTGCCATAGCACCACACTGTCTGGAGGGAAACACAGCCTCTGGAAGGTCTCACAGGCCTCCAGCACTGCAACAGACCTCCTGGTAACTTTTGGCAGGTTTCCCTTCACAGCCCAGCCACCTGGAGATGCGCTGCTCCCAAGGACGTGGATGCTAGCCGCAGAGCACTGGGCTCATGGTGCTGGGGCTGCCCCAGGGTGCGCGTCAAGTGGGGAAGATGGTGGCATAGAGCAGGACTTGGCTGGTGTCCCTCAGCTGCAGAGAGGAGTATCTTGAGATGCACTGCCTGCACCTATAAGCACTTTGAGAAAGAGTCCCGAGTGTAAGTTAATGGGAGTTTTGTCTTGAAGGAGTGAGTGAGCACCACAGAAGAAAAATTTGTATTTCATACATCAACTTTCAGTGATCATACCTGGTTTATGTAAGGGGTTGTTTCATTACATTTTTCACTACTGGGTTTTGGTCTAATACACACATTTAGACAGAAATTGTGAGTTGGTGTTGTGTAAAACTAAGAGGTCAAAAGATATGGATGATTCAACAGATATTTTATGCAAACATGAGCCATTCCTAGGGCCTGTAAATTGTTTTGGAGACAGTTCTGCAGCTCTGTCAGCAGCAGATTGTGAAGGGAACTTCCCACAACTTTTTATATGCTCCCAATTTAATAATTTTTCTTCTCAGCTATGTGAGGTAAGTCAGTAAAATTTAAAAGCTACAGAAACAGAGGCAGAGGAAAATAAATGACCTGATGAAGGTCACAGTGGATTGGGTGTGCTGCTGTGGTGTTCTGCCAGCAGCATGGCCTGCTGCGAGGGCACAGGTGGCAAGGTAGACCATGCTGCTCATCAGCTTGGGACCCCACGCTGAGCTCCCGCCAGGAGGCAAAGGGGTGGCACTGTGTGGATGAGCTGTGTCAAGCATCCAGTCAGGATGGCAGAGAGGACGGCCAGGCAGACATCCTTTCAGTTGCTCAGCTGGGTTGAGCTGGGAGCAAAGGTGTGCTGGTGCAGAAGCAGCTCCACTTATTCACTCTGATGCAGTGGGCAGAGATGAGGGCTGAAGTCTGGGCCCACAGCAAGAGCAGTAGCACTGTAATTCTACTGCGTGGTACCTGACATCAAGCTGTGGGCTTCTCACAGGCTTGTTACTTTTCAGCTGAAATAAGTTATACAAAGCAGCAGTAATTCCAGTAAAGCTGTATTTCTCCAGGCTCCAACTCTGCTTTACGATGTCCCAGATTTCCCAGACCAGACTTGCTGTCCAATTAATGTATAGTATCACTGCTCTGGAAGAGGGGCTCCTGGAGACTCCTGGAGTTCTCTCAATGTTGCTCTTGTCTTTGAAAATGCAAGTAGGGAAAATTAATTTTGCCTTCTTCCAGCCCCACAGAAGCTGACTGGAGAAGACAATTGTTTGTATGATTGGTATCCTGGGGTAAGGAGCTAATCTAGAATTGGTATCCTGGGGTAAGGAGATAATCCAGGACCTGCATCCTGGGGTAAGGAGGTAATCTAGGGAGGTAAGGAGGAAAGGCTGAAAGAACTTTTCAGCTACTTTCGTTTAATCTCTCTGTTAACGGAGATGCTCAAGGATGTCTGGACACTGCTGGGACTGCAGTTCCTGCAGCCCTGTCCCCACTAGCAGTAAACAGCTAGCCTGAGTATCTGTTGAACACAACCAGAAAGGAATGGTGCTTGAGGCAGGCTGCATTTCATCCCTTTTGGAAGTCAATACCATGCATGATGCTCTGTGCAGCCAGGGCTAGCCCTCTGCAACAGCCTCGGCGGGCTAGTGGGGTCCAGCCGGGGCTCCTCCATACTGCCACAGCCCCTACGGAGCTAGATGGCCTCAGCTCTAAGCTGAGGAAGGACAGACTGAAATGTTGTAGGGTCTGTTAAGAGAGTGGGGTCCTGACCCATACTTAGTGGGAAGAATAGGAAGATTCTCTTACTTGCGCTAACTGTTGAAAAACCATCTGTCAGTGTATGGAGACAAGCTGGCTTTCCCTTGCCACTCAGTTTATGTTCTTCATCTAATCATGTCCTTAGCTCTTCTGTTAAGGTGCTTTTTCTCCCTTTTTTTTTTTTTTTTTTTTACTCAAACCCATTTGCTCTTCTGTATCCACCGTCTTTATTGTAGTTGTCCTTCCTCCGGTTACTACTGCTACTTTCCTCCCTTACATTGCCTTCCAAACCCACTCTTCCTCTTTCTGCCTTTAATTTTTCTACTGCTTTGAGATGCATATTGCCTTAGCTACTTTTCCCCTGCTGTGCTAAATTGGTCCTCGAGGAAGGCAGTCCCTTCCCTCATCATATATCATTGCTGATTTTCCCTTGCAGAAAGGAGTGTCTGCTGTCAAAGGGGTAGTGGCCTTGATGATAGGTGGCTTGATATCTGTTATGGTTGTAGTCTTCAAATACATGAGCAAGAGAAATTTTCTTTTCTTGTGTTCTTTTTTTTTTTTATTTTTTTTTCCCAAGGTGCACTGGTACACAGAGAATAAGGAGCTTAAATTGAGCTGGCAGTGGTTTCTTTGTGATATCAGCACACTGGAATACCATTCTGTCTTATTCAGGAGGGCAGAATACTGCTGCTGCTGATGTGAGATGCACCCCTATCCTACCAGCTGTTCTCTCCACCCAGCAACTTAACTCATGCTGAATATTTATATGCTTTTAATGGTAGTGAACAAATGATTCTGTATCTTTTTGATATAGCTAGAAAAGCTATTAAATAGTGAGCCAAATGGAGGACTAAGATCAAGAAAATTTTAAACTTTATTCCAGGCTTTCTTAGTAGTACTGTATATAGTGTTATGTACAAACCTAACTTAGAAAATACTAATTTGAATTGAAACTTGTATGTACAACATGCACTAGAAGAAATATAAGTTTATTGTGCTTGAACTTTCAGTTGGTGAAAGGCAGGATCCATTTAGAAATGGAAAGAAAGGCTGCTGAGATAATTTAGAAATAGAAATAAAGACTACTAAGAAAGACTGCAATAACAGTTTAGAAATGGATTTATATTCCACTTCTGTAGAGCAATGACATATATACTTTTTCATATCTGGGAAATGTGGATCTCTTTTCCACATTGTGCTTTAACAAAAGTGATGATCAAGGTTTCCTAACCATTAAAATATATATGGCCACCATACTGCAAACTCTTCTTTTTAAAACTTTGTTCACCTATTATCCTATTTTGAACATCTGAAGTCACTTGCTCTGTGTGAAGTCTTGAAATGAGGCAAACTTACGGCAGCTGTTGGAATACTTTGGCAGACCTGTGGAGTTCATCCTTTGAAATGTATTTTAGTATGTCTGGGTGCATTATTTGAGACTATAATACTATGTAAGAAGTAAATAAATTAGTATGGTTCAGCGCAGTCTGTTCCACACTGGTGTGTGTCATGATGCATCAAAAGTAAAAAGAGGAGTTAATGGGAAGTCAAGATGCCAGAAAAAAAAAAAAGTGATCTGATACAAAACTACCCATTTTATACAGCTCCTTGCTGAGAGATTAAAATATTATTGGATTCATACCCGCTGATTCTCTCAAATAAGGTCTGGTTGGTTAGCAGCTAATACACAGTTGCTAATGGGAATGTGCATTTACCTCTGTTGTTGACGTTGTTACTGCCATTCTGCATAAACATAGACTGCAGGGGTTCAGATACTAGCTTTGTTGGAAAGACTAAGAAGCATAGGTAAATGATGTGGGGGGTTGGCTTGCCTTCATCTGCCGCCATCCTTGGAGACACTGAAACCTGATCTACTCTCAAACTTTCCCTGCTTTGAGTAAGGGTTGCCAGAGTGCCTTCTAAGGTTTCTTCCAACCAAAATTATTTTACAATTCATAAGAGGATTTTAGAAAAAACTTTGATATTCATTTGTCTTCTCTTACTGCTGCATTTCTGTGAAAATACCCCTGTTTTGAGTAACTGTCTAGAAAGATTTCTGATTTTTTAATGACATGTTTATGACTAAATCACACTCCCTCTGGATGAGTGATAAAACAGTCAAAATCCAGGCTACCAGGCTATGAATTATGCAGCAAATTAAAAAAAAAAAAAGTGTATATATATATATATATTTGTTTATTTTCTTAATCTGAACAGCAGGGTTAATCTAATATTTTTGTCTTCTCAAAACCAACGAGAATACCATTTCTAACCCTCCCTTAGTAGAATAATAATAATGTGCTTTGGAAACAGGAAAAAAGAGAAAAAAATATTTACATTTCTAAACAAAATATCTATCCAAGCAGGTAATTGTTCTAAGAAAGACAGAGGGGATGCCCTGAGGCTGACATTCGTCCATGTAGTTACATAAGCAGTAAGAATGGGAGGGAAGGGTAAGAACTGTCACTTTGTCTCTAAACTGAAAGAATTTAGTGTAGCATTTTTCACCCCACTGTAAATAGTTATTAGAATAAGTGCAAATTAAATAGGCTTACAGGAAGACCTTCTAGGCACTTCACAGTATTTTTTGAGCCAACAATCTTACTACGATTTTCATAGAATCATAGAATCACCGAATACCTACAGTTCACTGGGACCTCTGGAGATTATTCAGTACCACCCTGCTGCTCAAGCAGGCTCATGCCCAGGACCACATGCAGTGCAGTTCTGAGTATCTGCACAGATGGAGATTCCACAACCTCTCTGGGCAATCTCTGCCAGTATTTGACCACCTTCACAGTGGAAAAGTGTTTCCTTATACCCAGATGGAGCCTCCCATATTTCTGTTTGTGCCCATTGCCACTTGTTCTGTCACTAGGCACCTTTGAGAAGGGTCAGGCTCCCTCTTTGTCATTTGCTCCCACCAGGTATTTATATACATGGTAAGACCATCCTGAGCCCTCTCTCCTCCAGACTGAAAAGTCCCATTTCTCTCTAACTCTGCTTATTGTATGGCCTAGGAAAGCAGCTCTGCAATGCACAAGGCGCAACAAGGTTGTTCCTCTAAGATGGTTTCCATCTCTCATCTCAGATTTACCACGTTATTGAAACTCAGTTTGTAAAACACCAAGGTGTTTCTTGGAGGGCTCAGTGTGCCTGCAGCCACGCTTGCTGCCTGCAGCCTTCTTGTGCACTGTCCTTGGGGCTGCAGGGGCAGGGGCTGGGGGCTCTGGGCACAGCCCCGGTACAAGCGATCAGCTTGGCTGGTCTCCGCTGGGAGGATGTTTCTGGACATTGCTTCCTTCTGTGCTCCTGCCTGGACCAGCTTATCCGCTGCTGCCAGCCAGAAGCTCAGCTCAACCTGGTTCAGCTTCTTGGACATATTCAGGACATATGAGGTCAGATTCTTACCTCGTGTTTCTATGTTTCACCTGAAAGTTTGATAGTCATGGGTAAACTGTTCCAGACTGAAATCAAGAGCATGCTCTAACCAGCTTTCCAGTGTAGTGGGCTGGGAGGGGAGAGGGGTGAGATCAATCAGGACATGGAGTGTCTGTGGGCATATGGACAGTCTCTGTATGTATAAAAAAAGTTACAAATTAAAACTGATTAGAAAAAAAGAAGAGCCACAAAAATGAGATTCTTTTTGATGACAAGATCAACTTCTACTAAACTATCCACAGTTTAGAGTTCGCTGCCTTAAGAGGCAAAAGACGATCTTGATTTAAAACAAACAAATAAATCTCCCTTTTTCCTGTTTGCTTATGCCACTATTCCCACTATGTAATCTGAGCATAAAGGAAAGCATGCTGCTAAACTTTCTGAAGCCTTCATTTAGCATCTGTATGAAGAACTTTAAAAGAAATAATACAAACAAGTTGAATGTATATAAGGCGTCTTGGAAGATTATATCACAGATAAGGAAAATGCTTAGGATTTTCTTTTTGTATGTGTAATGCCTTTGCAACCTACTCGCAACATTATTCCCTGCATGAGGGCCCCCTAATTATTTCATCATGCAGCAGGAAATTCTGGTAGGTCATATATAAACAGCCTGAGGCAGAGACCTCTTCATCAGATAGAGCGTGACATCTGACATCTGTGCAGCTTGCCATTCGCATGCCACAATTAGCCAGGCAGCCCAAACACTAACTAATGCAGGAGCAACTGGGAGCATGGGGCTAACTGGTGGTGGCAAAGGTCTCCCTTAATCCAAAATTAAAACTTCTGCAGCCCACCTCTTCCCAATGGCCACGAATCTCACCTTGCCTGGCTAAGCCCATGCCAGGCAATGTGTGGTCCTGACCCTACTCTGCAGCAGGCTCTCCCTACAGATGGGGCGATGAGCCAGGCAGACCCGGCCACCCATAGCAGCTGTGCCATGGCCAGGCTGGTGCGCTGAGCCCAGCAGAGGAATAGTGCAGTCACTAATCCAGCCAGTGTTTGTCCAGCTCCATGCTCGGAGCACCTCCTGGCACTGGAGCACTGTCAAGGACAGCACTGGCTCCTGGTGCCACCAGCCGAGAGCCAGAGATGTCGTGGCGAGGAACAGCTGGAAGTAGGAGATGGCTAAAAAAATCAGGTGACTGAGACACATTAGGGCTCTGTGTCAGACATGATCCATGGCTGCTTATTTTTTCTTTTAATTGTACTTATTTTTATAGTTCCTCTGTAAAAAGGCAGATTATTTTTCCTAAAATGAGTAATGGTCAGTGGTATTTCCTTGGCACAGAAAATGGCTTCTTAGGGAAATTGTTGCAAGTAGCATTCCAGAGAGGACTTTGAAGTAAATGGAAATGTGTAGGAAAAGCACGTGCCAACAGTCACCACTCTGCCCTCCAGTATTTCTTACCTGAAATTCCCTTCCTCTTCACCTCTGCCTTCTTGTGTGGGCTTGCCCAGGCCATGCTGTGTGTCCAGGAGTGCTACAACAGCACTGCTACCTCTGGCACTTGGTTAGTTCATCTGTCTTTCTTGGATGAAAGTAAGAGACTGCATGAAAAACAAAGGAAAGTTCTCAGCTTGAAGGAATGTCTTAGGGAAAGAGCAGTGCAACATTTATTTTTCCCTCCAGTGTATATTTCCACTATCTTCGAATATACAACTCTATTTCATCATTATTATTATTCAGACTATTGCATTATATTTTCATACATCTTGGCTGTTTTGAATCAAATAAGATTTTTTTTTCATATTTTTTAACTTCTAGTTTAACCTTAAGCCCAGTCCTAGTAAAATCTATGTTTAGCAGTTTTCTGCTGTCTGTCGAAATCTACTTACACAAGAAAATGTTCTTTCCACTACTGCATTTAAGAACATAATAAATTCCACAAGTTTTAAGAAATTTAGGAGTAACAGTATTTGAAGACAGACTCTTAGGCTTAATATAAGACTACTCAGGCATGAGCTGTGCTGAATCTCTAACTAAAAAATCTCCAGACAAATGATTCATAATCAGTTACTTGTCAAGTTTAAGTCATTCAGTAATTCTTAGGATTCCCTGAAAAGTCAACATTTCTTTTCCCTAGGGAAAGTGACTGAAACAGGTTAAGTTTGTTTGATGAAATCTGCTACTTTAAAATCAAAGTATATCACTAGCTGAAATATCTATTTTCTTTTACTGTTCTCCAATGTACTTTTTACATTAGCTATATTTATAACCAGACAATTCCTCATTAACCTTTCTACCCTACCATTTTCTTATTGCATCCTGATAGACTTGACTATTCATACATTCACTTTTAATTTGAAGATCGTAACATAGAACATTTTTTCTGCGCTTTGTGGAAGTTTAAACTTTAATCTCTGAAATGTACTTTCTATAACCTCCATTTACAACTTTAATCCTTGGATAATCCTGACCTTGTATACATAGCTGTATTCCTGACTTAGAGTATATTCCTCAACATCCCTTTTTTTTGCAGGGTTAGTAAAATGAAATGTTCAACTCTAAAGGTTTCAGTTTTTCTTGCTAATGAAAAAATTAAGACCTCTTTTATACGACTTCTAAGGTGAAATTCTCATCTATGTATAGCTTTCTCTGCTGTATTTTGCAGCCTGGGACCTAGGCATTTAGCTGGAAGCAAAACCATTTTCATTTTTTATTAATCCATAAACAAGAGCAGTATTCCATGAAGTTAAGGCTAATATTAACAATGGCAAATGATGGTGCATTGCCAAAGTTCAAAGCATTCAGTTTGTTGTCATCTTGAAAATTACTGAATAGATAATAGATCATTTCCCCCTTCAATAATTGCTGAAGCATCAGTGGTCATATGGGGGGGGGGGGGGAGGGGGACCTCTCAATCAATTTTTAATCACTTTCCAATGCGAAAAGGAGCTAGTGTGCTGTTCACAATACACAAAACTGGTTTTCCCACCAAGATTTATCTATTGGAAAATAATACTATTAATTTGCTGTAATCTACACTAGCAAATACAGAACACTTCTGTTGCTTCAACAGTGACCTTGTCATTTTGAGTATTTTTAAAAACATTCACAAATATTATTGTGAGTTTTATATTTAGAAGCTGCGCTAGAGCTATTTTTATGATTCCTTCTGTTTTACACTGTCATACATCCTGACAGTTCATGATAGGCAATTGGGCAGTTTCTATATAAACTCCACTAAGCCTTGTAGCAATTACTGTTGATCCTTGTAAAATGACTCCTCCACTCTTAACAGGAAGGACAAAATGGCTTCTTTACAGGAAGTGGATCTTGATTTGTGGGTGCAATGTTACCCACACAGCACCTTTCAGGAACCTGGTCATGATCCACTTAGGGATGTAATTTGAAATCTGTCTAAATAAGGCTGAAGTAAGTACATTTACCACATAAGTAAGAACTACAGCATAAGTTCTGAACACTGCTTCTGTTGATGCTTCTTTGTACTGATCGATATATCCTAGACATGGTGCACCATGAAATATTATCACATGATACATACAAAGTAAAACTTGCATCTTCTCAGAGCAATCCCATCTGCAGTGTTTTTAAGAAAATTAGTTATTCTGTCAATACTTCTCAAGCAGTTTCTCTCTAATTTTCAGCAGTTTTCATAGTCAATTTCCTTCTGTTGCTGGTTACACTCTGGGAGTATGAAGCCTCCTGCTGAAGTCTCTGAGGCTCAGGACATAGACTTTCCCCCAGGGAACTCGAGTTGTCCTCACATTATTGCCTACTTGTATGGTGAGCACTTTCAGAAAGCTCTCCTAGGCCTCCTCCAACAAGCCTTAGTCTTGCTAGAAGTGGCTGATCTGTTACCCTAGTTCCAAGCCCCAACTCCCCAAAACTCTGCCTTGTAACATCTTGATGCCTGCCTCTGCACAAAATATGCTAGCCATGAGCCTTTTGGGAAGTTTCCTTCATTGCTGGCCGTGGTCTTTGGTTGCAAGTGCAAAAACAGAAGTAATGTTTGAGATCTAGCCTGCTAAAACACAAAACCACATACATTGTTTTTATTTGAGGCATGCAAATTAAAACCTTGGGACAGGGTTAGGGCTTTGGGGTTAATTTCTATTTAAAGAGCTGGTTTCTTCCACAGGCTTAATTTCTGAAAACAAGATTTATCTGCCCCATTAGGAGTGGGTTAGAAAGATACAATCCTAGCTGTGTAGACTGGGGTGGCAGCATAGCTAGATGGTACTGCTCAGACACCCTCCTAGGTTACTTGGTGTCCCCATGTGGTTGGGCAGAAGCAGCTTTTGGCAGTGTAGAGAACTGTGTGCAGCAGTCAGGTAGGAAACAAAGGGAAGCAGCATTACCCCCAGCACAGGACAGAGGCCAACATCAGGGCCCCCCTGAATGCTAAAAGGCCTGATGGCTCTGACCAGCCTCACCTTGGCCTCCCAGCCAACTGTCTGCCCATGGCTCCAGGAGCCACACTTAAACTCAGGCCCTGTCCTTCTGTCCTTGCCTGAGTGATGTAACAGGGGTGCCTCTGTTAGATAGACCTTGGAGCTATGCTGTAGGTAGCTTGTTTCCTGGATGGACCTCAGATGTAAGTGGTAGTTTATCTCCAGTTCTGTCTTTTGCCCTGTCTCATGAATGGGCTTGAAACCACATGGTAGTCTTGTTTCCAGTCCTGTCTCTGGGCCCATCTTCTTTTGATCCTGACTGCATTCCCTGGATGGACCCTGGACTTGGTTCATCTCCTTGCCTTATCTAGGACTATCAACAAATGCAATTACCAGCACCCAGCTCTGCCTGCTCTGTTCAGGTGCTGTGGGATTGCACCAACCAGCGAGGGCACTCCTCACACGAGGGTCACCCTCAGCTCACCACTGGTATGTGTGTGCTGCTCCTGGCAGCTCTGCCCTGGCACAGGTTTTCCTGGTGCAAAGGTAGTGAAGGCTGCTGTGGCCAAATCTGGGGACACGATCCAGAGATGACAAATAACTGTGGGAGAGCTGGGCTTGGCTTCAACAAGCATTTGACAAGCCAGTGAGGCTGGGTAGGGTGAGTTGTGTACTCTGTCTGAGGATGTAGTGAGAAGAGGCTGAGCAAAGCTTCTGTCTCAGGAGACAGTGCCAACAATGATGCACTCTGTGGAAATAACACAGCCCGAGGCAATGTCTGTCATCTGGAAATGGCTACAAGTTACGTCTGGGCAGGACTGTGTAGGTGCTGGGGAGAGAAAATGGCACAGTGAAGGAGAGAGGAGCAGCATATAAGGAGATGGGCGAACTGGAGGCTGGTGGGAGTTGGTGGTGAGCTGTAGGCCATGGTGCGTTTCCAACTGCAGTAGCAAGAGACAATTCCAGCAGCAGAGAGCAGGTGCAGCTTGGTGCTCACAGGGCTAGTATCTCCTGTTCTGGGTTACACGAAAACAAAGTTTGTAATAGATACCTCTGCTGATTAGGTCCTTAGTCCTATGCATTAGATATATCCAGTGAAAAGGCAGCAGTTTCAGGACATACTTTTTTTTTTTTTTTCAAGGAACAGGACTCCTAAATTATACTCTAAAAGCTGCCTCACCCATAGGCAGAGTCCACATGTGAAAGTACTTTGCCTGATTGGCTGGAGGTAAGGTGGTGAGTGGAAGAGGTACAGGTGATTTTTTCCCTACCATGGGGAAAGTCACCACATTTTCCAGAAATCCTCATTTTCAGTCTGTTTGTAATATGTGATTGATCAGATTTTTAATGTAACTCCTGCAGTTATAGCAAGAACTTAACACTTAATAGATCTAAGAGACTCTCCACATGAGAGAAAATTTCCCTGAAATTGGTCCTCTCCTGTGCCTCAGCTAGGTACAGATTTTCAACTGTGCCTCCACAAGCTCTTCCTCATGTGAACCCTCAAATACTGCAGGTAGGCTTTTGTTGTACTTTTTTTCTTTAATCAGTAAGAATATTTTTAATATCTCTCTGCTATTTGACCAGCTGTTTTCATTAAGAGTTTGGGAGATGGCTTCTATTCCTGTGCCAGAGCTAGCTGAAATTGGTGAGGGGTTACAAGCTGGTTAAGTGTGGACTGACTGAGAGACTCTGCAGGTATGACTGTACATAGCTGTACTTTGCAAGTTAGCCTTATTTTTTAGGAAACAACTAAATGCTTGTTCCATTTTTTTCCTGTGTAACTTTGCAGAGGAAATGCTTTCCATTTCCTGCAGTGGGAAACATTTGATAGAGATGGTCAATGTTAAAACATATTTTTCTCTACCTGGTGTTTCAGGTTCAGCTGCTGTTAGAAAAACAGGTCATGCATTTATGCCTGCTCAGTGTTTCCTCTGGGAGGTGGCTTCTGCTCACAGCCACTTGTACTTAGTACCTGAGATATTTTTCCAATGAAATGGAACAGTCTTTTGATGGTGTTGAGGAAGAGCCACAGCTCTGGCTAAAGCTGCGCAAATAACATGCAGTTTTATCTAAGTGAGATAGTAGATCTGGGATAGCAGTGAATACAGCAGGCTCTGAAAGGGTGACACTTGTTGATATATGTTATCAATGAAGGAGATACCAAGATACATAATGAAGACTACAGGAAAATTGGCGTCTTTGGCTGCTGTGAGAACTACTATGTGAAGCTGTCCTTTTTCAATGAAGTGTTTGAGAAACTAGTGGAGTGCATCACTGTGTCTGAATTACCTGTAGTCTCACTGCTAAATGAAGTTCCCAGAAGAGTGTTGACACAGCCAGAATAAATGTTTGACTGTTGCTTGACAGCAATGAAAAGCATGCCCACGCAACAGTGTAAGGTATCCTCAGAGGCGTTTTTAACTCTTTCCTTAGTTTTAATTTGCAGGTAGATTGTAAATTATATGTTCTTGAAATTCTGTCGTGATGTTTAATTGTTTTTATTCCTGATCTTGCTGGGAAATGCTGGTATGGGAAACCAGTACAAGGTAACATGCTTGTTGCTCATGGTAGGCTCTCTAAACCTCTTAGAACTGAAACATAGCATGTAAGAGGCCTTTGTCGTACAAGGTGACTGCTTTAGCAATTCCGTCAGACCCATCAGTCTGTACAGATGGCTACACAGGCAGCTTTGGAGGTGAGCCAGGCTGTTTAGTGCAGATGAATAGGCAGATGCGTCTATGGATGGTGATGGAGAAGAGTACGTTACTGGAAAACCTGACTCTGAGTTCTGAAGCTCTGGTTATCCCCATGCCACCCAGTACACAATAGTGGTGTTGTCCCACCTAGTGAGGCAGAAGGACCTTGCACTTCTCACTCTGGGAAGGTATTTCTCATGGAAAGATGGATCTCTCATGGAAAGATGTCCATGAACTGTCTAGGAGATCGGAATTCATGTAGTGTGGGACAGATTCTGTGGGTTGCTGGGAGGTAGAAAACATAGGAAGAACTATAGTAAATTCAATACCTTACCAGTTTTTGAGCCTGAGTTGTACTTTTTTTTTTCTTAACCTGTACATGCAGTGCTTTTGTACGTTCTTCTGTCCTTATCTGAGAGCACTAAAGTATCCTTTAGTATGTTGGGCTTAACTAAAGTGACTGATTTTCCTGTTACAAAAACTCATTTGGCTGTATTTGGTGCATATGTCCTTTTTAACCTTGTGCCAAGTAGGTACTGGTGCACAAGAAGCCCTTTAACAGTTTTCCAGCTAGTTTGCTATTTCATTCTGTACAACTGCGCTGCTCAGTGTCTGAGGCCCAGCCCTGCAGGCATGGGTTGCTGATGAGTAATGGGTCAGGCTGTGAACTCCCTGAATTCCAGGGGGGAATGCCTGGATCCTGGGCCACATGAGTTATGGGCTTGTAAGAGGGCTGGTATCACTGCAACTCTAAGAGCTGTTGGTTTGTCTGGTTCACCAATTTAGCTTACATCGACAATAGTAGCTGAGTTCTGGGATGATTATTTTTCTGAGTGTGTGTATCTATGAGAGTTACCAAACACCTTATTCCAGATAAGCTGAACAAACAGGTTGTAACTGATTCCTATCTTCATTGCTCTTTTGCTCCCATAGTTCACCTGACTGCACTCAATGTGTGTCACTGTATGGTGGGAACAGCACATGCTGTGTTTGGTGTTACGCTATCTCACAGCTCCTTTCTAGGAAACAGGATGGTGAAATTCTGATAAAACTAAGACAGGTCTGTCTGAGTTGATGAATGCTGCACTTTCTCATTCCAGTTTAGAAAACCTCTCAGGAAAGGTTCTTGCATGCATGCTTCAGAAACATTGAAACCCCTGAGATTCAAGTACCCATTATGTCCTGGCTTGATTAATGCTTGAGCACAGCACATGCTTGGGATATTTTAGAGCTTTTATTTATTTATTTATTTATTTATTTATTCTGGGGCCATGTGTTTGACATGTAGTTATTTATCAAGAAAGCCAAACATGTTCTGCTTTGGGGCTTCTGCCTATTATATTCTAGGTTCATGGAGACTTAAAAATTTAATGGGGGGCGGGGGAGAGAGGAACTATTAAATCTCACTGGTTCTTTAAAGCATAGGTAATTAGCTGTGTCTGAAACAAAAATCTCAGTAAGCCGTGCTGGGCTTCTGGGGAAAACAAGCATATTCCCCTCAGATGTTTGACCAGCAGGTTTTGCCACAGACTCATCATCCCAGTAATCAGCAGAAACATGGTGTCTCTCAAAGCAGAACCTGCAGTTGTGCAGGTAGGCTTCTGAAATCAGCTGTGTGAGTCTCTTAGACTGATTTCCTATGTGTGTAGAAGTGCCAGGTGGAGGCAGCACAATCTCCTTGCTTCTCTGTTAACAGCAGGTGTTTGGTTGTAAATCTGAAACGTTTACCTCAAATCAAGTCTTTGTTCATGTTATAGCACATATGGATGGTATCTCTTCAGGCAGTGATATGACTGTAAAAAAAAAAAAAAATTGTCTCTCTGTATCTATGAACCTATTAAATCTAGCCTCTTCTGAAATCAATGACCCCTGTAAGGAGGGGGGTCATTGATTCTAGTCTTCAGCAGTGTGAATGGGAACAGGGTCTTGTCCAGTGCTTCTGTGAAAACTAGTGGAAATGCAGAAAGCAACCTGTTGAATGGGTGGAAATAAAACTTGGTGTCATGTTGTCAGGGTGACCCCACTGAAGAGATCAGTCTGGGCTTGACTCTACTTACCTGTGCCTTTAAAAATCCTTCACTAATAAAAGTTGAAATTTAATCATTAGTAATTATGTCATCAGCACCATCTGTTGGAAATAGTTGAGACTCAAGATGCTGAAGCTTTTTGAGTAATTTTGCCCTTCTGCACCAGAAAGTGTATGCAATGAATACCCCCTGCAGTTGTCTTATTGAGAGAAGGTAAAGATCTGTGTTTCTTCTCTCTCAGCACCAAAATCCTATAATTATTGCTGAAGGGGACTGAGAAATATCTTTATTAGGGATTATATCAATTTATGCATACTGTGAATTGTTATTGGAGATAGTACAGGAGGAAAACTATTCCTGTTTAAAAGATGTATACGCTGAAGGCAAAAGCTTCTAAAATAATAAAAAAAAAAACCTTCAAAAATAAAAAAATCTTGTTATGGATGGGAATTTCATGAATGATTTTCTCTTCCTTTTTTCCTCGTATTTAATGAAGAACACAGGTAAAATTGCAGATTCAAACACTTTTGAGCACTGGGGCAGGCAGGGGGTTGATTAGAGTTCTCTAATTATAACTAATGACAGAAATAACATAGGCTCCTGTTTTGCTTAGATAATACATGAATTGACCCACCTCACATAAATACAGTATATATCCCCTTATTTTTCTATGGCAAATTACTACAAAACCAACTTAGTAAGCCATGCTGCTGTTTCAGATTTTTAAGAACTGGGCAACTCAGTCTGTCTTGACACCCGCAACTGTTTGCTGGGCTCTCAGTGATGAGAAATCATATCCTACAATGGTGTAACAGCAGGTATTTGAGATTAAAGCTGTTCTCAGTGTGCTTGCTCTCATTTCAGTTGCAGCCTGGTATAGGACAGACTGATGTCTTGCTTAGGGCTCAGTGTGACTCCAGTCACTCTGACTTGGGTGTTTTGGCACTTCCATGTGTTGTATTGTGTGGGCAGTTATCTAGGAATTTCCTCTGACTGGAAATGGGGATGCTGCTTCTGTGGTGCTATTCTGAAACTCCTTGTGTGCATTTTAACGTTTGCTGAAATCTCAATCTGTGTGGAACCCCCTAGGCAGCATAGGTCAGGGAAAAAAACTGCTTTTTGTTTAGGTGTATTTGTAAATATCTTATTCTGACTACATTTATTGCTTTGCACATACCCTGATAAACACTGTCTTTGAGCTTTAGTCAATAAGCAGAGTGGTCAGGTCTTCCTATACAGATGGCAGTGATGCTAGGGAGCAGGGATTTAGGGGGTCCGTGGGCAGGTGTCTTATTCTGCTCAGTGACTCCTTGCACATGGATATCAGCATGATGTGGGGGGCTGTTTTTAATAAGGGTTTGCATCACCAATCCTGTTTGAAAGTAATCTTCTAATCCTGTTTTTCTGCTAATGAACGTATTCACTGAAGCAAGCACCTTATGTTGTGCAAAGTCCTAGTGCTAATTAAAAATAAATAAATTTAAATATGTATCATTCTGTCAATACTTATATAACTGAACTACCCAGGTAGCTGTGGGAGAAATTACAGTGGCAAGAAGGAATTCTTCTATACCTGTCTCCAAAGGAAAAACTAGCATGCATTTGTAGCAAAGGAAAGAGCTTGATGAAATGGAGAGCAGTAAAATGCAAGGTATTTCACAGGTGAGTGGAGCATGGTTGGCTCTTTGTCTCTCTGCTCCTGGACAGACTGCAGCATGGTTATCAAAACCCTTCATATTGTGGAGGGGCTGCCTGAGCACACAACATGCTTTCGCCTGGGGTCTCTACCTGTCCTTTCCCTGGCTTGTGGCTGTGGGGACCACACGCAGAGCTGCCGGGGTGCGCGGTGCCTGCTGTGGCTGGCCCCGCTGCGGGGCTGTTGGCAGTGAGGCTGGCTTGCTCGGCAGTGGTGGAAGGCAGGACTGCAATGCTTGCTCCACTGCTATGCCCTAGGTTTTTCTGTGGGGCATGGCTGCTCCTGCTTGAGCAGATGCTGGCATTTCTCCTGAGTTACCATTGTGGCTGCTACCTTGGAGGGTTTCGTTAAGATTAGCTGGAGCCACAGCGCTGCAAATGCATCTCCTGCAGCTCCCTGCATGTTTGTCTCAATAAACATTGTGAGAACGGTGAGACGGAGTAACAGTGCAAAAGCAAACCAACAATCTAGCACACAGACTGCAACTAAAAATCTTTTTTCATTTTTAATTTCCCCAAGGATTCACATGTTTATTAAAATGTTAAAATCTATTGTCTCACTCTTTTCTTAGGTTAATCCCAAAATTTGCTAGAAAAATCCCTTCTTATAGAGAATGCATTGTAAACCTTGACTTGTTTTAATAGGGTTCATAGTAGAACTTGGTGAAATTAATCACTTAAATTTTGCATTTAAAGGTCTGTCTGAATAGTGTGGCTTTGCTCAAAGTGAGAGTATCCATGCACAAGTGCTGCATAGTTCTTTAAACCTCAGGAGAAAATGAATACGTGCAATACATGTGGTGAAGTGTAACTGTGGAAATAGCCAAAAGAACTGTTTTTCCTGAAACCTGAATTTTTCTTTGTTTCTGTTTCTTTGCATTTTGGAGTAAATCTGTTTCCACTTGATGTTGCTTGCAGAATGGGAATAACTTTAGGATATTGCACAAGAACAATAAAAAATTTTCACAAGAGTTAAATTTGTGCCATGTAAGTGCTCTTCATGGTGTAGTTGGCTAAATTTTACCACCAGCCTGACCCTCCTTGTCGCTGGGGCCCTGGGCTCCTCAGTGTGGGTGCTGGAGCACCAGTGGGGCCCCAGCAGTGGTGCTTCCCAGGTCTCTCAGCCTCTGGGGTCAGAGCACAGGCAGCTCTTGGGCCATGATCCCATCATCACAGTAGGGACCCTACCACCTGTGGGATCAGGGCTTTGACTTTTTTGAAAGCAGTGTGTGGAAAAAAGAAGGAAAATGAGTGGTGGGAAATCATGAAAATATGATCTTTGGGAAGTTAATCATCTTGTTTCCTTACTTTCTTGTTGCTGTTTATAGACTGAGTTAGAAAGAGCTGGTTATTGAATTGCATTCTCTAGTCTTTTTCAGATTAATATGGTATATAACCTGGAGCCCACTTATTATAGTTAAAGCATTTTAGCTACATAATTTTTCTTGGTTATGTCCTGAGCAAAGTCCATATCATTTTGACTTAGTAAGGGGTGTGAAATTACACTTGTAGTCAGTGAAATAGCTCTCTTCATATATATTTTAAAAGGGAGGCCTTCTGGTTAGGGTCTCAAGATGGGATAGATTGCGTTTCTCTTTCAGTGGTTAGAGGAACTTCAGAGAGATGTACCTTGATGAAAATGACAAACTTAATAAATACATCAAATAGACATTACTGTTGTGCCTTTGGGTCTCATTGTAATGGGGGATTGTTAATGATTATGCTGGAACTCCTGTGTTCTCTCTAAAGAATTCTGTATCTGTTTAGCTGTTGATAAAATGCCACTGAAGGTTAAAAGACTAAATTTGAGCAGCATGTGTTGTAGGTGCTTTCAGTCACAACAAGTGAACGTTTACAGAAGGCTGTAAGTAACCTACTGCCCTGAACGACTCCTTAATAGTCTTCAAGAATTTGTTAACAAATTTACAGAAATGTTTTTTGTTCGCCATCTTTTACGAACGACTCATAAATAGAACTTCCATATAAAGTCTGATTTGTAATTTCCTGGTAGGGACTTAAATGCCACGTTCAGTGGGAACTGATATTG
Source organism: Anser brachyrhynchus (assembly GCF_964034855.1). Classification (NCBI taxonomy): domain Eukaryota; kingdom Metazoa; phylum Chordata; class Aves; order Anseriformes; family Anatidae; genus Anser; species Anser brachyrhynchus. The sequence goes on from NC_137702.1 coordinate 276,525, forward strand.
TACAGAAGAAATCACAAGACAATGAAAATAACAGCAATGTAAACTAAAAGCATAAAACACTGGAATCAAGTGATTGTCAGGGAAATATGGTGTAGCTAGAGTAAAGTGTTAGGATTTGACAGGAAAAGTTTCACTTTTTGGTCTTCTATGTGCTGTAAGGTGTGTCATAATGTATAATCACAGAATGGTTGAGATTGTAAGGGTCTTCCAGAGATCATCTAGTCCAACCCCACTGCTCAAGCAGGGTCACCTAGAGCATGTTACACAGGATCGCATCCAGGCGGGTTTTGAATATCTCTAAAGAAGGAGACTGTTCTAGTGCTCTGTCACTTGAACTGTAAAGAAGTTCTTCCTCATATGGCGATGAAACCTCCTGTGGTTCAATTTATACCTGTTAACACTTGTCCTATCACTGGCCACCACTGAGCAGAGTTTGGCTCCATCCACTTTATGTTGTCCCCTCAGGTATTTATAGAGGTTGATAAGATCCCATCTCAATCTCCTCTTCTCTAGGCTAAACAGGCGCAGCTCACTTAGTCTTACCTTATAGGACAGATGCTCCAATCTCTTAATCATCTCCATGGATGATTAAGGGATTAAAATGGCATATTAAAATTGAGATCATAAAATCAGAATGGATTGGGTTGGAAGGGACCTTAAAGATCATCTAATTCCAACCCCCCTGCCATAGGCAGGGATGCCACCCAGTAGATCAGGTTGCTCAGGGCCTCATCCAGCTTGGTTTTGTACATCTTCAGGGATGGGGCATCCACAACCCCTCTGGGCAACCTGTGCTAGTGCCTCACCACCTTCTGAGTGAAGAATTTCCTCCTAACATCTTACCTAAGTCTCTCCTTTTTTAGTTTAAAACCATTCCGCCTTGTCCTGTCATTATCTGATTGAGCAAAAAAGTTGCTCTCAATCTTTTTTATAAGACCCCTTCAGGGACTGAAAAGTTGCAATGAGGTCAGCCTGGAGCCTTCTCTTCTCCAGACTGAACAGCCCCAGCTCTCTCAGCCTTTCTTCATAGGAGAGGGGCTCCAGCCTCCTGGTCATCTTCGTGGCCCTCCTCTGGACCCATTCTAACAGCTCCACGTTCTTCTTGTGTTGGGGGCCCCAGACCTGGATGCCGTACTCCTGGTGGGGGCCGCACAAGGGCAGAGCAGAGGGGGACAATCACCTCCCTCAGCCTGCTGCCCACTCCTCTGATGCTGAAGCCCAGGATGCAGTTGGCCTTCTGGGCTGCAAGCACGCACTGCTGGCTCATGTCAAGCTTATTGTCCACCAGAACCGCCAAGTCTTTCTCTTCAGGGCTGCTCTCAATGAATTCTTCTCCCAGTCTGTACTCGTGTCTGGGATTGCCCTGACCCGGGTGCAGCACCCTGCACTTAGACTTGTTGAACCTCATTAGGTTCCCTCGGGCCCGCTCTCAAGCTCGTCCAGGTTCCTTTGGATGGCTTCCCTTCCTTCTGTTGTATTGACTGTACCACTTAGCTTAGTGTCATCTGCAAACTTGCTGAGGGTGCACTCAATCCCATTGCCTATGTTGTTGATAAGGACGTTAAACAGTACTGGTCCCAGGATGGACCCCTGAGGGACACCACTTGTTACCAGCCTCCACCTGGACATAGCACCATTTACTGCCACTTTCTCTGGGTTTGACCTTCAAGCCAATTCCTTATACGCTGAATGGTACACCCATCGAATACATCTCTCTCCAATTTGTAGACCAGGATGTCATGTGGGACTTATGTGTCAAAGGCCTTAGAGAAGTCCAGGTAGATGACGTTGGTCAGTCATCCCTTGTCAATTGATGCAGCTTAACTAAATCTATACTCTATACTGTAAAAAGTCCTTTTGAATGTTTAAGCTACCAGTCATAACAGACAATCCATTTTGTGTTTATTTCTGCTTTGGGCGTTATCCTTCTGGGAGGAGTAACTCAATACTTCCTGAAACTTTTATGTTTGCTGTTAGTCCTCTCAGCTGATGACCACTGAATTCAAGTTGTGTGTAATATTTATTCTTGTTTAAAGTCAGTTGAAAAGAATTAAGAATTCTGCTAACTGGAACAACTTGCTTGTTCAAAGCTGCTCATTGTAAGACCTAGCTGTCTTTCTTGCTGCCAGGTAAATCTAATGGACTGACTTTTGGCTGTATCACTTTTGAAGTTTAATGGATTAGTTCTGTTGACCTATGAGGCTGTCCCCTCTTGTTCCCTTTTTCTTCTGCCTGGAGAACTCCCTTGCTGATGTGCATGCACATGAAATGTTTGTGCTGTGCTGTTCTGCTGTGGAGCTCTGGAGAATGCAGCCTAGACTTCCTGCAGCAACAGGAAATCCACAGCTTTCTGCTAAGGAGCTAGAGACTAAGACAGCACCAGTACATTCATTTTCCACACAATTCAGCAATGCAAGGGAATTCTAGACTGTCAGGACAGAATTATTCCTGCTTCCAGTTTTGCTGTAGCAGAGGATGGTTCTTCTGACTTTGTAACACAGTTCTTATACTCACTTAACCATGTGATGATTATTTTTGATATATACAGTTGGTATCATTTTAAAATTCAAGTAAGGCCTAGAGCTTATTACACTATGCACTTGAATGTATATAAGATTTCCTTGTTCCAAAAGTCTTCCTGCTGTCTCCCTTGTTATGCACAGTGATTTCTTGATATCATCATTTCCTCTTTTTCCAAAATATGCTCCCTCTTCCATTTCTGACCTTCCTTTTGGCTTTAAGATGCAGCGCCCTACAAATGCTGTCTGCACTTGTTAGTATTTTATGTTACTTGTAGGGCTGAGGAGTGATATTGAGTTGCTAATAATGAACTGAATGTCAGTTGCCAATACAACATGTCATTACTTCAGGATATCTTTGGCTTCCCTTTGCCTTGTCTTGGAAGTGAGCTTTATTCCTATCTGCTGTGGTTGCTGGAGGCTTTGGCAAGGATTTCTGGGATGACTCACCAGAGGAGCAGCAGAAACAGAGAGAAAGCAGATGAGAGATAGATAACTTTTTTTTTTAATTTAAATATGAGTTCAGATGAGAAATGACTCTCTTCTGGGGCTGGGAGGGAAAGCAATGATTGCATTTGTGTCCTATGGCTGACATCAGTGCCTGCCCTTAGGCTAGTTATAAGGGAGGGGATTTGGTTTGAGGCTTCCCATCCAGCTGAGCTCTGTTATCCTCAGTAAGTACCAGGTGTGTGAGGTTTTTACTGGGGAGAGCTCTTCATAGCCCTCTGCACAAAGGGGGGCACATCATACCTCTGGAATTCAAAGAAGGCATAGAGCTCTATTTTTATAAAATTCTCTAATTGTGTGGCTGTGAAGGTTCAAGTCCTTTTTCTTTAAACAAAGGAGATACTGGGAAAAAAAGACCTGTCTTCAATACCACTGAAGGCCTTCAGTATCTGTGAAGACCTGTCTGCAATGTATCCTTGAGTAGGCAATATATTGAAAGACAACATCCTTGTCATCCAGGACCACATGCTTAGCTGTAAAGGGCAATGTTCTGGTTGTGGTCTCCAGTGGGCAGCTTCCTGGGTGATTAGTCCTGTTTTTTGCTTTTCTCTAGGTGCTTTCACTGTCCATATTTTCTTCCACTTCCATATTATGATTCTTTCATGACTAATGTCTGAACACGTCAAAACCCAATAAAATCTTTCCTCAGTAGGAGAACTTTGTAAATAGAAATAGCCCAGCAAGGAAGCAGCTTCTGAACATTGCAGAGATCTAAGTTCTACTCACATGTCACATAAATAGAGTGTTGAGTTTTAAACATAGTCATGATATTGTCCAAAGTGATGTTGCAGTGCCAGTTGGTGGTACCAACTGGACCAGTGAGACGCCTCTCATCCTTCCACTTGCTACATTCTCTCCTAGAAATTGGTTTTGAAATCAGTGGTTTTCTGTGATCAAGAGAGACGTCAAATGCAAAGCAGAAGTCCAGGAGCCACAAACAGGAGCAGTTGGCTTGGGATGGATGTGGTAGCAAGTTCTTATCCCTCGGGGAGTGAGTGTGCATGTATTTATCTGGAATAGCATTCTGCACTAATGACCTGGTGACTGTAAGGAGCAAAGATGATCTAATATGTATAGAAAGCGGAATCTGTCTGAGATGAAATTGCATAGGGAAAGGATGATAGGAGAAGCTTTAGTGGGGCAGTGATGGGTGTCTGCTGTAGGCCCTCAGGGTTGCATCTGGAAATAGAGAGAGATCTCTGCAATGTCATTAGAGAGATAAGTAGTACCAGTAATTGGATCATTACAGGAGACTCTAACTTTCCAAATACAAATTGGAGAACAAATGCTACTAACAATAACAAGGTCCAGATATTTCTACTTGTGTTGATCTCCAAATTTCTTTGGATGTAGAAGAAACTTGGAATTTCTTTAAACCAAAGGTGTAAAAACTATTTGGAATCTTTATGGGAGATGGAAATAGATGTGGAGAACAATTCCAGACTGAACTGGATAAATGCCTCAAAAGGACATTGAGTGAGTATAGAGCATGCAATGAAAAGAAAATAAAAAAAATGAGCCTTAAAGAGGAAAAAGTGCAAGATAAAGTGAAGATTATCAAAGGCTATGTGAACTGTATTTTCATGAGGAAATTTCAAAGATCTAAGTATGCATGGAGGCTGGAAAAAAGTAAAATGAATTTTAAAATATAACCTATCCTAATAATAAGCTAATGCTTTGTCCAAGCTTCCCATAAATGTTATTTTAGCATCATGAGCTGGATGGCTAACGAATCAAAAGAATAGGGAAGAAGACCTGAATTAGAAACAGTCTGTGTTGGATTAACCCTAGCAAACAGTTAAACATTGACCAGTCTCTTGCTCGCTCCTGCTCACCTGCAGTGGGGTGAAGGAGAGGATGAGAAGGGCAAAAGTGAGAAGAATCAGTCAGAAGAGATAGACAGTTTAATAAATTATGAGATTTAAAAAAAAAAAAGTGATGCAAAGGCAATCACCACCTCCCACCAGTAGATCTGTGTCCGATCAGTCTCTGAGCAGTAGCCACCTTGGAATGACTGTTCCCTGGTATTATTGTGTGATGCCAAATGGTATGGAGTATCCCCTTTACCAGTTTGGGTCAGCTGCCCTGGCTGTGACCCCTTGCAGCCTACTCCCTAGGAGGAGAGAGTGAGAAGCAGAGAAGGCCTTGACACAACAAGCACTGTTCAGCAGTAGCTGAAGCACTGGTGTGTTCTCAGTGCTGGTTTGATCACAAGTCTGAAATGCAGCATCATATGGGCTGCTGTGAAGAATATTAATTCCATCCCAGCCAGACCCAGAACAGTCTCAAGGATCTTGGTGGAGCTGAACAGATCATGTTATCTCCACCTCTGGAAGAACTTGTATGTGAAACTGCAGTGAGTTTTAGTGAAACTGGTTGAGGTGGTAATGTGTGATTAGAGACCAGTGGAAATGTAACCTCTGGGCTGACAGGTACTGGCTCATCTACCAGGCCAAGAGAGCAGAAATAGCTTTACTTAGGAAAGGATGATGAAAGGTGTGGAGGTAAATGACAAATGGGTTAAAATACAACATGAATTTAGCAAAGACAGGTCATCCCAGACTCTAACATGGTATCTTTTGCTTTAAAACAAACAAACTATTCCTAGAAAAATGAAATGCAATGAACCTGTTTATCACGAGGCGTTTTTTACAGTGCCATGTGAAAACTTACTGGTTAAACCAGTATTAGTTTCACTTTAAAGTATGATTTTACTTGATGATGGTTCTGCATTTATCTTCTCTACTATGTCTAACTTCGTGAGTGAGGGACTGTCGTAATAGATAAGAGGTAGAGTAAAAATTATTGAATTGCAGGGAGGATAAAGATAGATTTCTCAAAACCTCATTTATGGGGCCAGTCACATCTAATATTTGTATTGCTGTTGCTGGAAAAAAGCACCAAAAAGTGTTGTAGAAAATCTGGAGACAGTATTAGAACAGAGAAGGACAACAACATAATGCAGGAAAAAATAGTGATCTTCAGGACTGGAACAATGTGAATTCTTATAACTTTGCAGTCCAATGTAGTAGTTGTTCTTGTATTTCAGGATGAATAATTAGTTGTTCTGCAGCAAGCAAGAAGTTCAGTAAATGGAAAAGTGAAAATGATGAAAAATTTGGCTGAATGTGAGCCACCATAGTGAGAAAGGCAAATGTGTTGAGTGAGGTCGTTTCTGGGACAGGAGATGTTAACACCATTGTCAGTAGTGCTGATCTGCTTAAGCAGTGACCAGCTGAGCTTGAGCCAAGCAATCAGCATAAGTGGAGTAACAGGGAGGCTAAAACAGACCGATGTGTTCAGCTTGACAACCAGGAAAGTGTTGTGAGAAATGCAGGCTGATCATGCTCTGTAAGTGCCAGTGGAGAAAGAATTGTTCAGGCTGTAGGAAAATACAATCACAAGAACAGGTATAGCGTGGTGAGAAACAGTAGAAAGTCCAAGAAAAAAGTAGGTCCTAGAGCTGTCTCCCTGTAAGGAGACCTTGAGAAGGAATATGCCCAGGGTAAGGAAGTGAGAGGGTTGCTAGGCTGGATGTGCTGTGGCCTCTCCTGCAGGCTGTTTTATCATCTAGGAGATCTCCCAGAGGGACTGGTTGCCCCAGGAAATGCAGGGCTGTAATGGTGCTGCATAGCCAGAAAGGTGAAGAAAGCAAACTGCAGACTGTATCTGGGGTTATTGCCTACACCACTGATTTCTCAGAAGGACGTGAGGGGGTAATACCTTAGTTTAGGCAAGTGCTTGCTATCTCAGAGGCTTTTTGGGTGATTCAGCTGATAGCACTGGAGCATCCGTGTGAGCTCCAGGCCTGCTGCATCAGTTCATCCTGGCTGTGCTTTTAGTGTGTGGCATGCATGGCCCTTCCAGCCCAGGTGCCAAGAGGTGCTGGGAAAGGTTGAGTTCATATCACAAGTGTGTATCTGAGCGCTTTTATGAAAGTAGAACAAGAAATTAGCTGAAACTCTTCAAAGTGATTTGTTCAAGATCACTTTTTTTTTTTTTTGGTGGGCTGGTGGTGTATCTTTTGATTTATTTTTTCATCTGCTAAAGCAGAATTTTGCACAGGAATAATCACAGATAAGTTCTAGGGGTAATGTTACCACTGAGTGGAAAATGATTTCTGAAATGACTGAAGGATGGAATGTCTTTTCTTCAGGTATTTCAAAATAAACTCCAAAACTGAGGAAAACTGCTGAAGGAAAATGAAAGCTTTGTTACTTGTCCATGCTTTTTCCAGGAGCTGAAAACAGTTCTTAGCCAGCCATAGGTTGTTGCCTGCTCTGGCACAGCACTGCCACACTCTTCCCAGAAGCACAGCCTTGAGCAGTGATGGTTACAAGAATGTTCAAATGGAGATGGTGGCATCGAAGCCTTAATGACTCACAACTGAAATGCTTTAGTCTTACCGCCCCCTTCTCAATATTGTAAGAAGACTAAACCAGCACACTGAGAAACAGTTTTGCGTGACTTTTTTTTTTTTTGGAAATTTGCTGCTAGAACAATTCTCCCTTCAGTAATTCCAGTGTTTTAAAAAATCAAGGATCATACTCATTGAGGGCAATAAGCATTTTGCAGCCAAGCTTCTGATCAGATTGAGAAGCACTGGATGGCTCAGTAAATGACAACATGACAAGGTCCGTCCTCTCTGGGATGATTACAACTGGTTCAAATTCAGACCAGACTGATAATGACTAGCTGCTCTCTCTGGGGGAACACAGTTTAGCTACCCAACTTGCTGTTGGAGAATGTGTGATCCTCCTATCTATGACCTCCACTGCTACTAAACTAATCTTTGGTCTCAAGGACGAGGCCGTGGGCTGGAAAATGAGTGGGCTGAGAGAATAATGGGAGTATTAGGAAAGTGTCAGAGTAGAGGTGGAAAGCTCTTCTTGCTGGTATCACACTTTAATGTTTCGATTGTAGATGCTTTGGTTAGCATCAGCCTCTCACTGAGAGGTTGCTGTACAAATTTTCATTACAGGAAGGGAGAGAAACAGAGAAACTTGTTTTCAGCCCTTTTTAGAGTATCACCCTGAAATAACTCCAGTGAGTTTCCTGGAGTTACTCTGGTTTAAAAATTGGAGAAAATAGGATAATCTTTGCATAATGCAGTTCTTCAAAAAAACATTTCTTGGGACTTGTGGCACCTTACAGTGCCCCAGGAATCAATGCATATTGTCGCAATGATTGGAAATGTTTCTAACTCTGTAATGTTAAAGTCAAAATGAAGTGGAAAAGAACATTAATGGCTGAGCATTCTCCTGGTTCCAGGAAGGAATATAAAAACACACCACTAGTGCTGAAACAAACATCGGCCTGAAATGTCTTGGCAAGGAGTCATCCTTCCATCCAAAGAGCCAGGGCTCGTGGTGGGGGGTCAGGTCTCTGCTATGCTTGATGCCCCTCATGCCTTTCTGTAATGCAGTGCTGCATTTCCCTTGTGGAGGGGGAGAATGACATTACATCTGGTAATGATGTTATTCTTATTGCATTCGTGTGTTGCACTGCTGTACAGACCTTGAAAATATACATTCAGCCATTTGATACAGCTTTTATTTTGCTACACACATTCTCTCAATCTTCAGCTCTGAGGCATATTGACTTAATTCCCTCTTTTCTAATGCTGTGTGTGGTTTAATCACATCCCCAGGAAAAGGTGTAATTATTAAACCACAGGAAAGTTAATGACTGGTATTTGCTCTTCAGCATAACCCATTTTGGTGTCCAGGGTTTGGCATGTCATCCAATGGGAAAACCAGCTTAGAGACAAAATGCTCAAACCACATATGATTTTCCAATGATTTATACAACCTCCCCCCCTCTCCCCATATGAGTTAGAACAATAGTTTTGCTCCTTGTTTTAGAAATGTGTTTTTTGATCAAGCTGTATGGTGCTTACCGTGTGGAAGAACATAATACCTGCTGAAAATTCTTCCATGGAATTATCCTGTGTTACATGGGGGATGGGCGTTTCACCATATGCAAACTAGGTTCTACATAAAATTTGCATACTTGTGTAAATGTTGCCTGCAGTACTTGTCATTACACAAATGCTTAATTCAGGGTTTTTTCTTAAATCAAGAGCTCCTAATGTACTTTGCTTATTATGTGTAAAATCCCTAGGAAATTTGCTAACAATTGCTCAACATTTTCTTTACTGAAGGGATTTCGTGGCAGTCTTGCAATAGCAGTTGCTCTTTAGTAGCTCACTGTATGTCTTATGAATTCTATTTAACTAAAGATCCACTAAACCATATCAGTTCTTATATTGGTCAAAAAGAAAGGAATACAATCCATTAAAATGCAACCTTTCTGCAGTTAGTTGGGATTTTATTTAGCAAACGATGTTCTGGAGTCAACTCTCTGCTTATTGCCCATGAGATTCTTTAATAGTAATAGAAGCTTAGAAACAGGCCCAGTCTAATCAGTGGTTTGTAAAACCAAACAAAAAGTATCTGAGATGTGATAACCTGAAATGCTACTGCATTGATCCTGTAGCTGCTTGCATGCATCTGAATCTGTCCCTGTCTTTGCTCCATTACCCATTCAAATCAGTAGATCAGACACTGGAGAGAGACTTTATGTATGGAGGATTAGGGAACAGTCAGAGTTTCCCTTTTTGGGTGGAGGAGATTTGTGCAGTGGCTGTGCTTTATTATATATGAAGCCCTAAGGTGAAGACAGAAGGCATACCAGTAACAGATGGATAGTTTGTTCAGGAATTGTGTGAGATAAGGGAAAACATCCATGGAATAAGGTGCTATTCTGTATGAGTAAAGGTATCAGAACTGCAATGAATACATTTGAAACAGCACCATTGCTTTAAATAAAGTGGATAATTGTTCTGAAAATGGAGGTTTAACAATATTTTTAGAGTGAAATGGTCATGGTTTACTTTCTGTTTCACTGAACTGAATAAGCTAGAATCAAATTGTAAAGTTGCTCAGTTGCATGCTGATCTGCTTCTTGAGCATTTGTGATGCTTCTACTATTAAAGAGTGTAGAACTCACTTCCCCCTTAATAGAGCTTTTAGTCTGAGCTCTGTGAGGGATGGGACTGCTATTCCAAATTATAGAGACACTAATGAGCTGGTTCTGGGTTCATGCACAAACTTTACACCAGTGGTGTTTTGCTGCATTCACTTTAAAGACTGTTTCTGATTTCACGTTTCAGTTCAAGAACGTCAGGTTTCCTAATTTAAACTGGCCTTCAGGTCAGAAACAGGCTTTAGACTTTTTCTTAGGAATTTATGCTCCTTTGTGCCACAGAAGGGACATAAAGCCCTTCCACAACAGGATGGCAGACTTTATGCAGGTGTGAAGATTGCACCTGATCTGGGCACTGGTGAAACAGGCTTTGGGACAGAAATTCATCCTCCTTCAGCCTGAACACCTCATCCATCTCCTCATTCTGGCAGCTCAGTGAGGACAGTCACAGTGTCCTCAACACTAACAAAATTTCCACACCCTTTACATGTAGATGAGTTACATCAGTGAAGGTGATTCTCGGAGGAGGTATTTGATTTCCACATCCCGCTTGGACGTTGATGGGGGCCAAGAGGACTGATATACTGGGAAACTGGCTGCATGCTGACAGAGGTACATGGCTATATCAGAATCTTAACTCAAGTAAATTGGATGATTTCTTAATGAAAACGTGCATGGCATGGGAACTGTTTCCATGTTTTAGGTAAGATGAAATCTAGGAATGTGCTTTTGTTTTTTATACATTTGGGGCTTAAAATAAAAGAATGTCAATTGGGGAGTAGGGAAACAGTTGTTCAGTTGGAAAGTTTGAAAGTTGTTTTTGAAGCAAGAGAGAGTATTTTTTTTTCCCTCTCCTCCCCACTCTATAAATAACTCTTGGCAGGCAGAAACAACCTTGATTGCATGAGATGAAGTAGAGCAACCAGCAGGCTCTACAGCAGAATAAATGGCACTGTGCCAAGAGCTTCATCAAATGAATAATAGCTTCCACTTGACAATCAGTAAAGTGCCTCTTCTCCTGTGGATTTAGTTTTTAATGATGATTAGAGAGGATGGGCCCCTAAAATTTCTCTGGTAGAAATGACCTCCTATTAATTTCTGTTACTTGAAATGCTGAATTTCAAAGCTATTTTACAGCTGCAAAACCAAAGGCATTGACATAAAGGAACTATTATCTTTGTAATTGTAGCAACAAGTACTAAATTTGTCATTGATTAACAGAGACTTTTTAACTTTATGATCCTTCTCCTGGCTATGTCCCTTGTATAATGTTCTGAGCTTTCTAGATTGCTATGCTTTGAAAGTGAAATGTTTGCTAGAGTGTGAAAGAATATCTTGTGGACTAGAAACCCTTTCTGCATTTCTGCCTCTTTCTAATTTAATTCTTTCACATATTTTGTTCTAACATTTGGTATTGATCATTGTGGATAGCTAAATGTGTGTTTCAGTACGTGTGGTATAGGAGAGTACTTCCCAGGTGCATGTATGCAGGGTAGGTAGGTGTGCTTTGTCAGTGGGATGCCTCACAGACAGTGAAAACAAATACCTAAATCCTAGATGTCATTTTTCTCATGAACAATGGGATCTTTCTCAGCCCAGCTGAGTAAAGAAACCTGTGGATTTTAATGCAGAAGGATTTTAATTGCCTTGATATCCTGGACCTGCAAACATACCCTGTGCCTCTTTTTTTTTTTTTTTAAATTAAGAAAAGTAGTAGAAAGAAACTTTGGAGAACGCTCCTGGAGCCTCCGTGATGCTGTTTTAGAGGGTAGTTATAAGGCTGATTAGGTCTTGCTTCGTTATTAAAATTAGAAAGAAAAAAAATAGAAGCAAATTACACTGTAGGCTTCTGTCCTTGGGCTGCTACTGCTGTTGGATTGGGACAACACATGCTGCACAGTGTTTAATAACACAGCATAGTTTTACAAAGCTGTAAAACACTTCGTACAATCACCCCAGTGTTTCAAATGCCCTGAAGGTACCCGTTTCACTGCTAGCAAGGAGCCAAAAAATGCTGCAGTACCTTGCAAGTGTCTGCCCTGATGGAGAGCTGCCTTGCACCGCCACTCCTGGGCGCTGGCAGGCAAGCAGAGGAGAGGTGCTGAGCCTCTCCTGTGGCCGATGGGGCCTGGAGCCTCGCAGGGCTGGCTGACCACACCTCACCGGTGGGGAGGAGGTGGTGGGACTCCCCGCTGGAGTCTCAGTTGTGCTCACAGGAAGTCTTGACGGCTACTGATGGTACTTAGAAGAGTGGTGAAGGGAAAAAATGATGAGAAAAAATGATGATGAGGAAAGATCTCTGAATGTATGGTTAGGACTTGAGGAACTGACTTCTGCAAGCACTTTATCGCTCATAAAGCTCTCGCTTTTTGAGATACGGTTTAATAGCTTAGTGGGTAGTATTGGTGATAGGAGGGTGGTTGGACTAGATGATCTTGTAGGTCCTTTCCAACCTAGTGTTTCTATGATTCTGTGATTCATGAGTGGCACTTTGGTACAGTAGAATCATTCCAGAATTCCTGGTAAAAAAAATTCCCTCAGACTGTTTCCAGCTGTCCAGAAAGCAGCACAAGATAGAGCTATGAACTCTCAGTTGCATATTTTTGTCTTGAAATGTCATCATTAGTTACTTTCCTAAAAAGATACTTTTAGGAAATCATTTCCTACCTCACGCATTGCAAGGTATCTTGTTCCATGTTCATTTTCTGTGGTGGACCTGCCTGGCTGATTTTCTGCCCAAGGTACAATGGCCTTGGCTGGCAGATGAATAAGCCTATATGCTTATGCCTGGGCAGTTTCACAGGCTGGCTGCCCTCCTTTCCCAGCTTGAATCCTCTGTGAATGGCTGTACTTGGGGTAACATAGCTGGATCCTGCAAGAGCTTTCTGAGCCTTTGGTCTGCTAATGCTTTCTCGTGGTCCTTGGAACTTCCTTCCTGCCTTCTCCTACAGGTGTTTGGATGTGCGATATTAAAAAACAACAACAACAACAAACACTTATTTTGAACGAAAAATTGGAACTTTTCATTTACAATATTGAAACTGTATGGTCTGGCAATTTGTCATAACTGACGTTTTCCCCCACGTGAAAAATCAGTGTTGATGAATCAGCATATTTATTAAATAAACATTTCTCTTAAAAAGTTTTGGCTAACAATATAAGTAAACAGAGTAGGCAAACAGATAATCATTTATTACTGGAACTGTTCTATATGCATATGTGAGAGTTGGGATTTTCTTCAATTTGTGATGATTGAAAGTTGTTTGGCAAATCTCTTCTGGAGATACTTGTTTTGGCTGCCTTTGTGTGTTGCGTACTATTGTGTTTTTTGCCAAGTCAACAAAATAACATTTTGGATTAAGAGCTTTGCATTTGCAAGTTCAAGTTGTAGGTGCACCTTGCCTAATGCTTGCATAAAAGCTGCTGTGTCTCTGATTCCTGCTGTTGTGAAATTACATAGCATTTGTGTAGCAAGCATGCTGCAGAGGTATAGCATGAGAAAGGGTGAGGTGCTGTTTTCCTCATGAGACGTGAGCAACTGCGAGGGGTTCTGTCTCTCTCTGGGGGCTGCGGGACCCCTGTAACCCTGGTGGAAAAGGGCTGCACTCCATCGCTGGTGCTGGCATGCAGAGCTGCGGGACCATGGGATGGGGCAGCGGGGCAATGTGGGGCTTGTGCGGAGCAGGGGTGAGGGCTCAATGCGTGTTTTTATGAGGATGCCGTAGTCCTTCTAGCTGTTAATAACTGGTCTCAGCTTTTGGATGCCTGTCCCAGACACTTCTGCATGCAGGTTTCCAGCCGTTGCTGTCTGCGGTACCCAGGTATAACATGGAGATGCTGAGAGTATTGTTGGCTGTGATGAGCTTGCAATGATGGAACACGATCTTGGGTGGATGGTATGCCATTCTAGCAGCCACTCTGCTCACTGGTCTGCAGAATGTGCCTCCACCATGTCTTTGCAATAAGATCAGTTTGTTTTTTCTTCTTCCGCTACTGGGACCTGTACTATGCATACACAATCATGTTTTGATGATTATTGGCATAAGTTTGTGTTCATTTAGCATGTGGTGCCATATCACTTAATCTAGAGTCCTCTCACAGGTGATGTGTTACCAGCTAACAGTGTAAAAATTACATTTCTATTCCTTCAGACGTGTACTCCAGGAAATTTTCATTGAAGCTCTTGGAACTCTTATCAAGGTTTGGAGAATACAATGCAGTATCCAGTGCTGGCAACTTGATTTTGTTGAGATATCACAACATCTCAAAAATGATTTCCTGCTTTAAATTTGTGGGACTATGACACTGTCTTGGACATGGCTGTGTGGTAACTGTTAAGAAGTGATTCTTTTACTAGTGATGTGTGTGAATGAGGCAACACCAGGCAGTGCTGAGGTAGTCATGTAACCTCTGTTTGCTGTTGAGCAGCTAAGAAGCAGAGCAGAGGCAAGGAAGTGCTGAGAATATCATGTTACGCTAGTGGGAAGGACTTGTTTCTTTTCTCAACAGGCAGAGGCCCTACAGCATATGTTGTAGATCTGCAAAACTCATACTTAGATGAGATAGCAGGAAGAAGCATGCTTTTACATAGTCCCTCCTACTGATGAATGTCCTTTGCATACTACTGCATCTTCAAGAAAATCCATCATTTTATTTATAAATTCATGACTTATTTGTCCTTTCTTTTTGCACCTTCCTTCATGACAGAAGAACTTCCCATCGTTTCAGTTGGGACTTCAGTGTAAGTGCTGACACTGTCAGGACGTGCTTGATAAGGTTGTGGCAGCCTAGTGCTTGTGCTTTCATATACAATTAAATATGTCTGGGCTATTACAAAGACACTAGCATTGTCCATGAAGCTTCAAGTCACTGTACATCTGTGAAAGCCAAATGAGGCTGTAGATAGTACCTTGCCCAGTGATGTTGCCAGTGCTCTGTGTCAAACTCAAACCGAATACATTGAAGTTTGAGTTTGTTTCAATGTCTTGAGTTAAATTCAAACTTATAAACAAGATAAGAGCGGAAACCAGACTATGTGGCTTTAAACCACACAAGACTTTCCCTTGTGATTTTTTTGTTCTGTTTAAATTTAGTTGAATAAAGTAATGAAAACACTCTGTAGGAATAATAAGTTTTAAAGCATCTTATCCCAGCAGTGTGGTTGGGATAATTTGTGGTAACCTGGAACTCAGAAAGTTGTCAAAATAATTTATTGTAAGTATTAGGAATCAAAATCAGCTTTAGAAACCCTTCAGATATTCTTGTGACTTCAGCTTGCAGAAACTGATCAGACTCATTTAAAAAGCTTTGTGACAAATGTACATGCATTCTGTAGTTGCTCAAGTTTTAAAAATGATTCATATTTTTCACAAGAAGCCTACTGCTTCTCTATGTCTCCATACTTTTTATAATCATTAAGAACAGTAATTATTTCTCAAAGATCCTTCTGTCTTCCAATGTCCATTCTCTGGTTACCTTAAACAAAAAGTAGTAGTCATTTATTTCAACAAATGGTAAAGTTATGAAATCCTCTGAAATCTAAATATTCAAGAAGGAATCAAGGATCTAGCTTTCCACAACAATCCCATAATAATTTCTTCAAGCTGGAGACAGATAAGCTCAGAAGTCTTGTACTGCTGCAAGTTGTGAGCTGCTACACATGTTGCAAAATAGAATTCTTGTCTTGAGGTTCATTTTTTTCTGAACTGCAGCTAATTTTCATGTTATGGGGCAGATTCTTCTCAAACAGATGGTTATAGTCCTATCTTATCGGCTGGAGATCAGGCCATGGAAATTTTGGAAAATCTATGCAACTGGAATTGAATCTACTGCTTTATTATTTTGGATTTATAATAATTTCTGCAGGTTTTATAGGTCTGATCTACATTTAGGCAGCAAAGTGAGAGACTTCCTTCTCAGGGAATAAGATATGTCTTAATGTATTACAATAAATTGTTCCAGTGGAGCCTCCACAAGATGTCTGAAGTGAATAGACATTCAACCAAGTAAAACTAAAGGCAGAAATGAAGAATTGAGGGACAGATCTTCAGGTGCTATTAATTAGCTTATTTCATTGACTTTGCAGCTTTTGAGCTGAGGGAGGTAGACTCTAGTATACCTATAACTCATAGTGCCTACATCTGCCAGTGAATTAGCTAGCATTTTCTTAACTGAAATGAAAGCCAAATTATTTATGCTTTTCCTTTGACATAACATCTTCACATCACTGTTCCAGAAACATTTTGGATGTGAACCATAGCTCTGGAGAACTGTCTTTGTCTGAGGTAGATGTGCCATAAATTAGCAGTGTCTGCTTCCTCTGCATGGCTAAAGGTGAACTCATCCTGCTTTGCAGCTGAAGAGGTGGAAAAGCTTTGGGTCTATTGAATAAATGTTAGAAAAGTCTGGCTAAAATAACCTAACAGTTTCTTGATCTCAGTATGAATTTGTCTTGAACTGGTGAACTGCAAAGCTGTAATATTTAACAAGTGGGATGGAACAATATTTATTCCAATATTCCCAAGGAGCCCTGAGTAACAAATGAACATGTTCAGGACTCTGCCTTGTTAATATGGGAGTAATAATAAACATTTGCTGCAAAATTTAAGAGCAGAATTTGCATCCCTTGCTCTTGTTGTGGTAATTAAGATGACTGTATTTCTCTGCTATCATCATACTGATCTTCCAAAAATGTGAAAGCTGTGCATGATGCAGCCCAGTGACTCACCCAAAAGAAAACAATGCTTAATTATCTTTAATAAAAGCTGCATTTTTCAGGAAATCTAAGCCTCAGAACAGCCATGTTCAGGCAATCTGGTATTTATCAGTGAACAAGGCCCCTTGTGGGGCATGTAAGTGTTTGCCACAATGTATGGGGAAGCACTGATGGATCCCTGACCATCGGTGTCAGGGGTGGGTCCCTGGAGGGTGCTCAGCCCTGGCCCACCCCTGGTGCTACTCAGTCCCCGAATTATTCCTTGTCTTTGCACATGGCTTTACTATGCGTTTCAGTGAGAGCACAAACAGAACTGTTAGAAAACCCTACTCACTACAGAAAGTTGTCAGCACTTGAAAACCTGCCAGAATTTAGGCTAATTATTTGCTAATTAATTAGATGGTAGAGGTGCATTTGAGGAAAGAATGAATATCCAGGACCCCCACTGATACCAGGGCTGTAATAAGCTAAATTCTGCTTGTTGTGTGATGAGCTAGCACCTCTGTGAAAGGTTACTGCAGGACTTACCTGTCACTGTAGCCTTATTCGAAGGCTGCCCAGATGTCTAAGGAGACCTCTGCCCTTTGCTCAGTCACACATACAAATTATTTGGTAGCAGCAATAGTTTACTTCTGTTTGCTACAGATGAAGCTGACGCCAAACTCACTGAACTCAGCTGTTTTCTCTTGCTCCTGGTGCTTTCCTTTGCCTGTCCCTGTGTGGTATCATCCCCTCCTCTCACTAAGCAAGTTTCTCATTCAATGAAAAATATAGAAAAAGCATGTTTTTTCTGATTAACACAGGAGCTCTGATGGTTCTGGTGCGTTATGCTCACTGGAAATAACACATCCTCAGTGTTCAACTGGTGTGTAGTCCTTGTCCTGGAGTATTTCTGAACTCTCCTCAAAGCTGCCTGGGACATTGCAATCTGTGTTAAAAGCGCAACAAAAGTAATTAGGCACTGAAGTTACACCCACAATGCCTCTCACAAAGGACTATGCAGTGTGTTTTAGCCACCTCTCTGCCTTGGTGATGGTGCTTGGCTATGCTGGCCCAGCAGGGTGGTCAGGTGGTTACTGCTGGAGCTCCTAAGATGACAGTGGAGAGCTTGCAGCATGCACCCTTCCCTGCCATGGAGTCAGCCAGTGCTTATGTCTATGCAAAAACACAAAGGTGTTTCCCAGACCACTCCAATTTGTCTCCTTGCTTTGGGAGTGACTCTTAAGCCAGGTCACATGCTTTCCTCTTGCTTCAGTGGGACTTAAGCATGTGCTTAAGGTTAAGCATGTGCCTATGTTCTTTCCTGGATGAGAAGCCATTAGGAACAGATAAAATGTCTTCTCTAAGGGTAAGCAAACCAAAAGGATGATTGGCATTGGCAACAGCCAAACAATTCTCCCAGCACAAAAAGCTGGAGTGCTAGAAGGAGCAGAATGCTTCTTCCCAACGGGCTTGTCTAGCTGATAGCTTCAGGTATTCTCCGACAGCCTCTAGATCCTCCAAAACCACTTAAATGCGGTCAGCTGTCTCATCTTGCTCAATGCTAGCTGAATGGTTAGTTAGTTCCACAAGTAAGTACATCAAAGTATCTCTCTTCTATAATTTTTGATCATCACAATATTTATGTAATTTCCAAGTGGACAGAGCTTAGCTTTCACTTGTGATTTTTTTTTTGTGGAATTGCTCCTGTATATGAAGCTAATTCTGTGTGTTTGATCACAGCTTTTTCTCTAGGCAGAGAACTATCCCATGCAGCTCCAAGAGGTTCTCAAGAAGATCAATGTATGTCCTCATAAACTGAAAAGTTTGCATTTTTTTTAAGTTATCATGGGTGGTTTTAACAACTTGTATTACTTAATGTGTTGATTTTGATGGAAGATTATAATCCAAAAAATGACTTCAGTAAGACATTATCCAAGCACAGCTTTATTGAAGTCTTAAGAATGAGAGTTAGATCAAGAAACCTCTTTAATATGCTTTATATGTAGAAAAAGAATCATTTATCAGTTCACCTACAGAGAACTTTTAAAGATAGTGAATGAGGAGCCAAGTTTTCTTTAAATACTGAGCCTCTGAGATAGCGTTATTGACCTGGCTGTGTTCCTCTCCTGGCAATATGACACAGTCTCCAGATAGTCTTAGAAAAGAAATCACCCTTCTCTGAGTGAGTGAGTCTGAAGAGAGCCAAGAAAAGGAGAAAATTCACATGAAGATACTGTTACACATGCTCATGGGTACCTTGCTTTTTCAAGAGCACAGACGAAGGAACTGTGTGCATCTGTGTTTAAATTAGTGGAATTCTTCTTGTATAGGCTGAGCTGTCATCTTTGAAATAGCACTTGCCAGTTCTTCAGGATCACTGCTCTCAAACAGGGAAGGTTGAAGAGATGTGCTGAGTCCTGTAACTTATCTTTTCAGGGCTCAGGTATGAATAGCAACTTCTTAAGATGGATTTTGTAATGTTGCATACATTCTACTGCAGGTAACCACAGGAAGTTTTCTTTTTTACTGTTAATTCCATTGCTCTTTGTAGTGTCCTTTAGCAAAGCTATAATGCTTTTATGTTTGCATTGAAAAACCAACACAGGTCAAGTTTGTTAGTTACAGCCTTAGTAGTAACTAACAAAACTAATACATTTTAATGTTGTAAGTAGCACGTATGCGATGTTCTGTATTGGTATGCAGGGGACTACTCAATAGAGAGGGTTGCAGCACTCAGGAGTGTATACCCAATTCCTGGGTTTTAGAACCAATAGAAATAATTTATGGTAACTGAGGATGACTTGTTTTGTTCAGCTGTTAATTTTAACTTTTAACACTGAGAGTTGAATAGGGACCTGGCAGCTGGAAGTGTTGCATAAATCGAATTTTACAGAGGATGCCATGACTATCGTGACCTTGCTGTTTATTAGGATGGTTTTCCAATAGTACAGTGTTTTGAAAAAAAATCATTTCCATATGAGCATTGGTGTGAGACTTTACTTTCTGAATATATCTTCCTCAGTTTGTCATAGTTTTTGCTGCCATGGAGCTATGAGGAGGAACCTGTTTTCAATTGGTTGCCAGAATACTCACATACTTAGACAGTGCAGTTCAGAATTGATTTATTTTGTGGATATAAAGTTGCAGTTATAACATTTTATTGAACAGTCATCATTGGTAAAGAAAAAGCTGAGGCACACTGCAAAGAGATTAAATACCTCTGAACCCACGGGTTTTGGACTGAGTGGTGAAACAGAGCTGTCTTTCCTTATCTGGTGGAAAAGGGCCTGGGACGCTCCATTGTCAGCCTGCTAGGAGATCTTGGTTTCATCCTGAGTGTTGTGCTGTGAGTGATAATGGATCTTTGATGGACTATTCTGAATATGGGCAAAATTCCCCTTTGCTTTTCTTGCTGTAGTCCTTCTTTAGAAGCATTTTTTTTTGTTGTTTGTTTTTAAGCTAGGATACATCCAGGCTGTATGTCAGAGGAATCTGAACTGGATCACTGATTGTTACAGCTAGAGGGTAGCTTTAAACACTTTTGTGCCTCTGCTTTCTGCTCTTTCTTGCTGGACTGCACGTCTTTGAGCACAGATTAGGTGTGGAGAACGGTCTTGTGTTTGGAGAAGGAGCCAAAGACTTGGACATCAATGTTCAATTTCCTGCTGAGTCCCCTGTGGCTTCCTGTGTCCCCTCAGGCAAATTGTCCAGTCACTCACTGTGCCTCAGTTCACATTCTGCGAAGTGGTGCACATTGTTACCTCTTAGGGGTTTTATAAGGAAAAATATACCAAGTGTGGTGAGCTGTACAGCGTCTATGGCAATGCAAAGTGCTGCCCAAGTCTTGGGATCATGATCAGGCCTCCACTGGGTCGGCTGGGTGTTTTGCTTTGGCTGATTGTAGCAGGAATTCACAGTCATGGAGTGCAGAGGAAAGGTTCAAATTAACATCTGGGTATTTATTATGCTCACATTCATCTGTCATCTTTGCTCAGTCTCCTACTCTGATTAAGCCATCCAGGAAAGGCTGGAAAGGGCTGGTTTTGTAATTAAGAAGGGAACGCGTGGCTGAGTTCCCTTTTACCTGTTGCAGAACATGGAGCACCGGGCATGAGAGACATGAACTGGATGTAAACTTCCAAGAGGAACTGAGTAATCATCTTAGTGATATTGCCTGCAGCTTGTCTGCTTTTTATGCAGCTATAAGATTACTGGAGGATTGTTCACATCACTGTGACTGCTGGGATTCTGGGATCTTGATGACAGTTCCTTTCACTCTGTTTATTTCTCTTCTATTCATTTGCAAGACTGCATATTTTTTAGTTTGTTTAAAGGAGTCCTGGTCATGTTTTTCCCTCCGATTATCTCTCAAAGAAGCAAACCTGACAAGAACAGAGTCTTGACAGTATTTTGGCTCCAATCTTTGGCAGATATTGAGTAAAAATGTGGCATGAAAGGTGTAAGCTTACGCTATTTACATCTACATTGAATAGCTGGTAATAATGGATTTGCAGTGTTAAGTTTGTTACCTTTGAATATCAGTCACTGTTTGCAGCTCAAAAATACCATTTGCAAGATCTGCTAGATCTTTCCAGGCTAGGTTTTGTCTGTGAAAGCACAGATAGCTATCCACTAAGATTTCCATAAATGTCTCTAACTCCAGCTGCAATTTTCCTGGAGAGGTCGCAGAAACCTCAGTCCATTCCCTATTTAATACCTGTGTCCACATGTGCTCAGTGCTGTTGGTGCAAAGGCATTGCCATGTGTTGCACCAGTGTTGAGTACCTGTAAGAGGACAACGCCACCTCATCTCTTGGGTGGCTGTGAGCTTTCCCAGCTGGGAAACCTCCATGAGGAGACAAGCAGGTTGTTGTCTCCTCTCCCCTGTGCTCCCCAAGGCTGAGTGAGGGCAGTTCTCCCCATCTGTTCTTCTGAGGGACAGCCTCTCACCAGGGTCCCCCATGGATGCCTGGCTCTCTAGAGCAGGACTATGACAATATTCGCTGCTGTCTGTGCATCTGCTGGTGTCTTCCCTTGAATGAGTCTGTGCACCAGCAAAGCTGATGTGGACCTGGCTCAAGTTCCCCTGCGGGGTGACAGCAAGAGGGACCATTCAAACCCTCGGTAGTGCAGATGGGCATGAAGGTTATTTCATGGTGATGTCTCTTCAGCAATGCCCTCTTATTCCATATTCCAGACACCCTTTCTTTCTTTCTTTCATCCTTTCCTTTGAATTTGCCTTTGCTTCTCCTTGGGGGCAAGTTACCTCCATGTCTCTGAGCCTGGCAGCCTCACATCAGTTTCCAAAAAGGAAACCTTCCAAAAGCCAGAAGTGATCTCATGCAGTTTGCTACTTTAGCATCCCCTGACCCTTCTTCCCCTTCCCTCTTCAAGAACTCCTCTTTTGTAAGTCCGTTGCAAGAGTGTAAGTTACTTCATCCCTTGCTGGGAACAAGTAAAATGTAAATTCAGGCTCTCATGGACACCTTTTTGGGACTTTGGTGACTTATACAGTCTTGATGAAGGTTTCAGTGCAGGTGGCAATTACTTCACACTGACAAGCAGAACAGAATCAAGCCTCTGTGGCTAACCCTTTTATAAGCTGTCCTATCAGGATATGGTATCTCCCTGAATACATTTTAAATTTCTTCTCAAGGTAACATCATTTCAATGAGAAAATAAATCTGCTTATGTTCTTTCCTAATCCTGATACCCCTCTTGCAGAGGGCATCCTCAATTCTGTTGAGAGTTTGTGTTTATTAATTGACCTGTCAAATCTTCAGATTGGTCTTGAATCACAACACTGAAACTGGTTCTGTTCATCACTGAGATACATAAACACCCTTCCCAAGATTGTGGATGCAAATAAAAACTTACAAGTCCTCAGGTAACACTGTGATTCGGATGTGCTTTGTTAAGGGCTCAGCCTACCTCAGAGGTGCCATTGAGAAGTTTTTATACCTGATGTTTGCAATGCAGCTAATCAAACTCTGTTCTGAAATCATCTTCACGGAGCACTGTGCTGGTGCAAGAGAACTAGATGAGACAAGGTGTCTGGTACTGCAGTTTTTATTAGGACTTGTTTTACCTGTTGCTTTGTGTGTATTCCAGTCACCCTTTGAGATTAAAGCTCATTTTACAATGGGCAACTATAGTTTGCTGTGTCGAAAGATGGGAAAAGCACAGCACAAAAAATGGGTTATATAATTAAGGTCACATGGAATCTACAGGAGAGCTACTGAAGGTAGATGTCAAATTTCCCAAGAACTGGGCCTCAGCTGTAATCATAAATCTGTTTTACTCTCATTTACTTGCATTGTCATCAGGAGATGATTTATTAAAATCCACAAAGGTCACAGTGCTGCCTATAGTAAGAATGAGACAATACAGCTAACTATTGTCTGCTATACTTGCCATAATCTGATATAATTGTTTGTGTTAGCATTCACATCCATTCATATATCTAGGAAAATCTTTTTACAGTTTACTCTTGCTTGCTCCAGTTGTCCATTCTCAGTCAAATAATTAAACCTTGATATCCCACTGGAAACCACCATCTATCCTCAGTTCACTCAAACAATGCCCTAAGCAGGGGAAGTGTTTTGGTATAAACTCCAGGCTCTGTCTCTGTGGAAGCGTACTTCGCTCAGACTCCACCACACTGCAGGTTCATGAAACTGATTGTGAAATGTTCTGCTCTTGGTTTTGCCTTTAGTCCATCTTCTGGTTATGAAGGACTCTTTTTTTCCCTTCAGAAAAATTCTGTGCTCAGGTGATGGAGAATCTTGGACTGAGAGTTTTCTCTCAAGTTTGACAGCTTGTGATGTGTTCTTCTTGTACATAAGCACATACGTGCTTTTTGAACCTAAGTGAAGGTACTGGTCATCCAGAGCCCCAGCAGCTCTAAGTTCCTCAGCAGAAGTGGATGTTGTGTGAAAAATATCTCAATGTGTTTTTTTGGGGGGATTGTCACCTGGAAACTTCATCTAACCCTGCCTTTTTGCTGGTTAAAGGAGGCACCAAGGTACCTGGCTTCTTTCTGCACACTCTGCGTTTCACGCTCGCCAGCATGCTGACGCTTGATGGGGCTTTGGACGCTGCTCTACTTCACAGTATTTTTCTGCTTAATAACTGCTTAAGAGGTAACCTGTTTCCTTTTCAGCATTTTGTGAATTTGGAGAAGAAGAAACTGGAGGAGTTGACAGGGCCCCTGCCAAGTCAGACTGCCCAAGAGTTTTAGACCAGTCATTGTTTCAGGCTCTGAAGCACAAATGAGTTAGAAAACATTATGTTGCTTGACATTTTTACGTTCTTCAGCCAGAGCTTTTCATTTATAACAGTGGATGACCTGTATTTGAATGCAGGGGAAAATAAGCCTCTTTAATTTTGGGGAAAATACTAGAGCTGTTCTTTCACCTGATCTGGAAGGAAGAGGAAAGGTTGCCAGAAACAGCACAGGAATTAATGAGAATGTGAGATAGTGAAGATGTGAGGAATTGGCTTTTATGCCTCCTTGGATAGCAAAAGTATCTTTAAAAGTAGCTTGCAGGGAACAGTCTACTTCTTACACAGAAAAGATTTTGGAACTGACAATGAGGAACATTTCTTTTGCACAACTGGTGTTTCTGAAGGGCAGGAGGACAAGCCACACACCCTCTACACCTGGTGAAAAGTCTGTGTAAGTCAGGGTAGTGTACAGCTGGAAGCTTGTCCCTGAGTGTTCCTATACTGAAACTTTTCTTCAGCAATTTAAATTCCACCTCAATCATAGCTAGTCATAGAGATATAAGATGTTTTTCAGGAACATACCGGGCCTTTGCTGAAGGCTTATTATCTCCATCTCAACTGAGATTGATGCCTGGAGAGCAAGAAGAGGACAGAAGAGCTTGTGCTATGCAAAATCAATGTGACTCAGCAAGGGGTACCTAATTTGGCTGAAGTGTGGCCTTTGCAGTGATGGGTGGGACTGGAAGGAGCCCAGCTTCCACGGGCATATGTGCCCCACGGTGCCCGCAGTGCTTCTGCTAGCACGTGTCTCTGTGCAGACTGCATTCATCTGACGTGGACTCTCATTTTGTGAGTGGGAGTACTGCGTGAGAACTTTTAGCTGTTTTTCTTGCTCTCCCAGGCTGGCTGTTTATGAGGTGTGACATGGGCCACAGAGGAAGGATGAAACTGGAAGGAAACGAGCTTGGACGCTCTGTGGGACGCCTGTCCCAGGACTGGGGTCTGTCCCTGGCAGAGAAGCGTTTCCGTGGATGGGCTCTGTGCCTGTGGGGGTTCCTGGCTGCTGTGCTGGGGTGCACTCACCACTGCCTTCAACCGCAGGGCCCCAATGAAAGCGCAAACCTCTTGTGTTGCGCTGCAGTGGGGTTGCAGTCGCCGATGGCAGCGTGAGAGCGGGCCGCCTGCCATGAGCCCCGCACCAGTGAGCAGGGGGCCTGGGCAGGGGGCTCTCCCTAGGGTCTCGCAGCTCCTCGTCCGGCGCTGGCCTGGGGAGCCCCACGAGCACCCAGGGGGCTGCCTGGTAGCAGCAGCGTGGCTTCGGGGCCCTTCTGCCCGCATTGGACCCACTGCAGGGAAAGAAGCCATGATGTGAGATGTTGGCAAACAAGTTATCCGAAAAGAAACATTTGTCAGTTTGAGTCAGAGCCCTGTTTGCTTCAGTGTCAAACCAGAAAATAACTGGAATCAGGTTGAGACTTTTTTTGTTATTGAAATAAAAAGCTGGAGAAAAAGAAAAGAAAAAAACAATTTTTAGTGTGGGATTTTTTATGCTTTTGCTAAACTATAATGGAATTTATGAACACCAACCTGAAATTATTTGAGCGTTTTTCACCCAGCTCTAACTATAATATTTTAAACTTGTTTTAAAAAGGAAACTGCTGAGTAAACGTTTTTGAAGTGCCACATTCCTAGCTGTGAAGATCAACATTGTTTCCAGAGAGGCAGTATTTCTTGTACCTGTCATCTCTGATTTGACTTCTGATCTCTTCAATGCATTTTTTTCATTTAATTTGTGTGCTAGTTTAATCTCCTTACGTTCACAACAGTAATAACAATTCCAAATAATTACTATAATAGTAAGAACCACCAATGGTTACTGTCAATTGTAGGAAGAATGAGGCATATCTGATATGCAGCTCCATAGTAATCACACATCACTAAAAATATATCTCTGTATAACGAACAAATAAAAAGTTGGTTTTGCATTCAGCTATTGGAGTAGGAACCGATTTTCAATTTCTTGTAATTCTTAATTTTTGTACACATAGAATCAAACGTTCAGTAAAATATTATTTTTTTCATTTTTTCTACTTCATTTTTACTAAATTCTGAGAGACTGGCTTTTCATTTATGTATAGTTGTGCTTTCTTCTAGACTCTGGCAGCACTGCTGGTGGTGGGGAGGGTCTGAGGAGGAGACATGAGTATGCTGGGGGACTGGTGATTTGCTATTTGTAATTCACTCCAAGCTCCAGCAACTGTTTGTGTTTTTGTATTTTTGTTGTTATTTTTTCTACCCCACAGGGCAGAGTAACAGCTCATTTCAGTAGCTTTCCTGCTGCTCCCTGTGTCTCGTGCTGCTGTTTTGAGCACAGTGTGAGCTGTGTGGGTTTGGGAGCGGAGCTGCCAGCTATGTGAGCATTTCGGCTTGGTTGGGGCACTTGGTGTGGTGTCTGTCCAAGAGGGAGCATAGCTCTGCTGCCTCTGCTGCTGGCTGTGGTGGCCGGACTTGTGGTGGCTCTTCACTGTGTGCTGAAGAGCCAGCCACAGCCAGTGATGGTCTGTCGTTGTGCACCAGCACTGAGTTTATTTCTCAGGAGCTGTTCTCCTGGCAGCCTCAATGAGGTCTTCTTCAGGGATAACGTAATGAGGATGTCATTGTAAGTTAGCTCTACATGCATCTGGATCCTGGAGCTATTTTTGGTTCAGGCTTGGTGGAGCCTGAGCGAGTGCTGCTGTGAGCACGCAGGAGTCACTGCCTAGGAACTGGACTGACAGCTGTGCCATGGCTGCACCAGCCCTGTGGGTCCTGCACAGTAGCTGGAAGTGTTACTGGCCCTGGCATTGCTTCTGCTCCTGCTACAAGGCCTCAAGGGTTGCAAAGCAGTTTGTTACTTTCTCCGTTGGTGCTTTTTTCTCTGTCCTGTACTCATTTTGTTGTCCTTCCTGTTCATTGCTCACCTGCCGATGCTAAGCCATTCGTGGCACTGCCGCACCACCAAGAGCTCCTGGTCTTGTGGGATCTTAATGCTAATGAGCAGTATTGGCCACAACCCCCATTCAGAAGGGAAAATGTGCTCCTTTGTCTTTCAACTTTTTAAAGGGTCGCATGGCTCAGCAGATGCTGCCACGTCCCAGCCCTGTGATCATAACTATCCTGGATTCAGTCCTGTGTTGTAACTGTGTTGTTGAAGACGGGGGTGCAGTCCTTACTTCTCTGTGGTGGTTGCCGAAAAGGCTTCTGCACGGACCTTGTCAGCATGTGATTTGACTGCTTCTCTTTTCCTTTTTTCAGACTGAGAGCCTAAAAGCCCACATGCTGCCTTTTGGTATGGGGGTCAGACAGTCCCAAGTCTCAGAGAAATCAGTTGCGATCTCTTAAGCCCACCAAAAATTTGTATGCACTTAAATCCCCAGGTGCAGAGGTGATGCTATGATGCCTCTTGAGAGCTGAGAGTAACCTGAGAGGTGAAGGGGCTCTGGATGGGTAGAGAAACAAAATCTGGTTCAGGTGAAACAGGCTGCTGCCCTACACCTGGGGGGAGAGAGAGGAGTCCTGGTGCTCCCAGGTGAGGCAGGGCAGGGCAGGGTGCTTGCTTGCAGTTCTGTGCCTTTTTCTTTCATGTTTTTGAGGTTGTTCACCAGTATGAGCAAACAAATGCACCAAACTGGGACATCTGACACTGGCCTTTCCCGGACAATAATGCGTACAGTGCTGGCAGCTGTGCATAGGTAAGCCCTTCTCTGAAACAAGCTTTGCAGTCCTGGGACTTGGCATTCTCATCCCCCGCTGTGAGCGGTTTGTGCAGGGAAGTTGCACAGAGTGGGCTCTGTTAGCGCTTGTCTGCTCAGGGGACACCCGTGCCTTTTGCTATGGTGCTGTTTTTCAGCAAGGGTGATTTTCACTGTCCATTTTAGATGTCATTTTTGTGTGATGCTTTCAGCTGTGAGTCTTGGGATATCCTGCCTCTTTCAAGAAATTACAAGCGCCCAGTATCTATGACTTAGGGCCACGAAGATGATCAAGGGGCTGGATCACCTCTCCTACAAAGACAGGCTGGGAGACTTGGTGTTGTTCAGCCTGGACAAGGCTCTGGGGAGACGATATAACTACATTCCAATACATAAGGGGAGCCTAAAGGAAAGCTGGAGAGGGACTTTTTTTTTTTTATCAGGGAGTGTAGTGATAGGTCAAGGGGTAATGGCTTTAAACTAACAGAGGGTAGATTTAGATTAGATATAAGGAAAAAATTCCTTACTCAGAGGGTGGTGAGAAAAGAAGTTGTGGATGCCCCCCAACCCTGTAAGCGTTCAAGGCCAGGTTGGATGGGGCTTAGAGCAACCTGGTCTTAGTGGGAGGTGTCTCTGCCCGTGGCGGGGGAGTTGGAATTAGATGATCTTTAAGGTCCTTTCTAATCCAAACCATTCTGTGTTTCTATGATTTTGTGACTTGGTTATACCTTTCCTGGGTGAGCTCTGCTTCATTGACCTGTCAATGACATTGTTGCAACTTACTGTGTGCAAACTTCTTTAAATGACGACTTTTGTTGGTAAATAAAATAACCTTCCCAAGTCATACAAGCCAGAGAAGTCCCACTGGAAGCTATTGTGGTTGAGGGCAATAAATTAACCACTGACACAAATACATGAGGGCCAATGGAGGGAAAACATGAATGCGGTTCACGTTCTTACTGAGCATAGCTGACCTTGGGGATTGCCAGGACTCTATGACAAAGTTTGGGTGGCTACTTTGAAGTCTGCTAGTCCTGGAGAAAGGTGGAACCCCAGAAATAGACTTGTGGTGTTTTTGTTTGTTTTGTTTTATTTTGTTATTTGTTTTTGAAGGGTAGGGGGATGGGACTAAAAAACATCACTGACCATCCCAACAAGCACCAGGACTCTCCATCCCCACAGTGCTCCTCTGTGTGTACTCACATAGGCCTGGGGTTTCTGCTTCGCTGCAAAGTAGGATCAAGCTTCTGGCCTGACATCACAGCAACGAATGAGAAGAGCTGTTTGGAAACCAGATTTTCATTCTAAGGACTGAAAATTTGTTACTTAACAACTTTTTTGTGTGTCATTTCTCCTGTCTTTGAACTTTGAATGCTTGTACACAGGCACAAGTGAAGTTTGGATGAAAAAAATTGATTGTGTAATGGAGAGTTGACAAAAAATGCCTGGATTGGTCTTCCTGAATATGTAGAACACTGTCAATGGAGAAAAAAAGTGGAGGATAATAATTGACTTGGAGAGAGAGTGGCTTGATCTTTTGGAGGAGTGTTTTTAGGAAGAGCAGCTCCATCTCTCTAACTGGAACACAGAAAAACATTGTCTTAAAATAGACTTAAGAAACTGCTTGAAAACAGTGCAGGGGCAACCTGACAAGGGACTACTGTCCTGACTGTCAGGTAGGCTTGAGGTGATGTTCTGATCCTTGTTGTGGGCAGCTCTGTCCCTGGCTTTGATGCTGTGTAGAGGCAACAGTCACAACAAGTGAAAAAGGACACAGGCAGGGTGGGAATTGCCTCTTTGGCCATTGAAAAAGCTCATCTGACAGTGCATGGGGCAGCCCTGGCATCTGTCTCCCTGTGCCCCATATGCTGCTTAATACATCATATAAAAGTTGTCTTGCAGCCAGACCCAGAATGCAGAGATGTGATATATAAATATATATAATATATATAATTTTTTTTTTTCCTGGGGAAGTGCCCAGAAGTGAGTCTGTAGTACCTGGCTTGTAGTTATCCCGAGCTAGGTCCAGTAAAGCTTATTAGCAATATGTTGTTTGTTAAAGGAAGGTTTGCACTCTGTTCCAGACTGCAAAAGTATCTGCATGATATGAGTCATTCCACCAGAAATATACCTCAAACTACCAAAAGCTCATTGCACTATGTCAGGAATAAAGTTTGGACAGGAAACAGAGGGTTTTTTTTTTTTGGCTTCAGGCAGAAAAAGTGAACCCCTTGTGAAAAAAAATTGCAATTTCAAGTGGAAAATGTGGAATGAGGGAAGAATGTACAAATAATGCCAAGAAACAGACTCACTTCTCTGGCACAAAATATAAAGAAGTCTTTCCAGTTGATGGTGGGGAAACCAGAAGCAATGGGGTGGTCCAAAGTTAGCAAACTGAGTTGTCTTTTCATTTTGTTTTGTAGTTTTCAAGTAGATTTTGAAGAGCCTGCAGTATGTTGTAAAATCCCTTCTGGATGACAAGAGCAAGAACAAAAAGCAGATTCTAAGTTTGTCAGACACATATTCATGTTTTGCTGGTGAAAACAAACAGAACGGCCAGTTCTTTTGAACTTGGGTGTAGGTGTATACAATGAGCTCATGTAGATCCAGGTGCAGCCATTAAGGAAACATTTGATATTGCTAGGTTCCTTGAACTTCAAATACTAGTACTTCTAGAAAGTGTGTTATTTAATGTAAGTGTAAATACCAGGCAAGAAAGGGAGCTGCTCTTTATAGCTTGGGAAGTCATGTGCTTTCTAAAAACAATTAACCATTTCATATACTTAATATACAAGAAGAGAGTTTTAATGAATCTGATGTAGAACCTGTGACATTATTCCTGTACACACTGCTGAAACTGTGATGACATTGCCCACCCATAGTTTTACCAAAAACCACACTTGGGTTGTCCTCCTCCTACAAACCATAACCCACTCACTTCTGAGGTTGTTCCCAGGTGTCAGTTCCCAGGTGTCGCTTGGCAGAACTTACTTTGCTGATTTTCCTGCCTTCATACCTCTGAACTTTATCAAAATCGGTGTAGAGAAGTGTTGGATTCATTTAATCCACCTCCCCGGTTTCCTGCGAGGTGAGCTCGCTTGGTTCCAAGTAACCATGGCTGGAGCTGAGAGCCGTGTTCGGCACTGGGGAAGTGGAAATGAGAAATGGCCTGGGATGTTGAGGCAAGTTCTTCCTGCCAGCTGCGGGCGCCACCCTGAGCACAGTGCTTGTTAGTTTTGTCATCTGTGCTTCTTGAAGATGTGCCTGGACAGACAGGTGGCTTCTGAGCAGGACAAAGTGATCTGCAGGACAGGCGCTGTCAATGGCCAGCCTGGGGCGGACATGACCCTGCTAGGACAGCAGTAGCTGTGCGTGGAGGAACTGATGTGCGGATGGCTTCCCCGCCTTCAGCAGGGACTTGGCTTCATTCTGTGAGCTGTTGGGTGTCGGTATGGTCCGCCTGGTGTGCTGCATGTGAGGAAAAAGTTGGTGGTTGGTCTTAGTGAATGTCTTAGATAAGGAAATCACTTCGGTTTCGGCAAAGCAAAATATCAGGAAAGCATTAATAATGAAGATAGGCTTCTTCCTGCACTCCAGGTTCATTGATTTCAGCACTGTAAGGCAGGAATTCATATTTCAGTATTTTATCTCTCTTTTTTAATTATTTCTAACTTTTAGTAGTCTCTAAAAGTTATTTAAGAATTAAGGCAGTAAGTAGTCAACCTTTGTCATTAAGTGTTAGGTGTTGGGGGCACCAGAATAGTTTAATACATTTGTGAAGGGAATGAAACGACAGATACTTGGTCAGCAAAACTTTAGGCTGAACTCTACTATCCACAGATGTTTATTCTGTGAAATGCAGATACAAAATCTTTTCAGATTTGTTTTAGAGTTCTCTTCAGTTTCTCAGCTTCTAATATGGAAGACAGCCTCTCACAAATGTTGTCTAAAGTTCTTACATTCCTGTTTTTATTGACATATTTAGATTCTGAAATATATTGATCTTCTCTCTTAAGTTCTTTTGTGAAGGACTAGAAATAAATTACCATAGGTCAAGTTCTGTTTATACAGTGGACTGTTCCTGCAGAATTGCCTTCTTGACTTAATAGCTTCCTTTCGGATGACATTTCTCCCAGAAAGAAGACAAATTGTCTAAGGTCAGCTTGCAGATCAGCTCAGAGTGTAGGAGGAAATTGTAGTGGATCAGCTAAATTGCGGCAGGTCTGCCAGGCAGTGTTAGGCAGCGTGCGGCTGCTCAGAGGCACACACCATGGGAGCGCCACCCCCCGCATGGCCAAGCACAGCTTTTTGCTGTCTTTTTTTCCCCTTTTCCCTTCTCTTTTTTCCCTTTTCTCTTTTCTGTAATTTGTCCAATTCTGGCTGTTCCTCAACTCTTACAAATTTGACTGGGCCGGTGACGATGAATTAAATGGGCATAGCTATCCTTTTAACGTAATGTTGAAATGTCCGGTGGTCCCCAAAACTTCTTGTATTAAATCCAGCAACTACCAGGTTGTATCCAAAGTGGTCATACTTCTCTGCCAACATTACACAATGCAGGTTTCCCTGCACCTTCCCTTCCTTTACTTCCTGCAGCGTTCTTTGAAATTGTCTTAAAAAGAGTTGGATGCTCAAACCGTGCAGCCGAGTCTGTTCTCACAACTGCTCAGTGGCTGTGATGTGGAATTTGTTTCCTGATGTATAGCACTGGGGGAGAGGGCTGAAGGACCTGATGCAGGTCTCATTGATCCTGCTTTTGGTGAACATGATACTGCTCCACAAATACATATATAAAAATAAGAGTTGATTGAGAGTAGTTGTGCTGAAGCTAGTGGCTGTGTATTTATATGAAATTTACGATAAGAGAACAGTCAGGCCTGCAGGCAGACAGAGATCAGAATAGCATCAGAACCTACCTGTGCATTTGAAGAAGTGCTTAAAGAACTAAACTAAAGGTTGACTTCGTGCCTGTGTCACAATACACTCTGCCCGTTGAGGCAGTGGTTTAGCCTGTTTCTCTGTTGCAATGCTTGTTACTGCACCGTAGCTCTATTTTAAAGTGCACCTCCAAAGCCCTGCACGTGGGGTAAAAACCTAAAGCACAACTGTGTCATATTTAAAACACTGGAGTTACCTTTTCACTTTGAAAATTGTTCTGTTTATTCTAAGCTCCACAAGAGAAGAAAAATAAAAGTCTCCTTTTAATTAAGCTCTTTATCCTTTGAAGTTATTTTGGATTTTTTTCCCATTGGTGATGTAATTTATGTAAATAATCATGTATCTATGAAAGGAGTGTGTCTGTCAAAAGCTAAAATAAAAAACATCCGTCATTTTGAAGTGATTAACATTCTCCAGATGTTTAAATCATCAGATTTCAGGAGTTTCCCTTTGTTGTGATAATGATATAGTATCCAGAACAAGAATGTTTACTTTTTTGTATGGGTCAAACACAGATTTTTCACAATCCTATTAAAGCATGCAGTTTATTGTAATTGTATGTGCAGATGAAAGCATATGCAGTTATTATTATTTCCCTTAATTGTAAACTGCTGCTGGTAATTTTACTGTAAAACTGAAACAAAAGGAGCATACTTGAAAGGACCACCACTGCCCACTTATGTAATCAATTTATAGATGTCAAGTTTGTACAAAGATGGTTATCCCTTTCTGTTACAGGACATGTGACATGCTACCACCCTGCAGCGCGTGCACACGCTCTCCCCCTCTTAATTTTTGGGAGGGGGCTTGGGGAGTTGCTTGGACATACCGTAGATGTAGCTGATAATATTAAGTGACAGTTCTGAACCCTTGCAGTCAAATGCATTCAACTTTAGACTTCAGGGAGGAAATAAAAACATGCATTCCTCTCTAATGCGACAGACCTCATGGCTGATCAAGAGAGCTTTACCCGGCCTCTGCCTGCCAGCTCACTATGGTAACTAGAGCCACAAAGCCTTGCTGGAAGTTAAGGGTATTTTTTTTTTTTCTGTTCAAGGAAAATGACTACACATATGTAAGATGGGTCATTTCCTTTCCCTTTGATAATGCTCGCATAGCAACTCCCTGCAGTAGATAAAACTAGCTAACATACAAGAGAAATGTATGGATCTTGCATGTTACCAGACTGGCAAACCTTTCTCAGAGCTGAGAAAATAGACCCGGACAAAAGTACTGAGTATGCTGCTGGATGACGGTAACTAGCTGGCGTTTTTCAATGTCTATTCTTAACAAAATCTCTCCTGAAATATGCATTTTGAAAGAAAATCCCTAGAAATATAATAAATAATTGTACCAGATAAATAACTGCTGCTTTTTCCAAGATTTCATTTGAGCTCAAGTGTTAACCAAACACTTGATCAAAATTTAATTTTTTTTTCATTTTTCAAAGTAATATGTCACATTGTGGGAACGTGACAGTATGTGAGCAATGCAGGCATGGTCTGCAAACTCGACACTTGCCGCTTTCTGCCCTCTGACATCTTTTCCACATGGCTTGTTTTAGCACCCCTATCCACTCAGCAGCTTCAAGCAGCCTTTTCTCAAAAATGGCAACAAACCTGTCAGAATGATTTCTTTCTTGTCCCACCCAGAATTCACATTTATTTAAAATTGCATTTAACATGAGGTCCATGAGGGGGAAGTTCAGCCTTGTGCCAATCTCTAGTCTATGCTATGAAAAACACGCCTTTTTGTAACCATTATCTCATCCCTCCTCACTGGCCTTTGCACCACTGCAAAAAGGAAGATAAGTGAAAGCTATGTTTTGTGGAAGATGAGAAACCATATTTTCTCTATGTTTCTCTCTAGGGGGCCCCTAAGATACTATACATGATTACATCTCTAAATTTTCCTTTTTTTTTTTTTTTAATCTGGCTTTTCAGATCTGATCTTGCCTCTGGCAACGTGAAAGAGAAACCTCATTTAAGTACAGCTTTTTAAAGGTATAAGTTATCCCGAAGTAAGTTTTCTGTGGCATGTAACCTTTGCATGGCACAGTTACTCGGCAATGTACTTGCTTAGCACAGCCAAAATAATTTACAAATGACTTCAAGATTTACTTGCAAATAAAACAGAGACTTGCTCCACAGCCAAAGGGCTGAAATGGTGAGCCAGATCAGCAGAGGCAGGCAGGGAGGGAAACACGCTCAGTCATGCACCCAGGGCTTGCATCCAGGACCCCGTGGGGTACGGCAGCAGCTGCTCAGGGCACAGGACTGGGGCAGCAGGAGCATGGCAGGGTGATGGCACCAGTGCTGCTGTGTGTGGCCGGGCAGTGGGCGAGCCTCTTGTGCTGCAGTGGCTGCTGCTGCAGCAGAAGGGCAGCCGAGGGGCCCCGCCGCTGGCTGGCGCTGGGATGCCACGGGCTGGGTGTTCAGTCTGGGGCTTCTTTCCAGCTGGGCTTCCGCTTCTGGATTGGACTGACTTTGTTTTCATTATGCCAAACTTGCTTGCCATTTTAATTAGCTTAGATAGGAGAGGTGGACATGGGTTGTGTTCTGCATCATTTTCCATTATATTTTCTTCTCTGTTTCTATTGGCCCAGATGTAATGGATGCATTAGCACAACTCATAAGGCTGCTTATAACGGATAGAGCTCATTGTTGATTTCCCAAGCCTTTACCCATAGCAAAGTCCCTGGCCACCTCTAGAAGCCTGGCAGCATCTCGCCACCTTGCTCTGCTCTGCTTTGCTGCGTGGGTCTGCTTGTCTATCTCCAGAGCTGGTGTGGAGCTTAGCTGCTCCACTGCCTCAGCGGGCACAGGGGCTTCACCTGTGAGTGTGGGCATGAAGATCAGGTGAAGCTCCTTGCAGTACCCTTCAGAATATATGTAATTAACTGTGCAAATGAGGTGAGCAGCTCAGCTGGGCAAGTGCAGCTAGCCATGGTTAACTTAGTACAAGGAGAGTGGGTGAATGGGCTTCGTTCTTAGTGCTGCGGTCAATTGGGAATAAAACAGTTGTCACCTTGAGAGTTATGTTAGCAATATCTAGCATAAATGCTTAGGGAATTAAAGCCAAAGGCTCTTCTGCCTTTGTCCTGCCTTGGTATTTTCATGTTATAGTCCTGTGCAGTTCAGTCTGGACTCAGTGATAATTAAAGGTAAATACAATACAACACAGTGTTTTTGAGCCTGTACTTTTGTTCGGAGCATGACTTGTTAATTGTGTATAATGCAATTGGTCAGAGCAAGGCCTTTTTTTTCCCCATTGCTAGTACATGGTGCATCCAGTTGGCTTTTTCTGGTCTGTTTCCTCCACTTGTTCCCAAGGGTTTGCAGCAGTGCCTTGCCTTCTGGCAGTCCTTGGGGCTCCTTACCAATTCCTTGTAAATGAGAATGGCATGTTGCCTTTGTGATTACCCGCGCAGTGGGAGACTGGTGCCCTGCTCCTGCGTGAGCAAGCTTGGCAAGTGGGGATGTGCCAGAGAGGGGCCAGCCAGCTGCACTGCGAGGCCTCTAGAAGGAAATGTGGGTGCCTGAGCAGCATTTGCAGGGCGCTGCTCTTCCCAGCCTAGGAGAGCTGCAAAGTGCAGCACTGGTTGCTTTGTACTGTGGACCCACCCTGCCTGCCTGCTCGTCTGGGCAACGTTGCTGTGAGTGTGGCTGGCAGAAAGGCACTGCTTCTTTAGGTGAGCATTACATACAAATCACATCGACTTTCTCCTCAGCACTGTGCTATACCAGGGGAAGGTGTATGCTGGTGCTCTGCAGTGACATACGGTGAATGTAGGTTTAAAAGAGCAAGTAAATTCTGTCATCACGTTTCAGCTTCACTGTGCATTCACTGTTAGCCTGACTAATGACTTTTGTTCCTGGATGATGCTGAAACAGATTCCTCTATTTTCTGAAGTAACTCTTAGTGAATCTTCCATTACCTCATTCACATAAACTTGCTAATTGGGCTGAAATATGACCTGAGTGTGCAGCTAATTTTCCCCTTGTTGTACTGACTGATGACTTTGACTCCAAATGATGACTTTGAAAAACAAATGGCTACCAAACAGAAAAGAATTTACAAACGTGTATTAAAATATCCATTTTGCTGTATTTGCAGTGTCTTGCACCCAGGATCATTAGTTTTGTTATTTCTACCCTTCCTGTTTTTACATGCAGTAGCAAGTACGACCTTTTTCACGCAGCATTACATTACATAGTACAATTTGGCTTCTGCGTTCCCAGATCCCATTGTGCTGTTACAGTCATGGATTTGGAAGCATTTCAACACTAAACTGCTAGGGGTAAACTTTTAGGGGTATGCCAGTGGACCACAGAGCTATGTTTTATATGGTTGGTTGACATAGAGTTTCTGCCTGCAAATGTACTCTGAAGCAAAATTCAGCTATATCAGAGCAATAGTAATTGAAGAAATAAAGTAGGTATTTGTCACTTCCTACAGATGTGTTTCTGTGTTTCCGAGCCCAAAAGTGCCTGTGTGTTCTGCAGCTCTGCAAGCTGCCATTGGAACATGGCTGGCCTGGCAGCGAGCTGGGCTGCCCTATCAATGGCAGCTTTGGCTCCTTGCTGCCTGTGCCGGGAAGTGGCAGTGAAACCTGGGGTGAGACCTGGTTCTCCGCTGGGCGTTTGTCCCATCACCAGCACCCACAACAGCTGTACATCTCTAGAGCAAAGCTGGGAGGAGTTGTAAAATACAATGAGCCATTAACATGGCTGCTTTCTGTAACGACATGGTATAAATACAAGTTCTTAGCCAGACTCTGGTCTTCAGGTGAACAAAACTTTAAAAGCAGCACCTGGAGAGCTGGTCCATCCATGGATTTGGTTGACTTCAGTCATATGAGACAGTCACTTCATCTGTATTTCTCAGGTAACTGCTGATTTATGTGCCATGGAGTCTGGGTGATACCCCAGCCAGTTTCAGCTATCTTCTTTCAACTTCATACTTGGAATTAAAATTCACACAATGTTTTCATTAAAAAAAAAAAGGGAAAAAAAATAAAAGGATTCAAAAAAAAGGAGTAAAAGGGTGGGGAAGGAAAAGGGTGGAGGGAGAAAAGACAAACACAAAATGTTGTTCACTTAAAAATATCTCTTCTTGATGGAGGCTAAAAGGTGGCAGCTGTGCCAAAGTAGTGGACCCTAAATCGCTGAGCAAAAAAGAGCAGGGAAAGCTCTGATTGCTGCTAGTACAGTAGTGAATGTGCGCTCTCAGCCTCAAATCAAGCAAGCTTTAAAAAAAAAAAAAAAAAGACCCAATCAAGGCAATAATGGCCTCCACTTCACAATCAGAGAAGTGCTTCTACTTCAGAAATCCTACCATTTATGGCTGATTGCTAACCCTGGCCTCATTTCTAATCTAAAGGGCGAGCAATAATTTGGAAAAGGAATTATAACAACTTCCCAACCATTTGGTAAATCGTTATTATTTTAAAGGGGTGTTGGGAGGCTGTTGCTGTTTGTCAGATATTTTTTCCTGCTGCTGCTCTACCACTTCCACCACACTGATTCTCACTGGTGTCACACCAGAAGGAAAGTAACATAAAGTGAAAATATATAAGAAAGAAAAGCCGAGAGTGATACTCTGATCACAGGGCTTTGGTGTGTGAGAAGCATGTACGGAGGCACACAAAGAGGAGTGAAAAGGCTCTCCCCTTGTTCCTGCAGTGCTGCCCAGAGCCTTGCATGGGGCCTGGGGCTCCCACTCCAGCAGGTCTGCTGGGATCCGTGATGGGTGGGAAGCCTCGTGCGTCAGAAACCTCCCAAATGAGTGCTGAGGCAGGGGGCAGCGCTGCCGGGCGCCACAGCACCTGCACACATCAACGAGGCATCCCTGCGTGCGTGGGGCGCTGGGCAGCCCTGGGCAGCCCTCATGGAGCCAGCCCAGCCCTGCTGGGGTTGGGGTCTGCCCAGCCTGAGCAAGCCGGTGCCCCGCTGTCCCCATCTCGGAGTGCCACCTCGATACAGGCAGCATGGTGAGAGAGGAGAACAAACATTTAACTGATAGGTTATTCTAATGGAGAACGCAGTATGCATTAGTCCAGAACCATGATATCTTAATTATGTTTATTGCACTTGTTTTCCTGTTTCAAGCATGGAGAACTGCCTACGTAAATGTATACATATTTCAAAATATATGTAAATATTTATTCAAACGTCCTCTGCAAATCTGCTGTCATTTTCACATATGCATTTTATAGGGAAAACCCGCTGAATCAGGGGGTTGAGATACTGCATCTTATAGCCATGAATCCAGGGAGTGCCCCAGTTGCCCAGGATCAGAACACGGACTTGTCGGATGCCTCTGTTCTGAATGACAAAGCACTTAAAAACAAATGCAGTGTGTCACAGAACAAAAAAGCCAGGGGGACCTGTGTGCAGCTTTACCTGTGTTAGTTTGTCCTGTTGAAATCATGGTAGTGTATTGATAATAGCAGGTATTTGTGATCAAAATACCTCTTATTTTAGTGACTTGAGGACAAAATAGGATGTCATCATCTCCCTGGATGATCGAGCTCTGTGAACTGATGTGATATGTTTTATGAAAAGGATAATCAGTATAGTTTGGAGGATGGCAAAATTCCATTCACTGACTCAGGAGATAAACACAGCTACAGTTTTACTGCAGCTTTATACACCTGATCTCTGTTTTGTGTAGTTATCTGATGCCGTTGCTCTCTAAGTCTGTATTTTAAATATGATTTGAAGAGAGACCGATTTAAAAATTTTCAGTGACCCAGTGAAATCTGAACTACTTATTGCAAGACAAAAAGTCTAATGCTCCAATCAAAATAACAACTTGGAATGTGTTTTATTAAATGGAGTTCATTTAATATTACCCTAGAGTGCTGTGGATTTGAAAGCACATTCTTGAATTTGAACATTCATATCTAGGTAATAAGAATGAGGGGAAAATGGTCATTTATAATATTGAACAGTTTGGGCCAAATGCTGATTCCATGTAGAACTAGTCACGGCATCCCCGCATATGTTTTCCCTAAAGTGGCATGTCCTTGGGTCCTGCCTGTCATTTTGAGGTGAAAATGGGGCTGGGAAAACATATATCCTGCACAGAACTCCGCTAAGAATTCTGCTGCCTTTTACTTTCTCATCACTGTTATTTGTCTGCAATATTTTGAGGTGAGCTTACTTTCAGTGAGAAAGCAAAACCTGATCCAGTCTCAGTGGAACTTAAGTCTAAAATATGCCACGGAGGGGTGAAAAATAATGGAAAAAAGTAGATTATATGCCTAAACTCTGGGAGCATTTCACTTGTAAATATTCCTTGATTTTTTTGTCAGCAATGTTATGTGAAAAATATTTAAATTAGCTGGTTATAAAAGAGTATTACTGTCAGGGTAACACGGATACGTAATTGACCACGGACAGAAAACCTTACAAAGCAATAGGATACATTTACAT
Source organism: Anser brachyrhynchus (assembly GCF_964034855.1). Lineage (NCBI taxonomy): Eukaryota > Metazoa > Chordata > Aves > Anseriformes > Anatidae > Anser > Anser brachyrhynchus. The sequence goes on from NC_137702.1 coordinate 316,570, forward strand.
CTCTATTAGTGGAAAATTGGTGGTCACTCCAAGGGAAACAGGTTTCCAGTGCAGCTGTTTAGTATTTCAGGAGAGTGGGTTTAAATGACTCCTAGTGACGGAAAGCAGCATGTATGAGACAAGTCACAAGACATGATTTTTCTCTTCAAAGATAGTTCTGCGAGTAAAAAAGACTCCGATACACATCGTCAGGCAAAAGCCTAGCGACCGACTTGCTATGAAGCTGAAATACTGCATCTCTTGTTTTTCTACGGGAAGCCTTAAGTAAAACTGTAGTAATCTGTTTATTTGATTTGAGACTTTACAGCTTCTGTGATGCGAAAGGTATCTTTTTCATTTGTCGTAAAAACCACATCGCTAAGTGGCTGTAAGATGCAGTCCGGTCTGCAGCCAGGCTGGGGCGTGGGGTATGGCAAAGGACTTTGAGCTCCCTGCGTGCATAACGAACTTGGAGAATTAAGGGAATTTGAGAGGAATACGCAAAATAAAGAAATAAAATAAATAAGTCACCTGTTAATTTAGATGTCAGTGAGTTGCGGGTGCAGAGAGCCGCAGTTTAAAGTTCCAGTATCACTGGTGGAACTGTTTAACGGAGAAGCAGAGGGCGAGCGCTTCTAGTTCCGAGATTAGAAGCAGCACGGGTGACGCTTCACCTTTCCTGCCGTCGTCTGCGTGCGGGCAGGGCTGGGGCTGAGCGGGGCTGGGGCTGAGCGGGGCTGGGGCTGAGCGGGGCTGGGGCTGAGCGGGGCTGGGGCTGAGCGGGGCTGGGGCTGAGCGGGGCTGGGGCTGAGCGAGGCGGCTCGCTCTGGCCGAGCGGCCCGGCGGGGCGCCCGGCCGCCGAGAGCCAGCCGGGGGCGGGCAGCCCCAGCCTCCTGCCCGCGCCGCCCGCCGGGGCCCCTCGGGGCCCCTCGGGGCCGGCCGGGTGCGGCGGCGCGGGGCCGTGCGGGCGCCGCCGGGCTGCGGCCGCCGGGAGCGGTCGGGGCGGGCGGGCGGGGCCGCGGCGCTGCCCCTCGGGCGGGTCTCGCCGCCACCGCTCGGAGCGGCGCCGGGCTTCGGGACGGGCCCGGGCGGTCCGGGGCGGTTTGCGGCGCTACCGTAGCAGGGCAAAGCTCCGCGCGCCGCCGCTGCAGGGACTGCTGCGCTCCCCGCGGCGCGGTAAAAGCGCGGTGGCACCGCGCTCCCGAGGTGCGCGTTCAGGCAGCGGGGAAGCCCGCTCCGTGCGCGGAGCGAAGCCACCCGCACGCGGACGGTCACGGGTCGGGCTGTTTCTGACCCTCCTCACCCCCGGCCCGGTTGTTCCGACACCTTTCGCCACCGGCAACCTGCGCGCCGCAGGTCAGGGCTTCGCTTTCTGTTAGGAAGGAGCGCACCGTGCTGGGCTTTGCGGCAGCACAGCGCTAGCGTTCCCCTAACCGTGTGCCTGCGGAGTGGAGACGGAACAAAGAGGTGCACGCTCCCGTGACGGGGTGCTGAAGTGGGCATGTCTGCCACCGAGGCGAAGCGATTTAACGTCACCTAAATCGTTAGCTTTTGGGACTCCTCTTCAGAAAAGCTAGTTACAGTAACTATAAAATATGATCACAGTTTTATTTGATGAAAGAAAATGTTCTTTTTTTGATTAAAAAAACCTCACAGGTGGGTTTGAGAAAAATATGCCTTTTTTCAGGGTGTCATGCAGAAAATGAAAACCATTTTTTTTTCCCTACCCAGTATAAAATTGACTGAAGTATTCTATCTGCTTGGTTACTATAAATAAACTGTATCCAGAAGGCAGAATAAAAGCTCATGTATAATCGCTATGGGGGATTTGGATGTTGGTCTCTGTTTTTAAAAAGGAGCTGAAGACACTTTCATTTTGATGTCTAGATGTTGTCTGCTGTTGTCACACCGCAGTGTTTCTAACACGCTTTTCTTTCTCTTGGTATAAACAAATTATGTGGGCAGCTGAAAAAAATCTACGCACATTATTATCTATTTTTAAAGACTCTTAAATTCCCTTTCAAAGTTATTTATTTGTTAATTGTTTAATGCACAGCATACTGCAGTGGTACTGTATTCAGCTGTTGGTAGAGCAGGATTTAAACATCTTCCTTAATATCGCATTTTGTAAAATCAAATTGCCAAGATATAGTGAAGTAATCACGTATTTCCAGTAACCGGAAGTACTGAGGACCTTCTAAGACGCCACTGCAGGATGTATTTAATAGTACAAAGCTATTTTTAAAAAATGAGACTAAATTTTATGTAATTGCTTGTTGTTAAATGCATAGACCCAGGCAAATTCAAGTAAAGCATCCATAGGAGGGGTGATTGAGAACTCATAAGCGGTCTTGTAATGAGATTTTTAACCACATTTGAAAACAATGTCTGCCACTGCAATCTGACGCTGTTTCTGTTACGTTCTTGTAAACTGATTTAAGGCACTTACGGTTCAGAGGAAGAAGCTGCGTCAAGCAAATACTTGTGCCTGTGACTTCTGTGATTTGCACATAGGATTGTCTCGGTGGCACAGTCAAGTGAGTTTCACGCTGAAGTGCCTGCTGGATGCAGTATATTTGTGAGCACAACTGGCTACAGCTTTCGCTCTGATTTGAGGAATGACAACTTACGTTGATTTTTCTGGTATGGATGCTCAACGTTAGGGGTGAGACGAGACAGTCGGTTACTAGAGTGAATGGGTATGTCTGCTTCCCCAGAAACAATTTAACGCAAGGTGAATGAAATTGTCATTAAAAATGACCTGGTATTTTAAGAAAGCAAAAGCAGATAAAAAGCTTTGGCTGAGAATACCCTTTCATTAATTAAGTAGCTGAGCACACTTACAAATGGCAAAGATTTGTCAATGTTAGGAAAATGTTTGCTTGTCAGCAATTCCTTCCTTCTCCCAGAGCCCCTGAATTGCGTTGCTAAAGGCTGCTGTCCGGTGTCACGTGTGCCCTTGCCATCCACCTGGATGCAGGCAGTCTGACTCTGAACACTGCTTTAGAAGCATAACAGGATTAGTTAGAGCAGCCGGAAGTAAAGCAGAGCATGACAAAACCAGTCTCAAAAGGAACTCGTGAATCTCGGAAAAGTGTGCTTGTCCCCAGGCGTGCAGGCAAAGCAGACGGCAGTGGTGCATGCAGGGGTTGTGCTGGTGCTCTGCTGCCAGGGCGCAGGGGCTGTGGAACACAGGCTGCGGCATCACCTTCTGAGACGTAAAAAATCTGGAAAGCCTTGTAAAAGCGGCTCAAGATTTTAAGTATTTAAGTAAAATGATTCCCTAATCCTTCGCTCAGAATCACGCGACCACTTATTTTCCTTGTTGTAGCACCTTGTTTCTTTTTATTTTTAAACGTATGAAGACCCTCTAGCAGTCTTCAGTGATCGCAGTTAACACGTGTGAAGGGACGAGCCGGTAACAGTTCGGTTACGACTGTTAACCAAAGCAGCCGCAGCCTTCCGAACGTGCTATCGCTTTTACGAGGGGTGCGGGCCCGCACCGCACGCCGGGCTCTGACGCGGGCGGTGGCTCTGAGGCCGCAGAGCCCGCCCGTGCCGGCGCGCACCGTGAGGGCAGGGGCCGCGCCCGGCTTTTTCCACTCGGGGGCCGCGACGCGAACCGAGGCGGCGCCGAGCGCCCGCTCCTGCCGGGCGCGGCCCCGCGGCCCCGCACCGCCGGCGGGCAGCGAGCGGCCGGAGGGCGCAGCGCGGTGCCGCGCGGACACGGCCCGCGGCCGGGCCCGCCTGGGGTCGCTCGCGCCGCTGCTCGGGCGGCCCGCGCCGGGCTTCGGCAGCAGCCCCCGCACCCCCGCCACGCTGCGCGCAGGGGCCGCCGCGCAGACCGCAGGCCCGACAGAGCCGAGCCGAGCCGAGCCGTCTGTCCGGACCCTCCCGCGGCTGGGCCGCGGCCGGGCGCGCCCCGGTCTCGCCGGGTGGCGGAGGCAGAGGACGAGGAGCTTCGGTGGCGCCTCGGGCGGAGACAGCCGCGCACAAGTGCGGGCGCCGAGGCCTGCGGCAGCCCCCGGGCCGGCGGCCGCGGAGAGGCTGCGGGAGCGCCCCTCTGGCGGTGCCCCGCGTCCCACGGGCGCGGCCGTGGCAGCAGCTGACGTTCAACCATTTCTTCGCTTTAAGCTTCGCTATCTGCCAGCAGTGCCTTGTCCCCTCCACCGAGGAAGAGAACAGGCCTGTCTCCAATTGCTCAGTCTTTGCAGGCAGCCAACAACTAAGGTCAGCGTCAAGCACAGGCCCTTTTCACTCGTGTGACTGACAACACCTTCCCCACACAAACGTCTCGGTCTCTCGCTTTCCCATGCCCCAAACAGATGCACATGCCCCTGTCAAAGTGCTCAATGTGTAAGTTAGCAAAGCTAACAAACTCCACAAAAGGCATGAGCTTTTTTGGTTTGTTTGTTTTGTTTTGGAGAGCCTGCTACTGCAGACACAGTCTAACCCGTCTTTCAGAATCTATTTAAAGCCCTCAGTTACTTTTCCCTTTGACTGCTACCTTGCATGCCAAATTTTTTACAGTGGAATTAAAGTGTCCCCAAGACATAGGTTTATGTAATGGAAACAATGACAACCACCTAACTGTACCAAATAAACCATTTCCTTCAGTCAGGGTCCTGTGAGGCGGTGTTAGTTACCACTCACTCATAAAAACAACAGCTCAGAATACATTGTTGCTAAAATTTACAAATTCATCATTTTTCTGTAAAATAAACTCCAGTATGCACTGACTTTTTCAGAGGTACAATACAGGAATATATACAGATTAAACAGTGCAAACATCTGTAACATTTAAGGCGTGTCAGTATTTTATACCCTGGTAAGAAAGCTTGTTCGCATATACTTGGTTGACTTTTTGCCCGACAGTTTGGACTGATGCTGGGTGCTGACCAGATAGAAATGTATCTAAGTGAGTTAATGAAATAACAGTTTAAAGAGTTGGCTAAAAGATGCAAAGAAAAGTAACACTCAATAGCCCCTGGCCAAGGGAAGCAGAACAGGTGAACACAGCCGGGCTGGAGCCTGAAACAGAGTAAAGTGCAGGAAAACAGTGCCAACCTTGCTGCTCAGTGCAATAGTTGGCACGGGATCCTGGAGGCACAAGGCTGAAGTCTGCATGCAGCCATACTTAAGTTTTTCTTTTCTGTACTAACCTCCAGACCAGGTACTATACTTCAGCTGACTAATGAGTGGCTGTGTTTTCTGAAAGGGCCATCTACATTGCTGCACACTTTTCTGAGTTCCAACAGGGTCTAAAAAGTTTCAAGGATAACAACACAGTTTTTAGAGTCTCTCCTCTGAAAAAAAAAAAATCAGCAGGCCTAAACCCAGCAATTGAAAGGGAAATGCTTCTATAAAGAACAGGGCCAAAGGCTATAGCAAACCAGTTACTTCTGTGATAACTGACAAACACAGTAAGAGAATGTTAATTCAACAGTGCTATTAACAACAACAACAAAAAAAACACAAAAAAACAACATTGAGGTTTTGTTTCCTGTGCTTCTATGGCACTACATCTGTCCACAATTCTGTTTAATTATTTTTCTTTCTGGTAATGTCCATGGGAGCGTTACTACTTAGAGCAATTTCTGTCTCTTATAAAGAACATTATAATTATCATCCAGTTTGCCATTTGCTTTCAAATGCCTTAGTCTACATCATGGTTTCAGCAAAAATACCAAGGTTACTATCTGGATCATCCTCAGGCTCTAATTCTTCACTATGATCCTTCGGAGAGGTGTGTACATCTTGTTCTTGAATGGTCTTTCTCTTTCTTCTGTGAACGTACACCGAGTGATACTTCTCCGTCTCCTCAGAAGGAGAGTTGTTTGCACTGTCTGCCTCCAAAGCTAACCGTAAGCATTTGTAGAATCTAGAAAGACAAGCATGTAGTTATTTTTGTTGGTTTGCTCAGAATCTGCAAAACTACTCTGAGAAATGAATGCTTTTGGAATGCAATCAAAACATATTAAGAAAATCCTTACTAATGTTGAAACGGTCTAGCCAATTCTGGAAGAAAAATGAGAAATACAAGCACGTGTCCTTGTGTATGTCGTTCCACTTTTCTCTGTGATGCCACAATGCTACAAATAATACAAGTCTATTAGTGAATATATTCATGTCCCATTAAGATCCAATTAATCTTACAGAAAACATGAATGTTATCAGGTCACATATCTGATGAATGATGGCACTGATGATCATATGGACATATAAAAAGAAACTGATCTTATTACATATAGGTGTCTCCTCAGCATCCTTTTGATCTTCATGCTCTTTGGCTCTTCTGCCTATTCTGTTCCTCGTCTGGAAATAAACATATAGACCCCCTAGAGTGTAGCCTTCTATCACCTTCATGAAGCACATTGGTTTTGGAAACTATACAAAGCATTTAGTGGATTAAAGTGTGCATTGCATTCTGAATACTTCTGAACTGAGTTAGAAAAACAAATGCTGCTGTAATCATTAGGAAAAAAACACTTAAATTCTACTCAGTGTCCTGGTTCCAGTTAGGACAGAGTTAATTTTTCCTCCTAGTAGCTGGTAGGGTGCTATGTTTTGGATTAGGATGAGAAGAGCGCTGATAACATGCTGATGTTGTGATTGTTGCAGAGCAGTGTTTACACCAGGCCAAGGACTTTTCGGCTTCTCGCTCTGTCCTGCCAGCGAGCAGGCTGGGGGTGCAGCAGGAGCTGGGAGGGGACAGACCCAGGACAGCTGACCCAAACTGGCCAAAGGGGTATTCCATACCATCTGACGTCATGCTAAACAATACATAGGGGTGGCTGGCCGGGGTGGGGGGCCGGCTGCTCGGGGATAGGCTGGGCATCGGTCAGCGGGTGGTGAGCAATTGCATTGTGCATCACTTGTTTTCTTACACATTATTATTATTAATACTATTATCATTATCACTATTATTATTATTATTGTTATTATTATATTCCTGTCTTAATAAACTGTCTTTATCTCAACTCACAGTCTTCACTTTCCCGTTTCTCTCCCCCATCCCAGAGAGGGAGGGGGGAGGGTGAGCAAACGGCTGTGTGGTGTTTAGCTGCCAGCCGGGTTAAACCACAACACTCAGTAACACACAGTCTGCAAACTCGTTGTTTATAGGTTTTTTGCTTCAATAGTTTATAGTCTTCTGAGCTAAAAAAAACTAACTGAAATTGTAATTTAGACATCTGGGGTATGTTTATTTACTTCTTTTCCCCCCTTAAATAACACCCTCAATGCATTTTTCACTTTTGGAATTAGATGTCATGAATAGGATTAGTATTATCTAACAAACCTGTCAATCCTCCTTGTGTTTTCTTCCATTTTCCGATTAGCCACGTGTATCAGAAATTCGATGTATTCTTCAGAGACCATCAACTTCCCCATGTGGCTCAATGGAACTTCTAAGCAGTGAGTACTCCGGACAGCCTAAAAACACAGAAAGATTTCTCTAGAATACTTTTTTTTTTTGAAGGTTATGTAAGTAATATGTGCAATTCGTTACAGGAAAACAAAACAAAAAACAACCAAACAAAACCCCCAAGCTTATCCACACAGTTTGCAGTCAAATAAAACAATGTTATTTCTTCGCAATAGCTTTCTCTTTGATAGCTGTGCTTCACATTAAGAGCCACAGTCTAAACTGTAAATATTTGAGGTTAACATTAATGAAATATTTTTTATATTCTTTACAGGTAAGAGGGTAAGTCCTTACCATCATAATTTTTCCTCCTCTGCCAACGGTAATACCAGAGTTCTTAAACCCAGAATCAATAGCCACTGAATGCTGCAGCACAAATAGATGTCGTTAACATGTCATATAAACTTTCACAGCAAGAAATAAGTAGGGATGCATTGCAACGCAATTTATAAACTCAGTTTTGGGAAAAAAAAAAGAACTTATTCAAAACCATTTCCCTGATTTAATGCAGTAATAGTTACATTGAGATGGTTTTAAGATCAAACCCACAAAGAGCCACAAATTTTTATGGATGGTTTTCAAAAGAACCACAGCCAATTGATTGTCTAATCCTAAACCATTAATCCAGATGGGCCATTTACATCCCTCCTGGCACTTTACTATTGCATCTTGAAGAGCTGGTAACCATACAGACAATCATACAACACTTTCATAGTTAAAACTGCAGCAGTACTTTAAAAGAACCTAATCAACTCTCCTCTCCATTAATGAAGGAACAAAACCGTCATGCATTGCTCTCCAGAGTCACTCTGAAAAAGCAGAAGACAAAGGTGCTACTCAACTAGTTGAAATGCTGGAGCCAAATGGCTTGGCCAGTAGCAAAACAACATTTGAAAAAAAAAAAATCAATTTCAGCCAGCAAAAGCAATCCAGGCTCACTGCTTATTTTTTTTTTTTTTTACGAGTCAACCTGTTTCAAACAAGAAGATTAAACTGTAGTTAAGTAATTTTGTTTTCTAAAAAGTACAGCAAAGTCTCTCCTAAGTTTAAAGCTGTGTTTTCTTCATCAGCTTTTACTACCATAGTTGTTAAAAATATAGCACATCTGGGACTGTTTTCAAGTGCTAAAACTTACTCAAGAGCCAATACTTTTACTTTTCTAGCAAGGAATATAACAGACCAACAATGTTACATTGTTACTTGATGTAATTTTACCAGAAGCTGTGCATCTTGCAGCTCTCGACAAAGCACGTGAAGAACAAATGGTTCGAACTTGAACACAACATCACCAGTGGCTTTTTCTAGTGCTGTCATCTGAAAAATACATGAAGCATTTATATTAATACTGTAAATATGTATTGTTAGTACCAAAACAATGAAAATAATAGTTAGCATATGAAGCGCACATTAAAAACGTAGCAAATGAGATCCAAGCTATCTTGTTCTTTCAGCTGCTTTCAATTTTTCATTGCTCATAATGCACAAAAATTCCACAGATTTCCACAATTCTGTTTGCTAAACTGATTAGGTTCAACAGAAATTCATGGTAAGATAAGACTTCAAAAACTTTTAACGTGCTTCCCTGTTTATTTCTTTGTATATTCAAATGAATTCATACGGTCAGTACAGTATGGCAAGAGGACTGTTTAACTGAAATCAGATGGAACCTGAGAAGTCAGGTGTTTGTTTTGTTACACTGTTCTTTACCAACAACGACATTTACTTTCTGAAATGTATTTCTCAACTTCAGAAAACTTTCTGGGCTTCAGCCAATTGAATTTATGGCCTAACATATTTGATCACATTTTAATCCTAGTTTAAACAATAATGCTTAGCCTACAGTGTAAGAGTTAAAGAAAAACATTTCAGGGGTTGAAATTAGAGATATAAACACACAAGACACAAAAAACCACAAAACTTAATTAAACAATTCAAGAAGTTACCTTAAGACCTAAGTTCTGGTAGAAGAATGAGATGCTAGTAACATTTTTTTTTCTGGTTTTGCAAGTGTGGAAAAAACTATATGACATTCTATACAGCATATTAGTACAATTTCTCTACTTTTCAATGCTATCTTTATGTAGAGCAACCTTAAGGGCTGATAGGACTTTTTTTTTTTCCATTCAGAAAGACTGCTTTGATGCAGTTGTATTATTTACTCCATTTTATGATTTAATCCTAAGTACTGCTTGTATTTAGGGCTCTTGTTCACCGTCACTTCCTTTAATTTACAGTGCTAAAAAGCTTGCTACGTTAACCTGAGAAATTTCAATGACTTTCCTGTATTTTTTTTTTTGTTTCATCTAGCCTCTCATCTTTTCTGTAAGACAAAAATATTCAATAAAACCTTCAGGAAATAATCAAATTCACATGCTTTTTAAGGCACGATGACATAAAAGAAAATTGCTGAAGTAACACATTTTTCATTTAAACATTGCAAAATATGTAAATGTATTTATGCATCATCCCATCTGTAAATGTTCTTATTTTGAGTTGAAAGCAGGTCTTCCTGAATGTCTAAGTTGTAATTTATGTGCCAGATTTTAAAAAATGCCAAGTAACCACGGCTGCGCTAAAGCTGATGAGAAACAGAAATGACCAACAGTGCATAATGCAGTGTTGTACAGAAATACCTAAGCTGACTTACTTAGCGTTTGCTTGGACCTGGAAACCAGTTGTGTTGACACAGCGTTCCACTGAGGTGCACATGCCCTGCTTGAGAGCGTGCTAACGTGGTGAAAAAGCTTCCCTATCCAGAAGGCTACGCGGAGTCGGTGCAGCTCCCCTGGAGGGCCCTGCACAAGGCGGCTGTGTGCACCCTGAGGCCCCCGCGCCGTGTCACGTCTGTCTGGGCTGCGCTGGTGTCCGCAGGGGTACCACTACACGCAGCAGCCGGCATTCGTGGGGCTTAACACAGGCCAGGACCTGACATCAACACGTTCATTGCCTTTTCAGATTTTTTCCCTTGTTTGAAACGCAGTTCTGGCCATCTGAGCAACAGCGTCCTGCTTCAGCAAAATGATTGGCATTTACTGTGGTTGGAAGCCAAGCTAGACAGACTTGTCTCTGCCACAAGTATTATAACAGAGAACGCGTTATTAGCTGTGAGCAGCGTGTGTGATTCCAGTGAGAGTGTTTTTAAGGGTTTCTGTTCCTCTGCAAAAGCTAATTAATTTAGCAGATACTTTAGAGGTAGGTTTCCAGTGAGAATACAAATAGCTACAAAAGCCATATTGGCTAAAATTATCAATGCTTGTTAGCACCACCTCAAAGCTGTCTTACAATACTTATTTCATCAGAAAGCTTACTAATGGAACAAAACATTTTTGGTAAAGTTTTTTTTTTTTTTAAATCATCATCTTATTGCTTCTAAATCAATTAAATTTCTGTAAACTCTAATTAATAAAAAATTACTTTCAGTAGTTCCCTATTAATTCTACAAACCTTGAGGCCCAGACTTGCTCCCAGTTAAGTGCATGGGAGAATACCTAGTGGGAACAGAGGAGGTACCTCACGTTACAGAATCATAGAATTGCCTGCGTTGGAAGGGACCCTGAAGATCGTCTAGTTCCAACCCAGTGTCTAAATAGTCAAAATTTAACTGCTATCATGACACGACAGAAAGTATCTGTCACTGGTAAGTAAGAAAGCTCATAAGGATGAAAATCCCTCTTTCAACCACAAGAGCAATTGATTGAGATATGAAGCAGAAAATGACTGATATCATTTAATGAAATCACGGCAGCACATTTACTAACACAGAAAACGGCCGCTATTTTAGAAAGAGCAAATGTCTGTGTTGCAGCAAACACTTTCACTTCCATGTTGTATGGCTCCTAGCTTGGGTAAGTTACAGTTTGACAAGAACAGCACACAGCCTCTTGCATTTGGCAAAACCTGCTCACGAGACAGGGATGAGCGATGATGCACTTGTGAGAAACCTTATACTCACAGTCAAGTACTTGTGAGGTATCCTGTACTAACGCTTTGAAAGGTTTGTCAGCAATAAACAGCAGCTGAAGACATACTTTATAGGTCCATCCATACATACGGGTGGACTAAACTATGTACGCATAGGTCCTGGTAGAACTGAACACTCTGCATGTGCATATCCTGAAGTACTAAATGCTGGCTACCCCAGTTCTGCTGTACACACATCCAAAAATCCAAAGTTGAAGGTGGTTGAAACTCACACCAGTAAATTGTGAAGGAAAAAAAGTACACCAGTTTTATGTCACTTGTGTAATTCTGAGATTATGCTTGTGTCACGTCAATAACCTTGTGAAGAGGTCCTTAATACATAATGCTTTTTCTCTAAGTACTGGGAGGATACTGGGATAAAAATAAAATAAACATCTCATGCTTATTAACATGCATGGTGAAGTCAAACACTTTGAAAGCTGAAAAGCAAATCAGAGTATATGATTCTGACTTCCCTTCTCATTTCCTAAATATTGGACTGGCAAACCTTTATCAAAGGTGCTTAAAAAATATTCAAAGACATTTTTCTTACAATTCATGCATTAAAAAATTCCAGTTTACCTGCTAAAGGAACGGGAAAGATCAGAGTATTTCCTCTTACAGAAGTCAATAGCAACATCCTACTGTGTCCTACTCAGCCTGAAATATACTGATGGAAGTAGCAGCAAGTTCTGTTCTGCTAAAACAAATACCAGTGAATAAGAATATTTGGAGGAAATTTTTTATATGCATGTGTGCAAACGTATGCATATGGCAGAGCAAGCTGTGATTTGAGAGAAGGAATTTGGGGCCTTGTAACTGCTTCAATTTTGGGACAGACCATGGAAAGAAATGCACATAGAAGGCATAGTATTCTGAAAGCAAAATAAAAAAATATATTTATTTTTATATTTCAGGGGATTTTAAGACACTAAATTAAAAATGCTGTGTAAGAGATTCACTGTTACACTATTTTCAAGTGTCTGCTTATAAACGAGGGCTGTTCTCACAGCAAGCTGGGCTCAAGACCATTTTTAACGAAGCAGCTACTACATACGAAATGAACACACTCACTCCCTGGCATGCTAACCTAAACATGTCTGCCTTTAATGTAAGCAAAGGAATTAATTTTGGTTGCTTCTTAAACTGCTGACCAAAACAACAAAGCAGAAATAGCCACAGGTTATGGAAGTTAACGACGATAACAAGAAATATTTGTTAACCAGAACTGACCCATTCTGAAGGATGCACTTACAGTTACTGCTGTAACGCATATTTCAGGCTCTGACTGTTGGAGAGCAGGACGAAGGCCGCATCATCCTGCCCGTGGAGTAAGCATCATCTCAGGTGCTGCCCTGGAACTCCTGTTAGGCCAATACCTATTTTCCCGTAGCAATTCGGTACTAACAAGGCACACGCTCTTTTGCTTTAACCCAGCCTTGGCTGTTAACGACTCAGTCATCACCGTAAAAATACCAGCAAGTATCCTACAAAAATTACGTCTTATTTTACTTTTGGAGACGAAGGCATTTAAACCAGAATTAACCTCCAGTTGATACCTCGCTGGCAACCCAAGAAGCAGGAAAAACAAGGAACAGATGCAAAACACAGTTATTCTACAAGGAGCCTTTCAGGAAGGGGAGAATACTTGTTAGAAAAAAAAGAACAACACACCAATCGTGCTTATTCTGAATACGGGCAGCGTTTTCAAAGGAAATATCCCTGCCTTAGGCTACGGAACTCCTCTCTGGGGGAGGGTCTCCCGCCGCGCGCCCCGCCGGCCGCTGCTGCAGGGAGGCGCTGCCGCGGGGCCGCCGGCTGCGGCTACGGCTCGGCGGGGAGCGCGGCGCAAGAGCGCTCTCCTCGCGACAGGCGCCGAGAGGCGGCGAAGCGCAGCGCCTGAAGGGAAGCTCGCTGCGCGGCGGCAGCCCCGGGGCGCGCAGACAGCGCGGCTGCAGCCCGGCCCCGGCCCGGCCCCGCTCACCAGCTCGTCGCGGCGGCACGGCTCGTGCGTCACCAGCAGCCAGGCGCAGCCCTTCTTCGGCGCCCCGCGGCGCTCGGCGTCCTCCTGCCGGGGACAGCAGGTCACGGGCGGGCTCCCGACGCGCGGCCTCCCGCGACGCCCCCGCCCGGCCCCGGCCCCCTCCCCGCGTCCGCGCCGGCCCCGGCGGCCCCCGCCGCGCCGCGCCCCGCGCTCACCGCGGCGCCGCCCTGCGCCAGCACCAGGCGGCCCGCGCAGGAGCTGGTGGTGCAGAACCGCGCGCGGCCGTTCAGCAGCCGCACCACGGGCGCCGCGCGCTCGTCCAGGGCGCCCTTACGGCTGGCGTCCGCGCGCGCCAGGCGCTGCGCCTTCCACCGCCCGAAGGCCGCCATGGCGCGGCAAGGGGGGCGGCGGCCGACGGGCGCCCGCAAGGGCCAAACCTCCCTCCCTCGCGCGGGGGCGGGGCCGCGGAGGTACGCGCCCGGAGGTACGGCGCCCGCCCCCGGCCGCGCCCCGCCGCCGAGCAGCGGAGGCCGGCCTGCCGCCGCGGGACGGGGCCGGCGGAGGTACGCGGCCGGCGGGAGGGGCCGGCATTTGTCCCCGGGCCTCCGCTCTGCCCCGGGCGCCGGGGCGGGAGCGGGCGGCGGCGGCTGGCGGCGGCCGGGGCCGGGCGCTGCAGGCCGCGGAGAGCGCGAACGTGGGGCGGGGGCGGGGCGGCGGGGCCTGATGCAGCGGGGCCTGACGGGGCGGGGGCCGGCCGGAGGCGCGGCTGCGGGGCCTCCGCCCACACCCGGGCGTTGTCGCGGGGCCGGGCCCGAGGAGCTCGGGGCCCACCCGCCGCAGAAGCCGGGCCCGGCTCCTCTCCTCGTGCGGTGCCGTGCCGTGCGGTGCCGTGCGGTGCCGTGCCGTGCGGTGCCGGGCCGTGCCGTGCGGTGCCGTGCGGTGCCGTGCCGTGCCGTGCCGTGCGGTGCGGTGCCGCGCCCCCCGGGCCGCCCCTGGCCTGCGGCGCGGCGCCCGCTCGTACCTGGCGCTTGGCGGCGCGGCGCGGGTTGTTGCCGCCTCCCGGGGGAGCCGTTCGTAGCGTGCGCCCCTGCGACAAGCTGTAGCCGGCCCTCTCGGCTCGGACGGGTAACCAGACGTTGGAAGCGTTACGGTCTGCGTTAGGAGGGAAGCACAGCGGAGCAGTCAGGGATGTTTAAAAGCTCAAACTGCCCGTGGCCAGAAAGCCTGCGTCTTGCCACCGTCCTTACGCTCGTGGCCAGAGCTGACCACGAGGCCGACCCGCAGGTCTCCTGCGGCACCGCATACCCGTCTGTGCAGTCCCGCGGGGGTTTGCTGTGCCCAGTAAAGGTTATGTCTGAACGGTTCAAATTCCTGAAGGATTTCCATTCAACTTTCCATGCAGCAGAAGTGCTTTGATTGTGGTGTTAGTTAATACCTTGCGAATGGATGCAGTTGGGATAGTCCCGGCTTGACGTGTTGATAAATTGTCATCACGTACATCAGTGCGCGGGGCTGTGATATCATCTCTGCTGCATTCAGCTGCAGTGGCTAAATCCAAATCCAGCTGGAATTATGAACTGGAATCTGTACTTTATTTTTTCCTGACTTATTTTAATATACAATGGTGTCTTTTAGTTTTGAAAGCTGTTGTTTTTTTTGTTTTGCTTTTTTTTTTCATTTTTGCACATGAGCTTGATAGTAAGCGAAGCAGGGACTGCAGTGCCGCTTGGTTAGATTAGCCAGTCAGCCAGTGTGCAACAGGCTTTTCTTCAGCAACTCAAGGTTTATTGTGCAAGAAGGTAATACTACATTGACAGTGCTTTTCCCCAAAGTACCACACGTCTCTGCATGTGGTATAGCCAGTGCAATGTTTGCAGAAGCTGTTGTAGAAATACTTCTACAGATAAATTATTTGCATGTGACTCTTGATATGCATTAAGTCCTGCAAATGGTGGGGTTATTTTTCTGCCTTTTGGGGAGATTTTTTTTTAAAGCAAAATTTAAATCAGGAGTGGGGCTTGTTTTAATCAGTTGCTTGAGAGGAGGTGGTTTTCTGTCTTTTTTCCAGATATTCTGATGGCTATGGCAACCACAAGAAATGTAATGAGAGCTGTCAGAGTGTTTGAATTTGGTGGCCCTGAAGTGCTTAAACTCCAGTCAGATGTTTTAATTCCTGTCCCAAAAGAAAATCAGGTATATGAGTTGTATGGCCTGAATAGCTACACTTAGAGTGTAAATGGTGAAGTATACAAAGCAACACTTTTCATCCTGAGTTTGTACTTGCTGATCAGCCTGTTAATACTGTCCACGACATCATATTTAGCAGATGTTTGTTTTTTAAACGGTTCTATGTACTGCTGTACACATTCCACATAAAGGATTGCATGAAAATAGCTTTAGTTCAGCGCTCATTTAGTTCAGTTCAATGTTGTTTTTTTGCTGACTGTAAGAGTTTAGTTAAAATGCTGTGATACTGTGCTGTGAATTCTAAACTTTAAACCTTTTAAATTATTGTTTAACAAACTTACTTTCTTTTAGGTATTAATTAAAGTCCATGCCTGTGGGGTAAATCCTGTTGAGACATATATTCGTTCTGGGAATTACGCTAGAAAACCAGCTTTACCTTATACTCCTGGCTCTGATGTGTCTGGCGTGATTGAAAGTGTTGGGGAACATGTGACAGCGTTCAAGGTATTTATACAGTGCTTTTTAATTCATTACTGTTTATTGAATCCTCTCTGTGTGATTGCTTTATTATTGTTTCTGTTTTATTGCTTATAATAATTTAATCTATTTTGGGGGGAGAAAATCAGTTTCATTGACTGGTAAAAGCTTGCAGCAGGATCATACTGGCAATGCAGTGTCTGCAGACTGAGTTGTGGGGAAGGTTTTTAGGCTGCTGTGAACCCCCAAGAGTTACAAGGTCTTGGACAAGGCACTTCAGTTTGTCTGCTTAAAGCAATGATATCAAGTGTACAGAAGTTGTGGTTCAGAAGTACTTTTATGGCATCACAGAAATATATGAAATTGTATGCTGCTTATTTGGTAATTCCATGCAGAACTTAAATAATTCTGTATAGCTTTTGGGGAAATGAAAATAGCTCTTATTTTGCTGACCAAAAAAAAAAAAAACAGCATAAATTACATATTTTGTTGTTAAGACAGGTCAAATACAGTCTAGTAATTTTACTTAGGTTTTCTTAGGGGGGGAGGATATTTTGGAAAAGAGAAGGCAATTATCATTTTGCTAAAAGATACCTATGAAATTTACATAGTTTTTACATCTGTTCTTCCTTTCAAGTTGCTGCAGACTGTTGGTCTCAGACAAATGTATAAATTACTGTTAAAATCGTTTTGGAATTTCTCAACTTCAAATTTGTGTAACTGTTGTGGGAGAGGTGAGAGATTTGGTTATCCAGAGGGAAGAATCATGTTTATTCGTGTTTTCTTATCAGTAGCTTGCTGTATGTGCTATGTTTGCTTTTTGCTTCTTATGGAAATCATGATGCTCATTGCTTGAATAAAAGAGAGAGTAGTCTGCGTGCTGTGTATTTATGGCAGTCGACACGCAAATAGTAGAAAAATCAGACCTCAGTAACCGTGACATTAAATGGATGATGATGGTGTTCTGCGAGCAGATACACACCGGGTGGGACACCTACCCGGCCCCCAGCGGCTGGCGTTCCAGTCCACCAGCAGGACCGAAGCGCCTAAGCACACATGTAAAGTGCAGTGTTAGGTGGTCTGTTTGCTGCGTAACCTAGTGAATTGATGGCTTGGGTATTCGCTGATGAAGAACAGCTGCAGTATTTACTTACTTTAGGGTATATTAAGAGTGTATCTTTTTTCCACTTTTAAACAAAAATAATTAAGAGACCTTTCTTTTGTGTTTGTAAAACTTTTTTTTCATTTGGAATCTGTGGATGGAATTTTTTGATGTTCAAATTTATTAAGGTTAATATTAACGAGACAGTAGGTTTGTGTGTTACACTGTAGAGCACTGTAGAGCAGTAATTATGACACAAATCTATGAAATTATATGGTTGTTGTTACATTGATTGTATGCATTAGCATTTATAAAAATCTTCTCTGTGGCAAAGATAACAGTTCATTTTTAACGGGAGAGCTGTTAGAAATAGACCAAACTGGTTCTTAATGTTTATTATAGAAAGAAGTAAGACAAATTTTTAATTTCTCTGTTTCCTTTCCCTGCTTTCTAGAAAGGAGACAGGGTTTTTAGCATTGGTACAATCTCTGGAGGTTATGCAGATTATGCAGTTGCTGCAGCTAATCGAGTCTTTCCTTTGTCGGATAAATTGGACTTCAAACAAGGAGCAGCAATTGGAATACCCTACTTCACTGCTTATCGTGCTCTTTTCCAAAAGTAAGTTGCCAAATCCAAGCTTCTGCGTTTTACTTTTGAACATTTAAAATACTGAAGCCCATGTTTTCATTGTCCTGTAAAGTGGGGGGATGGAGACGCTAGTGAGTGCAAAATGTTTAAAAGACTTAAGTTAAATTTGTTATACTGAGAGAATTGTCAGATGATTATTACCTAGAAGCTAGTGACTGTACTTTCCTGTTAAGTGTTTCTTCTTAAGAGAACAGATGTGGAAAGGCTTCTCCAGTATGTATCACGTAATAAAATGTGCAACTCTATTTCAGTGCTCACTGGTGTTCTAGCTAGGGAGGAAAACCAGGAATAGTTCTAATTCTTAATTAACCTGACAATGCGCTGTAGAGCAGAATCATCTCATTTCTTTATGAGCCTCTCTGGTAGAGAGACTCTCTATATAGGCCTGTCTGCAGGACTGTATAATGAGTAAAAGCCAGACTTCCATGTCAGCTGGATGAGAACTTAGAATTGAAAGTCTGGTTTGGTGTAGTAGAACAAATGGTTAAAACTAGTGTGGTTTATTTTAAGTTTTTTAGCAGGTGAAGATCATGAATTAGGGTTCAGTATCAGACTGTTACGTGCTGCCAGTTGCATGTTGACATAACTGTATGTTACTTAAAAAGTTTATTTTGTCTCCTTGTTTTCGAGAGTCTGATTATATCTGTTTAGTCATAACATAAACTGGAAATAATTATGTGTAAAAGATAATATTTAATGTCAGTATATGCACTCTAATATTTACTGATTATGTATCATAATTGTAATGTCCGTATTTTATTTTTGTTTGTTTGTTTGTTTTTGTTTCCTTTCAGAGGCCATGCCAAAGCAGGGGAAAGTGTTTTAGTGCATGGTGCAAGTGGGGGTGTAAGTATTTTGAGAACGCAGGTCATAGAAAATACTGTTTTCTGTCTTTCTATCTGCTTCTGTCTGATTTACGGTCACATTTGTATAAATAAATTGATTAACAAAATAGGTTTTTCTTCCAGACACTTTAGGATACTTTTTTCTTAAAGCGAAAGCCCTGTTATCCCTAACAACAATGAAACTGCATGAGTGATTGCATAAGGCCCCTAATAAAGAAGTCACATAATAAACACATTGCTGCAGTTGGAAGTTGATCCAGAAACTGTATAATCAGTCTTCTTCAGATGAAGCTAATAATAAAAAGCTGTAATTTTAAAATACATACAAGATGTTTTCAGTTCTCTGAGAAGTAATCACTGTTACGTAGCAACTATGCGTTTCTGGGATATTTTTCTACTAGCTGACAGCTGCCTACCCACGGAGAGATACTGGAACATATAAATTTATGACTGAATACTATGTGAAATTGCACATCTAATTTTCCTTGGTTTTACATGACAAGGTAAATTTATATCTCTGTCACACAACATAGGAATTTAACTCATGTCTCATACTCTGCACTTTCTTGTTCAGCTTCTACTGATGAGCCAAACAACTGCTATAAAGTGACAGTTTTACGAATTATTTGGTAGACAGCAAAAAAGTGATTTTGACAGTCTCATATGGGGAAGAATTCTGATATCATTCTAAGATACTGCAATGACATTCAGCATCATAGCCTCTTTTTTTTTTCTATAAGCTAAATGTAGTGTTTCTATAGTTACATATTTTACTTGCTTTCTTGAAAAGATATATTGATTTTTGGTTTGCTGAAACATATAGTCCAAATCTGTTTTTCTGTGGAATTGTACCCTTTGCTAAGGGGACATTTACAAAAGCTGTGAGATACACATATAGGGATGAATCACATGCTGAAGAGAAAAGATAGTTTGTGCTGCATCTTTTCTGTAAAGTCATGCTGTCTTCCATAATGATTCTTAAAAATGTACCCCCTTTTGAGTTTTTCACTGATAATAGGTCTGGCTGTAATGCATTTTAATTGTTGGTGTTTTTTTTTTTTTTTTTTAATATAATTAAAATCTGATGATCTGCTACTGGGAAAAAGTCCACCCTTTTCCACACAACAAAACACAAAATTTTACTGTGTCTCCAGAAACATATTTTTCATTTACCAAGACTATTGGGTTATCCTTAAGATCCAAATTACCTATTATAGATGAAAAAGTATCAGGCCAACTTTTTAAATGGTTAAGTTCTAAGTCAAATAAATGTAAATAAATCAAATAAAAATAAAATAAAATTTGATAAATTTTATTTATCAAATATCAAAATGCTAAGAAAGAAAAGGCAAAATGTTTTTAATTTTTCCTTCTTCCTCTTTTTCAGGTGGGAATAGCAGCATGTCAAATTGCCAGAGCTTGTGGTTTAAAGGTTTTGGGTACAGCAGGAACTGAGGAAGGCATGAATGTTGTTCTGAGAAATGGTGCTCACCAAGTATTTAATCACAGAGAAGCTAATTACATTGATAAAATAAAGGTATGTATGTATCAGGCCTAGCTGATGCAGCATCTATTTTTCTTATTAACTTTACAAAAATATATAAACAGTTGTTCGTGGAAGCTTTTAAAAATACATTTATTTAGGAGCAATAGTGAACTGCCTGATTCATTGCTACAAGAAGAAAAGATTTTCCAGATCAGAAAAACTGAGCTTTCTTCACAGGCAATGGCATTTAAAAACTTACGCATTTCAGCAAATGCCAATATGATAACGTATCGTAATTCAGCTTATCAATATTTGCTAAAGTTAAAATTATTAACTCTCAGCCTTACTACAAAGCCTGTATATAAAAATTAAATAATAAACTGCAAAATATATGTTATCAGTAGCATATGAAATATGCAACAGCACCAAAGCAGTAGTTAGAGTGACTTTAATAACATGTTATTGTATTTTGCATAGGAATACACGAGAATGCAAGGAGTCAATATAATAATAGAAATGCTCTCCAACATCAATCTTGCTACTGACTTGCATTTGTTGTCCTGTGCAGGAAGGGTGATGGTAGGTATATAAAACTCACTGACTTGAGTTTTGCATATTTAGCAGTGCAATTCAACAGTTATATCTTAAATTATCTTTTAACTTCATTGTAACAGGTCGTGGGCTGTAGAGGTACCATTGAGATAAATCCAAGAGACACTATGAGTAAAGAATCTAGCATAATAGGAGTTAGTCTGTTCCTTGCAACTGAGGTATGAAAATAACATTTTTATTTTAAAGAATGTTCTATCGACCTATTCCAGTACCTCTGTATTTCCTGTTGAAATAGTTTATCTATTTTAAAAGGGGTAAAGAAAGCATAATTTTTCTGGAAGGAACTTGTTTATTTGTTCTTTTACATTTTGATTTCATCTCAGAACATCATAAAATATTCTTGGGTTGTAAAATTTGGTTTAAAACTTGCAGAAATTATTAATACTTTTCTAAAATGTAAACACCTTGTGGTAAATGCTGTCTTCTGTTTTATGTAGGAAGAGAGGCATGAATGTGCAACAGCACTTCTTGATGGCATAGAAGCTGGCTGGCTGAAACCAATTGTAGGCTCCGAATATCCACTGGAGAAAGTGGTTAAGGCTCATGAAGACATTATTCATAGCAGTGGTGCTCGAGGAAAGATGGTGCTCGTTCCATAAAGTCTTCCTCCATTTATTTTCCAGCTGTTCTAACTGCACCTTTGCTTATATGATTCATTGAATATATTTTATAAAATATACTTTTGATCAGGTTTTAGAGGAACAGTAAATACTAGCTTACATTAATTAATTACATTGATTCATTAATCCATTTTCTTTTTCTAAGAAATTGAGTTGGGCATACTTTAATTTTTGTAACTTTTTTGGCTGATTTGGAAATCATAACTTTTCTCTGCTGATGCAGCCTTCTGATGGAAACCTAGTGATAGGGAAACTGGTATCTAAACTGGAATTTGAGATCATCCTCTTTACAGGGAAGCTATAAGTAGTGCAAAATGAAGCCTGCTTTTTAAGCAGATAGACAAATATATGTAGCTTACTATATGCATGTAACTAGGACTGTAAATTCTTTAGCTAATGTTTTGTTCATCCTTTGTCACAGAATTTACTTGGAATCAAAGCTTTTATTATCAAAGTGGTTCATTTTCCATCTCAAAAGATGGATCAAATATGAACTATTTGAAAGCAGAGGCAGTTTCATCCTTGGAGTACCTGACTTAGTATTTGAGGTGAAAGTGTCACAGTTAATCCAAAGGGATGGTAACACTGAAGCTGTATGCTAATATTTGCTGCTTTTCAACTGATCATGTTGGCAGAAGTGGCTGATTTGTTGATGGGAAATGGCTGGGTAGCCTTTTCTTTTGCAAAATCTTTTGAAGGGTCTAGATTTCTTCTCCATGTTTGTAATCCATTGTTAAAGTATTAAGGTAAGAGAGGGGCCCACAATCTGTCTCTTCCTCAGGTCTTAACATTTTGTTTTAATGCTTAGTGGACCACTATTGTAAGACCACACAGATAAAGGGAATGAAAAAACGCAAGTGTTTTACAAACTCGAAGACAATAATATGTGCTAGTAACGACCTGAAACATGAGCTGAGCAGAGCTCATCAACAGCACCAGATTCATGTTTAACTGGTTTGAATGGACTCAGCAAAGTCCACATAAAAGGAGCCACCTCTTCTTGGTGTGGACTCAGACTCTCCGTCAGCTGCCTGCACACTGACAGCCCACCCCTTGGCAGGGACACCCCTGATGACAGCTGCCAGGGAGGGTGAGATTCGACCCAGTGTGGCTCAAGCATGGTGAGGATGTTTTGGGGGAAACTGATACTGGAGGGGTGACTGATGGGCGAGAGTGTTAAGTCGTGTACCTGTGTTATTTGGAGTAAGGCCTTAAAGAATTGATTAATTGTAACTACATATCTAGCTGCAGTAGAAAAGAACTGAATATTTTTTTTTCTTTCAGATTTTTTTCCTTTTTCCTCCCTGTTTTTACTTATAATGTATGCTTTTAAATACTCTTTAGCTTGACCTTTGGTCAGGGGGTGTTACATGAGAGGCTTATGATTTACAATTTTCCCTTTCTTGCTTTGTGCAGTTTCTGTATTACAGATAGATAGTGTTAAGAGATGAAATTTCAGAGCAGAGTTGTCCTGAGCAGTGTCTGCTGTGGGGTTGCTCACCACAAGGTGTCAGGGTAGCTCTGCTATTGTTATTACACTGCTGGCTTCTCTGTACAAAGGTAACATAGCAAAGTAAGAAAACATAACAGACTGTTTTGTGAAGAAATGTAGAATAACAATTCTATTGTGCATTTTTGATATTTTGCACAAATGGAAAGGGGTGTTTTAATGTTGGAAAAAAAATGAATAAAAATAATGGCATAGCACTGAACACAAAATGCAGGAGGGAGTAAGAAAGCTGTAGTGAGTGTTTTCAGTATAAGTGCAGGAGATACATATTTGAGAGACCAGAATTTTATTGCTGGTATTGTTGCAAAAGTAATTTTGGGCTCCAGCTGGTGTGTAAGACATTGTCACCTCTGTCATACCAAGGGTGGGGGGAACAAATTTCAAAGAATCATAGAATCACAGGATTGTAGGGGTTGGAAGGGACCTCAAGAGATCATCGGGTCCAACCTCCCTGCCAAAGCAGGTTCCCTAGAGGAACCTAAATTTGCCCATGACTCAGTTACAGTAATTCATATTAGGACTATTGTGTATTAGTGCAAGTTCGCTTTCATTATGGTCTGCAAGTGGGAGCTGTTCATGGCTGTTCCAGGCTGCGTTCGCTGTCAGAGAGACACTAATGAGCAGTGAAGGGACAATCATCTCGGCTAGACAACTTCTTCAGCTGCTGCAGTTAAATTTGTTAGAGCCCTCATTAGTCACATTTCTGCCTAATCTTTTAGGTGTATGTGATCTGTGCTACCCCATCCATACAGTCCATCAACATGGAGAATCCTTGTTTTAGATGTTGCCTCCAGTGGTGGGGGCAAAAAGGATGGAGCAAGAGGATGAGGATCGCAGGCAACTGAGTGGGGCAGAGTAATCCTGTCAGCCAGGTTGTGCTACAGCAACTTGTCCCAATTTCATCAGCTGGGGCTTCTGAGGCAGTGGTTCCCAGCGGCAGTCTGCTTGACACTGCCGCGAGGGCCGGGAGCGGGTTGCAGAGCCTCGCTTCTGTGCTGGCCTTCGCTCAGGCAGAAGGGAAGGCTGGGGTTCGGCGGGCTCAGCTCGGGTACGCGTGCTGCGGAGACGCGTGGGTGCAGCCTGCAAACTGCTGCTGTATGTGCTTCTGAAGCAGAGAAGAGTGGAGTTCTTCTGAAAAGCACCTGGTATTTGGTAATCTTGTGCCCAGAAGCCTGTTCCCGTGGCTTTCCAGTAACTGAAAGCGTTCCCCCTGCCTTGCGGTCATGGGGTCCCCTGCGGGTATTCCTGATGTCTTCCTGCGCCACGGTGTGGTGCAGGCAGCTCACGGGACATAACGGAGGGGCAGCAAACACAAAACTCGGGGATGTTGACATTCTTGGTGGGCGCTTCCTTTACAGAAGACAAGTCCGAATGAAGCCCAGAAGGCCTGAGGACAGCAGAAGGCCATTCACAGGGGTGCTGCCGGGGGCTGTGCCTCGGCTGGATGAGGGGAAGTGCAGCACTTGGGGGGGGGGCGGGAATCGCATCTCGCTTATTCGAGCAAGCGCAGAGCTCGCAAACGTGCGTGCCTCGGGGCTTGCCATTTGTCCTGGAAGCGAGGGAAGGGTGCTCGGGCCGCGCCGCGCCGTGCCAGGCGGGGCCGTGAACGCCGCAGCGCCCGCTCCCCGCCCCGCTCCCCGCCCGCGGGGGGCCCCGGACCCGCCCCGCGGCGTCACCGCGTGGCCGTGCCCCGGCAACGGCGCGGGACGCGGCGGCAGCGCGAGGCCCCCGCCCGGCCGCGCTGCGCGGACCCCGAGCGCTGCCCCTGGGCGCCGCCGCCCGGCGCGGCCATGAGCGACCCGCGGCCGGGGTGAGTGGGGCGGCGGGCGCGGGGCCGGGGGGCTCGGCGGGGATCCCGGCGGCGGCGCGGCGGGGCCTGAGGCGCCGGCTGGAGGCGCGGAGCCGCCGGTCCCGTGCCGTCCCGCCCCGTCCCGTGCCGACCCTTCCCCTCGGCGCCCCGCGATGTTCCGGCTCCCCTCGGTTTTTCCGCGGTGAAGCGCGGCCGGGCTCGGCACGGGGGCGGCCCGGCGGGGCTGCTTTGCCGGGGGAGACGAGGAACCGGGTGAGAATCTGTTGCAGGAGTCACCGTGCAAATGTACTCGTTGCCCTGCTACCTCGGGCAGCGGGACAGCTTACCTGAAGGGTCTGAATTGGTAGGCGACTCTTTCTTAATGATTATGTGCATTTTCAGCTTTGTAAGAGCAACGACTTTAAGTGCTGCAAACGACCTGAAAGACCTAAAGGTATTTTCTTGCGCTCCAGTGTGGACAAAGCAGTGGTTTGGATGCTTGTGAGGAGTCTGGCTGCTGTGATGCATGCCTCGGACCGACCTCGGGCAGCCTGCGGAGGCGAGCTCTGTAATGCCGGGGCCTGAGTGGCCCCTGGCCCTGCGCCTTCCTCCTTGTCTGACCCAGCTCTGGAGGTTTCTGAATTTCCAGAGTTCCCCAAGTTGATGTGAGCTCCTCGATATTTGTGATTGAGGACCTCTGCAGATTTCCATATCCACGGCAGCATTTGAGACGTTCTGTTTCAGCGGACAATGTTCTGAATAAAGAAATCATAATGTAACTTGCTCAAGGCCATGCAACAGTTTATTGCACAACAGGAGTCTTTTAGTGGCCTTTTCCATGTCTAGTTGTGTTCAGGATTGGAACTTGTAGCATAATTTGATTATTTAAAATCCTTTGAAAAAGCTGGTATGTGTGAAAAACCCTTTTATAAAGAACCATATAGAATATATACAATTAATTAACAAAATACTTAGAATCTTATTATTGGAAGATTGTTTCACCCTAGTTACTGCAAATGGCACTTCTGCAGTCTGGAAGGCGTCTGTTCTTAATTCGACTCTTGGGAAACAACAGTGTTGTGGCTGATTGTGTTCTCTGCACAGCTATGTCAAGGAATACCTCCAGTCTGCATCTGACACCGAAAGCAGTGAAAGTTGCCCAGCCATGGCTTACAGAGAGCTTGCTGAAGTGGATGAAGCAAACCACTTCATCCAACACGTGGGTTTTCCCTATGCTCCTCACAGACTGGGTGTAAAGCAGTTTCTGTACAGAAAGCGTAAAGCTATGCCAGCCTAGTATAACTGCCAAATGAATCATAGGATCAAAAAATAATGCACAGTGGAGAAGACTGCATGAGGTTTGTAGTCCAGTCCCCTGTGCGCAGTGAGACCAAGCCAGGTCACTTTATACAGACTGATCCTGGAAACCTCAAGGATGGAAACTGCGCTCCCAGTGGGCGACCCCTCCACCCTGTGACTATCCTCACGAGGAAAAGCTTCTCCATCAGACCCTGCCTGCACCTCTCGTGTTTCTACCAGCATCTGTTGTCTCGTCCTCCCACTGTGCATGGCAGTGGGGGCCTGCCTGGCTCCCTCTTCTCTGTCAGCTCCCTGAGGGCCTGGCAAGGGGCTCCCCAGAACTGCCACTGCTCCAGGCTGCTCCCGCTCCCTCAGTCTCCCCTCCCATGGCAAGGGCTCTAGCTCCCAATGTCCCAGTGGCCTCCAAATGTCCAAAACCAGACACAGCAGTGTGTGTGGGGTCTGGTGAGGGCCAAGTAATGGTGACAGACCGTTCCCTCATTCTGCCGGCCATGCCCCTCCGCACAGCCAGGGTGCCGCTGGCTTCCCTCGCTGCTGGGGCCTGCAGCTGGCACCTCTTCGGCTCGTGCCCTCCTGACCCAGCAGGGCCTTTCCAGCAGAGCAGCTCACAGCCAGGCCGTGCGGAGGGGCATGGCCACCAGGACTTCTGTGTGCCTTCCGCTTCCTAAGGCTCCTGCACCAGGCTCAGGCTGAGCGTTGAGTGAGTCACTGCTTCCAGTGCAGCATAGCTGCTTTTGGGTACCAGCAGAACAAGTTCACTTTCGTTTGCTTGTTAGACCTACAGAGCTTGGTGACCATCCCCCTGTGGCAAAGCATTCATAAAATAAATGATAACATTCTCATTGAGTATCTGGGCAAAGAATCCTCAGGGCTTTGGCCATTAAGTAGGTCAGATCAGAAGGGTAGGGAAAGTTGTGTAAAGCTTTTGAAACAAAAACCCAGGCAGGTGTGACCTGTGTGTCCTTGTCTCAGTGGGAGACCAAATGACTGGGGCTGAAGTGGTCCTGCAAATATTTGAGCAGAGATACAGTGTGATTTGGAGCAACCACAACCTCTCCCTTACTTGGTTGAGTTACCACCTGAGTAAAACTGCACATGTGCTTAAGGGTTTTGTGGGTTCGAAATAAAGCGATTAATTATTGTTAGAATCCAAAGTCCCA
This sequence comes from Anser brachyrhynchus, assembly GCF_964034855.1. Lineage (NCBI taxonomy): Eukaryota > Metazoa > Chordata > Aves > Anseriformes > Anatidae > Anser > Anser brachyrhynchus. The sequence goes on from NC_137702.1 coordinate 343,675, forward strand.
TTAAACTTTCAAGTCATCTGCTGATTTCAGTGAGTTTTTTGTTTTTTTTTTTTTCAGTAGTTGTGTTCTAGCATGGCTTCTCATAAAAGGAGCAGTAGTACTGGGCATTAATAAATGTAGAAACCCAAGCTGTGCCTGGGGGTAAAGCCCAAAGGCATTGCAGTTGTTGGGTCAGTCAGTGACCCAATTGCTCAGGTGCACGGTTTCCCTTCTTTGGAGAAGGGTTGTGATCTAAGGCCTAGTTGCAAGTGTTACAGCTTGTATCCTAACAGGGCAAGACCCTCCTTTTGTGGTGGCTAAGAGGAAGAGGAGAGGCCCAAAGAGAGAGGAACGCAAACACATCATGGTCAGTTTCTGCATTTCCTTCGCTTAGCTTGAACTTGGAGTCACCAAACAAAATCAGCATTTATGCTGCAGAGTGTAACAAAGGCGGCAGTCTGTTTCCTGAATGTCAGTGATGAAATTGTACCATCTTTTTATTGCACGTGTGACAATTAGGCCATTCCCAGCTAGGATTCACAAAGTCCTGGCTTCCAGAATTTAATCCTGAATTCCAGTTCTGCAGAAAAAAACACTTTGGCAAATCTGATCTTAATGAACTTTAAAGACCGTGACAGTCTTTTCTGGGAAGAAGGCTGTAGTTCATGGTGGCTGAATAATTTCCTTATGGAGGGAATGGCAGATAGCGGTTGGAAGGCCTTGTGAGAGCTGTCTTGTCTCCCAAACAGATTGTGCTGTTGCAGGTGCCCCTGCCTTGTGCGATATTGAAGTTGCTGTTTGTGGTTGACAGCTTGTGCATTGGCGTTACAGTTAGATTTGTTCTGCCCGAAAGCCAAACAAGCTTTTCTTGTTTATGTATCCAGCAGAAACAGCGCAAGATTCAGTGGTTTGTTAAAGGTTAGGAATGCCCCTCGGTCAGGGCTGGGACTGTCGTTTGACTGGAGCAATAAGCTGCAGTTGTAGCGTACGGCACAGGAGCTGTAATTCCCTGTGCCTCTACTAATCAATAACTAAAGTTTGATGCCCTCCTAGATTATTTATTTGGTGAGCAGTCACTGACTTCATTGCACTGTAAATTATTAACCTTGAACATTTGCTTTGTAAAACTAATGTAAGAGGCCTGCTGTGACTTTGTCGTGACGTCCCTTCAAATCACTGAGAGTGTCGTCAAAACCATTGTGATACACAGCACTGGCTCTGAATACAGTGCAAGGCGCACTGTGAGCTGATAAAAAAATAGATACTGTTAATAAAATAACGGTGGCAATGATAATGCAGTGAAACTCCTGTAGAATATAGAGTTCCAAATGGGCAGTTCCTTGATTTACTGAAGTCCTAGTCATCAGCTGGAGTGCGTTTTATGTTTTGTGTGGTCTGTCACACATGGCTGGACTCCCTGTGCTGCGAAGGGAGTTCTCTGCGCATTTTGGACTGATGCGTATTGTACTTTAGCCCCAAATTACATTTTTAAAAAGGCAAAATAAACTGTGGCTCTTCCAGTTTCTGTGGCACCATTCTGCCAGTTAATCTGGGTATTTGTAGTTGCCTTTATTAATTTATTACTTCTATTATTGGGGAAAAAAGAGGAGTTGGCTCCAGTGACAGCAATTAATTTTCCTGAATGGGCTGTGAAGGTGTCACCCTGGAAATGTAAGCGATACCGAAGTGTGAGAGGCAAGCAGCGGAAATGCTGCTTGTCTCAGAGGCCGAAGGCGAAGCTGCTGCAGTGCAGAGCCCTGGGGGGGGATGAGCCTGCTGCCCCGTGCTGGTGGCTGGCACGGGGGTGCTCTGCTTCCCTCTGGCCTGGGCTTCCTGAGGCCATTAGGTACCCACGCAGAGCATGTGCCCCACACGTCATGACTTCTGGTAGAGTGTGCGCCCTGGGTGAGGAAGTGACCTGGCTTAGTTTCCCACCTTTTTGGGGGTCCGGAAAGTCTTTGTGCGCAGATGACTTTGGGGATGGGAATCGTAGCTGGCCTCACCTGATGGGAGAGCTCCTTGGCAGCTCTTCCCCGCCTTGGCAGATCCATGTTAACTGAGCTTCAGAGGTCTGCTCTTTTTCAGTAGAACTGGCTGGTTAATAAAAGCTGTGTGTAAATTGGAACAGTTTTCCTTTTTGCTAGTTCTCCTGGTAACCAATGACAGGTGTGCGGGAATGCCACAAAGCTGGGCCGGGGAGGGTCAGACTGGGCATTAGGAAAAATTGCTTTATTGTGAGGGTGGTCAAACACTGGGACAAGGCTTCCTAGAGCGGCAGTTGATGCCCCTTGCTAGTCAGTGTTCAAAAGGCATTTGGGCAGTGCCCTGAATAATGTGCTTTAACTTTTGGTGAGCTGTGAAGGGGTCAGCAGTAGGACTTGATGATCATGGAAGTTCCCTTCCAACTGCCCTTCCCTTCCCTTCCCTTCCCTTCCCTTCCCTTCCCTTCCCTTCCCTTCCCTTCCCTTCCCTTCCCTTCCCTTCCCTTCCCTTCCCTTCCCTTCCCTTCCCTTCCCTTCCCTTCCCTTCCCTTCCCTTCCCTGCCCTTCCCTGCCCTTCCCTGCCCTTCCCTGCCCTTCCCTGCCCTTCCCTGCCCTTCCCTGCCCTTCCCTGCCCTTCCCTTCCCTGCCCTTCCCTTCCCTTCCCTGCCCTTCCCTGCCCTTCCCTGCCCTTCCCTGCCCTTCCCTGCCCTTCCAACTGCCCTTCCAACTGCCCTTCCAACTGCCCTTCCAACTGCCCTTCCCTTCCCTTCCCTTCCCTTCCCTTCCCTTCCCTTCCCTTCCCTTCCCTTCCCTTCCCTTCCCTTCCCTTCCCTTCCCTTCCCTTCCCTTCCCTTCCCTTCCCTTCCCTTCCCTTCCCTTCCCTTCCCTTCCCTTCCCTTCCCTTCCCTTCCCTTCCCTTCCCTTCCCTTCCCTTGTCCCATGCTGTAAAATTCTAGTCAGGTGAGAAGCAAAATGTTTTTTGACTATTGACTTTTTGCTTTAGAAATTAAGACTGTAATAAATCTCTAGTGTAACGTAAAGTGTATTCTGGCCTCTGATTGTAAGCAAGATAAAGGACATTTATGAAAAAAGTGGACTTAATTGAAAAGTTCTCATTAAAATACAATGCTACTGTTTCTCAGTGACTGTAGTAAAAGTTCTATGCCTGAAATGTCACTGTTGAAAAATTTAAGATTTCTTAACTGGAATCAGTCTTGATTGGACATGAATTTGGGGAACTCAGCTCAAATTTAGATGCAAGTGAGGGAGGATTTTGAACAAATTGATTAAAAAAAAATCAGGAACAAACTGTGTATATCCAAGAATTCTGAAGAGCCTTAAATATGAAATTACTGAATGAATGATGATATGTAGTCATTGGCAGTGATACCAAAGAAACAAGTGAGATACTAATTTTGAGAAGAGCTTCAAAACTAGTTCCAGAAACTACAGGTCAGTCAGTCTAGGTTCTGTGCCAGAAAAAATGCCTGCAATTGTAATAAAAAACCAGATTTTTTAAATAAGAGAATAAACAAGATGGACAGGGAAAAATGACTCCCACCAATATCCAGAAAAATGACTTTTTGGGCTTACTAAGATATAACAGTAACAAGCATTTTGCGTAATACTGTTTAAGACTGATGCTTTTTCTTTGCTGTATGTTTTCCTAACAAGCATTTTTATCAGTTCTGCACTTTCATCTGTTATAGAGGATTTAGAGGTGACATTTGTGTATAACTTCAATATTTAAATCTGAAGGAGATAAGTTCTCTGACAGGAACTTCTATTATCTATTTTTTTGTTGTTAATATGTGCAGGATCAGAGGAATAAATGAAACCAACAATCTGCTTTGCTGAGGAGCTTGTTTCTGACTGATATCAAGTTAGATAGCTTTAGTATTATATCTCAGATAACTTGCTCAGAAGTTAAAGGCTGCTGCCTTGTTCTGCGAAGCTAATAATGAGCCCAGATCTGTGTTGTAGCAGCTCTGTTACCGTATCTTTCTGAATCATCTTCCTGTGTGTTCTACCTTTGTAATTTGTAGGCAGCATTCTGAATTTTTATGGTTTGTGAGTCTGCAGAGACTGAAAGGAAATAGCTCTTGGGATGTGGCCCCTTGACCACACTGCACACGCCTGTGCTCTGGTTATCTGTTGGCACAAGGGAACACCAGCTGCGGCTGAAGCTTGGGCTTGAAGATACGCTGAAGATACGTGTGTGAATGAAGGGCACAGATCTCATTCAGAGGATAATGTCTTACCCTGGCAGCCCATAGACTGGAAAGTATGCCTGCCTTCCGTTCTCTGGAGCACTGCACAAGTCTGAGCCTTTGATGCCGATGGGATACTCCGGAAGGATTTTGACCAAGCCAAGGCGTAGTGCTAATATGACCCAATCCCACCTACGCCTGCCTGAAATCTTCTGGAGGAAGGTGAACTGGGCATGTGAAGTAAGCAGGAAAACTGTCAGAAGATGTCCTTCCAAGTGAGCATAGGCTTGCAGGGCCAGCCCCTGCTTTCTGCGCTTGGTTTGAAGCTGAATGCGGGTCAGTGCCTGGGGTGCTGTGCATGGCTCCTCCCGCGGGCACCCTGTTTTCTCGGCCAGGAGGCATTCGTTCATCTGGGCGGGGAGTTCAGGCTTCTGTTGGCCGTGTGGCTCTGCCAAAGCCCGCTGGATTCAGTTGCATTCTTTCTAACGCTTCCATGGCTTTTGGTTCAGGCCCAAAACATTTTCTTATTTCTCCCAATACTCTGTTGAACTTTGAATTTAATTCACCTGTTCATAATTTAAATGAGAAAATAAGTATAAAAAGATGTCTGTGAAACTGCATTTGCTACATCTGTGTGGTCAGAGGGGAGCTGCATTTTAACTAATTCCATGGTCCATGAAATATTAGATGGAAGGAATCAAATGGAATGGAAAGGAATTGAATTGAGTTTCTCCTCTGCCTCCATATGCAATTGCTAGGCGATAAGTAAACACTTAGGTGCAACCGATGTAATCTTGCAGTTTCAAATGCAAATACAAACAATGGATGAAGAAAGTAATGCAGAACAGTTGCTATAGTACCAGTGTTTAATCAATATGCATAACAGGGTAAACTAAATTGCTAGTTTAAAGTTCAATTTATTGTTGGTAGGCTACCTGTGAGATTACTGTGAAAACCCAGATAAAATTCCAGTAAATTCATCATCTCTCTCTCTTCTTCTTTTTTTTTTTTTTTTTTTAAATTCTTTCTTTCCTTGAACATACTTCTGTGCATGGTAACTCAGCCTAGCAATAGACGTTTATCTTGAATGATCCCATTGAAAGATATATAATAGAGGTATAGTGACATTTAAATTTAAAGCCAAAGGGAAGAAGAGCTCTCTTATTGTGTAGTTAAAACATACTCTGCCTACACAGATGAAAGGTCACTATGAATGTATTATGCAATATGTATCTGATTGTATACATTTTACAGAGTGAATGGATATAGAACATTAAAAAATTAAGCCTAATTAAGCCTACTGTCACACTGTTATTTGTCCTGCTTTGCAGGGGCTGAAATAAGGTAAAGTTATGCTAAGAACTATATAAAAATAGGTTATGGATGCTTCAGTTTTGTGTTCAACCCTCCTGTCTTAGGTACAATTTTTGGAAGCACTGACCTTTGGTAGCTGCAATGATTGAGCTCTGTTCGCTTTCCAGAGATGTGTGGCATATCTTGGGTACAGCAAGGGAGGGCTTTGGTCTACGTTGTCTGGTTATCCATGTTTATTGGTTTTACAGTTTTTCACCAATAAATAGAAGAGAGATGCAGTTTGTTCACTTCAAATTGTTACATGTATGCATTAAAGAGAATCTTCAGTATATGGAACTGGGAGCTGGAAAAAGCTAGAGAGGTTCTTGCATTTAATTTCAGTCCCTTTTTATATTGCTCTGGATACAGAAGAAGACGTGTACCTTAAATCTGAGATCATTAAATAGGAAAAGATTAGCAGAAAGAAGTCTAGTACAAGCAGTCTGTCCACTAAAACAGCATAGACCCAGAAGTCTGTTAGACTGAGTGACATTTGAGAGCTATTGCAGGACAAGGTGACCAGTCTCTTTAATATCTGGAGAGCACTTTATGGCAAAATAGATCTGTGTCTTTAGCTTTGACCTGCATAAGTTAATACTGAACTGGATGGTGGGTTTTTCAGTGTCTGTGAATTCTGAACTAGGTGAGGCTGGATTCTTGAAAGAGAGGCACTGTCCTTCACCTCTCAGCCATCTTCTGATGTCCCAGTTTTGTTGAGTACCCTTTTTCATCCTTTCAGCAGCCTCTGCAAAAAGGTGGTAAATGGATAGCAGCTCGGTGAGTGTATCAGGGCTGTCATTCATGCAGACAGAAAGGTGTAAGAGATGACTGTGCTTGCTGGCCTTCTATACAAACTCTTTGGTTTCCTGCAGAGTAGTTTTTTGTTTGTTTGTTTGTTTGTTTTTTAAATTTAACTTGAGCAAATCAGTCCCATAGAGTAGACCCGATGATTTTTGGTAAAATGAAGTAGTTTTATTTAGAGGGAAAAAAAAAGTTTTCTCATCAATGCTAGCTGCACTTTCAGACAAACTCCTACGATATGGTAACAGCCAGAAAAAAAGTGTACTAGAGTAACATGTGCTTTGTAGCCTGTAAGTATCACAAAAGTCATGACTCTTGCCCTGTACAGGCTTTGTGCAATTGAATTTACAAATATATTTGTGGGACAAGCATTCTTGGATGTTTGTTTAAATAGTCTAGAGTAACTGTTGTGTTTGAAAGAATGGTCCCTGAAGTAGACGGGATGGTTCCTAATCTTGCTGTCATGGGTGGGTTTTCTTGTGTGGCTTGTGAGTTCTGTTGGTGTAAGAGCGAAATGGAGGAAATTGACTTTTCTATTCATTAACAAATTAGTGGTTGGCCAGGCAACGTTTTATCAGACACGTAGCTGAATCCCAACTGAGAAAATGATTCAAAGGAGGGTGAAGGTTTAAGCTTATGTTTTTATACCCAGAATTGAAACCAGTTAGTTTTCTGTGTAGGTGTTCCAACTGATGAATTTGATACGCTATCCCTGTGATGGTGGGAACAATAAAGAACAGGAAGGCAACATGAAAACAGGTAGAAACATGGCTTTGGCTGAAAACACAAATGAGTGGTCTTAATCAGAGTGAAGATTTACACCCAATATAATAATGTGTATACTGACTTTCAGACTAGTGAAAATATTACCGAAAGTGTCATGTCTTAAAAGTATGTGTTAAAAGTTTCTGCTAACATAAGTAGACTGAAAAAAAATTTTTTTGTACTGCTAATTGCATTTTTGTAATTCATACCAGATATTAATGGCTGAGAGCTGGCATTGAGGACTGATATGCTCAAGCATATTACATCAGACTTCATCTGCACAAAGGAATTGGACTAGAAGGCCTCTGGAGGTGCCTCCCAACCCAATTCCAGTAACTTGAAATAACCAAGTTATTCTGCAGCGCTTTGCAAAACTGGCAAAAACTGGCTGCCCTTTCTGGCACCATTTAGCAGGCGATGGAAGGAAGGGGAGCACAGAGCACGTGCTGGGGCAGTGGAAGGAGTGCAATGGCGCAGGACTTTGGGGAACTCTCTCTCCTGGTGGTTAGCAATAGCTTGTGAAGCTCCAGCAGGGCCTGCTGCAGAAGCATGTGCTGGGATCTGTCTGCTGGACTCAGCCAGGAATCCAGCTTCAAATTCTGTATGGCATGAGACTGACCTGCCACAGGTCAGAGGTTATTATTTGGGGCAGCTCTTGTGGGAGTTCTTGGAAGAGGCCTTCAGGTGTGGGCTCTGCTGGAACCCGTGCCTTGGTACTGGTACACTGTTCAGCTCTGAGCGGCTGTACGCTGTGTAGAAGTCACTTGTTTCTGATATGAATCTTCATGGGGCAACAAGATATTACTTTTACAAAATCTGATGGGCATTTATATGAAAAAATACTGGACGTGAATCATCGAGACAGCATTTTGTGCAGCAAACTATTGGGTAATTTTTTATAACTTAAGCAAAAAGCTGTAGCAAGTAGGCTGTCAGGAGGCTTTTATGACATCTGCATTGATTTCATTTCAGATTTCTTGCAACCTACAATAGCCTTACAGACAAACACCTGGCTGGGTATTTCAGCAATACCAGGATAAGACGACATCTTCAGAGATCAGGACTGGTGAGATTGAAAAGTTTCCTTTTCTGAGGGAAAAAAAAAAAGAAAAGAATTTTGTGCTTATTTTAATATTGAAAAGTCAAAACACTGATGGTTCTGTCATTTATTTGTTAGAGGTACATGTTGTTGTTGGTAAGAATTTGGCCAGCTAGCCAAACACGTGAAACGATGCTGTGCCAGGTCAAAACCATATGATCACATTCTGACTCAGGGCAGGTTTGTTCAGTCCAGACATTTCTCACTGTGTTATTTCCCAGTGTTGGTTGGCAAGATATCAGAGGGCTGTGGATGGGGCTGTAGTGCGTATGGCTGAAATCAGAACAGCAGAAAGACAGGTAATTCCGAGCTCAGTGCTTAGCTCCATGTGCTGAGTGGTTTTAAAGACAGTAGTACAGATGAGGAAATACTGCTGCTGGTATTGAGCACGTTTCGGGACGTCCAGGTCCAAGGGCCACCTGGGCTATGGAGATGCTGGCACATGGGTGGGTGGTGGGTGGTGGTTCCACAGGGGCATGGCTGCTGCATGGCCTGCTGTGCTCCTTGCTGCCAGCGTAACACTGGAAGGAAAAGTTTCAGCCTCCTGTCCCCTGTTGTCAGACCACAGCCAGCAGCTGCCTCTGGCACCCTGACAACATAGCAGCTGTAGGAAGAGGTGATTAAATGTACCAGCAGGGAAGCTGCAGAGACTTTGGCAGAGAAGTTATGTGTTTGGTGCTGCCTTGGGCTGTGGGTTCCCCTTCAGTTTCCACCACCCAGTCCCTGACAGGATTGATGGGGATCCGTAGTTAGACGGTGGGAGAACCTCATGCCAAGGAGCACAGACTTGGGGAAGTGTAAAAAGTGTTCTGCTTGCACCTACAGCCTCCCCAGATATCACTATTTCCTTGCCCTTGTTAGCGTAGTAGTGTAATGATATTGACAGGCTGAAAGATGTAAGCGGTGTTGCCTGTAGTTAGTGCGGACAAACAAGGCACTCATTTTCTGTTTCTCTTCATGTGATGAATGAGACGGTTCTTTCCAATTCACAACTCCTCTGTATTAAACAAAGAGATTATTGGACACAGCCGCTTACTTACAGTGGTAGGAAGAGATCACAGGAATAGATGACATGGTGCAGTGTATGTGTAGGATCAAACATTTCAGCTTGGAAAAAACATCGTGTTTTCTTGTGAAAGAGAGAGGACTGGCACTTAAGCACTCCTAGGTGTGACTCTGTTTAGCAGAGGCAGATGCAACCCTTACACTGTAGGAAGGCAAGTATTTAATTTCCCTCCACTGAGTTAGGTGACAGCATGCGAAGAGTAAGATTGAGCCTCAGCTTTTAGGAAATGTGACTGCTTCTCTCCTGATCTCTTCATTTGGCTGACAGGGTCCATGGGGTGAGAGAAACTACAGTTCTGTGCTGGGGAAGTGAGTCCCAGCACCATGGCAGAAGCAGAGATGATGGCTAGTGGATGAGAAAGTAATCCTCCTGTGAAATTGTGCTCTGTGTAGAAATATATTTTATTCTGTCTTCTCCTCTTCTTCTTAGTTACATATTATTTGTTTATGGCAGATCTCAAGGAGTGGAAGAATAATACCTGAGAAAGAATACCGGCTAAATGCTATGAGGAGGGATCACCAGAGATATGTACAGGAGTGCCTGGCTCGGGCCATATTTCGTAAGGTCCTTGACATGGAGGTATGCATTTACTAGGAATGGATAAGCCTTTTCAGATGCTTCCCTGCTGACAGCTAGTGGCTGTTATCTAGGACAATTTTTATGCTTGATGTAGCCTGTGTGAAGTCTCCACTGGCCTCTAGTTGTTACCATAGAGTCATAGAATAGTTTGGGTTGGAAGGCACCTTAAAGATCATCTAATTCTAACCCCCCTGCCATGGACAGGGATACCATACACTGCCATACACTGCCCAGCCTTGGGAGCACTTATCATAGTGGCTCACTTACTGCACTTTGGTGGTCACCTTATAAATGAGGCAACAGGCTGAAGAAAGCATGTAGGGAAAGTTTGTTGGGAAACAGTAGCACAAGTTGCATGCATGGGAGAAATTAGAACCAGTAATTCTGCTGAGAGCTGATCTCTCTGGAGTTCGTTCCATCAGATGATAAATCTGTGATACATTCTATGGGATGACAGCTTTAGTAGTTAGTATACCTGAATCCACCTATTTCTTTTAGTACATGAGGGTAAAACTATTTAAAATTAATAGATTATAAGATGATATTCACAGGGCTAGTTTGTTTGAAAACTTTTCCAGTCAAACTAATTAAAAAATTGTTGCATATCTTATCTGAGAACTAAATTTGTGCACATTCCTGCTGTGTATCAAGGATGGAGTTAATCACTACAGCTTTACAAATGCTCAGTTGGTCCCTTGCCAATGTTAAGATACACAGGTATAATGCAAGTGGATTGAGTCAATAGCAGCTTTATAGTAGGGTTCAACGAGGGTAATGACCAGGGAACAGGCAAGTGATAAACAGAACAGAAACAAGTGTTCTTGTATTCATTGATATCTCGTTATGTCTCTTAATGAGATTCCTCTTTCTCTTACATCAATAGCGTCATCATCAGCTGGAAATAAAAAGGAAACTTGAAAGTTCTGTGAGGAAGGAGAGGGTTCTGCAGAAGAACAAGGTAAGGCTTGAGTGCTACTGAGTACTGGTAGGACATGGCAATTTGGCTTTGTTAAATAACAGCCAGAATGAGTTAGACCAGAGATTTAGTGAGCCAAGTGACCTGTCTCTGATGTTTATGGGACAAGTACAAGAAACAGGCAAGCAGAAGATGATCCTGCCCCAGGTTACATCTCCTTCTTCTATCCAGCAATTCAGGAACTTCCGTGCATATTTCTGAGTCCTTCTGAATCTAATTCTGCAGTGTTCTTGGTTGTGGAATTTAATTAAGAGTTGTATGAAAATAGTATGTCCTTGCATTTCTGCACAATAATTCATTTATCTGCTTTCTGATAACTCTGTTTGATGCTCCATTGTTCTCAGTATGTAAAAGTTAATAACTGTTCCCCTTTTCCAAGGCATTGATGGTTTTACATACCTTTCTCATATTCCTTCTCAGTCTTCCAAGCTGAAGAGCCTCAGTCATTGAATCTTTCATACATGAGCCATTCCAGGCTTCTCATTACTGTCACCATTTTTTTTAACCTTTTCTGGTTCTATTGTTTCTGGTTTGAAATGGCAAACCAGATGAATAATTTAATATAAGTGTTGCGGTTCTTCTCCTAGTAATTCTAGCCACTATCTGCATTTGATTGTTGCTGAGCACTGAGATCATGCTATCAGTTGTTTGCCTATCCACGTGATATTTACTAGAAACAGTGCGTAAGTGATGAAGAGAGGTTTCAGAAGTCTTTACTTTGGTGTGATGTGAGTAAAGCTTGTTTCTGTGGTTTCAGAGCCATGAAATCCCACAGAAGCCAATGGTTGTTCTCCCCATGAAGTCATCTGAATGTTTATGGGAAAATTTTTTCTCATTTTGGCTAAAATATCCTCAATGTGTTATTTCTTTATTAGGAGCCTGCATACATTAAGAAGAATGTATTGAGAAGCTGGCTGCTTCTTTGAGCAGTTGAAAAACAATGTCAAGTCTTTTAGAATTTAAATAATACATTTATGAGCAATTCATCAAGAAAAAAAAAGAGATGTACTTGAAAAACACTAACTCTGGTAATTGCAAAGACATCATTTACTGACGGAACTTCTGCTGCTAGAAGATGGAAGCAGCATAGTTGTTGTGGGGAAGGAGTGTGACTAAGGCATTCTATTAAGGGACTCTGCACTTGGATAATATTGGTACATAAACCAAAACTGCTTCTTTCAGTGAGAGATGTAAGGGAGATGCCTGTGGATATGTGATCTGTTTCTCTGCTGTGATGCCACATTGGTACTCAAGAACCTGGCAGGAATTTGCAGTGTAATTTATTCTTTTCTCACACATTCCGTGAGTGTCTGAGTAACTAATCTAAAAGGAAAGAAGAAAGACAGATAACTGAGAAAATGAGGATGAGAGACATAGCTCTCTATTTCCAGAGGTATAGTCAGTCCACTGGGGAGCTTTTGAGGAAAAAAAGGTAGGAAGGGGCAGCAGTCAGGGCAAGGAAATGGCAGAGGCAAGCAAATTTAAGAGAGACCTTCAACCAAACTAAGAATTGGGAGATGCACAGAAAAAAAAGGCAGATGAATTGAATTTGGGAGGATCAGCAGCTGGTGAGGGCTGCAGAGGAATGGATCAGAGAAGGGAACAAGTATTTTCCCTTATCCATCTCTCATTCTGTCCTCCTTCCCATGATTTCCTTCCTTCCTTAGCAGGTCATCCATTGGGTCTAGTCAAGCTAATTGTCGTAACTGTCCAGTGAAAGAGAGGCAGAAGGCAAGCTCAAACATGCTGTTTGATACCTAATTTTTAATACCTCGGATATGTTCATTTGCGTTCTTTTAGGTGGAACGATCCAGAAGATCAGTGGAAGGTGCTAGCCCTGTGCACTCCCCACATCCGCCACTTGGTCCCAGAAATCATTATGGACTCCACCCTTTAGTGGCTGGAGAACCAGCTAGTCATTCACAAATGGTGAGTTTCATCAAGTGCTTCTTATGCTATAATATTAGCACACATAACCAAAAGTGTGCACATATACCTATGACATCTGTGCTTAGCCTAGACCACTGATGGTCCCGATTGTTGCAGACTAGAGCCTCATTCTTCATCACTTGTATTTGGTTTCCTGTTTGCAGGATTGTGTCACTAAAGAGAAATTTAGGGAAGCCAATGTTGCAGGAGTGGCACATTAGAACACATAAAATTAATTTTGCTTTGAGATAAATCTGCTTTAATCTTTTCCTTTTATCTGCCATGTCACTCAAGGTTGGGTATGTATCAGTACAGTAAATATGGTCAATAAATACTGTGGCTGTAGGCAAGTTTACACATGTTGTAAAATCCTGAAAACAATGGAGGTCTTTTAGAAAAAGGAGTTGAAGGGATGAAATAAGATGATTAATTCCAGAAATCTTTGCTTTGAAGCTCTGACTCAGAAGCCTCTCTCTCTCTGTTAACATGTAGAGAAGGAATGTTAATATACTCTTGAAATACAGTGATTCCAAAGTCTAAGGTCAAAGGCCAAATATATAGTACAGTTCTAACTGGTTCTTCATTTCAATAATGATAACTTGTGCAGGCTGAAAAGAGACTGTCAATCCTGAATGACTTTCTTCTCTTCATCCCATACAGAGGGCACCTGGACTTGCAGATTATAGCGGTGAACATCCTTCTTATCAACACCGATCCAAGGAGACTTCTTTTTTTAAGATAGTGAGTTAATTTTAAACTTTTTTTTTGATGTTAAAATGTTAACTTGATATTCTGAAGGGTATAAAAGAGAAGGATGAAATAAATAAAAGTCAGAAAAATGATGAGTATTGAACAAAAATAGACATGATTTTATTATGAATTCTCTGTGTCCATGTGCTCAAGTCAGCAAAATAGAGCATATTGCTATGGTTTTTTATGAGTTCATTATATCTGTTTCAAAGTTAGACCGTGAATGGACAGTAACAAAGGCTAGATTTATGGCCAAGGGTTATTTTGGAAGTTCCAGTTTTTGGATGCTCAATTAGAGATCCCTAAAGGAATCTTGTTCTTCAGAAGCAGAAGGTACTAGAAAATAAATTTGCTGAAGGTACTTGAGCTCCTCTCATCACTTCTGATTATCTTGATCAGTGCTATATTTTTTTCTCTATGGTACTGCTCTGCACTAGAAACTATACACTGAGATTTTCTAGCTGTTTTCTTTTTCCTTTTCTAGACTTCCTGTCGACCACATACAGCTCCAGGAAATATGCAACACCCACTTCGACTCCAGCCACTTCACAGCTGTGCTGTAGTAGGGTCTGTTCCAAAGACTTCAAGCTCTAAACAAAAGTGCCATGCACTTGAAAATGATCAGCAGTTAGCTAGTGGGGTGAGGCCATATTTCATTCTGAAAATAATATATCTTAGTGACAGTTTCGTAATACTGCTAAATACTGTAGTTCCCAGAACTATATACTTAATGTAGATAACATGCCTGTCAAATGGTTAGCAGCTTTCACTAAACTCTCTTTCTTATCCTCCCCTTAATTTTCAAGACATTATCTTAATGGTTTAATGCGTGATCACAGCCAGGAAAAATGTGATGACTTCTCTTTCATAACGTAAGATCTGTTACGCAGAGAAAAAGGCAGGCACGCAGTTAACACTGATAACTCAGGAATATTTCCTCACAGTCTTATAAGTTTTCATTTTCATCTACAGTTGCAAAGTGGCAAAAACCTTTTCTTTTTTTGTACCATTCGTCCTAGTAAGCCCCACTAGTGGGGACAGAGAGCAAGAACTCTTTAGAGTAACAAAACAGTCTTCAAGTGTACACAGTTACTCCCAGGTGAGATTTGGATTTGTATTCTGTCCTAGAAAACTGTTATGTAACTGGCTTATGTTAGGAGTTCCTTGGGACTGGAAGATTTTGGAATGGGACTATGACCTGCTACCACTGACTGGCAGACACTGTATGAATAGCTCACCTCTGCTGTGCATTTGCTCTGGATTGTGATGGTCACAATCCTTTCTCCAAGAATTTTCTGGCTTTATTTAGTACTCTTATATATGTCTACTCTCAAATTACGTGTGATTTAAATGGTTTCTTTAATGCTTGCTACTGACAAAACAACTAAATTAGTTATAGATTATGAAGACAGGTCAAAGAGCTCAGTTCCAGTGCATGCAATGCTTGCAGAATATCGTGTCCTCCGTTTCAGGACCCCGGTGTTCTGTCTGCATTTCCTCCTGAAGGTGGACTAAACCTCCACTACAAATGGGAAAGAAGCATTGTGAACCACACCTCATATAATTGGTGCCAAAACATGCTACTATTGGAAGATTCCTTTGAAATTTGCTTGCCAGTGGAGAGAATACAGCAGTGCTGTGGGGTTGTGCGGAGTTCTATCTGCTTGTGATCAGGACTCTGCATGGTTACTAGTAGTACCTGGTTTACAATCCTGTGTATATCTATGCGTGACATTTTCAGCCAATCTGATCTTGGTTTCTCCATTTGTGCCTGTTGCTTTGCAAATTGGAAAAAAAGGAGTTTAGCACAGAAATGTTTTCACAGAACAAAATTGTGGAGGTATGCAATTCTAGAAGTATGTGTGTTTCGAAAAGTAAAGAATAGCAAAACCATGGTTAGTTCAATATGCTCAGTAGCTATTTTTGCATGACCTGTTTAACATGGTTAAATATTTTTTTTCAGGGGGAGAAGACTGAGTTAAGACTTATGAACTCAGTGGAATATGTGACTGGTAAATCCCCATATCGACTCCCTGTCATTAACAATTATGTGATACCAGTGCCACCTCCCCCTCTACAAAAAGGAGACAAGAGTGTAAAGGCAACAAGAAATGGGATGCCCAGAGGGAGACGACTTTGCCCGCCCACCACACCAAAAGGCTTAGAGCAACTTTTAACAAAGGTAAGTTGTCTCTTTCTACTTCTCTGTTTAAGTACAGGTATATTACCGTCCTCACTGATATATTCAGAACTTCAGGGGGATTTATGAAGCACGCTGAGTGTATGAAAACTTCATCTGTTACACTAGATCTCCAGCCAGTAATGCCTCCTGGAAGAGAAGTTACAGGAACACAGGATTGGAACGGACTATATGGGTCATTAAAGCTGGTCTGTCCAATCTCAGGCAATTCAATGCAGTGGATTTTCAGTCCAAAATCTTTCCTTGCACTTCTGTATGCTACAAAACACTTTTCAGCTTAAGCAGCTCAAGGACTGTCTTAAAAGAGTGAAAGCTTCAGGTTTATGCAGCATGTGTATCATCATTGTGCTCACCTTTTGTTATTGTTGGAAGCTGAGTGCATTTTTATGTATTTTCTGCTGCAGAATTCTGGAGGATTACCTAAGCCCTCATTACGCAGCAATGCATTTGTTACCATGATCTTTCTAGGAAAAAGTGTGCATTTATCTTATGATGATGCTGATTATAAAGATGAAGTCAAAGTCTGTCAACAGCACTGTGGAGGAGAAAACCTTTGTGTCTACAAAGGCAAGCTGTTGGAAGGAGGTAAGGATAAAGAGTGGAAGAGTTCATTTTGATTCTGGCAACATCTTCTTTTTGGCTAAAATACTGATGTGATATCAAAATGATTTCAGCTGAGCTCAGTCAAGATATGTGCATCCAGGGATTTTTCACCATCTGCCTTCAAACAGAAATCTGGATCTACAGTTTCATAATTGAAATTGAGGTTGCAATTACTTTTGGAAGTTGTTAGAAGGAGTTTAGAGAACTGATTTATCAAAATACTGTTAGATTAGATTAATTTTGTATAGAGATGTATGATTAATAAAATAGTTGTAGCAGTAAACCGTCCATAAATGTTATCTTTTTTTTGACTTGCTATAATATATCAGTGCATGTTTATTATTCCAGAAAGAAAAGTATGTAGTGAGAGCCCAGTTTCCATCTCTTTTACATGAATGTGACTCCATCAGTATCTTAAGGATTACTCACACTGGTTTATCTCATCAGTAAAAGTCAAACTATGTTCCGGAAAATTAGGAAATGACTGGGAGATTTTCACTCGTGAGAAAGAGAGCTATACCCCTCATTCCAGCTCACAGAACCCACTGTCTGCATTTGCATTTTTACTGGATATGGGAAGATGGTGCAGAGATCCCTGCACTTCAGTCTGTCCACTGGGGTTATGGATGCATTGCAGTGTGCCCACAGATCTGATTTAAAGATACTCATTGCAGCTGTGTCCCAGCTGTGCAAGAAGGTGTCCTTTGTGTGTCCTGTTGTTCTGAGCCACATTCATACCTCTTAGGGAACCTGCTGGAGTAGTGTGGTTTCCTCCCTACTTGTGTGTGCTCAGTTTTCTTTGGAAGGATACCATGAATTGTAATTAAAGGCAGTACAGATCAGTCTCTCTTGGAATGGAGCAGGGTAGGAGCCTCAGTGCTCTTAAAGTTTGAATGCCTAACAGTGCCCTTGCAGAGTAGCTTGAAAAAACTTCAGAAACAGTAGCTTTCAGCTGCTTAGTGTTGCTATGAGTAAGATCATATTACTTCAGGCCCAGAGCCACTAATATGTGTGCCAAAGTCATTTTTTTTTGAGATGAGAGTCTCTGGTTTCTATTAATGCTGTAGCAGCGAGTGGCTAAACTGGCGATGTATTAGCTTGTTGCAGGTGTGTCCATCCTGGTACTCCTGGGTTGGAAAGAGATAAGACTGTTGTGTTTGGAGGAGGGTAGAGTTTTACCAACTAACTAATACAGCTGAGAATGGAAGAACCCGACCTCAGAGGGCTGGATGCTCTGGCAATGATGTAGATGAGATACAACAAGTGCAGTGGGCTGACCATAAAGCATAACCTTTTTCTTTGAACTCTTTCATTTCTGTGGTTTCAGAGACCTTCCAGTTTGTCTCAAAGAGGCACCATGGTTTCCCATTCAGCCTCACCTTTTTTCTCAATGGGATGCAAGTGGACAGGCTGAGCTCTTGCTGTGAGTACAAACATCAGAAGCGTTCCAGGCTGGGAGGCAGACATGGATACTTTGGGTTTCTTAACGTGGAAGGAGCATCTCCTTGCTATAGGTATGGAGTCACATGCACTTTTTTTCACAGGGTCTTAGCAGCACAGTTTTTAGAGTATTTATCACTTGTTTCCTCTTTTGAAATCTTTCTGGCGTTCTACAGCTCTGTAGAACCTGGTCAGTTTCTGAGTACCCTTTGCAACCTGCATAATTAAGCTTACCCTTCAAACTCCTATGTTCAAGGATGTCATCAAAGTCAGCTGACTTTTGTGCTGCCTCTTCAAATACTCTGTGGAGTTTACATAGCAATGGACAATATTTGCATCATAGCACTTCATCTGTCAGCTTGTCAGGAAGGCATTCAGTGCTTCATCAACAGTAGAGTTTGGAGGAATAGGTGTGGAGTGGTATAAGCATGCCACCTTCATGTTTCCGGTGGAAGCGATAGGGAATATAAAGAGTGCTGTTTAGTAAGTTGTAGTTTTTGGGGTTTTCTTTGTGATTGTGATAAAAAGATTATTTATTAAACAGCTCTGCCTCTAAAGTGTAATTCTGCTGTAATACTCCTGGCTACAGAATATGGCAGTATTGAATGTTAGCCATGTTTCTGAAAACAAATCTGTGCAGAGAAGAGTTCCATTCTCTTGGGGCAGAGGTCAGTGCTGTGAGCAACAACTGTGGTTTTGTCAAGAAGCTTTAATTTTAGTATAATCTTCCTTAAACTAAAATAGGTTACATTTAGACTAGACATCAGGAGAAAATTCTTCACTCTAAGGATGGCGAGGCATTGGAATATGTTGCCAAGAGTTGTGGATGCCCCATTCCTGGAGGTGTTCAAGGCCAGGCTGGATGGGGCTTTGGCCAACCCAATCTAATGGGTGGGATCCCTACCTATGGCAGGGGGGTTGGAGTTAGAAGATCTTTAAGGTCCCTTCCAACCCAAGCCATTCTATGATTCTATGACTGAGTATCTCAAAGGTCCCTGAAAAGTACCAGGAATAATTAAAGTCTCTTCTTAGAAATTGGCACATTTACATTTTATGGCTGCAAAACTAAAAGATTTCTAGACTTCTTGATGACGGGATATTCACAGTAGTTTGTAATTCCTCTCGCGTTACAGCTGTTTACATCTAAACTTTACATATGAAAAGCATTTTGGGTGGAGGAAACGTTTTTAAGACATAGTTGTCTATGAAGAAAATAAAATTATCCACAGAGACTTAAGATTAGTTAAAGTGAAATTTCCAGTTTCAGTTTCATTCTGCCTGTAGATTTGAATCAACTTATTACATGCAACACAATGTCCTCACACTCATACGTGGTGTAGAGTTGTTCATTATGTCTGCGAGTAATGCTAAATCAGGAGTAGGAACTCTGGTCTCTTACATGTTTCTCCTAACCGTAAGAAAGGGAATTTGGCACTCCTTTTATACAAGAGGAGCAGTCTCAACAAGTCATTCAAAGTGTTTTGTTCTTCAGATGTTTGGATTACTGTTAGATAAAAAACAGAACAGAAATTTTAAATAATCCAAATTCAATACCCCTCTTCACCCACAGTTATTTGACCCAGCAGGCAATGTTATATTCATAAAACCTGTGTTACTGCTTTACTTGCTGATAATGCAGGATCTGTATCCAGCACACCTCTGACTTGGAGCTTGTCTGCCTTTCACAGTGATTGTGTCTTTTCAGATCATGCTTGGTGTAGCTTGAAATTAATGAACACTTTTGATAATTTTGACTCTAAACTGCTTATCCTTCAGTTGTCACCTTTAAGTGCAGATAGCCTTACTGTCCTTCAAGGGAGAATTGCATCTGTGTCTGTGGAGCACTTGAGGATTTTAGGGTGCTTCTCAAAGCCAGTCATTATCAGTATCGGTGTTGTCTGAGAGGTGAAGTGGAGGCAGATATGTGCCTGATCTCACAACTGGTAATGAGCCGAAGAGCTCACTGTCTACTGTTTTTCCATTGTTCACTGACAGAAAAATGTGATACTTTCCAATTCTCCTTTTTTTTTGTAGGTGCATTATTGCAATGGGTCTGGACAAAAAGCCATCCCCTCCCAAGAGAACGATGGAGGACTACGAGGAAAAGCAAGTGGGTTCCTGGAAAGATGGAGTGCACAGTGAGCCAAGTGATAGCAGTGTTGAGCAGAAATCAAGCAAAGATTTGGTGTTAGTCATCTTACCAGGTCATAAAGCAAGTGTGGAAACCATTGAAGAGAAAACGGAGACTGGACAGGAGTATAGAGGAGAAGAAAGGAAAAAACTATTCAATCATGAGACTGAAGATAGTCAGGAAGACACTGGTAAAAATGGTACAGTATTCCAAAACACAAGCAGGGGATGAAAAATAGGAGAGGGTAATTCTGGAGAAGGTATGGGACTGTGGGCCTCCAGCTCACTTGGTGGTGTCCACTCTTAGGACAGCTCATGTGTGAGAAAAATGGTGAAGATGGTGAAGTTATCAGTGGCTGATAGCTGGGAGGAACACACAGCAGCAAAATGACACCAAGATTGAGAGCCAGTTGAAATACCTCAGTCTTCTCTCTCATCCGTTGCCAGTGGCAGCAAGATGCTTTGTTCACGTAAAGCTCTTTCCAGTCCCTTCTCCATCACGCAACCCCAAGCACCATGTACCTGCCACCCACCCTAACCTCCAGCTTCCTCACTCATCTGAACATTCGTTCCCTCTGTCCCTGGCCTCCCAGCTCACCTTTCTTGCCTCCTCTGCTCTGACCCTGCTGTGATGATCATCCTTTCCCTTTGCCTAGCACTCCCATTGATAGCTGTACCTGGCTGACCTTACCCCTTTTGATTGAGCCCCACCTGGTTTCTGTTGACAGAGATTTAAAAACAAAGACCAGAGAGAGGCTGCCCTTGCTCTAAGTTTGCCCAAGGGATGTTTCATGTCGTGGACAAAGACGACATTTGTGGTATAAAAATGATGTGTAGCAGCTCCAACTTCATGCGGAGAATGTGGCATTTTCCCAGTGCCACCTAAGACTAGTCTCTCTTGTCATCAGTCTGTGTACACCTCTGTCTGCCCCTAAAGGAAGAGACAGCTAGCTCCGCCTATTCTTTCACTCACTCCTTGTTAAAATGCCTTTTTCAGAGTAAGTGTTACTCAGAGAAAGATTTTCATTTTTACTTCCTAATCCTATTTTTACTTTCATAATTCTGCAGTGCTACTGCACAGCTTCCTTGTTAGTCCTAGTGGAGATGCTTTTGTGATTAATCAAGCCTTTTTTCTTCCAGGGTGGTAGGCATCTTTCTGACAGTTACCTAAAGAGGCCTTTTTTCCAACAATGCAGTTGGAAACTCAATTGATTTTTAATACAGAAAATAAATATACTTATTCCCTTAATCTGTGGTGTCTGGGTAATTGTTTATTTGCTTAATTGCTTCTGAATCAGATAATTGTCACTTCTGCCCATGGCATTCTGTCACTTCAGGACCTTAAAAGTACTGATGGAAAGAAAAAAGAAGTGAGCAATTATGGTGAAAGGTGAGAAATTATGGCCAAGAGGGACACCTGGTGTGTCAGTAGTGACAGTTCTCCATCACGATGTAGGCGTGTTGCTTCTCTGCAGCATGTGCAGTGAGCTAGTGGTAGCAGTGGAATTACTGAATTTTAAATGGAAATCACAGACATCACTATTCTTTCTGGTGACTGGGATTTAAAATAGTGCACTCCTGGCTGGAAAGGAAAGGATGCTTTAATGCATATGCATGAAGACAGCTTTTACCTACAGAGCTGAGCAAAGTTATCTATCTTATGTTACATGTCAGGCTAGTAGCCTGGGAAGAAATCCAGACCCTGCTGATGTAAAAATAGTAATTCTGCTGTAAGCATCATTTGTACTAGGATTTCATCTGGGAACTAAATGAGCAAACTAGAATAGCGTGATAGCAGAATATTCCTCTGCAGCACCCTTTGCCTGGATTTAATTAATTAACTCAGGTTGTAAGGCAATTCTTTGTTAATTAGCTGTGTCATTTATCTTACTTTGTGCTACCATATATTACCTTTCTCCACTTTTTTCTATTGCTTCTATTTTTTTCTCATTGCAATGTGTTTTTCTGCTGTAATAAGAGAGTGTCTTGCATTTTATTTGAGTTTGCCTAACTCTTAATTCTTGTAGTCCTCTCAATGGCTAATGATTTTTTTTATTTTATTTTTAATGTATTAATCATACTTTGCACATCATTCAGTAGCTTTATTGCATTTGTCCTACTCTATCTATGAAGACTGTGATGCTTTTTTACGATAATGTGCTCTTACTATTCCTGTCTGTGGTTTTAGAGACTCTCATGGGTTTTACGAGTGAACAAATGAAAAGGGAAAAGGAAATTAATGAAGTTAACCTCTGTCTGCTGAAAAAGAACTTTAGTAGTTTGAATTCCATTTCCTGTCTCACAGTATGATTCTTTTATTTTAGACTATGATGAAGATTTTGAAGCAGAAGAAGAAGTTAATGAAGAAGGACAGACTAGTGATCAAAGAAATGGAATGTCAAAGTCATCTCCACATGATGAAAAACATAATTTAGACTATGAGAAGGAGAGTGAAAACTCATCACAGAAGGCACTGCAGGCCTCTGTCAGTGAGAGAGATGAAAGTGATGGATATTCTGACAGTGACTTGGAGGATGACAAACAAGGTTAGTTTTTTTATAATGAGGCTTAGAGAAGTCAACCTGATGCATGTTTTACATGTTGTGCATGTCCAGTAATGTGTGTTGAGTCTGCATAGAAAAGATCATGTAGTGCCTACTGAACTGGTAAAAGATAGCTATCTTACCTGTGTTCTTATCAATTCCACCAACTGTCACGGAAAAAAAGCTAACCCTATGGGGCAATGTAAGCATGTGCCAGCTCACAGTAGACATGGCTGAACTGTTTAGTTGCAGAAATGGAGATGGTGCCAGTCAGCACCGTTAGAGATTAGTGGCTCTAAATACTTGGGACAGATAAGCACTTAATGGTCATAGCTTCATGGATGCTGTTTACCACTTACACTTCCTGGGGATGTGCACTTTTATCTGAGAAGTCACCAGGAAACCTGACAAAACACCTTGCATTTCAGAACTGCTGTCTTTAATGACATAAATTCTGAATAAACCTCAGTTTTATACTCTGCTAGATCTCTGGTTCTGCTTCCCCACTGTGTTTTCCCACCACTGTAAATCACTGGAGTCAACGGTGGTCCCTTGTAGGTAGTAGGCCTAAATGGCTTTTTCTTCCTTGAGTTTGACTAATCTCTTCTTGAATCCATGTGAACTTTGGACACTGGACACTATTAGAGCAATAATCTCTACTGTTTGGTTAAATGTTATTGAAGAATTATCACTGCTTTTTTTTCCCTGCAAATTTTCCATTTATGAATTTCAAATGATGTTCCATGTATGTTTTATTAAAGGATACAGTGAGCTTCACTTCCTATTCAACTTGAGTGTTTTATGTATGATTTTGGATATCTTTATGATATTCACTGAGATAATTTACCATCTCTGAAGGTCTTCAAGAAACATGTAGATTTAGAAAGTAGTAGCATGGTTTAGTGGTGGACTTTAGTACTAGTTTAAAGGTTGGACTAGATGATCTTAGGTCTTTTCCAACCTGAATTGATTCTATGATTCTGTAACAGCAGTGCACTGAAGGACTGCTGCTATTGTTGAAATCTTTTATCAAACAGAGCTCAAGAAACTATTCTAAAACTCATCTTAAGCATATTTACAGGGGCTTTTGAAAGTGTATTTTTTGTGACTGATGGAGCTACTGAGGTTCATTTCCATTATCAGAAAAAAAATATGTTAAATGGCTTTGATTTTAACACTGATACATTTGGGCAATGCTCTCCTATTACCGTTATTGGAGTTTTGTCACAATATCTTCAGATGGTTTAATTCAGAGGTTGATATCAGATGAGTATCTGTCTGTGGCCAATGAATGCAAATGTCTTAGTGACAAATACTAAAATAAAATTGTGTTTTCTATTTCTAGATAGGAGGTCTGCACATTCTCTCTCATCCACCAGTGCTCAGTATAGCTGTGGAGATGACTCTGATGTTGAAAAGATGGTAGAAAATGTTAAGGGCAAAGAGGAGTATGATATCAAAAAGGCATCTGATAACACAGCACATGCACAATACGGAAATGAGAATGGGGAAAATAAACTGTTCAAAACAGAGGCCAATCTGGAAACTTTTACACTGGAAAAGGAAAGCATACATGAAGCAGAAAAGACAAAACCGGAAGATCGACGAGCAGGGGAAGATACTGAAATTTTTCATGAAAACATAATGGCAATACAGCATCAAAGTCCTGAAGTTAATTGGGAACTCAGACAGGCTGGGGCAGTAGAAAGTAACATAGAGGAAGATGGGGAGAAGAATGCAAGTAACAAGAGAGACAATGGGGAGAAAGATGTTCTAGTGCCTTTGGAAAATAATATGATGGAAGTGGAGAATAGAAATGAAGAATTTCCTCAGAGTGACGAAGGAGGTGGTGAGTACAGTCCCCCTGCAGAACTGTGATGTGATCTGTGAATGCAACTGTTGCTGTATTTGCCTTTATACTAAGTCATGGTGCAGCAAGGGGAATGCAGTTGCTGGACTATTTTCGAGCTACTGAAATACTCTCTATATATTGCTGTGAGCTAAATAACCAGAATGTAACCTCATTTTTTTTGTGTCTTTTCTAATGTTTCCAGTGTGAGGCTTTGGCTATTCTGTTTTTACTTCACAAGTTAGGCTTCACATATCATGAAATTACTATAAAATCCGAACATAATTCATTACTTAGAATCAGTGTGCCAGACTGGGGAATTCTCTTTATAATGTGGAAATACTAGATTCAAAAAGAACACCAAAAAAATGCTATGTGAATCATGGTGGAGCAGATGAGGATCAAAACTACATCAGTAGTTCCATAGTTGTTTTGCTTCACTCTGTCATGGATTTGTTGACAAGGAGCAGATCTGTTAGTTGTGTGACACCTTAATTTTCTGATAAAATGAGCATCTTGTCGTTTCAACTTTACCTTTATAGATAATGGGCATGTAAAAGAGGGTTAGCCATATAAGCAATGTCTGCATTATTATATTTGAGGAAGGGGAAAAATATAAGCCCTTGCTTTACAATGTCATTTAGGTTATGGGGGAACTCGTTCTCAGTCCATTCTTGGGCTTCTGTTTTTTTCACATGAACTTCTCCATGGGGCTGGTCATTCTCATTAGCTTTCCAGCCTGTGTTTGCATGAGATTGATAGGACACTGTTTCTGTTTTGCCCTGATGAGACCAACTGTGCTCTGCTCCTGACAGGATTTCTCCAAAACAATGCTGTCATTAACAGTGCAGAAATAAATTATCACAGTAATTCATATACGATGAAGGAAGCAAGTGGTGCAAAATGCTCCCTTAGAGTGAGTCTGTGCAAGTCATAAACAGTGGCGTGACAAGATCTCTCAGAAGTATGGAAATGCCTGGGTTGGGCTCCTGCTGTGCATCTTCTGATCTTGCTGTGCTCTTTGTGACAAGGAGATATTGCTGTTCCTATGAGAGGGTTCTTGTGATCAGTATTTCTCATCCTTCCCTGGGCTCTGTGTTTTGATAGACTGTCCGTTTCTCTTTTGTCAAGTATTACATAGGCAGAAAACTGGAAAGAATTTGAACTTCCAGGTAGTCAGACGTCAGGCCCATAACCAGGTCAAAGCAAAACACTGTGCACAATAGCTAGCAAAGCGTTTGGTATTTCATTGAGTCTGAAGGAAGTGTTGCCTGGACATCAGCCTGAGCCAGCAAAGGGATGTCCTGGAGTGGAAAGCTTCTTATCTTCTCTTCAGCACTGGAACGGCAGAATGAATCAAACAGGCTGTGCACTATTGCTCAAAGACCTCTGTCAGGATCTTGGGTCCCAGGAGCAACCGTATAAGTGATCTCCTGTGAACTTCCCTGACCATCTTTCATGGTTCCTTGCTAAGCGGATCGTAGTGATTCACCTAGATGTGATGTCAAAGCAGCAGTGAAGCCATCAGTACTTTTTAGGACCTGTGGTGCAGGCAAAAAGGCCTTCATGCTGAGCAAGTGCTTTCTGTAATGTTAACTGAAATGGTCTTTTAAAAATGTTCTTGTGCTTCTCTTCAGAGCTGTGTGGGTGCAGGTTTCTGATTGGGAAGAAAGGATAGGTGTAAGCAGGAAGTGGGAGAAACCACGGGAGGAAGGAGAAGAAAAAATGAAAACAAAAATGAAAAAAGAAGAAAAGTAACATGTGGCCAAGTAGAAAGATAGAATCAACAGCGTAGGAAAACAAACAAACAAAGAAAAACAAACAAAAATCATAGGAAAAAAGTGAGAGATCACAGGGTGTGCACTGGCAAGGGAGAAACAAGAACTTGGGAAGAGAAGAATGCAAGTTTGTGGCAAGGAAGACTGTGGGAATAAGATCTCTCCCACTCCTTGCGGAACTTTTCATTGATTCTGATTCTGAAGCAGCAGGCAGATTAAATTCCATATACACAGCTACGTGTATAAAAAATCAGGTGCTTTTTCTCCAGTCTCAGAAGAACTGATAACTATTTTTCTTAATACATTGCTGGAGGGAACATTCAGTTAAATGCAATTACACGTGCCTTGAATACATGACACCTAGAAGAGACAGCAATTCTTGGAAGACCTCTACAAATAAATGTGTTGAGGCAAGACAGTATTTCCATGGGTTAAATATGTTCTTAAATAGGGACAGATGCATCCTCCAGAGCAGATTCTGGAAGGCTATTTGTCACTCCATGGCAGAGGCAGGTAGACAATTTGAATGAGACTAGCTGCTAGGTCGGTCAGTCTTATTGTACTTATTTTTAAGCAACCCATTCTTTTCTAGCAGACCTCCTAGTAGCAGAAGTGCCCAACAGATCAGCCCAGAGGCACGTTTCTCATGGTAGTTTGTGTCTCACAGTGGCAAGAGAAGATGCTGTTCACAAGGACACGAGAGGCTCTGTTTTCTGTATTTCAGTCATTTCACAGCTCTCCTGTACTCAGATCTGGTGTACAATAGCTATTAGAAAAAAATGCCTGCCTATGCCTTTTTGTGTCCATTTATGGATCTGATGCCCATGAGTTTGTCTAGTCATTAAATATGACTGATTGACAACTAATTAAGAAAGACCTATGTATGTGCACACACATATACACATGTGTATATATATAAAAGAAGAATTTTAAATATACAGGGCAGGAAACTAGTAGTACATATAAGCAATACACCTGGTGCAAGGTGCTTTTGCAGGAAGGCATGATTTCTCATATTGCAACACGCAATATGGAGTTATTAATTTTGAAGTGTGGTCTAGTGTTCAGGTGATGCATGGTCTGCTGGGAGGAATCAGCTTTCTGTGCTCTCTCCTCTCCTTTCATGGTCTCCATTCTCTCTCTGTAAAATTTCTTCTCAGCCTGTCCTTTATTCTGGCTCCTTTACTGTCTGCAGCTGCTTGAGCTGCCTTGTGCACCTTCCGCGCTCCTGTGCAGCTGACCTACCTAGTGAGTGATCACGTCCAGCTCTGAAGGGCAGGAAGGGATGGGGGCAGAGGGGGGTAAGCAAGGCCAGTGGAAGGGTTGTGGGAAACCAGACATGGGCTCCAGTCCTGCTGGCAGAGATGAGAGACAAATATTTTCTTCTCGGCCTGTTGGTCACCTGGAGTGCTCTTTGGCTGCTGTTCCAGAGATGGGGTTTTGTTGCATGGGTGCTTGCCCAAGCAGACAGCAAAAAGCAATGATTTTGGAGTGCAGCAGTTGTGCAAGAACATCAAATGAGTCAAACAGCGTGAGACGATTTGGGGCAAGAGAGCCTTTGCCCAGTTTGCAAAAGGGTAGCTTGGGGAGGACGTTGCTCCTTGCTCTCTTCTCTGGCACAAAACCTCCCATTTTCTAAATAAGAGCCTGCTGTGTTTGTGCAAAACATGGGTACAGCAGCGCAGCCTGCTGGAGGTGCCTGCCCAGGGACACGTCCTGGAGCACCAAATTCAATGAGGAACGTTGCCATTAAATTCCCAGGGTGTAGGAAGAGGCCCTGTATTATTCCCCAGGTATAATTACAGAACGCATGGGAAGCAATTACTTTGCACGACCAGCTATGTTCTTCTTCCCATGTATGCATATTTTATATGAGCAGTTTACCACCTGTTTCTGAATTTTGAGTGTTATTGTCAAGCTTGCAACTATTTTGTGTACACACACAAGCTCTCTGCTAGGCAGGTGAGGGGGGGAGAAAGGAGTAGGAAAGGGCAGGCAGAACTGTCAGAACTGAAAGCCAGTCATGCATCAACATTTTTGCTTAAATTTATCACGCCAGATGCCAGAATGGCAGCACCAGAAACCTAGTCAGAGCACAAGTGCATGATAAGAAGCAGCATGGCAAGTCTCTTTCTTGCCACCATGCTGGTATCCCTTCATTACTTGGGAGAAATAACGTTTTTAACCCTGTAAACCAGCCTTAACATTAACTCAGCTCTCAGTAAAACTACTGTTTCAATTGTGTCTTACTAGCACCAGATGGAGCTTTCTTGGCAGAAGGAACAAGAGCACGTGATGTGCAGAAGGCAGCAGAACAAGAGGCACGAGGAGGGCAGGTGGCAGGGCAGAGACGAGCACCGGCGGAGGAAGGCCGTGTAGCTGAGCGGGGAGATACGCACACTGACGAGGCAGGACGGGAAGCGGCCCGGGCGGGAGATGTGCTGCCCGAGGGAGAGGCGGTGGCCATGGTGCCGGCGGGTCAGCCACCTGTGGCAGGACTGGCACCTGCCGGGGGGGGCATGGCAGAAGGAGATGCCAAGGAAAAGGAGCCAGGGAAGGGAGTGCCTGGAGCAGAAGTGGCAGCTGGGGGGCAGAAAGCTGCGACGAGGGTGATGGAGAGTGCGGGAGCACTGCAGGAGCTAGGGAGCGAGGGAGAGGAACCGGCAGGCGTGGGGGGGCCGGCGGGCAGGGAGGCAGACGGGGCAGTGTCTGGGAGCGGTGAGGGAGCCGGGGAGCTCTCTGGAGGAGGGGAGGCCATGGAGAAGGCCTCTGGGGTGGAGAAGGCAGGGGGGATGGCAGAGCCTCTGTTGAAGGAGGCAGTGGGTGACACCATGTCTGAGGCAGAGGAGGCTGTGGAGGAGGGACGTTTTGCAGGGAAGGGCATTGTGGAGGATGCTGTATGTGAGGGAGAGGAGGCTGTGGAGGATGCAAACTTGGTAGAAGAAGAGATTACAGGAGTGGCTGGCCTTGAAGGAGCGGAGGCTGTAGAAGAAGCTATTTCTGAAGGGGAGGAGGCTGTGGAGAAACCTGGGGCTCTCAGGGAAACATTAGGGGATAACAAAGTTTGCACAGGCAGGGAAGAACTAAAGCCAAATGAGTTTTCCCAACTGAAAGCGTCGGGGGAAGAGAAGGCAGAGATGAAGGATGCTGCCAAAGGAACAGCAACATTTGAGACTGACAGACCACCAGAAGTGGAAGAGAGCTCTGTCCCAGGAGCAGAGGAGGTGGTGGAGGAGTCTGTGGATGCAGGCAGGGGTCCAGTGTTACAAGTAGCATCTGGATTAGGGGCTCTGGTGGAGGCTGGAAGGGATCCCGCAAGTGAAGGGTCATCTCCGTTGGAGCAGACAGCAACAGCAGAAGACGAGGAGGGTTTAGTAGAAGCACTTTTGACTGGAAACCCATCTTTGGGCAGCGAAGCAAAGCCAGATGGAGCAATGGAAGAAGAACTTGATGGGCTAGTGATGGGAGTATCTGCAGAGAAAGCCGGAGCTGAGTTGGGAGGTGGAAGGGTCATGGGGGGAGTGGCAGGTCCACAGGAGCTGGAAGCTGCAGAGCCGGGGTTGCTGGAGTGTGCTACAGATCGGGATAGGATAGTGCTGGGAGCGGGGAGAGCTCCTGGCGAGGAGGTGGTGGAGGAACCAGCGCTGCCCACAGAGGGGCTGTGCGGGAGCACAGCTGGGGAGGCAGCTGGCCCTGCAGTGGGGAAGGCAGGGAACGGGGAGGGACCGGAGCCGGTGGGGGGAGCGGCGGGGCTGGAGGCGGCGGCGGTGGCTGGGGACGACCGGATGGGTGACGAGGTGGGGGCGTGGGAGAGGGGGACAGGAGCAGGGGGACAGAGCAGGATGGGGGTGGCAGTGGCAGAGGGTCCAGCAGCCCAGGGAGGGACAGTGCAGGCGGGAGCACAAATTGAAGGGAAACAGTCTGGCCTCAGTGAAAGTGCCCAGAAGAGAAAGGCCGAGGGTGTCTTGGAAGACGCACAGGGTGACTCTGGGGCGCAGGAGCAGAGGAAGGAAAGTCCTGTGAGAGGAAGCCCAGATGCGGGAGCTGCTGCCACGAATGGGAGCTGCCGTGAGGTGAGTCCTGCCTGGGCCTGCTGCTGGCACGTTCCTCTTCGCGTCCCCAGGCTCGTGGCTGTTGGGAGCAGAGGATGTCTCATATTCTCACTGCTGCTTTCTTATGCTCCCCTTAAGAATCTGCCACTGGTAGCTGGGGTACAGGATGACAAATCCTTCTGCGTGGCAGCTTCTGCGTGCTTACCTGTTCCTGAAGCCCTGTTGCATGTACCTTCACCATGGTGCTAAAGCTTGCAGTCCCGTGTCCTCTCGGCCCTCCAGCCATGCCCAGTGCCCTGTGCTCCTGGCTCCCAGCAGCACTGCTCCTGCTCCCAGTGCTGCTGTCGATGTGGAGTGGCCTCAGTGTCACCACTGCTGCTGTCACTGCCTGTGAGCTCTGTGCTGCAGGGCAGCAGCAGCAGCTGGCTTCTCCGGTTGCTCTGGCATCTAACTGCAGGAAGTGTCTTACAGTGGTATCTCCGTACCTCAGTTTAGCCTATTTTCTGTAAAGCTAACATTTTTCTCGTCATTTCCTAGGATGTTGCAAACCTGGATGCAGCTGTCACGCCCTCCATAGGGCCCCAGGACAAGGAAGAAACTGTCCTCTAAGCTTTTTCTGCAGCTTCTTCAGTGCTGTTTTCTGCAACAATTACACATCTACTAGATTTGTGCCCTTCAGGATACTCCTTTATTTTACTTTGCGAGTACAACTGTCTCACATTCTCCTACAGCAGCTTCTCAGTGTGCAGCGGACAGCTCAAATTAGCAAGTGCATGCCAGCCCGGGGAACAGCACTCCTTCGTAGTTATGAAGACCACAATCACAAGGATTGTTCCACAGCTGCCACGCTTGCTATTTCCAAAACCCAGAGAAATATTTCAGTGGGGAACTTCCCATCCTCCCCAGACACCCCTTGCTTCTGCTGGCTGATAGGAGTGACAGCTAAGGATAGGTGCTCTGTGTGTGTTACTGTAGGACTACAAATGTATGTCTATGTGCTTGACTGTATCTCCTCTCTGTGCATTTTTCTGAGAGTTATTTGGCTTTTTAAACTGTAAACTCTTCACTGTGAGATGGGGTTGCGTCTTCATTGGCGTGCGCAGGGCACTTGAGCACATCGGTGGTTTGATCTGGTGAGGGGCACCGCGGTGTTGCAGCAGGAGTGGGAAGCGGCCCTGTCACGGGGAGCAGCAGCCGCCAGGGGTTGGCTGCTGGGGAGTGCTTGCCATGCAGAGCCAGGCCACACTTCAGTGCATTCTCAGAACTTTGAAAAGATGTTGGGAAATGTTAAATCAGAGCAGTTGTAACTCATTTACAATGTAAATGAGGAAAGCCTGAGCCTTTGCTTTTACTGGTGTTAGGTGTAACTCCCCAGGCCCATGCAGTCTGTGGTGGAACTGCTGCTGGTCCCGTGGCAGCGTGTGGTTCAGAATAAGGGCGTTTCAACCCCAGGCTGGCTATGGGTCTCTGCTGCCCATCCCCTTTTCAGCTCCCCCACCTCTGGAGGGACCCTGAGGTCCTGCCCGCCAGGCGCAGGGGCGGTAACAATAGTGGCACGTGGCTGTAGCTGGGTTTTCAGATCAGGGATGGAACTGGAACAAGCAGGATTTTGACAGGTTTGTTACTCTTAATTATTTAAGATCAATACACATTTAAACACATGCAAATTTAAATGCAATCAATTCATTTTTGTTTCCTCTGTACTAAAGACGGTTGCATTTGTATTTTTAATCTGGATACCAGGAAGTATTTTGAAAGAAGAAAGCAGACAAAGAAGACTCATAGCTTTACTGTCATCAGCAGCTTAAACAAAGCATTGCATTAAGTGATCCTTTGTGGTGCAGTGGAAATGCCTATTCTGTGCAAGATAGGCAATATTTGCTTACAAAGCGTGTGTTCGACTTTTGAGAACTCAGCAATGGTCCTTTCCTTTTAACCAGGGAGTGTCCATAAAATCAGTATTGGCTTATTCTTTGGACCAAGACATTTCCGGTGTTGCTCAACATAAAAAACTACAGTAAATAGATAACCTGTGTTTACATACTCTACAGTTGAATACACCTGGTATACGAAGTGTTCGGAGTTTAAATTAATGCTAATGACCTTCTCCAGAGTTTTTTTTCTCTACATATTTGCACATCTGCATATTTACTTGGGTCTATTAAAAAAACAAACAAACAAAAAACCAACCATGATGTATCAGTCTGTGTAGTTCATTGAATTTTTGCAAGTGATCGAATTGTAAGAATAATACTTGGCAATCAAGTAGGGCCTTGTCTTCAGTAGTTATCTCTGCTTTCTAACTGAATGACTAAGTAATGTTGGGTTGAGCGTTTGTGCTACTAAAACCGGATCATACAGATTTGTATGAAAAGCCAATGGATGCGGCTTGTGGTCATGACCAGACCAAAGTGTTTTACGAATGCACATGCATACACACAGGTTGCTCAAGTGTTAGGGGTGGACAAAGGTGAAAGAGGGGAGTGCAGGGATTTGCCTTAGCAGTGATTCCCTGGAAGGTTCAGGATTACAGCCAAGGCTGTACTCAGGCAAGTCACGAACCAAACAACTGTCTTGTTTGACATTTATCTGCTTTACTGAGCACAGGATGAAAATGGGAAAGGTAAGAGATTTGTGTGTCGTAGGTAAGTACCAGAGTGATCAGCAAAGCATCTCAAAATGCTGTTAAATACTCTCACTCTGCAAAACAAGAGCACAGGGAACGGGAACTGGAGTCCCCATTGCAGCACTGACTCCGCGTTGGGGCAAGGGAGCCCTGTGTGGCTCTGCCCGAGGCAGGGGTCTCTCCAGCTTCAGCTGCGGGGCAGCGTCCCTGCCCCAGCGCGTCCTTGTCTTTTCTGTGGCTGCTGAATGGCAGCAGGTGAGGCAGTGGCAGGATCCCTGCCCCACAGTGTTGTGCATGCGGCCACCCCAGCAGGGGACTCCTCCTGGAGCAGCTTCTTGCCAGCCTCCAGCCTCTGCTCCTGGCACTTCAGCCATGAGAGCACCTTTTTTTTTTTTTTCCTTATGGGTGGAATCTTCCTTTAAAGATACCTGACATTCGGAGCACTCTGGAGATGATTAAGTGGTGGTGTGAGTTTGCGGTAGCAGATATAACTAGATCCATTCCAACCTTTTAGAAAAGAAGGCAAGAGTTGGTCACTAAGAGGCACCTGAACTCCCAAGACACTCCTTGGCTGCAGAAGATCTGGGTCATCAGGGAAATCCCAAAAGAGTAAGGCAGCAGTGACTGTAAGTGACAGGAAAACTGATAATACATTATTTAAAATACTTAAATATTTATAAATGGTTCTTGTGTGTATAATTTTAACAATTAGGGAAATGAGTCCTGTGGTTAGGAACATGCTGGCTCTCAGAGTTTCTTGTATTGCTCTAAAAAAACAACCAAGCTCCCAATATTCTGGTTTTACAGACTGATAGAAGATTTTTCCCTAGGTGAAACAAAACAAATGGAAAAAACACTTGTAATCCTCACTAAGTGAAACTTTCCCCATTTTTATTGCTTCAGGATTATGAAACTAACAGCATGCAAGACATGAGTCAGCAGAGCCTATTACTAATTTATAGACCGTGTCTGTCACACTGCACAATGCCTTATCACGGAGCTCAGTTCAGACACTGTAGTCATAAGAACCCAACATGCTGAGTAATATCCACAGAGCAACATGCAGTAATCTTGAACCCACATTTCTACCCACCTAACATGACAGTTGTGTATTCAAATGCAATTAAGGAATAATATTATAGCAGTGTTGCTTGCAGCAAAATTTTGCTATTTTCAAAAGAGATTCCAGAAAAATAACAGCATAATTTTAACTGTGTAATTGCTTCTAGAAGAAGAGTTCAAGTTGTCTTGCCCTTCCCCATTTTTTTTTTTAAACTCCCAGTGAGAAATTTGTTGCAAACCCGGTCCTGGCAGGCACACTCGGCATGCATTAGATGGCACTTTGCCTCGGAACTGCTTTGAGTGAAAAATGGAGCTCTGTTCTGCTTTAGGATTATCACACTTGTGGGACAACGATTTTACCTGTCTGCAGTAAACATAGGTGGTTTGGGATTTGATTTGCGTGTTACCCTTCTGGTGAAAAGTTTATTTTGAAGTTCCCATGTTGCTTTTTTGTTACCAAATGACCGAACTAAAGCATGTACTTTTTAAGAGGAAAAAAAAAAAAGGAACTCGAACCAAAACAAGGAAGCAGATGAGAAGTGAGAAATGTCTGGAAGAGTACAGTTATGATGGCTACCCAAGTACCTCATTATTCTCAGAGAGCAGGAAAGCAACTGCAGATCAGGGCTCAGAAAAGATGTAGTGGGGCTGCTGTGCTGGCAAGCTGTGTGAGCCTGAGGTACTGAGAATGAGGGACAGGGTGCTTTTGTGACTGGGGGGAGCTCAAAAAAGAGACAATCTTGTTCAGGAGCTGGGAGCTGGAGCTTGCCCTGGCACGGTGGCAGGAGGGACAGGCTGCTTCTCGTGGTGGCGAGGAGGGCTGGGGCTCCGGGGCAGCTGCTGGTCAGGGGGTGCAGACCCAGGTAACAATGACTTACTTGCAGCAGAGCTTTGAAGCTATAACAGACACACCTTTACTTTCACCTCTTCAGATTTTTAATGCTCAGCCTGGAAGTGCAGGCATTCACTTTGTTAAAGGGTAGATGCACACCACCAAACGAAAAAGCCCCTCAAGGTCAGCAGAAAAAGATGCTAGCACATAACATGATAGGGACATTCATTGTCAGCAAATAAAGGGTTCAGTTTAGGGACCGTCAATATAGCACGCGATGCCTGGGAGTTGGGCTGATCTGGTAAGAACAGTTGCTGCCGGTTTTTGGTGACTTTCTGCAGGAAGGCGGTCCATGCTGTCAGCTGCTTTCTTCAAAGCTACCGCTGCTGCTGCAGGAATGAAATCTCATGGTACTCATGGGATCCGACACGTAACCTGCAAGATGCAGAGGGAAGTTCATGTGCGTCATGACACAGAAGCGATTCTCTCCTACCTTCCCCTGCAGTGACAATGTCAACAAAATAACGTGCGTATCATTTTGAGATAAATAGGCACCGATCACACATACCTTTTTGCTGTCTGCAAGTCACCATTCAATATCATCTACTGAGGAGAAATTTAAATGGGAAGTAAACAGACCCAACCATTCATGGAATGAATGCAATGTAGGCAAACACAAAGAAACTTTGGTGACTAACATAAAAGAAATACATAAAATCTGACATAAAATCTCAGTGTTTTAATAACATTTGGCATTAAAAATATATATTTTTTTGTCCTTTCAACTAGAGCTTAGGAGAGCTCAAAATCAGCATTCTGACAAATGTTTTTAAAATATTTTAACTTTTTTAATTCTTGACACTACAAAATGGACATCAACTGCTCTTGACAGTGCTGTGTTTCCAATGAGCTTTCCAATAATAAGAAACCATTTCTCCCTTTCCACTGTCATTGTCAGCTGCTCCCACTCTCCTTGTTTTACTGTACAAACATAAAAATAAATCCCAGGAGTTGGACTTGATGATCCTTATGGGTCCCTTCCAACTCGGGATATTCTATGATTCTATGTAGTCATCTCAAATTTCCTGATAACAATGCATCATACAGCCCTCTCAGATGCTCAGGGAACAAAGAAAGCTAGTGCACAAAAACTTTCTGGGGTGTAGGGGCTGAGAGAGAATTAGAAAACATTGTTCATGCTCCTCCATGCCAAATTCCTACTGCCAAACAGAAAATATACACAGCTGCATAAAATTAAGACTCTGGTAACTAAAACTGCAGTGACCATTACATCCCCAAGCTGTAATCCATAACCAACCTTGGTTTATCTTCTAATCGTGGCATGCTGTGTTTTGAAAGCTGGATGACAAAGTGTATCCGTAAGGAATTCTTACGCATGTTCTAAATATGCAATCTGAAGCCTGTGACTGTTTTCATGCATGCTGGATGTGCCCCGGATGCTGGGAGGTGAAGGAGGCATGTGCCTTCATTGAAGCATTGAAGTTAAAGCCATCGTGCTTCACAAAGTGGTGGTCTGTGAAGGGGCACATTACAAGAGCATGATGTACTTTTAACGGCATCTTTGGTCATGGTGACGGCACTTTGCACTCTGATGGGGTTCTCTGATCATGCTGGGTGGAAGACTGTCCACATGCTTCGCCATCAGTTTCTTTGACTTTACTACTTCCACACAATGGGGAACATTTGCTTTACTAAATGCTTTCATGTTTCCAAACCCCTCAATCACAACCGGTGTTTTTGTGTTTGTTTGTTTTTGTTTGTTTATTATTATTTTTTTCTTTTCTTGCTGTGCCTGTGAGTTTTGTACCACCCAGGAACAAGCTTACTGGGTTGCTTGGCTTGCCTTACTCCCATGGGTTTCTTCTTGTCTGCCCTATGTGTCTCCTCTCGGCTGGATGGTACCATTTCCAAGGGCCAGGGATGGCACTATGCTGCTCCACAGCGTTGGCTTGTGCAGCCACACAGCTGTTCAGGGAATGCACGCATTTCCTTGTGCTGCAGGAAAGCTGCTGTGCTGCAAGCCTTGTTAAGACCATCTTTGCTGTTGGGAAACTTTGGTGGTTGTTGCTGCAATGTCAGTAGCTTGTCTGCCTGTGTCTGTGCTGCGATGAGCAAGGATAAGCAAAGCTAAAGTTAAACTTTCTGTTTACGCTAATCTTAAACTTTAGAGGATATACAGTTCTCTTTGGCCATTGTGTATCTATCTCATGTGATTTTTCTCCTTTCAATGTACTTTTTAATTCACAATTTGTGACACTTCCCACGAAGAGCAGGTCCTTTGCTTTCACTGAAGAGGTCATGGCTGTGTTTATTTGTAAAATTCCTGTTTTCAAACACATTCAGTGAAGAAAATTGTTCACTATGACAAGGGCTCTTGCAGGAATGGGAGCAGGGTGCTTTTAGGGCTTTTACTAAGAAAGAAAAAGAGTGAATGAATTCTTTATTGCTTACAGCCTGCAAGTGCAAATGAGGATAATGGAAAACATTATGCAAAAAGCAAATGAAAAGAAAAAAGATCAAAATGGCGATGAATAAGGAGAGACAACAGTGAAATTGGTTTATGTGCCATAAATAAAGAGTGCAAATATTTGCAAGCATTAGACCAAGCACTCTAATAAAAAAAAGGTATCAGGGCTTTCTGTTTTCTGGTGTGCTGCTGTGCATTGCAATGGCTTGATTACTCTACCAGGATCTTGAAGGCTGGGGTGCAGTCTGAGAGAGTGGTGACTGGGGTGCAGCATGTTATGGAGGGCCTCCAGAGCAGCTGGTTTTGGTGCTTTGTAACAGGGGATGGTGATTCTGATGGTCCTCAAGATACTTCTCCTGGTGACACCACAGGACTGAACTTTGAGCTGCATAAACCTGATGAAATGAAGTATATGGCATGGAGTTTTCCAGTCCTGTTGTGTCTATCAGCCAGGATCTTGATGTTCCTCTGTACCTCTCTGGCTTTTTCCACTGTTACCTGAGTTACTGCAGGGTTCAGCTTGGCCAGCTCTTGGCTCAAGAAGGTTGTAATCAAGCTGTGCTGCACCATGGTCCTGGTGTACAGACCAGCAACATGGAGGTCTGGCTGGGGAATACCTCCCTTCCCACTTGCATACTTTTGTTCTCTTCTGTGGAAACTAAAATTCAAGAACAGGAATATTTGAAAATAAATCTTGAGGTTTCATGTGTGGAGTCTGAAATCACACCTTAATTCCACAGTTTAAATGAAGCCATGGACAGTCTCTTTTTTGACCAGCCCTTAATTCCCTTTTGTCCTTTTCTAGTGCAGACTTGAGAGACCCTCTCCAGTCCTTCCTGGATGGTCTTACTCTAGGAGTTCACTGAACAGTCCCTGTTTTGTTCCTGGCTTCTTCCTCCTCAAATTTTTCAGCTTCTGGGTGAATGATAAAAACTGTGCCCGGAGGAACTGCTTTGTGCAGATGTGGAATATGGATACAACAAGAAAAGTAGTAACGTTTTTGTTCTTTTTTCAGTTTCAAAGGTCATTAGCTCACTGCTTGTTATGGCATCAGCACTGCTCTTAGCACCGTACTCAGTAAATATTTATATGACCATTTTTTTTCTTTTTCTCATTCAATGTGCTCAGTTCAGAGGAGGGGAGGTAGTGCAACAGACACACTGAAGCCAGTGAAAAACAACAAAGATAACAAATAGGATGTATATATGCTTCAGGCAGAATGAAACACTAAATTCTTTTGTTGCTAAAATGTGTTGGAAAGTAGCAGAAAAGTGGCAACAGATGACAGGAAAGGGGTGAGGGTGTCTCAGGAGAGGGGACAGCTTAGCTGGCAGCAGCAAACTCTGAATGAGGACAGCAGCATCATAAAACCAATGGATCCTCTCAACACAGTTGTGATTCAAACATAGAGAAAAGCATATGTTTGCTCATACATACTCAGTAGGTATGCCTGGGAGAAACAAAGACTTTACATCAAACATAGCACATAACACCCCCTGATCCTAGCAAACACCTTCCTGGTGGGAACTCCTGGCTGTCAGAGACCACAGTGTACGAGCGTCCTCAGAAGTCTGTGTTGTCTTCAAAGTCCAGCTCTGCTTCTTGGCACTGAAGATATTGCTGTCATTCTCCACCATGTCAGCTTCATGGCTCCCACCACTTCTGTTTGTCTCCTTTGTCAGTCACATGCCAAAATCTGATACAAGCATTTGTAAAAAAAATTCTCTACCCAGTTTTCAAAACCAATAGCTGGCATGGGCAGTGCCAAAGCCTAGGTCTTTCCCTGGCCTGTGGCTCTTTTGTAAAAGTGTATCATAGCTTTGCTTTGCATCTGGCATTGCTGGGTATATGGGCAGTGCTCTGGCATGTTTATCCCTTGAGCAATCGTTTCAGAAAATACCTTCATACATTGCTCTGTATCTAGGGTTTCCTGGATTTTCATGCCTGTTCACGGTCTGAGGAGAGCCAGAGTATCTGCATGGCTCTGGGTGAACGTAGGAAGCATGGACTGTGGTGCTCTCATGAGGTACAGATAATTGCGGTGTGCTGTGCTGATGTTTGCTCAGCAAACACAACAATCACAGGAGATGGGTCCTGGCTGCGTGTCAGCATTTAAACAAGGAAGTGCCATCCCATTGACACGGCCCTGGAGCATCTTAGGATGTTCAGGCGAACAGATCAGCTGGTGCTGGTGGATGGCAGCTGGGGGAGTTTCTGAAATCGTTTACTTGGTAGGTGTGCCCACTTCCATATTGCTGCACAGAAAATTACTGAGCACCTGGGCATAAAACGTACTATCCTGACAGCTAGCACATCATAGCAAAAGTTGTTTCATACCAATCGTAGGTCTTTCTAGAATGCAGCAGCTGAGCCTGGTGTGAATGAAAATCTGCATGAAGGTGAGATTAAGAATCTGACCTTCAGATCCTCACCAAGAAAGATTTATCTAAGATATCTGAATGCAATCTGGTGGATAGCATCCTAATGCCAACTACATTTCATATGCTCTTTGTTTTAAGGATGTTTTTATAAATTATGCTGTTGGGCTAAAAGTTGGTCCAAGATGAAACTACTCTTTGATTGGGAAACTGTAAAGAAGCAGGTAATGAGCTCATGAGCCATTCAGAAAGGGTGGACGAGAAACTGAACCCCATGTTGCTGCCTGCAAGGTGAGACCTGAACAAGATCTATTTAACAAGAAAGGTTTACAGGGGCTAGGAAATGCTAGGTTGCTCTTTGTGTGGCAATGCATAAAAACATGCTCAAATGTAGTAGGATGGAAAATCAAGAAGAAAAGGCAAGAAGGAAAGGCAAGAGGAAGAAACAGTCAGAACATTTGTTCTGGAGAGGAGCAGAATGACAGGATGTCCTCTGAGAGGAGTGAAGTTATGATGCCACAATCTTCTCTTCACTCACAGATCCATGCACACAGATAAAACAGACCATCCCATTCCCAAAAAGCTTAGGGCACAAATAGATTGAAAGTGGCAATGAGCTGCATGGAGTATGGGGTAAGACCTCACAAGCTCTCACTGACTGTAACTAGCAGTCTGCATTGAACATTAATTTTTTCATCAGGCTTTTTGATACTGCAGGAGACCGTAGCTCTGCACTGGTTAAACACTGCAAGATGCTAAGAAGTGTATTGTGCAAAAACTCACCATTTTTGTCAATCGGTGGGTACTGGAAGTTTCTTCTCATGTCATCCAAAGAAAGACCCTGAGAAAGGTGTTGCCCAGTGCTGCAAATTAGACAGGAGGTATCAGTTTACATAAGATATATATATATATAGTATATATACATACCCATATAGATATATATATATCCATATATATATCCATAGTAGATGGAGGCTTCGTTAGCTGGGTTGTTTCTGCTGTGGAATGGAGTTGCATGCTGTGCAGTACTGCATAGGACACGAAGCTGTCGGCAGATAAAACAGGGGACAGCCCAAGAAAAACAGTCCAGCTGGGGAAAAAAAAAATAGGGCCCATTCTCTCTGAAAATGCCTATGCTTACAAAAAAGAAATCCTAAGAAACCATTGTCATTAGAAAGTGAATTCATTAATCATCTCAGGGTGTTGTATAATTGAAAAACTACTAAAGCTGTGGAAGCCATTCCCTTTGCATTGAATGCTGTGCCTCTAGATGAGCCTTCCTGGGTGCTATTTATAGATTTGAATGTTGTTAGTTTGTATGGCAGAGCATTTGATAAAAGCATACAACTTTAAATAACTGGTGGGGTTACAGAAGAGCTCATTTAGTTGTGCTAACAAGCCTCAGTGCTGTATTGAGAACACTGAATTACAGGACAAGAGGGACACTTTCAAGTGTCCCTTTTCTCTCTCTTGTATCTACGCTGTAACCTAAATACACCAATTTCTTATTCCTTTTGTACGCATCTATTACACCTAACAGCAAAATCTGGTCCTTTATAGACAATAAAAGGCTAGTTCACATTCTTTCCAGCTTGACCTCAGTCCCCACCTCCATGTCCTGCCAAGGCAATGTACATCAAAGCAAAGAAATTCAGCTGGTACCTTATGTTGCCAGATAAACACTTTAGGTGTGATTTATATTTTTATATGGAAGTTTTCAGCATCTGTCTGCAGGTGTTTGCCATCTGCCTCTCTGTCAGAGCCCCCAAAACTGAAATGATTGATTTACCATGCTCCTCTACTCCAGCTCCTCATTTTAGCTGACTGTATGTCTGACTTTCCACATCCCTGTTACCAGGAATGAATCACAAGGGCAGGGCTTGCTCTGCTATTAATATTTCTGACTGCTAAGTGGTGCTAAAGGGTAAAGTTTAGACTAAGCGCACAGCTCTTCTGGCAGAGATAAAGAGACCATTTCATTTTCATAGTACTCTCAGTCCCCATGGGACAGAGACAGGAGACTGCTAAATTTGCCCTCAAAGCCAGGTCTCCTGAGTGGTAGGGTAGACTGCCTCAGATATTAACTTTAATGTTGTGGTTGTATAGAGAACCCATATGTTGCTTTGCCTTGAAAATGTTGGGAGTTCTTATCCTTCTATGGGCATAAACTGAATGAAATGCAAATTTTAAGATGTGCCCCAGTAGGAACAGCTACAGCAGTGCTCTGTGAGGCAGAGATCCCTTCCTCTTCCTAAAGGAAAAGGGACTTTGCATTTGTATTTCTTGCCATGGTACCTTCTGGGACAGCCTGGTTTCTGCCTGTCTCCTTTTTAGCCTGGAAGCTTTCACCTGCAGAATGACAGCACCTGGTGGTGCTTGCTCTTCTCAGTGCAACACCATTAGCCAGTGTTAATTAAATCATTCATTTGATCATATCATGATTTGTGGTCAAGATGAAAAAAACTGAAAACTAAAATCCAGAATTGAGAAACACAGTATTAAAAAATGACACCTGTTCAATTACTTCGCTTTTCTATTGCAGCCATTCTCTGAGATCACCAGACTCTCCTCATGTTTTATCTTCACCTCAGGCACTTACGGTCAGACAGCTGGGTGTTCTTCCTGCCCGTACAAATGCCTCTCAGTAAATAAATTCCACTAATATGAAGAATCTAATAGGGCTGATGGCATGTCAGAGAATGGTTTTCAGACTCTTGGTCAGACACAAGCTATACACTCCATAAAAGGGCCATGTAAGTATAAATGTAATAGTAAGCAATTTTCCTCACACACACTCATGGCATTTCAGTGGGTTCTTTCTTCCCAAATTTGCTTATTTCTAGGATTTTCAACTGGATTTTGTCAAATATGCCTTATTCCTCCTCATCAGAAGGACGTCTACCTAATATTTTGGCAGAAATAACAAGCCATGCTTGTGCTAGGAGTGAGCAGGTACACCTAGCACATTTCTTCAGGGCTTAGGTTTCTGCTGAGAGAGCTGAGCTAAGAGGATAACTAGCAGGTCCTGCCATCCTATTTTGATGCAGCAGACTAGCACTGCCTTCTCTATTTGTCAAACAATATTAGAAGTTTTACTGCCTCCGGTATAACAAACTCCTTCTTCAAACACAAAAGCTCCTGTAGGACTCAGCTCCCCTAAATGGAAATTACTTCACAGAAGTAACTGTATGAGCAGTTCTCCAAAGCATGGCCAGTGCTC
The DNA here is from genome assembly GCF_964034855.1 of Anser brachyrhynchus. Lineage (NCBI taxonomy): Eukaryota > Metazoa > Chordata > Aves > Anseriformes > Anatidae > Anser > Anser brachyrhynchus. Next base: position 386,365 of record NC_137702.1, read on the forward strand.
ACAGTATGAAGAAGGTTTGTAAGGCTCTGCAATAGCACCAGGTGTTGCTTCCAACCACAACATTTGGTTATACAGTGCTGCCCATGGTCTAGCCTGTTGTTTACCATCTGGCTACTGATGCCACACACTGGAATATATATATATATATATATATTTTTTTTTTTCCCAAAGAAAATTGTGTCTTTTAGCTTTTCTTTGGTGAAAATTTCCACATTTAAAATACACTGTGGTATAATCACTGGCCTTCCCATACCATGAGGGGACATCCTTCTAATGACCACCTGTCTCTGTCCCCTTGGATAGGCAGTCATCAATCTTTGGTTGCATGTGATAAAGTAGTGGTACTGTGTGTAGAGTCCATACAGGGAAGCTTGCAATTTTCTACTAATTTGATGTTATCCATTGTGAAAAATGCAAATGCTTAGCAGTTGTCGTGACAGCAGGACAGCTTCCTCAGCGTTCAGATAACCCAGACCACCACGTTAGAGCAGCTACAGGAGAAGACAAGACTGCAAAAGTGCTTTCCCAGGCTGGCCCTGGCAGCGGATCAGCTGTGTACTGCATACCCCAGGGTGTGTTTCTACTGCCTGCTTCCCATGCAGCCAGACCTGGTAGCGAGGGACAATCCCTGCCACAGAGAACTCCCATCTGAGCCAAGTGAGCCATACAGCCCTGGGAAGGATTCTCTCTGTTTCAGAGTAAGAGCCCTCCTGAGCATGCAATGGGTGGAACATACCTCTGTGACCAAACAGCATAAGCTCTTGCATTTAAAGCATACTCCAACTCAAAACGACTACGTAATGCTGCAACATGACTACGGCCAGGACCTCCACGTGCAACGAGACAGTCCGAAGACGAGGAAGGAGACAGAGAACCACTGCTGTTGCTAGAGGCTGGAGACATTAACTGGAATTAAAAAAAAAAAAAAAAAAGGACAAAAGGCACTGTTATTACATTACATTCATACGTATCTTTCCTCAGCTCTTTCTTTCTCACAAGTTGTGTCCCATATTTCCTTAACGTTTGGCTGAAAAAAAAAAAAATGCCTTCTGGCTTTGAACAGCTGAGGAGGACAACTGGATGCTGCCTGCCAACAAAGTGGTCGGTTCATCATTGCCTGCAGTTTTTCAAGCTGGGATTGGATGACTTTCAAGAAGATAAACTTTAGCCCAGAGGCAAGTTACTTGGCTTGTGAGCATTCACTGTGCAGCTGGGAGGCATTGCTGCTTCCCTAGTGGGAGCCATCGTGTGAGACTTTCCCACCTGTGCCAGAAAGGTGGCAGTGCTGCCTGATCAGAGTGGTCCTGTCTGAGTGTCTCAGGACAGGAGTTCGGACTGATGGGACAATGTTAATACAGGGCTAGCACATTAATATGTGTGTATATACAAATGCATGTATGCAGCAACAGGGCCATAGACTTGCTGGCACAAAAAGTTCCTGTCATGCCTGGTTTCAGAGATATTTAAAAGGAGAAGAAATGATTTGCTGAGCAAGAAGAAGAGCAGGAATTAGAGGGAAGTGGAGAGTTTTCCCCAGAAACAAGGCTTTGCCCTGGACACAGTGGAACTTAAGTCTAACTCCAAAGCTAAATACAGTTTTGTGTGTGTGTGTGTGTTTGCGTGTGTGTGTGTGAACTCTTGATCCAGATTTCTTCCTGCATGCACTGCTGCCTGTGTATCATAGAAGTCAGGTGTCCCACGAGATGGCACTGTTTCTTGTGATATAGTGCTTCACAATGTTTTGCACTTAAAAGCTTCCACCTACGTGTAGAGCAACCAGCTGTAGTCAGAACATGAAGAAATGCAGTAGATTATAGGTGTCTTTTCTGATCCTTAAGCTCAAGAGCAGTGATACATTTTAAAAGGAAGGATTTTTATTTTTTTTAAACTCTTAAATACGTACACATGCGCACAGAAAATATAATTTTAGGAACTGCAACCCTGATTGAAGTTTAGTTGCTGTTTGACCACTTATTTTACACCAGGCTGAATGCTGATACACCCATTTATGTCATAGCCACAGGGCAGAGCAGGAATTTGCCTTTGCATTCATCCTTCTTATGTTTTGTGTTTTTACCTTTCTTCCATGGGTCTAGTTTGTCTTTTCTTCTTCTTAAACCAAGCAGACTTGGGTTTGATGAATGGGAGGAAAAAACCTGCCAAGGACTAATGTGAACCACACCTCCACCCCACTGGTCGCGCTCTGTCATCAGTGTTCCTCTCTCTGAGTAGTTGCTGACACTCACAGCAATATCTGGTGCCCACTGCCTCCTTCTGACACCCATGAAAACCATTACTGATAATGTGTCTTAAAAATGCAATGTGTTGTTTTGCAACAGGATGAAGCAGCTCAAGCACTTTCAGTGCACTTTCAGACTCAAAAGCCACCATTCTCCTCAGCACCTGCTGCTTCCCTTATTTGTATTCCTTATGACACTGCATACACACAGATATACCACAGCAGAAATAAGGTCCTTACCTCAATATTACACAGACATTCTTCTAATTTTGCGACCACTTCTGAAAATTCTGGTCTTCCCTGTGCATACAATAGAAAAAGCAGAGCTGCGTTAAAAATAGAAGGGACATCTTCTATGATTAAAAAGACTAACAGATATATGATGAATCATAAATCCCCTCCATTTCCTTTTCTTTGATTTTCATTGCATTGCTGTCAGTCTGCTTGGGAATCTGATGGGAACTGCAGGTTTAGTACGAAGCTATGAAACTAAGAGTCGTGTGCTTAACGTTAACTGCATTATTCTATTTTTTTGTAACAATTAGACTTGAACTAATAATGATTAGGTCATAAGATTTCAGTAATATAATGAAATATTGGTGTTCTTTCTGTCACATGATGCCAACTGTTGCAATGAGATATTCCAGATGATAAAAAAACAAACAAACAAACAAACAAAACCAACAAGGAGGAACTACTTTGGAAAGATACTGTGATCTCATAGAAATCTCAGGCTTCAGTAAGTTGCTTCAATAAGTTATTCACTGCTGTAAGTTATTCACTTCAGTAAGTTATTCACTGCTGTGAATAACTTGTGCCTAGCAAAATGTTCCCATGCGAATAACTTCCCTACAAACATGGTATCCTTCACAGGGTCAAGGAGTTCTCAGAGTTGCCTCTTCTTTGGCTGGTGCAAGGCTGATTAGAAGAAAGGAGATCTTGTGTGATGACTGGACAGGAACTTGATTGTGAGGTGATTTCAGTGGCTCCCTTTATATAGGATTTTGTTATAAAAGTGGTATGTGACCACATACCTAAGTCCCCTCTCTTGCAATATTAGAGTATCACTGAGCTCTAGTCTACAAAGTATTTAAGAAATACTTCATTTATTGCATGTGACAAGCTCTACCACCTTCAACAGAACTTGATCAAAAGCCCATCAGAGACTATGGAAGAACTGACCAGTGCCTTTAAAATAAGAGTTTTACTTACTAAACCTAAAGCACTGTTTATTTGAACTGAGCCACAGATTCTATGGCAAATACTTTGATTCTCATTAAATCTTACAAGTTAAAATATCTAATGGAAAATGCTTGTTAAGAGCCAGTCTAATTTTCTTTTCTAGTCATCCATTTGCCTTTGTAAACAACTATTTTCAGGAGTGTGCAGAAAGCAGATGTTCAAGTACTTGATAAATGTGACATGATACATAGGAACTAACTTTCAGTTGGGATGAACCTTGAATGAAATTAAATACAATTAAAAGGATAAGTCTTCAAATCTGGAGGCATTTCACAGATGTTCAGCAAAATTCATCTAGATAGACATCATTTTATTGCCTAAGTTTTTGTTTTGTTTTGTTTTTTAAACTAAGCTAACCTAGGAGAATTCTGTGAACACCCATTGAGCCCCAAAGTTCAACCATTTTCCCCTAACAAATGACCCCTCTTTTAAATAAATACAGAGGCAAATAATATGTTTATGCACCTACAGTGAAATTCTGCAAAATGGATATTTATATGGTGATGTTTTTTACCATTTAGGTATTTCACTCATTCTACTTGTTATGGTGGTTCACTAATAGCATACGGTTCCTCTTCTTGTGTGTTATGCTCAGAAGCTATCAATGTGTCAACGATTATTATACATGCTAGATACATACATGGTATGCACTGCACTACATACCATGGTATGTATACCATGTACAGTGCAGTATGTGCAGTGAATTTATAGCAGTATTCTAGATTTGTATTCACTGTTTTAGGATAGTCTTTTGACTGTACAGCAAACCTTTCAAATGCTGACTAGAAGGTGATAACACTGTAATGTTCTTTGTCCTATGGCTGTCCTGAAACTTTTCTGAGGCCTTCAGAAGTAATCCAAAATCTTTGTTACTGAGAGTAAAGTAATTTTATGTAGCAAAACACCTTTTAAAAAAGCTCATTTGGGTAAGTTTTTGCCCACATTTTGTGCAAAATTCAAGTTATCCTCTGGCTGATTGAGCTATCAATTGCCTTATAATTCTGCCATGCAGCTCTATAACATTACTAAGATTAAATGATGTTCAAGTGATACTGATGAGCAGCAAAGTGCATTAAAATTCTGAAAGGATGTTTTCTTTTTATTTGGGGCTAAATGAGCTGTGGAAATGCTAACAAGATACAGTGACTCTATTCATTACATACTGCTTGCTTAAGTCAACAATTTACTATGACATCTTATTAATAACTCTAAACAGAATGTGAGTTACTTGCTGATGGTTATTAGCAGATGCTTTATAGTTACATGGAAAAAACAAACAAACTGCCCCCCTCACCCTCCACTCCATCCTAACATTAGCTCATAAAAGGGGAAGACAAGACCATATTCAAGTATCCAGGAAACTAACAAAAATGAAGTAAAATAGCTATGAAATAAGCTAACTATGCCATGCACAGAAAACACATTTTATCTGCAATTCTCAAAATGAAATATTAGGTAAGTATCCAGTCAGGAATACAGTAAGGGGGCAAAACTCTCTGAAGGCAATTGGTAGCCCAAAGTTACACAAACCTCCCTCTTCCACTGTCTTGGTACAGCTCTCAAGTACCAGAATAAGGATAGGTTTAGGAACACAAAAACCTGTCTTTCTAAGCTAAGCTAACTAAAAATGGTACTTAAGGGCAAAAATACAGGACTCTGCTTCCAGTGTGAAGTTCAAAGTCAGAGTATCTGGTTCAATAATATGAAGCAGCATATGCAACAAGGCTTCTGTAACACCAGAAAATTATAGAAGTTCTAAAATCCCTTCCCATTCATCCATATTGAAACTCTCATTTTGTTAAATGAAGTCCTTGAATGCCAGCATAGTACCAGCAAACCAAACATACGAAAAAAAATATTTCCAAACCCAAAGCCCATTCGTCCAATGTGTCTCCTAATGTAGCTATCCTACTTCATGGAACATTTTCTAAACAAACTGAATTTCTAGTCTCTGGAGCATTTTTCTTGGCTTTTCAGACAGTTGAGGGCAATATGCAAAAATGTGTGTGTGATTGCTGCAGCTATGTATGCAAAGATGGTATTATAGACACAGGGTCACTTGCCTGGCTGATACACAGAAGCACAGAAAGGACCTACAGGATGTACCCATCTCTGTAATCCTCTGTGAGAAAAACTTCATGGAGATGACACTCATCTGACTGCTTGACATTCTCTATCACCAAACAACACTGTCAAAGCCCAGATGTTATAAACAAAACCCATTATTCTGGTGATCTACACATGCCAGAACAATAACACTGTCAGTAAGACAACACTGATTGGTCTGAGCCAGCACAGGTGCCCACACACTCTCGTCGTTGCAGCTGAATTGTCATGTGCAAATACACAGGTCTGTGTATAATCCATCCAGTCAGAAAATACAGGCGGGATGTGGCATCAGAAGCGTTCTAGTTATCAATCTGCTTTGGAAGATTTCATGCTCAAAATAAGGACAGAGATCTAAAGACTGTTTAGTAAAGGGTCACTGCTGTCTGTCTGTCATCTATTTGGATGGTCTCAAGCACCATTAAATCCTGCTGTGGCACTAAAGGCTACTAGTTTGAACTAGTTAGTTCGTGTTATCTTTAGTGCAGAAATAACAATAGTTTGCAAAACCCAACATAAAACAGTATTTCTTTAACCACTGTTGTATATTCTCAGAAGGGAATACTCATGCATTTTATTTTCTTTAATGCCGTTGCTATTGAGTTAATTGGGTAATCAGCCAAACTTCCCCACTTATTAAAAAACTATCTTAATTGTAATATATGAGAGAAGTGCCATAGTAACAACTTTACCACAATAACTACGTTATATCAGACTCTTATCCTGCAGAAACTGCTGGGCTACTAGAGAGAGTAATTACAGCAAATGCAACACATATTTTTTGAAATTCAGAGTACAGTTGCTTTCTGTTATAAAGAAGAGTTTAATAATTGTAACTTATTTCAGAGGTTTGTGTCTATCAGCATTAATCAGAATCCCATCTGAAAATTGCCAGTGTTATCAATAGGGGAAAAAAGTGTTCGTCATGTTTACTATTTTAAGCCTCTGAAAATTGAATTCCATATCATATAGGGAGCAAATTGAAATAATAGTAAGACCCATAAGGGGTTTAGAAAGCTGGAATAGGAGAGACCGATTTTAGGATTAGCAGTGGTATAGTTTATGAGAATGAAACAGTCTGGCAGAACAGTGCATGAGAAAAGCGTCTCAGAACACTAAAAATGATAATAATAAGCAATGTAGTAATTTTGAAACATAATGGAACAGATGGCTTTCAATTTTTAAAATGAATATGGCACGTTATGGTGTAGCAAAATAAATAAATCTAATATTTGGATGCACAAAAATCCAAGATGCTTCTGATAACAAGCTTCTGATATCAAGCACTTTGAAGTGGAAGACTGGAGGAGGGCTGTGTCCCTGCAGTTCAACCCAGGTAAGACAGATTATGGCAGTGAGTTGGGAAATGCAGCTGGACAGGCTTATGGAACTTTCTCTGTGCTTTGACAGAGAGATTGCAATACACAGCATGAAGAGTGCAAACCACTGGTATGAATTCCTGCTGCTCAGCCAAGGGCTGTGGTGAACAGCATTTTCTTCATCTGCACTTGGCAAAGAAGAGTGTTTGTGAACTTCATCACAACTCTCCCTCTCCCCCTTCTCCCCTTTCCCTTTGCCATGCTTCAGTGTCCTCTCCATGGGAATACTGCTACGATTGCTTGGAGCAATCATAAAAAAACAGTGTTTTTTAACTAAAAAAAAAACGACACTTTTTTTTTTCTTTTTCATTTGATCATTGTTTGCCAACTGTTCTGTTACTAAATATTATGTTTTTAGCTATATATACAGCTTTGATTAAAGGTATAATCGGAAACAGAAATCAAAAGCCAGAATATTTCTACAGCTTGCAAATCATGTTCCTGTTTCTCTTTTATAGCAACTCCTGTAAGAACAAAAGCCTTCAGCATCCCTTGTGGGAGTTTTGCCTCAAAAGAAGCCTTGAGCTTGCCTGATTTTGTCAACCTAATGCTTCTAAATAAGCAGCAACACAATCATGGATGTTAAAGAGTCTTGGTAATGGGAAGAATCAGACAGCAAACATCTGGTTCTGTCAGAGCCAAGCAGTACAACACAGAATACAAGCAAGAAAAAGATAAAACAGGAAATGTTAACTGACCAGAACAGCAATTGATGCTTGTGACCTGAAACATACAGCATCAATTTAATTTAATGTAAAAATTCACATTTACAATGCTGGAACTCACATCTGTTCTCTTTAATGTACAAGGTGCAGTGCTTAAAACATCACTGTGCTTGTCTTACTAATGTTTGCTTGATGGAAAATACTATTTATTTATTTATTTACCAGCATCCGTTAAATTCTATCTTAAATTCACATAGCTTACTAAGATTCCTGGTCTTCTTCCATCATAAAGGACACATACCCATTCCATTCCTAAGGTGGCAGGGACTGGTATTTGGCCCTCTCTCCAGGACAAGTGCTCTTCCATTCGCAGCCTGGTAGACTGCTTTTAAGATTACTAGCTGGAGATCTCATAACCAGTCACCACACGCTCTCCAAACAATTAGCTAGAGATGCTACTTGGAACCCAGAGTTTTGCATATAAGAAGTTCTGAGCAGATCCAAAACATTCTTAGTTCAACTTCAAAACCCAAGGTTCTGAAAACGCATGGCTAAAATATCACCTTACTAGGACTGGTCTCTAGGCCCAGGCAATGCATCTTCATTAGCCTTACTATGCTCTGTTTGAGAGAAGAAAAACAGAATCTAGAGTTTATCTTAATAGCAACTTAAGAAAAAGAACACAAAAGAGTGAGAAATTTTGTGTGTTATGAGCTGAAAGCAACTGCCATGAAGAAAGTAGCCCTAGAAACAAGAATTCCCATAACTTCTGTCTGTGTGTCCTATCTCCAGCTGTTCCTAGAAGTGATCCTACAGTGATGTGCCAGAAAGGCCAGGGAGGGGACTTCTGGCTGTATTCGGGTCCTGCTGTCTTCCGTACAACTCTTCTGCTGGTATCTTTTCAGTGTATCAGGGAAAAAACCTCAGGGCATGGTAGAAAAACATAAGCTTACACAATTCCACAGTAACTTGGTTCCTCTTTTTGATGATTCAAATTTCACTTTTGATGTGGAGAAAAGTCAGTAATTCATAGAAAAAGTCTACAGAAGTCTGAGAGCAGAAAATACTTTTCCACTCGGTATGAGTCACAATCAAACTTTTATATTTACTCAAAATTTAATTGAACGTCTAAATAATCGTTTGCTTTCCTCCTCAATTCACCAACTATTCTGTATTTCTGTATTTCTCAGCATTTCACCATTATCTGTCCCAGATAATCTGCAGTGGCACTTTTCACGGTTACGGGTACTTTTGGGGAAGCCCTGTGAAGTCAGACAAATGGCTGGCCTAAGCGTCCGTACCTCTTGTCCTGCTGCCTCTCCAGCTGTGTGGAGCCGGGGCACTCACCTCAGGGCAGGCGTTCCAGCCTCTCATCAGTAGGGCAGAGATGGGCTTGGGGATGGAGTACCCGATGGGCGGGCGAATGTGGTGGTATGCCATGTCTGCTGCCGCCGCTGCTGCAAGGGAACAGCCCAACAGAGACATGTGAGCATCCAGGTGTTACAGGTGTTCCTAGGGAAGACACAGACTATCTGCTACTGCCATACACCCCAGGTACAAAAGTCCATAGCCACCACACCTGTGGATAAAAACTTGTGGCTTAAAGAGGCTTTCAAATCCATACCATTTTTAAAGATAGCTAAGACCATCCATGGTCCTGAATGGAAAGACAATCTAGTTCAGGTTCATCCCTAAAAAAAAAATGAGTTAACCTTTTTTTTGTTGTTGTTTTTTTGTTTGTTTGTTTTTAATAAATTATTCTCCTAATTATTAAGACAGGATAATGTGTAATCCAGTTGCAGATAAATTGGTAACAACTCAGATATCTTAAAATAACCTGTGGTTAGTTCTATTACATTCTATTACTAAAATTAATTCAAAGTGTTTCTTTAGTAAAAGTCTAGTGCATATCATTTTATAAGCTGTAGCCCCTACAGACCAACATAAAATTGCCAAAATATTTTCCCAATTGTGATAACACATTTACTGAATCCAAACACATGGCTAGTCCCTTGCATTCTTTTTAAGCAAAATGTATTCAAGAATCTGTTCTTCTCAAATATGAGTCAAAAAGGTTTTGGGTGGTGCCCAAAATTCTGAACTTAGTTATGCTTTTCAACTCTCCTGTGTAATAGCCTTAAACCTCTGAATATTTTCTGTTTTTGACTGGCTGTTTCATCTATCATTCTTCTGGGTCAGAGTAACTATAAGCCAATATAAAAACATTTATTCATTTTCATCAGGTAAAGAACTGATGAACAGGTATTTTATTCAGTATATAGTACACATTAACAGAATTGGATATCGTACTAGGTTCAGTAAGGCAGATGGAATTGCTTTTGATGTGATAATACATCCATTTCAATGGGTGAGATTTTTTTAGCATGATATTTTATAATCATGTGTTACTTTCAACACTTAATTATGACAATGAACTTCAGAAGAATGGCTTCCTGGACCTCTAAGCCTGCACAAAGGTAACAATAAAAAAAGAAAAAAAAAAAGTCATTGATGCATAATTAGAGCGACAGTGTTTTACAGATACGAGACTTTCTTCCTAAAAACTGTCCTGTTATTTCTTACCTTGAAATACATACTTTGATAAAAATATGGGATTTGTTTTTAACTGAATAGACATTATGTAAACATATGTCGTAAATGTAGGAGTTTTATACATATTAAAAATGATACAGCACCTTCAAAGTTGCTTTTTACAGAATATGCATCCATACAATATTACAAACATTTATATTCTGCTTGGGCACAAACACTTGTATGAAGAGAAACTCACCTTTTTAAAGGTCAGAATGCTGCCATTGGCCATGCTTTCTCCAAACATCAAAAAAATCTGCCTGAAAGCCATCTGACAAATGTTGCACATCTGTTCCCCCAGCAACTGTATTCGTTGTACCCAAAACCACTTAAAACAAACAAAAAAATCTCCCAATTTCCACAAGTTTTTCAGTTGCTGGAGTAAAATACATCATTGGGGTTCTTCCAGGCCATCTCCTGTGTGGAGGGAGCTGCATAACAGCATGGTCACAAATCGACCCCATGCCATAGGAGGACAAACTGGAAAGGCTGGTGTTGATGTTACGGGAGGTCAAAAACCTCTAATATAGAATGATAAAAAATAAGTAGTATATGGCATTATAGTGGGGTAGTTCTATGCCTTTCACTGAGTTTTAGCACTTAACAATAATTTTTAGTAAAATGTCAATTAATATCTTGCAGTGTAACTGATCTTTAAACATTAACTCACTGAGCACCTTACCTGGTTTTAGGTGAGCAAAAGGAATTTCACCTGTTAGCAGCTCCCAGAGACACAAAGCATAGCTGAAAACATCAGCTTTTATGGTGTATCTTGTACACTGAGTGAACACTTCAGGGGCCATCCAGCGTAGGTTCTGCATATGAGGAAACATCAGGTATACATTAAGAGAGTTTACTTCCTCATGCATGTCTCTTTTCCTCTAGTTGTATTGTTATTTTTCTTTTCTTTTGTTATTTCCTTGCCTCCATTGCTCAATAAAACAACTGGTAAGTTTGCCAGGAAAAGTTTTCACCATAGCATGCAAAATTCAGGCAGGAAATTATTTCACGATACATAACAGCATTAGTATGATAAATGCTTCAACCCTATAGAGATAGTGATCAAGCTTTAAGGAAGAGATTATTGCTAGAATAAAAACAAAACACTCAACCTTACATAGTCTGAAGACCACAGTATAAGGTCTGAGCTTGCCATCTAATACCAGTTAAATACTACTCTAGCTGTCTAGCTGTGATTCAAAGGGAAAAACTGATGGCCACCGTGTTGGGCTAGTGCCCTCTCTGGGATATTACTGCTCTCTGCAGAAGCACAATTCTGGGGCTGCTTCACAAGCAATCAATCACCCTTCCACTGGAGTGATGAGTGCAGGGTCTCTTTGCCAGCTGTTGGCACCTCACTAACTAACCTTTCTCTCTTTACAAAGCAGCCCTTCTCAGCAAGACATCATCAAACCCTGATCATCAAAGCCTGACAGGGCCCAGGCCTACACCTGCAGTAGGTACTCCACACTGAGTGCACACAGCAACTGGTTGAAAAGATGAGTGCTGAACCCTAGACTTAGCATTCCACAATTAGTCATTATGATGATGGAAAGCCTCATGACCACAGTGTGATATACAGAATGCACTTGGACTAAAACCTGTAATGACAATGCTGTTTTATAAAAGCTGTCTCTCTTAACAATATGCCTGAAATGGAGAAAAGAATTCTGAAAGAAAATAAGTGTCAAATAACTAACTCCTCATTAGAAATAGGGACCACCTGACACCAATGTGTGTATATCAGTGGGGAAGGGTGGATAGAAAAAATTATGCTTTACTAAGGATTTGGGGGGCAACAGAGCCCAAGGAAGAGCCTTATAAAATTGTTTTCTGCTGCAGTTTAAGAAAATATATTTTGTATTCACTAATCTCTGCTAGTAAAGAGGCCTGAATAAAAAAATATAAAAAGAGCTATAACAATATACCATTTCATCTAATCCATCAAAAAATGACATTTCTAATATAATTTTCTCCTAAACTGAGCTTGCCTGTATGTTTTATACAAACTATGTGGCACAAAATAAGAAACAAACCCCAGGTTGTTTTGTCATGTTGTCTTCATCCAGGGATTGCAAAAATCTCGATTCTGAAACACACAGAAAAAAAAAAAGTTTTACTGTCAAGCCACTATAGATACCAGACTTATTATAAATAGTAATAATAATAAAGTCTTGGTAAAAAGTATTTTTTAATAGCACTGGGGTTTTGAAAATCCAGGCAAAATCCAGGCAAATTGTGATGGCTGATATTCAACAAGGGTGTGTAGAGACAATGAGGCATCTCAAACCTGCCTGCCAAATTCAACATTGGTATAAATCTACATAGCTCTGCCGACATTAATAGCAGTTTATAGCAACTGAGGATCCAGCTCAGAATTTGGAACCTCACATTTATTTGTACTGGTCAATATCAATGTATCTAGATTTACAGCAAACAGTAACTGAGCATTGCATTGACATTCAGTACCAAAGAAGCTTGTCAGTCTTATTTAATGTCAGAAAAGCAGCACACCTAGAAGTGACAAGATCTTGCATTAATACAGTGAAGGTAGTGTGTGCTCTATTTTGTGATACATAAATAAGTTCCCAAGCAGGACTTCAGATGCCTTTGACATATCAGAAAAATACACTTATGCTTTCATCTATATGAACAGGAGTATTTTCAGCAACACCCCAGACAAGGAGGCATTCCCATGTGGTCCAAACCTTGTGCTATCTCCTTGCTCCAGCAAGCTCGACAACAGCAAGTCTGGGTCAGCACTGCATCCCTCACAGATAGTATCATGCTAACACCACACTCCTGTGTTAAGCTGATATCCATGCATCTCTAGGGATCACATCTGTGGTGATATTGCGCAGTAACAATGGCTTAGGTGAAGTAGTTCTTCAGGAGCTAGGTCAAAACCAGCTCCCCAAACTCCATTCTTGCACCAACAAGAACACATTCTTGTGCAGCTTGACTGATAAACACCAAGACAATGCACAAGATACAGATTCATAAAATATAGCTTAGTTTAATTTTGAATAGAAAATGCGAAGTCCATAACTGAAATAAAAAACTACATTCTGCTATTTTAAGTAAAATGAAAGAAACCTGTCCTATTGCCCTGGAGTTTGGCTGCTAACAGCAACAGACCTATACACAACACTGTCCTCAGATCCTGAGCACTTGTCTTGAAAGAGGAGGACACGTCCTCTACTAGAGGCATTCACTTAGCTTCCTCTAACCCACCGCTAAAACATACTCAAACTGAGATGCACCCATCTCACCGTCATCTGGGTTTTCTTCTCACATATACAGTGGAGTACTCCACAGCAACTGCTAACTTGTCTGAGACACAAAATAGGGACATTCTCATCCTTAAAAGGGTCCTTTTCTCTCCTTTCATAATAACAAAATGAAGAACAAACTTCCTCAACATTTCCTTAGTCAGCACATATTTAGTTTTAGAAAATTTTAAGTTAATTTGTAGATTTTTCATAAGAACTCTTTACCTCCAAAATCAGCAACAACTGCGTGTCCATCCTCATACAGAAGAATATTATGACTGGAAAAAAAAAGAAAAATATTTATTATAGGTAATTGTTTAATAGTCTCTTACAGTTGCTGAAAATTTTACAGTTTTTGATTCATAGCTAAAATCTTGATGACTTTAAGTCATTTACTTAAGAAAATAAATGTCTGTAGATAAATCACTTCAGCTGTCTCTCCTATTTATTGTTATAAAATACACATAAACTCTGAGAAGGCAAACCCAATAGCTTCATTAATGAAATACCAATTTCTAATCAGTACTAGATCAAAACATTTTCTGTAATTAATTATTGATCAATTATAATAGCTTTATTAAATATATGTACTTAATCACAGTGATGGAGTGAAAAGGATTTGAATATAAAAACAGTGATATTTTAAATAAAATTATGTGGACTGATTCTTTTGTCTTTTATGGCTTTCCCCTAACTGTAATTTACGCTTTCCCTAACTGTAAATTCATAGTGTCATTTCCTAATTTATGTCAATGTGTAGAAGGGCAAGAATAGATCTGAAGAGTCCCATATAGAATGGATCACTGGAAGCTAGACCTCCATTAATCTGGGGAAAAAAAAAAAAGACACAATAGGGAGTCCTATTCAATTTAATAACCATACTTTCTAATACAAATGATGCTTTCATGAGACAAAGGTACTGTATTTCTTAAAATATCTCCATCTGTTTATCCATCCCGTAGCTTTTCTCAGTGTCTAGGATGAAAACTTGTCCCTGATAACACTAATGGAGATTGGTCTGTTGATATCACCGGAGGTAAGATTTCAGTCCTGCCCTCCATTCATGTTCCAGTTCAGAAATTTAGCAAACATATTATGTACAATATATGGCCTGTTGACCAATACATAAACAAACGAAAAATAGAACCAGTCCAGCTAAGGCTGGAGGGGATCACAGGAGATGTCTAGTTTAACCTCCTGCAGAAAGCAGTCGCCTTGCTGCTGCCCCACCCGATAACCATGGTTATGCCCATCTTCGCATGCTTGGGTAAAAGTTTAGCCACTATTGAATTACTGGATTTGCTATTGTTTCCCCCCAGATTACTGTTCTACTTGCATTTATTACTGTACTATTATTTACAAACTGTTTATCTTTAAAGCTGTTGGTGTGGTGTCTGTTCCTGTAAGCCCAGTCTATCAGGGCCACCCTAAGGCCCTGGGAACGCCTGAGTGACAGAGTGGCAATGCCACAGCATAGGTCGAAATGCCAAGAGAAAGCCGAGTTAAAGAGAGGAGCCTAAATTTCCTGTGATGAGGTTTACAAAGAAATTTAAGAGTTGAAAATGTTATCAGGCACATAGGCCTTATGAGAAAGATCTGATGTCTAGAAAGAATTAACAGCAAAATTTCCCTGAACTGCAGTGTAAACAGATTAGTATCAGCAAGAATAAACAGTTACACTAAGTTCTTGAAGTCTGTTGTTAATAGCAATCGTTTCATCTTCAAAGAGAGTAAATCAAAACATGGAAGAATAACCATTTTTCTATTACTTTACAAATGAAATTTCAAACTTCTGGGTTTCACTTGATGTACGAGGCCTGTCTCACCACTCTACGAAAACACACAAGCACAGGCTAATTTTTCAAACAATAACTCAGCCAGTGGATCTCAACTATCAGTACTTATGCTGTATTTATGAATGTCAACTTGGAAAATCTACTGCAAGTTCAAGCCAATGCCCAGCGAAAAGTGGACATTGTATGCTGGTCTGTGGTCTGTGTGTAGCTCTCATCATGACAGCAGATTAGATAGCAAAAGAGGTAAGACTGGTTGATCAACCATAGCTTCTTTTTACTTAAAGATTAATTTCAGGTTAGCAGAAAGCACTAGAAAAAGATTGAAATATGTTTTTCTCCCCTTCCTGGGGAAACCCAGGACATAACAATCAGGGTCTTTAGGATCAAAGGAAAATACTCTCTTTGTAAGATGTCTGCTCTGACATCACCCTGGTGTATTACCAATGTATTGTCCTTGTATTTCATCATGAACGGCTATCACTCCCAGAGGTGCTATGCTCAGTAGACATTTACCATGGGTCCACCAGCCTCAGAAAAATTATCCAGACATATAAAGCGTGAGAACATTTTGGAGTGCACAAGGAATATAATTAACCAGAATGATAGCCCTAAGCATGCCAGACGCATTTTAGGGGTTAAATGAACTGAGGTAATTAGGATAATTTTTAATCTGAACTCATTATTAGAGTCATTAGTTTGCGAACACATCTGCTTGATGTGGAATCGCTTAAATAGTTGAGACCATAAAATATATAGAAGCTATTTTTCAGCAGCTTGATGATAACACCTTGAAAGCTGATACAGAAAAATCACCAGTCCACTAGATGGAATATTTTGATGTACAGGCTAGCCAGGATCACACACAATGGAATTACAATTTGTATTTATCATAAAAAATTACATTTGCAAAAATTGCAGTGCATTTTGATTGTGATAGTGGAACCACTTGTTGGCATGTCCTTCCAAAGCTCCCTTGACAAACTGGTCTATACAATGAAATCAGCATGCCTAGAGAGTGGTGGTTGCATCTGAGAACAGTAGCAAGGAAAGATTTGAGGCAATGGCTGGTGTCACACGGAGCACACTCTGCTTAGGACTGTGGCCATAGCTGTGGTTTGACCAAGCAGAATTTCATGGACAGAAACGCTGTGTAGCACTTGTGCGTTAAGCCCAATACTTACTGAAAATGCTGGAGTTATGTGTGAGGACTGCACTGTTGACTTCAGCTTGTTCCCTGCATCTGTTCACCTCATCTCCATGTACTACAACTACAGCTGACTGTGCACAGTGGAGAATGCCCAGGATTTCAGGCGTAGCCTAGGAGAAGCTGATGTACACTTCTGCTAAATGAATTGAGGACAGCAAGAAATCCCAGGAAAATATGATGTTTATATGTTAGGCATATATATTAAGTATTTATCTCAATATAAATCTTCATCTTTGCCCCAGTTTCTGGAGTTAGAGAGGAGGAAATAAATGCAGGAAAACTTCTGTTTGGTGAGCACTTGTATGACTTGTCTGTCAGGGCTCCTGAGATCAAAGAAATTATTTATCTAAGATAATTAGTTGTGCTGGCACATAGAGAAGTGTTTTAGTTTTAGTGAAATATTTGAAACCATAGCAACTGCAAGCCTCAGTGAATGTAAAGGATTGGATAACGAGAACTTTAACTGACTGTTGGCAGAGATCTATTTGGAAGCTTAGAGTTAAGCCTACTGGATTTATCTTAAAACTACTAGAACTGATGAGTTGAATTAGGAGATTTGTGTTGTGGTTTAAATCCATTTATTGAAGGTAATATGAAGAAAATTCAGCTTTATTTACATATTATTTGTTCAAAGACAGTGATGGAAATGGATATCTGGAGGGAAACGTAACCCTACATATGTATCCATCCTATCAATCCTGAAATGGCTACTAATATTTGCATTTACAGATTAAGGTCTTTAGGGACTACTCCAACCTTCTACGTAACAAAGGCCATTCAACCCCTCTGAATTCTTGATTCAGTTTAAGAACTGTGGCTGACCCAGATGATATGATTTGAAAAAAGAAGACGCGTTCCTCATTGGTGAGACAACTACACTGAAGGGGTCAAAAGGCTTTTTGACTGAACTGGCACAACCATCTAAATGGTTATAGCATAGCCTACGTTACTGAAATGTAGACCTTTCTGAAAGGCTTTTAGCTTAGCATGTGCCCAGCACATGCATTAAGTTTGTAACTCAGTAGTATCTGCAACAGATGTGTTATCACAATGATCTGTGAAACAAACTTCCTCTAATTGACTCTGGTCAGAAAGTACTGAAGGCTCATGCAGAATGCATATAGTCTTTCATGCAATCTTACTTACACAGAGAGGCTACCAGATTAAAAGATACTCCAAAAGTTTTGTCATCTTCTCAAAACCTAACTCATACAACTTCCTAGGAAGAACACAACAACAGCACGGCAATAACAAGAAGCTAAATGAGTTCTTGCTGATTTTTCTGCTATCTGTTCAGATCTATCCATAAGATGCATATGTTTGTTAGAGTTATTAACAAAAGGACACTGGGATGGAGACATTTGCAGGAAGTTGATAGTATAGAGACCAGGTTAATGTCACAAAGAAAATTAAACCTAAAGTTCTTGCAAATAAACTCATTTCCAACAGCAGGCTAGAAAATAAACCCAGGTATCTCAGGAATTTTTCAAGATTTCAACTTTTGTTTTTGTCCTGAATTAAGAAAATTAAGATGGAAATGAGACATTTCATAACATGCTGTGCAAGAAAAAAGACTGTTTCCTGCACACCTGTAAATACCTAAAAAATAAATAATGATTAAAGTGTTCCAGTCTGCCTTTACCCTCTATGCTGGCACATGTTATAAATTACAATAAACCCTAGAAGCTTACATTCTTCAACTAGCAAAAACACCACGTATCAAAAGGAACATTCCCAGGGGGAATTGCAATAAACTTCATGCATTACAGAAAACAAACAAAGAAACCAACCCCTCCCTCCCCAACTTCTTTGGTAGAATATAGTTCAGATGGAAAGTTTCCACAGTTCTGATCTAGGCTTACATGCAGGCTGGTCACTAGAGGGAGATGCAATGCACAATTTGTAAGCATGTGACATTACCACTGAATTTTCTTATACTGTGGATCTCTGTGATATGGATCAATTACACCCTTTGGTAACACCTATTTTAGTTTAAATGCACATGTTCATTCTGGAGAGATAATTTAAATGACATTTATTTTGCCAATACTAAGAAGTGCTGTATAGAGAAAAAGAACAAAATATGGGCAATGTTGGAATAGGTAGTATTATCTTTTTGCTGACTGTTATCTTACATAGCATTACAATTTAAGATAGTTTCATTTGTTGCTTGTGCTTGTCAATATATTGTGGAACTAAACCACTAAAGAATAATAGTCTTTATCAGGTATATATCCTTTTTTTTTTTTTTTTTTTTAAATCTTATTTTATTTCTTGTATCCAATCCTTAATAGCCCCAAAAGGGAAAATGAAAGACAAAAAAAGGAGAGATCGTTTTCCCTTCTCTCAGTCTTTTAATCCCAAGAGAATGGCAATGAGTATTAAATCAAACCAGATTCTTTGACACTCTTGGTTACATCTCCCAAAGACAGACATAGTCCTTGGTCTTTTAGAAGAGACTATTGGTTTTAAGAGCAGTGTGACACTGTAGATATAGCTTAGTGAATCTTCAAACATAAATCTTGAAAATCTATCTTTCTCCTAATACTGGCCCCCATTTCATGGCTTTTGTCTGAACTGTGGAATTTGAAGTTTGCACTTGCAGCCCAGAAAGCCAACTGTATCCCGGGCCGCATCAGAAGCATGGCCAGCTGGTGAGGGAGGTGATTCTCCCCCTCTGTTCTGCTCTTGTGAGCAGCTCTCCATCTGGGGCACTGTGTTCAGCTCTGGGGCCTCCAGCACAAGGAGGACATGGAAGTATTAGAACACGTCCAAAGGAGGGCCACAAAAATGATCAAGGGGCTGGGGCACCTCTCCTACAAGAACAGGCTGAGGGAGCTGGGGTTGTTCAGCTTGGAGAAGGCTGCAGGGAGACGTTACAGTGGCCTTCCAGTACCTAAAGGGGGCTACAGGAAAGCTGGGGAGGGACTCTTTGTCAGGGAGTGTAGGGACAGGACAAGGGGGAATGGCTTTAAACTAAAAGAGGGTAGGTTTAGAGTAGATATAAAGAAGAAATTCTTTTTTATAAAGAAGAAAGTCTTTCTTTTATCTCTCAGCATGCAAGCATCTCCTCATGCAACAAACTAACAAACTAGACAGGGATTTGTTAGGATAATTCATTCAGTCCCCAAGCACTGAATAAACACCTATATACATGTTTATACAATTATGGGCTTCTGCGAATCCATAAATGCCTTTCAGATCCATTTATTTTCTTCTTCTTCATAATATATTGAATATACAAAATGATGTGTCATTTTACTACATTGCTTACTTACCTTTGACAGCATATGGTTATCAAAACAGAAGCGTTCCCTCCCTGTATACAAATACATTTTAGCTACTCATGCTCAGAACTGGCTGTAGAAAGACTCCTATTTTCATAGGTGTGTAGCATATTTGAGCACTTTTCCAGAGGGTAGCTAACGAACAACAAAGAACTAGTTTCTCTCTCTTGGTGTTGCAGGTCTCTCTCAGAACTGAGAGGATGCCTTCAGAATAACAGAATCTCATCACAATTTATGCACTACTGTTTCAGATATGCTGTGTTAAGAAAACTATGGTTATGGAATAATAAAAGATATCTGCATGCTTAGAATTTCAGTATTTTCATATTGCTATCCACCTGGACTACAGGACTTTCACTTGGGAAAACTCCTAGTGTGACTCAAGTCCACAACATTCGATGGAGTTGTTTATGATTTGGAAAGCTGAACACAAACTTGTAACATTTATTTAATACAATGAAATTGCAGTCACTAGGAAGTTAGGAACATAAGCATACTCACAGCACCATGCAACTTCAAATTGGAATTAGGGTTTAGGATTACGATTTAGGATTAGTGGCTGAAAACCTAAGGTGAGCTAGGAGGAAAATGCAAAGCTTTTCTAAAGAGACAAAGAACACTAAATAGCCTTTTTGGAAGGCACCTACTTAATATTAAGAGAATAGAAGTTTTATGATAATCCAAGAGAATGTGAAGAGGCCAGTTGATAGTTGATGATAGATGTAAGGCAATTCCAACTTTTTAAGTGCAGATAAACTATCAAAAGATTAATATATTATTTGTTCCTTGAAGTCTCGAATACATAATGGCATTCCAAGTGAAATACATGCATTAGTCAACCAAACTTACAGCCTACATTATAGATATCAGACTATTAAGTGGTTGGTTGTGACAGCAGAGGACTGGGTTTGTTGACTCACATAATATCTCTCAGTCCTAAACTGAGTGATGACTAAATGATTCTTTTTGGTCTTATTATTTACAGAGCAGGATGAAAAAAAGACTATGTACGGTGTTTGAAAATACCTCCCAGCTGAGAAAAATGATGTTCTTTCACTCCTGTATGTGGAGAAACAGGCTATTTTGAATCTTTTTTTTTTTTTTTTTCCTAGGCATCAGTATTATTTCAGATTCACGTCTTGTTCAACATGACACTCTTAACTGAAGGTTTTTTTAGAAAAGAAGCTGAACTGTAGAATAGTTGATGACAGTTTGGAAAGCCGTAGTTTCAAGTCAATACATTGTGAAAAATAAGGGACAATAGTTTGCAACTAGGATAGCATCTAGTTATACTAAAAAGTAATCTGATTCACTTCACTGTATTTACAGCTTTTGAGATCCTTTATTCTTAACCTCACAGTGGATCTGTTGTGAACTTCACAATATCTGTGTGAAGTTATAAATGGTTGTATCCTGCAATGGGCATTGATTTCAGAGGATATTACAAACTTCTTATGTGAGCTGTAGTACATATTGATTTCATCAGTGTCCAAATTACTTTTCTTGTAATATTGACTTTTTTTTTTTCCCAAAAAGAAATATGTGTGTGCAGAACAGTCTTCACATTAGAAAGTCTGGCTTTCAAATCAGTTATAAGCATTTCTGTGCTGCCCTTCTATACCCTTAAAAATGTTTCTGAATCACATGTTGCCATGTGTACTGTATGTAGCAGAGAAAGCTGGCTAAATAAATCATATGAGCCAATAACTATCATTTGACTCATGTACTGTTCACCACATACACCAAGTTCTCACGTACACCTGTGAACTAAGGTTTCCAACACCTCTCAAAAGTACACTGCTTTTTTCAAAAGTGAATGTGTAGAAATACAGATTTAAAATCTCTACTATGATTCCCTGCTATCTCTTCCATTTTTAGAAATATAAACCCCATAAGATTGGTGCAGCATAGATATAAATGCAATTTCAAAATGCTGAAATAAGGTTTGAACTGAGAAAGGATTTCTCAGTTCCTTTCAGGGCTCAAGACACATGATATTACCAAATTATGAATGATCTGGCAGGGGTCATGCAAGAGGGCCCATGAAGGGGGCCCTCTGGTGCAGCGCCTGTCTGAGTGAACACAGACGGGCATTATTTTCCCTGTGGGAGACTGGGTAGCTCTGGGTCTGTGTGTGCATTGGTACAATTCTGCTTTCAATGCACTCTGCCCTGTCAGCAAACTTAGCACAGATACAGCACTGCAGGCATTCTTCATTTCCAGCAAGCTCAAAGCAGAGACAGTCATGCCTGTCTACACCTGCAGGCAGGCATGTCTAAAACACTTCCAAAGCAGGTCTTTGCTTTCCTAAAACCCATAACTGGATTCTGTTTTCCTCCACTGAGTACACTGTCTCTTGACCTTCCCTCTCCCCCTTTCCCTCCTGCCCATTCTCCCATCTGATCGCAAGGATCGTACGCCAGCTACAGCAAAGGCTGCTTCTCAGTGTGACTGGAGAGAATGGGATGGCTCCTTTGTATTCTTTTCTATTTTTCTGGTGCTTCACTAAGTTTTATTCAAGGTAAACACGTGGCTGTCACCAAAGCTGGATTTTAACAGGTAGTTGCATACCTCTTTTCTTTGTAGGGAGATGCAGCAAAAGGAAGGTGGCTGGCCAGAACAGCCTGTATTTTATTGCAAATGCGCAGGTGCTTCAGAGGGTATTTTAAAAGGAAATGTTCCAACAAAGACCTCCTAACATCAATAACCCCAGCACAGAACTCTCAGTCACACTGTCCTGAAGCTGGCGTGCTCTCTCTTTTCTTGATGCAACATATGGCACGTGGCCAGACGCAGCTTGTGAGAAGGGTGAACTAGTGAAACTGGTGGCACGCAGACCAACAGAGTACTGAAGAAGCCCAGTGTCGCAAAATCAGGTCACTGAGCGGGGACCTGGAGCCAAAGGTACTGACAAGACACGCTTGTCTCAGCTGCACCCTCCCCTGCTCTGTCCCTAACACTCCCTTCACCAGGCAGCGAGACCCAGGCTCTTCAAGCACTTGGGAAAAGACACCCGCGTGGTCTGATCAGGGTGCTAGACTGGAGGGTTTCCTGGCACTGACAGTGTGCACGGACAGGCAGGCCTTCTGTGTGGACTGCAGACAGCCTTAGAACTGCCTTCCTCAGACGGCGGAGGCTGGGGCATACCACCGGTGGTGGGACCTGTGCCTTTCTGAATGTGTGTTTTCAGAAAACCAACATAACGACAGAGACAGGTGTACTCTACCAGTCAGTACAAAAAGAAGTAACCATATGCTCACTGACGAGCATGGTTACAGTTTAAGATATACGGGAAAGCTAACGCTTATTTTTGGGTTCTCTAAAAGGGCTCAATGGAATCCATTTATTGTGAATTACATTTCACAGAACAGCAACAATGAATCAAAATTCATTATTATGCTACAAGGATGTCTGCAGATGTAAGCTTTTCTTTCAAAAATTGAAAAAGTTTTATTTTCCTGGGAGAGACTTTGTAGTATGCATGTAAAATAGCAAATGGAAGGCAAACTTGTGAAGAACAGGTACTAAAAATTAATAATACTGCAGCTTTGATTATTTTTCTTTGTTTGTTTCTGTGCTTGATCAAGATAAAGCACTGCCAGCAGCCAAATTAAAAAAAAAAAAAAAGGAACTTGATGCATATTCCACACAAAACATTACATTTATCCCAATTTGGTCAACTCATGTATGTCAACGTTTTGTAGGTCAGTAACACTGAAGTAACTATTTTATATGCAGCATGAATTAGGATTATTTAACAGGTGCTTGTGACATTTTAATCTGCAGAGAAGGATCCACATGCTTAAGAGGAGGTAAAATATCATTAAATGGGGGAGTTTGGGAGAGTGAGAGCCATACAACAGAGTCAGTGCCGCATGCAGATTTTTGCACACAGCCTGCCCTGAGCTGCATGAGTCCAGCACCAGGAGAAGGTCCCTTGTGTCCTGTGCAGTGGAACTGCACCAGTCTTTAATCCTAACAGATCTGCAGCTTAGGGGATCGTCTATACTTTTCCAAGCAGCTCAGAAATAGTCTGAAATTTGTTCAATATCACTTATTCTAGGAGAAAAGGGAAATCCTGAGGTTTTACACACACATTCACTTGTTTTTTGAACCACTTTGATACTATCATAGAATGCAAATACATATTACAGCAGGGACAAGATGTGCCATAAATATTAGCAACCAGAAAAGCTGAAAAGAGGTGGAATAACAGCTCCTCACTTCTATACTTAACTGGGTTTAAAAAAAAAAAAAGGGGTGATTCTGTGCCTTATACAGAAACTTGATGAGAGAGGAAGCTGTTAAAAGAAACTGGGAAGGTGAACTATTGCCACAGTTTCAAATCCTTTGGGATTTGTAAAGAATCAAGCTCAGGGACAAAACAAAATACTTGCCAAATAAATGTTTGCTAATTAAATATTTGCTAATGAAAGGCATGTACCATATCTAAGATCCAGTACAAGAATATGTATCATGACAATGAAGGCAAGATTTCTTTTGCCTTTTGTAAAATGCTTCTTAGCAGGAAAAGTGTATATAGAGTCTACTGAAAATTGATTTACTGATCAGGGAAGCTATTCCAATTGATTTAGTTTTTCAGCAAAGAACACAAGAGAGGAAGCAGAAAAACACCAATTACATGCTACCAAATAAAAGAGAAAGGCTTAGAAACTAGCATCACAGATTTTCAAAAAAAACTGAGAACATGGGGAAAGATTCACAAAATGCTTTAGCAAGGTGAAAAAAAATTACTACATAATTTTTACATAAAAGCGTATGAATGTGGATGCAACAATGCTTACATGATATTCATCAAAATGTTGACTGAACCAAGTAAAATCATGAGAGTGAAAAGTATATGAGAAAAAGAAATGAAAAAGCTGGCAGACATGGTGAAGGGAAAATGAAAGTAATGTTGATGGTCTCAACAAAAAAAGCGTAACTCGACCATATTAGAGCTATAGATATGAGCAAGAACAGTTAGATGAGGAATACAATTTTACCAAATCATAGTTTTTAGGACAGATAAACTTAAGCTCTCCCAGCCAGGACTTCCACAAATCAGTATCTTTAAGATTTCTAGTTTCACTTGAACCCAAACCTGAGGATAATAAATTTTATTATAAAAATATAATGGTTACAGTGTAACCATGACTCTCATCATTTATATTAAATCTGATTTTAACTTCCATATATATTTTCTATCAAAAATATTTAAGCAATTTTAGTATGACATGTGGAATTGTTTTGAGACCCCCACCAGATAGCAAATGAAAACATTAATCAAATGTAAGGCTAACTAGAGAGACTCTCAAATGTTGTACCCTTGCTTGAATGTAGGCACATGAATCATGCAAAAGTACAAACTTTTCTGTGGCCTCAGTTTAAATTTGGCCTCTGTCAGTAGCAACAAATATTATCACGATTTCTTGATGTGAAGAAAATGTATTGAGCCCTAGCTCCAACTTCAATCTTTTCAAGGACTGTATAGGCTTTGAATAAACCCAGCCTGACAATAAGCTCAGTCAAGACCTGGTTTGACAGTTTTTGTGAAGAAGCCAAGAAATCAATAAATAGACCCTCTCACCCTGTCTTTACATGGCATACATAAGTGCTTCTAACAAAACAATGCTGAAATGCCCATCTTGGTGCTGAGTGTATGAACATATCTGAAAGCAGGCGGTAGTCTCCAGCAGGAGTTTGTCAGGCCATTACCTCCAGTGAACACTGTACTTACCAATTTTTCTAAGGCAAAAACATATAACCCACAGAAATAAGGTTTAGAAGATTCAGCTCACAAACACTATTGTTACCTCAATGGCACTTGGAAATCTGAAAACCACAGATGATGCAAAAGGAACTCTGTTTTGAGAAATGCAGGAAGATAAATTTGATCTGAGCTGACAGAAGGTTAATAATGAGTTCAGGAGAATCACAATTAATTGTCTTCTGTTAAGGCCACACACAGTTTGAAACGGTGAGACCAAGCATCGTTCTCTTCATGAAGCAGAGGAAAGAAAAAAAGATGAAAGAATCAAAGTGCGTAATCACCCTGGCTTTTACAAAAGCAAGTAGTTCTGCGAGCCTGGCAGATACAATTTCTCTTTCTAAGGACAAGAGACAGAGAAAGAATATTCAGTGCATGTTCCTTTCCCAAAGAACAGGGCCATGAAAAGATCCTTCTACCTTTAATACACTGTAGGTTTAATGAAAGGCAACTGCTATTTTAAGGTTTTAAGGGGATTTTATAACAAAGAGGAGTTGCAGACACCATCCCCATTACCACCAGGCTTCCATCCTCTCTTTCATCTTTCTCACTAAGCCAGCTCTCAGAAACTTTTACAGATAGTTACAGCCATCAAATGAAGGTTAGTTTCTCAAAGGCTTAGTCCAACCATGTCCAGCTGTTATGGCTTAAATTAAATTGATACTAAAATAGTCTTTTATTATTATTATTATTATTAAAGTGTTATAATCATTGTGACTACAATCGCTCACCGCTATAAGACTTGATTTACGTAGTAATAAGCTGATAGATGCCACCATTTCTGATAGCTGTCAGAACTTCTTTTCCAAAGCTGGAAAGCAAAATAAAACTCCCAATTATTCTTAAAACGGCAGAAGGATAACCCCTTTTCCAGGGTAGAGACATGAAAGATTCGTTTTCTTCTCTGTTCCATCAAGCCATGTTGCAGATTCATTTAATGCATTATGTGCATTGCATTAGATTTCAGAACTCACGTAGAGGGTTACAAGCTATATGAAAATGAAAGGTAAAAAAAAAATATATGGCTTCTGAGAAGCCACTGGCAAAACTTAACACGAAAGGGTCAGAATTTCATTCTTGGTCTTTCTGTTCAGTTATCATAAAGATTTTCATCTAGTAATTGTGTCTGTGGGCTGACTGGGACTCATGCTGAAAACATGACTTCTGCTCTTACACTAAAAAGTTTCAAAAGTTAAGCTACTCTCAGCACTGTACATCAGCTACACTGATGTCCTTATAGCAATTTATCTTTTGACCCTTACAAATGTGATCTGGAATAAGTTCTGTTAGGCAATGATATACTTTTGGGCTCTCTAGTGAGACACTTTTTTGTGTGTGTGGAAAACATTATTTAAAAATCCTTTTGTGCAGAAGCAGTTTTCTAACAGACAGTAGTGACAAGGCATAACACTGAACCATAAGGTTTGGATCTTTTGCAGTCCTGAGAGAGTTACTTAGACTGTAGCATTCAGATGTGGGGGTTTTGGCTTGTGCCATGATAGAGACAAGAAGCCCAGCTCCAAAAGAAAGCATCTCACTCTGAGCTCCAAAGTTTGATGGCCTGAAAGTAAACTATGAAAGTATGTGGTTATATGAAGGAGACACAGTAAGAAAGTAGAAGATGTGTAAAGTCAGAGATAGTGGCATGACAAGAAGGAATCTTGAGTGTTAGGAGGAGGACATTGATGCTATGCAGTGGAGAATCTAGGTATATGGTATTTTATAGGTACATAAAGGAAAAAATAAAAATAAGGTAGTAAGAAGCCATTCTTCTAACTGGTCATTTTTGCAGGTTGATATCCAGGTTGCTTTGTGCACAGCAACTTCTAGTGAATCCACCTTTAATTTAAAAATTGGACACTCATTAAGGCCTGAACCAGCTTTTTTCTTTAACTTTTTCAAAAGTCTCTAGGACTGGTGGAGCCACCTTGATGTTATAAACAGCTATATTTTTTTGAGAAAAAAGTTTAATGTAGATAACATCTGTCCAGTGCCAAGCTCTTCCTCACTCAACAGGAAGTTTATAATATCAGCAGTTTCTCTTTCCCCTTAGTCCGGACTTTGTCGTACAAGATGGGCTAGGATCCATTTGCCAAAGGGCGCATAGTTAGAAACTGTTAGCATTCCTGCCTTGGGCCCAAACTGAAGAACTGAAAACTCCTCTTAATACTGAGGACTTAGATGGGATACCTTGTAAAAGAAAATGATGACAATTAAAAGGCAGGAAATTGTTCACACCATTGTGCAGATATCCCGTGGGAGAGCAAAGCCCAAAAATTCCCAGTCAGAATACTTTTGTATTAGAAGACTAGCAGAACCAAGAAGCATGTTTTATCATTAGCAAAAGGAGGCATTTTTACGTAAATATCTCACAATTCAATACAGTTAGGTATTTCACCATCCTTCACTATAATATGCACATCATGATACTATTTTCATAGCTAGGAAAGCAAGAAGAGACCTTCTGAGAACTCAGGTATCAGCAAAGATAAATGAATGAGTGCACAGACCTGCACTAGATCTTACCTCTTACAAGTGATCCAATCATAGATGTTTTTAACTGTAACAAATGTATCAAATAAACGAATAAACAGTGATATAAACTGGTAATTATGGGGAAATATTTAAAGTAAAGAAAAAAAAGACAAAACAAACAATGGGAGGGAAATCAAGTAATGAAAGAAAATGACTGTTATTTGAAAGCACTGTGCTATGCTATAAATAAACTGAGAATTCTCAAGTGGAAAATTAAAAACTCCAACAACTCCAAAATAACCAAACAGATTAAAAAACTGTTTGCATCCATCTTTCCAAAACAGTAGAAGAAAGTATATGCCTTAATGGGAAATCCAAACAACAAGACAGAAACAAGTGAATTGTGTCCAGTATTTCATCATCTCTGTTATAACAAAGATAGTCTCCAAAATGCCAAACTGTCAGGACTGAGCATTCTCTATATTAAGGAGAACCAGCAAGACTGGGAGACAGAAACTGACAAAACATTAGTTGACTTTATCAAAAGCTGACTTAATTCAGGACATACCCCTGAAAACTAGAAAACTATGATATAAGGAACTGGTAACACAACAAGAAAGAAGAGACTTGATGGTAATCTGCCACCTGTGGAGAAGATATTTTAAGCTGTTAAGAAGATCAAGAGCTGCAACATTTCCTTTAGTAAAAGCACCACCTGGTTAAGAGCAGCCAACAGGTGCAGGGAGGGAACATACTTGGGGCTCACCATTTTTTTTTTTTTTAATTTTTATTTTTTGGATTCTCTCAGCATGCCACTGTCAGGGCAGATATAAATGCGGCAGAGTGGACAGCCTGTCCACTTACTGCCTGTCTTTGCTCTGAAGGTGAAGGCATGATCTGAGTAGTTTCTGACTGCCAGATTACGCTGCACAACGACCAAATACTGCTCAGCTGGTAAAACAAAGATGGAGGATTCTCACCTGGATCAGCGTTGCACTGACAGCCTGTGCTTGAGACAGGCATTATTTACAAATGTAGTCACGAATACACTTTGTTCTATCCCTTGTAAGATTTCCCTGAAACCTGAATTCCTCCTTAACTGGTCAGACTTTTGTCCTGCAAAACTTTGCAGCCAAATCATTTGATAATTGTAATCAGTTCAAAATGCATTGAAAGAGAATTCAAAGTGCACTTTGGAGTTTGACTGTCCCAGTGTCTTCTGCTAATTCATGGAAATGTGTGAATAAGTGATTTTTGTGAACTGTTTTGTTTTGCATTGACTCAGAACATTTTATGGAGCATAACCTCATTGAATAAAAATGGGGAGCAGATATTTCTCAACAGAATTACACTTGTTCATGTGATGAAACATTCAATTTTTTTTTTTTTTTAGAATTAAGTTCTTAGTTTCACTTAAAAACTTAGAAGTAAAAATTAAAAGAATAGCAAGAATAGAAAAAATTATTTAAATTGTCAAAATAAAGCATTTCAAAGGCCTCTAAAATGTAGGTTTAGACTTTCTTAGGCTACAAGAATTTTGATAATTGACATAGCTTTGAAAGTGTTCAGTCAATCAAAGCAACGTATAAAATAAAATTTGGCAAATTTTATGTAGCTCTGTTACAGTAAAATTGCAGAATATGGTTTATACTAATATACTTCTATTAGGTCTCCATACAGTCAGTATATACAGATAAATAAATCAGGTCATCAATATTCTCCTAAACATCATATGAACATCATATCCACACAGAAACACCATATCTGCACATCTAAATCAAGTAATTGGGTGTGTAATTGGCAATGGTTACAAGAGGTTAATTTCTGTTTAACTTCTTCAGTATGCAGGGATGTTTTTTTCTTTCATAACCACAAATAGAGATATTTCATTTAATAAAGGGACCTCAAGAGCATTTTTAAAAGTACTGTTTTGAAGCAAAATTTCTTGGGGACTGAGAGAAAATTCAGATATAATTCATATATAATATAATCGTTATATATATGCCTGGCTCTCAAATTTCTCACAATGGGCCCCTGCAAGAGAAAGGATACCAAGTGAGGTCAGCTTTGGCTTGCATGTCTATGACTGTTCTTATATACAGATCTATTCTCTCTCTTCCTCCCTCCCCCCTCCCCGGTATTCATGTCATGCTTTAAATCTCAAGAAAACTCCCATTTATAAAGAACAAATGTATTTGTCCTTCAAATATATAACCATTTGAAGTCCCTTAATTTATAGGTGTCCTTTGTAGTGTTGTCACTGTAGGTACACTTGAAGCAAGAAAACTGAACCTTTCATGTATGAAGGCCATGTTCTTCTCTTGAAGATGCCAATACCAATGTACAGAAAATGGCTTGCTGTCTCTTTTATATCTTTCCTTCACAAATTGATACCAGAACCCTGAGCTAGGCATAGTCTCACAATCAGTTTACTTTTTCACTCAGCAAGGGAAAAATTAATCTCCTTTTCCCCCCAAAATGAGTGTATTTCACAAGGAATTTTTCAATGCACCTTTCAATATTGCTAGGAAATGAAAACTTGGAGCAAGACATGGGCAAATGTTCTTCATTGTATCATCATAACCCTATAGGACCAATCACTTGAGGTATAAACAAAATGAACACTTCTTAATTCTATTTAAAACAAGCAGTAAAACAAATGGCAAATGAAGAAAGGTATGCCTGATACTGAAGAAAACCCATTTTGTAACTCAATTCATCCTACTTTTTAAAAAATTATTTCCGTAGAACTTTCTTGTCACAGTGATCATATATATACTTGAAGGAGCTGTTTGCAAACAACCTACTGTGGCCAAAAAGTGCAACAGCTGTTCAGCACTAACTTCTTTGTCTAGTTGCTTTTCTTGATATATGCCTATAGGTAATTTTGATTAGTCTGCTCCCAAAGCAGAATTTAGCACAGAATGGCTAGTTTAAGTGAATTCTGGTATAGATATAACACAAAGAAATTCCACTCAGTAGAAATGTTTCTTGTTTCTAAGAAATACTGAACATCGGTGGGCCAAATGTAAGAAGATAGTTTTTTGTTTGTTTGTTTGTTTTTAACAGTTGCATCCTTCAGTGAAAATTACAGTTCAGCAAATGTGTCTCATGAAGTTTGCATAAAAACAGTGAGTATATTTCAAATCAGTTTCACTTCCAGAGGGAAATCTGGGTAACCGACTCAGGCAGACTCCCTTGTCAGTCTAGACTGACTCTAATGTAGACTACCTAATGTAACAGTGCGAGTATAAGCGTTAGGCAGTTAATCTAAACTAGCTGGCTACTCCCTCCTGGAACAAGCCTAGGCTCATCCCATTTCAAGACAGGCTCCTAAGATGAATGGAGGGATTGCCTTCTGCAGGTCAAGAAGTATTTCTGTTATTGACCTTAGGGGGACTAGTGACTATTTTAAATTAGGTCCCAAATTATTAGAGGGGTAATTGGTGAAATGAATCATATAATTCCTTGGATTCCAAATATACACTGGGAGGATATACCACATTGCATAAATTGTAAAAAAGCAATCCTGCACGATTAATATATACAAATAGGATGTAAATAGTTCGCAATTTCAGATAAGAAATCTGTCAATTAATTATTAGCATGAAATTGACTACTATGTGTCAAGTCATTCAAGTAAAATGTATTAAAGCCTCCAGTAAATGTGAAAGTATCATGTTCCATTTACCCAGTCCAACTGATGCAAGCAGACCCTCCTCCAAGCTCCAAGAGTTTTAATGAGATACCATACAGTTACAAGAGTCTGCAAGCATAGGTGAGACTGTAGACCATTGCTGTTCCTTTGAAGCTTCATATTCCCTGAATTTTAGAATAAAGAAAGACAGTTACCTGTTCAAATCACGATGTATGATTGGTTGTGTGAGATTGTGGAGGTACTCCATACCTTTAGCTACATCTACAGCAATGATTAATTTAGACTGCAGATCGAGAGTTCTATATATTGAAAAAAAAATATAGTATTACTCAAAGTTAATAAACAGACAAAAATAAATGTAAATCATTCTTATCTGTAAATCCTGGAACCTTTAATGTTGTTTTGAATACAAAATAATATTATATAATCTGTGTAATGTAAATGTATAGAATATAACAAAATGACTACATTTTTTTTGATTAGTTATTAATTTCCCTTGTGCACCCAATAATCGGAATCAAAGCCAATTTTTTTCTATTGTGTTCCTTTTACTATTGTTTCATAGTGAAATGATTAGCATTCACATCAGTACAAATTTACTTGTCTTTCAAATTCTGTACCACAAGCCCTAGCAAAGACCAAGTGTAATACCTCTTCTGTTCATGAAGCAGGGAGAAGAGTGATCCTCCAGAAATATACTGAGTGACTATTGCAAACTGACTTGGGTCATCTAAACAAGCTCCAACAAACTGGATGACACATGGATGATTCAGTCGACAGAGAATGGAAACTTCACGGCAAAACATGTCCACATCAGATTTGGAGCAGTAGGTATTGGCTCGGTAGCTTAGAATTTACATGAGACAAAATTAAGACAAAAACATAATAAAATCATTATGAAAATACTTCAAACTAAGTCATCAACCAAGTGGAATGGAAAAGGCTGGCAAGCTTACCGTTTAATTGCTACAATTTTATTTCTGCATCGTCCCTTATATACTTTTCCAAAAGACCCTAAAATAATTTAAAATAAATATGATAAGGTATTTCTTATGAACATCAGACATTTAAAATGGAGGCATTCTTATTTCTGGTACCTGAGCCGATAATCTCATGGAACTCTATTTCAGAGAGCTGAAGATGGAAGTGCGATGGCAAACCAGCACGGAGGAGAAGAACATCTGCCTTTTCTGCAAAAGAAAACAGTTATCTTATTGGTAAAATGCAGGGTCACACAGAAGTACAGAATATAAGCATTTAACTTCACAAAACCATTACAAAGTAAAAACTGATTTTTCTCCTGTAAAGTGGTTGCCTGGTAATCCTATTCCTTTTTCTTTCAAAATAAACCCCAATAACAAATAAATAATTGCAACATTACAGATGCCTTGGGCCTTCTTGGGTTTAAAATCTTACGTACATACAGAATCTGAATTTTGCAACTTAATTTAGTTAACGAACATCTCTCTCTTGTTAATCTATTTGGCTTATTACTATAAAGTTCATCAGAATATTTCTCAATGGAACATTTCAATGCTGCTATGTAAAGGACATAAGGATTTGATTAAACCCAGACTGACCACTTGAAATAGAAAATTGAAAGGACCACCAAAAGTGAAATATTTTGAAGTACAGATATTCATCTGAATGTTTTATCTACAGGTGTTTCAGAATAAAGCAATTTATTCATGGATGTGTGTGTATTTCATAAGTACTAATTCACATCCCTTTCTCCTAAAAACCAACAAAATATACATTTTAAAGAAAATGAAAGTAAGACGCATAGAGGAATTATCGTGCTGTTGAGCACCTCTGCAGACACCAAGAAGAAAAATTTCAACATAATTGTTTCCTGAAATTATCCTAGGGAGATATAGCTACTGCTTATGCACAACACTACATTTTTGAATGAAAAGAAATCCAGGAATAATTAATCTTGTGTGGTACATTTAGGCTGAAAAACACCTTGGGTAGAAGAGTATAAAACTCTGAGTTTTCCCTTGCCATTGAGAATACCTTTAGTCATGCTTTTAATTTTTCCTAGAGGGGATGGAACTGACACATAGGAACCATCTGAAATAAAAGAACAGAATGAGTTTTATGGAATTCAAAGATAGTATAAGCATACTGATAAGTATACAGATAAATTAACAAGGCAATGATTGCTTAAAGAACAACAAGAACAACAAAACCAACACCAGGATGAACATACATACAAGTATTCACAAACAAAAGATTGTGGCATGTTATATTGCTGCATTGGTCAAAGAGAAGCTTGACATGAGCTGGCAATGTGTGCTTGCAGCCCAGAAAGCCAGCTGTATCCTGGGCTGCATCAGAAGCATGGCCAGCTGGTGAGGGAGGTGATTCTCCCCCTCTGTTCTGCTCTTGTGAGCAGCTCTCCATCTGGGGCACTGTGTTCAGCTCTGGGGCCTCCAGCACAAGGAGGACATGGAAGTATTAGAACACGTCCAAAGGAGGGCCACAAAAATGATCAAGGGGCTGGGGCACCTCTCCTACAAGAACAGGCTGAGGGAGCTGGGGTTGTTCAGCTTGGAGAAGGCTGCAGGGAGACGTTACAGTGGCCTTCCAGTACCTAAAGGGGGCTACAGGAAAGCTGGGGAGGGACTCTTTGTCAGGGAGTGTAGGGACAGGACAAGGGGGGATGACTTTAAACTAAAAGAGGGTAAGTTTAGATTAGATAGAAGAAATTCTTTAACTCAGAGGGTGATGAGGCACTGGCAGAGGTTGCCCAGAGAAGTTGTGGATGCCTCATTCCTGGAAGTATTCAAGGCCAGGTTGGATGGGGCTTTGAGCAACCTGGTCTAGGGAAAGGTGTACCTGCCCATGGCAGTGGGTTGGAATTATATGATCTTTAAGGTCCCTTCCAAAGCAAACCATTCTAAGATTCTTGAATGTGATTTGTTTATAGCTTCACTAAACTCTGTAGAACAATATTGAATTTCACTAATGTTAAGAAGGGCCAATGTAGTGTTTTATATCAGATTTTGTAAAGGTACTCAGATCGTATTAATAAATTCTGACAATTGGGCTGCCAGTAAATTGGTCTGTTCAGCTCACTAAGTAGATGTTTCAAAAGACCTCAGCTTTGTGTACCATAAATTTCATCTTGTTTTTCTACTTAAACTGGAGCTGAATTCTTTTTAACAGTCAACATTAAAAGTCCCTCTGGATGTTTTAATGCCAAAATGGATGTCCAATGCATGAATAAACTTGGTCCTCTAAAGATTTACATGAACTTGATATGTACAAAACCTAAACCTGGAACAAGTTAAACTCCTCTGTAGATATGGAAAGGTAGGAAGGAGAATGATCCTGTTGCTGACTGTCGGGTTCTTCCTATTTACGTGACAGGAAGTCAATGACCTGGACAAGCTGCAATGTATAACATATTTACCTCCTCCATAGGAACATTCTCAAAACACTGTAAAATGTTTTATCTATCTGCTTGAATTAATATTCTTCTTGCCACTTGCCATACAGATGCCAATACAAATGAGTAATTTTGTAGCAAAAAAGGATAACTAATTCTTCCCAAGAGTGAATTAGATATCTAAAGATATTAAAAAATATGAAAGGGACTGAGCATGGAAATATACTGAATGTCAGTAATCAAAGAAACATCAGAGGTAGACAACAAAAAGAGAATGGCTAAACAAGGTATTAAGGATGTAAAAAGCTATGAGTAATGATTACTAGGAAATGATCATCTCACAGCTTTTAGCTTTTCTTCCTAGCGAGGAATAGAAACTGACAATTCTATTTTCAGATAAAGGAAGAATTTTGACAGAAAAAGGGGATATATGATACGTGGAAAATGGGGATTCTCATGACACTAGTTTTCTTTGTGCCACACAGAATAGATCCAATGCTCCTTCACATTGGTGGAACACTCCCAGAGACTCCCAGTGGTCTTTGGATCAGACCATTCGATTGGCAATTAAAGTGATTTCTCAGACCATACCTCCCCCAGGCTGTGAATATTCATTACATGGTGATTCATCTTGAGGTCGTTTATAATGCTTCAGAAGGGTCACAATGGCATCATGACCTAAAGAAAGAGGGAATATAGTATTTGTAGGTAAACTCAATAGTCACTTTAAAAATCAATTTATATAAAATCAGGGGATTAAAAGAAAAAAAAAAGAACTGTGTCTCTAAAACATGTAAGCAAGGATGCAGCAATGCTAATCTAAAATTTAATATAATTTTTAACTACAGAAATACTGGGAAAATACCTACCAATAAAAGCAAGCATATTATTTTGAGTTCACCTAATACTAACATGTGATACATGGCAATAGAAAAAAAAAAACTGCTGCAGAAATATATGAATGGAGGTTGATCGTAGTCTTCAAGAAGCCTTAGAAGGGAAACCAATGCCTGAAAATATTTCAGTTATGGTGTTCTAAACTGGACAAAATGTTTACACTATATTGCTGTAGACAGTTGCTATACTCGTCATTCTTCTTGTAAAGAACCAGAGGTCTGTGTGCGCACAATATACTCAGTCTCTTAGATGTCTGATGTACAAAATTCTGCTTGGTAATGCTCAAAAATCCTTTCTAAGCCTTTCAAAGCTCTCTTTTTATTTATTTGTTTATTTATTTTTCTACAGTATTTTTCGTACAGAATATTTTGCCAATATCATGTTTTTGAAAGGCCCTTAAAGTCTCCTGTTTTACTTCATTACAATCATTCTCATAATAAATAGTACTGCAATGGTTTGGAGGATGGGGGAATGTCCCAGAGTCCTCCAAATTTAACTTGTATTTTTCCCCATTCCCTGGAAAACATACAGAAAAAACAGCATTTTGGAGTTCTTGTTTTGTGCTCACTGTAAAGGGCTGGGCTCAGCATTGCTTATTCATACACACAAGCCAATAGGAAATGTTCCTGATTGCTGCTTACAAATGTGAGAGCAGGCAAGAAGAAAAAGACCTCATGCTTTTGCAATAAGGTCATGATGCTTTGATCATGTACCAACTGCTATCTTTAATTTCAATAGCTCTTGCAGCTCCATTTAATTGGAGCAGTTTCCTGCCTGCTCAGTGACAAAGCAGAAAAGGTAAGTAAGCCTTTTTTTTTTTCCCCCTCTCATTCTGTTATTAGAAACTATCTTCTCCAGGAAAGATGTTCTGCTGGCTCAGTATGCTGCTAGGAACATGAGCTCACACCAAAGAGTGTCGGAAGAGGAATACTTCTCTAAAACATAGGAAATTAAATCAAGGACAGGTTTCTACAGATAACAGCTTTATGGACATCCAAACTCATAGGACGCTTGAGATAAATGTTTGAAGTGTTATTGATTAAATTAACATAAATGCTAGCCCGAAGATGGAAACTTCGTCACTAAAGCAATTAAGAGACTACTTAAATATCCTTTCACAGTCCATAAGCATGGCAATGCCAGGAATAATAAACTGCAGGGTAGTCCACATAAATACATGGCTGTTGAGTACTCATGGGAGTCCTTCATAAACTGCCCCAACATGGGTCCGTAACACGGGGTCCATCCATCATGGCTTGCAAAGGATCCTCTGCTCTGGCACCTGGAGCAGCCCTTCCCCTCCTTCTTCACTGACCTTGGTGTTTGTGGGATTGTTTCTCTCATGTTTTTCTTGCTCCTCTCACTGCTGTTGTGCAGCAGGTTTTACCTTTTCTTTATTTTGCTCTCCCAGAGGCACAGCCAGCATTGCTCATTGGCTCAGCTCTTGCCAGCAGTGGGTCCCTTTTGGAGCTGGCTAGACCTGGCTCTTTTCTGACATTGGGCAGCTCCTGGTGTCTTCTCACAGAGGCCACTCCTGCAGATCATCCTGCTACCCATCCCTTGCCACATAAACCCAACACACTGTGCAGCTGACATATGGACGGTATACCAGGAACCATGGAAAATGCTCTGCTTTGATCCACATTTGCAAGAACTGAAGATTGCTAACTCTGATGTGTTGTTCCTTTTAATGCCTCCTTCATTAATAAAATTAAAGCTCTTCACGTATGTCCCAGCAGCCTTTCTGAACAGGCTCTGTTTCCTGTTTTAGCAGCACATAAATACTTCTGTCCTTGACTTTGTGTTGAAGTAAATTCATGTTCAACAGAATATCTGGGAAGATAAAAATAAGGGCTTGTTTTTATAACCCTTCATGCCATGAACTAGAAAGCAGATGGTGAGAGCTCTCAGTCTACAGGGACTGAAGGGTTATTTTGTGCTCTTATCTCCTGCCTATGCTGTTCCTATGAATTTTGTAGTGAAAACCAGAAAATTGAAATACCTTTCTCATAAGCCCACATCAAACAGGTCTGCTCATCCTTTTCTCCACTGGACCTGCTGGGATCACAAGCTACCAGATTCATATCAGCTCCATTATCCAGTAAAAACTGTACTAGACGAATATGACCATGATAGCAAGCACAGTGTAATCCTAGAACATCAGAGAAGCATGGTAAGGACAACTGTCAGAACACCATAATAGGACTTGCAGCAACACCTATAAAGAATAAACTAATTTACCTGATAAAGGAATATATTATGAAACAAAAACCTGAGGCAGGAGATGGAAAAATAATGCTGCAAGAACCAATCTATTGCCTGCTATACAACATGTCAGCGTTTACTCTACCACCTACAAATCACATTTAACAACTTTGCATTTGAGGAAAAACAAGTAGAAGTAAAGAAGCCTTTTTTTTTTTTTCTTTGCCTGTAGTAGAGACATGGAGGCATGCAGCCCTTTAGACACTACATCCTCTATGCACCGTCCCTAGCAGAATAATAGGCCCAATTCTTAGACCTGCTTAGAAGTCTAACTATGGGAGAATCACTTTACATCAGGTTTTACTAGTCATATACAAGCTGGCATATCCTCACTGAACTCAGCACTTTTAAGCCTGTTTGAAAATATATTTTAAAAAAAATCAGATCTCTCTGAGAGGTAATTGGATGCTGATCATTGAATTACCGTGTTAGTTACCTTGGAAATCCT
The DNA here is from genome assembly GCF_964034855.1 of Anser brachyrhynchus. Classification (NCBI taxonomy): domain Eukaryota; kingdom Metazoa; phylum Chordata; class Aves; order Anseriformes; family Anatidae; genus Anser; species Anser brachyrhynchus. Next base: position 425,057 of record NC_137702.1, read on the forward strand.
GAGTGTGTATGGCAATTTTTTTTGGTTTTGGTATATGCACTAATACACAATAAAGATGAGAATGTTACCTGTATGTCCATCTCTTCCCTGGTGATTTATGCTTACAACATTCTGGTCAAGAAGAAATTTTACAAGTTCTATGTTCTTTCCATAGGTACAAGCACTGCAAAAGTGAAAGGAAAAGTGAATGCTACAGTCCATGAGAGGACAAATACTTTGTGTAGCCAAAGATTTAAAAAGAATTACAAAGAGATAAAAATGGCGTAACAGAATAAAGGATCTTTAGAAATGCAAATGCATGATTAATCCACCAAAGCAAATAGGTTCATGTCTGTTGTTTCATGAGCATTCTAATTATTCTTGTATAAATTAATAAAATCTGCTTTTCAGAGTTCTCTTATATAACACTTCGCAGTCTCACAGCATTGTAACCAAACTGTGTTCCACCACCTCATTTCTAGGTTAGAACATCTAGAATCCAGAAGGTTTCTGGGCAGAACTCCAGTCAGCTTCCAAACTGGACAGAAAGAGAAACTATTATTCATACAGATGTTGGTGGACCTGATGCCCTTCCTACATTTCCTTCTCTGCCTTGTTCCTTCTCCTTGATCACAGTCTGGTTGTACCTCTTAATCCATGTCCTCTCCTGTATGTCAAGATATAAACGTAATATCCATGTTGAGCTCACTACTTTGTTCTTCACCTGGCTGGTGAGATGCTTGTTATTTCAGGTGTTGCACTGCACGCATCTGTAAGTGCTATTCTATTGATAATGGTATTTTAAATATCTCACCTGTGGAAAGCCGTTTCACTGAATATATTTTCTTTAGTGAGACTTTCTGTTCCTGAGAGCTGAATTATTTCCTTTACAACTTCAAACTTTCCACTGTAACAAGCACTGAAGACGAAGTCAGTAAAGAGTTGTTAACAATGCCAACTTTTTAATTAGGCCCAAGCTACGTAAAACAGAGCTTCTCCACATGACTCACAGATGTAAAGGTGTGTCTCCATAGATATTAACTACATGTGGTTGAACTTCAAAACTGCTCTGGAGTAAGAATTTTACAATTTCATGGTGTCCAAATCGACAGCAGAAGTGCAGAGGAACATGATCTTCGTTGTCCTGAGCATTCACTGTCATTTGAGCCAGAAAGAGACCAAAGAAAATATTTTATACTTAACATAACTTGTTCTGAATATTCAATAATACTTTATGTATATTGCATATACATTATGAAAATATCTTCTACTAAAATATTATTATTTTTCTTTAAATTTGAAATTTCTGTGAGCTGCATTAATTGGGATCATCTATACTACCTTGTCTAGACCATTTTTCGGACTAAAGTTATATAACTGCTTTTTTCCAGTAACAGATGTATTGAATATTTTCATGTAGCTTTCCAGGAATTAAACAAGGATTACATATCACCTGTAGACAGAACAACTGTTGTTGTACGTAGTACAATGTTAAGTAAAACTAAGATTCATAGCTACTCTATGTAAGAAAGCTACCCACTGAAGTTTTTTCAACTGAATGGAACAATAGCTGTTAATTAAAAATACTACGATGAAACATATGTCTTTGGCGCTCTTATGAGAGGAAAATGCACTTGTTTTTAAGGACTCTGTTATCTTCGAGTGTCACCAGTAGAATAAAAGAATAAAATCAGATATACAGTGACAAAAAATACCTTAAAAATAAAGGAGACACAATAGGATATTTTTTTCATAGACACAACTAAAATATAAATGCATAAAATGCAAAAGAGGAAGGGGAGCATTCACTCAAATTTCTGGATTTCCAACATTTCCATTTTGCTCAGTATTTAATTTCCCCTCCAAAGATGATTATATATGTGTGCCAGATATTTAAAATGACAGAAGTGTTCTTTTACATAGCATTAAACTATATATTAGAATTGGCAAAACTAGACTTATTGAATATTTCTTATAGGCGGGAATGGTATTTGTCTCTGTAGAACATATTTTCACATGTAAAATAAAAAACGTGCAATACAGAGGTCTTCTTCTTTTAAGATAAATGCCCTTCCAGCACTTTAAATCACAAAATCATGCATTCTGCACATTGCACATGACTTATCATAAAATAGAAGGTAAAAGTATTTGTACTAAATTGCTGAATACCTATTCTTGTATCCTTCTAGCTGCAAAAACAGTTGCTTTAATCACCACACAACAGAATAAGACTAAAAGCAAAAGAAAACTGAAATTAATTCATTCTAAATACCTCTCAATTAAGCATAAATTCTCAGACATTTTGGGGGCAATAGATGGGTTGTTGTAGGGTAGATAACATTAGCAAGCAATGAGAGAATTAAAAAAAAATTAGTCAGTTCAATTAGCTTTCAGTCAGACCAAGACTCCTTCTTGAAGGCTTGGGTCCTGGTTCAGCAAAGCTCTTGGACACCTACCAGTAAGTAATCCATTAGATTAAAATGTTTCGGTTATAACACAGAAACAGAACCACATTTCTGAAACCATCTAATTTTGACTGATGTTATTTTAGCATAACAAACACAAATCCTACACATCTATTATGAATATCTGTTTTAAAATAATTCTGTAATAGAATAACATAAACATAATTATAGCAAATAGTTATTATCAAGTGAGTAGTGTGAGACTCTGGCTGTATGCATACCAATGAATTAAACATGACAGGGAACATTCCTGGCTCTGAGGCCAGCTGTCACAGAACTGCTGCTATCTACCAGTCGTACCGAATCATTTTAAGGCTAGCTGCATGCAGCCTGCCTGCTGGGGAGCAGTCCCTTGAAGCTCCTCAACTCAGGTGGGAATTGTTTGAGACTTCCAGTTACCCTGTACCACATCTATGCCAGGGAGCCTTATACCCATTTACAGGACAGTCAACCACATTCCAGCACCTGGGAGCCTTCCTAGGCATGCCTGAAATAGATAGGGATATACTTGACGTGTCCTCTTTCTTCATACAGTAAGAATCTAAGAGGAGACCGGGTAAGGCTCTACGCAGAACTCTCCATTGGTGCAGCGACATGCAAGTACTGTTTGCATTATCCAGAGAAGGTCTTTGTTCACTTTTAAAACTGAGCATATATTTATCTGATTCTTAGTAAATTCCTTTCTATATTTAGAGTGAGAACAATAACACTGGTTGATTCCACAATTGATAGAAATGTCATATCCACTCTACTGTTTCTAACGTTTTGTTCTCAATTTGGTTTAACACCAGATCTTTCAAACAGTTTACAAGAAATTAATAGAGTACTAAAGAATAATCTATTCATTAGAAGTGTCCAAACTTGTGCTATGCAGGTTTTTAACACCTGCCAGGAACAATTCTTTCCTATAGCTGACCCTCCTTAGGATGAAGGGTAAACCAAATGCACTCTGAGGTTGCTTCTTGTCTTGATTCTCTGTTATTATAAGGAACAATTAATATTAAAATAAAACCTTGTTTTAAAACCTTTCTGAAGTAATACTGAGTGTTCACAGAAATGGTCAATCCTTTAAACTGAGCTGAACTTGTAACTTCACTGATGTCTAGTGACAGAGAATTCCGAAGATGAATTATGCTTCAGGCTAAATAAAAAGAAAAAAAAAGAATTCCTGGGAATTTCTGTAAATTATACTAAATTTTTGCTCTGAAAATTTAATTAATTGTCCCCACCAACCTTTCTAGCAGTCTTGTATGAAAAGGAGTAAACAAAAGTAAATCATTTTATTTCTCTATTCTAAAATTATTCTTCACTTCATGGATTCATGTGACATGTAAGCCTTTATTTTGATGTGTTACCAGACAGATTCATTCTGACATGTAATGAATAAGAGGGAAATAAATGTCAAAGTTTTATAACAACAAACGTCAGTGTTTTAGAATATGTACCCATAGAATGGCCTGAAGGACAGGGGTGTTAGAGCCATGAGCTTCTGCAGCACAAGGTGTAAGATAGACAGAGGAAGGAAACAGACATCTTCTCCTTTGTTTATGCAGTTAGAAATGATGTCAACTACTTGCAAGCCATATTCTTTACCTCTGGAATGATATAATTACAACATGGAATGAGGGGTTTTGTTTTAATTTATAGCTTTTTGATTTCTAAATGGGAAAAAAAAAGAAACAGGTGAACTGGAATATTGCCTTACAAAGGAGGAGAAGTTCATAGTTGAAACAAAACAAAATAAATCAAAAACATGTTAGAAGAGAGTTGTGGCAAATAACTATACTGTTTCAGGAATTACTAAAGATGAGTACAAGAGTCTCCACCAGACTGAGATTTTAAAGTATTTTTGTATTAAATGGAGGACAGATCCACTGTCATGCAATTTAAACTTACATAGTACTGAACTTTAATCTTACAGTCTTACTAGTAAAAGTGTGAGATCGCCTGTAAAATAAAATGCATAGATACCTAACTTACATAGAATACCAAAATGAATGCTAACAGACTTTTGTATCAGTCCAACCCAATAAGAGAAAGTATGTGTGAATGCTCCACAATGAAGCACATGAAGCTTTTTTAGCATAATGAAGGATGTGCTAAAAAGATTCTATTTTCTGCTCCTACATTGCTTGTGAAATTTCTCACCTGAATTACTTTAAATTACTTGCTGCATAATTTTGACTTAAAACCCTTCATCTGTATCTCATTCACTAAAAGTTTACTATGCATTAAAATAATTTTAACTGGAAATATACACCACACAGCCATGCATTCTCTGGATGACTGTCTCAATAATGTTACCTCTGTATATAAATCTTAATTTTGTTTTCTCCTGTTGTCTTTCACCTCTAGCTTGGTTTCAGTTGCCCAAAGACAATAGACAAACACACACACAGGAAGTGTTAGGAAATTAAATTCAAATTCAAGACTCAAGACCCGATTATCTATAGAATACCATGTTAAAGATGATTTTTAAAAATATCTTTTCTTACCATCAGCTTTGCTTCCCTCTTCCATCAAGAGCTTTGTAATATTGAGAAAGCCTTTGGCAGAAGCTAAATGGAGAGGTCTGTCTCCAACTTCCCCACTTGCATTCACATCAGCTCCAAATTTTAGCAAGAGATGAGTTACCTAATTAGTTCATCAAGACTGATTAAAATATCACATGAAAATAAATCTTTTCACAAAATCAGATGGAATATTGCACTGGATAATACTATATGTAGGCATCTCATCAAGACTGTGATTATTTTTTCAAAGTGGTTTATGGCAAATAAAGAAACTAATCTTTCAGACCACCATACAAGGAGTTTCTTAATGTTACTGGATGATGAGGTGCATGTATATGAAAAGAAGGATCTCAGGAACACATCCATGGTTCGCACCTTGCTGATATTCAACCACAGAAGTGGAACATTTTCAATCATCTGTGCATCTGGTCTCTGTTCTTTCAAAAGCTTTTCCTATAACTCTACAATGCACTCTGAGTAACATGTCACTGAAATGAAAAATACATTCTACCTAGAGCTCATCTTTTGTAACTTGAAAATGGCCCAGAGTACATGCTTTTAGCCAAAGAAAGGTATGGGGAATGACTTACATAAGCCAAAATAGACCCATTATTACATTTGACATAAAAGAACTATTCAGGGCAAATGAATGGATTGCTACATTAACCATATATGGACAATACTTCAGTAAAAGAAGAGAATTAGAAGATTGGATGCCGGCTTTGGTCAGGATTTGAGGTAGTGTTTCAATAAGTTCATGATCTGTGTGAAAGAAACAAGCACATTTGAACTTGTTATATGCACCATACTTCATGGAAAATCCATCTCTCTAATCCATATTTTTTTCCGTGAACTTTAAAGTGTCTATAATTAGATTTGTGAATTCTAAGGAAAACCAATAGAATTGCCATTCAATTATTAGTAGGTAATGATACTCACTTCCTTAGAGAGACTTAAGGTAGTGTACTCACATTACATTCCTTATCCAGTCTCTGAAACGTGGGATGAATAAGAGTCAAATTAAATATGTCTATGTGTCCAAGCCTATTATAGGTTAATGGAGCTGTCTAGATAATCATTTGTTTCAAGAGACCTAGAGGGGAAGATACCAATTTTTGCTAGGGTCTAGCATAGAGGACTAAAGTGTAGATATTTCCTGTTAATATTCAGACTCTAGAGCAACCAGGAATTGAGCTCTTTTCATGGTAGGTCCCTCTGAAATGTAAAGTAAAAATATTTAACAATAAACCTGAAGTTTCCTGGAGTATTCCAACACTCAACTTTCAGAAATTGCTCCACTTAGTTACCTGTTCATGACCATAATATGCAGCAATATGCAATGGGGTGAAAAATACTGCATCCTGAACATTCACATAAGCTCCATGCTGCAGAAGAATATCAACAGCCTAGAAGGAAACAAACAGAAAATTCCAGTTAGAAGCACTGTATATATGAGGTCGGCTAGTAAAACAAGATTTCTAATCCTTACATCACCAGTTTAAAAGAAGCAAAAAACCCTAAACAAGCAAGATATAAAAGTGAAGAACTATGTATAACATGTAAAAGTGATTAATTTACAGTACTTTATCTGAACACTGAATGTCACTGATGCTTTATAAATTAGCCTGAAGATGTTTGCCAGTAAAAAGCTTGAGTTGCAAAGCAAAAGGCACAGAAACAACTCTGTCCTTTAATTTTCTTTTAACCATTATGAACAAAGAGCAGTAAACATATCAGAGTTTTCAGAAGTAAATAAAACAGAATGAAAGATCCTTTTAAATGTAAATGCATGCAGGTAAATCCTCAAGCATAATTCCCTCATTGTGTAAAGATTTCTTTGTATTTTAGAAGATAATAGCCCTTTGGCTTCAACATATAACCTTAAGCATTTTCTTTCAAATTATCACTTTTTCAACTTTCAGGAGGCCAACGTTGTCATAAACAGCTATTAATTATCAAACACTGGCTTTCTGAATAACTGTCAAAATAGAAGTCTGAAATGAAACTGCCTTGGATTATTTATTGAAGCTTAAAAAGCTGCTCATCTTTCTTTCTTTTTTCCTTTCCTTTCCTTTCCTTTCCTTTCCTTTCCTTTCCTTTCCTTTCCTTTCCTTTCCTTTCCTTTCCTTTCCTTTCCTTTCCTTTCCTTTCCTTTCCTTTCCTTTCCTTTCCTTTCCTTTCCTTTCCTTTCCTTTCCTTTCCTTTCCTTTCCTTTCCTTTCCTTTCCTTTCCTTTCCTTTCCTTTCCTTTCCTTTCCTTTCCTTTCCTTTCCTTTCCTTTCCCTTTCCCTTTCCCTTTCCCTTTCCCTTCCCTTCCCTTCCCTTCCCTTCCCTTCCCTTCCCTTCCCTTCCCTTCCCTTCCCTTCCCTTCCCTTCCCTTCCCTTCCTTCCCTTCCCTTCCCTTCCCTTCCCTTCCCTTTCCTTTCCTTTCCTCTCCTCTCCTCTCCTCTCCTCTCCTCTCCTCTCCTCTCCTCTCCTCTCCTCTCCTCTCCTCTCCCCTCCCCTCCCCTCCCCTCCCCTCCCCTCCCCTCCCCTCCCCTCTCCTCTTTCCCTTCCTTTCCTGCCCTGCCCTCTTTTTTCTTTTTCTTCGTACAAGGGAGTCTTCATGAACACTCAGTGGCTCACAACATGCACTATCTAAGCAGTTCTACATATCATTCTGATGAAAATGTGTGAGTCTAATGATAGCAAAGGCTGCTGGACTGTGAATCACCCACAGTACAGTAGTAACTGGGCAACACCTTCCTGGCAGTCTAAAGAAATCACAAAGAAGGGGTAATAGCCAGCTTATATGCTTATATTCATACCTGTATCCCCTCATTGAGATTTCTATTGATTATGTCATTTAATGCCAGCTATGATGATGCACATTTCTGTCAACTTGTACCTAAGCTGAGACCACCAAACAATTTCACACATACAACGATGTGGCCGGTCCTTTAAATCCATGTCATTCTCAAGTACTCAGAGAACTAAAACCTGTTACTACGCAATATTAGTATCCAGGCATTATTCCTTTACACAATTTAAATTTATATTTACTTTTTTTCCATGTGACTGACAATACATTTTCTGTGTGAGGTCCATTCCCTGACATACTCAAGTTTGTCTGTTGCTAATTGATTTCAACTATTTTGTTATGATGTCAGCTGTAAGCCTCCCCTGGAAACAGCACTGAAATCCAATTCTGTTTCTTCAGGGACTTCAACAGGATAGAAAAAGGCCCAGTGCATTATAGAAGAGACCTAAGTGTTTCAAGGACTAAGCCCTTATACTGAAAGCAGACCAGGGGAGAAGACAATTGCTATGTCTTTTGTCCTGTGGAATTATTCTTCAGCACCTCAGTACTAACAGGGAATGCTGGACATCTTTGTCAAATAGTATTCTTCAGAAAGTAAAATATCCTGGGAGCATATTAGGCAGGGATAGACATACTTCTGATGGGAATGGGATAAACAGCGAGCATCATTCATGAATTAGATGACAAACAAATCCCAGAAGATGCTGATGCTTGCATTTGGCTGCTGTGGTTTTGCTCCAGGGACATATGAGATCTGAGCACATGCAAGTAAGCAGGCAGAAAACAGCAGGAGGAAAGGGACTCCTGAATGAAGGCAATCCTGGAGATGAGAAGTATCCCATGCAGCCGTAGCCAGACTCTGTGTCAACAGAACTAAAATCTACAATTGTCAACTTAGATCTGTAGTCAACATCAAAGTCCAGATTAAAAACAAAAAAAAAGATAGAAGAAAGATCTTTAACCTCTCAATGCCTCAGTGTGACTGGGGACAGTCACTACAGATCTATCAGTGCAGATCTACCAAGTTTAAGTCTTGCCTGACCAGCCTGGCTGTGCTCTGTGATAAAACAAGTAGGTTTGTGGGTGAGGGGAGAGCAGTGGTTAAGTGGCTAAATGACTTTTAGCATTTACTTTGACTTCAGCATGGCTTTCAACACTACCTCCCAAATATTCTTGTATCAAAATTGAGATGTTATGGTATAACTGGATGCAAAACTAGCACGGTAAAAAAACTGGTTGAATAATGGGACCTGGGGGGCATCAATTAAACAGTTGTACTCTACCCCAAAGCTAGCATCAAGTGGAGTACCACAGGCGTCTGCACTGGGACCTGTCCTGTTTAACACCTTTAATAGTGGTCATGGAGGCAGTAATGGACTGCACTCTCCTCATGTTTGCAAAGGACATCAAATTACGGGGGAACAATTTGGTGTATTTGATGGCAGTCTTGCCATCCAGAGGGACCCAGACAGGCTGGAAGAGTGGACCAACGTGACCTATATGATGTTCCACAAGGACAAATGTGAAGTCCTGCACTGCAATAGCACAATCTGTGGACTGCCTGGCTGAGGAGCAGCTCTGCTGGCAAGGACCTGGGAACCCTGGTAGCCAGCAGGCTGAACACGAACCAGCTGTGCGTCCTTGCAGCAATGGCAGCCAACAGCATCCTGAGCTGTGTTAACGAGGGAACAACCAGTAGAATGAGGGAAGTGATTACTCACCTTTCCTCCCATAAAGCATTGTTGTGAGTTAAAAATTGGTTTTCTCTTCATAATTTTTTTTTTTAATGAGAGGTTTAATCAGAAGCTTTTTGAACATTCCAGTCAATTATGTTCACTTCAAAGACTGATTTAATTAAGCTACTCTGAAGGTTAGAAGGAGTCAACAAAATAAAACAACATAGAATATATAAGGACTTTGTCTTTTGGACAAGGGCAAGGGATAAGAATTCCTCTAAGAAAATAAAATCAATGATTATTGACTTTTTAGCAGGTAAAATTAAAATGAGAAAACAGCTTTAACACTTAAGGCACTTGCACCAGTCATGGAATCACAGAACCATAAAATGTCCTGAGTTGGAAGGGACCCACAAGGGTCATCGAGTCCAACTCCTGGCTCCATACAGGAACACCCAAAAATCAGACCCTGTGTCTGAGAGCATTGTCCAAACGCTTCTTGAACTCCTGGTGCTGGGACCACATCCCTGGGGAGCCTGTCCCAGTGCCCGGCCACCTCTGGGTGCAGAACGTTTCCCTAACCCCCAGCCTCATTTCCTCATTGCCTCATTTCCTCCAATTTTGCAAATGTAGATATGATCAATCCAGCCAAGTGTCTTTGCATTAATATATTATAACGCTTACCTCTGTGTATCTGTAAGAATTTCAGAACAAACCCTATCAGACTGAATTTAGAAATTGAGGTTTCTGAATGTTTTAAAAATAACTTGCTGATGAATACACAATTAATTGTCTTTCTAAGAAAAAATATACTGAAATATTTAATATACACTCTCATTTAAGACATAAGGACAGATGTCAGACCAGCAATAAGTTTTTGTATGCTCTTCTATCTTAGCTGGTCCAATCATATGAAACAAATGTCAGAGATAAAACAATGAAGATTCGGGTACTGGTGTCTTGAATTATCATGATGTCCCCAAGATTGTTTTTGCTACAGGATAGCCAAAGAATAGGATTTTTAAAATATTTTTTTTTTCTGATATTAGTAGATGCTAGACAAAGAATAGTATAAATACTTTTGTGCAATCTTACTAAAAGAATTGTTCTGGGAAAGAGATCACTGTGAATTTAATAATTTTAAAATGTTGCATTTAATTTGACTTCTTCTAGCCTAAAAATGAGTCACGTCAATTTGTTACAAAGGACACTCGTGGGCAGAAAGCACAGCCGTTGCAAATGTCTCACTGTTTTCAGGGTAGCTAGTATCACCAGGTTAAAAAAAGCTGCCTAGCTGAGTTACAACTCAATACTTTTTCACTGGTGTTTGCTGAACATCTTGTGCTCCCATTCATTGCCTGTAAAAGGCATCCTTCACTTCAATTACCATCACAGTTTGCTGGTAGCTGTTAAAAAGGCTGTGGAATTCCAAACCTGTGAGTTCTAGCCCTATTTGTAACTGGTTGGAACTTCACAAAGAGGCAAATACTGAAGAAGATCTTTGATTCCCCATTATCTTGCAGGCGTATGTATGCCATGTGACAGCTATTTTTTTTTTTTCCAGAGAAGCTATGCATGCCCCATTCCTGGAAGTGTTCAAGGCCAGGTTGGATGGGGTTTTGACCGACCTGTTCTAGTGGGAGGTGTCCCTGCCCATGGCAGGGGGTTGGAATTAGATGATATTTAAGGTTCCTTCCTATCCAAACCATTCTATGATTCTGTGATTCCAGAACGATTCTGGAAAGTTTTGAAAAATTATTATCAGATAATACAAGCAGTTGGGAAATGAAGCATTAGCATATAATGAAGGAAATGAAAGCAGAACTAGAGGACATTAAAAAAAATTTAGACTCACATAAATTTAATTTTTCAAGGCTTCTTAAACTATCTGATCTTACGCCCACTACTAGTAAAATTCAAGTGAAGACGGGAAGTGACAAAATTGCTGAAATAACAGCTGAATTGTGAATGGTAAGGGGTTTATTACTGTAGAAAATTTATAAGATGGGACTATCTCCGTGTTCCTCAACATATCCTTGCTACAAAAACATTTACACTTAAGGTTCTCAGGTTTGCAAGTTGCAAAAATTAAGTAGCATTGGTTCATCCTGCTTGCAACTCTCAGTCCAGTTCTCACATCCAAAGATGTTGTAACCTCAGAATGACAGCTTTAATTTACAAAACAAAATAGGCAATGATACTGGTTTTCCAGCATGGTAATACTGGCTAACACGTACATGTGCATGAGGCACATGCATTATTTATTTGGCAATGACCTCCCTGGGCTGGAAACATTTAATGCTTGCAAAAATACCTGAGTTAATGAGAGATTTATTAAACTTATTTGGTAGCATTTCTGATATGGTTTCCAGCATATTTTATAAATTTTCATTAAATTTTCATTCTTCCTATTGAGAACTCCAATTTCCTTTAATAGATAAAGTAAGCAAACAGCATAGTTTTGGTGAAGTAAAATATTACACTAAAGCATAGAACAGAGGAAATATTTATATACCACAATGGTTCAAATGAGTTGGAACATTTCATTCATGCTGATGGCTTTGAGTATCCTCCTTTTACAGAACTGCTAGCTGTAATTGTTTCAGGTGTGTTGATGGAATGAAAGCTGTAGATTGATTCTTCAGTAAATCAGGGAGCAAATCTATTTTTTTCCCCTACAGTTTCCTCTATTTTTCTCTTAAATGTAGTCATTTTCTGTAGTCAAAGATTCTACTGAATGGATTAGGTATGTACCTCTGCTATTTATTTATTTAATTGTATGAATAACTATTAAACTTATTGAAATCAGGGAGATAACAAAAATCTATTTTCTCTTTCTTAAATTTATTCTATGTGTGTGTGTTTAAAATCATTCCATATTTCAATTAATATTAATGAAATTCTGGAGAAAATAAGCTCTTTAATCTAGCAAAGGAGATTTTCGGCTGACAGACAGTTTCAAAGATCTATACAGAAAGAAACAAATAAAAGCCTGAACTTGAACTATAGATCTTCAGTCCCCAGCTAAGCCAGTGAACCAAATGAGTCGTCAACAGTCCTATTCAACTTATGGAGAATACTTCTGATGAAGAGTTGATCACTTCCAAGGAAGAAATCATGGGCTTTTCAAAACTGTTCACAATAAATTTTCTTATCAAGGTAATGGTCTTATCCATGTAGGATACTCAGCATCTTGGTTTTTCAGTAAGCTCAACAGAAGCTAAAGAAGGGAAACAAATAGCAGGACTTCCACTGACATTTGCAAGATAAGGCCAGATATGACAAAAATAACTTGAAACCCCAATGCAGAGAAGAGTATTTTGTATTTCCCACTTATTTCTTTATTTGTCTTAAGGATCTTTTCATAAGTATGTATTTACTCAATGTTTTCTGCATCCTCTACTTATATTAGCATCTTTTTATTTTTATTATCTAAATGTAATATTATTAAAAGTATTTATCCCTGATAGAAATGCACTCTAAGACTGGAAGCTCAGTCTTCTTAGCTCTGGAGGAAAATGCAAACAGAAATGTAGGACAAACATAACAAGAGAATGAAAAGAATGATGGAAAAAGTTGCCTTTTCCAAGGACAAATGGCTCTTGTTTTAGGAAACAACATTTTCTGTACTGGCAACACAAACCAATCAGTGCCATGAATGTGAAGTCTTAAACGAGATTTAGTATTAGTTCATAGTGTATGTATGCATTTGTTTATATACATTGTAGCAATAAATAAATTTACTTTTGTTCAAATAGTACCTAAATACTAAATTACCTGGATTGGAAAATGTGGGAATTTTGTATGCCGTATTTACTTCTCACTCAGGACTGAAAACCTGACCTTTTCATGTTATTAAATATTAAAACCTGGTCATTTCCTGGCATGAGCGGTGCCAAGGTATTACCCTTTGTATGTCTTACTAACATGAGGTCTTCTTTTAAAACACTTGGGAAGTTCAAATTATTTCTGTTTTGAGGCTGTCTCTATGATACTAGCACAATAAAAAGCAGTCTGACTTTTAATCAATATATGGTTCTCATTATTTTTATTTAATATGTCTATTGCCTACCAAATGGGTCTAGCTTTCATACTGTTCTGTTTCAGTTTTATTGTTCTTTACATATCCTTTATTTTTATCTAATTCCCAGAATACTGGGATTATAAAGCTCAGTAAGCTCCTGTATTTCTACTTGACAGGCACCAATTTTTCACACAGGTCCAATCATACTTCTTATCCTTCTCTATCTTGGATCTCTCTTTTCAAGGGCATGTCGAGCACTTGCCCACACAAAGTCTATAATGAAAGAATGAGCTCCAAGGCAACATGCAGAACAGTTTCTTCACAATACTGAAACATATGTACTTTATCATCCCTCTAATATTTATTTTAGAAGTTGGAAATGGTTACCTTTAATCACTAGGTGAACTTTAGAGCTAAACTTGTGTACCTAAGTATTCTGAATACCACTTCTTTTGTAAATATATGAAAATTATTCATGAAAGTTTGTCCAAATTCAGAACTGAATTTCATTTACCAAGGACCTCATATAATGGCATAAAATGAAATGGTCAGTCTCAGCATAGCTGGAAAAGAAGCAGCTATTCCACTGACAATAACCATATGCTGAACGTAAGGTATCTGAACACCTCTGTGGAAGATGCCCTGAGAATTCATGAGATATGAGCACAGCAGATTTTCAGTTTTGACCTCAGTATCAACAAGTTTGATTTCTGTTTAATGCAGCATTATGGATTTCGTGCTTTATGCATAGTGTGATAATTACTGTACAGAATTGTACGTATGGATGTCTTACAGAGCTCAGAGTTGCTTGCCAAGCAAAACAAACATTACCAATTAGGTCATCAACTTTTCAGCATCCTTCAGTTACAACCTGCAGTATCTTTCAACTGCAAAACACTTAAAACACTTTCAGATGTTATCAAAGCCAGCATGTGATGTAAAGTCTCTAGGAATGAACGCTAGTACACAAACATAGAGACAGCCTCTAATTCTTTTATGTTAAGAGTGACCTTGAGGAGAGCAATTCAGCACTCAACAGCAGCTCTAGAACAATTTGCAGACGTGACAAGACATGTTGTCCTCAAAGGGCAAAACCAGAATACCGGTATTTGAGAGGGCTTTAGCTTTCAAGGACACTTTTTGCTATGCTGTTTCACTGTGAGGTAGGGACTCTCCTTACATTACTCAAGTTACTTGGCCTTTTCAGGAATAACATTCAATTGTATGACTGTACTAGATCCAATACAGCAAGCTACATTAGTGGCCCATATTTTAGTCTTGCTTCTTCCTGTGTTTTATGTCTTGCCTTTCCTAGTGTTGTAAAATGAAGCACAAGGTTGGAGTAAATGTAACTTACTTTAAAACACATTGAATGCCTCACAAATCAGCAAAATGGAAAAGCTTTTATGCATACACAACTATATAAATATGTCCAGTCCCTCTCTTTATACATGTTGTTCATGTTTGTCAGCATTGTTTAGGTCTGAAGATTACATTAACATTGCACACAAGAAAATTGAGTTCAGGTAATATAATTCTCTATGGCTTATAGAAAGTTTGGGTATGAAGTATAGCTGTAAATGATAGTAAACTTTTAGCTCTTCATGCTGTGCTGTACTTCTTTACTTAGACACTTCTTTACCCCATAATGGTTTATAAACATGTTCTTATTGCAGCAGATTTTGCCATAGCATAAGGCTCTGACTCAGTTTGTGACTTGAAGCCAGAATATTCTGTCAGTGAACACATCAACTGTGGGCTCTGGAAAGGACTGCATAGAGAAGGAAAAAAGGTAATGTCTGAAATGAATCATAGTTTGCTGTTAGTAGTGGATCAGAGTATGTCACTCTCAAGTGACAGAAACAGCAGAAATATGCCAGAGGCAGCCCCTGTGCTGAGAAGTTAGCTTCTGTGGGTAACGACATACCTTTTCTCGTCTCATTGCAACTCACATGCAGAACAGAACAAAATAATCTCATTTCCTTTTGTTTTACTTCTAGCGATGACTGCTGTAACCAATAGTTTTATTACATAATTGTTAAATTGTTCTCGCTTTCCAGGGACAAAAAAGGAGACTGGAGAATGAACAAACACAATGGCATCACTGAAGTCCAGAGCAAAATACCTATTAAGTGGCATAGTTGACCTTTCATTTATTTAGTGGCATGCTTACACAGCCTTCTGCAAATATCATGCAGAACTCCCACACCTGCAGCCTTGGCCTCAGAACACTACAAACCAGTGATCACGTACTCATCGGTGCTGGAAGGGCAAGGACATTACTTCAGGCAGTGATATATGCAGGTCTATGCAACTAAGTCTTTGAAAAAAAGAGCTGTTCATAGGACTGTTTAAAAAATATGACCCTCAGCTTGCATCAAAATCCCATACAGTGAGTTTAGCCAGAACTAGACACATGGTATCACACTAGCAGATCTCAGTACAAGACTCTGCTTTACAAATATGACAGGAGGCAGCAATTAAAAACAAACAAACAACAACAACAAACTCAGCTACAAAAGGTACTTGTTATGAATAGCTCTTTTAGGACACAACCAGGTACTAAACTTGTGCTGATTAATAAACTAAGTTAACAAGTACAGGGTATGAGGAGGAAACCCCTCCTATTCAGAAAATATTATGTGATAAAAACAGTACTTTTAACAAACCTTTTACTAGTAACACATTCTATAGAATTAATGTGAAGTCTTGAAACTCCATTAACAAGTACAATTTCATTAATGATATGATATCTCCTCCAGGTGAAATATAATTCCTTATAAAAATCATTACCAAATGATACACAGTCCATATAGGAAATACTAAATACACACTCCATAAAAAAACTAAAAAGATCACTAACGGGTTAAGATTCCGGTTAGCATCTCCATCATAAGTCTTGCACAAAACAAAAAGATATGCTGTTTTTTAAACCCTTCTAGTAATAGGATACACAAGGAAGAGTTCCATTAAATGATTTAAAAAAACCCTTTATGTTTACTTGAAGGGAATGACATCACATGTGAGATTAGAGATGTAATGCTGCAAGGTAAACACTCACATCCTTTCCCACTCTCAGCTTCACTTGTGTACAGGCATACAGAGGAGCCTAGTTATTCCATCCCAAAATTCTAACCTTCGAAATATGAATTATTAGCCAGCCCTGTTAACATGCTTCCTCACTTGCAGACAAACAGATGCTAGAGACTGATTTGTCCCCTGATCACTGTTAGAGTTGTTGACTGAAACACTGAAGACTGACAGCTTTTTAATTGAATTCTTTGGTGTCCATCTGTAAATTGTTTTAACCTTCTTTCCATTTAACCTTCATCATATACACAGGCTCTCTACAGAACACAAGGTTTCTTCAGACTAAACAGAGACAGTAAGTCAAAGACAGAAAATCTAAACTGTCTAGATTAAGAAGTATCACTGTTCCTCAGCTGAACTTCAGTGGCTACCCTCGTACTTTCTTACACCAGGTACTTATATGTTGGCAGATTTCTTCAGATGGTATACAAAATTTCTAGAATTATCATTTCTCCAGCAAAACTGTTTGTTTGAAAAGAAATGTCTTATCTCCATTTCATTCAGTATAAAATTATTTAACTATTTGTAGCTACATATGTATAATAAACAGTGTGTACGTCTGTATAATCTGACTAAAAATGTAGCAGAAGAGATGGCTTTCTTTATATCAGTAATCTCAGTAACTGTGGTAACTTGGGTGTTCATAAAACATACATTCTTTCTTGCCATGCAAATACATGTAAGTTCTTTTCTGTTCAAAACTACAGCCACTTTTTGTTCCAGTCATCCAGCCAAACTCTTATATTGGAAGTGCAATTATAAGTCTAAGATGTAATACTAAATTCACAACTTAAAGCTGGTTATTAATATCATCTATATTTCCTTCTTCATAGTTAGTTACTTTTTTATTGCATTTCTTGCTTATTATCTCTCTTCAAAGAAATCTGATGTTTCTGTCTTGATGAATTAGTCTAGCACTCCATATTTAAGTCAAAACTTACCAAACAGATGACAAAATCTTTGTTTGCTTAATGGACCCAAAGAAGATAAAAATTAAAATGCCCACATTCATGCGTATGTTTAGAGTAATAAACCCTTCATTACCAAAGTAATTTTGCACACACAGTACTTCACAAGGTTAAAAAAATAATAAATTACACTGAGTGAGCTGTTGCCAGGGTGACAGAAGTGAGATGTAAAAAATGACTGAACTGAGATGGTAAATGAAAAGAAAACAGTTTCATGACTGACAACATGTCTAGAAAGGAAAGGGCCTGATTATAGGTATCCAGGGAATCTCATCCCTCTCTTCATTCCTCTACTCCCCAAGAGAAAGGCTTCTCGGGACAACAATGAAGATGGGAGTCTCCAACTGACAGGCAACTTACCACTATGGGTGTCTGAGATTCATGCTACGAATGACTTACCCTGATAATAGTTTTCTCTGTACTAAGCTAAAATAGCTCTAAACTGAGAATCCCTCTCCCCTTTCAAAGAAAAAATGACAGAGATGTGGAGCAGAGCCTCTGAGACCTAGCAGAGGAAATAAACCTCTTTTATTGTGCTTCTTTCACACTCAGAGGGACAGCATTTCTAAGCCTCAGCCCATATCCAGGTTCAGGAATTCTGACATGTATGAATGACAATGTTTCATCATGTATCTATTGGTTAATGCTTCTGATATTTAAAGCAATGCTGTTTACTGCCAAGACTTTAAAGATATTTATATTAAGGTAAGAGATGTACAAACAGATCTAGGCCCTTTGGGCATATCTGTTCAATGTAAAAATCGATATACAGATGTGGTTTACCCCAAAATGTACAAAAATAAATAAATATATAAATTAGCTATATTAAACCAATTCTGAGTTTTGTTTTGAATGGTATCAATCTCAAACAAAATGACTTCCTAATATTGGCACTCACTCATATCATTTCCTGTACACAAGAGGAGAAACATACCTCATGATGACCAGCTATTGTGGCAATATGAAGGGCTGTCAAGGCTCCATATCCAACTTGCTGAATATCAGCTCCACCATGCAGCAGTGCTGTTATGAGCTCTGCATTGTCCTAAAAGGTGTGCATGTAAAACATTATTTCTGGACTCGAGTATCAAACATATTCACAATATCAAACACATCCTTCCAGGTATAACAACAGCAACGGGCACTATCAAATGATAGTAATAAAGTCATGCTTGAGAAAATGTTAACACATTTAGTTAATAATTTCTCCTTTAAAAATAGTGAAATTAAGCACAGAGAATTGAAATGATTGGGCTGGTGGCAGAACTAATAGGAGAAGCCATTTTTCTCACTATTACTTGTTCTAACTGAACCAAACAAAGCTATCATAATTTTTACTCTTAGGGATCTATCTTCTGTCATCATCCAGCCCAGAGAAGAGACTTCTCCAATTTATATTCACTGTTTGCTAAGGAGAAGTGCACACAATGTAAGGACAAAAGAGATGCTAAAAGCTCCAAACTTACTTATTGCTCTCTGTCTCCTGGAAATAAGCACTAAATGAGTTCAGGCCGAGAATGAATCAATGCCAGAGAAACAGCAGCTAAAATATGTCTTTGGAAGTATAATATTTGTTCATACTGAAATGGTTTTCCTATTTCCAGGAATTATTCGGAATTTCTTTTTGATAATAATGGACAGCAAAAAGTTAATATCCCTTTTCCTATCAAATAGTTTTAGACATTGAAGCATGGTAGCTGGTTGCATAATGGATCAGATATTTTATGCACCTATGGGGTGTATAAGAATTGAACAATGTATTCTAGAATATAAACTCCTAAATTTGATTTTAGTTTGCTCTAAAAAGCTAAATGCTTTTGTAGATCTGGAGCTAGTCTGTAGATGGATTAATTTTCCAAGATGCTCCATCTGCATAATAAGAATCATAACAATCCTTTCAAAAAAGGCAGTCTTTGCTCTGTTCCTTGCTACTGGTATTGTTGAGTCTTAACAGATGAATGTAATGGTGAAGAAAATTAGTATTACATCGGTACATGAAACTTGAGGAAGAACAACAAAAAAGAAGCAAAAACCAGAGAAATTGTAAAATAAAGTCCTTCGAGATTATTTCTATTAATAGCTGTAATATTAAAAATAATAATCCTCTATCCTGAGATGCATTGCATAATTTAATCAATATTTCTAAAGCAACATCATATCCTCATGGATGACAGTGCAAAAATACATGCTGATTTCCTGTACATGTGCTCTTTATAGGTTATTTTCCTGTTCATTGGAAATGTGAAATTGATATTTTCACTAGAAGTAGCAATTAAAGAGTTCAACTGGAGAGTTCAGACAACTAAAGCTGCTCAGTTCTGATTGCTTTTCATCAATTCTATTTGAAGTAGTTTACCTTCTATTCAAAATAGTTTACCTTATAAGCTGCCAAGTGCAGAGCAGTAAATCCATTTCTTGTTAATCTGGATGGGCGCAGTCCTTTTAGCATAAGAGTTCTAATATGTGATTTGTTACCTTTAGAATGAAAATTGGAAATCAAAATTATTTACAGTAAAAACATGCAGATGGAAGTAAGAAACATCAGTGTGAGTTTGAAAGCAAAGAGAAATAGGTAATAAAAATTTTGCACCCTTAAAATTGAATTAAGCACCATCTCCTTACACACTGGGACCTGGCCATGAAGTGGCTTACTGTTCACACTTGAATCAGAATTGGTTAAGGATAGTTGAACTTCTAAAGAAACAGAATCCTCTTTTAACATCCAGACTATGCTACGGAGAAGTCCGTTAATTAACAGATGCTTCCAGAAGCTCTGGTTTCTCAGACACATAACTCTACATCCTTTCAGAAGTGAAGCACTGGTCTCCCTCTGTACACAGTATTATTACAGGGACAATAGTTTTGACGGATACTAATGAATATCAGCTTGAGAAAGTAGCTTTATGCTTTTTTCCTGCTGCAGTGATGATCTCAAACAATGTTCTTCCTTCTGAATAATCACGACTATATTCAAGGACAATGTCAGGTGTAATAACTAAATGCTCACATACTCTACCTAATTAATTAATAGTGTATGTTTTCTTAAACTTCCTCTCATCATTCCCACCAGTTACTCCAATGTTACCAAGTACTGATGTCATCTTTAGATATGACCTCGTACTCTCTGAAATTAAGAGTAAAGATCCATTTGGTGCTCAGCGGTGCAGGATCCAGTCCTCCTTGATGATAACATCTAACTAAGATTGAGCAAATAATTTATGCATATTATTAGTACATATTTTGTGGAGCTGAAATGTTAGGGTAAAATTCTCTTTGCTTCTCCCAGCAAGTGTAAAAAGTGCAAAATTGTTCATGAACTAATGACTCACTAGGTGGATAACAAAGGAACAATCTGGGTTAGAGTTACACACTTAATTGAGTTACACACTTAATGTGCATTTATGAACATGCCGGAAGACATCTTGCACTCTTTTCTTGCATACCCTGATTTGTTATCTGCAAAAATCCTATCAGCTGATATTTTTCAACAGAGCATTTGAGTTATTCTTTTAATCACGTTGATATAAAATACATATATCATTATTATCATATTCATTATACTAGAAAAATGGCTATACGTTGTATAAAAATACATGTAAAAAATTAAATAAATGTTTTATATATTGCAAAAAATATTAAAACTAGCTCCCTATCCTGAAGTCTATGCCATGTACAGAATACATAATTGTAGAAAAATACTACCTGATGAATATGGATTGATTAACTAATGAATATAGTAAGTAATTTTGAATTAATTGAACATTTGTAATAAAATATGCCACATTATCAATCACAACTTCTCTTGGACTAAAGAATCAGTTACAACAAGGTTCAGTGTAACTTGATTCAACCAGCTTGGCAAATAGAGTTCCAAGTAATACTTGTGGATGCTTATCCAAGTGTCAGCAATGACAACACAAAGAAAGAAATTGACTGAAGATATAATCTTCCTGACAGTTATTAGACAGAACAAGTAATAACCAGGTAAATAAGATGCTTAATAAACATTATATTTCAAATACATACCCCCACATATGCAACATAAATGAAGAAGAGAGAGGCCATTTTCTGTGCGGTAATTTAAATTGACTTTGCAGAATGCTTCATCAGAGCTGAAGAAAAATATTTTTACAGATGATTACTGTTTTCATCTTTTAGCATAGTTTCTTTCATTTGGAAAACATTTAAAGGGAAATATCAATGGGATTTTTTGGAGACACAGGGCTGAATTTAGACCCAGTTTGCACTCTGTAAATATAGAAATACTTTACCGATATCAAGTCAGTAGTCCAGAAATATCTTTCAGTAAATTAAGTTAGTGGCTAACTTTGATTGTTTTCTGAACAACAGAAAATAAAAAGCCTTTCAGGAAGTAAGTCTGTGTTCTCCAAAACATATCTCGGAAACACAATAAAATCATTAAATAGAAATATTTATATGAAAGAACTACAGAAGCACATACACTCCTTTAAATCTTATGCATGTAGCTGTAACATTATTAAGAATTACATATAGGCTTTTCATTTCTGATAGCATTGAACGGAGCTGACAGAATCCCCAGATTACTACTGTACGTGAATTACCAGCATTTAAGGTCTGGTTTCATCCAAATCCAGTCCTTCCTCTGAATCAGAAATACTAGGGCAGGAGAAGGGGCATTTGTTTTGGGAGCATTTGGTATTTTCTGACATGCTCAAGCATCAGCAACTAGGAGAACCAAGCAGTATGCTTGTCTGGGAATCTGCAGACCTCAACGGAAGTCTAGGAAATCTAGGTCTTCTCCTAATTCCTTTCTGAGGACATAATTGCATGTTTCAGAGAAATGATATTCTCACTTCTTATTTCTTGGGTGGTCTTCTTAGTAAATCATTGCTTTACTAACTCTGAGATATAGGAATAGAACAGGGACACCTTTTATACAAGAAATGACAGGTGCCATGCTACTTGTAGATTGACTTTTATAAATTTACTTTTCACTACTGCAGCTGTGCTTCCCTGCGCTCCACCCCCTCCCAGCACAGAACAGTTTACCCACTGACGTGTATATATTCCCTAAGTGTTAAGTGGGGCTAATGACATTTCTTTCCTCTGCTGGGCTTTGAAAAATTTGTTTTATTTACCTTCCAAATCTTTCATGGCAGGGATTTTAACAGCTACTTATTTAATTTCAATCAGGCAAATTAGCATCTTCCACTTATCTTCCAACCGCTATCCTGTTTCTTAGTCCTAACTTCTTTTAATAAATAAAACTTACTGGGGAGGAGGGAGGGGGGAATCACTTATTTTTTCTGGTACTTCAGAGATAAGAAGTTTTCAGAAAATAACCACTGCTACTGTAGAGAACCATTTTTTTTTTTAATAGACCAGATTTGGATTACAGATATTTTAGAAATCTGGCTGGTTCCTCAATCCTGGCCAAAAAAAAATAAATAATAATAATAAATAAATAAATAAAATAAAAAAGCCTTGTCAATGCAACATAACCAGTGTCCACTATTTCTCTGAGCAGCGCTCTTTATCTAAGAAGAGGAGTTTGGCTGACATCTTAAAGAGACTTGCTTCAGTTGGCAAGATGGACTGATAAACTTTGCTGCAACAGATCTACTAGGCTTGAAATAGCTGTTCCTTGTTTCTTTTATCTAATACAGGAATTAAGCACTTTCACCTATATGGTATATCTCTATATGGTGTATCTCAATTTTGAGTGTATCGCAACTGTTTTGCTTTTCTAAAATAATGAGTACTCTGGCTACAGTTTGTTAAGATAATTACTACTAAACAGGCTTAAAATTAGGGAAGTGCTGAAGTATCTTACTGGGTCACAGCCAAAATGGTCAGCATATTGCAAAATCAAGCCCAAAGACTTCCTTCAATTAACAAGCTCAAACAGTGATAGTTGTTCTAGCTGAAATTGACCAAGATGGATAATTTGTATCAGCTTTTTTTTTTTTTTAAGTTTGTGATGTATTCTGATTAGAATCCTCTATTTTTTCAAGTGGCTTTGATATCTGAAATTATTTACCAGAAAATTTTCTTAAATTAACTTATTCACAGTAAATGGGCTGGGTGTTTTCTCTATTTGAGCTTTTCAGGTGATGAACATGTAGGTATGTTACTTTGTTGGGTAAACATGGTTGTTAGCATGTGCTGTCCTGAGAAAGTGACTCCAATTATGAATTTGAAATTCACTTCTGGAAGACAATCTGCTTAAGTGTTTTAGATTTTTTACTTAATTCCTGTTCCTGAATAAAGAAACACGCAGCAAAACTTAAAGTACGTAATAAAATTAGACATACCATTAAAGCTAATTTGTTTACAAAACCGTATAGATGTTTGCTACAAAATGTTGATTTAGTAATTAACAGCCACTAATTCTGGTACTATGTCGTGAGACTTGTACCCACAACTGTAAGGACATATTCCAAGAAATACACTAAAGAATGGGCTCCTTCCATAAGAAAACACTTGAACCTCAAAATATTGTTTAATAGCAAATACTCATCTGAAAGGCATTCGTAAGTAGGTTTCCTGAATATTTTACCTAAAAACATGCTTCAGTTCCGCCAGCTCCTTTTCTTTGATTTGCAGGTCATCTTCTAATCGTTCTATAATTATAGCATATGATTCACTAACTTTCTTCTTCCATTCATCTAACAACAACAAAAAAGACCAACTCATGAAACTTTCAAAACATACAAAAACCAGGAACTGAAATCTGAATGTACCACTAACCAAAACACTAAATTTTAAACACACAATTATACACTATTTCATATATTTTTCTACTGAAGTATTAAAGTTTAATTACAATGTGACAGCCATTAAACCATTCTTGCTACAACCCACATAGATACATATAGACTGAGTTCATAGACAACTAATACGTATGAATCCTTATCAGAAATATTTTTAATTTGTACAAGAGAAAACTTTAACCATAGGTTGCATTTTTCAATTCTTATTACCTAAATCTTAGCATAGACACACAGCATAGAAAGACCAAAGTTTTAAGTTTTTTCTAATGAATTATGAGTTAAATCAACACAATAAATTAAGCTAATATGATCTTACATGATAGCACAAAGAAATTTAATTTACTAGCTTTTTGTCTTTTACAGACTGCATATATGATTTGGATTATTCAATGTAAACTAAGAACAATATAACACCTTATCCGTGAACTCAAGAGTAAATTAGCAATGAGTTATTTCATCAAATATGATTTGTTTCTTGTAGATGGAGGTATGGTATATTGTATTTAAAAAAGCCAACATTAATTACCAGTACAAGTTTGGGTTGGTCTAGATTTATAATTTCCCATTTGTTCAATGTATCTTCTTTGTTTCAGCAAAGTCTTGCAGTAATACGATTCCTTGTTCAAGAGCAGTGACAGTCCCACTGAAAAATACTTTGATAGTCTCTGGCTAAAAATAAACCCTGCGCCAAATGGAATGTCATGCAACAATGACACAGAGCAAAGCAGTGTGTGCTGTCAAGTGTAAAAAAACAATAAAGGTACCTAATCAGCTTGTTTAAATATCTACTGTCTGTTTCAACAGAAATATTTGCGTTCATCTGTTGAATACCTAAAACTGGTGTGAAGGAGGTGAGTTGGCAGCTTGCTCCCAATTTTGTACAGAAAAAGGAATTTATGAAGCTGACTCCCAAGCATACTTTCAGGATCCCCAAGGCATGCTGAGGGTCCTTAGTTTGAAGAGGCTAGAGATGATCTCAACTCTTAACATTAAAATGTATTATAACATACAGAATGGCTTTGGAACTTCTGGGTATTTTAGTCATGAAGTGTAAATTGTATCATATCAGAGAGTACTGACTTCTTGCACTTAAGTAATATTTGTACGTGTTGCTATGCCAAGGAAGTCTCACTGAATTAAACTAGAAAATGAGTTTGCTGTCAGGAATTCAGTACGTTTACTTGGCATTCTTCTGTCCTTATGTGAAGAACCACCACAGAGCTCCAGCCCCTTCACAACCACAGGCAGCATCAGCTCTACAGGCTAACATGTCCATCAGACTGCTAATGAAAGACTTAACCTGGAGAAGACTGGGCTGGTACCTCTTTCAGACTTACTAAGAATGAAGGAGACTCCTGAGTTTGTTGTGCTGCGGGTCCTGCTCCAGATAGAATTTCCCCAGAAATGAAGGAGGATGTATCTGAGCTGCTTTCCTCACACTCCAAGCAGACCATGGACAAGACAGCTGAGGGCCAGGATCTATATGAATACATAAATAAATGCTGTGCTCAATCTAATTTGTTCTGTTTGTTATTATATTAGTTTGGACCCAATGTCACAATAATGTAGGAAAAAACATGATCCAGCTAGGTTGAACAGTGAACAGAGCTCAACACAAACACAAACAAACCATGACACAATGAATCTAGACTGAGTGCACAGATGATTCTTCTGCTTAAGAACCCAGAAAGAAGACCAATTAATTGCAAAATAATATTGCTTTTCACTCACATAAACTGAATCTCCTTGGTAATCT
Source organism: Anser brachyrhynchus (assembly GCF_964034855.1). NCBI lineage: Eukaryota > Metazoa > Chordata > Aves > Anseriformes > Anatidae > Anser > Anser brachyrhynchus. The sequence continues at coordinate 451,082 of NC_137702.1, forward strand.
GCTTAGCGCAGGTGTGCTCGTCGGTTGTTTACCCCCTTCATATCCATTTACCTGTTTCCTATCAAATGGAACCACTTTAAAGTCATTTTCCCAGCACATTTTAGGATTTGTGCTGTTTTCTGTATCTCTCTTTTCCTTCTTTTATTGCTTTTTAAAATGTATTTGATATATACATTATATATGTGTATGGTGATATGTATACATATATATATATGTGTGTATATATGTTTAAAGTCTGTTGATTGACCTTGGCAGCTGTTCTGTTTAGTTTTCTGTTAAGGATTTCTGGCAAGAAGATAAGTAAATATAATATACGTGAAATCTTCAACTTGCTGCACCCCACTGTAAACAAACTTGCACTCCTGTGATAGTTCCTGACACATCACGAGCTCATCCATTTATTTGCACTGATTTACACATAAAACCATGGATGTATTTCAGAAGACTGAACTGTTTTGACAATATGCCCTGTGATATGCAACCAAATATTTGCAAAAAGGCACCAGCCTCTTAACCGATACTCCTCATTCAGTTGCCAAGCAACCAGAAGAGCTGTAAATACAGCACAGCAAAGGGTGTCTGCTCTCCCGCTACTTTTATTAGCTTAGTGATGTTTGTTTTTCTTCAAATTTCTAAAAGGCAGCCATGGTTGTGCAGCCCAAGACAAGTTTTTGGCCACCTCCCCTACCCATTAGCGTGCTATGGTAAAAAGGCCTGCCAGGAGACCCCAGCACACATCTATTTCCATGGTCTGGATTAAGGAACTCAGTAACAAGCTTTTTTTCTTTTTACATTAACGGAGGTTTCTGAGCGTTTTGTGATTCATTCATGCACAACAGTTTCAATCTTAAGGAATTTTGCCTTAGATTGTCAAATAAGACAGATCTGCCTATTTCTTTGTCACCAGTGCACTTAGGATCAGCTCTGGAAGAGGGGCCTGCAGCTGGAGCAGCCAGAGGTTGCTGGCTGACACCGGGTGTCAAAATGGCTGCCACTGCTGCGTGCAGTTCGACTACCTCCCTCTCAGGTGTGTGAGGCTCGGCGTTTTCCCCATTTCCACTGTGCGCATGTCTGCACTGCTGCATTTTGCCCTCTCCTTGCTTCTGTGCACAAGCGGTGTGGTTGAAGGCAGCTGCACCAGCTTTGGATGTCTGGAAAGGCTCTGCCTTCAGCCATGCTGCGCTGCATCAGCCTACGTGCCCACAGCACTCCCTCACACGCCGACAACCGAGGCGCTCCTAGCAGCCCTGGCCCTCAGGCAGGTGGCCACCCCCCAGTGTCCATCCTACAGCGGGTCCGGGGAAGAACGGCCATGTGGCGTGATCAAAGTCAGGAGAGGCATGCCTTGTTCCAGACTTTTCCAGTACTATGGATGAAAGCAGTCTGCTTTCACTTTTGTAAACAGCAACAATATTGTTCTTTTTTGTAAAAGCCTGAGGTTTACAAAAAAAAAAAAAACCCTTGCAGTCAAGGACATAAAAATATAACCCTCTCCCCACAACCCCCTGAACATTCCAGGACGTGCCTTGTGGCTTGATCGCTGCATCTTCTCTGCCCTCACAGGGCTTCCTGCACAGAGCAGCTGAGGACGATGCCCCAGCTGCCCGCTTGGCCTGGGTGAGCCGGTGAGAGATGCTGGGCAGCACAGAGTAGCGGGCTCTGCACCGGGTGGGGAACTTGCCATGGCGGTCACTGCACGCACAGCTGGCCTGCAGAGGGGCTTGGCTTCACCCGGCGGTCAGTTACAGGCTTGGAGGCACAGTAGGACTCAAACTGGAAATTTGTCAGTTCAGGCAGAAATCATGGGATAGTCTGAAACAGGTCCATGACAGCTCCTTGGCCCAGGGATCCCCCTTTTTTGGCTGGCTCTGGTGCTGCAGCTCGTGCTGCCTGTGGGGGACATCCCGGGGCTGCTGTCAGTGCCGTGCCCAGCGCTGCTGTCTGCAGGCCTGCTCCTGCAGCTGATGGGGCACTGCTTAGAGGGAAAAGGCTTTCAACAGCATCTAAACGCAAGGCAAGGCGAGGTGAAGCAAAGCCAGAAGCATAAAGGTGAGGTGGGAGGTGAGGTAAGAAGCCACGGGCTGAAGAGCAGAAAATGCATTACACTACAACAGCATTATAAAGTAACAGCACGTAAATTCCATGAGACGGATGTAAAATTATTGGCTTTGAAAGATGCAAATAACGTGCGTAGTATTTGTTCTCTAATTCTTTCTACATCATGAAGTTAGGTAAAAAAACCCATCAGCTTCTATAGTATAATTTTATTCACTGTTTGCAAATGTGAGTAGGTGAATGTTCATTCATAGAGACACTCAGGGTGAACGGTAACTCATATGGACGCTCAGGGAAGATCAGCTTTTGACTGGAAACTACAGCAAGGGAGCATAATGCAGTGAGGCAGTGAAGTCAACATAACTGTTTAGTTCATCAGTATTACACTTCTGAAAACAATTAACAGGTGAATTCTTGAAACATTCACATCATTGTCCCTGAGAAGCAGTTGCAGAATAATTGAATATATGGGTAAAAAAAAAAAAATTAAAACATGCAGAACCTGTTAACCGACTATTTGCAAACAAACAAAAAAGGAGTAAATACATCTACTACTGTGTTAGGCAATTTCTAATTAACATGTATACAAGTAGCACTAACATGTCAAAAGCAATTTTTTTTCACTGTGTATTGTATTCAAATGTAATGTTTACAGAGTATTCAGGCGTACAAATTCATTTGATTAATTTTTAGAGGTTTTACTTCATTTTGCCTGTATGTTTGGAATGTGCAGCTGTCATGCCCGATCTTACAGGGTACCATGCGCAAAATTCTTTTCCCATTTCTGGGTTTAAATGTCCTTCTTAGGGAGGCCCTACAGGACTAAGTCTTTTGAAATGATCGTTATTTAAAATTAATTAGAACATATTCATATCTATCATTTACTTAAAGAGTAAATTTACTGTAAGCTGCTCCTGTACATTTCCATGTAATTGTGGTAACATTCAGATATGTCACAGAAACTGAAATGGACATTAAAATAAAACATGTTATTATAAAAATAAAGCAGAAGGAGCTCAATAGTCCATATAATGAAACAGGTGTTTACAACAGCTTCCATGTGACAGTGGATTAAAGGAAGTGTACAGAAGACTAGTACTGCTATTTTTGTTATCAAAATACTACAGTGGCATTTGCACAGGGATTAATCTTCCACATGCGCAGAGAGGAGAAAATGAATCTATTATATCAGAGATTTAGGAACATGAAGCTGGAAATGCTGAGCAGCACTAACTCCTTGTCCAAGTTAGGCATTTTTTTTTACATTTTACATTTTACCATTTACATCACTTACTGAGAAGATTAGATTAAAAAAAAATCGATGCTTACTTTAATATCATTATGTTATGATCATATCCATAATTGTTTCCTAAGGATGTAAATTTCTTTTGAGATCCAAATGATGGAACTTTCTTTCTTAACTCAGTTCCCCAAATTCCTCTGGCAAAGATAACTTCCAACTGCTCTTGTTTATTTATTTATTTCAGCTGCCTTCCCTTGTGTTCTTTTTTAAGTGCCCAATTGCCCTGATTTCAATTTCCTGCCTAAAAGCTTACTGAAATAATCCCCTTCTCTCAAATTTCATAATATAATATATACAATATGGCTAAATCTCTGTTGATTATAGCATGCTCTGAAAGCAGACAGGGAAATCATTAAGATGATGTTCACTATGAGGCCTATTATTGCACAACAGAGCAAAACTAATTGAATAAAGAAAGCTGACATGAATAAAATGATTAAACATTCATCTTGGCTTTTTTTTTTTTTTTTTTTTTGAGACTGTAGCAGCCTCAGTTGCACTTCAGCATGGATGAAGACAGGCAGTGACGTAGAGGCCCATAGAAATTCTGCATCCATCTAGGAAACTCAACAATCCTTCCTCAAAAGTAAACTCCAGGTTTCAATAGATTCCTCTTGTTCTTAGAAAGTTTTACCTGACTGTCATTTTCAGTATTGCATCCTTCATTAATCAGACTGGAGGAAAATCATAAGCCAGGATTCCACAGCGAGTCATTTTCTGAATCTGGTATTAGAAACCAGCAATCCCTGAATTACAGAACCACAGAATGGCCGAGGTTGGAAGGGACCTCTGAAGACCATCTAGTCCAACCCCCCTGCTGAGCATGACAACCTAGAGCACATTGCGCAGGATGGCATCCAGGCGGGTTTTGAATATTTCCAGAGAAGGAGACTCCACAAACTCTCTGGGAACAATTATCTTACTGTTAAATTTTACTGTGTGCCCTTGGACAAGTCTCTCAATTGCCCTGAGATATGCTTATTTCAGCTGGCTGAATAAGAAAAATGTTGTCAACTGCCTTAACAGTCAAATTGTGAAAGATCAGCTAAACTTTGTAAAATTCAATATAAATAAAATAGATATATGTATTTTGTACATCAATCTTAGATTATTATCATCAGGAACTTTCCAGTCTGAATTCCTTTTAAATTTAGTGAGATTTCATCACATTATAAGATATCCATTGCGTTAAGGACTATAATTTGTTTTAGGTAAAGAACATCCACACTACACATGTAGCTGTAATACATACAGTAAAGAATTATTTAGTGCCTAAAGAAAGACGTTATTTTTCAATTGTGTCATCAAGGATAATGTCACTTCCTCTCTCTTCTTCTCTTGACAAAAATATCATGTTAATTCAGAAGTGACATTACATCCATCATAGACTAAACATTCTCCCTGCCACTACTCTGTTCTGCAGTTCTCACACTTTCTTTGCCTACTAATCTCCTGCTCATCCTTTCCTCAATCAACATGCTTCCCAGGGCAAAGTCCTGCCCCCTGCTTAAATCACAGGCAAAACTCTTAGTGACTTCAATCAAACACAGAATTCATTCCAAGTTTTCAGATTTTATTCTAAAGCTGATACCGCAAATTCAACAAAACTAGCTACTTGCTGTAGCTTGACAGGATAAATCCATGTTGCAGCATTTAAAAGTCTCAAAGAAGCCTGCAAAAAATATGACTCATCTACCAAAGGCTTTCAACAAAAATAATCAAGTTCAATGGATGTGTATTTTAATCTTTCATTTAGACTAGCCATTGACAAATGTATGGCTGGATTTCCAATACCATTATCAATCTTCATGCAGTAATATTATCATGGCATGGTCCATTTTCCTCTATTTGTTAGAATGTTTCCACAACTTTCTAATCTTCTACTTCACAACAATGATTTCATTGAAAATAAAAAAAGCCACAAAGGGTTATGGATACATTAGAAATTTAATGGGCAAACACACAGTTCCTGTGGCTCAGTGGAAAACAGTGGAAGCTTATACATAAAAAGTACTTATAAATAAATGTGGAATCCAAGAATGAAATTACAGAACATGTATGTGAACATGCACACAACTAACTCTATATAAAAAAATACAGGAAAATTATAAAAATAGTATTTTAACACAGAGCTCTGTTTAATGTTTTTCATACATATTACAATATATTTGATTTTAGTTTAAAAAAGAAAAATAATACAAATACAGATATTTCAATATCTGTGGAATAAATTCATTCATTCTACTGACATGACTGATGGCTAATATTGACCAAAATTTGCTTTCCAAAATTTTAGACAAGAATATTTATTGCAGAAGGAAAGTGTGGAATGGCATAAAGACTTAAAGCAGAGTAATGTTTCTTACCTGGAAGGTCAAATATATGCTTATTCAATTATAACAGTATTAGCTAGCATGTCTCAGAGGATAACATTTTGTGCAGGACTGTGAGTAGAGGCGGTCATTTCTTACCTTTCTGGCCTGCAGCCGGTCCAGCACATCTGAGTGGTTCAAGGAAGGTCAGGAGCACTCCGAGAAAGGAATTCTGAGAGAGAAATACTCCAATACCTCCTTCTTTTCCTTGTGCACTTGGTGGACTGACAGAGGCAGCTTGTTGACCCAGGTGCCAACCATGACAGTGTAAGACTTTGGCCAGGTCTCCGCTCCTTCCTTATTTGTGTTTGCTGGGAAGGAACACTGCCTATAAGACCACACCAGCTGCTATTTCATCATATCTACCCCAATACTATGCAAAACTGTTTAGTAAGTGTACTTTTATTTTTACTTTTTTTTTTTTTCCCCATTACTTATGTGTCAGAAGCAAATCCATTTCCCATTTATACCCAGGTTGCTTTCAGCAATGAAATACATGGTACTTACTACTTTGTAGATGGCATAAGAAAGATGCCATTAGGGAATTCAGTCAGCAGGGAGACAAACATTGTAATAATGAAGTTACAGGAAGCTCGATAAAAAAAATCAGATAATATTTGTCCTTCTTTACAATACTGAGCATTAAAATAAGAGTGACTTTGAAAAGCAGGCCAAGTTACTACCTGATTTGGCATCTTTTCCCCTATCTTTGATTATAATCCAAACCTCTTCTTCCTTCTGAAGCAACTCAACACAGGATATTTTGCTAGTGTGATTAAATTATCAGCTTTAGAAGTGCTTAGAATTATCAGAGCACTCAAATTGTTCATAAATAGAACTTGCAGAGTTTTATGAGAGAAATTTTCAATGGGTTGCAAAATATGGAAAGAAAACTGAAAACAACATTATTCTCTGGGAGAAACCTGAAGTGTTAACAGAATACATGTGGATGTAAGAAAAACTAACCAAAACCAAAGCTCAATGCCAGACCTCTGAAAAGGATCTGCCACAGCCTATTGTCAGTTATTATGCAGCTATTACACATAGGTACGCTGAGAGAATTTCAGGTATCCTGAAGTGATAGGGAACCTGGAATGATAAAGTAACTGTAGCAGTTAGTTTCTGGTAACATTTTGGAAAACAAACAGAATCTTACACTCCAAGTAGCAATAGAATGGACAAGTCGAACAGGTGTCCTACCTCTGACAGCACATTGAAGATGGAGTCCCCAGAAATGAGAGTAGTTCAGTAAAAGCAAACGGAGCCAACCTGCAGAATGACTGCACATCCCTGGCTGGGATGGAGTTAACTTTCCCTGCAGCAGCCCGTACAGACTGTACTCGGCACCTGTAGCTAGAACAGCACTGGTGTCACACCAGCGTCGCGTCTGCTGCTGAGCAGTGCTGGCACAGCATCAGGACTCCCTCCAGACCACCCCCAGTCCCCCACAACCCCAGCAGGTTGGGGGTGTGCAAGAGGTGGGGAGGGGACATCAGCAGGGCAGCTGACCTAAACCCACCCGAGGGATATCCCACGCCGCACAGTGCCACACTCAGCAGTAAGATGCGGGAAAGGGGGAGGAGAGGGGAAGCTCTCATTATGAAGACGACTGTCCTCCCAAACAACCACTACACCTATTGAGGCCCTGCTTCCTGGGACATGGCTGAACGTTGCTTGTTGATGGGAAGTAGAGAATAATTTTTTTTTCCTCTCTGTGCTTTTGTGAGGCTTTTGCTCTTTCTTTCTTTCTTTCTTTTTTTTTTTCCCTCTTCCCTTCCCCTTTAATTAAATTATTCTTATCTCAACCCATGAGGTTTGTTTTTTTTTTTTCTTTCCAGCATACTTTCTTCTCCACTTCTTCTTCTGAGGAGGGGGAGTGAGGGAACGGTTATGTTGGGAGTTCAGCTGCCCAGTAAGGTAAAACCACCAATGTGGCTCAAAAAAGAGAAGCTAAACTGAATCCTGACTTTGGGAGAATTAGGGGTCAATTTCTTTTTCCATTAAAAAGGAGACTGTACAACACAAAATGAAACATGAAAACCCACTGATAAATGCAAGAGAAAAAGATGCATTATGTTGCTGTCAAATTACAGTTACAGAATACACAACACATTCTTAATAATGTGAAATGGAAAAAATAAAAAAGCAGTCATTACAGAAGACAAATTAAAAATAAATGATTTATCTGAATATAAACTTTGTGCAAACCTTTTTTCACCTTGTATTACAAAAGCATGGACTGATTACTTACATAATGAACTGCTGAAAATAATGTGAATGAATACATACATAGGCTTGTATGCTCTCTGTGAATAGCATTTTTGTGGTGCCACGACCTAAGACAGAATATGGAGCTAGATGGAGCAATAGAAACCAAAAGATTTCTGTTTATCGTTATTACACGGTAGGTAATATTATCTGTTTCCCCAAAGATGTGCATTGTGGTACCACTCAAAATACTTCATCTCTCTGTTGTTTAGTCCACTGGTCTGCATGAGGATTAAACATCACTCCAAGGACTATGACAGTTCAGTTTAGAGAAGTGCAAATTTGCCCATGACATGTATCAGTATCTCGGTGGATAACAAAAAGTTGATAGCTGCCCACTCAATCTAACACCTCCCAAATAATTAAACAGTAATCCCCACCCCACGAAAGTGGCCATGGCACCAAGCCTGCTGGAGTTCAAGTGTTTGGACAATGCTCTTGGACATATGTTTTAAATTTTAGTTAGTCCTGTGTACAACCAGGAGGTAGACCCTAAGATTGTTGCAGGTCCCTTCCAACTCAGGATATTCTACGTTTCTACAAAAAATTGACATGTCTTGATGGCAGGTATTGACCCCAATGTTATTACTCATAAGGGAAAGGTTGATTTCTCACGCAAATACTTTTTCTCTGACGAAAAACAGTAAGTACAAAAAAATACAAAATTAAAAAAAAGGAAAGGAAATTATTAATGCTTCGATAGGATGTCCCGATTAAAAAAAATAAAATCAATTTACCTATACCTATTTGAAACACTATTGTAAAAAGGCAGTAGGAACAGTGAGAAACATAAATTACTGCTAAACTATATCATGCTGTTAGAGCCAATGAGAAGATCTGTGTACTTTTTCCTTATGATTATTACAATCTGGGAAGTAATACATCATCCACAATGAAAGACAGGAAATTTCTTCAAGTACCAATCCTTCTACAAATCAGATTTCTCTTTTTGTCTTTGTAGACAGATTTCATCATAAATTTGATTCCTAAATTTCAACATATCTTCCACATCTTTGTAGGAAAGCATTTCTTCAACAGACAGGAGCTTAAAGCCATGCAATTTAAAAGCCGACTTGTGCTGCACAGAATTTAACATGTTTAATGACATTCTAACTGATTCACTTAAACTAGAACAAACAGGAAAAATCCTAGCAGTCCACAACCCAAACTGGGTATTATCACTGGAGAAGAGCTGGTTTGAAACCTGTACACCCCAGAGGTCCAAGCATTCCAGTAAGCTGACCCCAAAAAATTGTAGTGAATATATATCTGAAAGCAATTTCACACTCTTTTTCAAGTCATCTTCTACACTAAATACCATACTTGCATACTTTACTTGATCATCAATTTTTATACTCAATGAACACAGGAAACAGTTTGAAGGTATGTCTACTCTCAAATTTACATAGGATCCACTAATAATGCAGTTCTTCCCTACTAAGACTTCAGGTCCAATTCTAGAGTATTCAATAACGGATCCAGGTCCTATAAAACACCCAGGCTCAAGTATGCTTTGAATGACACTTGCTGATCTATCCAAGGTCTCAGCTTTGTCTGAAAAGATGCTAAAAGCCTCAGACAGTAAATCAAGCTCAAATTTCAGTTTGCTATCAGATGTAAAATGAAACAAGTACTCCTGAGTAGTTCCAATGTGATAAAACTTAGAGTTGTTTAAGACTATAACATTAAGTGGAGTTCCTTTCAGAACAGAATATAGCTTCTGCCGTACTTCTACTAACTGCGATTCCTCTTTTGTGACGTTACTTGTATTTTTTGTGTAATCTTGAGTGGCTCCAGGTCCCAGGGCCTGAAGGAAGTCACCATATGCATCTATTTCACAGCAAAGAGTATCCATCTGCTTATAAAATATCAATAATTGTTTTGCAATGCTGTGATCCATGTAAAATATACTGTCTGTATACACACACTCTGAGTCCATTTCTGAGTCACTGTGGTCTCCAGAGGAACATGGCTGAGAACAATTCCCTCTTACACATACTGCACCACACTGGCGCATTGTCTCAACATCAGGCTTGTGTAGGAAATGATGGCAAGATGCGTATTCAAGTCCTCCTTTTCCTGAAAAACTGGATGGATCTAAAACAAACACTCCATGAGTGGTCCCAACTGTCAAATCTGAAGGGTGAGCTAAAGCAGTAAATCCAGGTTTATCAAATGTGATTGTTTCTGCAACTCCAGTGCTGTAAAGTTCTATGTCATCTGAACAAGTAATGAGAATTCCTGGTTTCATGTGACTGGGGAAATCAATGTACATAGCAAGCTTAAGCTCCAACATCTGGTAAACAGGATCACCAAAAGGCAAAGCTGTGAAAATCTTCCCCAGTGCACTTGCATTTGGTAAACGTTGACTATAACCACCTGAAAAAAAAAGACATTTTTAATTACAGAGTATATATACAGTCTCTTAAGAAAGTGTAAGTAAGCATAAACAAAACCTGTACGGCTACATAGCTTGATCATATACTATGTATTCCTTAGAAAATGTCAGATTTTTAAAAAATCATCCTTCTTCTTAAACATTTCTCAAGGCAGATCTGACCTTATGTCCAAAATTTAGTATGTCTTAAGTAGCTTTTATTTAAACAGTTGTTGATTTCATTACCTTTACTTTGCTTCAGAGCTGGAATCTGAACCGTGTGTCTATTAACTAAAGTGACGAAATCAAATGACTCCTGCTCTTTGCTTGAAAATAAAGAAAAAATGCCTCAAAGCAATTTTAAATCAGAGATGAGTCAAATAAGCAGCAATTTGGTAAGGTGACCGGTTATTACCTTGTTTCTTTTTCCTCTGCAAAAGAGACAGAGTTTTCCAGCTAACAGCTTTTGGAAGTGTTCTGACTAGTTGGGTAAGGTGGTAAGTATTCATTCTGTACGTATTTATGAGGACCCCCTTGGGCAGACCAGGCTGCTTAAACTGGCATGCCAAGGCAGAAGATTAATTTAGATACTGTGAATTACATTTTCTTCTCCACTGACTGACTGAACAACTTAAATATTGAAAACAAATGCTTAAGTGATGGCAACGCCTCCAGAAGTTTCAGCTGAAATTCAAATGATCAGATCAGCGATGTTTGGGATTATTTTTCTAAGGGAACTGTATTTCAGAACTCTTATTACTTACCTGCCAACATATTTTTTTAAAAATAAAAAGGTATGATTTAAAAGTGTGGCATGTCAAACAGTATTTACCAGAATGAATTAGCAGCACAATAAAAGAAGTCCATTTATCACCATAGAGATTCTCTAAGCACTGGAGAACATGAAGTGTCGATCCACCATTTCCTAAAGGAAGAAATATTTTATTACCGGCTGAAAAGAACACCAATAATGTATGTATTGACACGTGAAGCATACTGGGATCTGGTGCTATGGTAGGGTGATCAGGTATTGTTTTTTAAATGTTGCTTCATTCTGCTGTAGAAAATAAGCTGTGATTTGTTTTTTAAAAGTCCTCGTGACTGCAGAGATAATTTTTTTTAACAAACTGTAAATGGATGCACAGATATCCATCTGAAATTTCCTCAACCAGTTCTGACAGCATAGTCTTTCTACTGCACCATAGTTGATAAAATCATACAAAGATGATGGACACTCACTCAGGAAACTCTGCACTCAAAGAGAAGGGCACCTCGAACAGGCAGGTCTTGTGAAAAGACATGCTTTTTCCTCCTATTCCTTCTCTGAGCAACCTCAGCATTTGAAGTGTTTCATCATTTCAACAGGCCATAACTTGCCAAGAAAATTGGCTCCAGCATGAAATACGTCACACAAAAGTTCACTAGTGAGTTGATGCAAGCTTTCCAAAGTATTTTTGACATTTACAATAAGGAAATGAGGGAAAAGTATAATTGTTTGGGATTTTTTTTTTGGTGCTTCTACAACTTAGAACAGCTGGATTGCTGAAAACTAATCCTTGCCTACTATTTTATACTGCAGATATACTACTGAGATTAGTTACCTTCTACAGCAAAGTGAACTACTTATTATAGGATGACATTATGGATAGTAAGACTACTTTCTTCTAGGTTTTTGTTGCACAGTGGTTAATGTATTGGAATAGAATCAGTTTAAATTTATCAGGTTAAGCTAAGTAGTAAGAATTTATTAAAAAAACAACCAAACAAAAAACCACCATGAGTTAGTGATATTCTGTATTCTATATGCGGAAGAGTGCCCTACGGCATCATCAACATATCCTCACTCAAAACCACCATGATAGAGTCCCAGTTACCACAATGGAAATTTTAATTGCCAAAACATACTTACACGCAGTCCAAAAAGCACCAAACCCGTGATGTTTGCAGCTGTGCACGTGAATCAAAATAACATACTATGTAATGATGCGGAACCTACTTTTGTATTCCAAATAATACTTCAAGTTTTAGCAGATTTTGGAGCCCTTCCACTGCAAGAGGCAGCTGTCACAGCACTTAAACACAAAGCCGACTTCTGCCTGACTGAAAGTGATCATAATTATATAAGCACAGGATAGAGGAATAAGAAAATGGAATGACTACACAGGGCATTAAGTGAGTACAACTCACGCAACGACCTTTGCAGGAACTAGCGTCAGAGCAGTCCTATGCCCAGCGGGATCCTGATCGCTGGGGACTGACCAGAGGACCACGGGGCCCCTCTGTCCCTCTGCAGCCAAAGCGACCTTCCTGCGCAACGGACCGCCCGATGAAATCCTGCTCCCCGCCACGGCACCGAGAAAGCTGGCCATGAAATGCGCACCGATTTTGGGTCCCGGTGGATCCACAAAGACGTGGTACCGCACGCCCAGAGGAAGCTGCCCTGCCGCCAGCTTCGCGGCCAGCTGCCGCCGGTACGCCAGCTCCTGCTCTCCGTCGGCGGCGGTGATGGCGACGAGGTCCCAGAACTCTCCGGGGCGCACGGCTCTGCCTGCCCGGCGGAGCGGAACTCGGGTCAGAGCCGGGGCCGGGGCCGGAGCCGGGCCCGCCTCCCGGCGCCGCGGGCCCCGAGCGCTGCCCACCCCCGCGGCCCCCCGCCCCGCCGCCCCCGGCCCGCCTCCGCCGCCCCACCTCGGAGCGCGCCGAACCGCGCCAGCCGCCGCCCCGTGGCCTCCCGCCGCGCCGCGCTCCGCTCGCCCGCCGCCGGCATGGCTCCGCGCCCCGCCCGGCGCCGCTGCGGCCTAGGCGGAAGAGCCGGGCTGGGAGCGGGGCCGGGGCCGGGGCCGGGGCCGGGGCCGGGGCCGGGGCCGGGGCCGGGGGCGGGCCGGCGGCGCGGCGGGGCGGGAGCGTGCGGCGGCCGCAGGCAGCGGCGCTGCTCGGTGCGCGGCTGCTGGGGCCCGGGCCGCTCCGCTGCGCTGTGGCCGAGCGCATGAAGTCTCGCCGTGTGTGAATCCTACCGTAAAAGTAGCTCTAAAAGCGCTGCAGGTGTTGAAAAGCAGCTACTTAAAAAAATCAAGGATTTTTTTTTTATTCATTATTTTTTAAAAAAAGGTTGCCAAAAAATCCATAGTTCTTCTATGTCTGTAGACTGCTGGCAGAAGATTAAATAAATAAATACTCCACCACTGCTCTTTCAGTTTGGGACTTTATGTGATGAATGTGATGCATTTTTGTTTTGAGCTCCTGGTCATTATTCAGACTTCCTAAAGCATCTGTTTGCATTCGCTAAAATAATCAAAGTCTGTTACTGAATCCAACTATTCATGGTAATCATTCTTTTTGTACTTATTTCAGATTAATGCTTATTCATGCTTTTACTAGTAATAGTTTAGAATCTGTTAATCTAATAATTGATTCCAGGAAATACTAGTTTTTCATCTATACTGTATTTCTTTGTCTCCTGAAATGAAGGACTGTCCAGAGGAGGGCCAAAAAGATGATCAAAGGGCTGGAGCATCTCTCCTAGGAAAACAGGCTGAGAGCGCTGGAGTTTTTCAGCCTGGAGAAAAGAAGGCTCCAGGGAAAATTTAGTGGCCTTCCAGTACCTAAAAGGGGCTACAGGAAAGTTGGGGAGGACAGGAGTTGGGGTGTAGTGATAGGACAAAATGAAAGAGTTTTAAAATGAAAGAGACTTAGATTAGACGTTAGGAACAAATTCTGTACTATGAGGGTAGCGAGGCCCTGGCCCAGGCTGCCCAGAGAAGCTGTAGATCCCTCATCCCCGACAGTGCCTAAGGCCAGGCTGGGTGGGATTTGGGCAGCTTTAAGGTTCCTTTCAACCAAAACCATTCTGTGATTCTGTCATTTGCTGTGCATAGTAAAGAATCCCAGGAGAGCTTTTGTAATAGCAAAACTGTTTACACCGATACTGTAACTTAAGTATGAATCCCCAAGTTGCATTTCACTATGAAAAGTGTCTTCACAAATAGCAGAAAACACTTTGTTGACTGGCTGAATGATATCTCACCTCCTATCTGATAGTGCTAGCCCTGTCTTGTTCCTCAGTGTCTGGTGTAAACAACCTTAGATACAGCCTAGGTCTGCAGTCCCTGCGTGGAGATGATGGATTAACACACAACTCATTGTATGTGTATATTTGAACATTTGGTGGAGTAAATGAAATGTAAGTGGTAAGAAATCATGCCAAGAGCAAATTACTTTATACTGCCCTCTGGAATGCAATACGTCAAATAAAATATGTTGATAGCACAACAGTATTTTTGCTTAAACAATTAATGTCGCAGGATTTTTTCTACCATGTGGGTGTATGGTATTTCATAAGTAAGCTTGTAACCTATACCTGGACATTTTCTTCAGTTATCTGAAACTCTCTTTTTACACATAGCTTTGTTTATTTATTTATTTATTTATTTTTGTTAACTGAATACTGAATAACTTATTATAACTTAATCTAGTGTTCGAGTGTGGACAAACTATTGATCAAAGTCTTGTAAAAGAACTAGAAAGTCACGGAGAGGTTACCTGAGCTGTATTGAAAGAATGTAGGGCATTTGCAGTATTGTTTTTTCACTTCAAATATTTATCCTCTCAAAAAGTTACATTATAAATAAGGTCCTCCTTGTGCATCTGTTGGATGCCCAGGGAGGTTAGAGCAGGGTTTGGATCTCAGCAATGTGGCAGTGCCCAGACTGCTGTGGAGGCTTTTTTTTTTGTGAGAAGCTCCCAGGACACACAGTTGCAGGGGGGATGTGGTGAGAATGGGATCGAGTTTAATGAATCCTGAATGTGTCTCCAGTGTTGCAAAGGAACAGCGCTGTAGTGCCAGGAGCGTGTGGCAGAGCAGGGGCTGCCGTACACGTTCAGGAGCTGCCCCAGAGCGGAAGGCTGCTCCTCACCCTGAGTTTCTCATAGAGAGATCCAGGCAGTGCGGACCCACCACAAGGCATGATGTGAAGGCAGAGATCTGACCTGCTGAGGAACCCTTCCTGACATTCAGTTACTTGCAGAAAATGACTAAATGAATAACGGGAATGAAGGAACAAATAGATGAACTATCAAATGGCAACACATATGGCCAATCGATCATCTGTGGAAGCATCTTTTTTAGCTCCTTTTTTGTTTGTTTGTTTGAACAGACTAATGGTTGGCAGTGTGTATAACTGAAATATTTTCGCAAACAACTGGAATATTTTTTTTTAGAGCTGTTATACTGGAAAGCCTCCAAGTGAAGAATAGAGCTAACTGTTTATTCCTCACGTGAGAATTTAGGTTATTCCAGGACGGTAGCAGATGCCATAATATATCTTGCAGATGCCATAATAAATCTTGCTTTATTTACCGAGAGAAAGGTGATGTTCAGTCTGTCTGAAAGGTCAACATACAGGTGGGAATGAAAAGCAGTAAGGTCTCAAATTATTTATTATTTAGAATATTTAAATATGCCTATTTATTATATCTGCAGATGTTTTTCAGATGAGGATTTGAGAGAAGTAAGTGTTATTGAAACAACTGTTATACTTCATTGTTCACAAATATATTCTGCTGTAAGGTGAATTAAGCTTGACTATAATTTTGGCAATACATGAAGAAGACAGAGAAGCTGAAAAAAATGCAAGAGAACTGTGGAAGCCAGCTGAAATTACATATTGGTGTTTCACTAAGCTGTAAGTTACTAGAAATTCCTATTTTTGACAATCAAAAATGGCTAAAAGAAGGTGAGATCTAGTTGAACTTACATATGGCCCAGCTTCCACCCCAGATAAAGTTATTTCACTCACTTGTCTTTTGCACAGTTTAAAGCACCAAAATATTTTTTCCAGCGTTTAATTTCTTTTGTATGCAATATTGGACATTGCTCTGAGAATTTTTAAACCCTGTGCAAACAAATGTCTCTGTAGAAGTGAATTGAACAGTCATTGACTGCATTGAATTGCTGTCTTATCTAGCCCTTCCTTGCTGTAAGACAGATACCCAATAGTGCAGAAACGTGGCCCGTTCTCCCAGCCTTCATTTGCAGCTGAAATAAAGTAATTTTTTTATCATGTATGGGCAAGTAGACCAGCTTGGGGAAAAAAAGGAAAGGGAAGGGAAGGGAAGGGAAGGGAAGGGAAGGGAAGGGAAGGGAAGGGAAGGGAAGGGAAGGGAAGGGAAGGGAAGGGAAGGGAAGGGAAGGGAAGGGAAGGGAAGGGAAGGGAAGGGAAGGGAAGGGAAGGGAAGGGAAGGGAAGGGAAGGGAAGGGAAGGGAAGGGAAGGGAAGGGAAGGGAAGGGAAGGGAAGGGAGACTAAAATTCTGCAGTGTAAAACTTCATATCCATAGCAGGAGGAACAGCAGAGTTATTGGGAACACCAGAGCCAAAGCCTCTTGATGGTCTGCTGGCAATACATCCAGTGTTTTGATGGAAGCTAATACAGCTGACACATGGGAATTAGAAATATAATGATATGATAAAATGCTCTATGAAATACCTCACCATGCTGCTGCGTGCTAATCCTGGCTATATAGGACTCCCTCAAACATGGAACAGGGTGGAACCTGGGAGCTTATTGACTGACTTGGAGCCAGTCTTTACTTTTTCTCATCTCTTCCCTGGTTTTTGTGTTTCTATAAGGTGATAAACTTGAGCTGTGTTCACAAAGAAATATCAGAATTAATAGACTTGATGTGTTTAGGAAAAACACTGTAGGCCTGAAAGTAGGAACTAATTTGAGGTCATTAGTTAATTATGTCACTTTCTATTGTGAAGAAGGAAGGCCTTCTTTACGTATTTAACATACTCATCTAAAAAGGACTGGAACGCCAGGAGTCAAATAACATGTCATTAGAAAGTTGAGGTTCTTTGAAGAAAAATTAAATCATACCAGGATACATTTTTTCCTAATATCAAAATCCAAGGATTTGCTTTTGAAAGCAGCAGAGTTCTGTTAATGGTCAAAACAATTTAATTAGAAACATGGTGTGGCTCACTTAGTCAGTTCAACTTACACCGTCACAGCTGTAGCACCAATACATGTGCATGAAAGCTTTGATTCAAAAATAGAGTGGAATACTTATAAATGTTATTCACAGTCGTCCTTATGGTTCTGGTAAATGACATTTTCACAAAAAGAACATATTTTGATCTTGTAAGGGATCTCTGAAATATGTCAGAATTATTCAGGTAAAAAGACAATTCTCAACAGTTTGCTTCTTCCTCCCCTCCCCTCCCCTCCCCTCCCCTCCCCTCCCCTCCCCTCCCCTCCCCTCCCCTCCTCCTTCAAAAGTGGGGTAAGAGGGACTAAGAGCATTTTATGGAATATACTTCTTTTGATTCTCACAAGCTTTGGTAAGCTGTAATATATTTATGCACTGTTCCCTGTCTCTGTATATGTGGAATGAACAAGTGTGCTCATGAACAAGTCAGCCAGCAATGTAGAAGAATGCCTGTGTAGCAGATAAAATATGCCATTGCTTAATGTCATTCAGTGTAGACAATAACAGATCATTTTTGAAGTTAGATTGCTCCTCCCCTCCTGAAAATGGCATAAGTGAACCCTTACCTTTGGTTATCAATTTTTTACAAAACTGTTTTTTTAGGTATAGTAGTTGCTTTTGGCCTTGGCCTTCCTGTAGCGACAGCAATGTTCCATGGAGTTTACTCTGTGGAGGCGGTTGTTTCTGTTGTTAAATGATGCTGTGTTTGTTTTATGTGTGGTTAAAAGCTCTCGTGGTTATTTTTTCAAGAGGAAGACTTACCTTTTGGGTGATCTTGTGACAAGTTTCCTTTTCGTGACTGGTGCTGTAATGGGGTCTTTTCAGTCTTTGTATTTCCTCAACTCATATTTCTTTCCTGAAGGTGATTTTATTCTGTCCATCAGAATTTTAATCAAGACAGACAAAGGATCATGGCATTATTTTTCTGCTTATTGATCCTTCTTATTTCAATTTGTTTCACTGATGTTTTTATCTATTTTTACTTCATGGATTAAAAAAGAAAAAGAAAAAATTGCTGTGCTCCAGTGGTAGTCTTGTTGAACTACTAAGCTTACTAAGAGTGACAGTGTCTGTATTATTATTTTGGAAGATCAAGTGTTTCCTCTGGGAGAGTGACATTTTCGCACTCCAGCTAGAAAATTAAAAACAGTCTCAAAACGCTAATGCCGTGGATATCCAGAGTAGTGTGCTGTGTTTGGCGAAGGCTGATGGAGCTGGTTATTAACCGCTGTGTTACAACCGAGATGTCCACGTGGGATATCTGGAGAACCTTGCCAGATTTTGCTTGGTGGCTTTGGTCTGTCAGAAGCTGTGCCTGAACCCACTGGAATGAGGTTTTGCTCGTGCTGTTTGACACGGAGTATCTGAAGAGCCTTGGTGCTCGGAAGCAGAGGGGGCGGGCAGAGTGTGGGCCACCACACTTGTTCAGTGACCGGCGACACCTCTTAGAAACGTCTTCTGGGTGTGTGAGGGGAAAAGGTGTTAGGATGGAGAAGTAAGATACCCGTGATTTTCTGTTTTGCCGCAGCAATCTGCATGATTTTGCCCGTTGTGTTTAACTCCCTAGTTATGGCAGCTTTATCTCCAAGCGGAGCAGAAAAAGCCAGTGAGGGTTTTCTGCCAATTCCAGCCCCAGGGCAGAAGAACCACTGCCACAGCGTGGCAGGATGACATGTGCTGCTCCAGGTCAGCGGTGACTTGTGATGGCAGTGGTGCCACCTGCACAGCGCCGCGGGTCCCCAGCTACTGGCAGCGTGGGGCCACGGCAGCAGCACTGGCGCTGCGTTAGGGTTCTGTCGTAGCTGCCCCCTGTTAGCCTCATTTTTCACTGGTCTCATTTCTAGGCAGAGCAGTCCCAATCTGGTTTGTCCCTCTTCCTTGAGGAGGTGTTGCAAGTGTTTGAGGGCCCCACTTACCCTTCTGGGAGTAGTTTCCAGTTCATGCGTCCGTTCTGAACCAGGGCAGGCAGCCCCGCGCACAGTGGTGTGTCCTGTACTGGGTACCCAACACTGAAAAGTTATCTCATTCTTTTGAGATAAAAGAAGGCTTTCTAACTAACTAACTAAGTGATTGAATAAATGAATGAAAGACAGGAGTTGAAAGGTAGAAAGAGAAAATCTGAACACTACATCAGGATCTTACACTAGAGAAACTTGTGGGTGCTGCCAGTTCAGTACTGTGCCTCGTTTCTTCAGGTATTTTTAAAGGTGTGGTTGTAGTTTTCTTGAGAAAGATCCTCAAAGCAAGGTCAAGACCAAGACCAGATGATGCAAAGTACTGTAAAAATATTTGCCAGCTGCTATCCTTGCCCAGAAGGCTTCTGCTCACTTCCTTGAGCTGGAGGGTGCCTGCTTGCTGCTGTTGGATGAGCTGTGCGCTGTGGAGGTGACCGTACACCAGAGGCCTTGGCAGCCGCACAGCATCTCCATCCTGGTGGGCAACATGTACGGGGTGGGGGGGAGCTCTGCGGAGATGTTGGAGTGTGAGGCAGGGAGGCAGAAGAGTAAAGGGAAAAATTAATGGAGGGAATGTGAAGAGAGAGTGGGAGAGGAACTGTGGGAGAAACAGCAGGGAGAAAGGCATGGCACGGCACGGCACGGCACGGCATGGCACGGCAGCAGAAATAGTGAACCCAGCAGCAGGAGGCACAGCTTGAAAGGCAGTGTGTAATAGACTCAGGCGGTTCAGGAGCCAGTCAGGTGCACAGCAGGATATTAAGCTGGTGAGGGGCTCTGAATGGAAGGGTGAAAGGAGCAGATGATAGCTTTCTTTCTTTTTTTTTTCTTGGGAAATGATCTGTGTGTGCTAATACGATTCCAAGGAGGACTTAATGTGCTTAATTCTCACCAGTTGTATTTGGTGTCTGATACAAAATACTCCAGAAAAGTACAAGGAGCATTACTGTACACTAGTAATTTTTGGATCTTAAGGCAGATAGGAAGATTAAATACAAACATAGTCCCAGTGACAAGGTTTGCACCTTTTTCTACAAATTTGACACAAAGCACATTGTCTTATTTGTTCCAGTGTAGCATTCAGAGCTGTGTTATTTATAACAGAGCAGCAAGACTTGCTTTGCAGAATTTTCTGTGCAAGTCTCACGTTTCCATTCTAGGACAGGGGAGAAATGGTGTCAATGTCCTGATCATTTTCTGCCAGAGAGAAGTAACAGCAATTCCCAAACACAGTTGTACTCTTAAACAAATAGCTATTCAAAGCATGGACCTTTAACATTTTTTTTTTCTTTATGCTTGTGCATTTTACAGGTCATTATTGCTGTATTACCTATTACCATAAAAACTTCAGTGTCTCCATAATGGCTTGAAAACTGTTTCATTAGTATGTTAATATGAAGCTTTTAACAGGCAATGTTTTGTCAATCTTCTTAAAGTGCTGTACATTACATTCTAAGAATTATGTACTTATTCTTTGTACTTCATGAATGTTAACTGTGACTAGCAAGGATTTCCTTAAAACTTGAAGATCTCTTCCAGACAATGTTTCATTCGATTAAACTCTTCATAACAGACCAGAGGCAAACCATTCAGGACAAAAAATACCTTTTTATAAAAAGCATCCTAATTTTTCTAATTTCTGTTGCATTAAAATCAATCTCTACCATTGAACAAAGAGTATCTGTGTAAAGTTAATTTAGAATGACTGATGCTCCTTAAGTAACAAACCCAGATGTAAATTAAATGAAAGATGAACCTGGTACTGTTTCTTTTTTCAGTCACCAGTGCCAGCTGCATTTCAAGAAGATTAAGAAAATTCATTAAAAAACATAATTCTAGAATTAACTTATTTTCATTTGCTAAACACATGGAAACATACGTAAGCATATGAGTATGAAATATTTAAAAGCATGTGTTTAAGATGCTTTTATACATTAAAATACCCGTCTTTTGGCAGCGAGGGGATGCTGCTCTAGAGCTTCCAGCTCCACAGTCTGCAGCAGCCGTGGCTCTCGGGGGCAGAGCCTGGGCTCACCTGCCCCTGGGCACAGATGCTGCTCTCCCCATTGCCATGCCATCCTGGCTGTCCTGACCTTCCGCAGAAGTAGGCATTGCTTGAAGACAATTATTTTGACACCTGTTGGGATTTAGTATTTTTAAATTAAATTATGTTTTCCCGTTTTGTTCTATAGGAAACTGAGTGGGAATATCGAGTCTCCCTTCTGATCATTACAGAATTTGAGTACTTTTTTCAATGTGCACATTTATTTTACCCTTCATCAATCCTTGTTATCTTCATTTGAATGCTTAGCTACACATGATATAATTTTCCATAAGTGAATTTTCCTCCTCCCCACATTTTTTCTAGTTGTTAGAACTGAACAGTTTTCTTGGTGCGAATACACAACTGACCTCAAAAGTGGTACTGTATCCAACTTAATTTCTTTGGCAGTCATTTATTACACATCATTATTATGGTTTTTCATTGATGGTCCACTGTGACAGCAGTTTCTTTTCATGATTTTATGGTTACTTCAGAAATCAATTCAGTTTATCAATAAATCAAACTCCCCGCCCCCGCCAAGTTAAGACTGTAGTTTGCACTGGTTTTCATTGGGTAAATCCTTGTATTTGATTTCAGTGGGAGCATGCACTTGGTGTGCGTGAGGTGAACGCTGGGCAAGAGGGAACAGGGCATACATACATACATACATACAGCTTCGGGTTCGTGGCAGAGGGATCGAGTAAACCTGGGATCAGAGAGCGGAAAGATTTCCTCTCACTGCCTGACGGTGGTGCTACAGGACCGTGGGAAAAATTGGCCCTCCGCATGGCGTGGCATTGGCACAGTTCTTGTTCCATCTTTTCTTGGGCTGCATCTGTATGAGACTGGCTGTGTCTGATGTTGTTCAAGTGAGAATAAAGATACAATTCATTGTACTTAAGTAGAATCACTGTTTGTAATCAGCTAAATAGAAGGAAGACTAAATCATGCTTACCAGAATACTATGATCTTTGTGTTAACATCCACACCAAGGGAGCAAGCTAACTGACAAAAGTCAAGCAGTAACCCGAGAGCAGACTGCCCTTCTCAACAGACAGGGTCATCTTGTCTATTGGCTGTGAAATTCAAAGTTTGGATGGGTCTAACTTTGACTGATGTAAGCAGATATTTTTACAGTCAATTTTCCTTCTTGTAGATGGCAGCTGGTCAGTCCACCCCATTCTGGCGGAATTCTTGCACAGAGTATCTGAGAAAAACCTTACATTTTTATTACTTCTCATCTGCATATGTCATGGCATATTGTCTATCAAAATGTCCTTTATTATTCATCCACCTTTCTGAGATACGCAAAATGAGCTTTGAAGAGCTCAACTATGGATTTTCTTAAAATTTCTAAACTTTCAGACTAGATATTTCATTAATATTAAATGAATATTGCAGTATGGAGGTTCATTTAATTTCAGCTCCAATGAAAATATCAAATCCTGTTTATTTCATTTTTGAGTACTTCCTACTTCTTTATATACTATGAAATAGTCATGAAGGTTGTTTTTATAGTAGAATTCCTTTGCCTAAACTTCTACAGTGGAGACATTATGTCAGAGATGAAGGTGAACAAATTAAGTCAAAGCACACCTTCAGTGTGTGATTGGAAAAACTGTGTATCACATCATTAAACCTGAACAGAACACTATTAGCGAAAAGCTTTCATCTGGAAAACAAGTAAGTGCATTATTATTATTATTATTGATAAGAAAAATAAGTTCTGCAAACAGAGGAAAGTATATTTCTAAGAATTTCAGAAAAGTCTGTTAGAAATAGAGACTATATAAAGAAAAAAAAATATCACAGAATCATGGAACAGTTAAGATTGGCAGGGACCTCTGGGTCTTTCTGGTCCATCCTCTGCTCAGGCAGGGACACTCAGAGCAGGTTGCCCAGGACCATGTCCAGGCGCCTTTGGAAGATCTCTTAGGAGGAGACTCCAACACCTCTTTGGGCAACCTCTGCCAGTGCTCAGTGACCTGCACAGCAGTGCTTCCCGATGTTCAGATGGACCCTCTTGTGCTCCACTTTGTGTCCATTGCCTCTTCTCCTTTCACTGGGCACTGCTGAAAAAAGCCTGGCTCCATCCTCTTTGTACCCTCCCTTTCTGGTGTTTATAGACATTGATAAGATCCCCCTGAGCTGCCCCTTCTCCAGGCTGAGCAGTTCCAGCTCTCTCAGCCTCTCCTCACAGGAGAAGTGCTCCAGGCCCCTCATCATCTTGGTTTTTCACTGGACTCTCCGTAGCTCTGTGTCTCTCTTGTACTGGGGGGCCTAGGACTGAAACCATCACTCCAGGTACGGCCTCACAAGTGCTGAGCAGTGCAGAAGGATCGCCTGGCTTGGCCTCTTGGCAATGCTCCTCCCAGTGCAGCACAGGACACTGTTAGCCTTCTACAGCTAAGTTTACGTATGATAGAAATACAAGGTAGAGGTAGATCTCTAGGCTTAATTACTGTGCCTACATATGTGAAATCTAAATCCTTAATTATTTGACTGGTCTTTAAAGGTTCTGGTACTTGAAGAAGTCAGCTCCTGAAGAACCAATGCGGAAATGAGATGGAGGGGATTACAGGGAGTAAGGAGCTGAAGGCATTTGGTAGTGGTGGTGGTTGTTTTTGCCTGATTTTGTTGATGCACTGTTACTACAGTATGATTTCATTGCTACTGCAACTGACAGGCATTTTATGTATTTATCTATCACAATAATCTCTAAGATACATTGATACATATATAACACTTTAGTGTATTGTTACTATATGAGCTCTCTGCCACTCAGAACAAGGGGAGTATTTAGATGTGCCATATATTACAATGCTGAAGTAAGAAATGCTGTACTATCGTAGTGGTATCAAGCATAAGGAACATTAGAAAACCCACTTCTATGAATAGATGAAAAAGTTTGCTTCCTTCTTAGATATAACTTTCTCTGCTATTCTGCCTTTTCTACGCTTTTTTGCCCTTTACAGTTAAAAGGTAGGATGGTTTTGTCCTACTTTTGTCAGTTAATGATAATTTTCTCTTCAGAGAGCAGGACTAGGATTTTTTTTTTTCTTTTTAAGTTTAAAAATAACAAAATTACTTCATGCAGTCCATATGTCAGGAAAAAAAAAAGAGGTAAGAAAGATGAGGGGAAATTCAGAGTAAAGAATGTTGGTAGAATTGTTGGATTTGGTCCCTCTCATTTTTTTAGGTGATTTATTTACAACATCAATCTGTTACTTCTTTAAATGGGCTTATATTCTACAATTGTAATTCAATAATGACTTTCATATGGAAAATTTCCATCTTAATGTGGAGTGAGATCATGGTTAATTGAAAACTAACAATCCTGATTATCTGAAACTTAAAGAAGCAAACATTTTGGAAGAGTTAGCTTCAGCTATATTTTCTGGGAACCAGGTATTCAATGATAAACACAATGAAGAACCACTTATGTAGTCTTGAAGGTGTGTTGTTTTTTTTCTTGCCATGTCTGTCCAGTGAAAGTATGTTACGTTTCTTGCCACTGCTTCAAGTAGTTGCCATTGCTCCAACAAGAACAGAAAAGTCCACGGAGCATCTCCTCATGAAAGTTTTCTTTATGAAGTATTAGAGTTATACATCATGCATTATTCTTACGAGTTTGGTCACTTGCTTCAGGAGATCAGGCTCTTAACATTTCCTCAATTGCCTTAAGGGTTTCATATTTATGTTGCCTTTCTTTTAGTACAAAGTTTGTGGCAAATGTGCTAGAGATTGAATATAAGTTAACATTAGAGAAAGGCAAACAAACAGGAGGATGGTTGCCACTACAGGGAGAACTGGAACTTCCCCATGGCACACTGTGTTAAGCTCTACCTACTGTGAATTATTAGAGGAATTCTTAGAGTTTAAAACTGTCACTAGGCTTTCAGTGCAGCAATGCATTCTGGCCTAGGTCTAGAATCAGTGTGGTGAATTTCCATAAGTAATAGAAATTTTAAAAATTGTTTTAAAAGCGTCATCCTCCAGGTTTGTAATATACCTGTTAACTAATTACAATGAGAGAGTCTTTCCTATAAGAGTTGGTTCTCGCATATTCTTAACTAATGACCTTACTGCACAGCTAGATCCTGCAACTGTTCTTTTGTAGGAGATACATCTTCTTTATATTATGGAAGGCTACTACCACAAAAAAAAAAAACCCAACCAATATAGCCCTCCCCCCTCCCCCCCAAACAATAACCCACTAGTTTCTTTCTCCTGTGCATCTTTCCTCCCTCCTTTCCCCTAGATGAATCAGGGCATTAGCTCTCAGATAGAAAATACTATATTTAACCTGTCACTTCTGTTCTGGCACAGATCGACAGTGTATGAAACAAATTTAAATCTAAATTTGGCAGTAGGTTGACATCTGTCTTCAGAGACATGCCTTGGGAGACAGTGAGACAACACTAGGAAAAATATAATTTCTGAAAGAAATTATAATCACTGAAAGAAATGGTTACTGCTTTTTTTTTTTTTAAATTAAATGTGTAAGATAAGAAGTCATACATCATTGCACTGTATCCAGAAGTGATTTTTTTGGTTCGTTTATTTTTTTTTGTATTGAAAGAAAACTACAGGTAGCATATCATTTACTGAGGGCATTGGGATGTGTATCACAGCCAATCTGGCTAAGTTGCTTGGCTGAACTAAAAGGGTAAAACTAAATAGTGTGTTGGCTGACATTCTGTGAAAGGAAAAGATTAGCATCAGACTAGAAAAGACAAGAAAAATCTCCATGGAGGAAGGGATGGTCATAATTCTTTCATAATATGCCGAGAAGTAAAAAAAAATCAGCCATAAATAAGATGAAAATTGTTGTACGAGGACAAGAGATGTCACCATGCACATAAGCAGGTGTGATATCTGCTGTTAATCTCACCCAGAACTGCTGGGTGCCTCATGAAAGACCCTCGTTCCTGGCCCCATGTTGGCAGAGTGGTCGTGCTGCTTGGTATGGAGGTGACGCCCAGCGTTCCTGCGTGTGGAGAGCTGTGCAGAGCTACATCAAGCCTTCGCAAACACATGCTTTGACATTGGAGCAGATACTTGTGGGCCTAATTCTAGGAGAAGTTTAGCTATTTCCAAGATAAAATTTGGATACAAATATGACAGTTGTGCTGATGCTTACAAACCATACAAAAGTAGTTAAATAAATGTGCAACGATGATAATGCTTATCCTTTCAGTTGGGGAAAGAAAATAAAAAAAGAATTTCTAATTGTGTTTAGCTCTTTTTAATACCCATCCTCATGCTTGATGTGTGTCATGCCATACATTCTTTTTGTTGACATGGATCTAGGCGATTTGGCCTGTTTTCTGCAATAGATAATAATCTACTCAGAGGATGAGCAACATGACAGCCAAACTC
This sequence comes from Anser brachyrhynchus, assembly GCF_964034855.1. NCBI lineage: Eukaryota > Metazoa > Chordata > Aves > Anseriformes > Anatidae > Anser > Anser brachyrhynchus. The sequence goes on from NC_137702.1 coordinate 477,826, forward strand.
AAATGCTGCATAGGGTTACACAAATGTAAATCACCACAGAGAAAGGTAGTCGTTACATTCAAGAGTTTCTTGAGTTTCTTGAAGAGAAAGAAAGCAGAATTCTGAAAAAAAAAAAAAAAATTGAAGAAGAGGGCTTGAGAACTGTAAGAGCTTTACATCAGCATCAAATGAAAAGACCAAGATTACTGAAAATGTGAGACAAATGCATGCTCAGTTCTTAGAAAGCAAGAAACAAAGCCATTTGAGTATTCACTAGGTCAAAACTTCTGTGCTTGACGTGTTACTTTGACACGGGGTTGGGTAAGTCTTGATGGTGGAAATGTGAAGATACTGTAAAGGAAAGGCAAAGAACTGTTTCCTAACTTAAGCCACTTTGCCTGCAAAAAACCAATAATGAATAAAGCACGTCAGTGTGAATTTTGAAATATATCCTGGTTCAATTAGGCTAAGATCTTATCTAGAACCATAAATGCTATATATATATATATTTAAATGAATGCTAAAAATAAATTGCCTAGTATGTTTTTCTCTATACACAGAAATTACTTTTTTACTGTATTATTTATAAGTATTCTTTCCAAGGGCACTTTACAAGTTGCCTTTTGCTCTGAAAATTGGCTTTAAAATAAATGTGAAGTTTAATGTTTTTTGGATCTGAGAGAGAATTCATTTCCATATTGTGTTTCTCTACTGTTTGTAGACATTTTGCAGGATGTCGTAAGTTACAGCTGTGTCACTGATTCCTCAGTTTATGACCTCAGTGACACCAAAGCTCATCAACTGCGTTCTTTTGATTTATACTTGTGATGAATAGTAAATTAATAAACCATGCACAAAATGTAATTGAGTTCAGCTCACTCCCCTTAAGCTGTTTATTCTTCAGGCTAAGTGGAATAAAAAACAAAAACGGTGTTGCAGAAGATAAATCAATTACACAGAGCCATGTGTATTGACTGGATTTATCTTGTTTGTCCAGGAGACAGTGAGGAGGCAATGTGATCATTGTCTGTGAGAACCCTTTGTGAGGAATTTTTTTCTGTGACTGCAAGCTGATGCTACAGACAAATTTAGAGAATAAACAAGTTGCAATTATTTAACAGCCAGTGTAACTTGCCACAGGAACAGCCCACTTAGAGATCTGGTCGATCACTTGAAGTCACTGAATCAAATTGTATGTCTGTGCTCTAGTCAGACAGAAGCTATGGATTTCATGTAAGAATTACAGAATTAAAATTGGTTGCATTATCTAGAAGGTCAGACTAGATAACCACAGTAGTCTTTTTCTAGCTGTAAATCAGTAAATGCTTATTTTTGTCCCAAATGTCAATGGGTATGATTCTGAATGCACATAAGCTGCTGCTCTGAGGAGTAATTCCTTTGGTCTGGTTCCTCCCACTTCTAGATTTCTCTCTCAATAGGTGTATTACCTCACTAACTCTTGCACTAGAGCATAATATATTTAAAACAAGCATGTTTATTTCTGACTGTCATTGTTTCACACAATCAGGCTAAACCCAAATCCTATCAAATCGTGTTTTTCTTCCAGGAACTGCTATCTTACATTTGCAATATGAAATTAGTAACCAAAGCTTCTAGTAGAAGACATACAATCACCTTGCTGTCTCAAATGAAATGTTCGAACTGTGAGTGTTTATGGAAATGCTGAAACTTGAGGTCACTTTCATAATTTGAGCTGAGCTCTTGTATAGACTTAGTGCAAGGAGGTAATATTTCTTAAGAGCACTCATTCTTAGAAATCACAAAACTGTGATACTAGACCCTCTTTTCATATTCACCTGGCTAAAAAAAAAAAAAAATAAATAAATTGCATTAACAACCTCACTGCAGTCTCTTATTTAGCCCTGATTTTTCGGTGATCCCAGAACAGTAAATAACTGGTATTTTGGGTGGAATGCCGTGGCATTAAGTATTTACATCGATAAAATAAGTACTGCAAATCCGTGCAGTTACCTGTCCATTTTCTTAGAACTAGATTTTAGCACCGCACCAAAATGGGTTGAAATTCCTCTGCTGTGAAGGCAGCAGACTCCAGATGCCCCCTGTGCCAAGGCTATGTGCAGCAGGAGAGCACGGTGCTGCCTGGGTGGCTGCGTGCATCGTGCCGCGCGCTGTGAGAATGGCTGAGGGGCTTTCTGCTTCTCTCCAACCTCCTGTGACACGGAAGTGTTTTCCTGGCTGCTGGCTGCCATTAACACATCTTCTACTTTGATTATGGTCATTATGCGTTTTCATACATACAGTTAATTATGCCTCTGGTGTATTTTGCATAAATTCTCTGCGTGTATGTGTTACTATGGAAATATATCTGCTATGTATTGGTGGCTGTTACACAGAAATCTGCCTACAGGCCCCAGATCAAATCACAGAAGAATAACTTATATGTATTGCTATCAGTATTAGCATCACTGGTGGTATTAGAAAAAAAAGGAATACAGTTCAGAATATTTACCTGTAAATAGCTTTCCCCCCTCCATTATTTTGTCTGTGTAGAATTAATTAGTTAGCAATATCTAATTTAGTTAGAAAAAACTTCCACAAAAATAGACACAAAATACTTTAATGAAGTCATATGCTAGACAAATGTTAAATATTTTATAGGCTTATCAGCAGTGCTTGAAACTTCTGTGATGTGCTTAGTCACCATTTGTAGGTAATATCTGTAATTTATTGGAGAAAAAGCAATTGAAATACTTAGAGTAAGATAAATGATCATTTTAGCTGGAGTATAGAGTCCATAATTACGTTATGAACAGATTAGGAAAAATAACATTTCATCATATCTCCTGTTCAGCATTTACAGAAATTCTGGATATTTATTTAATATTTAAATAGCCCGTCTCCAATAGTGTTTTCATTGTTTGGTGTGGTCTAGCTGTTCTCTGACAACTTCCATCATTCATCCAGATTATTTCTGCATTATAAATTCTCTTTAATCTGCTGAGTATTTTTAGCCATGCATTAGCTAAAATACACTGTTAAATGGTTCATAATTAAAAACAGGCCTGACTTCAATGTTTCTTACAAGTGCACACAGTGACCCGAAGTTTCACTGTTCCTGTGCTGCTGGCCATGCCAGAGCAGGGGAAATGCAACGTCACAGAACGTCCCACATCGGCACCCGCCGTCCCCAGTGCCCCCGCCTCGCCCCCTGGGCTGTGCCAGCACTGCGAGAGCTTCCAGGGAGCCGAGCTGCTGCCTGCGGCACCTCCGCCCCGGCGAAGAAGGTCGGGCCTGGGAGAGCGCAGTGAGCGGCCATGCTCCTGTATGTCTAATGAGAGAGCTCTGCTTTGCTCTGCAAGTGGTTTTTCTAGGTATGAACATGCTCCCACTCTGCCTTGGTGGAGGACCGGGATGTGGGTGAGCTGGAGTGGGAGCAGCCAGTGCTCGACAGCTCACAAGTCTCCTCTTCAAACAGGAACATCCTTCACAGGCTAGACATGTAAAAATTCTTAGCCCAGAGGACCTCTTCACCTAAGCAACAGTATAGCTGATGAGGACCTTGAAACTGCTTGAATTAGCCAGCTGATAAGAGCAGTGCAAATTTATACAAGGACTGTTCATGATGTGTTTTCTGGATATGAAAGGTTTGGTATCGTCTCTTAGTTTCAGCAGTGATTGTGCACCAGCTGTGCTTCTTGTCCAGGGCCTGTGTCTGTGCCTGCTCCACTGCATGCGCCCTCTTCACAGCACAGTGCTGGAAAGGAAGCATGCGGCTCCACCTGAAATGCCCATCTTGTCTGATCTCACCCACCAGAAGGTGTCACGGAGGTTTCTTCCCACTGCTGGTACAGCTACATCTGAAATACTGACAGTAGCTGCACCATATGCACACAATTCTTAGGAGAATTTGTCACTTTTGGTGTGGCAGAGCTACAACTGGGTGTGCATGCATGTTAACTAGTTAGTTCTAATTTCACAGGTTGGCCTGTTAGGCACGTGAACTTAGAAATGAAATGAGATTCCACCGAATAGCTTTAGTTCTGCAAAGTTACTTACAGCTTGATGAAGGATACACAAACTTATTTTTCACTGAAAAATAAAGAGTAACACTAAGTCTTTTTTTTTTTTTTTCATTCTGACATTTGGTAGTGTAAGCCATTAAAACTTTTCTCCCTGTGCATCCTGCACCAGGCCAATTTGGCATCTCAGGTCTTGGCATTAGCTCTGATCTCCTGGTGGTGACAAAATATCAGATGTTGAAAACTTGATGAGCAAGGTAGGGCTGTTGTACCAATTCCAGCTGGCAGCCAGTCCAGGAGCTCATTTGCTATAGTCTGGGGTACAAAGAAATCTGCATGCACGTGGGGAAAGGCTAGGCAGCGCTGTGGGTGGGTGGCTCAGGCCTGGCCAGCTATGTGGGGGGTGAATAGGACACAGGTTAAGTTTTACTGTTCTTCAGGCAGTGTAGAAGCGCATCCTTGAAAGAAGGTAAGGCGTTATGTCAGTGTTTGGCTGAGAAATGCTTTTTGGTCATAACTGTGCTTATTTAGAGGGAATGGCGGTGAGCCCACAGATGGGCAGGTAGGGGAGGACCGCACTGTGGCGCTCAGGATGTATTTTCTCTGAAGGCCCCTTCGTAAGTCTAAGCGAGACTGACAACGTAAGCTACACTTTTTTCTCTGAAATCTGGGGCACAGCATGCCCCTGTCACGGATGCAAAGCTGTAGTTGCTGGAGAGACAGTACAGGTGAGCTCCTGGGGCTGTGCTCTTCAGCTTCACCCAACGCCCTCATCGGTGCCGGTATGTGCCTGCTCCCCAGGGGCCCCAGGCTGCACCCCCCCGGGGTCAGGCCCTGCCCTTTCCCCCAGGTTGGCATTCATGTAGTGCGTAGGTCAGACTGCACATTGTCCAACGAGTTATCAGTGGAGGGACAGGAACTGAAAAGTACAGGGTGGTCAAGACTGAGCTCTATAGAACCCTCAATATACAGAGGTAATTAAATATTGTACTTTACTAATTAATAGCTGCTTGTTTCTGGTAATTTTCCTGGTAATATTTTTCCTTGAATTGTTCAGACAACGGTTTGTTTTCCTCTTCTTGGTAAATCAAGTTACCTGGTAACAATATTTTAAAGCTAAATCATGACTAATTTGTTCTCGTTGTCCAATGTTGCAAAAATAATTCCCTTTTTAAAAGGGTGTTAGGCCGTGGTGAGCACACGCCGCTCCGTGCCCTGGGAGCCCTTTCTGGACCCGGTGTGGGGGTGCCAGTGAGGTGAGTACATCAGGATGGAGCGGGCAGGGCATTGGCTTCGATGCTGAGCTGCAGGGACAAGTCCTTGTCAATTGTAAAGTTTGTATCCCACCTAGTGCTTTACTTACTAAAAGCCTAAATATGTAGTCCAGGAAAAAAAAGTGCAATTTACTAATTGGCTTCGAAGAAGACAAGTAAACTTGCAGAAGGTGCAGTGAGTTAGAGGTAAGTTTTGCCCCTTGTATAAGGAGATCAAACCCTTAAGGAGTATTAGGATTTTTTTTGCACCGTTTTTGCTTTTTTCCCACTGTTTTAAGCCTAGTCTTTCTATACATGTTTGTTAAGTGATAGTCAGTCCCTTAGAATTAACCAGAGCAACTGCAGGGAAGTGAGGTTGATACTCTCAAGTTTTCTGGAGAAAAAACATTTAAATTTTGCTTAATGTATCATTTAACTTATCATTCCAGTAGATGGCAGCATATATTCAGTGTTTAAAATAAATGAATGTAAAATCATTAGGAAAATGAAAGAAATGCTTACAAAAGTTCAAAATGTACTCTTACGATGTTGTTTACAAGCATCTATTTTTGATATAATCAGGAAATATTTGATAACTATTGATCTTAATGCTAATAAATCCTTTTAGAAGTTGTTGAGAAGCACACTGCAGGAGTTCAATAGAAAAATTTTAGTGAAGTAATTGGAAGAAAGCCTGTTTGACTGTAGGGTATTTTTTTCAGGCCTGAAACGCAAATGAGAAAAGCAGGGGTGTGGCGCTATTTCCCTCCCCCCCCGGAAAATTAAGGCCTGTGATCCATAGTTTAGTCTAGAATTAATGCTAAAACAAGGATTTGATTCAAGCTATTGAAAAGCAAGTGTGCCTTGAAATATTATTTTTTGATGCAGCCCATGTTGCAGCTCCACATAGAAATGCCAGAGGATGCTCCCTGTCGGTCTGTGGACATGGCCCTCTTGCTGCCTGCAGTGGGAGATGCCCTCTGGTGCAGGGTGGCCGGCGACGGCTCAGCCGAGGGATCCACGGGGCAGGGATGGTTCCTCACACCGCTGCGGGCATTTGGCCCTGCGGAGGTCTCCTGACCTCAGGATTGTGTGCAAATATCAGCTTTTGTAACAAAATCTTGTGTCTTCTAGGTATACTTAGCAAAACGTGATGCTAATGCAGGGGGACATAATTTTTTGTACTACTCCTGACTGTAGTTTCAATATTTCTTTCTGTTTATTGCCAGTACTTTCCTTCTACCTTTGCAATATCTTTTTTTTTTTTTTTTCTTTAATACATAGCTTTTGCTGCTTTTGCACTTATTTATTATACGTACATTATCCTTCAACTGTTTGCACTGATGTGTTTTGGGGACTTTACCTTCAAAGATAGGGAAAGAAAGGAAACAGATTTTTTTTCCTTTTTTCTTTCTTTTTTTTTCTTTTTTCTTGTTTTGGAGCTGGTCAGTGCTGCCCCCAGAGTGGGCTGATTGGCAGCTTCTTTTGTGAAAGCCTTGCCTTAGTTAAAAACCCTTGCTTTATACTACTACCACCACCTGCCAGTGCCATCTATGCAGCCCCTTCCCATCCGTGTGTAAAAGCAGGCAGTGAGCAAGCTCACCCTGCTGGTGGGGCAGCAGTGGGAGAGGTGGGAGCTGGCCTGAGTCACGTAGCGCAGCAGATGTGGGAGCTCTGCTTATGGCACGGAGCGTGGCCTACGCTGCTTTCGTGGAGGTGGAAAAAGGTTGATCCTTCCATGTGCACAATCACCTTGCAGTGGCTGACACATGTATGTGATCATGTCAGCCATCACCCCACTGATGTCCAGAGATGGCGAGGTCTGTGGGTAACTTCGTGCAGCCAAGGGCCGTGATGAGAAGAGGGTGGCTGTGAACTGTGCTGTTGTCACTTGTTCCTTCCCCTCTGGCTTCAAGCATAGATATAAAGTCGAGTATCAATAGATGTTACCAAAGACCATCCAATTAATTTAACTCTTTTGCTCTTCATCCATTCTCTGCTACCATGGGGCAGAGTATGGCTACAGGCAGGAGGGTTCTTTGCTGACTGGAGGTGCTTTGAGATGTCTTGTGTATATGAAGCAGGTAAGTATGCACACCAAAACAAGTATGTAATGCATACAAGTATATAGGTATATATGCCCACACAGGTGTGTGTACACATAGGTGCACAAGAGCTGCCTTCCCCTCTCGTTTGTTGTATTCCTGGTTGGATTCTGATAGCTCTGCACTTGGAAGGAGGCCAGGGTGCTACAGTGTGTCCTGCCCACTTACTGCTGCATGAACAGAATGAAATGAGTGGTCCATTATAGTGTTAAAGTCTGAGCGATTTGGTGTGCCCACAGCCGCAGCGTGAATGCAGGGACACGTGGTCCAGCTCCCGATAAGCAATGCTGCCTTACATTACTGTTTACAATGGTGAACAGCATGGAGCAATTCTCCTGAGGCAGGTGGTATGCTAGATGATGCTCTTGCTCTTCTCCATCTCTATTTTTCCAGAGCCTCTTAGAGATAAAGCTGTAAGGTGTATTTTACATACCTGTCTGCAGGGGATGTTGCCCACATGCTGTCAGGACCTCCTGCTGGCAGCTGGCATCGGTTCTTGCCCGTTGGGCTGCTGCAACCTGTGGAGCCAGCATGCAGTGTCCTGTATGTGACAGATAAGCCAGGTTCTTGCTGAACTCTTCTTGAGCAATTTCTCTAATGTATTAGACATAAACAATCTTTCTTTCAGAGTCAGGCGTGCATGTCTCATTCTAATTATTTTTTCCCCTCTAACCCATTTTAGTTCAAGTTGTTGCCACAAGCGGTGGTGATAATGTACTTTTCATTGTTACTATAGAGAGGGGATCTACTATAATTATTGCTTAAATTGAGTTTTTTTATTCATTGAAAATGTTAAAGTATCTGGATGAATGATAATGGATTCATACTTCGACCAAATACTTCATTTTCAGGCCGGGCAGAGTTACCTCTTCTGACACTGTCACCCTCCTGTCATGGGTGTGCAGGACAGGGTCTGGCCATGCTGGGGGCACAGGCAGGAAAGGAGGCAAGAGGCATGGCACAGCACCAGCACCAGCCATGGCAGCCTGTGAGGTGCTGTGTCTTCCATGTGCACACAGAGAGCTGCAGTGCTCGTTGTCCCCTTGGGAGACAGTCTTGTTCCTTAGGCTTGGCCATCAGCCAGGTGCAGGTAGCTTACCTCTTCTTCCACGTCTCTTCCAGAAGTACTGTGTATATACTGCTGGAAAACATCAGAGAAAACACCACTCCGGTAGTGCTGTCTGCTCCGTGGTTGAGTCATCACCTGGATGAAGATGTGCCACTGCTCAGTGTAATGTGATTTAAAACCCTGCTGGCTGCTTACAGTTGCGCTGTGTCACTTGACAGTTGTGTTGTGATGCTTTACAGAGCTACAGCTGAGCTCTGTGTGCGAGGTGTGGTAGTCTCAGACCTGACCCGACTAACCTTATGCTATCGGGAGTGCTATCAGCTCTCAAATCTGGTTTAGTATCATCTATTTCAAATACAACTATCCTTACATCTGGGTTAGCTCCCTGCCAGCCTGGACAGGGATGTCAGCTTCCATGCCACCTTGTAATGCTATGACCATTTATGAGTGTGAGCAGAAGACAGCTGAAAATGGGAGCTGCAGCTGAGAGGAGAAGCTGATGCTGGTAAGTCAATCAAATTGCTGTTTTGTCAAGGCCACAGAAGGAAAGCTTTAGCAAAGGGGCACAAAAGCAATGGGCCAAACTGTCATTTAAGTGTTCATTTATCCTGGGGTTCATGTTAGGACCTTGAAAATCCTCCTTTTCTCCCTTCAGACTCTTTCTGACTAATGAAGATATTAAGAGACCTCTTCTTGGAGACTGAAGCACCACTCATTAAGTGTCATGAAAACTGCTGTGGAGCAATAAAATAGAATAGCCTCACCTTTACTACCTTAACACCGTTTGAGCAGGCAGTCGCTTGTTTTCTGTGGGTCTCTATGGGATGCTCAGTGTGCCCCAGTCCCGTTTGAAGCCCACAGCTCAAAGGTGTTCTGCTTTTTCTACAAATCTTGACAAATGGTGAACGTGTTGATATGGGACTTGCGGAGTTTCAGTCTGAGACCTAGCTCAGTAGCCTTCTGGGTATCTGAAGGCACTTCATTATGCACCAAGAACTTGTAAGAATGAGTTTATGCATTCATTTCTGTAAGGTGAATTCCCAAGAGAATGAGACTTAAACAGTGATGCATTCTATTCATGTATGTCTTTTCCAAAGATCTTTGAAACCTCTTGGATAAGCCAAACTAAGCTTGAAAGACGGATGGAAATATTTAAGATAATCAAGTGCCTGCTTTCAAAAAACATGTAGGAAACTGGGTGGGTGGAAAACATCAACTTAGCCAAATGCTGATGTTTCTTCTGATGAAATTAGTCCCTGAGTGTGACCCAAATTCATACACAGTCTCAGTCAAGCCCATCTCCAACTTCTTGGTGAATCCCCTATTTGGAGAAAAATCTTGCCCTTGCATAACCAACAGGGCAGATCTGCCTGGGAAGATATATAGAAGCACTTTCACTGCACTTCTTTGCTTTTTTTTTTAACAAGGTAAAGCATTATAAATAACGGTATTAATAGTGCTCTATTTTCCTAGCTCTGTCTTTAATAAAAATCTAATGAAACTATGTCAAAAAGAGTGAGTAAGTGTAAGATGTATAATTAAACCTTCCTATGTAATATGGGGCACTGCAAGATCAAATGAATTATGAGATTCCCCTCTGGATACATTACCTTACTGAAAGTTGTCAATATTTTTTTAACAAGACTGAAAGGATGTGGATTTTTCGAAGAATTGGAAAGTTTTAAGTCACTTAGCTATCAAATATTAGCTCTGAAAGAAAAAAGTAAAATCTATAAAAATAAATATTGATTGTTTGGGGGAGAACAAGTGGTGTCTCTAGCTGTCTGGAGACAGCGTTGTGTTGTTGTCCTGAGCTCTTTGTTTACAAGTTCATTGCCAACATTTAGTTCTTCACTGATTTGTGGTTAATAAAAAGATGAAGAATGATTGATGACACTTGAAATGAAAACAATGGATGCTTGATTTTGCCTTCTTTATTACATCCTTAAGGAAAGAAGAAACAGGTATAAGGAGCCCTTCACAGCTGGGGGAAGGAAATGAGGCTCCAGGAAGACTTTTGAATGCTGCTCTAAACAGATTCCAGACAGTGCAATGGAGCAAAGCATCTTTTAAAGTGCAGGGAAAAAATAAATATTTTTAGAGGATTTCAGTGTATTTAACATAAAACATCTTGATTTATAAGAGTTTAATTATTACAATCATTAAAAGACTGTGATTATCATTAAAAGGCTATTATCAGAAATGAAATGCTAAAAACAAATGGTATATATTAAATAGGATCATACATATTTCATAGAACATATTATACTGCAAAATAAGTTGTCATGTAGCCATGGCAATGACTTTTAATTTACCCTTTTTGATGCCTTAATGTACCACTCTGCATGTTTTAGTGTCAAGCTTCTGAACATGCCCAGCACTCAAAAGTTCCAACTGAGAATGAATATAAAGGGGCAATTATACACCTAACTGGTCACTTGCATATATGAATATTGTTTACTGGCATAGGATGCGTCCCCAGAGTTGCTGCTGTTTAAGCAGAAGCTGGCAGACTTAGAAGGTCTGGCTTTTTTGTCTCGAGGACCTTGGTGGACATGGCTGCACCACTCCAGTCCTGGGCGCTCGGCCCCGCAGGACCGTTCTGCCTGCTGCCTGGGGATGTGCTGGCCTTGCTGCAGTGCGTGCCTGCGGGGGGCTGCTGCTGCGTGGGGACAGACCCATGGGAGGTGGCAGCTTGGCGGTGCTGGGGTTGCAGCGTGCCTCTTGGCGAATGGGATGGTAGTGCTGTACTGTAAGTTACCTTATTTCTTTCTGGCCTGGCTGAGGGAAACAGCGGTTGTCGGATGTGTTCTCCCCCATCCCACGTGGCTCCTGCTCAGGGGTGGGATGTGCGTGGCCAGGGGTGTCCCCTTGTGGAGCCCCATAAAACTCTGCTGCAATATGGCTCTCCTCATGGCAGTGCGTGTCCATGTAGCAGTGCATTTAGTACCTCACTGGGTGAGTATTCATGAAAGTGGTGTTGGCATGACGATTGGAGCTCAACCTCTGACATAGCTCCAAAAAAAGAAAAAGTTAATTTTCTTGACTTCTGCTGCTTAGCATTCAGTGATTGATGCCTCATGAGCTTAACTTTCAATATCAGGTTTTCCATACAGTTCCCAATACAAGGCATTTAAGCTTCAAATATACATGCCTGGATCTCACAAACCATGGACGAATATATTTATTAAGACCTAGATTGTCTGTACTTCTAGATACCTAACAAAGACAGTTTTCAGAATGTAATTAAAATGAAAAGAGTAATGTTGTCTTCTTAATTAAATTCAAAGCTAGGATAGGTAGGAATGTTTTTATTGTAGACTATAGAGCTACTCCTGATTGTATTTCTTCTGAGTGGCTGACATCTGGCTACAACAACTTTAAAAAAAAAAAAGGGAGGGTTGAATTACATTTGTGCACTTAAATTTCATATCTTTATAAATATCCTTTTCCTTATTCATTTTATGCCCATCTCTTTTTATTTTGAGTTTTATCTCTGATTTTTGTGTCAAAGAGATGATAGGTACAGTATGTCTGATAAGATCCAACTGAGATTAAAATAAATTCTGTTTTGTTGTGCAGAAGAGAGCAGGTTTTACATACCAGATCTCATAAAAACAGAAGAGATGTATGTGTAGTGGGTGCTGACGTCTCATGTACCCTCTCGTTATATTGCCTGGAATGAAAGCAAGTGCTGCTCAGTCCTCATGCTGCAGAGGGCATTTTGTCACAAACACTTCGCTGAGGTCGAGGAGCTTGGATATGCAATTATCCACATGAATTTCTTCCTGGTGCAGCGCAATTCCTTGTAAACTGCCTTTCTTCTGTCATACTTTGCTATTTGGACTTCCACGTTTCCCTCCCTGGTGCGGTCAGTATTTTAGCACCCACAAGTCTTGTGTGGCTTGACTGAAGTCGTTGGAGAGAGATGTGTACACAAGAAATGATATTACGTTATGGTACTTTACAGTGACCTTAAAGGAGGTTGTAGCGAGGTGGGGATTGTGCTGTTCTCCCAAGCATCAAGTGGTAAGATGAAGGGAAATGGCCTCAAGTTGTGCCAGGGGAGGTTTAGGTTGGCTATCAGGAGAAATTTCTTTACTGAAAGGGTTGTGTGGTATTGGAATGGGCTGCCCAGGGAAGTCATTGAGTCACCATCCCTGGAGGTCTTCAAGAAATACATAGATTTAGAACTTAGTAGCATGGTTTAATAATGGACTTTAGTACTAGGTTAAAGGTTGGACTAGATGATCTTAGAGGTCTTTTCCAACCTGAATGATTCTGTGAGTGTGATTATTCCCTGCCACCCAGAGAAGAGGCCCTGGTGGAAGGAATGGTCAGGGAAAATACACACTGCAAAATGTCCAAGTATCTTGCCTTGGAGACAGTTCAGAAAACAAGCCTTAGAAGTGGAGTTGCATGGACAAGACCTGCATCAGGCAGGGCAATTTTGGGTTTGGGTATGGCTTGCACCATTTCTGTGCTTGTGTAGTTTTTAAATAGGCATTGTAGGAAAGTATTGCAGATTAGTGTGTAACTGAAAAGTGAAGGGACAACTAGTAGCTCCGGGCCAGGATGGGGATTACAGTATGGCCATCCAAGGCACATTCATATAGACCTTTGCTTCTGCAAGGCTGGAGAGAAGGGGCTGGAAAAGGAGAGGGAAGGAAGGCTGACCTGTGCAGGAGGAGGTGGGGAGCAGGAGGAGACCCATGAGTATAATTAGCAAAAGAAAAGGAGGTGGGAAAGAGTCACAGGAGAGCTTTGAATGCTTCAGGTATGAGTGATGTTTTTTCAGTTCACAAATACTTTTCTTTTGTGGATCAGTGTAAATATTGTTACTTTAATATCAGAAGTAGGAATCCTATACCTTTAAAGGAACAGAATTTCTTATCCTTTGTATAATATTATGATTCACACCTGATTAGATATTGATTATTGAGCTGAAAAACTGGAGGAGAGGAGATAACTGCTAAGTGTAGTCTTGTGAAATGCAGCTCTGTTTATGATAATCTGTTGACACATTCAACATGACATGTTACGCTTACTTGTTGGTGGCCCTTAAGCCCCTTCTTCCCCCATCCCCCTAATCCTTCAATTTCTTCATTAAAACCTATGCTTCATTAAATTGAGAAAAAAAAAGTATAAATAAATCAGGATTTACATAGTTTCTCCTAATTCATTCTTCTAAAGTGGTATGTTCAAAGGGTTTGAACAAATCCTTTCCAAATTGTTTTCCCCCCCCTACTTATACTGCTGGTGACTTGTGTTGCTGGTGCATCATGCATTAGCAAAGGCCAGGTCTGCACAGCCAAGGAGCTGGTACTGAGCAGAAAACCCTGTGCCTACCCCATGAGCATTTGGGGGCAAGCTTCTTCCTGACCAAAAACTTAGTACAGAGACATGCTTTGGGAGGAACCTGTCTGTGATCCTAGATCACCCACCAAGGACTGCTGGCATAGGACAATGTGCTCCTCCAGGGCTGTCCATGGTAACTCAGGAAGAGAAAAGCTACAAAAATCTGCCTACACTTCATCTATCTTCTCTTCTTACATGGACTGTAGTCATTTACTCAGGATTATCAGATTCTGAATGTCCAAGACATTTTCCACATCTTGGAGAATAGAGAAAAGCATTTCCATGTGTGGGTCTATGGGAAAGATGCGTTAGGTGGGAGCTGAGCTGAAGGTGAAGAACGTTATTTCAGTTCATTCTTGCTTCTTTGGTTGCATGCTTTTCAACGACCGTAGGTGAAGCAGTGTTATGTTACTATGTGCTTGTAAGCAGCTGTACTGTAGTGTCTGCCTACACCCAAATAGCACACCCTACAGATAGGGCAATACTGCAAACATGTCATTGGTACCACAATTGGAGTGCATTAAATAAGCTTCAGGGTGACATTGTAGTCACTCAAATTACACAGCTGTGGTAGTGACATTCATGTCATCCTGACACAACGGTGACATTAGCATCTAATTATCTTGTAGTCAATTTAACATCAGTCACATCCTGTATATCACATATTGTACAACCTTGACTAACTGAATCTCCTGGGGGGCATTAAATAAGTTCAAATCACCAAGAATTCAGGTGATTGAGGAAGCCTTCAATAAATTTGGTAGGTGTTGCAGGGCTGAACTTTGTTTTGAACAACAGAGAGTTTTGTTGCTGTAATGCCTGGATGATTGTAATGGTAAAAATGAAGGAAAATTATAAGCTTGGACTCAGGAGACCTGATGGGTGCAGCATTAAAGCCATCTGACTTCCAGAACCTCCAGCATGCCTGGACCTGGTGTCTGCCAAATGCAGCAGCAGCCCTGCCTATGCGGGCAAAGAAATGGACATGCAGGGTGCACGATGGAAACTGGGCTTTGCTTGGAGGAGGATCCCAGTGATTAACCCAGTGCAATTAGAGCTGACCTGACTTAAATATGTTCAGCTTTCTCCTATTGTTAGGGCATCACTAATTTCTCATTAGCAGCAACTGCAGCCAGGGTAGTCATGACAATATTGTGTAAAATGGAGGAACTTAGTTTATATGAGCAGAAGACAGGGTGATCATTACTGTTATTACTGAATGTGGGTCAGACACCTGAGACACCACTGAGGCTGGTCAAGTAGTGGGAGAAAACGGTGAGCAATATATTCCACAAAAAAATTCCAGTATGAGCTAGGTAAATGATCTGCATTAAATTTACACATTAAAGTTACGCAGTCCCGAAGTCTTCAAATTCTGCTCTACTGTGAGATGTTTGCTGTCTCTAAAAGTGGGTTTTATTGAATAGTGTTGACTTCTCTGTAAGAACATGCACATTACTCTGAAACAATACTGCCATTATTACTAATAAGCATTCCTGAAGAACAAGTGTGATTTTTAGGGTTCTTGATGACTTGCCACCAGAACGTTTTCCTTTATTTAATTAGATAATAGTTGACATATATCAGACATAATGTTTCTCCCTCAAGAACTATTTGTTGTAAATGCCAAGTTTTGTTTCTCAATTTACCCTTTCTTCAGAGACCATTTCTGATGTTGATTGATTTTCACTTGTTATTAATGTATTTCTAGCTGTTTTATTAAAAAATGAGGATTATAAATTGATATCTGAATCTAATCATACCAGTATTACAGCATGTAATAGAAAACAAAACAAAAAAAATGGATACAACTTCACTTCTCAGTATTATTGAGTTGTGCTTTTTTTTTTTTTAAGGGGTGACCAGATTTGGGAATAATTTATTTTATTTTGTATTTTATTTTGTATTTTATTTTGTATTTTATTTTATTTTTTGCAGGTATATTGTATAGGTAATTACACTTAAATACTATCTTCTTGCTTACCACTTACGGTCACTTAGGGTAATTGCAGAACTTAGTTTTAATGACATGGTTAGTAACGAATTGCACTGGCTAACCAGAGCAGTTGTCCTAATGTTATCAGTCAGCTGCCTAGATAGTCACAAGGGAAATCTTATCGTTATTCACAGAGACAGAGAAACAAACATTAAATTTAATTGCACTACCAAGCACTAGAGTCATAATCTTTATATGACAGTTAGTGCTTTCATTACTTATCAATTCAGTTATTATGCTACTCTTTCAAAAAGCTAAGCATCTAGCAAATAGAAGTAGATCTTTCTCTTCTACATATGTAAAGACAGATAAATGACAAAGAATATGATTGAATAAGTATACTGAATAGTTGTATTTTATAAGAATAGTTTTACTAACTCCTGATGCCATCTTTATATATTTTGTTAAGTATATTTTCCTTTCAAATTTAAAAAAGTTTGCATCTGTCTTACATAGGTCTTATTTCAACAAAGCTTGCAGTACCTCATTAGAATTAAACAGATGCTAAAACGTCTTTTTTCAGAAGCATTCTTGGCACATACCTGATTTGTGCAGCTGGGATTCACAGTGTATTGACTGATTCATCAGGATTCCTACTGGCACGATTAACATGTACACAAGTAATCCCATGTATGTCAACAGTGTCTACATGTTGAAAATTAGTTCTGTCCTTCAGTACCTTCCTGATTTCCCCCAGTATTCTCCTGGAGAAACTGGCTGCTCATGATTTGGACAAACGTACTGTTCTCTGGGTGAAGAACTGGCTAGATGGCTGAGCTCAGAAAGTCAGTGAACAGAGTTAATCCAGTTGGTGACTGGTCACCAGTAGTGTCCCCCGGGGCTTATAGTATTGGGGCCAGCTTTATTTAACATTTTTATTGATGATCTGCATGAAGGGATCAAGTGTACCCTCAGTAAGACTGCAAACGATACCAAGTTACCTGGGACTGTCAATCTGGGTAGGAAGGCTTTGCAGAGGGATCTGGATAGGCTGGATCAATGGGCCAAGTCCAATCGCATGACATTCAACAAAGGTAAGCGCTGGGTTCTGCACTGGGGTCGTAAGGGTCATAACAACCCCATGCAGTAGCATCAACTTGGGGAAGAGTGGCTGGAAAGTTTCCTGGCAGAAAAGGCCCTGGGTGTGCTGGTTGACAGCTGTCTGAACATGGGACAGCAGGGTGCCCAGGTGGCCAAGAAGGCCAATGCCATTCTGGCCTGCCTTAGGAATAGTGTGTCCAGCAAGGCTAGGGAAGTGATTGATCATTTCTGTGTGGCACTGCTGAGACCACGCCTCAAATACTGTTTGTTTTTGGCCCCCTCACGGAAGGAAGGATGTTGAATTGCTTGAATGTGTGAGGAGAAAAGCAGCTATGCTGGTGAAAAAACTAGAAAATATGTGTTATGAGGAGTGGCTGATGGAGTTGGGATTTAGTCTTTTAAGTTTTTTTTTTTTTAATTGTTTAGGCAATTAAGAAATGCATGGACATGGCACTAAGGAGCATGGTTTAGTTACGGAACTCGGTAGGAGAGGTTGGTGTTTGGACTTGATGATCTTGAAGGTCTTTTCTAACTTAAATGATTACATAATTATTTTCTTTGAATGCACTTCACTACAGGCCTGTTTAAATGTTTGGAAGAATCAGGTCTATAAGAGAATCAAACAGCAAGGAAGTCACGACACGAAGTTGTATTTAAATTTTGATTCTACTTTAATAGGTTTCATGAAGATCTTTCATGAAGTTGCTTTATGTAGAACACAATGTAGTGGTCATTCCAAACTAGTCTTAGCAAAGAGCTTTTTATATTTGATTTGTTTGATTATCAAATAGATAATAAAAACCACTAGTTGGTCAGTCTGAACAGACACCTAGAAGCAGCTTATGAAGTGCAGGCAATGAAGCCTGCTATGTGGTATTGTATACAAACCCCACTTTGCTGCAGTTTAGTTGAAGTACTTGACTTTAACACAGTCTATCTTCTTGCTGAGTAAGTAACTCAAAGAGTGTGTAAAAAATTGTTTGATCTGGACAGATACTAGATTTGGTCATATTTTCTACTACCCATGCAGATATGTATGATTGATAGAGGCAAATACAAACAAACAAATGTAATATCTTATTAATTTGTCTGCCTGGTGATAAGGAACACAGGTAACTGCTGAACCTTTGTTTCATGCTGGCATCAGAGGAGCTACGTTCACACTTTTGCCTTTAATTATAACAAGGGATTGTTTTCTCTGTTCCCTGCAACGATATCAGAGATGTATTCAACAGCAGGCACAGTACGTGCCAACTTTCTTCTGATTCAGTAATTCTTGCTATGCACCTTGAGTTAAGCTCTAAAACCCAAACTCTTCAGCAGTCTAAGGCTTTAGCTTATTTTTTAAATGATTATACTGCTGGTAATAAAGCTTTCACATGGAGTGAGAAGGAGATGAACATTAAAATAGTCAGGTTAAGTGGCACGATAATTGAACCTGCTTAACAAATTGGGGGGAACCCTTTTTGTAATAATTTATTTGCTTTGCATAATACTTGAGTCTAAAGCAAACATTTTTTTTTTTCTGTGCTGTTGATGTGTGTATACTTGATATGCCATGTTAATAAAGCCATAAAAATTGAATAATCGGCAGGTTGTCCTCTTAACATGCAGCCTTGCCATTTCCCAGAGTGCGCATAGAAAATGAAGAGTTCAATAATTCATAAACTGTGCTTTGTACTTGGCAGAATTCAGGCAGCCAGGGTAATCCTGCCTTATAATGCAAGATCACCCTGAAGTAAACCCTTCAGGAGGAACAAGCCTTACTAAACAAGAAGTGCCTGGAGCATCGGATCTTGCTGTTTCCGACAGACAGCTCCCTGGTGTCACTCTCCAGGCTCCCTGGTCTTCTTGGTCACCATCACTCTCCTCATGTCCTGCGCCCTGCCAGTGGTCATGTTTTTGTCCATATGCCTATTTCTTCTGATGCTTTTCAAGAGCTGAGCCACCCGTTCCTCAACCCCATCAAGCGTTCTGCTGGTGATGTTTCTCAGAGTAGGTCTAAGAGCTCGCACGCTCGAATTACGTTCCTGTGTGTAATCTGGTTGTGCACAGCAGCTCCTGGCACCTCTGCGTTGCTGCTTCCACCCTCCCTGTCACTGTCTTTAGATGCTGAAGAGCACAAACAACTTGGTAAAATCACGCTCTCAGTTCGGGATTCAATGCACTTCTGTCACTTTTAATACAGCACCCAATTTACATTCTTCAGCACACTTATGAAGCAATAAAACAATAATAAATTACCAACTTCATTTATTTTGTTGCCTAGTTTGTTTTGTAATTATCCAATGATGGTGGTTGCAAGGATGGTCCCTGGGTTTCATTTTGCGTGTTTGTTTCAGGAGTGGTAAACACCTGGGGCTTGAAACTTTCTCTGTGAAGGGCTGAACACAAACACAGGGCAGCATGCCTGCACAGCTAGGGAAGGGACAGCGGGGTGCTGTGTGTGGGGCTGCTTCGGGTGAGTCGCCCCTGGTCAAGGCCGCCGCTCACGGGTGGGCAGGCCCTGGGTGCCCTGTGGGAGGGGAGGCCGAGAAGCTGGGACGTGGAGCCAGCAGGGAGAGGAGCTGTGGGCCCAGACCGGTCGGGATGGCAGCCGCGGGTGTGAGGAGAGGGGCCAGGGAGGGCTGGGGGCAGCCCCAAACCAGGCCCTTCCCCACGCCGTGGGCAAATTTGCCGCTGGTGGGAAAGGGCCTGAGCAGCACTCGTGTCTGCCTGATGTTCTGGGATAGACTGTTTGGGACATCTGTTCTGGAGCTATCGGGGCATTAAGAAAGTTAATTCTCTCCAGCCGGGATTACAGCTCATTTTATCTCTGTGTGATCACCCAGAATTCTTCTGTGACTCAATCAACTTCCAGAATTTAAATTATTCTTTAAATTGTTAGCGTAACTGTGGCAATAATAGCAGCAGAGATGGTATGTGTTTTTTTCCTACCAAAATGATGCACAATATGGCTAAGGCAGAATGACTTATCAGTGCTATACTTTGTGTATTGACTTTTAATCCACAGTGTTTAAACGTGCCTCTTAATTGTAGATCAGATTTATGAATGTAGCATTAAATTGCATGTCTGGGAGGGTTTTTTTAAATAACAGTGTAAATTGCAAAGCTTTTCTGAAGTTTACAAAATATTTGTCTATAGGCCTGGCTGGCTTTTCAAAGAAAACTGATAATGTTGTGTTACCAGCCATTTGTCTGGGTGCGTACTGAGGAAAAATTGTCCAAATAAACACTTAGCATAGATTACTTAATGCATAAGCTTTCCTGGGCAGAATTAATGTGGCTTTCCCTTCACTTTTTCAGTCCCTGTTTCAGGTTCAGGGAGTCCTGGGGTTTGCTTGCACGCCAAACCTGAGAAGCTGCATGTCCGCAGCCGCATGGTGGTTTGCAGCGTCCCCCTCCGGCCTATTGTACGTGTCCACACTCAAAAGAAGGTTGAAAGCTGACAGTTTGCAATAATAATTTGTTAAAGAATTAAATTCAATGCAATCAGGGGAATTTTACTTCTGAATAATGTTGTCCACACAAAGTTATAATGAGGTTTAAGTAATCTGCTTTAGATTCACAGCTGTTGTTAATTTAGATTACCTTTTTCTTAGCGTCTTCTCGAGGATGAGCACATTTACCTGTGGAAGTGTTGCCCTTGTTTTGTCTGCAGGGCATTTGCTGCCATGAAGCTGTTTCCACTGCTTAATATAGCTCTCAGAAGTATTTCTCTGTGTGGGACTATGGTGCATATATTCCCTCCTTTATGGCATTGACTGTTCAGACTGTGTTTTCTGGAGGAGGGTGCGTTCTTCCAATGCAGACAAGTTATCACCAGTTGCACCAGGGGCTCGTGTTACACAAACACCCAGCACAGGGTAACCTGTCAGATCCCGTAGTCTCAAACTCATCAATGTCCTCATCTACTAATGCACCTGTGAGGTTTGTACTGCCATGCTTACAAACTGAATGGTGTCTTCACTCCTTCCAGGGACACAATGCAGGTGCCTGGAGTGGGGCTGCAGCTCTGTGCGTGCTGTATGGGAGGATGGGTGACTCCTGAGCAGTTAAAATGGGAGCTTGCAGGCATGCTGAGCTGCCCTGGGAAAGGGCCCATCTCTGCAGCGGCTGCGGAGAGGGCCCAGGCATGTCATGGGAGAGTGCCTGTGGGAAATGACAGGTACCAGGGAGAACAGAGAAACCCAACCAGTCACATGGGAAATACATAAGAAAAAAGTCATGCCTCTTATTTTTAAATAGTATTTTTTAATGAGAGTTACAATTGCATTCTTCAGCAAAGTGCCATACCAGGCTTAATCAATATGGAACCTGGCCACGATTTAAGTCCAGTTTATAAGTGACACTAAAGGTTATGTGGTTAAATAGTTACCATGTCCTGTATATGGACAATGATAACTGAGACTGTAAAAGAAAAATGAAAGCAACACCTGTGTTAATCAGCAAATGAATTTACTCTGCCTGCGCTTATAATGATTTTTTTCTTCCCTTTTTGCAGTTTCTGGCTAATGAATTTCTTGGCAAGAGTGCTTGCCAAGAGAAGAAAATTTTGGTCAAGTGTTGTAGAATTTTGATGGCAAATGAAATGAGGGTTTAGATTCCACAGTATATTTGCTAGAACTCATTTCAAATGTTTATCTTGTTGCCAACAAAAATATGAAACATTATCTGACTTGCTTGCAAACAGGCAGTGGACAAAATTATTTCTGCGGTGTATTAGCTCATGACTTAAAACTATATAAAAGAAAACTGTAGTCTCTGCGGCAGAGGCTGGACTGATGAATAGTTAGAATACTTATTTGCTACATTTTACTTAGATTATATTTACCTAGCTGGCAATACGTATTGTGACCTCTTAGAATTTCACAGCTGAACACAACTTAGGAGCTTCTGCTGTAATACACAGGGCTTAGCATCAACCCAGAAAGAAAATCCTGTTTAATTTTAGCAGTTCCAAGGCCTATGTCCTCCATGGCTGGGTGACTAGAAGACGATATGATGAGTGCACGTCCAACAGGGGTATACGGGCTAGTTGGTTTCCCATACGTCTACTCCCTCCCCAGAAAGTAGTAGCAATAGCCATTGCTACTCTTGTTGCTCCACTGGCTAGGAGCAGCAGGAATATTTGTCTTTTATCTATTTGTATAGCACTCTTCAACAGTACTTTTCAAATCACTGTACAAACAAGGCTAGTAGTGTTAGTCCCATCATTTCCAGATGGGAAAAAGAGAGCTTACAGCTAGAGGCATGCACATTCAGGGTCTGAATGAGTCTCTGTTGCATTTGATGTCATCAGAGTTATTTTAATTTTAAGCTAATTTTTTATATTGTCAGACTCAGTATCATCAGTGTCACTAACACACCTATCTGCAGCAAGGCCATTGCTGCTGCTGACACCATGGTCATGTGTGTCACTGCCGATAATTTAAGTCTGACATTAGAGAGATTAATTTACTATGAAAATGACCCTCAGGAGGCTAGTTCAGACACAGGATGAATCATATTTGAAAAATTGGATGTCTCATTGTTTCAGAAGTTCTAATTAACTTTTTTTTAACCATCAGAAGTAGTGGATATAGATACATCATGACTGCCCATTTCATTCCAAGGAGATGGTCACAGGGAGTCAAACCCCGTGTTACTGTTCTGTGGTAGGTGTGATGACCTCTGTGTTGTGCTGGAGCAGAATTGGTCTATTGGGATCTCATACATTTTCAAAGCGAAAGCTGAAAAATGTGTTGGATGAAATTGGAACATTTTTTTTTCAACCTTTTTCCTCAGAAAGCTTCATCAAATGTTTATGCATATCTTTCTACTTCTTGTGAGCTCATATGAGATATTAGGTCCAGTCATGTGCTTATAGCTGCATGTGGTGAAATATGGAGCAGAATTAGAAAAAAAAATAAAGTTTTTTTGTGTAGTCCCTGCTAGTACAGAAGTGTTTATCACATCTAAAGATGTCTGTGTTGAGTATAGACAGTCTCCAACCAGAGGGCTGTGAAGCAGCTTCCTTCTGAAAAACATTTTCAGTGTCACTGCTATAGCGGATGGTGATGCAGACAAGAGGAGAACGCTTTTAAGGTGTTGGTTTAGCAGTGGACTATTATGAGAACTGCCAGCTCAGCACAACCCTCTAAAAGCTCACTGGCCAATTACTAGATTCTGGGATCTGTGAGTCTGGGGAACAGGAGAATTTAAATCAAATTTAGTTTTGAAATCTAACTTGCTAAGATTTGTGATAACTTATCTGCTTTTTTTTTTTCTTCTGACATTATTCCCCTTTTTCTCACCTCTTTTCCTGATAATATCTTTCATCCAATATTCTATAAATATAATACAAAAATCTCAAGACAAGGAGACTATAACAAGACAATGACTTTAACTAAGGATTTTCTGCTACTTAAGCATTTTTGTGTTGCTATTTGACCTGTTTTATATGCCCTATCAGCTTCTTGCTTTAGGACATTGTGTGTCTGATGTGCAGAAAAAGCTGTGATGTCTCTGAAATGCATTGAAGGTGAGGTAAAACACCTCCTTGCACATGAACGATATAGGAGGAGGGGAAGAGAGAAACACAACCAGCAGCATGAGTCAGTCTAGTAGTGTGTTAGCAGTAGATCAAAAGAAAAGAAAAAATTGTTTTCATTTTCTTGAACCCTGTTTGTGTAGTGGGATCATGCAATGCCTCCAAAACACCATTCTTTACATATATTGAGTCTTATGCTGTGTGGTCAGAGCACTTCTGTAGCAGTCATGCAGGTCTTGGTCTCCTTTTCACTAATCATAATCTGAATATCAATAGTGGATTTTGAGTAAACTCTCCAGGGCACTGATATATCTGTAAATAAAATAAAGATTCCCCAGGAACTTTTCTCTGCCTGTTCTCTCAGGATCTAAATGCGTGAGCTCAGCTCAATGTAATTTGAGTGACAGTGTGAAGGTGCTTTTATGCAAGGTTGCCTAGGATTTTTCTAATATGGACCACTTAGTCCGTTTTGTAAGATTTGAGTTGCTTTTGCAAATCCTCTCAGCCTCTGTAAATTGCCATGTTTGCTGAGGTAAGACAACTGAAAACAAAAATTCCTAGGTTCAGATGTCAAGGTGCTTTCGTTGGGAGGCCTCCAATGTGAAATCCGTTGTTTAAGCAGGATCACTGGGATGGGGCTGTGCCCCACCAGTATCACTAGCATCTCTTCTGCTGAGTTATCCAAGGACGTGCAATGAAATGATGCTCTGAGTTTGCGCTCACCAGGACTGCTGTCCTCTGCTTTGCTTTGGTTCTGCTGCACAGCTGAAGTTCATGATTTAGGCTCCTGCTCTGTCTCACCTCTGTACTAATCAGCTAGGTACTACTGATACCTGAAAACTCTCCCTGCTGGTCTTGGGGCATTTTTTATTTTATTTTATTTTTCATATGTAACAGCTGTCTTGAAAGTATATGGTCGAAAGCTTCCTGATGGCTCTTGCTTGGAAACTTGGCACTGATAAAGCTGGAGGACAGACAATGCATGCATTAGATTTCATAGAACAGCTTTCTTATTTGAAAAGAAAAAAATCCCTACATTCACAAAAGCATTTGATAGCACGTGTCAAATCCATCTGCACATGTAAAACATGAAAAGGAGGTGAAAACTTAATAAAATGTAAATGCAAAAATTCTGTAATAGATGGGGGATTCAAATGACCTTGTTTCAGCAATAACCATCCCTACGATTCCAAATTTCTGAGTCTGCATGTACAATAAATGCATCTCAGTTAGCAGAGGGGAGCTCTGGTTGACATCTGTGAGACGCTCTGTGCACTGTGCCTGGGCTACACACGTTCACTGCTCCAAAACCAGACCGGGCTGGCAGCCAGGACCTGTTAGTGACCTTCCATGTTCATTTGCATGCTTTCACTGAAGCAACTGAAGTTTGAATGAAACTTTCCCTGACCATCTTCCATGGAATTTTATCTGAGTTTGTGTATGGGTTTGTTGATTGAAAGCAGAAATTTCTGGTCACTGGAAGACATTATTTAAAAGATTCTAGGCTTCTAAAGATGCAGCTGGATGCTTACTAGGATTTTCTCAAAGCTTAATTGTTCTGGAAATATACTCAATTCTTATTAATATAGTATTTTCATCGACTTAAATTTAGACTCTTCCCTTTCTTTTAAGCTTTCTCTTCCCTCTCTTATGAGGAGAGCCTGAGAGAGATGGGACTGTCAGCCTGGAGGAGGATCTGGGGACATCTCATCAATACACGTAAATGCCTGAAGGGAAGGTGCGAAGAGGATGGGGCCATGTTGTTTTCAGTGGTGCCCAGTGCCAGGGCAATAGGCAGTGGGCACAAAGCGGAGCGCACGAGGGTCCATCTGAACGTCAGGAAGTACTGCTGTGCCGTGCAGGTGGTGGGCTGCTGGCACAGATTGCCCAGAGAGGTGTTGGAGTCTCTCCTTAGTGATCCTCAAAAGCTGCCTGGACATGGTTCTGGGCAACCTGGGTGGCCCTGCTTGAGCAGGGGTTGGGCAGGTGACATCCAGAGCTCCTTTCCAACCTCTTAACCATTCTGAGAAGCTGAGTATCTAGGTAATTTGAAAATCAGAGTGGCTATGGGCATGTATTTATGCCTCAAGCCTGTCAACAGTCTGGCCTTTAAGTATTACCATGTCAGATGACAAATGTAAACTCCCAAGTGGATAGTTTATCTCATCATGGCTTTTCAGACGGGGCCAGCTCTGCATAATGTCTTCAGAGCTGGGAAACACGGTAGGGATGCAGTGGCAGAAGTGTGAGAGCCCCATGTGAATAAGGAAGCTGTCACATGCCTGGTGAGGTCTGGAGAAGGTCCTGCCGGGCTGGGAAATGTTATTTGTGTAGCTACCTGGTAGACCAAGAAACTGTTGTAGAAGGACTTTGATTTTGGTGTCCTTTTAAATTTTGTACTGTCAGAACAGCTGCTGTCCATGGGGAACGTAGGAAACAGGCTCTATACAGCCATAGTGATGTGAGTACTTGGAGCAAAGATATTAGTGGGCAATGTAATAAGCAAGCGAGCAAATGAATACCTCAGGCCATTTATCATGAATGGGATACGCAGGCACAGCTCTCTGCAGCTCAGTTAAAGAGAAAAATAGCTCCATGACAACTTGTCTGTCAGTGTCAAGGAGGCTCTCTAATTTACTGACGTCTGGAGATAGCTGCCTCTGGGGGAAATAAAGATCATGGTTATCTACTCGGGCAGCAGCCAATAAGCAGAGCATGCTGTGTGCTGTATTGAATGGTGCTGGTAGTGCTGAGAGGAGGAAGAGCCCGCCTGGTACATGCAGTGCTGAACATACCTTTCTTGAGAACGACTCTGGAGATCTGCCCAGATGGTGTACTACATCTATATCTCCAATGTACCAATTAGCATTTGAGCAGGCAATGTGGATGGTTACTAGCACTTTCTTAGTGGGTCTGGTATTGGGATTTTACTACTTTTCTTAAAAAAAATAAAAACAACAAAAAACACAAACAAAAACACACACACTCACAAAAATATTGGCTGCAACCAGCTAGCTGGCAAGTGCAAAATCCAACACCTGCGCTACGAGATCCTGCCTGAGCCGCGAGCAGAACGCCTGCTGCCTGGGTGCCTGCTGAGCCATCTGCAGCGTGTCACGTCATCTGCACTGCTTGGGGTGGGGTGGCAAGTCACCTGGAAAAAAGGAGCACAGCAACAGTGCCTCTAGGATGCAGTTCACTACCCCTGCCCCTGCATGTTTTAAGCTCCACACCTTGAAGCGTCTGGCTCTGACACAGTAAGACGTGCTCAGCACTGGTGTGCTGCTCTGCAGACTGCCTGGGCAGGAATGCAGACGCAGGCACAGCTTGGCATGCTGTGCTACCAGGCATAGATGGTATTCTGCCCTCTGCAAGTGGACAAGTGAACATGTTTAAGTGTGGAAGAGAATATTTCAGTTTACGTTCACATTTGATTAAAGGGCTATTGGAAAGATGTTGTGAGAGGATGGGAATGTACTTCAAAGTTGTTTTGGAGTGACGAGTAATGATAGCGTGTTTGTAGGTACAGATGGGAGAAAAATCAACCACAAAGGGAACACAATTTTATTTATCATTAGTTTTGACTTGCTTCAGCAGATGTTTTCTGGGAACTGTTTTAACCCGCTTAATTTGTCTCTGTGTAATGGGAAGCAGATATCCTCAATTAGAAGTCTGATTAGTAAGTTCTTTAATGACTTTCAATAGTTTTAGTCATTATTGCTGATACAGGATGCTGGATCCTGGGAGCTGGGATTTAAATAATATGTAATATCTGACACACAGCACAGTTTTTTCCCTGCTTGGGTGTGTGGAAAGTTGCCAAATATTTCATGCATGTGCTCTTAAACTACAAAGTACACAAAAGCATTTTGAAACATGCAATGCTGCTCACCTGCCTAGTGGGTAGGGCAGAAATTTCCTTGGCCCTCCTTCAGTAATTCACTCTGGAAACTAGTTTTGATGACCCTGTGAACCTCAGGAAACGAATGGCAGCAGATCCCTGAATGAGAATTAAAGTAAAAAGTTAACACTGACGAGCTGATTTTTTGTTTGTTTCTTGACGCATGTCTAGTCAAGAAATTTGCAGTAGCAAACATGATGCAGTAAAAACCTCATGTTAACAAGTATGACTCATAGGGTATATAACACGCAGTGTTTCAGTTAACTGGTTTGTATACAATCTTACATTTTTTGATACCGATAACATATGTGTATACCACCTACTGCTTAGATTGGTAGGGTAAATAGTGTAACTCCATGGCTGTTGCATTTGTTCTGCATTCCCTAATGTTGTTGTTTGTGTCACCCCATTAATCTATTCTGTCTGGGATGGTCTGTAATGTTTGCAAACAGCTTAGAAGGTCCCACAAAGACATCACTTACATCATAAGAAGCGCCTCCCACAAAAACACATTTTGCTTTCAAATCAGAGATGGGATCTCTCTCCTTAGCCTACACCAGCCCAGTATTTGGTGTTGACAGACTTCATGCTCACGACAGCGAAGCTTTGTGGCCTGAGGCTGCATGAGATGTGCTGTCCAGAAATACCTGCCTTGCCTCCCTGACTGGCTGGGGATTCAGCCTTGGTGGATGGTCTGGTGATTATCCTGGGCAGCCCTTTCCCATTGCAGCTGCCTGAATGAGCAGCCTGCAAAGCAGCTTTTCTTCTTCTCTCATTCAGAGAGAAATTTTAAAATGAACTGAGTCCTAACTGAGAGCTGGTCACGTTTTACGTTTTATAGTGTTGACGAAAGGGAAGTTCATACAAGAGTGACTGTAAATATTTATCTGAATATCTTGGATCTGACAGAAAACTGATGAACCAAAGAAAGCTTAGTGGTGCCAACAGCCATGCACTGGTGCAGCTGTGCTGGCCACGGACCATCAAAGGTGCCAGGGCCACAGCACTGCTGGGGTGCAGCAGAGTGCTGAGCACCCTGTCAGGAGGAAAAAAATTTCATCTCAATTTTCTACTCAGTAAGGAATTCTGAATGCAAACATTTCTTTTTCATTTTTTTTTCTTTTTCTGAAAGAGTGAGAATGAAATAGTTGAGACAAACATGAAATGAAGTTCCAGGATAATGTGGGTTGAAAGACTGATGTCTTCCTGTGAATGTATACACTCAAAACAGGATACTTTACATTGATGAATTTTGTTTAATTTTTTTTATTCAGCCTAATTTTTTCAGACTTTCCACGTTTCCCAGTGTTGATATAAATGACATTGTGAACAGAAAAGTTTGAACAGAAAATTTCCAAATCCCAATAATTTCCAAACAATACAGAGCATAGGGACAAAGCACTAATATTTTGGTATCTTGCAGTGTTGTTCTCTTGCTTTTTGTTTTTCGGGAGCTGTCCATGTGCACAGCAATGTGAATACTGGTGGAGAGAAAAGGAGGCAAGTAATCTGGATTGTGCTTGTGCCAATACATCATGTTCCCTTATTTAAATGAAGTATATTTTAATACAGTGACACCAAGAAATAATTACTGGGATGAAGCGGGCCATTGACTGGATTTCCCTCCTCACTGTTCCACAACTTTGCTTCAGTCTCTCTACCTGCAAAACTAATGCGTTACTGTTTTCTTATCCTTACAGGTGTGTTTCATGACACTTGCTCAGTCTAGGATAAATTTCTTGGTAAAAATGTGCGTCATTTCTAGGAGGGAGGATGACACAGTCTGTGTCCTAGAAATCTTGCAATCAAAAACTGTGATATAGAGCACCATCATGCAAAGACATGCTGGTATGCGTCAATTATCAGCCTTCTTTCTGGGGAATTTTATTACCTTGTCCTTCTTCTCAATATGTTTCTGTGTGCTTATTTTTGTGTTTTGCTGAACAAGTCCTGGCAAGCACCATAAAGGCTTTTGCCCCTTGCAGTGAAATAATGGAAGTTTTTTTCCATTGCACTATTTTATGACAGCATAAAATTTTATGACATTTATGAAAGTTTGTGTCATGAAGCAGGTGGCTTGTTAGCCTTTATTTTATGTTACTGGTCTCATTTGTACACATATAATATTAAATCTTTGTCATAAATTGGTGAGTTATCCTAAGATATTGTCTGAATCTGCTAAAAGAGGAAACTGATGAACCTTTTTTGATAGTGACTAAGCAAGCAGGTATATTTATCTGGTCCAGATTTTGGTGTAGCATTTAAATCCTCCATATCACGTAGGAATGATATGAGAAATGTGAGCAGCCGAGAGGCCAGAAAGAAGAGTCTGCCACTCATGGCTTGTATATAACCTTGGCCAGTTTACTTAACCTCTTTCTTCCATCTGTTCTTATTCGCGCTAATCACAGGCATGCTGCAAGCCTGAAGTAACTGGGGATAATACTTCCTTTGGTATCTGTATGATGCTGCTTTAGCTAGCCAAATGGCTATCTTGGTAGGTGCACACAGAAATAGGGAAGACAAATTCAAATGGCCCTAACAGTCAAAGCTCTGGATTTCCACCTAATCCAGATGCTTCCCCGAGATGCAGCTGAGGTGCTGGGTTAGCAGCAGTAAAACTCAACTGCGCACTTCTCTGCAGGTTGCATTCATCATGCATCTGCAGATGTTTTTAGACATTCCACTTCTACCCACCAGAGGGATTTTTAAAGTTCTGGGATAAAGGGGCAGCTTCTGGCTTTCCTTATGCAGGAGACAGTTGTCATGATTAGATGGTTATTGTGAGTGTCCTGCAGTACAGTGAAACCTGTATTTATGGCCCCCTGTACTTACAGTCACCTGCTATTGGCAGTTGCCAGTGTTAATAGCTGATGAAATCCCATTCCCTGGGAAATGTTCTCTCTTGCATAATCCTTCACTCTCTAACAGGCAGCCACCTGCCTGGCACGCTTTGGCCACCTGTCGGCCTGCCCAGCTGTGTAAATTGCATTGCAATCAGCATGGCAAGGCAGCTCGAAGGAGGTACCGCTCGGTGCCTGCAGATTACTTGTGTAACATGTTTTCAAGTCATTGACTTTTACATTGCAAACAAAGTCTTTTTATTTGACCTTTTAAATGCTCTGTTGCAAAATGTACAGGAGTACAGTGACAGCACATATGTGGAAATTGCTTTCATGCTGATTTTTGGGCACTTTGTAACGGTGGTTACAGAGGTTTCTTCTTTTTTGGGGGCGGGGGGGGAGGGAGCGGGGGGTTCCCCGGGATGTCCATTATTAGCTATTTAACATTTAACTATAATCCACAAATGGCATCCCTGGCTGTATTCCCAGCAGATACGTCTCTGGGGCTGGGAGGAGCGGCAGACTTGTCATTCCAAAGATGCATATTCCAGCCCTCCTGTAAGTGTTCCCTGCTTCACTGCAAGTCCAGCATATGTGCAAGGATGAACTTTTCTCTTGGCACCTTTTCTAGCACAACTGATTAACTTTTTACTTTGTGCTGTCTAGCTTCCTCTGTGCTGCACACAAGCTGAATGCTGTTTTCTGTCACTGTTCATGAGCCCTGGCTGAGGGAGATATTTTACTTGCATATTGTCTGACCACAAGGCCATGGAGGCATTGAGAGTTCAGGCTGAGAAGGGTTGGTCCAGCAAACCAGTGGTGCACATTTAGCGTAACTGCTCCAGTGCTTAAGAAGGGGTAAGGTCAAACACTGGAGCAGTATCTTGTTTTGTCTAGGCAACAAGCTACTTGGGAGGGATTTTGGTTTGATGAAGAAGCTTGCCTTGACCTTGTTTTGGCCTGTAGACTTTAGTCATGATATTTTCATTGGTTCTCCGATGTTTGGTTTTGAATAGTCACCCTGCTCCTGCAGTCCTTAGGACACGGGCATTGCAGGCATGGTGCCCGCAGATCTATGCGCAGGCTCCGTTCCATCACCTGCAACATGCCGCGCTGCTAAATTTGAGCAAGGGCTTAAAAGAAAGCTTAGGAAAAGAGCCAGAGCTTTCTGTGAGGCTGGCTGTGAAAGAAGAATCCCCTTCCATGTTACTTGGGCTTCTGAGATTTGCTTCTGTCTCTGGCTGACTTCACTTGAATTTAATGGTTCTCGTTGGACTACAAGATGAGACCTTAATGAACTTAGTGTGTAGCTAAAAATTCACTTCAGTAATCTATTCTCAAGTCTCTTTGGGTCTTGAACACTTGACAGGTATGTTGTGTTGTGGCAAGAGGAGGGACTGGTATCAAAACCTCATGACAGACCTGCTTTTAGGTG
The DNA here is from genome assembly GCF_964034855.1 of Anser brachyrhynchus. Taxonomy (NCBI): domain Eukaryota; kingdom Metazoa; phylum Chordata; class Aves; order Anseriformes; family Anatidae; genus Anser; species Anser brachyrhynchus. Next base: position 509,339 of record NC_137702.1, read on the forward strand.
GTTCAAGCTGTGGTGTTGAGCACAAAATGCAGATTCTGTAATGGTGATGCTGATGGAGTTGCAAACAAGGAATTACCGTAATCCCATCTAGATGTTATTAAATCACGTGCAAATGCTCTCAGAACGGCAAGGGATAAGGCAAGATTTAATCCTGGCAATGTTTATAAGATAGCAAAAAGCTGTTTCAGTTGCATTTTAGTATGTTAGGCTCTTACATCTCTTTTGACAAGCATAACTCCTTGACTTTTTGCAGATATGTAACACAGATATAATAGATCACCTTTGGAAATGTGTTTTGAGTAAATAATTACTTTCAAGGATAAGAGAATTAAACTAAATCTTCAGTTATAGTTAGGATTTTGGTTTAGCGACTTAAAGCTCTTTTTCTCCCAAACATCATAAACAGTCTTTTCTGATATAAAAATACTTGTCAAGAGATATGTATAAAAATGCAAAGTAACAAGTGGAATGGCACACATTGATTGACCCTCAGGTTATATCTTGCTAAAAGGTGCTACTGACATATATATTACAAGTTCTTATCAAAATGTTTCTTTGTAATTGTTGCATCAACACCTACAATCATTAGAGTGGAAAAGAGACCAAAAATGATTGATTTCTTCTGCAAGTTTTACATCTCCTTGTTTTGAGCACTTAACATTGTGAATTTTCTGTTTTATTGTTTCTCAGTAAGGCCATTACTGTCATTTATGCAAGTTGAATGCCCTTACTAAGTCCAATGGGCCAGCGTATGTGATGTGAGCTAAGTGTGTAGGTGAGAGCTCTGCTGGTTTGGAGCCAGAGTTAGAATTCCCTCTTTTTTAAAAAAAAAAAAAAAAAAGAGAGAGAGAGATATTTTTTTATGTTATTTATTTATTTTTTTCAGTAGGAAATGGGATGGTAAAGCATTAAAATTGGTCAAGAGACCTGTTACAAATTGTGGCACAACATGTATATGGAAGTTTTTTATCTAAAGATACTAAAGTTGGTTGTTCTGAGTGGAGGCTGTGGGTCAGGAGTATACTTCAAATTGTTCAGCTCTCAGGAGAAAGAGCTCAAGGGACTGAGTCTTGGCCAGCCCTTCAGATCAAAGTGCAAATACCTTCCTGTGGTGGTACTGGTGAGGACTGTGATGAAGCCCCACTTATGCAGTGAAAGCTGGACCAAGGTAAGAGCTGCATGACAGGCGCAGCCAGCCAGAGAAGTCATTACAAGGGTGAAACAGTACATGTAACATCGGAAAGCAGGACAGGAAAAAGGCATATCTGGTCATTAAGATGAAGCATTGTAATTGTTCTGAAAAGCAAATTTTTTTTTCCCTTGGGAAAAATTACTAGGAGTAAGAACTGAATGACAGTCTGATAATTCAGTTTTGGTTTGTTCTGTCAAGAGTATTTATAAGGACACATTAGCAATGGGGAGCTCTCAAACCACATCTACTTTTGTGTACAGAATAGTGAAAGAGACTTGTCATGTGTTTGTGCCTACATGTGAGAGAACTAATTCCTGCCACAAGTCCTGGGAATCAACAGCACTATGTCTCCTATCTTGTGGCCTTGTCAGCCTTGGGCACATGGGGAAAGGCTGTTGGAAATCTCTGTGGCAATGCTTTAGTTTCCAGGAAGGATCCCTGGGTCTGGAGAAGGATGCTATGAAAGGTCTGCATTTCTATGCTATTTTTGCTTGTTTATCTCATCAGTGCCAGCCTATTTTGTGGGCAGCTTGTGCTTGTCTCAAGGTATTTGGATTTGATAATCTGATCAGTGCCAGTCCATTCTTGGCTTCTCTGTCCACCTGCTGATTCCCTTGTGTTACCCTTCTGGTGCTCCATCCATCTGTTAAGAATTTACTTACAACATGCATTAAAATAAATCAGTATGATTTTATGTACAGAGGGTGCTGTTTCAAAAATCCTAATAAAGGGTCTGTTCCTATTATCTGTGTCTGCTAGTAACATAAAGTCTTGTATTTTATCATTAGTGATTTACAGGGAATGCCATGATGCTCAGAAAACAGCCCTTTAACATTCAAATTTGCTGATTTTCAGAATTAATTTTATACTTTGTTTTCAGTTAATACAGGTTTTCAGCATGTGTGCATATGCTGAACACTATTATCAAGGAACTATATTCAGATAGAGTGCAATATCATCTTCCATTGAATTATTACTTGACTGTAAAGAAGATCACATCTGAGACCTGGGGCAATGGAAACACTACAGATCCAGCCATTTTTTAGATTCTGGGCTCCTGTTTTTTCCATGGGTATGTGGGTACAAGATGACCCTGCAGGGAGAGAGTACAGTTTTCCATCCGCTGCAGAAGCTGACCTGAGCCTTATTTGTTACCAGCATGAGTAATGCTATGGCTGGGCGAGTCTGAACAGGGTGATGTCAAGAGACAATGTCGGTCGGGCAAGGCCATAAGAGAGGGTGATGTCTGAGCCCCTGCCAGCACAGGGGCTGTGGGTTATCTGGGAAGCAGGTGTCCAAGCCTCCTTTCTGACCTATGGTACAGCTCTGTGGAGCTTCGGGAGCAGTGCCTGATGCACCAGCCATTGAAGATGTAGCTCCTTAATGATCAAACCGCTGAAGATGCGGGAGAAAGACTTCCTGGAGGCAAGGTGGAGACTCATCAAAAACGCTTGGAAGCTGCTGAAAGGCTGCAGGGAGGTTTCATAGCTGAGGGCTCTGGTCTCTCCATGCCGCTCAGCAGAGCTTAGCAGAGGGGTAACTTAGAGGGGTGACCCCAGCAGAGCTGTGCTGGTTATTGCTTGGCCCCTCGAGCAGGAAGCTGCTGAACTTCCAGCCATTTCCAGGGGATTAACAATGAGAGGAGTTGCTAAATACAGCATAGTTGATGCCATTTTATCTTCCTGTTGAATGTTTGCAAGCTGCACTTTATTTAAATGAAGCCTTCATCTGTAACGTATCAGTAAATGCCATAATGTTATAGGAAGAGAAGGGCAGCTTGGCTGATGTGGGGATTAAAATTTTTTAATGTTATGTTCCAGATAATGAGTAATGTGATATAAAAGGATTCTAATGCATTCAGCAAAGCCAAACTCAGCAAGACCTGAACAAACCCCAGAGGACACGGAGAGAACCAACCTATAATATAGGTCAATGTTTTCATATGTGGTGTAAGTTCCTTTTGTCTAATTAATCTATATCTACCAATATGTTAATGAGAGGGAGACAGAGAAAGCTCATTGCCACTGAAAGGTCCCCAAGGCTGAAAGAAAACAGTCCCAGCTTGTGGCTAATTATTTTTTGCTTAAAATTTATTACTCTGAAAGATAAGCAAACATGGTGTTTATTTGACCCGTGCACCTTGTACCAGACACTCTTTCCAAATGCAGTTCTTTAAAACAGCAATTAAAATGACAGAAAAAGAGAAGAAAATGTTGCTGAAAACACAGCAGTACAGCAATAAAAGAATGGGATGACATTCTTCCTGAGACAGCAAGCTGGGAGGCGTGTGGCTAAAGGGTAATCTCAGCCTTCCTCTAAGAGGTGCCTCTGCCCATTTCCAAAGGGAATAAGGGATGGTCACGGCACCCTTCGGTGGGCTGCTGCTCCGGGGAGGGCATTGGGCTCGGCCACTCCCGTGCCCTTTGCGTGGAGCATCGCTGTCCTTGGCACGGGGCTGAGATGGGTGCATGGTACTGGGAACGCGGCCCCACGGCCACCCTTGCCCGTGTGCGTGGGCAGTATGGGCAGCTCTTACCAAATGCTCTGCTTACCCATGCCCCCTTTGCCTGGGTAATGGATGTAGAGGCTGGAAGAAGCAGCCTCTGGGGAGCTATCAGGATATCTGATTTATGCAAGAGTCTGTAATAAACTTATGACAGATATTTCTGTAGCTAATGGGAATGTAAAAATTCAGATAACATATGTTAATTCTGATAAGAAAAATCCCTGATAAGAACAACTCCCTTACCACTAAATAGGAAAACTTAGCTCTGACTGCAGAAGTAAGTCTGCTCCTTACTGTCAGTGTGAAACATTCCTAAAAGATGAAGTTGTGAAATAGAAGTAGACTGATAAGACTGAGTCCATCACTTGACATAGACCTTGTTCTTCCAAAGGAATTAAGTTGGTTGTGCCTATGTGACTTAATTTAACCTTGGATGAGGCCAAAAAGGAAGTCTTTCTGATTTGCATTGTATTGCATCTTTTTGAAACAATTTTTAAAAAAATATGATGCCCAGTCAAAGCTCTCAGCAATGACAGTGTTTGCTATTGCACACAGCTGTTACCACCAGTGAATGACTGAAGCCCGAAGGATCGACACGGGGGCTTTGATCATTTGTTGACACTTTTGAAATGCTCAGCTTTTTCCCTTGCTTCCTAATGGTTTTATAACAGATTCATAATCTCACTCTTCTGAATGAGGTTAAGAGGTAGATGAATATGTTGCTAAACGGCTTGTTTTGTGGTGTTTCTATTAGATTTGAAAGAAAGTATCACTGATGTGCTTAAGAACAGGTCTATGTCATATAAGAGAGGATACACATCCTGACGTACATATTTTTTATAACATGTTGGTAGAATTTATCCTGGGAACATCCTCTTAAATACACACTAAATTTAACTTTAAAGCTATGTTAATTCAGGAGAAAAAAAAAAAACAGTATGCATCATCTGTCATCAGTTTGATAGTCTGTGATATGTGTAACCAATTGTTCTTATTTACATTAATTTGCATTGTGAAAAGCAATTTTACAGTTTCAGTCAGACTTAATAGGCAATTTGCAGCTCACTGCCTAATGGCGTAGTTACTTAAGCCTGCCCCCAGGGTGCTTTCTAGACCTGATATGAGACTAAACGTTTTAAATGTTCAATTGAACATCTTAAGAAGTCAAAAAGTCTTTAGACCTGGTTCATACTTGCCATGTCATATTTGATATTATTGCTATAGATGCCCTTTGATTCAGATATATTTTGCCTTAGACTGCAGAAATGATGATTTGATTCTAGAAAGCATCATGGCATGAATGATCCCTGCCCTGCCTCTGGTAACACTTTACTGAAGGAAGAAGTGAAGGTAAGAACATCCTGGCAAGCCTTGCACCATGGCATTTGTGGTGCACCTGCATTTAATGCCTGACTTTTCACCAAGGCATCTCAAATCTTAATGACATTTCCTCATGTATGAATGTATGAGCCATTTCCTATAGGTATGAAAAAAACAGTATTCTTAAAAGAAGACTGAGTGAAAGTCCTTAATTCACAACAATTTTACTTTTGGGGGAATATATAGGGGATAAACAGAGAAATACAATAACATATTTTTGGTGATGCTACAGAGGCTGTTGTGATTTCTGGCATTCTCAGAGCGCTAAGAAAGGTTCTTTGCCCCACTGAGTTACATTAGGAGCTTGCCGTTCTGGTAGCATATTTGATCAATGACGAGGCTCTTATAAACAGTCCTGAAGGGAAGGTTGCTCGTTCTGAGTGGTGAAGATGAGGGAGAAAGGAGCAAAGATCTCAAAAGATGGAACCCCATTTCTTAATTCCTTATCCTGGTTACAAGCCGCAAGTGAAGGTCACAAAGTGTTTTAAGTAAAATTTTATATGAAGAATACAATGTATGTGAAACTGAAGCAGGTCACTCACTGATGGTGGGTAAGCTGAGCATTGACCATAGTTGTACCTCTGGCCTTTGTATTTGACGTGTCATGTGGAAGTGTCAAGTGGGAGTGAGTTTTCTAAGAATTACACAAAAGATGTTTTGTTGTTCGGTGTACTAATGATTAATGAAGACAATAGAGAGTTGGGATACTTGTTTACATGAAGATATAGACATGTTTGAGATCAAGATGAATCAAGGCCTAGGTTATTGTTGTAGCTTCACAGCGATCCTTTTTCACATTCAGCAGTGTTCACTTCTATCACGCTTCTAGATGTTGAAATATGTTTCTAACCCATGCTGATATCACATAGATATATGCATTTTATGCAATAGATTTTGAAATTGTGTGAATATTATTGGATTTCTGTCTTCCCTAGTGTGATAAAGCAAATACAAGGTGTGCTAAAAGCCATTTTCTCAAAAAGAATAAATACTGTACCATGCTGAAGCAATGTAATACCACCGTCCTTCTGCTACAGGGGTCTGCTTTATTTCTGCAAGAGTGTTTTACTTCAAAAGATGTTGCAATTCACTTCACAGTAGTGTAAAAGAAATTCCAAAAAATCTGCTATAACTGTGTGTTACTTGGCATATTTGTAGCATTGTGCAGTGTGTGGAAAGATAGTCAAGGGAAGTTCTGTATCAAATCACTCCATGTCATAATGCAAAAATTCCCTTATCTACAATAAACTCAAAGTATTTGAGGCTGTGAATATCCCAGCCAGTTTAGAAAAAAAATGCTAAGATGAAATTAAGCTTTTTTAGTGTTTTTCAGCTATATCAGGCTAGTTTCAGGCTAGTTTGAGGCCAGCTAAGTTTTGCAATGCATGGAGGTGGTGTAAGTAGCCTAGGCAATCTGGTTCTGTCTATATTTGTACTTCAGAATATCAGTGATCTAACCAATTTTCAGTTTTAAACATTTTTTTTTTAAATTTTTTTTTTTAAAGATGCCCTTTGCTGTTTTCTCACTGCTACATAATTAAAAAGCACTAAAGCTCAGAAATCAAAATATGAGAGGTTGAAGACAACCTTTTTAAAATGGGAGGTATAGGGCATTTTTGTAGCACTAGCATGAATCTGTTACTTTTCTGAGATTCACTTGTAACCTGGTTAATATTTTTCTTTTTATGCAAAAGAGTGACAATTATGGCTGCACACAGTGTGAACGTGTTCTGTGACTGAAGGCAGTGTCAGACCTGGAGCACAAAGAAGGCTTGAGCTCCTCTCCCTCCTCCCACACCATGAGTGATGTTGGTTAACGTCCGACACAGCCTAAGTGGCTGGAGCTCTCCCAGGGGACCGTGCTGTTGTCCTCACCAGCTCCTTCTGTAATCCTGCTTCAGAGTTCGCCAAAAAACACACTGGGGAAGTAATGGCTTCTTTGTTTCAATGCACTCTTCCTCTGAATTTACAAAGAGGTTCTTATCAGGTGATAAAGGCCAAGTTCCTGAGACAACTAGCTAAGTTGTGATTTGCTCCCTGCTCTAGGGTATTCACTCAAAATCCTAAGGGTGTTGAAAACAGTCACTGCTGTTGACGACACATTTTAGAAGAATTACCTTGTGGAACTGTCATGCAATTCTTGTTCTGCTTGCCGGATACCCAACTCCTCTGTAAGTTAGTTGGGTTTTATGTTTCAAAGTCTATATTCTCCAAAATGGAGAGGTAATGTTTCAGAAACAAATCACAATAACGGACAATTTTGGATTATTCAAGTTCATTTACCTTGAAATTAACAACTGACAAGGACAATTTCTAGTTTGCTGCAGCACAGTCCACAGAAAGGCTTCTATTATTATTATGAATGTTTAAAAACCAGCAACCTTTAGATATAAAACTGTACTTTTTAAACTAGTATTTCTATGTTGTTATGAAGACGATGCACTGCATCTAACCCATCTGGTAATGGACAATTCTTTTCATCAGTTTTTGCAAGATAGGTTTTAAAAGTTGAGCTGCATACCCTCTGGGTTCACACTGAACACTGAATATATTCATTGTAGACAAAAGCTCAGCAAATATATTAATCCATTAATCACTGGCATGTATAATGACCTTCATACCTGTATCTCAATGTGGCCAACCATGTCAGGTACACCAAAACATGCTAATTCTCAGCCCAGGCAATGAGCAGGACAACATTCCCTCTGAAGCTGTCTGCAGAAGGAGAGCAGTGCCAAGAACAACACTGTAAGCATGCAAAGAGATCACCCCAAAATGTATGTAATATGGCCAAAAGCAAGAGCCACGGGCATGCTGTCAGTTCAGAGCTCCCAGGAGCGCTGTGTCTCAGCAGGCACTGGGGGACAGAGCCACCACCGCTGGGGAGCAAGGCAGGGCTGAGTTCTTCAGCAAAAGAGAAGTTGTGTTATTTTTTTAAAAAGCACTGATATCCACACATACAGAGGAATGTAGTATTTTGAGACACTGAAATTAACTCCTGTGCAGATTACTTACAACGTATTTGCATGGACAATTTCATGTCCAGAGTCTTTTTCAGGGGCTAAGAATGATCATCAAGGCAAATTGCAAATCAAATGAACAGACATGTTGTGCTTTAAATGATTATGCCAGCATTTTGAATTGATTACAGCATAGAATATAGCAGAAGATATTTCCTTAAAAGGAATTATATACAAAAGCATGAAACCTTTTCTGCAACTATTCCGATAACAGAGTGCAAAGACTGTCTGAAAAAAACAAGACAACTCCAGATGACTCCAGTGTCTAATTTGCCCATAATTTGTTTTCTTCTACCAAAGCTCTGCTAGACTTTTTTTGGGGAGGAAAAAAAAAAAAAAGGATAATGAAAAGGTGATTATCAGCTTTATTTGCAAGTTTTCAGTGACTGGCTTCAGAACATTCAAACAGCTTGTCTGCAGATTTTTAGTTAACTACTGGGGAAGGTGCTGGATGACAAATGTATGATTAATGATTGCCTTTGCATGTCTGTTATAAATTAGATGCTCTGTCACTAAATAAATACATAAATAAATGGGCTGGATGTAAAAGAACATACTTTTCACCAAAAATGACATCCTTAGTTGTAAATTTTAACAGATGTCATGAAACCAAAGATATTATAATCTATTACGAAAACCCTTTGAAGCTTTATTTTAATTAGCTTACAAAGTCATCAGAACTCTTGGAGAGAAAACGATACATAAAGTGTATCTTCAGAACCGCTTGAATGTTGTCACCAGGATGTGATGGGCATGGTTTAAGAATAAAAGTACAGAAGAACAGAAACTAAGAGCAGTCAGTACTCTAGTAACACATGGTTGATATTTAGCAAAGAAAGCCTGGCATGGAGTGCAACTGTGAAAAAATGGGTGCCACTCCCTTAAAAAATCCTTCTTATCCCAACACAAAAAGGGGGAAGGCTCTGAAACCTGTGTTTGAAGTAGCTGAGCCTAACCAGAAGCAGAAAAATGATATATGCCAGGGTGAAAGTATATTCACAAACAGTTGATAATTTTATTTTAAAATGGGTTCCCTGGATGCTCTCATTCTTGGTCAACGTCAGTGGCTTTCAGCCCGCCATGCTGGTCCCCTGGCAGCAGTGCGGGGCGTTGTGTCCCCTGCAGCCAGCCAGGGCTGCCCCGCACCAGGTAGCGCGGATGGGGCCCATCAGGATGCTGTAGATATACAGCTTGGAAGTTTCCCACAAGAGGCATCTCCCTGTACCAAAGCCCCAGCTGTCCTCCAGATCTGGGCATGAGCAGAGACTGCAGGACCAAAACAGGGCTGCTCACCTCCTCCTGCTTCACCACAGCACAGCGTTTAAACAAAAGATGTACGTATGATTTGAACTCCTGATGATGGTGAAGCCTGTGAACATTAAATATTTCTTGGGTGGGGCATGTACTCATACTGGCCAAGACTAGGTCTGAAAGCAGTTTCTAACTTGCAGTCCTTCCATGCTGCCCAAGGGAGATGTTAGCATTACAAGGCTCATTGCCCCTTTGTAGCCTTTGGGCAAACTTCAGGACTGATTTTCATCAAGCATGGCATGTTGCTTGCTTTTTGTTCGAGTGTCCGTTGGTGCTCCATCTGACAGTGCAGACACCTTGCAGCTTTCCTTTTCTAGATATCTCTGAATGAATGGGAGGAGACTGGGACCATAGTGGATTTGTCTCTGAATATATTATATTGGCTATGGATGGAGTTCCTACTTGCTTTATAACACAGCTCTTTTTTGTCACTGAAGGTAACTATGTGCTGTATTTCTATAGCATGTGTTTCAATGAGATTTCCATACTAGAGCAGAAGGGCATGCTCCAGTACAGTAGGACTGTGTAGCATCGCTATGAACCCTGGTGTGTAACCATGGAGTAGACAGCAATTCATGTTCATGTATGATAAGCATGTTTTAAATAGGTTTGTGATTCCCCTAATCAATATAAATTCTAATTAATCTCTCTTCTGAAATTCCATTTGCATGCCCACTGCTCACTGCTTTTCCAATTTCATCTTCTCACTCCTTTGTTTTCATGATGTTATCATCTGCTCTGTCACTTCTGCTGCACTACAGAGGTCTTCCGTCTCTGTGCAGACAGCCATTGTTACAAACCATCTATTGTCTGCTGGATCGTCAGCTAAATGAAGCAACAGCACAGCAGGCATGAAGTGAGTCAGTTGCCAGCCTACCTTTTATCCTACCTCTGTTCAATATCTCAGTCTACGATAGACAGCCTGCCGGATGTTGGACAAGTCATACGGATAGGTACACAGATCCCTACCTTCTCACAGGAACGCAGAGGCTTGAGTTACTGCCAGAGCACGCGAGCCAGCCACAGCTGCACAAGGCACTGGCTCCCCGTCTGACAGCGTGGGTGAGGCTGTTCCCTGCTTCGTGGCATCACGAAAGAGCAAAACCCAGCTCCTGTGGTGGTGGGACTGCGGGAGGAAGCCCCGGCAAGGCCACGGCGGAGAGCCACTGCTCCTGAGGCATAGGGCCTGGGGCCAGCACTGCGGGAGCTCTGCAGAGGCCTGACGGGCAGCAGCCATTGCTTTGCTTGGGGGTACTCCGGTGTCCTGTGCCATCCCCACGGCCAGGGGCCCTTGTCATGTGCCATCCCCTGGCCAGCCGTCCTGGCTGCAGCCCCATGTCCTGTGCCATCCCCACGGCCGGGGGCCCTGGCTGCAGCCCCATCATCACCAGTGGCGTGCCGACCATTTCCTGCTTCACGCGGTTCTGAAGCGGCTGTGGCTGAGCATTCAAATTATTTTTGAAGAGCTATATGACTACTTAGGGGCTTACGTGGCAGAAATTATGGAGTGAATAAATGAATGACTGGTGGATTTGAGTTTTAAAGGAAAAAAAAAAAAGAATTGAGTTCTCTCTGCCATAAATGTACGATTTAGAAAGTCCTTTTCAAAGGTTTATCTAAAGGCCGTGTGTTCAGTTGTGTCTGCAATATACTGATTGATCCCCAGTGTGAAATTCTGCAGAGAAAAAGTTATCATTTTAGGGTCCAGGAAGAGTAAATGGGTCTACCTGGACTGTCAGTGTGAAGGAAGCCAGGCAGTACTTGCTCTTCATCAGTATTTGAATGTGGTCTCTCAACTTGAAAAGAAACCCTGGAGGGTTGTCAGCAGATTATCTCAGCTGCTTGGGATAAGTTCAGTGTATTGCCACCAGAGTGGTGAGTGCCTTCAATTTTATACCAGCTTAGCCAAGATAAAAATCAGACTCCATGCTTCCAGCCTCAGAAGGCAGCCTGATAAAATTAATAAGAATAATTTTTTGTAAGAATGTCTTTTGATAGCTTAGCAAAAGACAAAAGATTAAATGTGAAGACGAAGACTTCAAGCCATGCTTTCTCTGTTGGTGTAAATAGTTACTGTTACACCGAAACAAATGGAAGATCTCTTAATTTATACCACCTGAAGGTCTGACAGACTCACATTTGTTTAACATTATAATGAATAGAGTATTTTATGGGTATCAGATGAATTCAGGTAGAAACCTTAGTTTTTAATTTCCTGCCTGCCTCGCTCTGATCTGTATAGCAACCACTGCATTATTTTATTGTAGTTGATTTAAAAATTAACTTGTAATGCACTTTAGTCAACCCTCCCTACCAAATGATAACTTTTTTTTTTTTAATTACAATTTGGTTTTCAGATTGATATCCTCATTGTAATGCATCTTCATTCTGATTTACACTAAATGCTTAGTAGTGTGACTTACAGAGAATTTTTAATGACAGGCTCTTAAGTTTGCAACTGCCAGTAATTAGACTCACCACTGTGCAATGCAGGGAGCAGGAACCTCTGTAGTAATCAAAGGTGCAGAGTCAGGAAACGAAGCAAAGCTTTATTTCCTCAGAGAAACAGGGGGAGCTGCCCCTGAGTTTGCTGTGTTACTGGGAACAGCTTCATAGCAAAGTTCCATTATTTCTGACCTTTCTGCCCACATTGCAGAGCAACTATTGCCATTTGGGACAGTTTAAGGTACATCAATCCCTTCTGTAATTGTCAGCAAACCATTCCAGCATCATCATTAGCTGTCTCTGCAGCTGGTATGGAATGGAGGGGAACATTTTGGGGTGATGCTGAGCAAGAGTTCCTTCAGCATCATTTTCTCTTCAAGTAGTTTGATGCCAAATACAAATTTCCATGTATTATTGTACTGAGGCTGACAATTAGATAAATTTCTCAGGTTTTTGTTGCCATCTTCCAGGAAACCAGAAAAGAGTACATTTATTTGAGCCTATAATTTATTGGTGTAATGACCAAGAATTAAAGACTGAGTATAACTAGCAGCACCAAGCCTTTTCGGTATTTCTTTTAAAAAATCTTCTATTTTTTAAGGTTACTTGCTATGTGCTTTGCTGTATCCAACAGACATAATTTGGGTCTCAGTTAACCTGCAGCTTAGGTCAAAAGGAACAATAGCAAAATTAAAAGAGTTTGACCAGCAAGAAATAATTGTGACTTTCTTACAAAGCAGTTGAAAGAAAGCAAGAATTACAGCTGTGGAGTCAGACTGTGGAGGCTTTAAGGGACTTTGGAAACTGTGAACCTCAACTGTTCAAAGCCTGCTGGGTCATCAGGGAAAGCCCCACATCATTCCTGCAGCTCTCTTGGGCTTGCCACGCATGAGGAGCAGTAGTGCCCATCCCACCTATTTAGGGCAGTCCCAGTTCTCCATCCCATTAAATGGGATGTCTACTGGCAAACCCAGTTCTCATTTTGAACCCAGTTCTCGTTTTGAACTCTGTTGTCTCTAATGTTTGTGTATTGTAATGCTGTTTTATTTTGGAGCAACTGTAAAACAATTTGGCAATGGTGCTGATGCTGGCATTGGATGGCACTGCTGAGGACACAGAGTCCTCGCCTCAAACCCAGTTCCCTGCAGATGCCCCAGGTCTAAGGTGGTGTGAAGCAGTGCTGTTTTGGCACTCAGTCCCGCCAGGGCAAAGTCAGCTCAAGACAGGCCTCAAAAAACCAGCAAGGTTTTAGCACTGGATTTGTCTCAACGATGTGTGGTCATTTAAAGCTTCCTTAGTTGTTGTACTTAAAGGGAACATTTATAATGCAACTCTAGAGCACACAAAGTAAATATGTCTCGCTTGGTGGATGGCTTGAAGAAAACCTACTTAGTTCAATCATTAGGTCAAGTCAAATAAATTTCTACCTTCTTCAAAGAAAATTACTAGTGAATGTCTAGGCTGAAGTGATTTTAACTTCCCTGACATTGAAGATTTAGTTACATCAAACAATAATGAACAGCTGAAAGATGTAATTTTGGTTATAAAAGGAGCGCAACACCTACGCATTCAAAGATGAAATAATTCTTACTATTCACTGCACCATAATATCTAAATACGTGTGGCATTAAGTATGAGTAAGATTATTTTTAGAGGAAGCGGATGGCTCTGAAGCTTAGTCCTCGCTCAGTATGTTAAGGACCTTGCATTTCAGAGGAAAACCTACAGAAAATCTTGTTCACTGGATGTTTTTCATTGTGTTATGGATTAGTAAACGACAGTAAATGAAGCTCTGGCAATAGGAAGGTTGCTGCTGGGTCTTCAGAAGTGAAAGGGCTATTTTGTATCATACTTGGAGACTTCTCGTTACTTATTGGTGTGTGCTATCCAATGGCCTGGGTAATGGGCATCAGAAGAAAGTATTGTTTAAGTAAAATAGCTGTGGTTTGGGTTGGGAGTAACTAAAACAGTAGTTCTGAGAACCAATGGCTGTGTTCTCAGGCATCTGAAATGTGTTACTAAAAGCAAAGCAATTTTTTCTATTTCCAAAATCCCAGTTTGCGAGGATGCTAAGCCATCCCCCAGCCTATCACAATAGCCTCTTGTCAACTGCAGATGCTTATCTTGAAAGATTCATTTTTTTTTTTGCAACAGATTGAATTCTCAGAAAAGAGACCAAACATAAAGATGTTAGGAACCAAAGTGAGAATCCAAAAGGGTTTTCAGGTTTGATTTGGTTAAGCATCCAAATGTTTGGATATTGATTTGAAACTTACTCAAGTGGCTTAAATCTAGAAAATTGGTAATGGGCTCTATCCTCCCTGCGCTGTGAAGGAAACTCTTGGCACATATAGTCCCAAATCGCATTGACCTTTTTTGCTGCCAAATTCTATTGCATTTTCATTTCTAATTTACTGTCCAATCCAGCCCCAGGGTCTCTAGCTTTTACTACCTTTCTAGGTTTGCATTTCCTATTCAATATGTGCTTTTTCACCTTGCTTAATAGTTTTCATTTATTTCCAGTTGAGTCTCATCTTATTACTAAAATTTTAGGGACTGATATATGAGATCAGATCTGTGATCCATCTGTGTTGTTATTCTTTCTTCTACGATTTACCAGGTTCAGATGCTTCAGAAGGGATAGGAAAAACACAGAAATGGGTAATTATGGAAACCTTTGCTAAAGTAAAAGTGTTTATATCATCTTCCATAAAATCCTTTTGAAATCACAGCATTTTTTCTCAGCACCCATATACATATCTATATTTTTCTGAATTCTATCAAATGTTCAATCTCAGTTATATACATTGGCAGTGAGTTTCACAGGTTTATTTTGAAGGTCCGTCTGTTGTTTCTGCTTACATTTGTATTTCCTCCGATGACAGTAGGATTATTTCACTTTTTTGCAGTAGGGGGGTTGGACCCAATGATCTCTTGAGGTCCCTTCCAACCCCTACAATTCTGTGATTCTGTGATTTCCTGGTTTGCTAATTTTCCAAGGTAATGCCACTTGTGATTGTCAGATTGTCATTAATATGCTGTCACCTCCTTTAGAGCAGGAAGAAAGACACCATATACAATAAATTACAGTAAACATCTTCCCTCTACTTTTAAAAGTGTATTTCTGAAAAAGGCTTTTCTCTAAAATCTGTGGTCAGAATTACTGACCTCTTTCTTACTTGTAGCTCATTTGCATTGCCATCGTCTGGTAAGTAGCTGTCTGGTAAGGGGAAAGTATCTCTCTGTATGTTTCTCTTTGATACCTCTGAATATTCCTTATGCCATTTCTTCACTTCACTCTTCCTAATGATCGCACCACTTTTCTGAAAATGACAGAATGAAAACACGGTATCGCAGGTAAAGCGATGATAGAGGCTGTGCCCATGGAAGTCTTTTCCTGTCTTAATGACTCTGTGATGCTATGACTCTACGTACGCAGGCAGGTGCCAGACACAAGAAGGGCCAGGAGATGCTACATGCTCAGTGACCGGTGCCACCACCTGCGTTGCCCCGCAGGGGAAGGGCTCTGCAGAGCTGCCCGTGGGGGAGGTCCCTGGGCTGTCACGTCCAGGCTGAGCTCCTGCGCGGGCACTGCGACTCTCCCTGAGGCGGCAGGCACCATGGGGGGCTGGAACTAGATGATCTTCAAGGTACCCCTAGCCATTCTATGCTGTGGTTCTCTGACACCTCCACCCAGCAGGGCTGTCACGGGGTGACAGCGGTGTCACGTCCTCGCCCATGTGGCTGGCGCCAGGGGTTCAGCGCCCGGTGTGCCACTGAGGCAGACCCACGAGTGTCCTTACCTGGCGCCAGCCCCACGTCTCGGGAGGTGCTGCTTTCTGCTAGCACACCGGGCTTGCCAGCTACGCTGGACTGGTGGAACCTTTGCAGATCTTCTTGGCAGCACTTCCCGTCTTTTACTCAGCTTTCTTTCTCTGTATCAGATGCTTTTGATCTGTGCTTGGGATTTATTGGTTTAATCAATATAATCTCTGCAGTATCATCCATGCTAACTGAAATAATTCCTAACAATGTTTTGTTGATCCCTGTGACTGCTGAATGAGAGCAAAGCTATGCAGGAGCATATGGCAGCATTTCTTATCTGTGATGGCTGAGTTTAGCATTTTAGAGTGTTTTTATTCCATTTTCTTTTAATCGGAGTTATCTATTTGCTTAGAGATCAGGCCATTTTTGTGTGCTTCCTCATTGATAAAACCACGCTTTTAAATAGTCTGTAAAATCCCATTTTGTTTCCGTAGACTTTTGCAGGAGCAAACAATTTACAAAATTACAGGGCATTGCTACAGTGAAATGCACAGAGGTAGCGTGGCACACATGCTCTGTTTGTTGAAGTATAAAAAGTGCTGATTAGTTTTAAATGTTTGCAGAGAGAACAATGGTTTTTAAATAAGTATATGGCTAGATGAAGGCAGGACTATTCCCAATGATGGCAGTGGTATGGTTTCAGGCCTTATGTGTTTATACCAACAGTACTGTTAAATTGCTAATGCTTCTCTGTGTATATACTGTGAGCACACTGAGAGTTGCTATGATAATCCTGTCTGCTAAGGACGAGCTGAAGCATTTTGGATTCCAGTGCCTGGTATTTATGGAAGGTTTTTATAGTACAGACTCAGCAGTTTGCACACTTTGGTGAATTCGTTTACAGTAATTAGTGTAACACCAGGCTGGCTTTGCAAGTCTGTTTAAGCCATTCTTTTTCAAGTATATCAAAATTTAAACATCTAAAATATAAGCATGGCTTTTATTTGGATTACTTAACCTGTTCTTCCATCTTTACTGAAATGACCGTGAGTAACTTTCAGCAGGCTTTTCAGCCGTGTCAATCCTAGGCTTGCCTGCCCGGCACCTTGCTGCTCTGAGCGGGGGCAGTGGGAGGCACCTCTGGCATCACTGCTGCTCGTCACAGGGCAAGGAGGGCTGGTAGGGACTGGGCCTGCAGGTTTCCTTTACACCTATTTAGCTTATGTTTCGCTAACAAAACAGAATCAGTCCACATGTTTTTAATACACTTTTTTTTTTTTTTCCCCTCCAGGAGTGGGCCGATTTTATTCTACATATCTTCTTTGGGATGTGCAGAAGGCCCTACAATGCTATCTGGAGACATTGTGTGCCAGAAATTGCCTTGAGAGAATTTTCTTCTATGCTTTATCCTGAACTGTTTATATGGCTGTTCAACGCTCTTCCAGCAACTATTAAAGGAAGCTTGTGCTCATGCGGTGTCCTGTGAATGTGACTTGATGAACATACCTACCAGAAAATAAGCTGGGGTAAAGCAGATGCTGCCCTGGAGAAAATCCAGACTGTGTGAGAGTGGCATTTTGCTTTGGTTTCCACAGAAAAATTGTAGTTGCTCAGATATAAATTAACCTTACAATATTGGCCTCCTCTTGTTACACTTTGTTCATTTGAAATCATAGTCAGACATCATGAAGGGATTTAATTTTTTTGCAACTCCTGGTCTAGGTTCCCTGTTATTTATTTATTTATTTCCCCCCCCCAGAAATCATTTTCAGCCTTCTTCACCCAAACTAGTGACAGGAAGCCAGGTGAAGCTCTCCTGCCTGCTACGTGTATGTTCAGAGGGATGCTTTGGCCTGACATGATGCGCGATGGCAATTCTCGTCCGGAAGCCCCGTGGCCCCAGCAGCAGTGCAGCTCGGCTGCTGGCGAGAGGTGCTGGGGCTGCAGGGCTGAGGGAGCCGCGACCCCAGGCACGCCGCCCCACGCCAGCCCACTGCCGCTGGCTGCTGCCCACTGAGCCGGCGCTGGTGGGGCCTGCTGCTGAGCTGCTATGCTGTGCTGGAGATTGCCAAAACTGTGTTACCCATGTTCTTTAATTACTTTGGCTTTCACAGGTAAGATAATTCAGGGTAGCTGAGCTGCCTCTTTGTATCCAGCTGGGGTGGTCATGTTCTCTTCCATCAACTGGCACAACGCGACTCAGTTTTCTTGGTTAAAGTGGTATTTAAAGGATGACCTAAGCTATTGGGCAGCATTTTTGCTTGAGGCTGTTGAACCGTGGCCACTTTTCCATGGTAGGTGTTGGAAGTTCAGTTGGTTTTCAAATCACACAAATTGAAAGTTCTAAAATTAACACTTTGCTGTTGTTTTCTCCTCATCAATAGAACTGGCCTGAAGAAAAGTGGAAATTTTGTAAAAATGTTCCAAACCTACGGGGTTTTCAATTTATCTTCAAAGCATGTGGTATGTGGGCGCCGCGTGTGGCACGGAGAGTGGGGCTGCTCCGCGCCCCTAGCACAGGCGGGGGCGTCAGAGCAGGGCTGGGGCTGGGGGCCCGCTGCTCACTGCGGGCTGTCCGGGCCGGTCAGCGCATCACGGCCCCAGGCACGGTAAGGGAAGAGCTGACACGGGACTCGACTGATGAACAATTAGGAAATGTATTCTAATTAGTGTCAATCAACTTGTGGTGGTGTAAAAAAGGACCACTAGATAAGGATTACTTTTTTTTTAATGAGATGACAAATGTGGTAGAGGAGGAAAAGCATCGATACACAAGTATCTGCATGGCATTTGCTGACAGCAGCGTGACATCTTGGGTGAGAACCTAGGAGGCTGCGGGGCTGCCGTGCACAGACACGGCAGCAGGGGTTGGAGGTGACCGTGACACCTCCAAGGGGCTTGGCCGGCCCCACCTCCATCCACAGGGACAGCGGCTCGGGGAGCAGAGGTGGCTCGGGCTGGGGGCTGCCGGTCTCCTCTATGAGCTGCCGTGGGCACACGTGGGGGACAGGGACTGCAGGCAGGAGTGATGCGAGGTCGTGGGGAGGGTGGGGGACAGGAGAAGGGGCCAGGCACCAACAGTTGAGTCAAACAAGGAGCTGATCTGCCGAATTCAGCAGAGAAAGGCAAGGCATTATTTGGTCTCAGCCTGTGATATGTACACAGGGAGCAGGAATTTGATAACTGAAAGCTCTTCAAAGTAGACAGGGATATAAGAAGATCCAAAGCTGGAAGCCGAGATAAATATGCATTTTATGTACAGCAGGAGTAATTTAATAACTGGAACATCCTACCAGAGCTAATGGCTGACTCCTCATTGCCAAAATGTCTTAATGGAGATTGGTTTGTGGTTTTCTGAAAGGGCTGCTCTAGCTCAAAACGAATTAATTCTGGAAACTTTCTGTGTCCAAGTCACAATGGATGCCCACGACAGCCCTTTCTGGCATGGGCCCACAATTACTCGCTCCAATTAATTTCATTGGAAGCAGGATCAGACCCTCACCCTGTGAAGCAAAGAAGGCTGCCACTTACTCTGGGGGGCGTTCACCATGCTGTGGCACGTCAGCAAGCAGCATTGTTCTCTGCGGCTCTGTGGCTAATCAACATGTCAGCTAAAGTGGATTTGATTTTGAGAAGTCTTATGGACCCCAATAAAGATCAGTAATCATTAAAATTAACCACACGCTGATTTAATCAACATATAGCTTTGTTAATTACTAGCTCTTTCTTCGTGTCCATCTGCTTTAAAGATTTTAGTGAACCTGCAGCAGATGTTCATGTAAATATAATAAGCTGGTTGCCATGTAAATATAAAATTTTCAGGAGTGTTTGTGTTGCAGACTTCCAATTTATTTGTGCTGTTGTCAGTATCATGTCTTTAGTGGCTTACACACAGAACTGATAACTTTGTTAAAGACCCGTTAGAGATGATTTCTGCTATCAGGCTTTCCCTCTCCCTCGCCTCCCTCCACGCATCCCACTGCTGCTGCTCGTTCTCAGTGGGCCAGGCCCTGGAGATGTGCCACAGCATTTGCAGTGCTGTCCTGGGAACTGCCACGTAAAAATGAAATAGGCCCCTTCTATTCACGCTCTTTTCACGAGTATAAAAAATAATTTCACACACAGCAAATATGATTCATTCACCGTGAACATTGTAAGTGGGAAGTGGTTCATGCAGCGTGGCGGCGCAGGTTTGCAGCTAGCTTTCCTGCTGAATGGACAAACGGGGCTGTGTGGGTGGGACAGACAACAAACTGGGAAGCATCATTAAAGCTGAAGGTGCTTTTAAAAAATGCATACTTCGTGGCATAAACTGAATCAAAAACAGATTTTACTCTGCCACTACTGACTAAATTGTGTGCACGCTGCCAATTCATTTTTTTTCCTAGTTAAACATAATCCTCAACACAATGGAAAAAAAATGCCCACAAAAGTTTTACATTTGCAGAAGAGCTTTATTTCGCTGAAAATAGTTATAAAGTTTAAGACTTAGAGTCCACAGCTCTAATAGTTGATTTTTTTGACTTGGCGGTACGTGGGGCTGTTTCCTCATGTGTGAGCGTTGTGGATGTGGGTCCATGGAGATCGCTGCCCGCAGGAGCACCGCTCCGGATGAGCTCCTTCACCCATGGTGTGCAGCAGAGGCTGGTACGGGAGGTGCAGCACAGCCCCGCACCCAGGAGCTGGGAGCAGCAGCAGCCTTGGCCCTGGCCTCTGCCTCTGTCACCCCCTCGTTTCTCATCTCAGTCCATTCTGCTCTCGCTGTTTCACTTCTACCACGAAGAGCACTGCACGAGGCCAGGTGGGGGAGTGTGGCTGGGCCCAGCGGTGCCCACAGCGCCGTGGGTCGGGAGCCTGCTGAGGCCAGGACCCTGGCAACCTCCTGCCACCACGGAGGGTCCCAGGATCCTGCACGCAGACCACAGCTGGTTTTCTGTGCAGTGTTGTCTTTGCTAAGGAAAATGAGACAGCTCCAGGCCAAAGGGACCTGGAACGCAGAGCTGTGCCCATGGAGCACCTCTATGGTTTCCACTGAGTACCAGGAAAGCCATCCCGGTATGAGCCCTGAGGGTTTCTTCCATGGCCAAGTATTTTGGCCTTGAGGTTACTTGCTTATTTAATGCAGTCATATAAGCATAATCATTGTCCTCTCTGATTTGGGAGTGGTTAATACAGTTAGGACCTGGTTCAAAATTACTACTTATCAGTAGGGATAAGGCATGCAGAAAATTTGGAAAATCTGGCTCTGTACTTGCCTGCATTTGATCTTCGCTGGATTGAAAAAGTTTTCTTGATGCAATAGCCCAGGTGTCCTTTGTGAACGTAGTCTGACAGCCGGCTCTAGTGCCGTGGAATAGGGCCTGAAAACTTGAAGTGTAGCAGCCAAGAGGCGGCCCCAGCAAGGCCAGCTTGGGCAGGACGCCCGCCTGAAATCCAGTGTGCCCATCCTTCAGGAGAGCCCCGGCCTCACCTGTAGTCAGCGTGACTGGGAGGACGAGTGAGGATTGAGGGCTGGACAGCACGGCATGGCACGGGAAGGCACAGGGATGGGCGCTGGTGTGGGCATTGCAGGCGTCCTGCGCTGCGGGGTCGGTTTCCAGCACCAGGTGAGAAGCGCTCATGGAAAGGAGAAAGGAGTTGACAACTATACGATCCAAATGGCATAGGTATTACAAGGAAATGCCTCTGCTCTATTAAAAATTCTTCTTTGCCATTAAAATTCACTTTTTATCACAGGGAAATTAGTGATCCTCTGAAGGAAGCAGGCTGGGAGCATTAGTGTCACAGCTGTAGTGAATTATTAGTGCTGTTTGTGACATGCAGCCCGAGCCAGGCCAGGGCGCGCGTGTGCAAATGTGGGGTGGCTGTGCATGGATGTGGGGCAGCTGTGCGTGGATGTGGGGTGGCTGTGCGTGGATGTGGGGCAGCTGTGCACGGATGTGGGGTGGCTGTGCGTGGATGTGGGGTGGCTGTGTGTGGATGTGGGGTGGCTGTGCGTGGATGTGGGGCAGCTGTGCGTGGATGTGGGGTGGCTGTGCGTGGATGTGGGGCAGCTGTGCACGGATGTGGGGTGGCTGTGCGTGGATGTGGGGTGGCTGTGCAAAGGTGCAGAGCGGCTGCACAGCTGCAGCTGTGCCACTGTACCCGAGGTAAGGCTCTGGGAACAGGCAGTGTCGGCTGGGGCTGTGCCCAGGTGACAACCTATTCTCAGCTGCTGTTGAACCTGACAAAAGGCACCACTACAGTACTCTGAGCCTTCACAGGAGCTAATATAATATGTTCAGATTGTGAATTCAGGGAGGAATTTCTTTTTTTTTGTTGTTATTAAATTTGTGTAAAGGAGGCCCTGGTCAATGAAAGGCATTCCTAATTGTGCCTGCAGTGCTGTTAAGTGATAATAATCCCAAAGGTAAGCAAACAACAAAGGAAGAAAGTCACTGTTTATTCACAGATGATGAAAAAAACACTGATTCTCAGATTTACTTGGCAATGTCAAAGACACACAGCTGTACCTCCCCGCTCAGGATACGCAACCTGCAAATCTGCCTCTAATTCACTGTACCTTGAGTTATGTCTGGAAAAGTCCAAAACCCCAGCAGAGCCCCTTGAAAGCCACCATTGCTCTGTTGTCCCCCAGCTCCGGTGCCCACCCTGGGCAGATAAGATGGGGAGGCTCCTTCCCTGCCTGGCAGAGGGGCTGGTGCGGTGCACGCGGGGCTGGCTGCTGGTGGGCACCACAAGCGCACGTGCCCCAAGTACTGGTGGGATGGGTGCGTTCCCAGCTGCTTTGCAAAGCTTCCTCCACGATGGATTTTAAAGTCAATTAGAAATGACTGCTTACTGATATTGCATGATGGCATAATGGGAAAACTGACAAAACGCAGAACTGCTTATTTATAATGGTTTTCTATATTTTCCATCTGCCTTCTTCCACAAATAATTCATCTAACAAGTAACAGGACCCCAGCTTCATCTGTGATGCTGCTCTCTGGTCCATTGCATGCGCTGTTGCTGCCCAGAGCCGCCGGCTGCAGAGCCGGGGCTGCGGGGACGCCCCCACCTCCCATCCCTGGGCCCCTGTGGGCTGGTGGCTGTGCCGCGCACCCGACAGCCTGCTCCTGCTGTGTGCCACAGGGCTGCCACGCTGGGCTGCTGGCAGACAGACCACCGAGGGCACCAGCCTGGCCGGCTGCTCCTCTTTGCCCAGGTTTGGTGCTGCCATCCCAATCAAATGTTTGCAGCCCGGCACTCGTGCCTCCTCTCCTGCATGGATTTGTCTTTGCAGAACATTATCCAGCAGCTGATTCTGCATGCTTGTTGAAGGCGATGTGAAAAATGAAACGTGTATTTTGGTGCTGGTTAGGGGAGTAGAGGGAAAGATGGATCATAACATAAAATTTCCTGCAGATAGCTGAAAACAGAGTTATCCTGCATTTCCGTTGCCACTTGAAAAGATTCTTTCTGATTTCTGCTCATTTTTTAGCTTCTAAGAATTTTGGTTTCATTTAGCTATGCATTGGCAATGACTTCAGGAGCCTGGAGAGGAGGATGAGAGTGAAGGCAGATCATCAAACACCTCTCTTCAAGCTCCTTTTCATCCATGCAGTCCTTACTCTCAGATTGGCCACTGCTGGCATGAAATTCCCGTGTGCAGGAGAAGATTTACTGCATTTCAGGGAAAGGAGCACAAAGGAACAGAGACAGACAAGTGACTGGAGAGTTCGGAAGCAGAGGCTGCCTCTCCTCCCTGCCTTTCCCAACACGGGTACGAGTTAAGCGGTGGTGAGCAGCACAGAGGTGGGTGGGGGGGCGTGCAGAGGTCTGCATCCCAGCGAGGGCAAGTCAACGTCAGCAACAAAAATTAATTTAATGATGGTAGAAAATAATCAGCAGTGGTGAGTTCATCTAAACCAAAGTCATTGCATTATTTATATAAAGATGTGCTTTTACAACTTCTGGTAATCTTTGCATAATTCTTGCTAAAATTTTGTTTTAATACTAAAAATATAGCGGTCGTGACTGAACACAGCAAACAGTAGAGAAGCTTCCATTTCCCACCACAATTGAGTCTTACTATGTCAAATTCTTAGATTTCAGATGACAGTGGAAATTAATAGCAAGAATAAAATCTTATAATTGAAACTGAAATGAAACAAAATCTTACAGATGGGATACTGTCTTCAACTTTACTCTGAGTGTCTGAGGAATCACTGTGCATTTTTTAATTCTTTGACTCTTTTCCATAAATATTTTGACGTGCTCAGAAATTTATCTTCATTATTAAGGCTGCTCGATTATCCCATACTGCTGTGTCCAAATGCAGAAGTTTTTACATTTTACTTGCCATTTATTCAGAAATAAATTCCTAACTGGAGGCATGCATTGCAGGCTTGTGGGCGGTGGGCCGGGCTGGCGAGCAGCGCTCCCGGCCCTGCTGGCGGCCCGGACTCCCCGGTGGCGTCAGTGCAAGGAGGGCCGTGGTGCGAATGTGGTGCTCTGGGGTACGCGTTCTCTGCGTATTGCTCCTGTCAGGAAGCCCTGATAACTGTTCTTTTTAAAAGAAGGTATTTATACTTGTAGACCATATTGATATGTAAGTTAATAGGCTGGAGACCTTCCCTTTTGCATCTGGTTTTCTTCAACCCCGTCCTTTTAGACATTACATTTCTCTTG
Source organism: Anser brachyrhynchus (assembly GCF_964034855.1). Taxonomy (NCBI): domain Eukaryota; kingdom Metazoa; phylum Chordata; class Aves; order Anseriformes; family Anatidae; genus Anser; species Anser brachyrhynchus. The sequence continues at coordinate 533,631 of NC_137702.1, forward strand.
TGTATATAATTAAAAGCTGGCCCTAAGCGTGTAGGAAATGAAAGGCTGTTGAAAGGAGGAGGAAAGCCTTTCATTTTGTGCCTGTGTCCCAAGACAGTGTTATGTTGACTGAGCAAACTGATGCGAAAGCTTGCCCCGGGGGCCTGGTGCCCTCGCCCAGCCCTGCAGCGCTGGCCCAGGTGCGGATGTGCGCAGGCGTGGGACGGTCCTGGTGTGGAAGCGACAAAGCTCTGCCAGGGCCGGCGGGCACCCAGGTAGGTCCAGGGCTGTGTTTCCAAGGGCTTTGAACCAGGCCCCCTTTGGTGCTCCCTACAAATGCTCCTCAGTGACCTGGGATCTTGCCAAGCCTACTGGTGTCAGAGAGGAATTAGAATAGCTGTGGGACGTAATGGAGGAAAAATCCCATATTATTTCCTCCTTTATAATTCATGTTTCTATAATATCCTTTAATTTCCTCTAAGCTCCTTAAGTGCCTGTGAAACTGAAGAGTTTGGATCCTTTCTGCGCAGCTTTATGACTGAGGTGTGAAACAGGCAGTGCTTCCAGTGCTGATAGCACGGACCCTGGCAGTCTCTCTTGCAGCAGCTGTGCCAACGGGGGGCCGGACCGTTTGGTGTGGTGGGGGCTACTTGTGAAATGCTCTGTGTCATTGCTGATGCTGAGAAAGGACAAGAGGTACATTTGCCTTAGAGTTTCCCTTTTGCATGTGAGGTTAGGGGGAATATTACAGGAGCCCCTTCCGTGGCCTTTCCTCAGTTCGGTTTATTCCTGTGTTTCTGTGTGGCTGTAGGTGTTGGCCGTGTACTTTGCAGATGTCAAAGCAGCACAGACGTCAGGTGTATGCAGTGGCAAAGGCGTCCCTGTGCCAGGTGGACCGAGCAGAGGGTGTGTTCATCGCACCCACCTCTACCTGGAGGCCATGAAGGAAAATAACTCTTCAGCATCCTGAAGCACACCACACTCCTGCTCGTCAGGAAACTGGTTAAGTGCCTCTTTATTGACAGATGTGTGGATTGTATGGTTGATGTGTCTAGCATGATCCGCTAGTCTGACCTCTTGCGTAAGAGAAGCTTTAAAATTAAACCTGTAAATCCTTCCTGAAGCCCTTTTCCTTGTGATTAAGTAAAAGCATTTTATCTAGGAAAAAAATCCATTTTGGCTTATTCAGAACTATATTGTTTCTTCACAGATGTGAGGATAGTTTTGTGTGCTAGGTTGAAGCCCTCTGCCATCAGTTTAAGTCAACTCCTGAGCATTTCAGGGTAAAATGAATCATTGATCTCCCTAAACCTCTTACTGCAAGAAGGCTTCCAGATGCAAATTATTCTTGTAGGTCTTCTCCATGCTGTTTCTAATGTTTCAGCACAATTTTGATGTGCTGATGACAGCAGAGGGTTCAGTATTTCATTGCTTCTCTCATGGTGGAGGTGGGTAAAGTTTCAGCCTGCATTTTTTCTGCTTTAAAAGAATAGAAAGTTAAACCCAAATTACTGTGTGCTTTGTCAAATTGTCTATCAAGCATTCTGTTCACAAATAAAGACAATTTCAGAACTTTTCTTCAGATACTTTCATTTTTCAAACGTTGTCTTTAGACGTTTCCCATGTTTAAATTATAGAAAGTGTACTCCCTCCTATCTTTACTTTGGTGGCAATACTGAATATTTTTGTTTCAAGTCAACCGTACGCATTTAAAAAAAATATATTTTTTCAATTCAGCCAACTAATTTGATCTCCTGAAAATCAGTTTTTACAAACCTCATTTTTTTTTTTAAATCTTACTTTCTCTTGAATTGGGAGAGTATGATAGGTCTTTTTGTCTAAACCTTACATGTTTTTATGGAATGGATGTCGCGGGGCAGGGGCCTGGAGCCGTATCGGCAGGCCGCTATGGGCAGGTCCCGGGGGGCGCTGGTGGCAGCCACGTGCTGGGGCCCCGCTCGCTGCCCCCAAGCCCAGCAGCGCCCCTCGGCAGCGCCTTGTGAAGGGGCCCCGGCCCGAACCAGGGGCGTCTGGATCTGGAGAACGAGCCTGTTCTCGGGAAACAAAAAACCGTCCTTGTGGCCTTTGCTTTTTCTGCCCTGTCCGCTGAAACACTCGGATATGCTTTTTGAAATGCTTGGACTGCAAAATGCATACACAAGGTTCCCCTTCATTAATTTAAAGAATAAAAAAGAACTGAACATTTTCTTGCTTCCTGACTAATTGCATGCCAAATTGCTTTACAATTGCACCAGAGAAAGCCTTTTTTTTTTTTTTTTTTTTTGAGAGTGAAAGATTTTTATCTCTAGATGCTTCCCAGAAAGGAATTTTCATAACAAGAGTCTATTAAGAGATGCTTACAGACTTCCAGGCCATCTGAGAGGTTACGGAAAAAAAAAAAAGCTGAAAATGGTGTGACATCGTACACATTCCAGCTAAAGTGTCCGTTGCTATAGCAAATGAAGGAGCATAACTAACCTCTAACACAGCCTGCTTTGAAAATCTGTGTGGTTTGTTAAGGCTCTTTTGTTGCAAGGCATTCATTTTCTCCATTTCTGCTGCAGTTTGCTAAACTGTTCCCAAATTATTGGAATTTATAGTACAGAAATGACGGTACATGTTAGGTATGATCTGTAAAGCCTTAAAGAAATGATGCGTTCCCATGTCACCCTCACTGGCACAGCAGTATATTAATGGAGTATTTGTGGAGACAATTTCAATGTTTTATTTTACTTTATTTCTTTTTGCGTTAAAGATGGATCAAATCTAGAGGAGAGAAAGTGCAGGTTGTCCAAGCTGGAAGTCCTTAAACTTCTGGTTTAATGTAACATTTCGAGGTTCTTGCTTGCCCTAAGCTTTTATTGGCTTGAATGCACCCTCACACTGTCTCCTTCCCTGATGCTGTTACTACTGTCGAAAGTGCATGCTTTTTCTGTTATTCTGCCTTGCAGTACTGCCACCCAGCTTGCAGGAAGTCCTCAGAAGCAGCCTGTGGGCTGGAACTCCAGCTTTCCAAGAGCACTGACCTTCCAGGGAATGGTCTTGTGGCAGGCGTGAAGAAAACATCTATACGTTTCAAATATAAATCCTAGCAAATACATGGTTTTCAAAAGTAATTGCTATTTACTTTAGCTAGCGTGGGAAATAAATCTAGTCAAACCACCAAAGAACACATTCTGTTTTTTTGCTGGGGAAACCAGTAGCTTGTGTGAACTATGGATCAGGCTGGGTTAATGGCCACTGGCTGGATTAAAGAGCAAAAACTGGTAGGCAATGAAAAAAAAAACCACACAAAAAAACCCCAGAATTTGCTACCTGAAAGGTACAGAGAATTCCCAAGACAAAACACAGTAAATTACTATAACCAAAACTGCTATAATTCTGTAGAGAGAAATAAGCTGGTGAATGTATACAGACATGTCTGTTCAGATTCAGTTGTGATAACGCGCTATGGAGCTGATGTTAAGTTAGAGTGAAGGCAGCTGCCGGAGCTGCATGTGAGGAACTGGAGGGATGTCGGCTGGCTGCCCCAGCCTGCCCGGCGGTGCCCACGGCTGCAGCGTGCTGCCGGGGCAGTGCAGGAACGCGGCAGGGAGCGCCTTGTCCAGGGGCGCGGGTTAGCCAGCAGCAGCCAGCAGCGCATGCTGCCAGGGGACCTGGTGCAGCTTCAGCAGCAGCATCTTCCTTGTCTCTACAGAATACTGCTCTATGCAGAATAAGGAAATAAAAGGCATTGCTACTCTGGTGTCATCAGGCGTCAAGAGTACTGCTCTGTAAGGGTGAGGAGTTACTGCCCTCATCTGATGTCCTGCATCAGGGCCATAACAGCAATGCCACTGAGAAGCACAGCTGTGCCTCTTAAAAGGCTCCATCTCACCAGCCTTGGAAAAACACCATTTTTTAGCCCTACAGGGAGCTTGGTTTGGACCCTAGAAGAACAAACAAGCACGAGCAAAGCCCCCTGCCAGCACAGTGGGAATTTTCCCTAGCTGGGAAGGGCCCTGGCTCAGTGTGGTTGGATTTATGCTGTAGCTGTCAGAAAGCCTGGCTCTGGCAAACTGCAATGAAGTGCTTGTGCTGAAGCAGCTGAGCTAAAGCTGAACAGTATTAAATCCTGACATTTTAAGAGAGCAAAATAAATAAAAAAATACTCACTGTTTCACTACAGCCCGAGCAGACCATGCACTGCTCCTAAAGTCTAAGAATAGCCATCACCCATGTACAAGGAAAGCTCTTACGAGTTAGTCAATTGGGAAATAAATCTAAAAGTCAGGCTAAACAGCAAAATATTGAATTTGTTGGAAATGAGTATGCTGCAGCACTCCATTTCTCTGAAAGCAGGTTGATTACAGCTGACATCAGGGGGCCTTACAGGCACCGCTGTTTGGGTACAAAGGCTCCTGTTCCCCAGGGATTTGCACTTCTTACAGCACTGGACGTGGCTGCCTGTGAAGTGACCTGGCCCCAGGTGCCAGCTCACGCCGTGCAACCCGATGGCCACGGCTGTGGATAAGACTGGGGCTGCTGGCAACGCAGGCGTGTGCCCGTGTCAGCAGCTGCAAAGTGCCACTCTGCTGGCCCCGTCCCGCGTGCACCGAGGGGCAGCTCCCCTCGCCCCGCGGTCCCTTCCAGCATGACGCACACATTGTGGTTTTCTCATCCCGTCTCGTCCTGTCATCTTTTACCACAGTACTTCCTTTTCAGCTTTTCAGAAAGAGCAACTCTGTTATTAGAGTGTGTTTTGGCCCATCAAAGAAATAAAGAAATAAAGGACTGCATGAAAAAAAAGATTATATGCTACTGAATCCCAATAGAATTAATGTTGAAGACTGTATTTATAGTGGATTTTTCTTTCTTTTTCACCATTTTAGATTGTGACAGATGCATATAACAAAGAAAATGAAGACGTACATACTGCATCTCTCAGCCTGCATATAATTTAATAAAAGTTTGAATGCCATTAAACCCCAGCCTTCCCGATCTTGAGCTTCAGTGGAGACCGTGATCAGCTCCTTCGAAATTAAAAAAAAAAATCTATAAAAACTACAGCTGGAGAATGAGTATTTGAAATCTGAAGCTATTGTGCCCATAGGACTAATTATGTTTTTGCAAACTTTATCAAAACATTGCTGTTTATTTAAAGTTAGCAGCACAAGAACACCATCATAATGAATGGTGACTACTATGACTCATGCATACAAACATCTATTTTCTGGAGAAAGTCAATTAAGGGCTTGTAATGGATTTTGGTTGTTTTAATCTCTCTGCCAGGACACTGCAGAATTAGAGACACCGTGAGCATAAAGGATGCTGAAAACCTGGCCCTGGTTGAACAGGACAACTTTCAGTTTTCCATGAGGCACACGGGGAGGATTTACTCACTGTGAAGTTTGCTGTTAACTCTGGAAATGGGAAGCTAATGATGCCAGTCTATCAAAGCAATGGAAATGCAAAGCACACATCTCCAAATCTCCCTCTTTTTGAACCCTCCAGGGGACCCCCCAAAGATCCATGTCACATGGAAGGGTTTTCTTGGGTGTGGTGGTGAAGTGCTGGTACCTCTCCCAGCAGATATACACACTTGCGGTAAAGTACTCAAGTTACTCGAAATGCTGAGCCATGGCATCGCAGTACGACGAGAGTTTTATGGGTTGTCACAGCAGTCCTTTGTAAGGACAGCAGAAATTGGAGCTAATTTTCTGGCTTACTGAAGATGAAGATATAACAAGCCTTTTTCTGTCTACTTGCCCGTGCATCAAGTGAAATTCCCTGTTCTTAGGAGTCTAGCTCCTATTTAAATATGAATAGTCTCAGATTTATTGTCTCTCTTGTAATTTCATTTTTTGGGGGGTGAGATTTCTCTTCTTCCATCCCTGCTCCTACCTTGTCAATTTTACATAACTGTGAGTTTTTCCATGGGTCTGCACAATTCTAGGATTTATCATCCTGGGATATGTCATGTCTAGGATGTTCCTTGGCACCTGGCTTATTTCAAAATCTTGTGCAAAGCTCGGACCTTTTGTCCTTGCATGTGCTGCAGTTGGTTTGGAGCACTCTCTCTCTGCCGGCTGAGCCCACGCTCTCACGGCGCTGCTCCCAGGCTGCTGGTGGCAGGGCTGGCCAGCGTCACGGCATGGCAGCGGGAAGGGAATGGCCTGCGTGGCCATGGCCAATCTGGCTGAGGCTGCCCATGCCCCCGTGTGCAGGGCTCTGGGGGCTCTGCGGGGTGCCGGGGAAATGTGGAGCTCAGCTGGTGGAGAGAGCTGGTTCCAAGCTTTGTGCAGACGACACTTCAGATAGAAAACGCTGGGTTGTCTGCAGCTGAGGAGTCCAGACCAGAGACAGCTCCCACCAGACTTCTTCCCATGCCAAGTCTGCGTCTACAAATGATGGCCAGAAAGCTGAGAGAGAAAACAGGCTTTTATTTGTGCATTCCTGAGTGCATCACATTTGATTCGACATTAGTCAGATTGAGGTCACAAGCTGTGCCCTGCTTGTGAGAAAATAGTGCTGGCAAATAGTTTAAAAAGCTAAAAATATTAAATTACATAAAAAAAAATCAAGAGAGGATGTTAATATTATTATCATTTCTTCACTTGAATATTTTGTCACCTCCTAAGCAGACAGGGCTACAAGTTAAAACGATCACCTTTGCAAAGTCTGATAGAGCCTATGCTACGGAGGATTTTTGACATAGAAACTGGAAGCATCTTCTGTCATTAATGTTTTCACATCAGACTACTTCAGCTAGCATTACGGGTAGGGATGAGAAGTGTCTCTGGGAGAGGCAGACAGGCGTGCACTTTTGGGAATGGCTTGGAGATTCCAAAGCACCAGGCAGTTCTCACTGGAAAGAAGGCAAAGGGAAAGGCATTAGAAGGGGGCTGAAGCAGCAGTGATCCTCCTTGCAGTGGCCGTCTCTCTCATTTGAGGCTCTTTCACTGTCCAGGGCCTAGGGTAGCCTTCTGAGGAGATGGTGCAGAGGCAGAGGGCTCACGGGGCATAAAACAAGTATGGTTATTAAGGGAAAAAATGTATGAGAAATGTCCTGCCACAGCTGGTTTACCTGCATTGCCCTCGCGCTCCCTGAGGCGGCGAGGAGGGAACCCGCAGGGACCGCGGCCGCTCTCCCACGGCAAAACACTGCAGCAGCAGCAGGGGTTGGAGGAGGTGAGGCTGGGGTGTTTTATGCATCAGATAGACACAGAAGGAAGAGCTGCTTGCCGCTAACTGATGGAGCAGGGATTTGCCGAGGGATGGCCGACGCGGAGGAGGCCAGGGGTGTGGAGGGTTGCTCCACGTGCGAAATCCCTGCCCAGGGCCGTGCAGCTCGGAGGCGCGGTGCCAGGCACACGGCGGAGTGCTGGGCTGGCCGGCGGCAGGCTGACCAGGAGCGGCGTACTTTGGGATGCCTCTCGCTGGGACACTGAGGTGACCCGAACTTGTGGGTACCTGGGAGGTGCACAAGGGGCTCGAGGGGCTTTCTGTGAGCGGTGCGTGCTGGCAGTCTTAGGAGAGGTGCAAGATTATACTCATGGATGTCAACAAAGAGACTTATTAAAAACAATTGACCCGGGATCAGTAGGTTTCATTTTGTATATGCATAACTTCTGGAATTCAAACAGATGCCTGCTGTTACCAGTAAGTGCTGTGCAAGCCTTGTTTTGTAAGAGAAGGAGGAAGAGGAGGTCAGATTACAGTCTGTGATGCTGATTACATTATACTAGTCTGCCAATATATCCCATGGACAGACAGGAGTCCCGGTATCTGTTTATTTGCACAATTAATTTTGTAATGAATACATTTAGCTTATGCAGGAAGAAGAGAGAACTATTTGTTAGCATTTGATGCAGTGATTTAAACTGCCAGGGCCTGCCATTACAATTGCTGCTTTTAGGCTATACAGTTGCAGTAATTTACAGTGGAAGTCAGAGGCATCTGCAAGTTAAAAGAGGCTCTCCTGTGAGGAGGATGTGACAAAGTTTAAGTAGAAAGCTGATCCCCTCTGCAGGAATTCAAAGATGTGTCTTGATAGCTGTAAGGCCTTGTAGGATGCGGGTTTTGGCCTTGTGCTTTCAAATTGATATTCTAGTGTTAGAATCTAGGCCAGTTTCACTTAAAGTTCGTTTCTTTCTATACTGTCTTACTTGTTTAATTATTGAGCTCAGCTCTACAATGGTTTGACTCTTTTTGATGTGCACCAACTGCTCTGCAAGCAGGACTGTATTTGAAAATCAGGCTAAGGAAAATGCTGGTGGAAAATGGATAAAACATCAATTATTTTGTGTAGAAAACAAGAGAACTGCTGTGTGTGCAGTGTCGTCTGTGATGGAGTACATTGCTGCAATATGCTGCGCCTGAGTCTGTGCTGCGCAGCAGGGTGCCGTGATTCGAGGGAGCGGAGCACTGCGGGGTGGTGGGAGCATCACTGGCTTCTTCACAGCTTCAGAGATCCCGGCTTTGGGGAGCCATAAGGGAACCTCAGTGTTAATCCTTCTGGATCTGTACCGTAGTGCAGGTGGACAGCATACCGCTAACGCAACCCTGGTAGCCAGAGGAGCAATAAATTGAGAGCAATCCAAGGACAGCAAGGCTCGTGTGAGCTTGTGCTGCCTCGGACAGGGAGGGGTAGGTGATGGATACCTGCCCTGTGGGATGTGTGGGGAGGAGGATATATTTCTGTTCATAGACGTGAGAGTTTATGATTAAAACTATATACAAACAATCTCTTTTGTGCATTGCGCTTTGAGGGCTCAGCCTGAGAATATTACTGAACCAGTTCATAAAAATACGATACAATTCTTATACAGCGATGACTTTTAGCAACAGCCCCTGCAAGAGGCAGGGCTCCATCCAAAGTCTGCTGCAGTTAATTGAAAAACTCCTCTTTATTTCAGTAGGCTTTGGATCAGGTCCTTAGAAAGCAATTTGGGTAGTGAGGTGAGAAATTTGGGACGACCAGCGTATCAATAACATGAGCATTGAGCTCCACTCTTTTCACTTCAGTTCACAAAATAAATTCCAGTCCAAATGCTAAGCAGCTGATCTTCCAGACATTGCCAGGGCAGATGCAGATACTAAAAGGTACATTTGTAAATGGGTATTTTTAATGCATCTCTCTAGTGTGTTATTTTTGTACTTTATTCTTAATTTGGTCATGGGTTTGGATTTTAGTTACTGCCCTAAGGTCGTGCTCTGGCTGTACCAACACCCGTTAGACCCATATTTTAACGTGGTGTAGGTGAGAGGAGTGTGGGCACCGGTGGGTTTCTTCCTGCTCTGCTGACCACTCTTGAGTTTCTGGCAGAAGCCAGCGCAGAAGTATGAGTGTGTCACAGTGGCTTTATGCAAGGCCTTCTTTCAGTGTAATCCACACTCCTTTTTTCCTTTCCATACTGCTCTCTAAAGCCTAGCATCCATGGAGACCGGGCCTTGATGGAGTAGTGCTGCAGCAGCACGGCATGGGCATGACCACGGAGCTCCATTTCCCTGGCATGGCAATGGCACATGCTGGTGCCGGCGGTGGGCGCCAGCTGAGGAGGAGGTAGGCATGGGCATTTGCTGAAGCAAAGCACCTTCATTTTGAGCCCAGGCATAGGAACCTCTGCTTGCTCTGAATAGCGATGCCTACTTAAGGAGGGGGCACACGTGTTATTGAGGATATCAGTAGCTTCATGCTTCACACCTTTGTGGCATGATTTTCCTAGGAATCATTGATCAGGTAAAATGAGATTCTGGGCAAAATCACTAAAGCTTGCATTCAGCACTGCCCTGAAAGAGAAAATAGAAAGTGGAGGCTTCTCTCCACCACTCTGTTCAGTGCATTTGGAGGTCCATTTCTGGCTTTAGGTACATAAGCAAGCAATTTGGTGGGGCATTGTATCACCAGACTAATCTATTAAGGGTAGTAATCTGCTACTACTAAGGGTAGTTCAAATTACTATCTGAAGGGGTGTATCTCTATTTCTTCAAGGATTCAACAAGGATGGTTAGAAGCCCTGCACACTTTTGCAGCCGTGCACTGGACCAAACCCCAGGATGCTGAAAGCTTTTGTTTTGCAAGCACCGAGGTTCTGCATATGCCCCTGCAGCATGTTCTCAGGTGTTTGTGTACGCTGATTCCCAGATATCACGGTTGCCAGGTTCACTTCATAGCAGTTCCCAGTGACACACACCTAGGCACGGTCGCCCAGCTTGCTTCCTGCCAGGTGGGGTGGGAAGCAGGGCCACCGAGCACTCATGGCCAGACTGCTTCCCCTTTTGACCAGGAGAAGCTAGGATCAACTCCATATGTCCATCAGACATTATTCTACAGCTTTATCATTATCTACCATCTTAAAATATTTCTATTTCACATTTAGTCTTGTGGCGAAGTCTTGCTCCTGTTATTGCCTTGTAACACTAAGATGGGTGTGAGTGCTGGGTGAGGCCAAAGAAGTAACGAGAAGATCATAAATATCCATTATAAAGAGAGATGTTACTGGATTCCCGTGGCTATTTCCTACTGTAATAAGCATCCAGGAGGATATTAAAAGTGTCATTTGGGCTTTAAAAGTAATAATAATTGAAATAGGTTCTGGCATTTTTTATAACAACAAAGCTAACAACTATGACTGTGGGTATTTTAAAAGAAAACAAACACATTAAAAACTTAGCTAATTGAATCTCCAATATGTTGATGCTGCTGGAATTAATCTGAAAAATATGAGATTAGTAGCATGGTTTTGCACAGTTATAGCTGGTTGACATAAAATGAAGAGGATGGCTGGGACGGGCTCAGCTGGGAAGCAGCTAGGGTCCGCACTAACCGGCACGGTGAGCCCCATCCTGCCGAGGCATAGCCTTCCCCTGGTCCCTCATGGACAACATTTTTGCAAAAAAAATCCACACAACCAAACAAACAAAAATCACATTTTTATTTTTTTTTAAGCCTTGAGCGTTGTAAACATTACCCCTGTGGAGCAGAGAATATATTTAAATATCTGTAGCACTCTTCTGAACACTCTATCATGTCTGGCACAGATACATGTACTTTATAAAACGTGTCAGCATTTCTCTGAATCTATTTCATTTAACCATTGGAGCTATATGCCATGAACAGTTTATTTGGAAAGCCCTTTCTTCCTTCCTGCATATTCATGCAGGCACAGCCCTCTGTTTATGCAAGGTCTGGTGCTACGCTTCCAAATGCACTCAATCCATGCTCGGGCACCACAGCAGATTAACAGGTTTTTAAAAGCATTCAGCACATCGGGTGATCCTTGTGAAGACTGGCAGTGAAACGCTTCGGTGGAAGGTAAATCACTGATGAACCCGCGCGCTGCTCAGCACACGGAGCTCCTGAAAGGCCAGGCCCAGGCCCAGGCCCAGGCCCTCTCTCAGAGCCATGGCCCATGTGGGCTGCGCTGCCCGGCCTGTGCAGGCTGCGGCCTCGGAGCGGGAGAGCTGCTCACCCCAACACGGCGGTCCTCTGCCCGACCACAGGGGAACGCCGCTCATTGCAACGCTGCCGCTCATTGCAACGCTGCTGCTCAAACAACATTTTCTTCCTTTTACATTTTTTTTTTTTTTTTTTTTTTTTTACAAGGGCAAATGTAAAGGGTATCCTGACCTCCCTTCTCTCACAAACTGGAATTGTTTCTTCCTTCAAGTGCTGGTGTGAGGCCCCCCTGCACTTTACTTGAAATACAGCACAAAAGCTACGAAAGCAGCTTTCAGCTTCACGTGCATTCAAGTTTGTTCTATTCTCTTTGCTGTAGCTGGGAGGTACATGCCATGAACCAAGGCTCAGCTGTGGTTTTCCCCACTGCATTTCCATTTTATTCTGTATTTCATCATGCCAGTCACCCGCAAAGTTGCATATAAGTACAAATATATATTTTTATATATAAATATATATGTGCAGGGGGGTGTTATTTAGAGCACGTCCCGTGCTCCCTGTGGGACAGGTGCCATGAGGTGTGCATCCCTCGGTGCTGGGGACAGGCCACCCAGCTCCAGGGCTCCTCCCTGCATGGGGAGTGCGGGCACTCATTACAGAGTGATGAGAGTGACTCCTCGGAGACCTCAGAGGTTGAATTGATTTTCATTATCACAATGCACTTATGGGGTATTTTCTTTCTTTTAAGAAAACAAATGCATTTTTTATTTCACAGCTGAAGAAGGTGCATGTGCACTTTATTCCTGTCCTGCAAACAGCAGTAAGCTGTTTGTAAGTAACGTCTGATGAAAGCTTGCCTTGCCATGCTTGCCTATATTTTAAATCGTTAGCAAGAACATAAAGGTCTGAGAAGCTGGTTAGTCGCAAAGTACCATTTAATATCCATAGTTTGTTGTCCTAGCTTTAAAGGAAATAAAAATACTTCAGAATCAATAGTTCGCATCCCAAACTTCACAACTTGTGTCAGAATTATTTCTCCATCTCTCCCCCTTGACAAAACAGAATTTTTTTCCCAGTGTTGCCCGTGAAGCTTGATCTTTGCTTACAATCCTGCCCATGTGTGGTGCGGCACAGGGTGTGGGGGGAGCGCACAAGGCCTGGCAGAGCCCTGCGTCCTCACGAGCAGCATGCACACCAGGGGGCTGTGGAAGGAAGGCAGGCCCTGGTGCTGCTCGTGGAGTGGGCACGGAGCAGGGGCAAGAGCTGTGGGCTCCCAACAGGCACAGCACCTGTAAGCGCTAGGCTCTGCCTCAGGCCCCCAAACCAAAGCAAGCCGAGGAGAGCCTGTCTCCAGCAGGCACCTGCATGCAGTGTCCGTGGGCCTGCAGAACCCTGGACCCAGCATCCTGAGCCCTTTCTGGGCCCCTGCTGTGCTAGGTACCCCAGCGCCACGCCACTGCCCCTGTCCCCTACACCACTGGAGGCCTCGTGTGCATTTGTTGCGCTCCCTTCTTTGCCAGGGGTTCCATACTTTCAGGCTGACAAATCTCTGTAAGGCAAATTTCCTCATCTTGTGATGCAGCTGGGAAGGAAAGACAGGCTCTGGAAAATATTATGCATCAGTTGAATAGGCCAGGTGAATGCAGTCAAAAGGAACATTATTTTTTTATGCTGCTACTCTACATTCCTGCCTGACTTTTTTTCCTTTTTCCTGGGTTGCATAAAACACCAACATGCTATCAGCCCAACAGCAGAGAGCTTTCCCATGTAGCACTGTGCCCCTAATTGTGTTTCTATTTATTTATTTATTTATTTTTATTCAGCATCATCAAGACTGTCTCACAAGAGAGAGTTTTACCTTTTACCCTTTTTCCCCAGTATGCTTTCCCTCTTGCCAATACTCAAGAAACATTCACTAAAACACCCAGTCTAATCTAAATGGCTTCATTCAGACTTCAGTCTCCAGGCATCTGGCCTCACCATGTACTACTGTTCTTGCTCTTTGTACAAATTATAAAATACATCAAAAACATTTTCTTGTTGTAAGTCTGAAGATATAACCATTACTTCTGACTGCTGTTCAAAGCAAACAAAATTTCTTTATTACAACTCATCAAGCCATGCTACTTGTCAATTTTATGAGATTTTAAAATAACATCTAATGTTAACTTGGCAATGAATCTATCTTAAGACACAGTACCCACTCACATTTTATTTCCTCTATTAAAAGAAATAATGTATAAACACTAAGGAAAAGCATGGATCAAACTTTTTAGTATCGCCTATAATACAAAGAAATCCAAGTAGAAGGAACTAAAGGAAATGGGAGTGCCTTGTACGTGCTCTTCTGGGCTACAGAAACTAACAATTATTCTGTCTTGATCCAGCTGCACAATAAATGCAAACAAATATCCCATTATGGAGAGACTTTATTTTTGGTTTCACAGTGTTCATAGACGCTGGGTATTGGTTGCTATAAAAAGTACGTTTAGGTCAGATGGTTATGCTTTAACATTTATTTTGTTTCTGAAGCTTTATGATTACACTGTGAGACCCTAATTCATCGATGACCTTCATTTACAAACCCAACTTAAGGCATATAAATAGTCCTATTGATTTGAATTTTAACATTGATTATAGTGGAGTAGGTGAAAGTCATTGTGAATAAACGTAATATACAGTGTGCCTCCATTGTTCTCAGTAACACAAAAATGGAATTGCAATCACCTCTTGCTAGAAAAAATAGCAGGCACCTTTTCTGTCATGTGACAGATTTTAATCACTCTCAAATATACTGAGGTGCACTGAATTCTATTTTGTCCTGACTTACTAATCCACACATGATATATATATATATATATATGTATGTATGTATATATATATATATTTGCATTTCTGGAGTTAAGAATGTCAGTGGTCCAACTTAATTCTCTCCTCAAAATAAATAAATAACCAAATAAATAAATAAATAAATACATTATGGTGTGGGTAGAACACCCCCTTTGGACAATTTTACTCATAGTAGCTGAGCATACTGTCATTCACAAAAAAAGATGCATTTGACCTCTTACTTCAGAAGAGATTCTTTTGTAACATGAAGTCTGATCAGTTGTGACACAAACTATGTTATCTATATAATTAAGTGCCCTTGTGGGTTAGCCCATGCTGGGAAGATGCTCTGACCCTTTGTGATGGGTACCAGTGAGCGGGGAGCTCAGCCCAGGGTGGGAGATGTCATCTGTTTTCATCCAGCAGAAGACGGTGACGATGCCTGGGAACTGGCCTGCCTTGGAGTGCTCTGCAAATGCCAGCTTTCTGAGAGCCCTCGGGGGCATGGGGCTGGTGGGACGCCACGGTGCCTCTGCTCCATGCCGTCAGGACACGCTGTGCTGGTGGCAGGGTCCCAGCCGGCTGCCGGGGCTGCTGCCGCGTCCCAGCGCAGGTGCCGCTGGTGGGTGCTGTGCCTGGGCAGTGCCGCAAGTGCCTGCCCCGTGCCGCCCAGCGCTCCCACTAGAGAGCTGCAGGAAGCCTTAACGGATCTTTTGCTTCAGCCTTGACTTATATTTGCAAGGCTTTTATGCATGAGTGTTGGGAGAAAGTGAACACAAAAGCAGGGTAAACACAGCTGAAGCAAATTCATTAAACATTAAAGCAAATATTTGTAGAGGTTTTGGTTTGCAGCCTTTCCACATTTCCGGAATGATGGTAATGGAGCATGGGCACACAGTCAGCTGGCAGCGGCAAGCCAAAGATCTGTGGGCACCAGAGAGATAGAGGGTGGCTGCAGGAGGCCACTCCTGGGGCCTGTTGCCCTGTGAGGCTGTTTGTCCTGCTCCTCCCCAGGGAGCAGACCTCCAGAAACGTGTCCCCTCTCCCTAGCCCTCAACTTCTTCTTTCATTGCAGAAAAGAGACCCTCCTAAGGCTGAAGCACAATGTGGAATTTCATGTACGGAAACTTGGAGGGGCAAATTTGCTGGTGAAGAAGAAACAAAGCAGCCCTGGGGCAGGCGTGCCGTGCGCTGGGAGGATGTTCAGGGAGGCTGTGCGAGGACACGGCCATGCTGGGAGTCCTCTAAGCTGCCTCGCTATCACAAGGAGAATTTCAGGACACTGGTCTCCACACCCACAGGGCATGGCTGAGGCTGGTGGTGGGCCTGGGTGGGCACATGGTCCTGGTGCGCTGTCACTGCTGCGGGGAGAGGCAGCAGAGAGCAACAGCAAAAGGAAAAAAGGGGAGAGAAAACATGGGCATGGACTGAACTGCTGAAAAGCACGCTGATAAGTATAAACCTATTTGGCTAATACTTACAGCTGCATCAGCTAGGAGTCAGCCGCTATCCATTATTTCAGCCAGTTGGTCAGATGATATTTCAGATCTGATGGAAGGACGGAGACTTCTGAAACAGAAGAAGGATGGCCACTATTAACCCAAACATTTGGTTGTGTGTTTCCGTGCACCCAGCACG
Organism: Anser brachyrhynchus; assembly: GCF_964034855.1. Taxonomy (NCBI): domain Eukaryota; kingdom Metazoa; phylum Chordata; class Aves; order Anseriformes; family Anatidae; genus Anser; species Anser brachyrhynchus. The sequence goes on from NC_137702.1 coordinate 549,457, forward strand.
GCCTGAGCAGCGGCAGCGGCAGCGGCATGGAAGTGCCGGCACGGTGCGATGGCCCAACCTCGTGCACCAGCTCCATGCCCCTTGGGGTGGGACACTGTAAAGGCTGCAGTGGAGGCCAGGAGGACAGCTGAACATATGGATCACACAGTTCACACCATTTATTTCTCAACCATGATACAAGGATGAGGATCAATCCTAGCATTACAAGAGATTAAGCTCAGCACTACAGGACAGCTTTTGGCATAGGGCAGACGGTGCCCAAGTGTAGCAAAAGGAGATTCTTCCATGTCTGCCTTTTGCCACGTCACTCAACGTTTTTAATACACGTTCATTCATCATTAGTTATTCACGAGACAGCTACAAAGAACCATTCCACAACAAACTTATGCCTTCTAGGACTCTGATTTTTAATTTATACACATGTTGTTCTCCATGGATTGCTACAGTCCACAGAACTGCCATTTTGCACTTAGTTTGCTGTTGTGCTGTGTATTAAATGAAGTTGAATTTCCATCGTGATAAAGACTCTGTGAAACAGGAGAAGGCTAATTGTTTTCAGTCTTAATAAGGTGTGATCAAGCATCCATACACATCCTTGGCAGATGCTGGAGCCAAATCTCCCACAACAAGAAAGATGCGATGGGCTGGCAGGGCTGGTGGCACCGCTGTCAGTGTGTCCATGCTTCTGTCCACACAGAAGCTCTTTGTCCCATGCTGTCCTGCATCTCCCTGAGCAGCTCAGCCCCTGCAAGGGGCCAGGGACAGGACCATCACACATCCCATGTCTGCGAGCAGCCTGCAGTGGGTGAGGAGGCTTCAACCACAGTGGCACTGGGGCAAGGTGTGTGGTGCTGCCAGCCTCATGGTGGTGGCTTTGGTCACTCTTGTCCCACATGCTGCTTACTGTGCTCCAGGTTTTAACTGCAACCGCATATTTCTGCTCCTTTGGTTACAGAGAGATGAGGGAAGAGGTATTTGGGGAATAGGGCCTTTCTGAAAAATACTGTTATGTCACAGAGTGGGTAGAAAACAATATATGCCAGTGGTAAATGGAGATACAGCAATGGATAAAACCACTGAAAGGCAAAATGCTTTGGTGGGAGAGTGGGGGAATGACCACAATAACGAGGGGACCTGGGAGGAGCCCCCTGGCCCCGCGTGCAGCGGCTGGAGGAGGATGCAGCAGTGCGGGGCGCCCCAGCGAGGAGCTCAGCGGGTCGAGCAGTGTGGCACACAGCATGGGAAATTCATTGCTGCTGCTGAAGTAGATGCAGAATTAGGCTGAGATGAGACACTTGGCAGCTCTCTTCTGAATGGAGACCTGATTTAATTATTATTATACCAGTCTTCTTGTAGAAGAAAAGGAACCTGACTGCTGCTTTCAGATGTGCAGCTTACCACCTTCATTAGGCCTTCATCAGACCCACGTTAGGCATCTCAGAGGCACCTCTGATTAGCCTCCATTTGAAACAGCCACAAGATTCAGGAGGTGCAGGCCGTGCTTTTTCACTTGCAATGCAGAAGTGGCAAAACCACCAAAATGGATGTTGTCAGGCTGCTGTTGCTCTGATGCCCCTTACTCTGTTGCCTTTCCATGGGGGTTAGAGGATGGCTGGTTCCCACAGCACTGTGGTGCTACTTCTGCAATGGCTAGGGACACAAGGAGCATTTTGTCTCCGAGATAAACACTGACTACCTCCACCAGCAGTGGACCTGTGTTTTTTTTGCTGGTCTTCCTTATATGCAAAAGTGTAATCCCTTGATAAACAAGACTTTTAAATTTTAGAGCCTTAGACTGTTACCTAAACAAAGGATCAGCCCTCTTCCAGCGTAGTCAATCTTCTAAGAACAAAGAAAAATGAAATTATAGAGTAGCAGTAATCTTATTTCAGTTAATGATCTCATATAATAGCTTGCTTGTGACAAAACTCATCTCTTCCTCCTGAACAGTGTTCAGCCACTAAACTGTGGGATCAGGATCAATTTCTGAAATAGGAAGGAACATGTTCTTGTTTGTTTCATTTGAATTTCTCTTTTAATGTGTGGGTAATATCTGCAATGCCCACTGCTGATGTAATATAGATCTAATTCTCAGCTCATTTAGTTGGTGCCTTGATATGAAAACAATGCCTAGTGGGAGTGATGATTACAAAGCAACAGCAGAGATAGGAAGCATGGATAAGTGAAATAAATTACAGAAAAAGTTACTAATGACATGATCTCTGGCCACATCAGTCAAATGGTACTCTGACGCACTAAATTGCTGTTTTGCCTTTTTTTTTATTTTTTATTTTTTGGAATGATAGCTACACTCTAAAGCAACGAAGAAAAGAAAAGCAAGAAAGAATGTATAATACATCCTCTCCTCCCGACCCCAGTGTCATGGGAGCATCAAGTGTGGAGGAGACAGAGTCATAAAAATGAATTGCATGGAGCATACCTCTCAAGCTGTTATCTGCTATTTATAAAGAATTAAAATGAGCTACTTATTTCATATGTGCCAGAAAAATGGGTTCATCAGTATTGTGCTGAAATGCATTATGACTTACCGATTCCTGATTTCATAGCCGTTGTACTTATTTGAAAACATATTTATATGCTTTGTATCAGCTGCTAAGCATTGAATTTTTATTGTACATTACTGAGAAAAATCTTATGTTTCAATTTGCATCTCACTAGATACATTGACGTATAATGCATACCTCCAGCCTTGTGTGATTTACTTCAAGATACCTGACCGCAGGCTTTGAGAACATCCCTCCTTAGTGCTGGCACGCGGCTGCCGTGAGTGCCCCTCACACGGCGTGGCTGCAGGGGTGCGCAGTGCCTTGGTCTCCAGCTGGGGCAAGCCAGGGTGTTAGAGACGGCTCCGTACATAAAGCCTGACAGCAGACACTTGCTGACACCAAAGCGACAGACTCAGACTTCATGATGGGCACTGAGGGCCTGCGGGGGTCCTGTTGGTGTGCAGGCGGTGGGCGGGCACCTTGCCATGCGTCCCCCCGCGATGCCGCGGAGCTGCAAGGCACGGCCGGGCTTTGGTCAGTCCTACAGGGTGTGCGAGCAGGGCCTGGAGATCAGGGCAGTGTCGTAAGTTGACTGAAAACTGGCAAAGCTCTTTTCTTTCTGTCCCAAAGAAACTGTACTGGCAGGCAGCATTGTGGTGGGAGCTGTCAATGGCTGGTGCACCTGAAATTCAGGCTGCTGTTACCGAGGAGAACGCGTGTGGTTCCTGAGGCTCTGCCCGAGGGACCGCAGCCTGAAGGCCTGCGTCTGGCTGTGGCAAGCGGCGCTGGTGGGTGCTGGGTGTGGGCACGGCTGGGTGCTGGGTGTGGGCACGGCTGGGTGCTGGGTGTGGGCACGGCTGGGTGCTGGGTGTGGGCATGGCTGGGTGCTGGGTGCGGGCACGGCTGGGTGCTGGGTGTGGGCACTGCTGGGTGCGGGCACGGCTGGGTGCTGGGTGTGGGCACGGCTGGGTGCTGGGTGTGGGCACGGCTGGGTGCTGGGTGTGGGCACTGCCGGGTGCTGGGTGCGGGCACGGCTGGGTGCTGGGTGCGGGCACTGCTGGGTGCTGGGTGCGGGCACTGCTGGGTGCTGGGTGTGGGCACGGCTGGGTGCTGGGTGCGGGCACGGCTGGGTGCTGGGTGTGGGCACTGCTGGGTGTGGGCACGGCTGGGTGCTGGGTGTGGGCACGGCTGGGTGCTGGGTGCGGGCACTGCTGGGTGCTGGGTGTGGGCACAGCTGGGTGCTGGGTGTGGGCACGGCTGGGTGCTGGGTGCGGGCACTGCTGGGTGCTGGGTGTGGGCACGGCTGGGTGCTGGGTGTGGGCACGGCTGGGTGCTGGGTGTGGGCACGGCTGGGTGCTGGGTGCGGGCACTGCTGGGTGCTGGGTGCGGGCACGGCTGGGTGCTGGGTGTGGGCACTGCTGGGTGCTGGGTGTGGGCACGGCTGGGTGCTGGGTGTGGGCACTGCTGGGTGCTGGGTGTGGGCACGGCTGGGTACTGGGTGCGGGCACGGCTGGGTGCTGGGTGCGGGCACTGCTGGGTGCTGGGTGTGGGCACGGCTGGGTGCTGGGTGCGGGCACAGCTGGGTGCTGGGTGTGGGCACTGCTGGGTGCGGGCACGGCTGGGTGCTGGGTGTGGGCATGGCTGGGTGCTGGGTGCGGGCACTGCTGGGTGCTGGGTGCGGGCACGGCTGGGTGCTGGGTGTGGGCACTGCTGGGTGCTGGGTGCGGGCACGGCTGGGTGCTGGGTGCGGGCACGGCTGGGTGCTGGGTGTGGGCACGGCTGGGTACGTGCTGCCCACCGGCACTGCCGCACCCCGCGAGAAGAGAAGCAGGAGGCTGGGGGGGCAGGCACCTCAGCCCCCACCTTCAGATTGTGTGGCACCGGCCCTAAGTGGGTCCAGCACAGCTCTGCTACGTCCTGGCTGAATATGCTGATAAACACCAAGGGCAAACTCCTCATCCTGAGAAACAAAATGGCAAAACTTCCATTGCCTTTAAATTTTTTATGATTTTTTTTTCCTTTTTCCTTCACATCTTTATCAGAACATTTCTTTTAATTTTGCCCTTGGTCTCTAGATACAGGCAATGCCCAGCAAACTCTTGGTCTGGGCTATGAAGGAAAACTAATTTATAAATTTGGCTTATTTTCTTAAACTGACTATTTAGACTCCAACTAATATAAACAAGATACAGAAGGCCACAAAGGCTGTATTAGAAAGATCACCTGGAATGAAGGGTACTAATGGTGCCCATGGTAGGATTAGCAAAGGCATATGGCTGAGAAACAGACTGCAACTAAAATAAAATAATGATCTATTTTTAATCTGCATGGTTTGCAAAGATAATTTATTTTTATTTACTAACCGATGATGCTCAAGAAGAGAGGAGTAAACAGAAGATGCTTAAAATTAAAACCTTTTACTAAAATTCAGATCTGTCTTTTTCTTCCCTCTTTTCTTTTGTTTTGCTCCCCAGGACACGATGTGGAGGCTTGTACCTGACCTGCCTGTGGCTGGCAGAGCCTGGCTCCTGAGCTCGCCTCTGGTGGCGAGCCAGTGAGGCCGCCTGCGCTGCTGGCCGTGCTCCTGTCCAGCCACACGCACATGCACCTCAGCAGGCTCATGCCTGCCCTCCTTCCCCCACAGCTCAGCCACCACTATTGTTCTAAAACTTGGGGCCAAATGATATTGCTTATGCAGATCAACAATGCTTTCTAGGTATGTCTTCTGAAAAAAATCGCAGTACTGTGCATTTATTCACTGATGTACTCCAGCAAATTGAGCCATTATCAGTAGAACGGTGTAATAAAATTACTGTGAAAGGCCCCATCATGTGCTGTGGATGCTCAGTGCTCTGCTGTGAGCAGCAGATGAGGATTAGCGCCAGAAGAGGAACCAGAGGACTAATGGTCAGTGTTAGTGCCACCAGCCCTGTGAGACGCCCGGGGCAGACACAGCTTCTCTGTTCTGGCTGCAGGAGTAACCTCATTTGGGTGATGTTTCCATAAGCTAATTTCTACATTTTTTCTTCCTTCTGTCCAGTTAACCTTTAAATTAGAGGGCAGAGACCAACTTTTGCTTTTAATGATTAGTCATTTAAAATTAAGTTTTAGAGCTATAAGCAACGTAGCTCGTGTAATGCCCAAACCTGCGCATGAGGCGGTACACGCAGGTTGGCATCGGCTTCCGTGGGCTTCAGCAGCTCCAGCCCGGCGTACCCAAGGTGAAACTGCAGCCTGCAGATGTGTGTGTGTCTGTGCACGTGAACACAGACAGGATCTGTGACTGAGGCTGCTATGGCCTATTCATTGTGCTCTTGGGGCCCTGATACTTGGGGTAGAGACCAAGAGAATAAGGCAACACATCACAGAGTCACAGAATGGCTGAGGCTGGCAGGGACCTCTGGGTCTGCCTGGTCTGTTAGGCCTTTGTGCAGAGCCTGAATTTGCCACCGTTGCTTTGCCCTGACGCATGTCCTATCTGCAGCGATCCCGAGTGCCTGTATGTCAACATACAGCACCAGACAGCCTTTTCTATTGTTTCTTAATGGTTGCAGAATAAAGAAATTTGCATTAAACTTTCTGAGTTCCCCAAATCCTGAGAAAATCTTCAGAGTGGCAATGGGGGAAAGTTGTTATAGCTCCCATCCGTTGCTGCAGAATTCCTTGCTTAATTTCTTAGCACTGTGATTCTGCAGCCCTGAAAGAATGAAGTCTAGGTTTTGAGGAGTAGTTTTTCTTCTGATGGAATGACATGAAAACTACCTTGTGATGAATGTCCCACTGTCTGAAATCACAATAAATGCTGGAGATGAGGTAAAATGGAGAACCAGTCAAAATATATATTATTACTTTAAAGGTCATGTGTGTAGGTGTTAGACAGGTGTCTTGAGTTCTGACAGTGAGATTTTCGATCATGAGGTTATGGATTTCACGTGACTGCAACCCTCAGGAATGACTTGATGATCCTTAGGAGTGAGCTGGGAACTACCAAACTAGAATTAATATGAAGGACCAAATCCTACTGTGTTGGTAAGGGAAATTAGCTTCACTGCATACAGGCTGAAGGTGCAAGCCTTAAGATCCAATACAGACAGAAGGACAGCTGGCTATACCAGCTACAATCAGTATAACTAGCTCCACACACTTCCAGGTAGTAGTTCAGTGGCTAACTTCAGCTGTATATCTCACCTCACACAGGGAAATAAGATGCAGAAGATCCTAGTATGTATCACAATTGCAGAGACTTGAATAAGCCATGCTTTCATCAGTGTGCAGTGCTTTCATCAATTGTATGATATTGCTTTTCTCTACTGGGAATATGCAATGTGCTTGAGCAAAACTTTTTGGAAAAACAAGTATGAAATGCTTTTATGTTAACCATTTCCATAATGGAAGAAAAATTGCATTCAAAGGAAAGTTAACATTCAAAGTCTTCTGCTATACTTGCTTTTTGTTTAAGTATTCATCTCTTCAATAGCTTACCTTTTTAACCCTTTGCTCTCTTCCGAAACATCTGTACCCACAACAGTATATTGAAAGTGATGTTGGATTCAGGTAGGCTAAGTTCTCTGCTCTGTTAACTTGGTTTTACATCAGACAAATGCCTCTGAAATCAACTGCCTGAGAAATCAAACATGATATCTACTGCCCCTTGATACATAAAGAAACCAACAGACCGGATCCATCCATTGATTTACGCTGTGGTTGACTTTGGTTCCAGAGGTGTAACAACTTATACTGACAATTGTAATGACTCCCAGAATCAAAAGGAAGAAAAGTCTCCACCTTCCCTTTTGGTAAGGTAACAGCTACAAAGATTCACGGGGGGTCTGTCACAAGTTTATGTCTCATAAATGAGAAGGGAACCAGCTTAAAACCACTCCTACTTTACTTCAGAAATTAATAGCTATTGAATTCACTGCTGAAAGTCGTCATTTGAGTCATTATCAGCATCCAATGGTACCAATAAATAGCAAGAACATCCACATACTGTCCCTGCGGAAAATACAGAAAATAATTAATAATATTTAATATTATTATCTAAAAGCTGCAGAACATAAAACATCATTGCATGATGGTAGCTTTGTTGTGTTTCTTGTATTTGTTAACTCTCAGCTCAGGCATTTTATCATCTTCCTTGGAAAAATCTCTGATGTTAGCCTTCTGAGGAAAGGGGAGCTGGAGCAGATGTGTTGGATTTTCCTACACAGCATGGAAATTCTGATGGCCCTATAGAGATAAATTCACTAAAAATAGAGTGATTAGGTTGCACAGAAAATAAAGAGTCCCCATTTGCTTCTACAGCCTGACATGAATGCCTCCAAAATTCATTTTAGGGTGGGCTAAGAATGGGAAAAAAGCACTTTACAGATTCACATTATTTTAGTGTAATTCTCTAACTTCATATATAGCATCCTTAGGGCATAATATCTCACATTAAATAATGTGAAGAGAAGTCAACATAATATCTCAAAAGGGACTGTTTGCTTTCAGACTAACTCTCTCCTTTCCTCTGTTTCTGTATACATTTGGATTTGTCCATCTGGGGGCTTACCAACAAAACCTATCGCCTTTCTTCCACTTTCACTGGAGTCAGGTGAGGCCAAAGTCACCTAGTTTTGACAGGATCCTCTACAGACAGTGTGATCTGGGTGTTGCTCCAAGGGTCAGTTATTATGGAGATTACAATTTAGCAACGTGATCATTCTGTGATACGATCAATACTGCATTTAGTAAAAATTCTGGAAGAAATAATTTCACTTGGAGCCCCTGAACAGATTGAATTATTGTAGTAATAAAAACCCACTTGTGATACAGGAAACTTTACAAGGCTGCAGCTTCCAAGCTTCCTGTGAAAGGCCCACACCTGCAGCTGCTAACCAAGGGCAGCATGCCTTGTGTTGTGCCATCTGTGTCAAATGTCCTACAGGCTAAAATGATATAGGTAAATCCAGTCCAGTTGAAATCAAACACGTCAGGCAAGATACCCTCTTCAACAGGCATCTAGTTTAGATGAACGATAGGTCCCAAACCTACACACCATGTGGCTGTTCACATTTCCATGGTAAGGCTCTGGCATGACCTGAAGGACAGAGCGGAGTTGTGGCTTTGGTTCACCGCCCCGAACCCGCAGTTATCTGCTCCCGTTGCAGCCAGATGAGTCATCTCCACTTCGAGGCAAGTTGGGGCATTGCAAGTTCAGGCTACAGGGCAAAACGTTGTGCACAGTCACCCTTGTGTGAGCGTAGATTAGTACAAAATCACCAACAAAATGATTTTGCTTTGGATTTTCCTCATGTCAATCACTCTGCAGCACTTGGATTTCAAATCCAGCACCTAGAAGTAACTGGGTGGGCTGCAGCAGCAGAGGTCTCTTAGCAGAACAGCGTTTAGTAGACGCATTGTTCCGCTTCCCCTGTGCACTGGCTGATCAGTCCAGACCGATGCTGAGTGGAGCATTTCCATCCACGGGATTGCTGCTTGTTTTGCCAAGTGAGACCACGCGCTCCACAGTGCTGTATTAAATTAACATTGCAGTAGCGCCATTAAAGAACATAAGACCAATATTTACAAAAGCATTGAAACAATACTAATAGTGTACTGGCAATAAATGATCACTGTGAAAAAGTGCTGTTATTATTTTTACAGCTATGGTAGACATGTATGAGCTGTGACTGTAGCATTTGTAAATTCCAGTGCTGTGTGTTTTCTGAGGTATTGGAAATGTTTAGGGTGTTAATCTACCTTTTGTTCCTCAAGCTTTAGATAACCATTAGTTCTAGCAGAACAAATACATAATGTTCTATGTCACCCCTGAATCTCAACTTTTGAACTACAAAACCCCACCATTTTGTTTATTTTTACTGACTTTTGTAGCTAGGAAATCCTCAGTGCAGTAGTATATCTTGATAAGCTCAAACAGCATACAGCATAGCGACTGTAAGTTTATGAATTCATTTTTGGTGTGAATTCAGCAATGATGTACAATAAATCTGACCTGAATGCCACAGAATGTAAGAGAATTCTATATTAATGCTTTATAATAGGTTGATAGTTAAATAAATTTTATGAAAGCATAGGGGTCTCATTGTTACCAAGCCAGCTTTCCCCATAGCAATATTTTCACATGATTAAGTTGGAGATCAGATAACCACCTTGTGCAGTATATACCCAATAGCAATTTAAAAAATTCAATATCAGCTGTATTATTCTAAAGACTCATTCCATTTTCAATGCAAAATGAGTACAAAATAAAGAGATAAACTAAATATAAAATGTAAAACATGGAAAAATTTATCACTTGCAAACATAAAAGCAAGAAGGGTAAAAAAAAGAGAACAAAAGCAAATGGAGGCTATAAAAGAATACAGAAAAAAAAGATAAATCTGCAATGTTACCTTTTCCATATGCTGTTTAGCTGGGTTTTTATTAAGGTTCATACACTTTAGTATAGGAATATAATCATCTCTGTAATACACTTTACTACTGCAGGCTAAATTAATTTATGCCATGCTGAAATTCTTCAGCTCCACTTGATAGAAAAGAACAGGGTGTGTTAATTGCACCTGGGAAAGTCTGTGAGCTGGCTGATTTACCGGGCCCGCTACACAGAGACAGAAGAGAGTAAAGATGCAGGAGGGCTGTATGTTGGTGGCCGCAGCGGTGTGGAGGAGAGGGGCAGAGCCAGGACGGGCTCATGCTGGTGGGGCTGGCAGCTGCCCTGTTGCCCCTCCAGCAGGGTGGTGGACAAGCACCTCCACTTGTCCTTCCAAGCAGGGGACTGCAGCCAGGATGGTGGCGGTGGGCAGCGGGTCCCATCCCTGCGGTGCTCATGGCAGCTGGCATCCCTCGACCCCTTCAGCACGTGCGCGGCTGCCACGGCAGCATCTTGTTCGTATCACTGCCACGAAGGTCGTGCCAGCGATTCCATTATGAACTTGTTTTCAGGAGTTATAATTACTATATATTATCTGTGAAAAGTTGCCCTGAGCTGACATTTTGCATACATGGTTTTCACCCAGGCATAAATTGTTTTGTTTTTGTTCCTTCGCTAAATTGCTACCCGTGTCACAAAATCTGGCCAGTTGTACAGTTCATAAATATAACGGCAGATTGTTCATCAGGCACTCTGGGTTCACACAGCTTGTTTGTCAGGAAATAAAAAAGCTAATCGTGAATAATAAATAAATAAAAAAAACCAACACACCAAAGCCTTTCAGAGAGAAACTGGAATCATGACCGCATCATGCGCATTACCCAGTGACCCTCACCATAATTCCAGTCCCAGAGTTACCCATTTTCCACTCACTTTTGCTCTGGAGAATTAGCTATGTCAGAAATGAAGAGTTACAAAACTGAGGCAATGAGGTGAACTATTCAGTCTAAAAATAAATTTTGCAGCATCTGAAGTTCTGCGGTTGAGCAACACGTGGCATGTACTCTGCCTGTTGAGCCTTCTTCTTGATGATGTAGAGCGTGTCCAGGCTTTTGGCTAAGGCTGATCCCAAACCTCTTGTGCAGACCGAGCTTTGGGTGCAGGCGGTGGGGGTGGACTTGGTGCCCCCAGGAGCATCCAGCACAGCCTGGCAGGGAGCACTGAGCCCCACCGACCCCTCTGCACAGTCCTGGGGGTGCGCTGCTGCTGGCAGCACTGTGTCAGTGGCCTGCCTTTGCTGCCATCCTTCTTGGATGGAGGGAGCTCTCCCTGCTGAAGTCATGGAAGAAAATCTGAATTTGCTTTTCCTTAAGTGGTTATATCAGATGTTGACCTAACAGAACAGGATGGGAACACAGGCATAATGAGGCTGGATTTATAACAAATGTGACTTTTCTGAATCCACCAGGCTCATACCTGTGGAAGAGGGAACAACATTATGCCCAATTTTTCTTGCAGGGTTCAGACACACACTTTGCAAATGGGCAAGCGGATTGCTTTATGCTGCCCCTGGCACTGGACAGGGCTCCACCTGCCAGATGCCATCAATATTTGCACAGCAAGGCCACCTTTCTCATAAATCCCTTTTACTGCACCTGACTGTTCACTGCCTCAGAGCACAGCGGCTGTCCCCAGCTGCTGCTTGGCCATGCTGGCCAGCTTTCCTCCTCTGCATCGCCAAGTGAAGAAAAACACCCACAGTATTTTTTTGAAAGCCACTTCTGGACAGGGTGACTTCACAGGGGGACTGAGAACTTCCCATGGTGTACAGGTTTTTATTGTAGCCATGACACTTGAAGAGGTCCCTTAGTGCTCGTGAACACATGAGAAGCGAAAAAAGCTCAGTGTAACCACAATGAAAACCCAAGGAAATAAATGTGTGGCCATTGTTCGGCTGTCCTTGTTCTTTTCCTCTGGTTCTTGCTCCACGTGAATCTTCAGGCTTGAGGGATTTAAAGCTGAAGAGCTGCTGAGGGACTGTGTCTATGTTAATCTGGAAGTGACTAACTTGGTTTGGTTTTTGGCAAGCGCTGATGGACCAGAGCTGAGTTTCATGAGAGGCCATCCAAAGAGAGCCAGACGTCGTTCCTAATTTTAAAGCTACCTCCTTCCTTCCTGCAGCTCTCGGAGGGCCGCAGCTCTCCTGTTGCCAGAATTTTCCAGGTTGTTTTTACTTTAGCATCAGTTTGAGGTAGTTCTGAACTGGTGCTTCTTTACGTAGCAGTTGTCCACAGAACAAGACGATGACACCGGAACCAAGCAGGGAGTGGGACAGAGGCACGCCTTTGTTTTCTCCCTGCCGCCATTCCCTCCTTAACACATCTTAAGCATAACACAGCATTTCTTTTCATGAGTATCACCCCTCCAGTTCAGCTCTCTGCCTAGGGGTGCCCACGAACTGCTCAGCCAGGCTCTGCCTGCTGCTGCTCTTGGCCCAACTTGGCCGTGCCCGGGAGAGATTCGCTGCCTCTGTGGGCTGGGTGACGGGCAGCAGGGGACCCCTGGGGGCACGGTCAGGACCGCCCGGCCGCTCTGGGACGGACCTGCTCCCGGGGTGTCAGTGGACCTGCTCCCGGGGTGTCAGTGGACCTGCTCCCGGGGTGTCAGTGGACCTGCTCCGGGGGTTTCGGTGGTGCGGAGCCCTGCTGGCAGCCCCGAGGCCTTCTTGCACTCCACAGCCCCCTCTGCTCTGACATGCCTCCAGCAGCTTGGCCACCGAGAAAACTGACTGGGGATAAGTAATAAACTTAATGTGCTTGCATGAAAAGCTCTGTCTTTAACAGCATCAGTATTTTTTTTTTTAATTTACATAATGCTAAACAGTATCTTGCTCGCATACCCATGGATCTTAGTGGCTTTGTTGTCATGGATACCCAGACATACCTTGTTTTCTTACAGAGATCTATCAAATATGTGCATTTCGATGTTTGCTATATTTGCCTGAATGTTATGAGGACATTTTTACACTAGTAAATAATATTAACCAACTGTGTAATTTATGCTGGAAGACCAAACACACTTTAGCTCTGAATTTCAACACCCTTTCCCCCCCTTGAAATTTCACATGTAAAACACCCTGCCCAAATGCTATTCTAGTCAAGACTGAGCATGACTTGCAAGAAACAGTGCTCTTTCTGTCGGATTTTACTATGAGGGACCCTACCATATGCCAACACTCTCCAACCCACGGGTAAAGGAATAAATCTCAATCCTTGTTTTGAAGCAGGAGCTGATTCCTTTCAAGATAATGGTTCAAAGGATATTCTCGGTCTAAAAAAAATTAGCAGACTTTCTGTTTCTGTGTGTGATAGCAGCTTCAGCTTTTTAGTGGAAACATTACAGGTTACAGGTACTGTGGGCAAAGCTTGGAAATAGTCTCCCATCTGCCCACTTCTCAAAAACTTAATCACCCAGATGAAAGTAGTGTGCACGTGGAGTGGAAGGTTCAAGTTCCAGCAATTACAGAAAATCTGAACTCGTCGTGTCCCTCTGGCTTCATAAGCATTCATTAATCCACAGGAATTTTCATGACACTTTAGTGCTTGACAACAGGAAGCAAAATATCTCATTAACAGTGCATAATAAAATTTCTTTTCTTACAGTGACAGGACTTGATTCATTTCATAGATAAAACTCCAGTACTGAAGACTTCACATCCTGGGGCTGAAGGTGGTTAAAAAAATGCAGATGAGACCTTAGTCTCAGTCTACTGAGTCAGCAACTAAGTTGTAAACTCCCTTATTATCCGGTTAGTTAATTTATACCAATGAATACAGTTCAAGTAGCTCAGGCAAGCTAATGGGCTTGCCCCCACAGTTTACAATATTAGTTCAATTAAGCTTCATTTATCAGCAACAGAGAAAGAAGACATTGAAATAATGACAAGGGAATGATAATGTTGTTAGAAAAGAAGCAAAATTTGTCATGATTAAAAAACAAAATTGCAACAGAACCAAATCCCTTATCTGCAATTTATTAAGTCAGGAATTTTTCAGATAAACATGGAATAAATATTTGAGATAAGCAGGCACAAACCCATACCTATGAGAGAAAAACCATCTTCCTTAATACTGATGACTCATTGCATGCTTCAGAATTGCTTTTAGATCACACCTGGGGCCTAGATACTGAATGTGTTTTTCTTCTTCTTGAAAATAACAAGGATAAAGCTATGGCCCACAAAATGAAACCAGAAAGTCTTAAACAACATGCGATAACCAAAGACACTTGCTAAATATGGGTTAGCTCTCAAGGAAGACCAAATGAAAGGCAAGGCAATATACAAATCTCTCAGTACAGTGACATTTTGTAGTTTTATCTTATTTTACAAGGTGGCAGAAATACCAACGATGCAGAAATAGCAGGAAGACTGAAAACTATGACATTTCCAAAGCAAGACCTCTGTCTGGAGGTCCTGAGTCCCACCTGCATGGCTGCCCAGTGCCTGCCCATCCCATCCCATCCCATCCCATCCCATCCCATCCCATCCCATCCCATCCCATCCCATCCCATCCCATCCCCACAGCCTGGCCCAGCCCAGCCCCTGTCTGTCCCTGGCCAGCACTGCCTGCCCGTCTGTGCTGCCACAACAGGGGATAGCTGGCCAGGCAGAAGTTGCACAGTGTGGGTGCAAGCAGTTCATGCACTTGCAGTCTCACTGCTGCAAGCCAGGCAGTACTAGGATTAAGAGATACAAGTGGATAATTTTCAATATATTTTGCTGGCTTTTTGAGCAATTGATTGTCTTGACTTTGCATTGTGACTTTGAATCTGAACAAAAACCATTCCTGACAAAATGGTTCCTTGACAGAAACAAGATACACTAAATGCAAATATATGTAAGTCCAGGCCAGCCACACAATGCAAGCGAAGAGCAAAGTAAGCCAATAATCAAGCTTTCCTGGCTGATACCCTGGAGAACTCCTCTGAGCCCAGCAGAGGCTTATCCTGAGAGCACTGCTGCGTGAGAGAGCATCAGAGCCGCAAAGCCGGTGCAGGCACTAACAGGACATGCAAAGCCTCTGGTTATTCTCAGAAAACAGCGTGTGTCGATGCTGCTCATCGACAAGAGGCTGATCAGGTACAGTGCAGTCAATCGTTTTCACAGCTAATCGTTTCAAGCCAGTGACCTCTCTTCCAGCATCTGGTCATGGAGCAAAGCACAGCCACTGCAAGGCTGCTGCACGCCCCGCACCGAGCACGCGGGGTGGCGAGGAGTGGCTGGGGGCACGGCTGCAGACTGCGCCGCTGTAATCGGCGGAGCAGAGCAGGGCTGCGCCGAACCCGTGGCTGAAATGAACGTCCCGACTAAGGCGCCATAGCGTTTCAGGCATGAGCCCTGCTTCTTTAACAAGGTCCTCGATTAGCAAATTCCAAAGACGGATCGAAACCTAAGTAAAACCCAAATATTTAAAAGAGTCTGTTGTCACTTCTCTCCTTTATACGACCCTCCCCCCAAGCAAACAAAAAAGCAAAATGGGAAATGTAATTCTCTTTCATTTATGTGTGCATGAACAAATTAGTTTCAAAAGCAATTTTACAGTAATTATTACCACCTCCAATGGATTAGATTTTCAGAAATATTCAGTCTAATGTAATGATGACAACTATCACATCCTGTTTTTTTTATTTGATGTTTCAGCAATTGAAGGGTTCCAATAATTTGTGTGCATGACTAGACTAGAACAAAAACACATTTACAACTTATAAGCTTTGTGACACTGAAAATTTTATGGTGAAGTGATTTTGACCTTTTGAGGATATGAAAATTTCAGTGGTAACATGATCTTTATCTTCTCAGCGTGGCATGTTGATATAGTCTGTCATTTCAGCTCATTTTCCCTGATAATGAGGTATGTTTGATCTTTTATTTCACATAATACTTTAAGAGTCTCATAATTGTAAATATATTTGCTAATCACTCTGATATTACTGATATGAGAATTCAATTAGCATTACAAGTCTGACATAGTTCCCTTCACAGGTGATACACTGGTTCCATCAAGAGTTAAAATAGAAAGCTTTCTTCTCTTCTTGTCCATGGAATTTAATGTAAAGAAAGTTCAGGGAAATCTGGGGAGGAGTTTGAGGAAATTCTGCATGGCAAATATTTACTGCTTTGTTTAATGATTACTTGATTCCTCACTGCTTGTCCATTTTGGATGGCTTTTCTGGTCAATTAACTGCCTGCATGATACTCTGCAGTAGTATGCCATTAATAAATGGGTGTTTTTGAAATATCTTTTTAGAAATTGTATCTACCTTTATTTCATTATTTATTTATTTATCTATTTTTTTTGGGGGGGGGGGGGGAGGGAGGGGACGGAATTGCTCAAACCTGGCTTAATTTTGATGTCCATTGAAAACTTACAGAATTTTTCAGCTGGTTAAAAACACACAGCAACCAAACCAGACTATTTTTGATAAAGGATAGCCCCTAGTCCCATTACATTTAAACTTCAATTCAAGGGCAGCCAAGTCAGCCTTTCTGATGATGCAGTTTTGAAACCGATGCCAGATTTTAGGCAGGCTTTCTTTTCTTCCCATGCTGCACATGTAAGCTGTGACAAACCACGGCCTGGAGACCTTTACTGCATAACCAGCGCTCTGACTTCAGTTCCTGGTCAGGGGCTGAACTGGCTTTGCTGTTCCTGGTCGTCACAGCATGCTGCTAATCACGCACTACTGGGAACGGTCACCGCTGCTGAGGCTGATGTCAACACTGTGCTGGATTCTTCAGGTTGTTTGAACACCGCTAAGGCTTCTCGTGGGAAAGGCACTTGAGATGCTGTTGTCCTTTCCCTGTATTTGTCTATGGCATTTAGCCTGAGAAGCCTCTCTTGGAGAGATGGCGAGAACTCGAGGGCCTTCTTTGTATATCTCTGAGCATGATCAAGTCCTGGTGAGGTCCCCTGGAAGTGTGGGGCATGTATGTACGTGTCGCCCTGCCCGCTAGTGATTTGGCCACTCCTGCACGGCAGGCAGCAGGCAGCCGGGTGAGCTGCGCTCGCTGCTGCGCGCGGCAGCGGTGCCCGCCTGCTCGGGCTGCGGCTGCCAGGGGGACGCTTCGCACGGCGTGTGTGCAGACAGGCTGAGTCAGCCGCTGTGAGCGGTTCTGTGTGATACCATCCATCACTAGACGTTGCTAAGTGAGTCTAGTAACATTAAAAACCATGTTTAATAAAGCCCACATTTCAATAGCACTTATGATAGGGTCAGCAGTTGCTTGTTGCAATTAATCATTCATTTACTGAGGAAACGACGCGATTGGAGGGCAAGAGAAAACAACAAAAGTAAGAGGAAGAACATTCACTCAAAATAAAAAGCGGTTATTATACCGTGAACGACTGTTTGTGTCTCATTTCTCTTCCTCAACTGCCTCCTGAAGTTTTTCAGGAACATCTTGCAGGAAGAAAGCAAGCAGGTTAAGAAGATATACCTTAGGGGCATAATGAGGATATATTCCCAAGAGAAACAAGTATGGTAAATTAACGTCATTAAAAAAAAAAAAAAAGAATGTTTGCTGTGCTGCCTGTAGAAAAACTGAGGCTTTTGTAGACTTCATCTGAACCCTGCTGTCTTCTGTGGCATGCACAAAATCATTTCCTGTTTTGAACAGAATCACAATAGAATAATAATCTGCTTTCTGGCTGTTTGGGGTGTGACAGGAAGTGAAAGACTTTTCTACAAAATTGCCAACAAAAATCTCTGTGGCAAGCCGCCCTCTCTCCACAGCCGCAGGCTGGTACCAGGAGGACAAGGCTCCCATGCTAAAATTGCAGGAGCCCCTTTTTGCCTTCACTTGAAATCCCTTCTCCCTGCTATGGCTCCCTCTGCACGCCTGCAAAGTGACACGAGTAACACTGCCAAGGGACGATTTAGAAGTTGAACTCACAGCTACATCAAAGGCCACTGAGACGTTTGGGCTGTGAATACTATCAGATTAAAAAATAGATAATAAAATCAGATTAAAATTGCCTTGTTTAATTCATGGGTGGCTTAATTTAGAGTATGCTGACAATACATGTTAAAAATTTTGCTCTGGGAGATGCTCTGTTTAGCACGTATCAAAGAGCAGCAACTGCAGCCAGGCTCATTCACAAAGGCGGTGCGTTCTCACACGGATGAGCACTTCTGCCTGTCCCAGGAATACTTTCATTTACATGCATCTGATAACCCTGCGAAGGGAAAATGGGAATGAGCTGGCAGGTGGCCTTTCGAATGAAAGGGCACACGGTAAACTATCTGTTTGCGGCTTTCTCACCCTGGAATACTAAAGACGTCACACAGTATGCATATTCCTTTCCATTTCCCCTCTATTCAGTCCTTTTCTATGTTCATATTCCAAAAACTGAATGTATTTTTAAAACCCATAGATGAGTAAGATGCACTTGGGGTTGTTCATTGCATTCGCGGCATGTAAGTTCTGCTGTTTATCCTAATGGTCCGTGTCAAAATACAATGAGGATAACAGCATTAGACTTTATATCTTTGTAAAAAACACAAATTAGAGTAAGCCTTTATTCTGTAAGCAAGATGTGAAAACAAAATTAGCATTACTTCTTGAAGCAATTACCTCAAGGTAGCATCTCTTTCTAACGGGCAAAAAGCTGATGCCAAACATATAATTTACTTTACATTTAAACATATCTGCTGATCTTACAGGCAGAAATATCTAGACATGAAAAACCATCAGGCACCAACATGAATATTTTAAACAATTAATTATTTAGCTCTTTACCTTGACGCAAAGTGATACTGTCACAATGATCTTTCAGTTACTGCATTCCTAAAGCTTAGGCCGTGTGTGTATGTTTATGATCTGGGGAGAAAACACATGTAAAACAAACCTGAGGTGCTCATTGGGTTTAAACTGCACTAATTCCACAGCAAATCAATCCTTGTGATGGAATTAAGCGCTGGTCCTCATTAATAGCTTCTGCTCAGAGCTTCTGAGGTCTTTTTTTTTTTTTCACAGAGTAAGGGCAAAATACAGAAAATAGTCATTTATTTTGGCATCCAGTTCTCTTGTACATGCATATAAAGACTCCCATATCTGAACCTAGCAAATAATTACAAATCTTCTATTTGAATTCATCATAATTATTACAAATTTTAGCTCCAGTTTGAAAGCTTCTTTGCGTCTACCTTGTACCGTATATTTTCATTGTTGCAGCAGAAACAGATAAATATCTGGATCTTCATAGAGTTGCACACAGGCACACACGGAGTGAACATGGAACTATAAATTAATGACCAGCTGGTTTCTGATGGCCACCGCACTGGGAGAAAATGAGGGTAACTGTGCTGAAATGGGTGGGATTGCTTGGTACTCTACTGACACAAAAGAGATGTGAACTGAACTCCACAGCTTTTGCTGTATACAAAATTTGTGAACTTCAGGTAATTACTGAGCATGAGTCTGTGGCCAGCGGGAGCCTGGTCGGAGCTAGAGGTGAGAGATCTGAGCTACAACGGGATCAATAAGCAATGGAAGAAGTGAAATCAGTAGCTGAGAGTGAGGGCCCTACTTGCACAAACAGCTGATATTCATTTCCTAATCAGGTCTCTGAGAGCAGGGGGAGCTTGATGTGGGGGCTAATGAGGGTCATGAGCGGGGGATTAAGGCTCTGACCACGCCAAAGGATTGCGGCAGTGGTTCTGGGGTGGGTGAAAGGAAGTATGGCAAGTTTAGTGTCTGCTTACTGCAGCAGTTACATGGTAAGGCACACTGCTGCTTCTGGTTTAGCTGCAATCAGTGGTAGCTGGTAACTGAGAAAAATCCTCATTTATCAATTTTTTGGTTTTCTGAAGCACAGAAATTTTAAGGGCAGTTTCTGCATACCTAGTAACACTAAAAGGATTTATCTCCCATGCGCTTCCCCATGTAGACCTCTGGCATCCATGCTGTGGGTCTCAGGAGGTCCCAGCCTCTCCTTGGTTTGCAGCTGACTCACAACGATGTCCCTGTGGCCCCGTGCTGGGAGGTGACCACAGCAGGCTGTCACCCGCCCTCGGTTCAGCGCGGAGCTAGGTGGAGGAGCTGGTGTGGCAAGGGGGGGCATCACTGCTGACCCCAGCGCCCTCAGCCTGTGCTGCAGCAGGGCCAGGCAGCAAGGCAGAGCCGGGGAGGGCTCTGTGCTGAGAAGGGCTTTATTGGGTTTACGTGGCAAAGTTTTGGTAGTGGAGGGGCTACAGGGGTGCCCTCTGTGAGAACAGTCCAGAAGTTGCCCCATGTTAGGTACGGGTCAGTTTCAGCCAGATCCAAAAAGGACCTGCCACCAGCCTGAGCTGAGCCAGTAAGTGATGTTGTTTGTGCCTATGTGAGAGCAGATTTAAGAGAAGGAAAAACAAACAAACAAAACCAAAATGAGTGTTGTGCAACAGCAGCTGGGAGAGCGAGGAGTGAGACCCAGCCCTGCAGCCCCCAAGGTGAGTGCAGCAGGAGGCAGGAGGTGCTCCAGGCACGCAGCAGCAGTTCCCCTGCGGCCTGGGGAGAGGCCCCTGGTGGAGCAGGCTGTCCCCCTGCAGCCCGTGGCTCCCACATGGAGCAGGTCTCCATCCAGAATAGGTGCTGCTGCCCTCCGTAACACAGCGCTGACCTGTACAAGGCTGGGAGAGCACAGCTAACTCCAGAGTCTGATTTTGTTGGTTACATGTGTTAGATGGGGTGTGTTTGCTTGCAAAACCACAGCAACTGATTCAGCATGACGTAGTGCTTTTTGGATTACTGGTGATGTGATTCAGTTCAGCAGCTGGGAAGACCTTTTACTGAAATGGGCTAATACAATATTTATATTGTCTGCAGCCTGTCTTCCTCTAAAACTTTGACTTCAGGTCTCTCTTGGGCACTATTTATCTGTTACTATTGATGGCTTACCAAAGGATAAACAGAAGAGTGAGCAAGCAAAAAGTTTAAGAAAATCATCTAGAGGAAAAAAACAAAACAAGAAACAAACAAACCCAATGTTAGAAAGATTTTTCCTTTGTGCAGTAATACTTACGTGCTACACTGCAGTCATTTCTCTCCTGATGCTGTCATTTGATCCAAGAGACGTTTAGGTTTCAGCATGCAGAAGCTATGTGAGCTTAATTAAAGTCAATTACATACAGGGACAAAGAGAAGGACAAGAATGGAGAAATGAATCTCTGGTTTTGGAGCATCACTTGCAGGCTGATGCTTCCTGGTCTCTGCATGGGAGACCCTGGGTTCCTCTCGAGGTCACCAGGTGCTGCCCCTGCTCTGCTGAAATCTCCCACTCCTGGGGGTGCTGGCTCGGCCCGAGGGCTCCCTTCAGTGCCGGGGTCGGGGGGGACTTTTCCCAGGCAGAGCATCACCATCCTAGTGAGCGCACTGCCCCGCTGCCTGCCTGCCTCCTGGCACCCTGTGCCACCCGCCCTGCAGCGGCCGTGAGCCCAGACCCCAGCCGCTCGCCCAGCGCTGGCTGCTGGGCGCTGGGCAGCCCGGGCCCTGGTGGTCGGGCTGCTGCTGGCAAAAAGGCTGTCAGACAGACTGAACCCCATCTCCGCTGGGAGCGTTATTGCTGAGGTACTTCATCCATCAACAGCTCTAATTGTCTCATCCAACGCCTTAGGCACCAAATGAGGCGGCAGCCAAGCTGCTATCTGCCTGCTCGGTTGCTGTCTGCCGGGGCATTTTACCATGGGGGTATTTTCGGGTTTGTGACTGAACGCAGCCCAAGGCTCCCTCACAGTGCAAACCCATTTCCACAAACGTTACGTCTGGGTGAACTCTTTCAATGACTGCTGCAGCGCTGCCAGTGCGGAACAGAACTACGCGAAAATCCTGTCACTGGATTTGTGCATCGTGAGCCTTTCTGCAAGCATAATGTTGCGAGGGGTGACGGTTATTTGTCATAAACAGTTGAGAATATTGGCATATGTTCGAGAATATCCAACGTGTCACCAGAAGGTGTTTTTATGATTGGTCATTCACTAACTACTCCTGTGTATGGGTCTGACCCAAAGCCCATTAAAACTAATGGAAAGACCCTCGGTGACACCAATGGATCAGGTGACTAATTTGCCCAGCACATTAACACAGTCCAGAAATGTTGAGCAAGATGATGATGCAGTACTGCAGCCAAGAGAGAGCCTGAGTGATTTTTTTTCTGCCTGCAGCCCAGTGATTTCTCTCTCAGTGATGCTGACCACTGCAGCCAGGACAGCTGTAGGCTATCTGGCCTTGGAAGCCAATGCACGGATAATTAATGTTGATTTTCATACCAAAGTTCAAAAATAAGGCATCACAGTGGATTGTGATTGTTATTTTCAGGATGCTCATGTTATTCAGAGAGCACTGAAATAAATAAAAGCAGAATTACAAAAGAAAAGAGAGTTTAAGAAAATATTGTCTATTCTTACAGAGTCATTACTAAGATGCTGAAAGCTCTTGAGATGTGGAGAGTATGTTATAGGAGGAGGAATTTTGGCATGTGATTATTTGCTTTTTATGTTGACTTCAGAAAGATAACCTTTTTTGCTATTTTTGTACAGATTCCTGTTTAGCAACATTTGTGTCATTAAAAAAACAACAACAACAACAACAAAAAAAAACAAAACACATATACTCCACAACTTTAAGAAGAAGAAACAATCAGGAAGTGGGCAAATTTTTTAGTAGTTAGATATTTCAGTTTTTGTTGATCCTTTACTATGCCCCTACACTCTGTGTACATATTAAATGTTAACACATGCAGGAGAACTGGAGCTGAAAAACTGTTTGACTATCAATCAGGTGATAAGACAAACTGAACAGAAAAGATTCTTTCATGGTGAAAGACACTGTTTCTTTTTAAAATACTCTGTGAATGGTTCCCGACTTCCCTTTCTGAAAACTTTTTTCCTAAAGCAGTGCTTAAGGGCAATGTTCTGACTGCTTTTCTCTATTGATAGAGAAAGGGCAAAATACTGGTATGAATCTTAGCAAGATGAAAAGGAGTCACTGCTGGTGTGGCTTGATGTGTGATGCATCTGCGTAAGCGCAGGCATGCTGTGACACTTCCCACACCCGTGGGTGTTGAAGGCATTGTGTCGGCCAGCAGCGAAACCCACGCTGCAGCAGTGCCAGCAGACCCGGAACATCTCAGGCACTGCTGGAGCAAACGCACCTTGAACATCTCTCTGGCTGAGCACAGCAAGCGTGTGGGACAAGGAGAGATGGTAGAGGGAAGAAGAGCAGGATCCAGCACGCGTAAAATAAAAATTGGATTAATTTGCCTTCTCGGGCTTTTACCAAGCTTGTATAATACCTAGCCTGAAGGGTAATGTTTTTTGACCTGAGATGCCAGAGTTTGACAGTCATCTTCATTTTCATTTTGGCATCAGTGGGGTGTGTTTTCTCCTTCAGTTCTTGGCAGCTTTTGCTTATTAAGTATCAAGAATGAGTACATTTCTGGAAGAGCCTGGTGGGAAGTCTCTTACTTCCATCCTTATTCTTTGGTCAGTCCTGCTGCAGCACACCCAGAGTTTGAAGAGTGGCTGTGGGCTAAGGTGGAGTTTTTAGAGGGATAGTCACCAGGCTGGGAGAAATATTCGCCCATATGTTGTTTGCTGTGTGAATACATTTCAGGGGTTGATTTACTGCATACGGCATATGTGGATTGGGAGTTGGAAAAGTAAGCCCCAAATAGTTTTTCGTTTGCAGTGGCCTTGGCAGCATAGAGTTTCAGTGTCTTTGAAAATGCATTTAGAAAAAATATTAATAACCATGAACTCATGTTAACTACCATGGTTTTTACAACCAGAACATTTAAACATATTTTGAGCCAAAAGTTGATGTGAAAATGTTAGCAAGCTCATTAGCCCTCTGAAACTGCCAAGGAAAACCCATTAATGGTAAGAATCATATCTGATAAGATTAAAGTTTGCAAAGACAATCTTTTGAGGACTTGAAAAATGTAATTATTTGGATTTGGTTAGTTACAACAGTAAGCTTTAAACTACAGTCAGGTGTGCCCTTGGGTCTGGCAAGGGTCTGTTTTTCACTGGATGAGTACTGTACCCACTTCTTGGGATGTCTCATTACTATGCCAGTAGTGAATGAAATGCTAAAAAAAAAGAAAAAGCTGAATTGTGCCTTTCTTTTCTTCCACTATTTCACTATTTACCATCTTGTCTTTATTCTGTAGATTTTCCTGAGCCCACAGTGGCTGGATCTGATGGCAGTGCTGGTACTACTTCTGTCACTTCCTTCTTCACGTTCACAGGCGGTTGGGATTGCTTGGGAGCGCTTTTTCTCCCAGTGCTATTCTGATTTTAGAGGGGCTTGCAAGGTCTGTGCTGGGGATATCCACGTAAAATAGCGTGGTGCTCCAGAGATCCTTTTCTGGGATCCTCACACCACCTCTCACGGGAGCTACGCACAGCACAGCCCCGCGCCATGCCCGTGGCACCGCTCCCGCTGCGACGGGCTGCGGGCGCTGCCGGGGTGGCTGGGCGCTGCTTCCGGGGAGCCCCCGGGTTATGAGCACACACACACAACGCATGCAGTAAACTGCAAGGAGCGTGAGTTACCCCAGGAAGGAAGAGAGGGACAGGCAAAGCAAACAGCTTTTTATGGTTCATTTTCCCCATGTTACAGATCCTTTTTATGTTCTGTAAACAAAACAGTATAGGCTTCCCCCCTTCGCCCCCTGAAAAACTCACCCAAATAAGCAAGTGACAGTTCAGCTTCATGAAAGTCTTGAAAGTAATATGCTTAAATAATCTTCAGCATTTAATATTTGCTATATTTACACAGGGCCAGTGTTATTAATGACAGGATGGTGTGATCAAGCACGAAAGCAATTATTTTGATGATTTTATGAGCAATATGTTGATAAAAGATTGCATGCCTAGTAGGGGTATTGGTGCCCCAGACACAGGAGAAAATGGTCACTTTTATTAATTTATACTAAAACTGACAGTTTCTCTTTCAGTAGCACAGGAATTCACACCCTTCCCTCCCATTCAACCTAAACCCCGATTTTCATTCTCTTCAATATGAGCTCCATGTCACTTATTTTTTGAGCAGAAAAGCTACTCACTGTTGCATCTGCTAGAGTAACGCACAGACTTTCCATGAATAATACCCCACACTTTCAGTGCTGACTGACATGCAATTTCATTTGCCAAGGTCTATTTGTCAATGAGGAATAAGAATAGTAAGTACAGGCATGGCAAATCACTCCTGTTCCTTGCTGCTGTTACAATCTGTGGTGTCACAGTGCTGCAGTATACACCTGCTCAGCTTTGCATAATAAGAAATGTTTGCATTACTTTCTTTATATTACTATGCACACAGTCTGCGTTGTTTGTTTTATGGATGGGAGGGGGTGTATAATATCAGCTGCAGGCTGATAACACACTGTCAGGTCTCATCCAGGCAAACTGTAGAAGTTAAGCCACAAACCTTAAAAACACAAGTTTCTAACACATTTTTCCACAGATCCTGAACTAGATGGTAGTGGCAGATACAACTGTAAACCATTATACATGTTTCTGTACACACGTACAAACACCCAACACAGATATAAACCAGTTCAAAAGGCTTTTGACATTGGCTCTTCAAACTTAGAAGCTTGGAAATACTAGAAAGAAAACAAGTGATGAGCTGAAAAGTGTGATAAAAATATGCCTGCATTTGTGTTTCAGCTTTGGTAGATAGTAAATAAATGCTGACTTGGAGAAACACTTTGGGCTGGTTTCCTCTCAAGCATCAGAGTGAGTAAAAGGTGGTTGGTGCACTGCCTTGTGGAAGAGCTGCAGTGGATGTTGGTCATGCAGCCGTAATTTCTGGATGAGATTGGTCCGTAATTGCCACTTGTGCCTCTCCTGGCACCCCCTGTGTGCTGGGCGCTGTGCTTGCTGCTCACATGGGAGCTACAGAGCAGTGCCCTGCAGAACGCCGTTGGGCTGCCGGAGGGAGCCATGTGCTGGGTGCTCTGCCCCTGGTCCCACTGCGGCCGCTGGCGCCTGCCTGCAAGGCACGTGGTCGGGAGAAGGGCCTTGCTGAAGCCTCACTTCCTACCGGAGATTCGTATTTTCCTCGCTGAGACCATGGTGCGATGTTGTTTTTACATTTCATATCCTACTTAAAGAAGTATAGCAAATTAGATGAAAAATAGAGTATAACAAATGTTATGGAGTATAATGAAATAAGATGCAAAAATTTAAAATCTAGAATTAAAAATAAAATAAAATTATGTTGGGTTGTAATATTGAGATTTTCAGAAGTGGGGATTGTCTTTATCTATAACCCCTCTGCAGCCTGTTCCTTTGATCTGACAATGGGAGAAGGGAGGAAAACCAGAGAGTCCCAGGTTTCCAGCGCCCTTTGCATGATGCTCGTCTCTGCCGCTGCCTGTTTTTTGTCTGACATCTCCTCTCCAGAGCTCATCCTTCACGCTGGGCCAAATGAGGAGATCGTGAGCTTTGCTCTTGAAATTACCACTGCTCAGGCAGAGCTGTGAATTGTGCTAAGCTCCCTGACCTTGTGGCATTATCATAAAATAATCTTTATGCAGAATCCAGCTGTCTCAGCAGTTCCCGTAAGATGGTGTACTTGAAGTATCTGGGGTTTTACTGCTTTTTATAATCACTTTGTCATATACTTTTGCAAATTTGGGTCATTTTTGTGCTTCTAGTTTAAGCTTGCCTGCCAGGTTTGGTCAGAGATGGGTGGCACCTGAGCTGTGCTGATTTCGGACTTTCCTCTCCTCCAGGTCTGTCCGTGCAGCTGGCTGACCGTCACCCTGGGAGGAGTGGGCCTGTCCCCACTGGTGGAGCAGGGACGGATTTGTCTTAAGTGCTCAGGCCTGCACAGTTTCATTCAGAGACTTTATGCATTTTGCTGTATGTATATTGATGTCTTTAGATGTCAGTGTGGTGCCTTTCTCTTGGCTTCCTGTGTAGCTGCAGTTTAAAGGATCCTTTCAGGAAGAGAAACAAACAGAATTTGGCAGGAGTGCACAAATATGATCATGGGGGTGTATTTATTTTTTTAGAAAAGCTTTGGAGAAGTCAGCCAACCTTGGAACAACTGCCGCACAAAAAGCAGGCTTTCCCCCATTATATGCTGGGTAACTGGAAGATTTATTTAAATAAGCTTTGTGGCCGTTACTTCAGGTGGCACGATGCTCTGTGCCCTTCCTCAGAGAACGTTTTGGTTTGTCCCTTCTCTTTATGTTTTGTTTTGGTTTATATTTTATGTACGTTTTTTACTACCACGGAAGCAAACAGTGTATATGAAAAGCGTATACTGGATCTGAGACATCTGTTTTGGGACTATCTAAGCAATTAACTGGGATTTACTCACAGGCAGCCAGGTGCATATGTACATGATTTATGGAATTTGCATATGCTTGATATGATTTATATTTACGATTAATACAACAATATTATTTATATTCGGTTGGGGGCCGTTCTTGCAGGCTCATCCCTGTGTCCTGCTCTCCAGGTGTCTCCTCCCAGGCCCGCAGTGGGCTATTCCTGCTCTCCTGGCTCGGCGGTGCCTCCAGCGAGGCACCACACCAGCTCTTCCTGCTGCCGGTCTTCCTCGGGCCCCCAAAGGTTTCCTAGGGAGACAGGGGAAACGTCTAATAAGAAAGCTTTGTCACACTTCTGTGCACCGTTGGTACAGCCATCTCCTCACCCACTGCCTCGTGAGGCCTCTGACCTGTCTCGGCTGTGGCATGGCTGGGCCGGGGTCCACCGGGCAGCAGGGGCGGTCCTGGCACCAGTACCGGTCCTGGCACCAGTACCAGTACTGGCAGCGGGGCCAGCGCGGAGCCGTGCCATGGCTGCGAGCTGGGGAGGGGATCGCCGGCGTGCCTCAAGCGGCGTGCACCGGGCAATCAGTCCTGCACCCCAAACTCGAGATGTTATCCCTCCCTCTGTTTCACACCTGGCTTTGGCTTGTTTCAGGCTGTTCACAAGCCTGGTGAGATGGTGTATTTGGTGACATGGTGTGTGTCGAAGCCAAATTGCCTGGCAGCAGTGCGCTGTGATGCCCTTCAAGTTCAGAGTGTTGTAGACAGAGGTCTACAGCAAAACTCTGATCCTGACTACAGTAACACAACTACTTGTGCTCCTCGCTGTTCTTATTTATAAGTGCTGCTGCTGCTGAGAGCTAAAAGGTCCCAAATGGAAATTGGTCTCTGTTGTATTAGCTACTGTATGATTTTACCTTTATTTTGGAGGGAATCTGAGGCAGCTGAAATCTTGCTTAGTGTCTTGATTTTGTTAAATACAGGAATATCAGCAATCTTCACTCCAGCCCATTTATACTTTACTACTGTGGCTTTTTTAGTATTTATTCATGTAACACAAGATAAGGTAAATAAGACATCTGTTTATGAGTACAGCACGGCTAACACTCCAGAAGGCTTCAGGCTTCATTTTTCACTTATCATCCATAAATTGGATGGTGAAGGGCATCCAGATTTTATTTTTCTGTTCCTACATTGTGAAGCAGTGAAGCTGACGGCTGTGTTTTGGGTGATGACACCACGGCGTGGGCTCTGCTCCAGAAGCCAGCTTTGCTGCAGCAGGGCTGCTGCTCCCCAGGGGTTGCGCCGGGGCTCCAGCAGTGCAGGGCGAAGCCAAGGGGCCGCATCCAGCACTGCCGGCAGCAGCAGCACAGCACGGCGCTGTGCTTTCATGGCAGAGTGCCCTCACCTGCTGGTGTTAGCTTCGCTGGGTAGCAGCTGCTGAATGGATCCCGGGCAGAGGCCAGAATCCTCTTCCTCACCCATTTTGCCACGTGCAGTGACTCAGATCCTGATACTAGTTTGGGCCAGTTCTACAGGGCTCAGTTCCCTTTCGTTTAAAACTATATAAGAGAATTTGACTTGGGTTTGGCATCAAATGTTTTCCTTTTCTCCCTGAGACAGGAGCATGGGGGGGGGCTATTCTCACCACTACTGGGACCATGGGCCTGCTCATTAACACAGAGGGAAGGGTCTGGGAAATCTCCACGTCAGTGCTGAAGTCAGTATGAGCACAAAACCTGAAATCAATACGCTGTCAGTTGAAGAGACTGAAACATGGGAAATTTCGGGAATTCAAAGTTACTTTCAACAGGTATTCATCTGCATTGCACATAAAATTGCTATAAATACTAGCACTTTTTTTTGTAATTTGTTGTGATTTCACATTGGAATGAATACTGAACAAAATATATAAAGTGTATTGTGATGGGCACCCAGCTCAGGAACTCCGAAATTCCCGTTGAAGGAGCCTTCTCTGTCTCTGAACTGACAGCCTTCCAGCCAGCCAGGCTGGCTTCTCACTTCTGATAGATACCTTTGTGAGGTTTCTAAAACTAAATGGCTTAAAAATTCCAGGGTTGTTTTCAATACTTCTGTAAGCATCCTCTTCTACTTTAAATTGTCCACATATCTCAATTATCTGTCTTTGAAATGAGTGAAGACTCATAATGCTTCCCCAAAATTTTGTTAGCTATCTTTATATTGCTGAAACACTGCCTTTGATAAAACACCGTATTTGATGAAAACTGTTTCATCAAAGATGTTCCAAGTAGCAGCTCTGGAGATGGAACTCACATGTTTTTGTGCTTGGTCTTTTTTTTTTTTTTTTGGTTATAATTACTGTCCTTACACTTTATATATTCTTTATATATAACCAATGACATCTTGAGAGTCTGCAGCACTTCACACTTCACAGAGACTTGGTACCACTGGCAGAAGTGGAGAAGGACTTGGCCACAAGGAGGCCCAAGGCGAGGAGTGTGTCAGACACAGATGCACGCGCAGGTCCATGTGCGGAGCTCGCAGGACCTCATGGGAGCACACGCAGAAGCAGACGCGGCATGCAAGGGCAGCTGACCAGCCCAGCGCACCCTCATTTAGACCGCTCCACACCATTTAAGAGCTGAGAAATTGCGAGCGTATTGAACGCTGAATTTTCACAGCACAAAGTTAGCAGAGATGCTTCTGTAACTGATAAAGTGGGAAACTTCACAGGATTGAATGGTCCTCAGATTCACACTTCCACATGTGTCATAGTCTGGTGTTAATGCACTCTGAGCAATGACACAAAAGATGTAAGAGTACCGGCTGGGCAAGAAAACCTGCTGGTTCTCTTGTGCTGTCCGCGTTGGTTGATTAACGCGGGGTTTCTTGCCTCGGTGACGGTGACAGGGAGCTTTGTGAAAGCAGCAGGGCAGAAGCTGGCCAGCACCTGAACACCAGCTGGTTCATGTAGAGAGCTCTTCACCTGCAAGGCAGGTCCTTCACCAGGTGTGCACTGTGCTTGCATTTCATGTCTCCTTCCATGTGTGGAGCTTGCCTGTAATCCTGACATTTACCCCTGTTAAATAGGGCAAAAGGAAAAACCCTCTCGGTTTAGAGGTTTACATGGACTGTGAGACTTGCCCACATCAGCCTAAGCAGGACAAGTCCTCTTGAACATTTCCAACAATTCTGGGTAAATGCCACATGGAAACTTTTGGAAATTCATCTAACTTGGAAAAAGTATTTGACATCAGAGGAGCACAGGCAGGTGAAAAAGGCAACTGTGAAAATATGCAATGTTCCATAACGAAACGCAACATTACAGTTCTTCTAAATGGAAAATGTCTTAAATATTTCCATGAAGAAAGAAAATGCAGAGAAGAAAAGGACATAACCAGATTATACAAGCTGGAATGTAAGAAGAATATTGTAAGTAAAGAACTAAAAACTTCCTAATAAATGTGGGGAAAATCTTCATGTAAATATTACAGTTCCATCATAATTTTAACATGGTGAGGAAACTGTAGGCTTGGAAGCCCTATAAAATTTGAATAAAGTATGACTTCTATCCAAAAATATCTATGAAAGCAGAGAAGAGAGACACACAATAATACAGGAAAGAGAGAACATGAGACATAAATAGAAATGGAAATGGAAAGATAAATAGAAAGATAAATTCATTTCAGTAATAGCTTGAAGTTGTTTCAGATCATCCTGCAAACCCATGCAGGGAAATTGTCGTTCGGCCTGCAGGTGGGTTTTACAAAAGGAGCAATTTTGCTCGTCTTGGGAAGCCAGCCCTGCCGCGCTGGCGGTGCAGGATGCTACGCGGGAGCGAGCCGTGCCCACGCAGTGGTGACCAGGGCACCTCTTCCCTGCTTCAGAAATGTTTGCAACTTCACTACTTGAAAAAAAAAATAAATCCATTGTGAGGATTAGGATAACACAGGACTCCATGCAGTGACAAATTTGCCTTAGAAGAGGCTAACCATCCACACAGGCAGGAGGTGGGCGTCATGCCTGCGCTGTTCCCAGCTCTGCCCCCTGCCCTGTCCCTTCGCCCCGACCAGCACGCAGAGCCCAGGGCTCCGGGGCTGGGGCCAGCCCGCGCGGTCACAGCCGCAACCAGCACCGCCTGCGCCCCATCCCCGATTTTGTGTGTCCTGTGCTGCTGCAAAGCACCTGCATTTCTGCTGGAGGGGGGGGTTCTGCTCCTGCAGCACCATGCACCGGTGTTGGATATTTGGAGTGCGGACCACCAACCCATGTGAAATCCATTTTCTTTCCATGGAAAAGCCAATTTTTTTTTTTCAAACTGGCTGAAAAATGGGAGAATACCTTTTAAAGGAAAATGTTCCAGAGAGAGGAGTAAAATCTGTACACAAGCTTTCTAATAGCAATGCACATTTCCCTGCACTTTTCTTTTGCTTTTCATGGCACAGGGCTTTGTGAAGACTTCAGGTGAAAGCAGAGCTTGCTGAAAGCCCCCTGGGGACCCATACAGCTTTCCTCCAGCCTGCTGAGGATCTGGAGGTAAAGCAGGGACAAGACAGTTTTGTGATTCAGGGGCTTGAGGCTTTCCAAGCAGGAACCAGTTCTTTCTAACCAGGAACAGCATCCCAGATGGCTTTGACAGAGAAAGGAGGCAGCGTTGAAAATATTAAAGGGTAATACGTTGAAGGCTGAATAAGTATTTTAAAAACATGGACTAATATACCAGGACTGAATAACTGTGAAAATAAGGCAAATCCAGTAGAAATGAGGAATGGGATACACTATTCTTAAAGCTGACTCAAAAGTCAGTGAGATATTCATGTCCTTTTTAAGATCTATCTTCAGCAAGAAAAGTAGGTATGTTTGAAGAATTTTGAAAGTTACCTGAAGAGCAGCAGTTGATAAAGGAAATATATGGAAAACATGATCTAGTTTTGTTTGATATTCATGCTAAGGTGCTGTGGGAGGCAGTAAATTAAGTTTCTGAGCCTCATGACAGCAGATTTTGAAAACTTGTTTGGAATAGTCTTGGAGCCAGCAATATAGAGAAAAACGAATGTAAAACTAATATTTACAGAGTAAAGGAAGAATGAGCCCAGGCTGGGTGGCACGGGTTTCCCTTGCAGGAGACAAGGTGCGTGATGAGAGAAGAGGGCTCCTGGTGCCCTGGTCCAGCACGCTGCAGGGGCTGCATCCTGCCCCGTGCCTGGAGGCGGCGTGGCAGCCTGGTGGGCGCACGGGGACGTCCCTCCCACGCGTTCAAGGCCACTGTGAAGCCTGGTCCCCCACGCATGCAGGGGAGAGGCTGCAGCTCTGGGAGCCCATTCACACGGGGGTGTCCTGGGAAAATAAATATTTATGAGGAAAAGCCATGAATTGCCAAGTTATCCTGCAAATTATCAGATGACTGGAACATACTGTGGAGGGAAAAGATATTTTCTGAAAAGAACTTTTGAGCACAATGCCTCATTCTCTGCAATACTCATCTTCAAAAAGTAAAATGGGGAAGGATTAATGGTCTAGGAGCCCGAGCATTCACACTTCCTGGAACAAAGAACAAAGACGCTAAGCCTGTCTTCAAATGTCCCTGTTTTCTACAAAGGAATATAATTTTGCTTCTGTCATCATTTCAAGAAATACTTTCTCCACAATGATTTCTTTCCAAAGTCAAAGAGTTGAAATCTTGCACAAAAAAAGAGAAGAAAAAACCCCTCACATTTTCTGAAAAAAAAATTCTAAAAAAATGGCAACACAGATGCTTATTTTCCTGACAGAGGCAGAACCTGTTTGAAATAAGGAGAAAGGAGAAGCCGAGCGCGTTTCGGTTAGGAGCTGTGACGAGCTCACCGGGGGCGCGGCAGCGAGGCCGTGCTCCTGTGAGGCCGCGCTCCCGCGAGGCCGCGTGCAGGGGCTGGTGCGTGCCCCGAGCCCCTCACGGAGCTGCCGGCTGCACGGCGGGGCCGTGCCCCTGGGCCCTGCGGGGGCTCACAGCGGGGCCGGTGGCATGGCGCGAGGGCTGTGCGTGCCCTCTCTTCCTTACGGCCTCGCTGCGGTGCCAGCGGTGCTGATCCGGCCTCCAGCTGTAGCCTGGTGCGCTGCTCGGGCTGGGAATGGAGCTGCCCGTACGTCTGCGTTTGGAGATTGCCGGGCAGGAGGCATTTTGAAACGTTGGTCGGGGGTGGAGAAGAGCAGTGACATGTCTCAGGCTGCCGTGGAGAGGAGGGCAAAGGAGGGCCTCGGTGCTGGCGGGGAAGAGGCCAGGCTTTCTCTGAAGTACATGCTGTATGTTTGCACGTACGTGTGAGCTCCTGACCCCTGTGACAAAGCAAGGCCTTCTTGTCAGACACCGCCCCTATTGATCACTCAGTGGACTTTTAGGTCACACAGCATGCAGAATTGTTGGGACCAAAAGGAAATCCATATGAATCACCTGAAGCCATGTAAGAAATGAATCAAAATCATACTTGCTGCTCATGCTGAGAGTAAGCAAATATTAGGAAAATGCCCTGGCTGCATTGTGTACTTGATGGTCAACAAAGATCTCACTTTAAGGATTATCTCTTTATTTCCCGGCATGTGTCGTGGGCATGTAATAGCTATAATATCTTATCTGGAAATAGACACTTAGGAATCAGCCTATCTCAATCTCTAACATTATTATGGAGAAAAAACATTTCCAGGGTAACAGTCCTACTAGTGAAATAGCTGGCGATGCTCATAGCTGTCCTGAGCAGGCTGATGAACTCCATGGCTTCTGAACTGTATTTATTGTGAATGAAAATATTAGTCCAAGTGTTCTGAAATAGTGAGGTACTTCTAAACATAATGAGCACCAGAGTCTTACAGGGGATGACCTACTTGACTGCCGAGCTGTCATTGTTTAGAGTCTTGCCATACAAGAGCCACCTTGTTAACTCATCATTTTGGACAGTGATACTTTAAGGAATGACACTGTTACAGTATCACAAAACACTAATTAGCTGTCACTGTCACATTACGCTTAGAGTTGTCATCTCATGGAGGTGGCGCTTCCAGGAAGACATGCAGTGTCAGCAGTCAGAGACCCTTGTTCTCAGGAAAGTGTGGGTCGATGCTGGTGTTCAGGAATGCCTGAAAAGGCATCAGCTCCAGAGGAACACCTTGTTGCTTCTGTTTTACCATTGAAATGTTTGGCTGTGCTGGAGGAGAGATGGAAAGCTGTGTTACTTTGTCCTGTGTGATTGCCATCCTCCCCACAATGCTTCCACGCTTACAGGCTGATATATAGTGTCATTTTGTCCTGGTTTGGATCATGAGCCCAAATGCCACATTTGCTTCATGAACTGCAGTGTCAGAGTGATGAATAACGAGCAGCTGGGATGACTGATGCAGCTCAGAGGCTGGAGAGCATCCTCCTGGTTCGCTCACGGAGAACTTCTGGGGAAAGTGTGCCTGGAAACTGTGGCTCTTCCTCTAACACACATGGTTTTAATTCCACTTTCCCTGTTCCTTTCAGAAGTCAAATTTTCTGGCTTTCTACTCAGTTTTCACCCAAACAATATTTTAACCCAAGTTTTGAGTATTTCTGATAGACCTGAAGTGCCAAAGCTAAATAACTGTGAAATATACACAACTGGTAGTCAGAGCCAAACATTTCTAATCTGGGACTGTGAATTCCTCAAATATCAGAAATTAAGCAGACATTATGCTAGTCAGTACTTGCATGAGAGGTCACCAGAAAAGCAGGAAGCAAATTAACCTGAAAACCATATGTTGTTTGACCAAGAGTTCTCACTGCTGTGTGTAGCTTTTGCAAGCATCAGGTTTCCAATGACAAGTAAAAAGTTCTAAAACCTTTGAGCAAATTCCCTGGGTCCTTGAGAAGACCAGTCTGCCACCAATCCAGGAAGGACCTCCTGTGCACTGCCAGGAGTACGGGAAGGTTTCCCATTGCCCAGCTGCCTGTGGAATGCTCCTCTCTCCTTGGCTAACCAAGGCTAGGGAGTACCTGCAGCTCCAGGACCGCGGGTGAGCACCATCAGTGGGCCTGGGGACAGCTGCATCGGGAAGTGAGTTGGGGCATGGGGTGAGCTTGCAGGCACCCCAACACCATGAAGAAGGAGCAGCGAGAATTCGCTAGTCAGAGTACACAATCTTCAGGCTTGGAGATGAGTAAGAAGTAAAAGAGAACACAATTCCTATTGCAACAAACCCCTCTGTTCTTAGATACCGTTTTTAGGATTTTACTGTTTTGAGACTGTGATGGCAG
Organism: Anser brachyrhynchus; assembly: GCF_964034855.1. Lineage (NCBI taxonomy): Eukaryota > Metazoa > Chordata > Aves > Anseriformes > Anatidae > Anser > Anser brachyrhynchus. Next base: position 584,896 of record NC_137702.1, read on the forward strand.
CATTGCAACTTTATAACTGAAGTTATAAGAGAAATATATGCTTACACCTAAACCTCCCTTTCAAGCCCTTCCTGTTGTGTGTAACTGAATTTTCAGGTTAATGCTCCTCCTAAAGAATTATGGATGAATTTTGCATAACTTTTAGAAACGGCAATGTTCTTTGGGGTGGGAAAGGTGAAACTGTCTCCTGTCTAGACAATAAACAGAACTTTTTGTCTGCTGTCCCAGTACTTCTGTATAAATTAATCATTAGCCTGCTGTGGTGGAAATGTTCCCATTTGCTTGACAGCAGAGGGATTCAACCCTAACTTCATGAATTCTTTATCTGCTGTAACCTATATATCATGTAAATTGACCACTAGTGCCTGCAGCTTACAAGCGAGAATGGTGCATGTATTTCATGTTCTTGCACCTTTGAGATGATAGTGAGCTTGTGGTCAACAGCCTGGTAAGGAAATTAAGGCACTTTTAGAGATTTTGGTTTGGATCACTTGGTTTTCCTGAAGTCTCTCCAACATTTGACCCAGCTATGACCTATTCCAACCCTTTGCTGTAGCTGCTGTATGGGACTAGGCAGGTCTGAATATGGGGATGGCTGAGCAGGTCCACGGTGATGGGGTGGGTCCTGTTTGTGTCCTGCTTGCAGTCCAGTTCTGCTTCCTCCCATCTAGCTCCCAGTCGTCTGCGATGCTGATCAGTGGCAGTCCTTCTCTCTCTCTTGTGTTTTGCAGTAGTTCCTTTTTTTTTTTTTTTCTTCATCTTTTTGTGAGGAGCCTCTCCTCTATTTTCATCAAAATGCCTGAGGAGACAGCAGATTCTCTTCCTCTTCTTTCACAAGTTTCTCCTCCACCTGGTTAATTCCAATGGTAACAATTTCTCACCTCATTCTTCTGCTAAGGTTCGGAAGAAGTTAGCCCCACCAGGAGACCCTGCTCGCCTGGCCGGGAGCTGTTCATCAGCCTCACCCATCCGTGTGGAGTGCTCCTGTGCGCTCCTTCCAGCACGGCTGTGAGCACCCGCTCCCGCGCCGCCTGCGGAGGCGACGTTCCTCCCTGCAGGCAGCCAGCCCTTCTGTCTCCGCTGACACCATACTTACGGAGCGCGCATTTACCAGCGCAGAGCGCTGGCGGGAGTGAAAACTGCAGACGAGTCACCATCTTTAAATATGCTAAGCACAAATATTTACTTAATTACTGGAGAAGCTGATATTCGTATATGTAGTCAAATACAAACCAGGCACATACAGGTTCTGTATTTTTTCAGCCCATAGGCTGAAGCTTGCTTTCTTGTCTGGAGCTGTTAACCTCTGTCTTGTAAACCAAGTCCTACATTGCCAGTTTATTTATAGTACTGGCACAACTGGGCATGATCCTCACCCGTTACCATCGTTCTTTTTCATGGCAATGGAAGAAAACTCACATACAGGCCATCAAGACTGATTTTGCCTGTGTGCCATCCTGATCTTACATTAGTTATATGAGTTGCTTTAAAGAAAGTTCTGAGGAAAAACACAGTGTGATTTTTTTTGCATGATCAGACATTTTACCGTCTTCTCAAGACCTTATCTTTCTGTGGCAGCTCACCATGTTTGGATTCAGCCCCCAGCTCTGTAGTAGGAGGACAGCTTCCAGTATACAGGTAATAAACTCTCTCCTTTTCTTTCTTGCCTTTTTTTTTTTTTTTTAACGCCAACTCAAACTCTTTCTTTGTACACATATTTTCTATACAATAAGTCTTGTGTAGGTAGAATCTTCAAGTGTTTAGTGTAATGATGGGAGCATTGAGGCAGCTATGTGGATAATTTATTTGATTTCAAAATGCTGCCACATTTATACATGGAAAACTTTAAAGAAAATTAAACTCATTAAAAAAAACACATAAATTGTTTTTGCAACAAAGCAATTAAGAAATCTTGCCTCTCCAGCATGGTGGGCAACATTCTAAATAAAATAAAGCCCAAATTACCTTTTGCTGGAAACAAAGTAAGAGCTATCTCTTGTGACTTAATAAGAAATTGAGGTTTTTAGAATTAGTAAAAAGATTTAGAAGCTCCCTTCTATATGTGTTGCTAAGCATTTTGCTGAAATTGCCTCAGTAAAAAAGCAAACAATTCAAAAGGATCACATCTATGAGAGAATTTCTTTTTTGCCAACTAAATTACTCTGCTTTACGGGATGCAGAAGGGAGTCAAGGATTTTATTTTCTTCCTTCAGTGCATGGATATACAAAGGTTTGATAGGGTTTAGCTTTGTTTTATTTCCATTGTCTTAGCTTCTCACTACTCCTTAAAACCCCTACGTTTCTATGGGAACAGAGAAATAACACAGAGTCAATGGATTGCAAAATATGGGGCCTGTCCTCCAAGCCCTGAGGCGTGGGCTTTGTGCACACCAGCAGCCCCTTTGAAGGCAGAGACGGGAACCAGGCGCCCCTGGCTCGTGGGGTGGCGGTGGGCACGGTGCTGCCAGCTGCAGGAGCTGCCCCATGGCCCTGCGGGGCGAGCCGTCGGGCGAGGGCGGTCCTGGCCGGGGCTTTGGGCATATACAGGCTGCAGGTACGCGGTTGTATATCGATCTACTGAGGCTGTTCTGTCGGATCAAGCTGCTCAGTGTGCCTCCTGGAAGAAACCTAGTGGAGATCTCCGCTCATCTTGACAGGGACCCAGCTGCTAGAGAAAGAGCTGGGAATGGGTGCGACACATTTAATTGCTCTCAGGCCTACACCGTCCGTCTGCGCGTCGGGCTGCTTGTGCTCCTGTGGAGGACCGGCAGAGCCCGCTGGAGCCGGCAGTGGGGCAGCAGGAGGACGGTGGAGCTGTGGAGGACCGGCAGAGCAGGGCCGCCGGCCAGGAGGAGTGAGCGCATGCCGTGCGGGCCGGCTGCGCGAGGCTCTGGAAGGCGGCCAGTTCTGCAGGGCCCTCCCGAGTCTGCTTAATTGCGTGAAATAAGATGAAAAGACAGGCTAATGAGAAACCCCATCTGCCAGCCAGCTAAAATTAAGGCTGCCTTCTTTAGCAAAATGTGCTCAGATATCTGTGTCCTTTTAATATCCCTTCATATGGCCGAGCAGGTTTCAGACGTAGCGGTGCCTTCTCAGCTCTGATTTTTCCTTAGTTTTTCTGGTTTGCCCCTGAACAGCAGGGTAAGTGGAAAAATTTGGCTGAAGGACTCTGTTTCAGCATGAACTTATTTAAGAGAGCATCAGCTAATAAACACTGGAGCCCAACCTGCTTATTATTACATTATATTACATGATTCATTGATTCATGATATCGAAGTGGTTATGAATATGATATAGCAGGTGGTCTCATGGCACTTTTGAACTTCCTAGAAGAAACTAGAACAGAAGTGCAAAGAAAGAAAATTCTCAGAACCTAGCCCTAAGAGTATTTATGTAAGGAAAAAATATATTTAAGGAAGGGTTTTGTATTTTACTCAGTCTACCCTATATTCCCATACAACTTTTTTTGCCCCTGAATTGTTAATCTGTTTAGTTTACCTCAGTAATTGCTCTACAGATGTTCAAGGAAAGATGTTTCTTGCTGCTAAGGATTCCCAACCAAATGCCCATGTGCCGAAGGTTTCACTATGAGGATGGAGTAAGGCAGCACCTGATCCATACGTAAATTGTGGTCCTTACCTAATGCAATACACCTAACAAGTAACAGCATCAAAATGCTGTACGTGGTCCTATGAACCTCGACATACAATTTGCAGGAAGGATGAAAAGTATTATGGCAATGCCTGACATGTACCAGGGCTTGTCACCCACGTAGCTGGATACTGATCTAAGCTGGAGCCATTATTACGCATGCATCATTTGTGTTTCTGTTGAAGTCAAACCCAGATGATGAATTGAGTGGCATCTTAATTTTCCTTTTACCATCCACTGCTGTAAATCAGGAATCACTTCAATAAGTCGACAAAAGTTACAGCAATGTAAAATCATGGACATGAAAAAAGAATCTATACAACCTTAGAAGCAAATAATTACCAAACAACTCACAGTATTTGAAGATCATGCAAGTACAAATTCTTAAAGCAAATTGCACACATCTTTGCAAAACTGGTATTGATTTTTACCATGCCAATTGAGAAATAAGTGTCTAATAACTTTTTCATGGATTAAGACTGAGGGAAAATGTATTTTTTCTCTCTCCAGAACCTATTGTTCAAACAAAGCAGTATATGTTAATCAATCTTGTGATAATAGCTTTCAGGATAACTACTTCATTGGAATTCATCTTTTTTATTTTATTTTATTTTATTTTATTTTATTTTTCCATACAGCAATGAAGAAAGAGCCACGTACAGCAAGAATAAAATCACACTGATCTATTTTTAAATTGCAGTTATTTTAGGGCTGGGTTTTCAGAGATTTTAGTGGTTCTTTTCAAGAATACAAACTTTCTGAAACCTGACAAGGTTCCTTTGAAAATGATTACATCCTATTACTAACTGCACACCTTGCGTCAAAGGTTTTATCACCTCCAGTGAGCAAATGAAATGATGAACAAGCATGTCTGAGTGCATACATGCCCATGACACATCTGTCTAAATGACACAGCGGTATAAATGTCCCTTACAGGTTTTGCATGGCCTTGAAACAGGTGGGAAGTTTAACGCTGGGAGAGCTGCCGAGCTCCCAGCTGGCGGTGGGGCTGGAGTGGCTACCAGCCCTTCGCCCAACAGCCCTGTGCCATGAGGCCACCGTGCTGACGGGGCAGGGCAACGGCAGGTGCCAGGCCAGGCCTGGCCTTGCCCTTGCAGATGGAGAAAAGCACTTAACAAGACCCACTTAAAAACAAACGCTGAGATTAACGTGAAGAACACTGGTACAGCTGAAAAGGTCTGTACAATACGATAAAAGCCTGTTTTTAAGGAGTTCTCATTTTTGTGAAAATTAGTTTTGGATCCTCATCAGTGTATTCAGGAGAAAAAAATATTACTCTAATGTCTATAGAACAGAGATAAAAAGGAGATCTACTGGAGGAGAAATAATTAATTTATACTTTTAACATTCATTCAGAGGTGCAGAAGATATATTACTGTACATTATGCCTATATTAGACTTAAATAAATTTCATTACGAAAACAAGATTAGAGGAGAACTGTGCAATTTGAAAACATGCAGGCCTTCTCTGACTGCTTATAACAAAAAGATTTCAGGATGGTAATAAGTAGCTATACTTTTGCATAACTATATATAAGACATATATTAAAATGATGTAAAGGGACAGCATTAAATATGCAACAGCAAGAGGATTTGGGACTGTCTGACTCCTGCTGGCCATAACTCTGGTGTGCTCAGAGTGCCCGGGGTCTGGAAACTGCAGGAATGCTGCCTGCAGTCTCGCGGTCTTGCCTGAAGAAGTGACGATGAGGCTAATGCTGCTGGTGCTGCTCTGTCATGCCCGAATCTGCCCCCCAGAGCTGTGAGTTTCAGGACCGTGACTGCCAAAATGATAAACTCCCAGCTGACTGTGAGCCTATGTAGGATTTGCTGCTCCAGCTGGATGCACCTAAGTCTATGGGGCCCAACGGTATTCACCCCAGGGTACTGAAAGAGCTGCCTGATGTCATTGTGGGACCTCTCTCAATCATTTGTTAGTGGTTTGGGGAATCTGGAGAGGTCTCAATCAACTGGAAGCTGGCAAACATCATCCCAGTTTTCAAGAAGGATAAGAAAGAAGACCCTGGTAATTACAGGCCTGTCAGTCTCACTTCAGTGCCTGGCAAAATTATGGAGAAGATCATTCTGGTAGTTATTGAAAAACGCTTCAAAGATAATGTGGTCATTGGTCATAGCCAATGAGTTCACAAGGGGAAAGTCCTGCTTAATGAACTTAATTTCCTTTTATGACAAGGTTACCCATCTAGTTGACCAAAGGAAGCCAGTAGATGTAATCTTTTTGTATTTCAGCAAAGCTTTCAATATTGTTTCTCACACTATCCTTCTGGACAAAATGTCCAGTATACAGTTAGACAAGTACATAATACAATGGGTGAACAATTGGTTTACATCAGGTTGCTGGCCAGTCACTAGTGGGGATCCCCAGGGCTCAATTTTAGGGCCAGTTTTATTTCCTTTCCTTTCCTTTTTTTTTTTTTTTTTTTTTAATAAGTTATCTAGATGCAGGATTCAAATGCATACTAAGTAAGTTTGCACATGACGCTAAATTAGTAGGAGCTGTTGAATCCTACAAGGGTGAAGAGGCCTTGCAGAGAGTTCTCGACAAATTAGAAGTTTGGGCAGTAACCAACCAGCCACAAGAGCAAGTTCTGGATTTTGCACCTGGGTTGGGGGAACCCTGGCTCTACATACAGACCAGGGGACGAGAGGCTGGAGAGCAGCCTGGTGGAAAAGGATCTGAGGGTTCTGGTTGACATCAAGTTGAATATGAACCAGCAGTGTGCCCTGGCAGCCAAAAGGGCCATCCATGCACTGGCGTGCATCAGGCATAGCACTGCTAGCCACTCGAGGGAATTGTCCCGCTCAGCTCTGCACTGGTGCGGCCTAACCTTGAGTACTGTGTGCTGCTTTCAGTGCCACAATATAAGGACATAAAACAATTAGGCAATGTCCAAAGGAGGGCTATGAAAATGGTGAAGGATCTGGAGGACAAGATGTATGAAGAGCAGCTGAGGTCCCCTGTTTTTTTCACCCCAGAGCAGAGCAGGCCGAGGGGAGGCCTCATGGCGGCCTGCAGCTCCCTCACGAGGGGAGCGGAGGGGCAGGCGCTGAGCTCTGCTCTCTGGGGACAGCGACAGGACCCGAGGGGATGGCACGGAGCTGGGACAGGGGAGGCTCAGGCTGGGGGTTAGGGAAAGGTTCTGCACCCAGAGGTGGCCGGGCACTGGGACAGGTTCCCCAGGGCAGTGGTCACAACACAGAGCCTGATGGAGTTCAAGAAGCGTTTGGACACCGCTCTCAGACACAGGGTCTGATTTTTGGGTGTTCCTGTGTGGAGCCAGGAGTTGGACTCGATGATCCTTGTGGGTCCCTTCCAACTCGGGATATTCTATGGTTCTATGAATTCACAGTGTGAATTAAAGGAAGCTTTTTTTGTTTATCCAACTACAAAACTTGGCAGAATGTTGCTCTTATCTAGTACATGGTGATATTAAAGGCATTTTCATTGCAACCAACTGTCCTGCCCCTCCATGTGCACTGTGACGGTGTGTTCTTTTTCATGAAAATCCTGATAAAGTCAAGGAAGGTAGCATACCATCCCATTTATTGGGACCTTGCAAAAAAAAGTGATACATAGGAAAACATTTAGTGCGGTGACAGATGTTTTGATTGTATATGACATACCATCAAAGAAACCATGCACTATCATTCTGTGCAATATACAGTACTCATAAATAATTTTTATTATACCAAGGCCCATCCACCCACAGTAATGGAACTTTCTGCAGTCAAAATAATGAGCAGCCACAACTGTTCACATATAGATAATCTCATAATGTGAATACACCAGCCATTTTCTGCTCCCAAAATGTGTGGCTTTGCAAAATTAATTCAGATTCATATTATGCAAAGTCACTTGGTATCAGTGTTGCAAAACGCTGGCTCCTTTCTGGTTGAGATCCTTGCTTACTAAAAAACATTTGAAATCATGCAGCAAAATGCGTTCCATAGGAAGAGGTCTATAGAAGTGCACTGATAACTTTTAAGCTAATTTTTAGTATCAGTTTTATACAACCTTTGCATATAAGAAGAGTGGGAAGTACAGCCTGCTGATTACTGAAAGATTGCTTCTGGAATAGTACAAATCTTGGAAAATTGTTGAAATGGACTAATAGCTGTGAGTTCAATACCAGGAAAGGAGAAGAGGAGAAGCTGGGCTGGAGCAGGGGAGGATCCAGTTGTGTCAGGGCAGCTATACCCCATCTAATTAATTAAAAATTCATATTTCCTCAAATTTAATTCTGGGAAATCCTGATCTGCAGCCAAATTTAGCACTTGGGAGAAACAGCAGGACAAAAATTAGAAAGAAGGAATAAAAAATAATTTCAACTTAATAAAAAGTAAGCAAGATCCTGTTTCAGCAGGATACAAATGGGGCTGTGTCTATGTGTAAGTATTGAGCTGGATCAGGACCACATGGAGACTAATTCTGTGTCAAGCAGGCAGTAGACATGCTTCAAATGGATGCATCCCTAGCATCCACTTTTATATCACTGCTGAAACTAAGCTTATCATTAAAAGTTTATAGATATAGAATTACTTCTCACTCAGGGTTTTTCAAGATGGGAGGCTTCATAACATGTTTTTGCTTTGTTAATATTTTTACATTTTCTTCCTTGTCTTGTCTTGAGCCATGCTGGTTCTCCTGCCTGAAGGGGATGAGTAGGAGAGAAACACCATGATGCTGGAACAAAATGCTAGTACAGCCAGAGTTCATCTGGCTTAGGAGTTTTAAGCTAATCAAAGCCTTTAAAAATAATTTTATTGGGACAATCTGTAACAAAAAATGCAAGCTGAGACCTGGGCATCTGACGGGAGACAACCCACCCTCCAGCACTACGGTAGCAGGCGCTGCAGAGTGGTGCTGCTGGAGAAAGGCACGGGTGGCTCTGCCGTGACCTACTTACAACTCATCTCGTGTGACGCTTGGTACACCAGTTGTGACACGCCAGAGAGTAAAATTACATGACAGCCATAGATCTTAAGCTCTCACTGAATAACTTAACTATGAAAACATGAAATCACCCTTCCTCTCCTGGAGTCTAGAGTGAAGAGAGCGAGCAGAACTAGAGAGAGGCGTGACAAAAAATTTGGGTTTGAGAAAATACAAGCTGCTATTTGAGGAATTTTATATTATGTAGAATGGGTTCTTTTAACAGTCTGTTTAGGCTTTCAGTCAGTTACTGACACACTGTCATTTTCAAATCAAGAAAATTTCAGTTATGACTTTTTAATAATTTTGGCTATACCATACCAAGGTATTTCATTTTGATTGCCAAATCTAAAGATTGGCAACAAGCACAGCTCTGAGTGCAGCATTATCAGACGTGGGAGGTCATGACATGGTGAAGTATTGCTTTTAGAAGCAAATAACAAAACTGAAAATGAATTTTGGTGTTTAAAGAGCAAAACCCAAAGTCAGCTCGCTCCTTCCTTTACCATAACACAAAGAAGATGTACATCTTTTTATACACGAAGGCATGGGGATAAAATATTATTTTTTTTTCTGAAGGTAAAGAAAGTAACTGAATGTTTTTCCTGAGTATGCAATATGCATGGCATGATCTAGGTAGCTTACTAGAAAGCAAAATGCATTGAATATGGGACACAGAATGGCCACCAATGGCATGGGAAAGCTCAGAGGTTGGTTTACGCAGATTCTGCAGCCTCCTCCAGACACTGGTTAGATAAAGCCCTATTTTGAAGTGAAAAATTCTCATGAGGTGAAGGAAATGCATTTAGAGCATTAAAGCCCTCCAGTCTCATATAAACAGCTTCCTGTTGCTGAAAGCCTGCTGTCACCCCGTGGTCCTTGCATCTGATGTTACTGTCCAACAGATCGCTGCCCTGTGGTAGTCTTTTCCTGGAGTAAAGATGAGTGGAAGGTGCCGCTGCACACAAGCACCCTCACCCTGCATGGGCTGACATCCCTGCAGCTCACAGCACGCACCCGCCTCGGCTTGGCTGCTCTATCCAGAAGCCAGTGGCTGGTCAGCAGAGCATCCTGAGCTGGGCTCCGCAGGAGGGGCAGGAGCACCAGGGCTGGAGTGTCGCTTACACTTCAAAATCCAATAGCTCTGTAGCTTTTAAAAACTGCATCAGGGTCTCAAATTCAGCTTTGGCTAGAGGAGGCTTTTGTCTTGTTTGGGTCCTCAGGGAGCTAGGAGAAGCATGGGTGACAGAAAGCATGGCCATGGAAATTTTGCAAGAAATTACATATGTTCTTTGGAGTACAAGGTGCAAAATGCTTATGAATTGCCTATTATCCCAAATGTACTTATAAAATATATTCATGCCATGATGAACATGACAGAAGATTGTAAAAATTACCCAAACCTGCAAAACTTGTGAAAGTCCCAAACAAATGAAGGAAAGATCTGGTGGCAGTAACTTCTTCAGTCAGCTCTAATAAGTGGACTGGCTGCAGCAAATAGGTAGTTGCCAATATTTATGATACCATTCTTTCTCTTCCTTTTTCTTCTGGACAAAGCTTACTATCATTTTGGACTGACACCAGCAGGCAAGCCCTGAAACTGAAAATCACTGCAGCCAGTTCTATTTATTACCTCCAGTGGTTAATAAATCACCTGCCTGATGCTGTGCTGCACTGTGTTTGTAGTTACTGAATCTGGATTGACTGGGCTTTAATTCCCTTGGTCCCTCTTTTTAAGGATAAGCACTCTTTCTCTCTTACCTATCCCCTGGGATGCCCATGAGCTCTTGAAGATAATCACTGATGTTAGTGATTGCTGCCGCTAGTTCCCAGGTTTGCCTGGGTAAATGTCATAAGCCTTCCTGCCTTTGATTAACATCTCATTTAATTTGAATATTTATTGATCTTTACCTCCTGGTTTTGACATGGGAACTTGCTATCTTTTGTCAGAGTATTTTCTGAAGTGGGGGGCCACAGTTCACCCTTTCTGCTGTGAATGCCGATATGCTGTGCTCGGTTTGGCTGCTTGTGGGGCTCTGCCTTGTGCCGTGCTCCATGCCCTTGGTGCAGCTCCCACCCAACAGTCTGCTTCCAGCACAACAGGCTCTCAGATTCATGTATAACCCTGTGTGTCCAAACACATTCTCTCATCATTTCTGAAATTTATTCTTCTGTGTGATAAATTGATGCTATGATTTTTTTTTCTGATGAAAAATAAGGTAATTGATATCACGTCAGTTAAGCTTAATTACATTTTTAATTCTGTGAATGTCAGAAATATCTGTTCTATCTTATTTCAACAGCTTTTTAATTGAAGATAAAATACAATGTTTTAGGCATTACTTTCCAAACATTCGAACTTGACTATTATACCATTTCGCTATTACATCTGTGGGTGATACAGAATTCATGTCCTACAGTGTTTCCAGAGTAGGTTTCTAAACCTTTTTCCCCCTCATGTTACACATGGTTAAGAAGTTACTGGTGTGCAGTTGTAAATAGCTTGTTTTTACTTCAATTTAACAAAGGAAGTGATTTTATACACTTGGGTATTTATGCAAAGATTATCTAACAAGCAAAAGGATTCTTTTTTTTTTTTTTTTCCTGTGCAGGCATTCAGTGTATATAACTGTTAGACAGCTAAATGGGAACCATATCATCAGGTGGAAAAGCTGAGTGAATAATTTGCTGTAGAGTTTTTGTCTTGTTAACTTTACCTACTTTTGGTTCAAGAAATGTTTTCAGAAGAACTACAGATTTCATAAGTTCTGAGCATGAGGGAGCAGACGCTACGCACATGCCCAGCTTTAATTGCCAAAGTCCTTTGGTGTCATTTACCAACAGAGATGGCTCTGATTTTTTCCTCCTGTAGCCTTAAAGTGCCTTTTCCCCGTATGGCAGGAATAGAAAAGTATCATGCTCAAATCCTGAATATTACTTGCAAACATTTGGACAATGAGTTTTCCTTTGTATTGTTCATTAAAATCTAAAGACACTTTAATTTATAAGCACTGTTGTGTTAAAGGTTAACGTAATGGGGAGTGATGCCCAATTAGCTGTTTTATGTCCGGTAGCATTCAAGGCACTGAACTATCACGATTACAGACTCACATATAACATAATACACCCTCAATCTAGTCACATTCCATGAACTACCATGGCCACACTTAAAGAGTTTGGTTGCATTCAATGAGAACTATCATGGCTAGATTTAATGACTAGTGCAGTTTATTAAAGCAACAGATACACAGGTTCTTTGGATTGCTGGTGATAAATTCACCATTTGCCTGCAAAGCATATATAAATACTAAAAGAATGAGTAATTCAGCCTGGCTATAGATTCCACAAGCACAAACAAACAAAAAAAAAAGAAAAAAAAAGTCCTTTTACTATATACATGTATATAATTATAGACATATAAAATATATGCATATGAATCAAGAGAGGAAGTAAGAAGAGATCTTGACCTATTGAACCTCAATTGCCAAAGTACAAGGAGATGAAAACAACTGATATATATTTTTATATATATATATATATAGTATATAAGGGCTGATGAAAGTCAGGAAGACTCCAAACTGAGCTAAATGTAATGAATAATGTAATAATGTAAATAATACAAATGGTGTAAACAATACAAATAATGTAAATAATATCGGTTATATGATGGTAAAAAATATAAATAATATAAATAAAATTATAATAGAACAGAACAGAACAGAATAGAATAAGTAGTATTAATGGTATAAATAAATTGGAGCAATAGAGTATTTCTTTCATGCATCCGGCAGCACAATTTGGAGCGCTGGGTAAGATGTCCTGGAACAAGAGCACTTTGATTCCTCTGACTGTGGCCAGTGCCCAGCCGGGCCCACACCATGCATTGCTCTCCTCCTGCGCCGAGCCAGGTGAAAAAGGGTGCAAGGACAGGTGGCAGCCGCTTCTAGGGGATGTCCTGCTCTGGGGCCTGGTGTTCATTTTTTTGTTGCCCTGCTGGGTACAGAATAAAACATCAGGTATTTATATGTTTGAAGTCATATTTACCTGCCCAGTTAATGATACAGAGTCTCGTCTTACCCTTTGCAATCCAGAAATATGAAGGTACGGTTTTATTTTCTTGACAAAGGGGCAATATATCTTGGAGGCAAGGCTGTGTTTTCAGTGCTGCTAGAAAAAAATAGTTCTTTGCAGTTGAATTACAAGTGGCAACTGGTGCAGTTCTCCCAGGGTCTGAACATCATAGAGCAAGGATGAAGGCAGCACTGACATTTGCACATTTGCACTCAATTGCACATTGCTGTCTCTGCAGCCATTTTTTGTCCTTTCCTGGTGGTATCTTTAAGCATTGTTTTGACTCAGCAGCAATACCTTTTTCCTCCTTTTGGAGCTGACCCCAGCTCTTTGCTGAGGACCCCAGGACCAGGCTGCCCAGTGGGATGTGCATCACTGCTCTCCAGACCCTACTCTGGGTAGGTGCCAGGGCACAGGCTTCAAGCACCCCATCCCACGTGAGCTGTGCTATGACTGTATCCTCATGCTAGGTGTCAAATCATGAGATCTTGTTTCTGCTTCTAATTATTCAAGGGTTTGTCAAATTAAGCCTTGTTTCTTTTTTCCAAAGAAATCTGAATTTATAAATAGATTTTATTATGATGACAGGAAACATATGATACTCTATTCAGGGTGCAACACATGCATATTTATACTGTAGTACTTGTCCTCTTTGTATCATTCTGGATTTGTGTATAGGAGGTACACAGGATTGCCTCTCAGATGAAAGGTCTTGTTGCTTTCTGAACCTGTAGCTGCTTGTTTCCTCCCTGTGCCTTCTCTCTTCTGCCTGCTGCAAACACGAGCACTGCTTTGTGCTCTTCTGCCCAACAGCTGAGGAGCAAAGCTTTCAAACCAGCTGAGGAAAACAGGGGCAAAGCTCCTGTGCTCATGCTGGCTGGGTGGCTCATCATGCATGGCCTAGCTCTTGGAGGGTCCCGATGCAAGCAAGAACCCGCGTTGGACCCCCAGGGCCCTGCCCGCCCCAGTGCCCAGCACCCAGCTCTGGGGCCGTGGCAGCAGACACACGGCTGGGGAGCAGAAGCGTGGTCTCCCTTCCAGAAAGGGCTTTTCAAACCTAGGAAAGCCTGCTGGCGTCAAGGGAGGAAAGCATAATCCATAAATGTCAGCAGACACGACTGACCACTGACAATTTGGGATGAAGTATCTGATGTATCCCAGTTTCCTGCCTTTTTTTTTTTTTTTACAGCACTCTGACTACTACGCCTTCTTAGCAGCTACTATTTCAAAAGATGCAGCTCTAAAATCCTAGAGGAATTACTATATGTACAACTTCATATGTATTTAGATGGGTACCATATGTCTTATTGATTTGATAGTGTAGCTTTTTCCAATAAATTGAATTTATTCAGACAAAAATAGGGAAATAAATGTCAATAGCTGTAAGTAGGAGTGCTGGCATGAAGAAACAAACCTTAAAAGCACATGGCTCAAGAACCCGTGCAAATCTGATCTGAAAATGGAGTGGGAGCACAGTGTAATTTTAGTGTCCCTTTTAACACTGCAACAGCAACAGGCAGTGATTATTTTTGGCATTTTCCTGCATAATGATGTCTTGATGATAAAGCATTGAAGTAAATATGTTATGAGGGGCTTTTTAATATTATTTATTTATTTATTTATTTATTTATTTTAGCAGAGATGGCTAAAGCACCGAGGAGCTGTTGCTGTTTTTCCTTTAACAGGACAAATAGACAATAACAGACCATGCCTTTTAAAATTGGAAGTATGTTCTTGGCTTATTTGACCAGTACCAAACCAAGATCCTGTACAGCAATTTTAGCTTATATGACACATAAAGGTTAATAGTTTTAAAATAGGTCACCCATAATATGAATAAAGAAAAGAAAACCACCGCCATAACATATGTATGTATATATTATCAACACTAAAAAAAGGAAGTAAGCAAATGGGTATATTAATCACAGGAGTGCTGTATTGAGGTTTACAGCAATTAGTAACAACAACAACAGAGCACTTACTATTTTTCATCTCTTCTGTCAGATTTGCTCTTCATTGCACGGATCTTCATTGTGTAAACCTGGTGCCTCTTACACTGATCTCACGTGTCCAAAGCTCCCTTGACTTCACTGAAGTTAATCTCGATATACATTCCTGTATCTGAAAAGTACATAGATGGTAGATCTTGTTTATTACTGAAGATAGAATAGGATCTTTTTAGATGAAGAATGATAAACTGTCAACACATCTAATATTTAATCTCTATTTGCACCAGAAATCTGGCTGGCAGAGCTATTTCCATTCCAGTCAAACAGCAGGAGGATACAATGTCATTTTTGTATCTGCCAATTCTGAACATCAACCTCCCAGGCAAAGCGCTACTACTAACTTTCCTTTGAAAAATGAACAAATGAAGCAAATAATTTAGAGAATAATTTCAAAATAATCACTGCATTCAAGAGAAGTGACCCTGCACAACATATAAAGTAAAAAGAGGTGAAAGTCATTGATTATATGGTTTCCTGTGAATTATCCACACAATATACTGTGCTAATAAAAATAACTTTTTAAGATGTAAAAAAGGTGATAACAGTTTTCTGGTCTGCTTTTCTTTATCGCATAGACCATAGGCTTTCAGCTAGGACAGGTTTTTGTACACAGGTTTGATGTATGGCATTTTACATATTGCCTGATGCTGAGCATCGAAGATTTGATAGAGTACTGCAAATTTCTCCCAGTGTATAATCAACTGTTATTTTTTTTTTCAGTTCTAGCATTTATTAGATGGCCTTGTGCTGATTTCTTCTGTGTGGGTTTCTCATACACATTTGTTGTTGAATATGTTACTCCAGACAGAATGTCAAAAAGAGAAAGCAGGAGCATAGATCTCTACTGGCAATTTTTCTAAGCTTTGCTTGAAACAACCAAGTATAGCAACATAAATTTACTTAGGTGCTGTACTCAACAGTGAAATTCCAAGTGTGGCCAATAGCAATTTGGGTTATGGCTTGTTTTCCTGCATCATCTTCTCACCGTTTCAAAAGCGGCAGCAGCTTCAAAGTAAGCTGTGTTGTTTTGGGTGCCTGAAACAGTTCATTCTCTTTGCTAGCTTAAAAAATTAATTAAAACTCAGGAAAGCATTTAAACGTACATGATAATATATTTTAAAATATCCGTCAGAACTTGAACCATTCACTGAGAAGCATATTGATCGGTCGCCTGTAAGACCAGAACCGTCTTCTCTCCATTCAGACAACACTCCCTGTGACTTCAGCAGCAAGAGCAAGAACGGGACAGGTCCCCGAGCACCGCGGCTGTGGCTGTCCTGGGCACCGCACGCCTGAAGCCAACACGTCTCGCTGCTCATAGGCGCGCCAGGCGGGCCGAGCCCTGCCTCTGGCGCTGCTGCCCCTTCCTGTCTCAGCTTGCTTTTGGCCACACAGTACAGGTGCACGTATCCTCCAGGGTAAAGAACACCAGAAATTTTGTTCCCTTAAATTCCCCTAGCTCCCTTTTAAAAAAAGAGTGAATAATTCTTTGAAGACAGGTATTGTGAGAACTTTTCATTCCCAAGCACGTGCTTCTGTGTTCAACCGAGTCCAAAAGTAAAACACGGCAAATGTGCCCCCTATCCCAAACCCCAGAAGGCCAAGCTCCAGAGACAGCAGTTAAAAATGCTAACAATTCTCCACCTAGGAAGATTTGTTTTTAATTCAGACCAGCAAAATGTTCTTTTTTGGTTTGTTTAGATGCTATAATTTAAGAAGTCACTGGCAAATTAAGCAGAAAAGCGCAGAGGTGTGGGGAAATGTCCTTATATTGAGGAAACACTATGATAAGTGATCTACTTGAAGTACAGACTTTTATATACATATATATATATATATAAAGGAGTATTTACCATTAACCTCATCCCAAGTGGCCAATTACTGTTCTTTTTATTACCTTTTATTGTGAGATTCAGAGAACACTCTACAAACAAAGACCTTCTGATATTCCTCAGCAATTATTTCTGTGATTATGTGCCTTTCTTTTCTTCCCTGTTTGCGAGTCCCTACAGAGCCTCAAGGAAGCCAAGTGTTTCACTCCCTGGAGCAGCCCCAGTCCTGGCCACTTCATCTGACCCTGCACTCATTTTGGCTGCATTTTAGCCAAAAAGCCCCTGTTCCACCGCATGCTGCTGTCTTCCCATCTACAGCAGCCCCAGGACTATAAAAATGTGCCCCGGAGGTACTACTGGAGCTCCCATACCCCGGGACACTGCTGGGGAGAGGCTTTGCTCACCACTGACCTTGCTCTGAAGGGACCACAGCTGCCTCATTTCCAGCAGCGAATTCCAGAGTGAATCTGGTCCAGCTGGGGTGAGTTAACCCCTATGTCTGTGCTGCCTCCAGCTGAGGGAGCCTCAGCGGATGGGGTCTGCAGGGGTCTTCTGCAGCAGTTCTCTTCCCCCGATGTGGTGGCCCAGAGGTGGGACAGCCCCAGCTGGAGGTTAGCAGTTGTCACCAACTCAGTGGTGGATGCTGCTGGGGTAGTAAGGGCTGGTCAAGAGCTTTTGGTGGTGCAATGCACTATAGAGAAAGAAAAATTGGTAAGATTTAAAAGAACTTGTCTGATACATAGTAAATGGAGGAGGGGAAATAGCACCAAAACTTTTACTTAGTGCTAGCTTGACCTTTCTGCTTGACTAAAATGCTGTTTTAATATGTATGTAAGTTGCTATTTCTGTATACACCTAGATGAGCAGTGTTCTGAAACAGTACGAGTGCCTTCATCTGCACAAAGTCCGCTGAGTCCTCAAACAGGTGTTGGGCAGCAGGGAGAGCTGGGATGTTGAATTTTAGAGGAGAAAGCAACAACAACAAAAAGCTAAATGTGGTATCAGCGGAGATATTCATCTTGTAGGCACCATGTATTTGTATTCAGTAAATAGATATTACATGTTAGTAGTCATTGCATTACAAAGCCCTTGAAGCAGTTTCATTATTGCTTTTTATTTTGCTGATTGCTCATTAACTGTCTCTGTTTAACCACCTGGGTGTCTGAGCAACCGGGAGCTCTGTCTTTCTGCCTGTGAGAATCAGTTACAGGCGGATGGGTGCCAAGGTCCTTGGAGTATGCTCTTGGCCATGATAGACGTGTTCAATAAAGTGGCTCAGCCTGTTGAAATAACTTCTTTACCCTGATCCTTCTGATAATAAAGATAAACTGAATCGCACCTATATTCAGGAAATCATTTTATGGGAATGTGTTGATGTTTTACTTTTCCACATAAAGTGAGTAGAAGTGACGTGTTTTGGATACTCTCTCAGATGACACAGCTAGTTGGGGTATTCATCGTTTATGATGATGATCAGTATCATCAGAGGGATAGCTCCTTTTTAGCAATTCAGCCTGTATAATCCACAAAGGCTGCACAAGACGTGAGTCACACGGGGCTGTGAGATGCATGTGTTAGAGAACACTTACCTGAGATTTGTGTTCTTGTAAAAAGCTAAACTGCATTATACAGGAGAGCAGCAGGAAAACACTTTTTAATGTTTAATGTAAAACCTTACTTTAAATTATGTGGCTTAACCACAACACCTTAAACATGCATGTTCAAGAGATGGCTTTGCAAATCCACTCTTGCCTTGTTCTACTCTGCACTCATATGTTATTTTTTTTTATTCCAGATTTTGATCTTGGCTGCAGTGTGTTGCGCATAAATACTATATAAAGACAAATGAATATATATAAAGGAAAATGTTAAGTGCTGCAACTGTTTGTTAGTCAGCTTTAGCTTTTGCTAGTGTTTATCAACTTATTTTTTTTTACTTATATTAGTAAAAAGATTTATTATTAACATGGACGCCAACACAGATAAAGAAGACTGTGACCATCCTAAGAAAACCTTGCATATCACCATAGTTACATGACAAAAAAAAATCGTGCTCAGTAAGACACTCAGTTATTGATGAGGAGGTGACAATATACTGTGAAATACCTTGCGTTCTTAATACACACTTACGAACTATTCATGTTCAAAACAAAAAACATATGAAGAATGATAAAAATTAGACTTTATAGACATTAAAGCATTTTCTATTATGAAGTATTCAGCTTTTAAGAAGTATGTCTGTAATTTCATGTGTTCACAGATTGCAGGAGGTCTATTATTTATAATAGCAAATGGAATTTAAAAAATGTACCAGGAGAAAACGTGTCCTTTGTCTATTGTTTTAAAATGATCAATTACTGAACCAAATTTCAAATTTGTTAGCTTATTTTATTGTTGTCTTTAAAAGCTCTTGAAGATAAACCGGGGAAGTAGCCTACAAACTTGTGCTCATACCCTCCAGGGTAGCTTTGCCTGAGAGCAGGGAAAGTCCCCTAAGGCTGCTAAACCCCTATAAGCTTGTCAAATTATTAGCATAGTTAATCTTCATTGTATTTCTTTGTAGGCAGAGAAAGCTGGCAACAGACACAATTGTGCCTTCAAGCCTTTAGTACATCCTGGTGTAGGAGCCAGCAGTTGCTTGCCCCAGGAGAAATGCCCTTACCCTGGGCAGCACCTGGGGAAAAGGGCTGCACGCGCGGTGCTTTCTCTGACTGCCACCGCTAAGTACTGCGTGTGCGGGCTTTGCGTGTGTTTCTGGGGGGTGGGACAAGGCTGCCCACGCTGACTCTCCCTAAGGGTTTCTCCTGGGGTACGTCCACCATTGTATATCCACATCCCCATTCTCAGTGCGCCCTCTGTATCTGTCCCAGACCTCTTTGTGGATCTGTCCAAGTTGCAACAAGCTTCCCAACCAAAACAAGTAGCAAATTTTTGGAGACGATAGTCAAGAAGAGAGGAAACGCCTACTTAGAATGGTGAGCCCAGTGGAAAGCTTTGCAGGGTTTTTCTCTGTGACCAGCGCGTTCTTTAAAGCAGCTGAAGCTGCCCGTCCTGAGGGACGCAGGCTCTGCCTGGGTAGCCGGGGCTGCAGACCTGGTTGTGCGCGCCGTCTGGTCACACAGCCACTCTGCCCAGAGCTGGGCCTTCGTAGTGCACAAGCATTTGTAGTATCCAAACTTGCCTATTGTGTAGACATTTCCATATGGATTGGTTTGAAGTTCAGCTTCTGTTTTGAAGTGCAGCCATACAACGGCACTATGTTCTTATTTGTTTATCACAAGCTTGTTGCAAACTTGGGGCGTTATCTTGGTTTCACAAAAATGTAAACATCAGCAAGTCAAGAAATCTCTAACAAAACTGAGTTCTCCCAAGTTTAACGTGAAATCTGAGTGCTGGAGTAGGCTGTTTCTTGAATTGTCTCACAAGTGAAGGAAGATTTTTTTTAGAGATGGGCAAATACAGAAATTCACTTTAGGGTAAATCATCCTGTGAAGTACAACTTGAATCCCTTGTGAAGGTGTTCTCTGGGACTGCAGAGCCGTGCAGGGGTCCTGTGAGGAGAGAGGGAAGGCAGCAAAGCAAAATGTCCCCGGAGGTGCCTGTGCCAGTCGCCAAGTGCCTGATAGTACCAAGGTTCCCAGACCCCTCCTGAGAAAGCCTGTGTAAAGTCATTGTAAAGGAAATGGTTCTGCTGGTCTTGTTCTTCCTTGCCAATACAGGATACGCTCTGCTGGAGAACTTCACAGAATCACAGACTGGCTGAGGTGGGAAGGGACCTCTGAAGGAAGGGACCTCAGTCTGACCCCCGGCTGAGCAGGGTCACCCAGAGCACGTTGCGCAGGATGGCATCCAGGCGGGTTTTGAATATCTCCGGTGACAGGGACTCCACAACCTCTCTGGGCATCCTGTTCCAGTGCTCTGTCACTGTAAAGAAGTGCCTTCTCATATTTAGGTGGAACTTGTGGAGACAGCAAAGAACCATTCCCAGCATCAGGATTTTCAGAATGGTTTCTCCAGAGCACGGTGACTGTGTGAGAAGCTGCAGTGGTTTCATCCCTGGGGTGCTCCCGAGGACTCATCCCAGCAACCCTTCTTCTGAAGATAAGATTCTATTTCCATGCAAAAGAGATCCTGACTACCACATCAAATTTAGCCACCAGTACTATTATGACTGTAAGCATCACTACACATGCCCAGAACCCTTTTCTGAGCTGCTTCTGCTTGATCTCTGGGCATGAGAAGATCTGCTCTCTTTGGTCTTCAATGGCAGTCATGCTGCCGACGCCCAGGGTGCAGAGATGCCACATCCCGTTGCTATTCAGAGCCTTGGATTGCACTTTCTTCATTGCCTGTTACAGCAGAGTAAAAGCACTTGTAGTTCTTCCTGCATGCACATCTAAAACCTCCGAGAAAAGGTAAATGCCCTTATACAGTTTTGATTCCAAGCACTCGATGTCTGACTTTAATCTCACTCTTCGTGGATCTTGCCCTAAAAAAGAAATCCCAACTCTAACAAATCCACTGCTAGAAAAAAAAAGTGTTTTGGCTTTTGTTTTTCTTTTTTTTTTTTCCTCTAAGATTAAAAAAAAAAAAAAAGCTGTGTCTCCCCGAAAGTTTTTAAAATTAAAATCTTAGAGGGAGACCTGCAACGTTCCTGCAGCGTGTTTAATTGGGAGATGGACCACGGCTGCCTCAGTCCCTGCCAGTCATTGCCTCTGCACCGCCCCAAACTGCTGTGTGTGAGACTCTTGCATTATTTTTTAATTGACAGTGCCTTGGATAGATGTTGTACCTTAGCACACTGCAAAAAGTAATTAGGAATGGGAGGCCATCTTTAGTTACTGGAATTCAAGAAGAAAAAAACAAAGCCATCAGAGATGTCTAAAAATTGACTCTAATTTTCTCTCTGTGACATTAGGAAGCCTTCTCTCCCACTTCCAAACACAGGACTGTGATTTAAGCCACATGTACAGCACAGTTCTGGTAATAAAAAATGGCATTCTTATTAGAGCTCTTCTAAGTGAGAAATACTTAAAAGGATCTGAAAATCAGACTGAAACTGTTCCATTATTTCCTTTCTCATGTTGATGCTGAAAATCTGACAAACCATTAAAGGTAACAGTATGTTTTAGTGAAGCCAATATCTATTGCTAGCTGAATCTATTGAAAAACAAAGTGTGCATTAAACAGATATAATTACACTCTAGGAAAAAAAAAAGTATATATTTTTAACAGTGTAAGAAAAGTGTTCATGGCTCAAATGTTGACTTTAACCTTTCCCCCTGTTTTACTTAATCAAAATTAAAATAGCTGTTGGTGGCATAAATGCCCCATACAATGAAGGAAGAGTATGCAAATCTCCTACTGATCAATGCCCTTACTGGAATAAAAACTTTTAAAGCATACAATCAATTTAAAGAGTTAAATCCAATCCCTTTAATTTGATAGAAGAGACTTCTTTCCCCCTTCTTGCAGGGACTCATTCCATGTGTTCCAGTAAAGATTCATCAACTGTAGGCACCTCCACAGAGGTTAACGTTTCCCATAAAAAAAACACCTGTAGTGGGGTGAGATGCTTTTCAGAAATACTTCTTCTCATGTAACCTGTCAAGCAAAAGCACCAAGTTCTCTGTGCATTTCCTGTTTTCCAGGACAGTAGGAACAAGTTTCCTGGTGTTACCCGAATATTAATGGTAACTTTCAAATAAATTTACAGTGGGTGAAGAGACTAGAAGCTAAGCTTCTGTTCATGATTTATTCATTACTTAAAACAAACATCCTGAGGACTGTTTATAGGTTTCATTAAATATCTGTGCCTCATCTAGATGTGAACTGTTGCACAGCATATTCATTGAAGGAATGGGAATGAAGTGCGGAGGCACATGGATAATTTTGCAATCAGTTTCTCTGCCTGCTGTGTGCTGGTGAGTCCAATATTTTCCCCTAACTTCCTTATATCGTCTGCATGGGTAATTCTGGATCACTTCCACCAGCACCACCTTCCCCCTTTTTATTCTCAATGCTCTCTGCCCTCTCCAAAACCATACACAATTTCATGCTTAACAACTCCTGCCGTTAGGAGAGATTTATAACATGATGTGCATATTGATGAGATACTCTCAGGGCACTGCCTGAGGCAGCTTTTTCACTTCCCCTGTTGTCCTCCCACATACGGCCTGGAGCATTCCCATCCTCGGCCAGGACCCTGCGCGGAGCATTGCCACCATGCTGCTCCCTGCACGCGCCAGGTGCTGGGGTCTGGATGTGGTCCCTGGCCAGATAGGAGCTGCCCCGGCAGCCCGTCGCCGGGCTGAGCAGCACGGACACTGCCCTCAGTGCACGCTTTGCTCTGCACCGCGGTGTGACAATTGCGGTGACTGAGCTGCAGAGGGTTCTTCTATACACAAAGCACTTGAGACTACGTTAGCAGCTTGCCTGACCTCAAGCAAGATCTGGCTGGCCCAGCAGTCGCTGGCCTCCAGACTCACCTGAGTGCAGATTGCTGTGGAAACTGGCTTCTTCTGGGATCACCAAAGTCTGTGACCCCACATGACTGCAAAACCTCGAAGCCTGTCCTCCTGCCTATGCATATGCTTATCTAGCAGATTTACAGACTCCCCAAACAAGTATTTCTGTGGTGCAGAGCATCGTTATGTTTTCCTCCCTAATGTGTAGGATAAGGATTACATTTAAATTTGTTTGAGCTGTTTTCCAGTCTCCAGTGGTTTGAACAGAGTATTCCACCTTTGTTATAGAAGCTGTGTATGTATTTCAAGACTAATATTCTCCTTCTCCTCCTTTGGCTAAACATCCTTGTTCAATCTTAATAGACATTCTTCCTCTCCTAGATGTCATCATTTGATGTGCAGTACCCAAAAATAGATAGAGTACTCCAAGTGCATATGGTAAGCAGGTGCCTTTCAGGCTGTAATGTTTTGTTTATTCCCAGACTGTTTCATGTTACAATTTGTTCATAGTGAAAGGTATTTTCAGCAATTTCTGGAATTTGAGTGGATGACCTGAGCTCTTTTAATAGCTTCTAACATACCATCTTGGCGATTCCCACATAGCTTGGGCAATTCCCCAGTAGCCTCCAGTACACGTTTTAGATGAAAACATTGAATGATGCAGGATGCACCACTGCAAAGCTCTACCTTGTCCATTCTTCTGTTTGGATAACAACCAACCATCTTGTTCTCCAAGATGGGTCTCTAAAATCTTTCCCATCTCCTGTGTAATGGTTTCATCTGGGTGGTGTTTGCCTTGCTCAGTTTTGAGAATGCCCTGTGAAACAGCAAGAAAGCTGTGCTAAAAGCAAAGCTATTCCTCAGCACCAGGTCCACCACCGTGCCTCAGAAAACTGTTAGATTGAATTGACATGAGATGCTCTTGACAAATCGATGTTGACTTTTCATTTTTCCTTTGTTTCCTTGTGAGAACTTACAGTTGGCTCACTTGTTTATTTCACTATTTTTCTAGAAACTAGAGTTAAGTTTCTGTAGGTTATGACTTATGTTGACCTTTCATGTCTGTGCGAGACTTCTTTCCTGTGGAAAGTGCAAGAGGGGAATTAAATCTCAGCATGAATCAGGATGCCTTAACATCTTTCTCGCTTACTGACTGATAGTCATGAAGCATAGGAAGGAAAATTTCCGATAACTTTAAACTTCCCGGTCATTCTTAGACTAAAAAATTGATGAGATCTAATGAGTTTAACATAGAACACTAGGCTAAGACACATTAGAATTATTTACTTCAGATGAGTGGTGATCTGAAAGAAACCCAGGAGTGATCTTTTCAGAGTTTGGCTTGTGAACTGAAGTCAGCATCAGTATATTTCCACAAGACAAGCAACACAAAACTGAGCTGAGAAATCTGCTGCCATGCTAAATTATAGTTATGGGCTTTGAGGAGCCTCGGAAGCTACGGCCAGCAGGGGAGGAAGGGCAGAGGCATGGATTTTAATGCGAATCTCTGGAACTCCAAGGTCAAATTCAGGTTGTTTTCAAATTTCCCATTTGCTTTCAGTTTGAATACACGCGAATACTAGAATTATTAAGTGCTATCTGCTACCACAGCGAACTGGCAAACCAGCTCAGCAGGGCCTGGCATGACCCCGTGGCTGGCTACCCATGGTCTGCCAAAAAATGCATCCGTCTATCATGTTTGATGCAGCTTTGACAACGGAATGAGCCTCTGAAGCAAAGCGAGGAGACGCTCATCCCACGTCTGCTGGAGGCAGTCCTGGACCCTAAGGCTCTATGGAGCGAAGTGTGGTGGGTCAGAGAGACACGCCAGTGGCTTGTCCATCACAGCCCTAAAATACCCTGGGATCCGTATGCAGTGGCTTGGATGGCTTCAGTGTCTCCAAGTCTGTGGCAGGACCTTGTTTCTCTGAGGCTGGATGAGGGTCTTGCTCTGGAGAGCTTCTTGGGACCAGCTCTCCTACTCCACAGGCTCCCACAGCCGCCTGTCTCAGCAGCTCCTGTCTGCTGCTTGCAGCAGCTTTACAAATGAGAGAATTAGGCAGCCATGTGCAAATGCTCGTAAAAGCATCGCACATAAGAAAATTCATGTCATTAATCAATTGCATAAACATTCATGTCAGAAAATGCAGTGAAATATATGCAAAACCCATTGCTGCAGATTGCCTTCTACGCAACTAGAAGTGCAGAAAAATGTGTAATAAGTATCAAATCTGTTTCCAAACAATTAAGGAGAGAATGAAACTTCAGTGTACTCTCAACAGGTTTATAAAAAATGTTGCAGTGTTATGAATTTTAAAAACTATGCATGTATCAATTTGCATATAGCCATACATGCAATTATCTACATTAATATGGGCAATAAACAGACTGTGATCTTCTGTATAGCACGATCAAATAACTGATGCTTGATCCCTACAGCTTCTCTTGATGTTTATTTCTCTTTGTCCCTCATTTGTGCACAGAGGCAGTTTACTGCTCCCTCTTGAAACTCAATTAGATGTGCTGGGAACAAGGTTAACTGGGTGTATTTGTGTGTCTGCATCCAGGCTTTCCTGAGCATTTGAAGCCCAGTGTTGACTGGATATTTTGTAAGCGAGAGAAAAAATGCCATTGTCATGTATGAGATGACTGGATCTAATTGTTCTTACCTGTTCTGCAATTCTTTCCTCTTTCTAATAATGGCAGCATATTTAGGAGCCTTGAAGAGACTTAACATTTTTTACAAAAAGCTATATAGAATAATACTGTTGGAAAATCTATCTTGTCTTTTGAGTTCAGGCTCTATAGCTGAAGAAGAG
The DNA here is from genome assembly GCF_964034855.1 of Anser brachyrhynchus. NCBI lineage: Eukaryota > Metazoa > Chordata > Aves > Anseriformes > Anatidae > Anser > Anser brachyrhynchus. Next base: position 610,720 of record NC_137702.1, read on the forward strand.
GTTATATCCTTGACGTAAAGAAACTTTGTAGAGAAGATGCAGAATCCCATGTCTCTCTGATTCAGAATTTGCTTTATGCACTCGGTTTTGCTCAGGATTGCTCACATGCCTGGACACATTTTATGACTAGATCCAGACACACTTCAGCTACGGCATCAGTCTCAAGCTGCTGACACTGAATGGGTGCTCAGGATCCCAGACACATTACTCCTGAGACTCTGCTGGTGGTGCATGCGTTTCTTGCAGATCAGCTGCCCAGTTCTTTGGCAATACTTGTAGCTATGGTGCTCTGGGTACAGTAAGCCAGGTAAGCATTGCTAGGAAAATATAATGTCCTGGCTGGAAAAATACAGACTACCATTTAGGTAGAGATTAAGGTTTCATTGAGCTCACAGTTATTTATTCAAAGAGTTTAGCTCCTTCTTTGGAGCAGAAAGCAGCTTGCTGCAGTTATTTATGGCTCTGGTTCTGCAGCTTGACCTTCATGGGTGAATCTCTGTCCCCCGCTTTGCTCAACGGGAACCTCGCTGCATGGGCTTGTGAGCCCTTCTAGGATAAACACGTCTGTCTGAGAACTGGAAATGTATCTCCAGTGAATTCTTGGGCCTGTGATTTGGAAATCTGCTTACTGTTAATATTTTCACAGCAAGAGTTGACCTGTAGATCACAAGAAGAAGAAACAAAAGGGATGCAAATATGGCCTTACTTATTTACAAATGTGATTAATTATCTGCAAGCAAATTTTGTTGTAGCAGATCTTATTTTTGTTTCTCCCCAGACAGACTGAGCCTTTTTGTGTTCACACTGGCAAACACAGGAACCCTCCCGTCAGATGACATGTGTCACTTAAACCTACCCCAGATTTGGATTTGATGTACGTCAACACATTTAAACTTGTTAAATTTAAAAGGAGTTTCTCTGCCTGCTTCTCAGTTGCTGAGGGAATGCAGAGTATGTCATTTGACTTTAACGCCAAACCCAAACACCACTGGTTAATCCATATGGCACAAACATACCCGAATATTTATTTGCTGTATGCCAGCAGAGCCGTGCTGAAGTTCAACACAGGTTCTGTGGCTGTGGTGGGGTTAAAGCCCCTGCCTGTCCCTGGGGGAGCAGGCCCGGAGCCAGAGGTGCCGCTGCCCTCGGGCCCCTTCTGCAGCCCCTCTGTCCCTCTCAGCGCCCCGGCTGGTGTCTGGCCCCCTTTGCAGCTCGGTGCCGCCAGCCCCGAGTGTCCTGGCCGCGGGTCCATCGAGCGCCTTCCCACTAGCGCAGAGATGTCCGTGCCGCCGCCTGGGTCACTGCACTCGCTGCTGAGCTGACATGGCTCCGGGGCTCTGCGGTCCTCTGGAGCACCCAGGGTGCTCCTGGCCTCGGGCGGGATGAAGATCAGCATCAGCAGGGCCTGACGGGGCCCTGGTGGGAGCACACCCAGGAGGAGAAGAGGAATACGGACAGTAGGGAATGCGTTTTACATGTGGTGCCTTCTCCCTTTGCAAAGCCTGCATGAAAGCTTCTGAAAACCTGCTTTTGCCTTTATCTTCCTGTTATCTTTCAGTTTATAACACTACATTTAGAGGAGATAAACCCCAAACCTTAGCAATCTGTCACTAGCTTTTGGAGGGGGAGGTATAACTGGAAGAGGACAAGCCTGAAGCCTTGCTCTGAGCAGCGCTTGTGACTTTTAGCCAAAGTGTCTGATAGCTTCTGGTGCTGCTGTGGGCCCCGAGACTTGCAGGGTCCGTCCTTTTGCTCTGAGCGGGGTCCTCCCCCTGCCCCCCCATGGCTGACGGGTGTTAGGTGTGATACAGCCACGTGTTTGGTAACTGCAGCTTCATCGTTGTTTTATCTTTGTTTCAGTACAAGTGAAACAGAGCACCTTGCATGTAACAACAATCATAACCAAAAGCTATTTGGAGGAATTAATCTATTAGGTTGGATTAAATTAATAGTGACATTAAAACCTTGAATAAACCAGCACCTCGTCTGCTGCTGATGGCATAATACAGAGCCATATAGTCTACACTGTCAGATACAACATTTTGGCAACACAGAAATTCACGTTCATTACTGGTGCAGTGGCTAATCAAGATCTTCTCAATTAAAATACCACTTCAGCTGCCTTTTCACCATCCAAAGCTAAAATGTGGATGATGGATAATAAAAGGGCAGCTGGGCTGCAGTGGACTACAGTGGTCTTCAGTGCTGGGACTGGCAGCACGGCATGATTCTCGCTGCTGCCAAAGCTGAGTGCTCCTCCAGTAGAGCTTCGTAGCCATCAGGAGGCTATTGTCATTGTTTTCAGGTGTTCCGTGTAGAATAAGAAATAGATTAAACTGATACGAGAAAAAAAAATGCTGAGATAGTTGCTCCTTAAAGGGGGCTATTTACGCCAGCTTCAGCTTCTCTTCATCAGCTGCGGAGCTGCCATAGCTTTGTGCCTTACGTCTGGAGGAGGATCTTTCATTTGAAGCTTCTGTACTCCAGGATTAACATCGAGGCATGGGGGAATGATAATTTTCTCCATGCTTCTTTTATCTGTGGTGTTTCCAAGGATGCTGTGCTCAAGCCTGGCCGCGGGGCAGACAGCTGCCTGCTGAGCCTCGCCGCACGCGCTGGCAGTGGGCACTGGGGCAGGCAGGGACCATGCAGGCTGCTTCTACTTCTTCAGGTCCTCCGCTGGCTCAAGTCAAACACCGGCACACTACTTGTGGGTGTGACCTCTGCCCTCCTGCTTCGTAGTTTACCTTTGCTCATGTATGCTTTTACTTGAAATTCAATGTATATTTTTCAAAGAGAACCATGAAAATGAAATGAAGAAGAAAAAGACATCAATGCCATGTTATGGCTGAGATTTTACACACATAAAAGCTCTTAAGTAGAGCTGTGTAAAACTCATTGGTCTCACTTCACAGGGGCTTGTGACAAGATTTGCGCTGGCTTTTGATCCATCTCAGCCTGTACCCTCTGCGTGTGGCTCTGAGATTCACAGCTGAACTCGTTTGCTATCTCTAGGCCAAAAGGAATCAGGAGAAGTTCATTTAGACACCTGTCTCATCAGCTCTCTCTGAAACTGCCCCCTTCACATATTTTCTACATAAAGTCACTTTTTCTTTATAGACTTTAATGAATAATTTAAGAAATTCTGAATGCACAGCAAAAGATAAAGAGCATTTGCATGATACTGTTGCTAATATTTCAATCTGCTGTGAGCACAGTTTAGTCACAGAGCATGTGTGTAGTAAGTAGGCAAATGCTTCCCCGCGTATCAACTGACACAGAGGAAATCTAGTCAAAACAGCCACGGGAATTTCTGAATTTCCTGATTATGTGAATGCAGAACCTGAAGCATAGTTACACTTGCAGTGTGGGCAGTGTTGGCAGACTGTGGACTCCTGGGCATGCCAGGGCAGGGCAGTTTTCCTTTCAGCCCCACCAGAGCAAGACCAACAGTCTTTTGGTGCTACTGGAAATCTGCTTTATGGATTGAAAAAAACAAAAAAAAAAAAAAAGAAAGGAAAGGAAAAAAAAGAAAATACAAAAAAGAGAAAAAAAAGAAAAAAGAAAAAAAGAAAAAGAAAAAAGAAAAAAAAAAGGAGGAATGAGTTGATAGCATGAGGTAATCACATGCAAAGATCTACAAAAGCTCTTAAGTGCGCATGATCTGAGAGCACTGGCTGAGGTGTCGAGTTCAAATGTGGTAAGTCTGGGCCAGGTTTTTAAAGCTTTCCATGCAGCTCTGTCCGCACTGAGGACGGTGCAGTGATCCTACGAGGGAGAGCAGCCCCAGGGGAATATTAACAATGTGAAGCAGCTCCGGTTTCACATACGGACCCTCAAAAAGGGGGCTGAATCCTGGAGAACAAAAGTTGCTTCCCCAGGTGGCACACTGCTCTTTCCTGCCAGGCTGACCTGGTGCACGCGTGGCGTACTCTGCTCTGCCCAGGGCAGACGGGCAGCTCCTGGACGTCGGGCTCAGAGCGTGCCTGGAGAGGTGATGCTGAGGAAAACTGCTGGGAGGAAACAAAGAGGATTTTAACGTGAAGATGTCAAAGGAAGCGGAGAGATCTACAGGCAGCAACTGGACATTTTCCAGCCTGAATAACTTTGTAGTGCTCAACAGGCAGCCTGAGTGCAGCTTTTAATGAAAAATTCATACTGTTTTCTAGAGAACATTTTTTTCTTTCTTCTGAGTTGTTTGTTTGTTTTCTGAGATATTATCTACAGATATGCTTAATCACCTTTCTGTCAAGATGTGTTGAGCACAAGGTGTATTGCAGTGCTGTCACGTCCCGTTCCCTTCAGGGAAGAGGTGTGACGGGAGGGTTGAGTGCGGGGCAGCTGAACATGGGGAAGTGAGGCTTCCAGACACGTCCGAAGGAAAAGGTCTTCACTTGCACAGGTGACAGTGCTGTACTCTTGGAAAGTAACAAGAAAGATTTAGCAATCACACTGAACAGAAACACAACTTCTCTCTTACTGAACCCAGGAAAGGTTTAGGAAAAGAGCACGGCAGCAGGGAGCAGGACAGGGGTGGCACTCAGCACTGCATGCCTTGCAGCCACGAGAAATGAGGTGGAAAGGGCTTCAAATGCTGCCCTGGTAGGCAACAAAAATAGCAGTGTAGGTACTGAAAGCAGTGACTGTGAACAGGTAGCTAGGAAGTGGAGAAGACAGAGAGAGAGCTAAAGATGTTGAAGATTGATAAAGTTAAGAACACGGAAGAAATTATGTACACATCTCAGTGACAAAAAAAAAAATCCCTATTTAGGGATGACATTGCTTAAAATCCATTGCATTGGCATGATTGGATAGTTTGTACATAGGAGAATTAAATTAACTTACTCGAATACTCTGAGACACAAAATAATAATTTCAAACAAATCCGAGAAACATGGGTGGGTTCCTAAGGAGGAGAAATAATATTAGTGCCTATGCCTAAAAAGGGTAAATATAAAAATTCTTATGACCAATGACCAGTTGCCAGGCCCAGAAAATGTAACAGAAAACTTGATGTGAGATGTGATCACTAAGGAATTCTTCAGTCCTGTAGCGTAGTTAATGCCAAGCAGAGTGACTTCATGAAACATGTCTTAAAGACAATTGCCATGAGAGACGATAACTTTCCTGATTAAAGGTAACTGTCACAAAACAGGTTTCCTCAAATAATTTGATTTACTGCCCCAGGCATTTGGAAAATTATGCAATATGCACTAACGCCACAAAAATTAAAGGGATGAAAGACAGTTGAGTGATTTCAAAATGTAACCAGGATCAGGGCTCACTCCGGCGTGTTTCCAGCCAGCTGCCACGGGGACGTGCCCTCCTCAGCCAGCGGCACCACCCGGAGGGCCCGGCCGGGCCGCTCAGCCCGCGGGGAGAGGCCTGGGGGCACAGGGCACGGAGCTGCAGGGCTCTCAGCAGCTGCCCGCCGGCACCCACGGCCTCGAGGCGTGGGCACGGACAGCATCAGTGTGGGGACAGAGGGGGAACGAGACGATGCTTGTGGCCCAAAGCAACCATCGAGCCCGAAGAACCCACGTGGAGCCTGGCGCTGTGCGCGTGAGGACCCTCCGACCGGAGGGCGGCTGTGTGGGGGCCGCACAGAGGCGGGAACGAACGGCCACGTGCTATGAAGAAATCAGTAGATGAAGTGCAGGAGGTCACATCAGATTTTCCTAATGGTCGCTTCCAGGTATGAATTTAATGAACAACTATATGTTTTTTATTCCTTTGTTTAAAATAACAGATTCATCTAATTGATTAATTTTTCACTGCCTTTTTGCAGTTAGCACAGCACCTCACTGTGCATGTAGCCACGAGCCATCTCTCTGATGCAGCACGCTGGCAGAGGCTGGCTTCCCTTGGCTCTGGACAGAGGGCCTTGTTTTGCTTCTCCAGTGGCTACAGCTGAGCTTTTATTTTCATGGGTTGCTGTCTGTTGCAACAAAAAGTTATGTTTCCTCTGATGATTAAAAGTGCTCAACCGCAAGCCTATGGATTAATGGTCATTACTAATGGAAATGGTAAATACTACCCTGAAGGTTGGGTTTCATTTCATGGTTATATAGACAATGGTCAGGCAACACAGTCTGGGAAAATATACTGAAATTAGCAGTATGCGTTATGCAAGGTTGAAAAGAAAAAGCTAAAAAGCAATGGGTACTGGCCACATGGTGTGGGGACATCCATGAACGAGGGGGGCTGGCCAAGGAGCCCTGAGCCATGCCCACATCTCCGTGCCGGCCTAAGCAGGTCTCCAGCAGCGCAGGGCACCAGAAGCCCCCTGCCCCCGGCACCACACCACTGCCCTGTGACTGCCAAGCCACTGCGGCAGTGGACGTCCCCACCGAGGAGCAGGGAGAGTGATGGATTACCTCGACCTCCACACACACCACCTGTCAAAGCATGATGAATGGCCTTTTGTCTGCTAATTAGGCGAAGGGGACAATACAGGGTGTTAGTTTTCTCGTGAGCATCAAATTAGGAAAGCTGTCAAGCAAAATGACATGGATAACAATTAGGTGGTGCGTTTGAGTTATTTACCTGACCGTAATGTTAATGGAGGCATCAAAGATAAATTCTGTGCATCGTTCAAGAAGCCATCTATGTTTCCTCTGTCAGCGCAGCTTGTTACTGGCCACTCGGCATCCCCGCGGAGGGACGGACGGTGCGCGGCGCTGTGCCGAGCCCCGGGGAAGGGGAACTGCGGGCTTGTCCCGCGCCCCAAGCAGCTCTCCACCCCTGCACGCTGCAGACCCCGTGCTCTTTCACACCAGCTTCTGACATGTGCTTTAATGAAGTTGTGCCTGTTTCAACGCAGCGTGAGTGAGGAGAGAATTAGTCCCCATCTACTGCATTTGACATTTGAATTTGTCACGTTCTGATGTGGAGAGAGGATGTTTGAGAGAAAGTGCATGGCACATCATCCCGCGCACGTGTTCACACTGCCCCCGCCACCCCTGCATGCCGCAGGAAAACATGGCAATGAAGTGTGCTTTTTAACCATCACTGCAGTCCCGTACAATTTCCTGACCTCAAACTCATTCCCTCTTACACTAATCCAGGAAAATAGTCTTTGGAGAAAAACATCCCTGTCTGCAAATGCTCATGTTGTTTCCATTTAGAAGAATGGGAGTAACAGTCATTATTGTCCCAAAGAGTCTGGAACTGCACAAAATGATGTTGTGAACTGATGTACTTGGACATCAGCACATCGGGACTGAGCAATGCCTGCTTCTCACAGCTGAGAGGAGACGGCTTATTTTGAAACAGACCAAAACACACAGAAAGTGGCGCAGGACATCACCCCAGCTCTGCAGAGCCACACAGCCCTTGCATGCAGGATCCTGCCTGCAGGATCAGGAGGCGGCTGGCCTTTCAGCCCTCCATCCTCTCATCCACCCTCACTTCTGGCCCTTGTCTGCCCAGGGGGGCGAGGGGGACGGGCAGCCCCTCTTTGTACAGCAGTACCCATTTCAGGCAGCCACGTGGTATTTGCTTACTGGAGAATAGCCACAGAAGTAGTTGTAATCGACCGTTTCCAGACTGAGACCAGAAAAGTTGAGAAGTTTCTCGTGGGCGTCCCTGTGGTGGTGGCAGCCTTATGGGGAAACCCTGCCTGGCCACGCACTGCCCGTGGAGCAGCACCGGCACTGACAAGGGTACGGACATGGACACAGACATGGACATGGACACAGACACTGACACAGCAGGGACAGCCCAAGGCCATGGAGACACTGCCAGCTCTTGTCAGGGCTACGTGCTGGACCGGCTGCCTGGAGAGCATGCAGTTTTTTTTTTTTTTTTTTTTTTAATAAAATGTATTTAAATTCAAAAGTGAAACGAGAAGAAAAGCTGTTTGATTTTTTTTTGACTGTGCTCATGCTTTTCAGCTGCAATTATTTGCACAACCTGGAATAAATTCATGCTGGAATCATGGGAAAACACCTCCTCATCCATAAAGAAAGTGGTAATGGCTGAAGATCAAAAGAGCAAAATGTTCAACCAGGGACATGCTTCCACTGTGGAAAAACCCAGCACTCGCCTTTCTAGAGCAAGCAACAATTCACAGATTTTTTTGCCTTCTCAATAAAAACATCTAGTAGGCCCAGACAGGAAATTTGTGCCAAAGGAATCACATTCTCTATGTAAAAGAGAGCAGCAAAAAAAATTCTAATACCAGCCTGCCAGTGACCATTTGGGGACGAAAAGAGGCGCGTGGCGTGCTCCAGGCACCATGCACCCTGAGTGCAGGGCACTGCTGGCTCCTCGGGCAGTGGCCACGGTCCCCTGCGATGCCCTCCTGCTGGGCCAGCTCCTCCTCCTCTGACGCCTCTCAGGAATTACCTCTGGAGGTTTTCGTTGCATCTTGCACACACTCGAATAAAGTGTGTTTTGTTTGTTTAAAGTTTCACTCATTTAAATATTGAAAATATTATTAAAAAAAAAAATCCAAGCCAGATTTCTTTTGACAATTATATCAAGAGGACTTGGATGGTGCCAAGTTTTAGGTTTTTGTACACTAATTCTCAATTGTGCTCTGCAGGCATTGGTTTGCTGACAACCATCTGTTTCAACCCAACTTTTTTCCTTAAAGTCTGCCCAAGAGAAATTAAAATATCAAAAGGAAATATTTCAGAGGGAGAGAAAAGGAAGCTAAGGAGAAGGATGTTGAAGTTGAAAACAGCTTTGGAATTTAAGCTTTGCTTAAGCTATGCGTTGCCGCTGACGTGAGTACTGGCGAGCTTGAGTGGGCTCAGCGTCATGGACATGGTGGCCCTCAGCTTCAGACAAGATTTGCAGAAATGCTGCTTGGATATCACCAAGGTCTGCCCACCGTGGCTTCAGTGCCTTGTCAGGTTTCCGTTTGTCATAGCCTCTCTCCAAGCGTCTTATGAAACACCGTTACGTCGAGCGTAGAACAGATCTCAGAGAGAAAAATTGCCACAGAAAATGACAGCAGCATTGCTTTTAGGAAATGCAGAGCTCTGGCCAGCTTCTCTTCATATGATCAGCTTACCCCATGACTAAATTAACCATTTGTAATTAAAATGGTACTAAAAAGCAGATGGAACATATTAATTAAATGTCACGGTTGGTTTCCCATAGCCTTTTGATATTGAGAGCTACGCCAAACACACACACACACAAAAAGAAGCTCACGGCTGCAGGCTGGGCTTGCAGGAGCTGGCCGGGGCAGCGCAGGGGCAGCCCCTGGGGGCACAGATCCCCCTCTCTCCGGGCACATCCCTGGCTCGGTGGGCAGGGGCAGCAGAGCTCCACACAGGAGCCAGCCCCAGCCTCCCTCCTGCCAGCCAGTGTGGCTCAGACCTTTCACTGAGGGAAAAATTAGAAGTAAGAACAATGAAATTCATTCACAAAGTATAATTTTATCACAACTGCTGTCTCTCTCTTTGAAATAATTTTGTAAAAGACAGAATTACTGTCATTTGTGTCAAAGCATAATTTCCCCTGTTAAAACAAGGCACATTATGCCCCATCTTTATGGAACAACAAAACAGATTTAAAGGGTTTTTTTCTTATATATATATGAAGTCACTGATTTTTGCTGTTGCTTGAAAACACTTCTGTGAGCAAAAGCAGCCCATCTGCCAGAAGTGCAGGGAGTGGCTCTGTGCTGTCTCATGCTCCGGGTCCCAGGGTTCCCTTCCCAGGGAGGTTAAGGGCTCCCCATGCATGCTTGGTGCATGGACGTGCAAGCTATAAACCGCGCAAGTATAGACCAATCTGCCCTTTAAAACATGAAAACCTTGGTTGCTGCCCCCCTTGCACTCAACCTTGTAATTCTATGTTCTTTATATGCCTAATGTGATTTCACTCACGTGGATTGGATTTTCCCCCAAAACAAAATATCAATACATAACAATAATAAAGACAAACAGAGAACACTTTGTCATCAATAAGGTGAAACAAATGCTCCCATGCTTCATGTAAGAAAAAACTAAATGATAGTAGGGAATTCAAAGTCACAAAAATGAGCGCTATGGGAGAAAAGCTGCTCAGAAACAGGTTGGATGAGGATGAAGAAGATTGACCCTTGTAAATGGAGGGTGCACTCCTGGTATATAAAGAGAAACCTTTGTCAACATTCCCATCAAAAAGCTTAACCTCATTGCAAACAACACACCACACCACTTAGAAAAACAAAAGCACGGAAAGATGAATAGCTCTGTCACTAATCAGTGTGAAACTGTTAATTTTAATTGAATTATAGCAAACTTGAAGTCAAACAGATAAGTCCTAATCCTGTAATGCTTTAATTTTCTTTCTAATATTTTTCTAATATTCTAAAATACCATGTTACTTACACTGCTTAATCAATTTCATGTTGAATTTGTGAAACTCTGATAGCGTATTGTTGTTTCTAAACAAATAAATGGATTGCAATTTCGAAAGGTTATTGTGAAGGCAGCAGTGCGGGATGCGCAGCCAGGCTCGGGGAGCGGTGGGGGGCCGCGCTCGTCGCACAGGACACCCGACGTGCCGCCCACGCACCGCGTGGTTTGGAAGCCCTGCTCGACTCCTGTCGGTGCCCTGTCCCCGTGTCTGTGGGCTGTCAGCAGGGCAGGCTGGCCACGAGCCAGAGCACACCGAAAGGTGGGGGCAGCGCTCCCCCAGTGCTGCTGTCGAGTGTGGCAATGGTTGGCTGCCTTTCCTTCCATTTCCACCAAGGCAGACGAAATTTTGGCAGGCAAACAGTGGGGCCGATGCTGGCCGTGGCCTGGGCTGGGGAGCAGGCAGCGTGGCGAGCAGCAGCATGAAGAGCTTTCTGTTCCTTCCCTGCTGCAGTCAGAGAGGCAGAGCGCCTCAGCGGCTCTCCCTGAGTGCCAGCCGTGGGGCTTCTAAATGGCTAACAGGAAGCCAAAGGCACGGCTCAGGCGTTTCTTTATCCTTCCGTGGAAGATGACACTAAGATTTCTGCTGTATCAACAAAAATAGAAAACAACTGGCTTGCGCAACGTGGGGTTTTATTCCAAATTCTCTCAGGTATTTTGTCCATGAGAAAAAATATAAATTGCTGAATTTCTGGGTATTTTTTTCTTTCAGAGCAGATTCTGCACATTTCCTACATTCAAAGCTAAGAGCAGTAACAGAGGAGCTGTGCCGCTCACAGGTTCGGCATTGCTGGTGCTGCTGTCGGCTGCTACGGTGCAGACAGCTCTTGGGCGGCCTGCTCCGTGCCTGGCTGCACAGGCGCTCTGTGGTGCAAAAAGCTGAGCAATGTGGGAGGCCGGGGTCCCCGTGTGCGGTGTGTGAGGCCGGGGTCCCCGTGTGCGGGGGGGCAAGGCGGCTGGGAGGCTCCCCCTCTGCCGTGACCGCACGCACAGGAAGCACGCGCTGATCCCTGGCTGCTCCTGGTAACAAAGGATGGAGTCAGGTAGTTGCCTTACTCAGTACGAGTTCATCTGCTATTGGCAAGGGAGGAATTCAAATCTTCTGAGGCACTAAGGCATGAGCGTAAGCTACCGCAACAGGATTTGTATGGAGATAAGGCAGAGCTTGCTGGCAGAGGCATGCTCCGGACTCCTCAGACCTTTACTCCCCATAGGCTTGTATATACTTAACAGATTTATAGAAAAGGCAAAACTTGCAAGAAACAAAAAGACTCAATTAAATCCCTCTCTTCCAATTTATTATGCCACGCCAAAGATGAAAACAAGAGAGTGCAGTGCAACCAGAGCTGCACGTAGAAAGCTGATTTATGCCCCTGACTGGCGAACAGCAAGTGCATGAGAAATGGCAGAGATTCCTAATGAGTGAGTAATCTGTGAGAGAGCTTTTCCAATAACTCAAACAAGATAAAATAAAAATGCCTGCAACAGACATTGGGATTTTTCTAATGAATTTGCTCTATGAACCGTTCATAATCCACGTTTATTCCATCTTCTAAAATTAGGTTTATCTGAACAAAGTTCAGACAAATATGTTTTTAAGACCTGTTTATAGGCATTTAGACAAACTGAAGGTTTAGTATTAGATTATAAGCTTGTACTTTACAGTCACAAGGAGAAAGCACCATCGTTCCTGCTGGCAGGGCGAGTCCCTTCTGCAAGGGGGGTGGCTCCTGCCCCACTGCTGGACACATGGCACCTGCAGCCCAGGTCTGGGCAGTGGCCACCACTTCCCCCAGGCACACACATGCACACGCACAGATGTGCACACACAAAGACATACATATACACACACGCATGCAAACATGAGCTCATGGACATGGACACACACATGCACAGGCATGCACACATACAGACCTGCATGCATACACATACACCTCACATATGCACACACACACCGAAGAGTTTGTCTTTGTTGTCTCCATTATCAAATGCTCGTCAGGCCTGTGTCTCTGTGCTTTATTTATCATTTTCTCTGTTAATTATTATTCCCCTTGAGATGAAATGAAGCAGATGCTCTTGTATTCCTCATACCCTTACGAGAACTTAGATGGGGAAATAAGTGTATCCACTCCCATACTACACTTCAGCAATGCAGTCACAAATACAAATAAAGGAACGTATGTGGAGGGAAGAGGAAAAAATGACAAATTCAGGTCTTCCTCACCCAGCTCCCCAAAGGCAGCTCAGTTGTGCATCATCCCTTATTAAGGCTAAACTTAATGGCAGTCAGTCCATATTTTTTTTTTTCTTCAGTGTAAGTATGAGAGATGCCTTCATACCTCATTCTGAGAGGGAAGCAAAACCAGTAAGTTATTTGACCAGTCTTGATTGTGACTGTTCATGATCAAGCCAATGTCTGAATATTTTGGGAAGGTTTTTTGAATACATTTGTGCATGGGATAAATATCAGGGAACTCATATTTCCTTCCAAATAGCCTCAACAGAAAAAGATGCTAAATTTAGTGACTAAATTATTCATCATATGATAGTTTCTTGATCTTAATCTTTGACTCTTTATGCCAGGCAGCAGAATACACTCTGAAGACAAACATTTTTCATGGTTGTTATCTTCTACACACAAAAAAACGTACCCTCAGTGGTAGACTGAACCAGAAAAACATCAAGGCTGTGAAATGAGACCCTAGCAGTATCCACAGATGAACGGAGTTAATTTTTCCCTCTACACACATTGGATTAAGGCTGTAATTTAACTCCATGTAGATGATGTCCCCAGGGCACTTGCAGATCCCAAATCGCTTAAGAAGCCTAGTGATTTTTTTCATTGTCTTACTTGGCATCAAGCTTGCACCCAATAGTTACAACAACTTAGTGCATGGAGGTGCTCTGTGGTTCACAGAGGAGAATTTGGTAGCTGGCTGCCCTGCGTCCTGTGAGTGACCGGAGGGGTCAGGCTGGGAGGCAGCAGACACTCCAGCACCATGCTCAAGCCAAGCAAGACACTGGTGGGCAGCCTGGCTACTGGCAAACGAGCGCCTCTGCATGCTGCGCTGCTGGGTTCACTCCAGGACAGCTGATTTCAAACTGGGTTGAAGATCTCCATCCAACATTACAGTCAAAGACTAGTCCCAAATGGTTTTCTTGAGGCCACTAGAATTCCTGCAGCTTTCAAGCTTCTCCCGACCTTTGGCTTAGCACTGGACAGTGCATCCTGGCACTGAGGACAATTCCCCTCCTCCGTGACTCCAGCCTGCACAGCAGCTATAAACCTCATCACCACTGTGCCAGTGAGTCTCTGTCAGGAGAAGAACCCTCTGTGTGATTTCATTAAAGCCAGTAAGACATGTGTCCCTTCTTGGATTAAAGCCATGCTAGCATGCAAAGCCAGCTCAGGGCACTGTACGTGTCTCCAGAACTGTATAGAAGACTATCTGTGCTGGGAGTGACAACTGAATCACCGAAGGAAATCATTTTCTACCCCACTCTCAGCACACAGCTCTCACTACTGCAGAGCTTTGTTTTGCTCCTCTCAGCGGCTGCTGTGGCCCTGCTGTGCTGGGCTCCCTGCCGTGATGCTGGCAGCAGCCCCTGCTCTCCTCTCACCTCAAGACAGCAGAAGTGCTGCCTCCAAACAGCGTTTTGAGGGGCTGTGCCCATTTCTCTTGGGGAATAGCAAGGCTGTCATGCCTTCAGATGGTGCCTGTGTTGCCCACACATTTCCTGTGCTGCAACTCAGGGCGCACGGGGGCTGAGGCCTGTTCCCCAAAGAGTGTGACAAGCATTGTGGGTGCACGGTCTCTGGGAACAGTATGCTGTATTTTTATTTTTCTGTGGGATATCTGCATCAGCATGAGGCAAAACAGTCACTTTGTTTCACACATGGAATGGGCTGGGGCATTTCCATCAGTGCTGCACCCTGCTTTTCATGTCTTCTCTTCTCTATTTTGCACACCTGAACAGAAGGGAGTGTTGCGTGGAATGAGATTTGCAATACTGAGTATATTATGCTTTTAACTAGCATGTTTTGTGATAAATGAACAGGGAAAAAATAAAAATAAAGAAAAGAAATCCCTTTCCACAGCCCTTCTGAATGGGGCTTAAAAACGCTTTTCCAGGGAGCCTTTTCCAAACGTGTCACACAGCAAGTACAGGGTCCGGCAGCGGCAGAGCTCCCTCCCAGCACCAACCCTTCTCCTCTGCCCTGGGCTCCTCCTGCTGCTGCCCCTGCTTGGTGCCCAGGGGTGCTCCTGCCACCGGCAGCCCCCGGCACCCATGGACCTGCAGCACACGGGGCCCATGGGGAGCGGAGCGGGGCCGTCCTGCGGGAGGGCAGGGGGACCCTCCCCGCCTCGTGCCACCCACTGCCACCTGCAGTGCAGCTGCCGGGGAGGACACCTGAGGACCTGCGCTTGCTGCCATGCAGTTTTCATCTCTTGGTGTCCCCAAGGCCCCTCCACCAGGGCAGACAAGAGCACCACGTGGCTGGTGTGGCAGGGCTGCTCTCGGCTGGTGGAGCTGGATCTATAGGCAGCGTCCCTCCACCCCAGCGTGCAGGAGTCAAAAGCTCGAAACTAGCAGATATGGGCATTTTAAAAATGCGTTCAGGCATATCTCTTTAGAAATTAGCTTGTGCTAGGAAAGACCGTAACACATCTGTTCAGGAACCGTCATGGGCTTTGCTTTTCTGACAGGTAGGAGAAGTTTATCTGACGAGCTGGCTACCTGCACTGGGGGAAGGTTCATTTTATGCAACGCAGTGAACGGTAGGAGTGTGCATCCAGAATTTACGTTTCCAAATAGCAGACAACACTCATCTCGAGTCAGCTCACCACCTGTTCAGATGCAAACTAAAGATCTTTGTTTTCTCCTGACTTCCTGCCTCTGCTGCTAAGACACAACCAGCTTTGTTGGGGTTTGTTCATTTGCTTATTTTTATGCTAAAAGATTGGAAGGAACTTTGAGGAGCATCTCTACACTCCTGTTATGCTATTATCTAATGATTTAGGATGTGGCACAACTTATCTGGTAATATGGAAATCATGTCATGTTTGTTAAATTAAGGGTTTAGTTGTATGAGTTAACAGATTTAATTTCTTGGGTAATAAACTGCTGTGAAATGATTTCTGAGTCATCCTTTTCTTGCCTTAGAAAATGCAGAGGCTGCAGGAGGCACAGTGGTAGGGGGCCCTGCACCACAGGCTAGGGGATCCCGCTGTGCCGCTGCCCCTCAAGCACTTCAAGGTATTCGTCCTCGGGGCGGGTGGTATCTGAAGTCAGGAGTCACCCTGCCCATCCGGGCGGATCTCTGCAATGTCAGAGCAGCTGAGGCCTTGCCTCTGTTTGTTCCTCCCTCATGTGGGATTTGGTCAATTGTACTGGTGACCTCAGGTCTCTGCTCCTCGACTAACTTCTCTGGGGCATCTAATTACACTATCCTCATCTTTTTCAGCATATATATATTATCCCTTTAAGATATGAGATGATTGTTGATGCAGCCAGAAGAAAAACAAACAAACAAACAACAACAACAAAAACAACAACACCTCCATGGACAGGTAAACAGAGTCTGAACAGAAAACTGATCCTGAGGCATATCCTGCTTCTATCTGCTCTTAATGGAGAGCCGTCACCTTGTAGGGTCTGACCCGTAATCAGAAACTTTCCATCTCAAGGTTCTTTCAACTGATAAGACTGCAATGGCATTACAAACACATTTATCATCTCATATTTTCTCTCCCACCTGCACAGACACTTCAGATAAGGCAACACGCTCAGGAGTTATTTATGGTTAGTGTGACCATTAGCCGCATATGTGCGTGTAACGTACAGTTTCTGTAATGGGACTATAAATCGTTTCAATTATTCATCTTTCTATATTTACAGCAGTGACACTTTTTAATATTGCAACTTCTTATTCATCTTTGCTAAATTTACAGTAGTGACATTTTTTTAATATTGTAACTTCTTTCCTTACAAGAGGCAGCTACGGGTCTCTGTCGGACCAAAATGAAATTCTTTGGGAAGCGATGAGAAAAGCTCACTTCAGTTACCCAACAAAGAGATCTTTATGCAAGGAGCTTCCCAAAGCAGATAATGAAGAAATATGTGCCTGCTTATGTATGCAGCTAGACCAGCACAGATGACTCACCCTTTGATCAAGAGTCATTTGAAGTAAGGAGCCGCCTTTAAATGAAGCAAAGTATCAATGTAAATTAAAACAGGAAAAGAAGCATGACATGTTGGTCCCAGACCTACTATTGACTCCACTAAGAACAAGATCAGACTCATTATGTACCCAATTAACCAGACCTAGCTGTAGACATCCAGTGGGCATGGGATGGGTTCTGGCGCAGCACACGTTGCAGCCCATGAGGGCTTGCCAACGTCAGCTTGGGAAAGGCTTACCCCGGGCTGGCTTTCACCTGTCATGTAGGCACAAGATTAACCTTAATCAGAGCTTGATGTGTATGTCCTGTCAGCACAGGATTAATTTGACTACAGCTCACTCCAATGCAACATATTGCAGAGTACGTGGGGCTTGTCCTGGCAGGCCCAGCTTCCCTCGCCTGCTGCTCCTGGACAAGGAACGACAACCGTGCAGCACCTCAGGGTGGGGACCAGGGCAGCCAGTGCGCTGGGCTTCTCCTCTGTGGAGATGAAGCAGAGCCCAGGCTCACCCACCAGATTTCTCACCCAACTTTTGCTTTACGGTGAGCATGACACGAGCCACAGGTTGGGTGCATCGTGCGTGCTGCTTGCCAGGCGTATGCTGCTTCAGGAATGGAGGCAGCGGGACTAGTTTACAATAACCTTTTCTACTCTTTACAGTGATGGAAAAAAAAAAAACAAAGAAAAAAACAAAACTAAGGCAAATTGGGGGAATGGAGAGGCTGAAGTTCATTTGAGTAAGAAGGGAGAAAAGGAAGAAGAAAGGTGGATATACAGACTAGACAGACAACTAATCATCTATTTCAGTGGTTTTTTTTTTTTTTTTTACTTTCTTCTAACAGACTTTTGTTTCAGGTAGTCCTTTGCCCATGTCAGTCTGTCTTGACTGAGACTTTGCTGATAAATTATGTTTCCAAGAATCAATAATTACAGAACTGCTCTGTACAGCTCATTTCCAACACAGCAAATCCAAATCTAAGAAGGTTTATATGACCAGCCCACTTGGCATAGATTTGCCATTTTGATTTCAAAATAACGGCACAGAAAAGTAAAAGTGGTCCTACATGGTCACTTTGAAAGTTAATCTTAGCAGTAAAATTTTGATAAAATTATTTTTAAGAGAATAATTGCACCAAGTTCTTCTGCAAACCAGGAAAAGAATGAGAAGAAGGCTCTTGCCAGCAGTATTAATCCCAAAAATGGGATTCAGGGCTACAGGCTATTGCCAACACCAGAGATGGAAGAGTGGCTTATGATCATCCTCACTTTTTTGCTCGATTTTATTCATTCCTAACTAGCTCTGAAAGCTCAGGGAGCAGTAGAGTTATGTAACTGCAAAGGCAGTTTGTAAGCAAATGCATTTGAAACTCCTGAGGGGGAAAAAAGGGAACACACTGTGTACTGGCCTGATCTCACATTTTCTGAAGTCATTCTGTGTTTTTCCTCTGACTTTAATTAGCTCTGAATCAAAAAAGGAACACTGCAGAACAGCCTCAGTATTTGGGGATTTAATTTATTCATAAAAATCTCAGTGATAAATATCCTATCAATTAATCTGAGTTGTATTAAGGCATACAGTGAAGTGGCTGATTGTTGAATGTCTAATATACCAGTATTATCAGCTCTATGTCTCGCAAGGTGATAAATGGAGGTACCAGAATTGGTGAGATATGATCACATTTTTATTTATTGTTTGGTACGATGCCCTGTCCTGGTCATGGAGCTGCAAGCAAATTGCAGTTTGCTTATCGACGTCCCTGGCAAGGCTGCACTGTCGGGCTCTGCGCTCGCCTGCCTTGGGCCGGTGGGGCACTGGGGTGCCCGTTCCCCCCATGCCCCCGCTGGCCCCGATGGTGCTCCAACTCAGCAACTGCTCAAGAGCCGTGTTCTCACTGAGGCGGGAAGCAGAGCTTTCTCATTATTTTCAGCAGACACTCCTGTGCTCTCAGTAGGGCTTGTTTCTGCCAGCTCATTTCTGAGACGGGTGGTTAGAAACTCAGAACGCAATACTGTGGCTCTCATAAAGGAAAAGAAGGAAATGGCAGACAATGCTGGAAACTTTCTTTAGAGAGAAAGCATCTGAAGATTAATGGAAGAGAAGGAAATTAGCAGGGACCTGACCCCTCAGCGTGGTCCTGGGGGAGAAGACCAGCTGCAGCAGTCATGACCTAACAGTGAATTTTATTAGAAATTTTATTCTCTGATGAAAAAAGTTTTGGCAACATGCCAATCGGCACTGACAGCCAGCCAGATACGGTAAAGTCCAGCTTCGTGTGGCAGACCGTGCAGCCCTGCGGAACTGAAGTCAGCACGTGCAGCCCGCGGCTCAGCACTGCACCGCCGCTGCCTCCTCTCTGCGCCTGCACACACCGCTTCGCTCCCGTGGTGGCTCTTCCCACGTGCCGGTGCATGTGGATATGTGCATATCACATCCGCACTGAGATGAATACAGTAGCCAGTTCTTGCAAAAGCAATAAGTGAATGGAAAGCAGAGTATTAGATTATTTACACTGTCCTATATTTTAAAGTCAAAAAGACATCCCCAGCACGGTAGGGGAGAATAGGAATTTCTGAGGGATTTGAAGCACTAACAGAGATTGTAATGCTGATCAAGATCTATGACCTACACTGATGAAATATTAAAAAAAATCTACTGAAGAAGCACAGTGTTCTAGGCTTTTGGAACCTTGACACAAACAGGGTCTCCTTGGGCAGAAATGATTTCTATGCAAAATACAGTAAGTAAATAGAGTAAGTTACCAGAAAAGAAAAAAAATAGTTTAGATACTCACAGAGGTATTTCTAAATACCAGGTCTAAATCAGAAATACTGAAAATATTCAAAAATGTCAAATGATATAATGAACGGAAAAAAAAAATAAAAATCGTGTGAATTCTATTGTGCTAATAAAAGTATCACCAGGTAAATACATTCAGCTGAGACACTTGAAAGCTTCAAGGACAAGTTCAGGTTGATTTTATGGAGGTTTTGTTTTGAATTTAATCTCACTAATTATTTTAATAATTAAAAATGTTCTGCTAAAGCAGGTTGTAATTAGCTAATTATTTGCTCTGTTTGTGTTTCCTGCTTACTTACACATTTTCATTATTCTGTAAATTTGAATAGAAACTCTTCAAAAGTGCTGGTGCTTCCATCTCAAGTTGTCTAACCGGGAGGAGTGGGGGCACACGGGCCCTCCTCCTCCACTCCTGCGGGGCACCCGATTTAGGTGAGACTCAGAGGCAATGTCGGGAGCCAGGGAGCTTCTGCTGTACAGAAGTGGTACCACAGGAGGAGCATCAGGCCCACCGCGTTATTCTCCTTGGCATCAGCTGCAGAAGCAGGAATCACCACCAGCTGTCCCTGGTGGCACAGATCGGGAGGGACTGGTGGCAGCCGTCCGGCCCAGGCTCTGTTGGATTGCTCATCTCAGGCACGACGCTGTGGTGGGGCTGCCCTGGCCCGCAGCTTTTCCACCGGGCACCTTCTCTGTCCTGGGCTGAAGCCGTTTGCTAACCGTGTGCCATTCCCTTCCAGTCCTGCAGAAAAGCTGCACTGGTCTTTGCTGTTCCATGCGTGTTGTAACGACTTGTTTCCTCCCTCCCTGCCAGCATCTGGTGCGTTGCTGTGGTAAAAGAGAGAGGCAGAGAAGTGCTGGCTATACAGCTTTTTTTTTTTTCTTATCTATGTTCCTGCTGATGTTGTTCCTGCAGCACTTGTTGCTGCCGTGTCTGAGTGCAGAAGTAGGTGCATCACATGAAGCAAGTATTTAAAAGTGGGAGCATACATATCATATGGGAGCATACATATCATATGGGAGCAGATGTATCACGTGGAGCAGGTGTATCACATAGAGGACTGCATGCAGCCACCTGCTGCCTACACACCTCCTGCCCCAGTCTGGCTCCTGGCTCAGCGGTTTGGGGTTATGCTACAATCCATTCCATATGCAAAGCTAGTTGGAAAGAAGCTCATCGGGCCTTGTCCTTCCATCCTGGTTTAGGGTTCACATGAAGACTGAGGCATGGTGAAGTTGCACCTCCCTGTCTGTGAGAAATTCCCAAGGAACCATTAGGTGAAACTGGGGGTTCCACCTCAGGAGGTCTTCAGAACTCACCCGTGAGCTTCTTTAGTCTAAGACCAGAGAAGAAATAAAAGTTGCATATGAATGAATTTCAGGAGAAAACAACATGAAATAACAAGGAGACGTATCCATATAGGGAAAGGTTTAGGACATTTATTAGTAATATATAGCAAAGACAGTTAAACATAGATAGATGACAGCTTTGATGAGCCTTTATTGCACAGTTCTTTGTGCCTCATTAACTATAGAGAATAAAAGAAGAGTACAGGACTCAAAAGACAAATCTGCTCATACCACTGACGAGTGATGGACCTGGGGAGACAAAGGACATGTTCCGGCACATTTGAGTCGCCACCGTTACAGGAAGATGGGTGCTGACGATGCAGTGAGCACAGTGCAGGAGGAGGCTGACGGGAAGGAATTTCTGGGATGTTGCCCAGGGCAAGGGAGCCCCATTTGGTACCCAGCAAAGAGAGAGACAGGACACCCCTTGTGCCAGGGAACACCCGGCTCGCTGTTACCATTCCTCCATCTCCTGCATTTGCTGCGTGTTCATCAGTGTCCCACACGTGGCTGGAGTGGCTGCAGGGCTGGGCCAGGTGGTGGCAGCGGGGCAGCGCAGCGGGGCAGCGCAGCGGGGCAGCGCAGCGGGGCAGCGCAGCGGGGCAGCGCAGCGGGGCAGCATAGCAGGGCAGCACAGGGGGGCAGCGCAGCGGGGCAGCGCAGCGGGGCAGCGCAGCGGGGCAGTACAGCAGGGCAGCACAGCGGGGCAGCGCAGCGGGGCAGCGCAGCGGGGCAGCATGCCAGCAGGGCCCGGCATCCCCATCCTGCTCCTCCCGCGTGCCCCAGCGCTGGGCGCTCACGGTGCTATCGAATGCTTGCATGCAGGGCCGCCTGTGGGTGCCCTGCAGCATGCATCCCCTGCCAGACTCCATCTCCAGCCCAACCTGGCCCTGCAAACACCTCTCAGATGTCTCTGTCCTGGCTCAGGATGGTGTTTTTAACCCACATGATGGCACCCATAGTAGAAGAGATTCGTATACCTCACGGGGGAATGCCCCACACCGCCACCTCCCAGCCCATGGGACTGGGGACATCTTCCACCACCTCTCTGATTTGCACCCCGTCACAAGGAATCTGTCCCTATTATCACCAGGGCAGGATGTTTTCCCTGCAAAAGTACAGCTTTTCCACCTAGACATGTAGGTTTTAATTTTAATTTGGGATTTTTTTTTACTCGTGTCCCTCTGTCTCTTCCCGTGGCCAAGCCCCACTGCAGCGAGTAGGGCTACGGGTGGCTGCTGCTGGACAGACCCACGGGGTGTCAGCCCTGGGCATGCAAATGCTGTTAAAAAGCCAGAAGCGATGCAGCGGCACAGGCCCCAGCGCACACAGCAGAGTAAGCACAGACAGTGCCTCAGACTCAAATTCCTAAAGGGGCACACTCTGGGCTGCTTAGCCACTGTCAAACCCTAGCCACTTAGGGACATGCTTCCTGTAATATTTATAAGCAAAACTGTAAAGTAAGTCACCTGTAGGTTTAACAGCAAACCAACAAACGAAAAAGACTAGCTAACGTCCATTGGGACAACTGGTAGTCCACCTGCATTGCATTTCTTAACTTCCCACCGATCTGTGTGCATTGTTACACATATAAATATATTTGGAATCCACTCCAGGCTCTGCAGCTCCAGCTGGCCACTGCTTTCTGGCTTGGGTGCAGATGTACCAAGTACCCAGGGACGGCTCCATCGCTGTGGTTTGGACCACTCCTTTCAGAGAGCGGCCGTGCAGGGTTTGACACTGTCTGACTTTGACAGTCAGTGAAGTCTGTCAGCTGCTTTCCACACACCAGTGAGTGGCTTCCTCACACGGATCTGGCATTGTCCGTGCCCACAGTTCAGCATTGCCTTCCCCACAAGAAACATCAGTGAGCAGAGCAGCTGATGTGCACAGCATTCCCTAGAGAGCCCAAATCTGGGAAAAAGCAAAGTGACTTGATGAGCTACAAGAGACTTGAGTAATAAATTCAGAAGGGGAAGAGAGAGTCTTATGACAGGTACAGGAGACTGTAATTGGTGCTAAATGCATGACTGAAACCTTGCAGCTATTTAGAAGCAAAACACTAGCTCAGCCCTGTCCTCTTACAGCTAATTTTGAGGACACATTGAGTTGAAAAATGTGCCACTGGTTCATAGCTGAACTTCAGTGGAGTGGTGTCGATATTTCACCAGAGAAAAGAAACCTCCCTGGAGCTCTGCTCCTGTGAAGGGCTGCAGCAGCACATCCTCTGCACCTGGCTGCACTGAGCCAGGTCTTCAGCATCACGCTGCGCTTGTTCAGACTCAGCTGTAACAGGCAGTAATGGCCTGGCAATGGAGAGATGCTATTTGGGATGAAATGGGAGCGTTCTGGGAAACCCTGGAGTCAGCAGTGAGATGAAGCCAGCGGGGTCAATCCTCGCCCCTCACAGCAGGCGGAGAAGGGCTGGTGGGCAGAGCCCAGCTGGGGGAAGCTGCAGCAGGGCTGGGCCTCAGGACGGGGCCTCAGGACGGGCGCTGCCTGGCGCTGGTAAGCACAAGGGCTGTCACAGGGCCACCCCGGCACTGCACTTGGTTCCTCCGTGGTGCTGGGTCTGGGCTTTCCCCGGGTGCTGGAGCACTTCTGCTAGCGTGCTGCTTGCAGACTCGCCGGGGTAGCCCCAAGGGTCCATGTCATTAAAGCCTTGCATGATTAACGTAGTAGCCCCTCCATAGGTTTTGCTTAACCCCATACATTTTTTGAATGCTTTTTCATTTCCCCTTTTTTTCCCACTACATTTTATCACTTCCCTACCAATTCTATCACTTGCCTTAATCCGAATCACCTGTCCAGAAGGGTTTGGGCTGCATGTATGACATCTTCCTCCTGACATTACTGCACCAACTCCCACCTTAGCGTATGCTAAACACTGCTATGCAGGCCTCCGGTACCTCTTTTCCCTCAAGGTACAGAATTATCTCCTCCAATTATTTTCTTTTTTATGAAGAGAGTTGCAATAACAATGCTTCTGTGAATTGCTTTTGCAGATAAATATACCAGGCCCTGTTCCTGAAGCAAGGAAATAATTGTACACACCTAAATAGGTGCTTTCCCCTTTATCTCTGATGTTTGCTTTCTTCTGTCAGCTATCTGATGGGTTTTCTACCACTCATTTCGTGTTCCTTCTCCTCATTCTGCTATCCTAGTTTATTTTGCTCATTCTTCTGATAATCCAGTGAAGTCCTCACTGCAAAGGAGGGAAGAAAGGAACTTTTGATTTTCCATAAACTACTTGTGGACTCTAAAACCATTAAGATAATTCTGCTCAGTATGAGTCCGCTTTTATTCTCCAAGCAGCAGGATAAGGATCAGCCTCCCAAAACACAAAGCTCTTTCAGGAGGACAGGCAATGCATCGTCTGATGGCTGCTGGGCGGAGGATAGATTCACTTCAGCAGGAAAATTCAGAAAACAAATTCATCAAGCAATTTGGGGTACCCTACCAATTATGAACTCAGCACGTCCCCTTTGTAAGACACATACTAGACATCATCTGTGGTGAATGTGTTATTCAGTACAAAGCTGAACCCAGGCCAGAGTTTATGTTTCTGCCACAAACTGTAGGAGGAAATCTTCTCCTGAGGTTTACTCCAGCCAAATTTTCAGCACACTGCAAGGAAGCTGTGGTGAGGGTCAGTTATTAGATGCTGAGCACCCCAGGGTGCCTGGCCTGGTAGACTACATGTGCCCAGAGGCTGAGGGAGGACAGGTTGTTTCAGAGGCTGTGGTAGAAATGTTCATTCTGAAAAAAAAAAAAAAAAGAAGGTATAATTCACCACATGAGTTTCCCACAATCTAGTGGATAGCCTGTTGCCCCTGTATTACAGCATGCTGTTCAGTTTCTGTTTTTGTGTGATTGCAATTTCTCTCATACATTTGTGATGGCTTTTTTCTTCATTTCATCCATTTATTCTCTCTCTTTGTGCTTGCCACTTCTTTTTCTCCTCCAGTTTTCCTCCACTTGTCCAATGCAGCACTTTTTCCATGTCTGCCTCTTTAGAGCTGGTACCCCTGTGCCTGTAAGTCCTGCTCTCAGAGCAGGCAGTCTCTGCGAGGACAGAGTCCCCAGCTCTGCTGCATTTGCAGCGCGCTGCAGCTGCCATGCTGCTGGGGCAGAGGCGCGGGGCAGCCACCTCTTTGCCACCTCCCACCTGCTCGGTGACGCGGTGCCGTCACCAGCCTCTACCAGTAATCACATTAATCACTGTGAAATGCATTCTCAGGAGAAACCCTAAACACTGTCACACAGGAGAGCGCTATATATTTATTCATGAAGGGCATTTCAGTCATACCTGTACCCACTGATTCTAGACAAAAGTTTCTTTTAATTTCCTGTCTCACAAATAAGTAGTCAGTATACTGGTCTCTATATTAAAGCAGAATAGCCTCATTTTATTTGTCTTGTATTTTTTCTGGAACAAGATTAAAGGAGAGAAGAAATGTGGGAACCAAAATCTCTGTCGAGTTCATAAAAAAGACAGAATGAAGATGTAGAGCATCTCTGGTCAGGAAGCTGTTCTCTGTCGTCTAGTCATTGATATGCTGTAAGCATATGTTACATCATGTGGAGTACACCCACCCTTTTGCTGCTTAAAATATGTATAGATATAGATATATAGATAAAATTCGCTGTAAGTTGGAGAAGATGGTTCAGGCTGGAAAAGCCTGAGCGCTCATTAAAGAAAAAAATAATGCCAGCTATATTCTTCTCCTCTAAGGGATGCCGTTCAGCTAACGCTGGTGTGGACTAAACACACTTCATACACACTTCACAAAAATATCAAATTGCTGCTTTGTCTGTATTCAGGTTTATCTAGATGGTTTAACTACATTACGGTGTTCTTGCCTCTCTATCTGAGCAGAGGAGCATCGTTAGCATTCACCCTTCCTTCTGCTAAAGGAGCAGTTGACATGCTGGCTACAAAACGATACTGTAATTCAATTGCTGGCACATTAGGTTTTTTAACATTAAGACTTGCACTATAAATTCCAATTCTGTATTCTGTCAGTAACTAACAAATGCTGAATTATCTCCTTCCTTAGACATACACCATTGGAATCCATTTAAAGTGCCTAATGATGTATTAATAAAGCATGATTTTCCAGCAGAGTTTCTGAACTCCAGCCACTGGCGCCAGGACCAGTGCTGCCAATCAAATTAGAGTGTCATCACTCCTCAGTAAATAAAGGTTAATTGGATGTACAGTATGAAAGGATCGGGAACGTCAGACATATCTATGGCAGGTTTGTTCTTACTTGAAAGTCTGATATTACATCCCAATTGGCTCGCATGCTTGCCCTGATGCTGCTGGCAGCTTCTGCGCCTGTTATTGTGGACATGGCCAGTTAAGCATGTTCTTCACATACCTGAGGATCTTTGAAAAAGTTCACAGACAAAATATTTAACAGCTTTAGCACTCTGGTGACCTACTGATTCCTACAGAGGGTGGGGATCTGAAGGAGCTCTCATCTTTAATGATTTCTCCATAAGCCCTCTACAGAAACTCCTCTGAGGGGCTGGCGAGGCGCACGAAGAGGTGTCAGCTGCACTTCAGCGGGCGATGGCACAGCTCCTCGGTCTGATGCCTGTACCTCGGCCGGACAGCCCCGCATCCTGCCTCTGTGACTGCCTCGTGCTGGGGAAGCGGCGGGAGCTTCCAGGGTTATCCTTGCCATGGCGTTCCCAGGGCCACCCCCCGCAGCAGCCCTGTGCCCGCAGGCCCCCTTACACGCTGGTCGGGGGGAGGTGGGGAGGTGGGTGGGGGTGGGGTGTGTGTCTGTGTGTGTGTGTGTGTGTGCGAGCAGTTAAAGGCAGCCCTGGTGCTCGGGGAGGCCAGTGGGTCAGGGAGCCCCCGGTGCCGCGGGGCGATGTGCCCGCCCGCGGTGCCAGCAGCATCCCGTGCCCTGCCAGTGTGGCAGGACCGACATGAGACTCTTTGGGTGGCTCTCCAAGGAGCCTGTTAGAACATAACTGAGTAAGTAGCAGAATAAACACAAGGCTGTATTTGCATTAAATAATGTGCAGTTTAACATGAGCTGGAACTTCATCCCAACACATCAGGGATTTCATTATACAAAAAGTCCATCCTGTTTTCCAAAATCCATTAATGTATCTTAAGTGTCTCTTCTCCTTCAGAGACTCTCATTCAAACTCCCAGCTTTTGTTTAGTCTTTCGTTGCTAATTAACCCTCCTGAGCTATTTGCTCCCCGTTCTGCTCTGGAGGCCTGACCTTTCATTGAAGACATCTGATATTTTCAAGCTTTGATTAAAATATTTCCATTAAGTGCTTTTTCAATGAACAAAGGGCTTTTGACGTGAACAAAAATGTATTATCTGAAATATTTGGTTTTGCTAAATTGTATCAATTTTACACAAAATTGCATTAATTGTACAGGCAAAAAAAAAATCTTCAGTGAAAAAAAAAAGTAATTCTGAAATGGAAAGCATTTTAGGTTTTTGCTTCTTATTTATAAATATGTTCTTTTGAAATCATGGAATGGTTGAGCTTGGAGGCACCTCTGGGTCCATCTGCTCCAACCCCTTCTCAAGCAGGGCCACCCATAGGGGAGGTCCAGGACCACGTCCAGGAGGCTTTTGAAGATCTCCAAGGAAACAGGGTGTCCAGAGAGGTTGTGGAGCCTGTCTCAGTGCTCCATCACCTGCACAATAAAGAAGTGCTTACTGATGTTCAAATCTAGCAGCAATAACTGCAATTTACAACATACAACCAGTTTTAAACTACCCATGAAAAAAATATTGGTTTTTAGGATCATTAAATTTTGGTCAGGCATTCGAAAGGAGTCATTACACAAACAGATCCTTAGGTGGCGAGGGTATTTGCCTCAGAAGGCTCTCTCTCCTTCCAAGGAAGCCATGTGGATTTTTGCCTTTAACTCCGGGTCTTTGGTATGCAAACGCCTCACTGGTGGAGTTGACCCTTCAAGACTGCACATGGTGAACCACAAAGGGTTAATCATAACTTCAGCAGATCTTTTCTGTTCTGCTTTCAAATGTGCATACACTGGGCTGCTCTACAAATCTAACAAGCTAATTTACAATAAAAGTAAGCCCTTGAAAAATGATTGGTTGGCACTAAAATGTTTCCAGCTTTATAGTATCATAGCATGATATCATTAACCAAAATGAGCAAAAGTCTGGGAACAGAACAAAAACAAAGGGACGACTCTAGTAACAATGGAAAAAGGGACAATGAAGGCACTGTCTACTGGTTTGTAATACAATGCTGACATGCACTGCTATTGCGTGTTAATGCTGTACCATCAGTGCATCTCATTGTCAGCGCTTGTATTGTGACAAACACAATGCTCATCAATTAGGAGATTCGTGGTCATTGGAGAGAACTCATGAGTCTCCCATCCATTTTTAATGGGAGATGTAATTTGTCCCACGTTTTCTGTTTCACTGATAAATAAAGCACACAAAGATAATGTAAATTGAAAGCAACAGTTCCAGGCTGAATTCAGGTCAACTAAGTGAAACAAACCTGCCTGGGAAGCCTACAGTTGAGTTTCTTGGTTTCTATAGAAGTCAGGTATCACACGAAGGCATGAGGTCAGCACATAATCCCCAGTCATGCATTTTAGGTTATTTTACCATATTTCAAAGGATTTTCAGGTCACCTGTTACATTTTCCCTTACGTTTCAGTGGGAGTGATGTACCGGGTTGTGAGCGATGGAATCACAATGTTGTCATGTCAGCATGTGAGCTGGCTGCCTATGGTATGTAGTTCACCAAAAGCTTTCTCTTTTCGTCATCCTTTCAACTCCCCATTTTTGAGGTTTCCCCATCCCCAGCCGTGCCCGTTTGTTTGTGGGATGTGGCTGGGCTTCACCTGGGCTGATGTGTGAGCCCTGCCTGGTCAAACTGACTTTCTGCTGCTGCCTCTTGTTTCTCCTCACTGTTTACGTTTCTTTCTTCTACATACACCCCTCCTGCTATGTTAGGGCTGTTTCTGCTCCTCCCGCCCCGCCACCCCAGAGCTGCCCCCGCTGTCCCACAGCTCTGTGTCTGCAGACATGGCGGAGCACAGCATTTCTCTTCCTTTCTCTTACCCTGCACTTTCCACCATTTCTGTGTTGAGCGGCACCTTTCTGGAGAATTCTTAGGTATTTAGAAGTATGAACAAAATCTGAATTTCGGCTGCTCCTTGGGAACGGCAGAAGAGCCCATGTGTGTCGGGGATTTAAGGCCCCACAGCAAGAAAAAGGCTCGCTCAGAAGAGAAGGTGAATTTCTCAGCTTCTGCAGAGAGGAAAGGTCTTCAGCAGCAAAGGCAATGCACCAACCTGGCACCTTTGGCAGTCCATTAAGCTGCCCTAAAATTAATGGCTTTATTTTTCACCTTACTTACAGAAACACTGTGGCTTTTTAAGCGCTTGTATGAATAGTAACAATGGCCATTTCCTTGTGGGCCAAGCTACAAAAGATCACTACAAAATGCACCCTGCTTCTGTATGTAACTGCATTTTTGTTCTTTCTCTTGCTTTAAAATACGTATTTTTCATTTAATATGTTGCTGAAAGCACCTTCAGGCATGAACCTCTTCCTCTCTCTTCCTGCAGTATTTCCACAGCCAAATTGTAATTGTTTCAAAAATCTGTCACAACACACTCGCCTCCATCAGGAAAGAGAGACATGCATGGTCTCCGTAGAGGGTGTCCTCAGTGCCAGGCACGGGAATGCTCTGCTTCAGCAGAAGCAATAGGGCTTTCTGCCCCTGTTTATCACATCCCACCTTCAATTTATTTCTTGGTTTTATCTTATTCCTTTGCTACATCTTCCACAGTATCATCCTAAGGTTGGATTTTTAGAAATGTTGCTTGCTCTCCTCCACAGATACACCAGATATTTGTGTATGCAGTTTTAACTTACTGAATGGAAAAGTATCTCTCTGATCAATTAAATCAGATGATGTCCAGTCTATCTGGAAACAGATGAGAAAGTAACATCCCTAAAAGTAGACATTTGTGCTGTAGCCAGATTGGATTATGGGTTTAAGACACTGCTCATTTTCTTGATGAAAGAAGCAGTAAACAGCAGAATATAACAGAAAAATTTGGATGAACTTGGCTCCATTTTCCTTGTTATCCCACCACTTTCAATGGAAAATTTCTTAGCGTATATCAACATTATCAAGACAGAGTTTGTGTCTTCCCAAATATTTGTGCAACACCACCCTGACCTCTCTGTTAACCAACATAGCCTCTCATGTGAATGAGTAACATCCTCAACAGCAACACCACTGCGCAGCAGCTGCAGGAAGCACCGACCTCCGTCATTTAGGAAGATTCAGTCAGAATTGTTGAGTATTTGCCTCTTCTGCCCAGGCCCACCAAGGCAGATGCAACACCGCATGGGGCGGACCCGGGGGGCTGGATGATGCTGCCCGCCACACGCCCGCAGCTGCACTGCAACACCTCTGCTCTCTTTTGGGGGACCTGGTGATAGCAAGAAACATGCTAAATCCTCCAGCCATGCTGAAAATGAAAAAAGGAGATAAGAAGAGTCAAGTACAGTGGAGATGATTTCCCCTCCTACCACAGACTCTTTGGAAGCTGAAAAATTGACTTCCATTTCATCCATTTTAATGTTGAAGGGTAGGCTATCCACGACTTGACATTAAGATTGTTGGTGCTTTGTCATGCCAACACTGCAGCTTCAGAATATACAATGGAAAAAGTTATATTGATGCAAGATTCTGCATGAGCTTTCAATGACAAAACTCACAGCATTCAGACCAAAGGTCCACTGCTGCCTGTCCTCACTTCCCCATGCACGCGCACTAAAGCAGGGCTATAATATCAAAAAGATACTCTGGTGTGTGCAGTTAATTCCAAAGAAAGGTGTTTTTAAAACACAGATCTGTCCGTTGTTCAGCTTATTTTTCAGTTCTGTTTAGAGTCTCCAAGGGAAAGGAAAGTGTTTGTTTCTATTTCAGTGTTTTTAAAGGTAGGTCTGCGCTTCAATACTGAGACCCCACCCAAAATCACTCAATTTCCAAACTCCTAAATCTATGTTCCACTTTGGGCTGTTGCCAAGTTATCTAACCTGGGATAATTTACCATTCTCAAAGCCAGAGCATTGCTTGCTGGGCTGCACCACAATGCTCAGCACCATGGGGCTGTCGATCAGGTCTCCTAGTACACCCTTGCCCATGCACATTTACATGGGTATTCTGGGCATGCCACAAGGCCTGAAGTATTTTCCATCACTGCCAAGCCCAGAAAAGAGCCAGAATCCTGCCGTGTCCGTCTGCAGGGCCCGCAGGACTGCGCCACCCCAGAGCACAGTCCGGGAGGAGCGCAGGAGCTCAGCCCTGCTGCAGCTCCAGCACCCGGGCTAATGCCGAGACGCCCAGCAGAGCAGGAACGCGTCTGGCTGGAAATGAAGACAAGTTGCCTCCATTTCTCATTCCCAGATAAATGGCTGAGGGGAAGAGTATCCGAGTAATGGAAACCTGGCAGAAATTTGTCTTTTTTTGGTTCTCCAGCTTTCCCATATAAAGAGTCAGTTATTGTTTAGCTGCAAAATATGCTGTGCTATATCAGCCCATGCTTGAGCGCAAGGCAGGGTCAAGGTTGGCTTGTGCTCAGAATTAACATGCTAACAATCTTCTCTTGGAACCACCCTTCTATCTCTGTCACTTATTCTTAGCATTCTTCTCAGAAGTGCATTTCAGTATATTATTATCTCGCTATGTGTTTTCTGCTTTTCCCTATGTTAAATTTACTTATCTAGCATTCCCAAATTGATAGGATTTCCATAACATATTTCAAAAACTACGTTTTAATTTAAAGCATGTGGTTTTAGTTATAATCTGTGTAGATGTCTATTCTTTCAGCATGTGGTAGCACAAGAGACAGATAAAGAGGTGAAATTCTTTTTTGTTTGTTTGTTTGTTTTTTTGTTACATTGAAGTCATATTATTCCAGGGAAAATAAAACACAGTCAACAGAATGTCATCTACTCTTTAAACATCATTTCATGATCATAATGATATCATTACAAATGTGCTTCAAATGTATGTGTAACAGCTTAGGGATTGCCATCCATAACAAATTCCTATCTGGGACTTGTTTAAATATAACAATCTGCCTTCCCAGATCATATTATGTCAGTGAATACACACTACTCCTTGGAATTAGATTTCTATAAGGAAAGATTAGCCTTGTATAACATAATGTTGCATTTTATTGTTCTCATCTATACTAAATGTAAATCGTGTCTCAGTTACAATAATAATTCAAAGAGAAAATGCAAAAGGAAAGACATAAATATGAAAAAGAAAGATAGGATATATAGGAACACAATGCTTTTGAAACTTGGCTTGAAAGTAAAATACATAGCTTTTTTTACAATGCTCTGATACTATTCAGTTACCCAATGAATTTTTGGGAAATAATATCATATCTGCACCTTCATGAACAGCACAGCTGGAGGAGAATGTGAATGAGACAACACCAACTCTGTCAGTGAAGCACCCTTTGAAAGAGGTGCTGCCTGTTCCAGTTGTGCATTCATATAGCAATTAAGAAATCTAGAAGTTTACCTAAGTTTGCTTAGGAGAAAGAACTGAAGAAAGCAGTCCTAAAATACAACTCTTCTAACATCTGAAAAACAAGTAATGCAACTTCGTGTTTAAATAGTGCTTTTAAAAATAATAATAATAATAAAATAGATTAGATTGCAAGCTGTTTAGCTGAAGTGTGTAGGCAAGCCCTTGCAAACAAAGGATGCTTTCTCTAAACCACAAATCTATTTGCACCATGAAGACAGAGGCACTGTACTTACCCTTGCACAGCTAAGGAGCAGTCAGCTTGGAAAAGCTGCTTGTGGCCCAGGGGAACGTAACCTACCTGCTCTAGGGAAGGAAGGTAGCAGCGGCCAGCTGTCCACAGAAGGGAGCAAGGCTCTCCTTCAAGGAGCAGGAGGGCTCACAGCTGCTCTCCTGAGAGCAAGGATCTGCAAGGCAGCCTGGCTTCAACCAGCTGGAGAAAATCAACTGCTTTCCTCCAAGAGGCTATAAAAGGGTGAGGCTGAGGAGGTGCATGTGCTATAGGAGCAGGCAGGATGGCCTGGGGGAAGAGGTGGGGTGTTTGCATGGTGATGTGGTGAGCCTCAGCGTAAGCAGTATGCGGAGGATGTGGGGCTATAGCCGCCTGGCAGGCACCAAAGGAGGTGAGTGTGAACTGGTGAAGGCTTCTCTCCGGCTTCTTACCGGGTCTCTCTCCATAGATGTCTTCTTCGGGACTAAACTAAAATTGGATCATTGTGTACCTATAGTTCAAGCTTGACTTAATGTCATTCTTGGAGTATGTTTGGACCTAAAAATGTGCTTGAAATACTCTGGAGACACTTTAAATTTGGCCTGTAGGGTTTTTGCAGTATCCTTGTACTTCTGTTGCATATCCTAAGTAGATCTATTGTATGCTGCGTTTTGTGCTGTGACCTATGTTGTATCAGCTAGAGCTTCAGTAGGAGTTATTTCCAGCAAGTTCTGTAACAGTACATCTGGTGGCGCTCTCAGTATGGGAAGGGGAAAGAGGAAGACTAGGTCCCTGCAGTGCTATATTAGCAGGAGCTGCAAAATACTGGCTCCTTGCCTTGTCTGCAGTGGTGTGGAAGTGGTTTATCAACAAGGCAGACCTGTCCTCCCAGGCAATGTGAAGGGCCCATAGTGGAGATGTCTTTCCCTGCCTCCTTTCCAGCAGTGCCCTGTACAGCCTTGCCCCTCGGTAGCTGGAAGGGGCTCCTGCAGAAGGCTTTCCGCCTGGCATGATCCGTGCAGCTCCATCACAGTGCTGCTCTTCCAAGCTGTGCTAGTCACTCCCGGACTTGCTTTGTGGAGTATGCAGTTTCCCTGCTTCCAAGAAATAGTAATACAAAATAAGATTACAAAGGTCTGGAGAGGGTCAATGGGGCTGTAGAAGAAGTCTTACAGCAAGAATGGAGACAGCTCTAGCTCTTACTCTGATGAAAGGCCAAATCCTGCTTTTTTCTTATAACACAAATTAATCCCTGGTGATGTACAACTTGGGTTAGTAAGAGCACTAACCAATTCTCCTGTGTATCAAGCAAATCAGCCTTTCCTTCTTTAAACAGCAGTTTGTACAGATGTGTAAATAGAAAATGTTGTTTTGCTTCTCAGGGGATCTATTGTTTGGTGGAACAATAATAATAGTTTCCAAATGTATTTCAGCATTAAAGCATGTGTATTTCTGCAAAGATCGGCTTTGCTTACAGGAACACAAAACCTCTCAGTAATTACCAGGAAAAGCTGACTCACTCTTTAAGACTTTTCCATAAGGGTCAAGATGGAGCTCCAGAAATCTCAGGCTGAGAAACCAGCTGCAACCTCATTACTTATGGGGTTTTCTAGTTTCCTAAATTCATCTTATTATCGCCATATTATACTTTAATATTTCATGGCATGCACTGAGTATTCACATGTGTTATGCCGAGAGGAGTGTATGCTTGGTCTTGTTGTTAGAGGAATAATGGGGTCATGCACAAATGTTTCTGTGCATCCAGGAGAATCTAAGATGTAGAGTTGATTTATGAGAAGAAGATGATGCTGGGAGAACTGGATGCTTTCTATGCTGTTAAAACCAATGTTGTCTAGGCTTGAACAGAAGTTAATGTCCTTTAGTTTGCATGCAAAAAGGCTGATAGCGTTCTTCTACTGGTAATCTGGACTTCCACCACTGTAGCTTGTGTGATTTTGAGGAGTGGGGGTTTGAAGCATCATGGGTATGTTGCTTCAAAAAACCCAATGTGTTGAACCTCCTCTTCAGGTCTCACCCTGTCTCCATTAGTGTGAGATGTGGCCAGGTGGTGATCTGGGGCTTTGCATTGGAGGACTCTGAGGGAAGACCTTTCTGCATCAGGTTAAGGCAGTTTCAGGCGTCCTTTGTGAGAATTGGTTCATCTTCTGCCCTTAGCAGACTTAAAACCAGACCCATTATTAGGCTCTGAAAGAAGCCAATTTTCTTTCCTGTAACTTGAAACAAAAGCATGGGGTGGTACACCCCTGTTTGCAGATAAAAGCTTCCTGACCAGATGGCAGAGCAATAGGAAAGGTTTTGGGCAACTGCCACTCCCCTCTCAGCTGGGGGGACAACCAGAAGGTGGGCGTCCGCAGTGCAAAGCCTGCACGGGCCCCCGGGGTGGTAATAAATTAGAGAGGAGAGCTGGAGCAACACCATGAATGAGAATTTAATTACACACTTCTTGTGTTTCCTGAGACTGGTATATGCTGGCAAGGAGTGTTTTCTGAAGGAAATGAGAAGCTGATAACTGGTGAGATATAGCTGTAAAAATCTGCATGTAATGAGTCCTGTACTGAATGAACTGCTCCATTAATAGAAATTGTCTGAACCTACATTTTTGAAATTTGTGTGTCTTGAGCATTTGCTCAGCAATAATTTGTCACTCGAGGAACACAGCACAGAGTAAGTGTGGTCAGACTGTGACCACCTTCTCCTCCTGCTGATTAATAGAAGATGAGCCTGGCAGGAGGTGATCAAGAGTAGTCAGTCCAGGTATTCAGGAGGACATTAGGAGTTCTGTGGGTGCTTGACCTCCATGAAGTTAACAGATGGAGGTGACTGCATGTTTAGTCTTCTGAGTGCTGCAGACACACAAGCCACAGTCCTTAATTACCAGCCCACTCCAGGATGTGTGTGGAGAGGTGGAGGTGAAACGTGTGTCAAATGTTCAACAAGAAACATCAGGGTTTTCAGGGTGTTTTGCAAATCTTTGCAACATATTTGTGTTTTCTGGCTTTCTGAAGGACTGACGGAAATAGCTTGTTGAAGCTAAGAAGCACTGCGTGCTTTAAAAAAGCAAACCAACAACTCCTACCAGTTGTGGTGGTTTCACACTGGTAGATAGCTAAGCACCCCAGCTACCAAAACCTTGCCATATAAGCCTAACACATCAGTAGACAGACTAAAGATAACATGCAATGCTGGATATATCTTAATACTTGTTAACTCATGAGTCCATTGGTACACTTAAGAGAAAGTCAGCCTTCTAACAACCCTTATTTTTTTATTTACTGTTTGTGTTAATATTCTCACAGGCTTTACAAAACCTTATGGCTACCCTTTAAACTTGGCTAAGCATTTAAAGCTCTCTCTAAATTCTGTTTCTCTTTAAAGAGTAAGGCAAGTCAGAACTTCTGTTCATGATGCAAAGGAAACTTACTTCACTGAGAAAATGTGTAGGAGGCTTTTTATAATACACCCAATAAAAACATTGCTATAAAAAAATAAATGAGATGAATAAATGTAAACTTGAATCTAAGGTTGTGGAACTATTTTTTACATCAACTTTTGAAGGTGGCCTAAGTATATTCTAGTGTGATAATGCTTTTCTATGTCCACAATGCCTATTCACGCTTGGCTGATGCAAGAAGCAAGCCAGTTGCAGGAATCAAGTAACAGCTGTTGTCAGGGGAAAACAGACATGCACAACTCCGAGCTGCTAATGTAATGTGAAAAAGAAATGGGTTGCAAACAGTGCTGTTGTGATACCAGCCACATGAAACTCGGCATGGTAGTCTGCAGAATGGAGTACATCTCTCATCCCAAGGGGAACAGAGGGGCTGCAAGGCAAAACAGCCCAAACATCAGCAGCGATGAGAGGTTAGCTTTGTGTGAGGATGGCTTCATGCTCTCATGACCTGTGAGTACATGCCTCCCCTGGGCTGGAGTCTTGTGTGCCAGATCTGCCTGTAGGCAATGGTCTTTTTCTGCTTTACTGACAAGTTTTCAATAATTGTGAGTTCTGAGACTAGGAGGTTGAAAATATTTTTATAACTAACAACAAATAGGATGTGTGTGGGGGGGGGGGGTTTGGGGGGGAGGGGAAGGGTCTGGTGAAAGTGGATGGTAGCTAGTGCTGATTATAGAGGTGGTTCTTAATTAAGATAATACCAGTGTTTAGGGAAAAGGAAATAATTATTAAAAAAAACTTTAAAAGGGATGCCTTGGGTTGGTCTATTTTAGAGGAATATTTGGTTCCTAAAAGAGCAATGCCCTCTGCCAGTACTAGACATAGGTGTCTTCAGTGGGGACCGAGTTTTAACCTTTGTGTTGAGGACCTAGTCTGAAAGCAGGCGTGAAGAGCTTCCTGTTGGAGGGGAGGTGCTGCAGGCGGCAGCAGTCTGCAGTGAGGTGATTTCCTGATGCGCTGAGCAAGCTCTTCCCGCTCTCCAACCAGAACCAGGACACCTTGTCTGAATTTCAGAGTTAGTCTCTGTGTGGCCAGAAAAGGCCAAACAGTGCTCTCTGACCTCTGATACAGCTGGGATCTTTATGCTCCACGCATCCTTTCACTTCTGTACCATTGCCAGAGCTCTCCCTCACCTACTGCTTCGCTTTGATTTCAGGAGACCAAGAGGACTTGGTGCTTCCTTTGGGACCACTCCAGCAGTGGATCATCTCCGAGTGCTGGATAAGGAACGACTGCTAGCTTTCCTAGGGATTTGTTTGTCTGGCCTTGACTTCCACCAGTTTCTTTTGCTATGTTTTTCACAGGGCACTGTAGTACCCAGTATTTTCTCTTGAAAGCATTCAGATGCTGTAATCCAGTCCCCTTTCTGTTCAGCGATGATAAACCCAAAGCCTAATGAGTTCTTTAGGTCTGTTACTGCCCTGCATGTTTTCTTTAGATCTCAAGTTATTTCTGTGGATCTCCTCTCCTCTTTGTCTTCACAGCCCTAAGAGGAGGGCTGGTTCGTGTGGGGCCAGCCGGAGCTGCGAGGAGGGCTGGCCGAGGCGAGCAGCGGTGTGGTGCTGGTGGGTGCCTGCGGGCTGCCGTGCCCTGGCTGAGTCCTGCCGGCGCTGATTGCCACTTGCGAGTTGTTAAAGGGAACTTTGAATTGTATCAGACCTAGGAGAGGTCACTGGGGAACCTCGGTAATAACATTTCCCTACCTCCATCGTATTCAGGGCTGAAAACAGTTTTTTGGATCTCATTTATAAAGCTCCTCATGCAAAAACAATTTCATAATAATATGAAGTATATGCAGTTTCTTTTTTTATCCAGACAGAATATCAAATGTAATCAGGGCTGTTTAACCTGTAAAGCAGTGCTGATCGGTATTAGGTATATTTTTGACTTTTTAGCACTTTGAATTAAATTGTGTAGTGCGTTGCATGCACTGCCTTAATTTGATGACAAGTGATGTGGGTCATTTGGCTGGACCATTTGAAATGCTGATGTGGTTCTGGTACTTCTGCATCATTGAAATCCCTGGTATGTTAAAACTTACCCCCCCAAAATACTCTTTTGTTGCTTTTCTTACCAGGCCTTTAGAGGCTTGAAATTCAAAATATCTGGAACTCTTCCTCCGTCAGAGCCCTTCCTTCCAGGGATTTCTGTGGTAATGTCTGAAGTTTTTCTTATTAATTACTTTCCCATTTCGAATTGGTATTAAAGATGGCAATCCATTGTATTCCTTCTAGCTGAAAGCTTTCTTTCCTGATTATGGATTTTCTAGGCCTTTAACAAACTTATTTTAAAATAATTCTCCTCAAGTTTGTTCCCACCAGTATAATTCAACTTCCCTTCACTTTAAGAAGTAATGCTTTGGTTTCAGTCTGTACAGTTATATATTTACTAAGTAGGGCTGCTGTCTGCCTGCATGGGGAGTACGATGTCAAGCAGAGGCTCCTAGGAGGCCATCAGTAATCAGAATGGTAATTACCTCATTTTTATCATCATAAAGTCCAAACTTTTTCCCCCAGGTTTCTTCATCACTTTTAAAAAACAATGGTTTTACTATTGAATGGAGGACCTCCTGTACACAACAACTGAAATCAAGCCACAGAAGTCTTTTGCACAATGTAGCCCAATAATTAAATAGTAAATCATCCCGTTTTCAGCTGGATTCAGTAGACTGTGCTGATGTTGCTATACCTCTTTCTGGGCTTTGAGGCAGGCTGCTGAGCCATGCATGCTTGGGTTCCCACACCTGAGGCCAGCTGGGACTCAGACAAGCAGTACTGTCCCCAGAGTGGCCCTGCTGGAAGCCTACATGGCCCTACACAGCCACGAGAACCCCGGTGTTGCCAGCTTGTTTAGAAAACTGACGTACCTTCACTGCAGGATTTTTCATTTCAGAGACAACTTTGGTTAGTCAGTTGATTCTGAAGGGGAGGGGAAAAAAAACATTACATTCTTTTCTAAAGAGACTTTAGTTTTTTTTGGTTGCATGGAAAAATCACTTTGACCTAATGAAGGTTGAGGCGGGCAGCACAGCTCCACAAACAGCCTGACCCATGGATGCCAGCCAGAGGAACTGCCCCCAGCTCTCCTGCAGCCCTCCGGCTGTCCTCGGGGGCCACCCCAGCTGCAGCTGCTCCGTTTGCTGGTGCCACCTCTTCATGGTGCGTCTCCTGTGAGTAGATCAAATATGCCTGATTTTTGTAGAGTGCTGTGAAGAGGCTTTTAGGAGTTCTCAAGGCAATCAGTGCAGCATCGTAATGTCCTCCTCATTCAGTAGCTGACTGAGGAAGTCTGGGGGCTGCCAGGGAGAAACCTCGCAAGAAACCTCTGCGGAGAGAAGCAGCTTGCAGCTAGCTGGGGTAACCAGGCTGGGCAGGGCGCTGGACCGCCCGTCAGCTCGGCCTCTCTTCCTTCAGGCTCAATTTCTGTGGTGTGCGGGGTGAGGGAGCCTGCCTGGTGCCCTCCCGTTTGCGCAGAGTGGTCCCCACGAGGATGGCAAGGCCTTCTTCCTTGCCAGACAGAGCAAAGGGGCCTCTCCTTCACCCCTGGCAGCAGGGCTGTATCTTCCCGTGGTGCAAGCTGCTCTCTAGATGCTAACTATGATCATGTCCGGGGTTCGAAAAGCAGCTGTTCATGTGAATGTTATTCCTTAATTAAGAATAGTTGTAAAACCTTCATATGACCTTATTATGAATCAGGTACAGACAAGTACAAACTGTTTTGTATTACACTTAAAAGAAAGTATCCTACTTGCTGCACCTTACTCCCACAAACAATTAAAGAAAGTGGTGATTATCGGAATCTATTGATAGCAGTATTTGGCTTAGACAATGGTAGAGGTAGAAGTGATAATTCAAGCTTAATGTGTACCGTAAGAAAATTGAAAGACCAAGAAAATGGAAATTTATGTAAATTTCCAAGTACAACTTATAAGGTTACAGAATATGTGGGATACGTTGTAACTAGCTCTTCAGGTATAGGTTGGTTTGACTTTCTAATCTGAATAGCTGCTTTCCTTCAGAGAACACCCTCCAAATAGCAGCTTTTAAATTTTAGGAGAGTAAAGACAGTTGCTTGTGATTTGACTGAAACATCCAATTTCCACCATTGTTCCACTCTTCCTCCTCTTGGGATAAGTGGAGTACCTAGTGGCACGTGTAGTGACCAGGAAAGTGGATCAAATGTATCCACAGTAAACAGCTCTTGCAGGTCCCTTTTTTTGTCATCTTGTTTGCAGGGTGGGAAGGGTACTTTTGGGGAGCAAGGGGTGTTGAGCTACAAAGCGCAACTCTGAGGCTGTTGGATGATTAAACTCTAAGGGTCTTATGAGAAACCCAAAGAGTTTCTAATAAGGGGTACTCAATTATCTCTAAGCCAAGATATTACCAAAAAAGA
Organism: Anser brachyrhynchus; assembly: GCF_964034855.1. NCBI lineage: Eukaryota > Metazoa > Chordata > Aves > Anseriformes > Anatidae > Anser > Anser brachyrhynchus. The sequence continues at coordinate 651,080 of NC_137702.1, forward strand.
CACTTTTTTTTTCTCTTGTAGGCTATAAGTCAGTTATCTATCACTTCAGAGGAGCAGACCAGCAGTAATGAGAACAAAGGCCTCCCCACTGAGCACGTGGGCTCTAGCAAGGCTTGTGAAGTGCTCAGAGCCGGGGCTGTGGGGGCTGCTGGTGGGGTGTGTTATGGCTGGGGGTGCAAGCCGAGCTCCTGCACACCCTCAATTAGCCGAACACCAGCAATGTGTGCTTTATTAGATCGCCTCCACTGGGGAAGCTAAGAGTTCCTGTTATCACTTACTCCCTGTTACCATTTATTCTCAAAGGCAGGAGGGAAATGTTTTGAAACTAAGGTGGAAACCAGCAAGTTGCCTTCTGAAACAGCATCTATTCCCGTGTGTTTTCAGTTGCACCTGCCGACTCAGCAAAACCCACCAGCTTTCACTAGAATTTGTTCTTTTCAGGAGCGCCAGAAGCCTGCAGAGGAGTGGGTGGGCTCTACGTTATGTACAGAAACCCCCACAGGCTCAGTCTTACTCCAATTCATACATATAAAACTTCCACTTATTTCAAAATTGCATGATCAAGCTGTAAATTCTCCCTGTGGAGCTGATTTTTTGTTCATGTTTGCAACGCTGCCCCGAGACCAAGGCAGAACTTAACCCTAGAAGCTTAACTCTTGGGCTGACCACAAGTCAGGATAACATCATACATGTTTTTGAACTCGAGTTGAATTTTAATGTTGATAATGATCAAAAGTCTTAAAACTATATTTGGAAATTGCTGACCATCAATATATATTTTGTTTTGTATCTGCATTTAGAATACATTTCTAAAGTATACTTGTGGATTCAGCTAAATCCTGGTTTTAGCTGGGGGTTTTGGTCTTGAGAACAAGACCTTGTCCCTTTAAGGGGTGATAGGAAAAATAACTTTACGTTTTCAAAAGAACTAACTTGTTCTTTAATCTGACAATTTCCATTTTCATAAGTCTTTTCTCCACAGTTATTAAACATCTTTAAAATATAATTTAAAAAATGTAATAACCTTTGTCATCTGTTCTACGGCTTGCCTTCAGCCAGTGCACTAGTTGTGAATACAGAATTTGAAATTAAATTTACTAATCTCATAGAGAAAGGACACTCTAGAAAATATTGCATTCACAATTTATACTGCCAGAGCAAGCTAAGAACAACTAATTCTATCAAGTAACAAAATAAATTATACATTCTCTCTCCTGGTGGAGCTAAAATATTTCACAAAATCATTCAAAAAGCTTCTCATGTACAACCAAAGGAAAATACCAATTAGCCAGAGTCTCTGGCTAATGATGAAGTGGGACTGTTTTTTTCTTTCAAGGTAACAGGACAGAGGCTAATTATTTTTAGCAGATGGGCCTGGTGAGATGGACAGGAGGAATTGCTCCACTCTTTAATAGATGGTGTAGCTGCTGGGCACAGCCCCATCCTCCTGGGGGTGCTGGGGTCTGTGCCAAGCAGTGCGTGTATGGTGGTGACACGTGGAAGTGTCTGCAAGGGCTCCCGGTTGCAGAAGGATGCTTATGCACTCCATCACCTCTTCAGCTTCCAGTGCACGGCATTTGCTCATACCTTACAGGCAAATCAAGGTTCTCTCTGGAGAAGGATCTCTACACAAATGTATAGACACAAAGTGGAGGTGTATATACAACTGAATATATTTTTTTATGGTAAAATAAATGACGCAAGTAGGTGTGATTTAAAGACAATACCTCTGAAATATACTGTAACCAAAAGAAGTGATTCCGTCAATTCAAATTTTAAATAATTCAAGTGACTCTGAAATCCAAGGTACTGACCCAGGGAAGTTAAAAGAATTGGCGTTACAGAAGAAGAGTGATTTATTTCTGTTGCATGAATTTACAGCTATCTGCAGCGTAAAGAAACGGTAAGCCTGCCAGAGAGCCCTCCTCTCTGCAGCCCTCTGGAGCCTTGCGGGGTGCCTGGGGCCAGCTGGCCGTGGCAGCGGCGTGCCCCACAGTCCATCCCATGGAACCAAGCAGTGCCCAGGGGCCTGTGGTATTTGTTGTCTATGGTTGCTGTAAAGGTCAAAGAGTTGTCCTGTGGACATCCCCAAATCTCCCTTTAACCTCAGAAAAGTCCCCAAATATTACACAACGTAGTCCAAGAGATGGTGGCTATTGGTGCAGCCATATATGTGGGATTTGGTAGCAGACAGTGACCATAACTGATATTTTCCTTCCTCCTTGTTTTCTTCTCTGTGTTGGGGTTGCTTTGACTTTCCAAGCTAAGGCTCATAACCCACATGGTCCTGATGAGCTGGAGCGTCCAGCTTGGACTGATTTGGAAAGAGGTTATTAGGAAACAACAGTTTTAGGTAGATTTTAAAGCTGATCTAGTATTCTGAGCTTAAGTTAAATCCACCCAGGAAAGTACTGGAGCAGTTTATTTTTGCTGCAATGTCATTTAACAAAAATACAAATTGTACATGCACATCTTTTCCATGTGACAGAAGAAAATGGAGCTCCCCTCCAAAAAGCCATTTATAGGAATTAAGTCAGAAAACATAACCAAATAAGATAAGCCTTCCCTGGTATTGTTCTAACCACTCAGTTTTTATGTGGCTGTCTTTCTGTCCGTGCTCTGAGTGAATTGCTTGGAAACCAGACAGAAATAAATGGGGAGGAATCAGCATGCTGAAAACAGAGTGCTTTGATTTGTCTTCTCATTCAGCCTCTACCTGTCTGGCCTCTGGAGCTGACCTTTATTTAATTGGGACAAGGCTGGAAGGATCATTAGAAAGCATTAGGTTCCTGTGTCTATTCCACCATCTATTTGTGAAGAAAGGACTGTCCGTAGGGCACATCTATAGCTTAGCAAAGCAGTTGCTGCCTCCTGTCAGGGCTCTAACTGATGCTTCAGAAGAAGTTGAAATAAAACTCTAACACACCTAGAAAATTGAGCAGTGTTTCTCACTGAGGTGGCATTTGGAAGTGTAATCTTCAGGTACTCTATTTTGAAGAAGAAGATTTGTTAGAGGCAATTTCCTTGCTCATAGCCCTGGCCTGCAAGCTCTCTCTGCACTGTGCTGAAAGAGAGAGATTGTTAATGGAAGGAGGGAAGATCATGCATCAAGCGGGTGTTAAATGTAAGTGAGTACCTTTTTGGACAAACAGTGTATTGCTAGTTATAAATGTAGCTCCCATTTGTGTGCCAGTGATGATGCATGGTGAGCGTGCGCGCAGGTGTGCATGCTTCACGTCGCCTGGGCACAGGAGGAGGTCACCTTTTCAAAATCAGGCTCTTTTGTGTTCCCCTACTGTGGCTGCTGTTCTCACAGAATAGATTTTTCTTTCTTTTTCTTTTTTTTTTTTCCAGAAAAGGTGCTTGAAAAAAATATTCTTTAATGAAATGCTTTGGGGTATGTAATCAGAATTTTTTAATGATTCATGTCATAAGTGCAAAGAATTTTGGCTAAAGTAAAAGGTAAGATTTTTTTTAATCATCAACATGCTCATTATTCACTTCCCACTCTAAGCCAAGACAAGAAAAACAGCAGCTTTCTGATGAAAAGAAGAGGGATCCATCAGGTCCCACTCACTTTTCATGAACTAAGCACTGATGTCAGTGACTGTCAGATTCAAGTGATTTTCTCCATAAATCTCCTCTTTACTTGCAAAAAGGAATCATTGTTCCCTAACACTGCACAAGCTTTTTGTTCAGGTTTGCTGTGTATAAAATTTAATGAGAACAGGCACAGAACACATCAAGAGCTGAGCATGTGTCAGTTAGGAAATGTGTGTGTTTGAAAACCTTTTCCTATAATTATCTACATTTCCAGTTACCTACTCAGGGATGATGAGGGGAAAGGGGCTGGGCACTCACTGGAAACAATGGCTTCATGAAAGGCAAGCAGTGCCTGACTGCAAGAATTGTAGGTGGATGGGGGAGAAAAGAGGGAGAAATGGGAAGGAGCTAAAACGACTCCAAAATCAATCGTCCCCACGGCAATATTGTTACAGTCATTTTTTTAGTTTGAAGATTTTGGGTAGCGTTTCTTGACAGACCGCTGCTTGCTACACTAATTGTGATCATCTATTTTGCCGCATGTTTGTCGTGCCCATCTGTTGTATCTGTTTGCACCGTGACCCCATCGCAGGGACATGGCAGTCCGTCTCCTGGTCATGGTGCAGGACACGCAGCGCGGCTGGCAGGGTGCCGGGGATGGCTGGTGCTCCTGGCAAGGGTCGGGACGGCCGTGGTGCCATCCTGTGCTGGTCGTGGCAGGCTGTGAGCGCAGCAGTGAGTGCACATGGGTCGCTAGGAGAGGTCACCTCTCACCTGTGCGCTCAACTGCTCTGCCCCTGCGAAATACAACCTGCCAGAAGTCGCCTTTTTCCTAAATAGTCTGTGATAAATCTTGCCACGTGAAAGAAACACAAGCGATGGCAGTACTTGTTGACAGCAATTTGTCTGTGCTTGCACAAGGCTCGCTGTTTTGAGGCACAAGGGCGTTATCAGGGCCTGTTCTACCTGCTGCGGAGGAAGGCCTCTGCAGCCTGCAGACCCGAGCCGCCTTTCTGGCGTGCCCAGGGAGGGCCAGCCTCCTTTTCTGCTCCTGCTGGGGAGAAAAGCAATCTCCTTGGTTTGTCTTTGTTTTGTGAAAAGAATGACCACTTTGGCTGCCATGGTTTAAAACAGAAATCCATCATTTCTTGTTTCTGAAAACAGGCGTGGCAGGGCCTTCAGGCCACACCAGGGTGGCCGCAGCGAGGCCGGAGGCCTCCTGGCGCAGCGGCCGCTCGGTGGGGCAGGGCCTGGGGACCAGGGCTCCCTGTCACGGCAGCACCCTCTGGGGAAAAGCACCGGCTTCACGCACAGCTGACACACACCGTCTGTAGCACTGATGGCATAAGTCATGTAGGGACTTTTTTTTGGCACCCACAGCCATTTTACAGAAATAACTTCTCCTCTCTCCCTTTCATTTGGCCATCTGCCTGCAGTCCCCCCGACCTGCAGTTCTCCCCCTGACACTTGGTGTTTCCAGCGGGGCTCCAGCTGTGTGCTGGCAGCCTCCCTCTGGAGGTCAGGGGGCTGCCTGCAAGCCCCATGTCCCCTGCCACTGAGTCTGGGGATGTCCCGTGTGCTGAGCCACACAAAACCACAGGGCCCCTCTGGTTTCCAGCTGTTTCTAATCATCCTAATTTTGCATAGATAATAGGAAAGAGCAACATGAAAAGTTCAGGATTAGCTGGCTAATGTTCATATGTGGCTTCTAGATGGCTAAGTGTTCTTTCAGAGCTTATGGGTAACTACTTTCATTGTATGGAAGTCTTACAGGTATAAAATTCAGCTTTTCTTATGCCATGATTCATCATCCTAACTTTTATTTATGAATATTCTTATAAAAACATCAAGATTCCTGTCTTCTTAAAAGACAGAAAGCAATCAAAGAGCAAAGAATATAAGCAAATGTGTGTATTTCATTTTTAATGATATTTTAATAATATTTGAAGTAATTAGAAGTTCTTCTAACTCGTTGCTTCTACAAAACCCTTGTCCTAGACAGTTATTGGAAGAAAATCACACGTGCTTGGAAATCTGGTCCTTGAAATAGAGGTGTGGGCATTCCTGGGCACAGAGGTGGTGCCCCCTCGTATGGGGTTAATTTGTCCTCCTGGGATGGCGGCACGAAGTGAGAGGCTGACGAGGAGCTGCTGCATCCATGGCCCTTGGCCTCCACCCTGTGCTGCGCCCATGGTGTCTGAGCTCCTCCTGCTCCGCTCAGCCCAGGGCCCTTGCTCCTTGTACCCCCGAGAAGAGTTTTTCATACCACCTTCTTCCCATTCCCCTGGAGATGGGGTCTGAAGGCTTTGCTCACAAGCTTTTCCTTGCAGCATGTGAGCATAAGCACGTTTTGATTTGGGGTTCTTGCCCCATTCCTTATGTACTGTGGTATCCAAGGGTGGGAATAGCTGGGGTGAGCTGCATGAGTGCAATAAAGTGTTGTCTTTCCAGTTCTCAATCCCTGAAGCACAGAGTAAATATTTCATCTAGTTTGTGATTGGCTGCTACACTCCAGTAGTTTAGTGGGTACGTTAATAAAATGTATGAAACGTGAGCTAGGTTCAATTAAAACACAGTACATGGAATTTGGCATAAGCCACACTGAGCCTGAAAGATGCAGCTGTCAGTTGCTTTCTTGACTCTTATCTCCATAGCAGCCCATTCAGTATTTGCCTTGAAGTGATTTTTTGAAATGTTTACCAGTATTGTATTTTGGGCACAGTATTGAATTAATAAAAAGAGAAAGAGGTCATGCCCATAATTTGTGTTTGGCATTACAGAACTTGCAGCCTGTCAATAGCATTTTGAATTTTTCTTTCCAATCTATTAAGGTGTTTAATTTGATTTTAACCTTAAACAGTAAGGGTTGGTAGTAGCCATCAACAGTAAATTAATATTGCTGTTTTGTGAGTCATTAATTGCTATGGCTGAATTGCAACAGTAGCTCAATAAAATAAAATTTTGATTTTCACATCTCGTAGGTGGTGTATCTGGAACTACGGGTTATGAAGCTGCATGAAATCTTCTGCAATTAGAACAGAGTGATCTTTATTAACTGGCCTGTGCTATGCAAGGCACAGCCAGTGTCGTTCTCGGGTCTCTGATTTACTGCACTTCATTTATCGAAGTGTGTACATGAAAGCAGAGGTAATTTCCCATAACAGGGGTAGGGTGTGAGTACAATGAAGCCTAGATAGTAAATAATTGCAGCCTCTTTGAAATCCTTTTATGCAGTGACGTTTTATTGATATTTCTTCCTGATCACTCTCAGCTGAGTACAAGAAAAATAAAATGGGCTACCAAATGCCTAGAAAACCATTTCAGAAAGATTATCTGAACATTTCCACGTTCTATAAATTTGACAGAGCAGTGAATGTGTAAGGGATTGTTGCTTCCAAAGGGAAGGCATCGTAGTAAATGATGCAAATTGGCAGGATTACAGAATATAATGAATCCAAAGAAGATTTTAAAATATAATTGGAAAGGGTGTCAAAGAAAAAAAAAATGGTTAGTCTGTTTTATCAGTTATTGGGACTTGAGCTTACATCCTATTAAGAAATTTAGCTGTGCCAGAGAAAAAGATGAAATGTATCGCCGACATTTGTGAGCACTATTACTGAACAGTAAACTGTGTGCAGGGGTGATTGCAGAATAGTTGTCGTGGTTTTTTATTGTTCTTTAACTCCTGAGGGAAGAGCAAATCTGTTTCTCAGAATTTTTTTCTCTGCATTTTGACTTCTGCATTTCCTTATGCTAATCAGACTTGTGTGATGTGAAGTATGATTATGGAAAGCGAATTAACTGTTTCAAGCTGCTGCGTCTCTCGCCTACAGGAACAAGTGCTAACAAGCACCGCTGGGTGCGGGCCCGGCCCCCCCACGGCACGGGCAGCCCGACAGCTCCCCGGGCAGCCCGGGACAGCCACCGGCAGCCCGACACCTCCCCGGGACAGCCACCGGCAGCCCGACACCTCCCGGGCAGCCCGACACCTCCCCGGGACACCTCCCGGGCAGCCCGACACCTCCCGGGGCGGCCGTCCCGTCCCGAGCGCCGAGCCGGGCACGGCGGGGCTGGAAGGGATGCAGGCGGCGCAGCCCCGGGCATAGCTGGAGAGGGACGGACAGCCCTGTCCCAGTGCTCCAGCCCTTGTGACAGAACCTCCCCTTCCCTCGGGTATCTTCAGTGCAGCATCACCAGGAAAATGCACTGTCATCCTGCCTCCTTCTTCCTCCCGTCCCAAAACCTTACTGGAAAAAAATGGAACACAGGTGCCGCAGTCCAGGAATGTGAATAAAGATTCTGAGAGCCCCCAGGCACAAGTTCTCTGACAGAACAGCCTGTGGTGTTCAGCAGCCAGAGCCGCTGTGTGCAGGAGAGGCCCTCCCCGCGCCCTGCGAGCAGACAGAACGGTGTGGCTGCACCGCGGTGACCAGGGTAACAACGAGTCAGCTTGATGCCAAAGTGCACGTTTGTTACAGATATACAGAAACTGAGGATTCAGGTAACCTTAAAAAACAAACACATCGCGTTAAATGATGTTGTGCTGTAGATATGAGACAAAATACGTGTTGTCCGCAGCCCCTGCAGTCCCTGTGCTGGTTAACGCAGCTCCTCTTCCAATTAGACCCCAAGAGATGCAGCTGACTTCCGAGGAATGAGACCCTGCATTTAATGTTTGAAAGGCTAAGAGAGAAGTCATTTTCCTGTAACAAGGAGACATTGTAAAGGGTGACTAAGTGGAAATGCTGAAAGCACTTAAATAATAAAATGAAAATGAAGGTTAAAAAATATGTCTTTGAAAACTGTGTACTGAATCACTCGCATGCAGTGTGTGTTGCTTCTTGCAGCAAAAAAGCATTTTAATTAATTAACATTCTCCAGTTTTTTTTTTTTTTTAACCAGTTGTTTAGCTCAGGCCAGGCTGTGATCTTGTCAGAGAAGAGGAAATGAATGTGCAATTTTTTACAGAATATAATTTTGCAGAAAGTGCGGGGAAATGCAAAGTTGCAAAGTAAATCAAACAGGTCTTAATCTACACATATTGATGCTAGCAATTCCTCTAAACGCAAACCTAGATCCTCCTTCTCTGGCAGGTTTGGAAGTTGGGTTTGCAGTCCATAAAGGAGTAGGTTTGTTGGCTCCTGTTGTGCCCAGTATTTCTTTCGGTGCAATACGAATAACATGTCAGAGGGCTGAGCGGTCACACAAGTCTTTCTTCAGCACTGGGGAAGCTGCTTGAAGCTTCTTACTGGTGGTCATAAACAAATACTATTGTTGAGAATAAAAGCAAGTCCTTTAGCATAAAAACAAATGGTTTCATAAGACTTGAATTTATTCTCACTGTTTTTTCCCCTCCAGAGCTGGAGCACTGCCCACGGAGCCGAGACCACCTCCCTTTGGCTGCGGGGGCTGCGGGCACTGCCTGGTGCTGACCACCCGGGGCTGCGAGGAGCTGGTTCAAGTCCGGTCCCGCAAGGATGTCCAGGGAGGCCGAGACTCCTTTCATTGGAAAAATACAAATGGAAATGAGATAAACCCTTAAACGGAGCTAAGCAAGAGATGAAGCATATAGTCACAGAGTTGACAGCAGCTTTGACTTGCAGGGATCTTCACTCCAGTCATTTCCAATAGTTGAAATTGAGTGTAATTTAGTTTTTAGGCATGTAAAAATTAACTGTCTCAGAAAATAAACATGCCATGTACTTAATAAAGCAAACTCTGAAGGGAAATGATGCTACAATAAAGCTGCCTTAACAGTAGCTGATGCCATTAGAATCTGGTTTTATTGGACAGCTGCTTCTGGTTAATGAATTGATGTTTTAGTTCCCTATTAGGTTATTTCAGAAAATTTTTAGCAATATGTCCTGTCAAAGAATTCTTGTCATTATTTTATTATTGTTTTTAATTCTTCTCATTGTACATAGTTCCTATTCCTTTCCAGCACAAACCTTGGGAGAAAGTAAGAGGAGAGAATACAGAGTCTTGAAAATCTCCCTCTGCAGTATTTCTGTTACGTTATCTGGGGAGAAGCAAAGTAAAAGCACTGTAAAAAAGAAAGATTTGGGTGATGTTCATCAGCTTTGGGGAACATCAAACCTTTTGATGAGCACAAGTCATTAAATGACTGTTGATGGCAGAGTAAGAAACAAGTGCTTAGTCTGTGTAAAAGGACTTAGTAATAAAATCAGCTTCATGACAATCTTAATGAAGAAAAGAGTGTGAGAGGAAGTGTAGAAATAGGCTGAACTAGTTGAAGCTGATGACAGTGAATGTGAACCCAGCTGGAAGTAACCAGCTATCAGAGCAATTACAGCCTGGTGTTTGTGGAGCGGGTGACGATGAATCACGGTGGAACAATGAGGAATCTTTTAACAAGTGCAGTAATACAGTGTGCACCCACTGGGCTAGAGGAGCCACTGGGAAAACTCTGTCTTTGTGCGAGCAAATTATTCCCTTGTGTCAAACATTTAATTTTGACAAGAAAACACATATGCTATAGTACCAAAAGAATAATTCTCTGACTTTTTCTTAAATAGTCAGGTTGCAAATGGACCCAGGCCTGTTATTCTTGTTTAAGAGGCTGGAAAAATTCATGCTTAAAAGAAAACTTTACCTTCAGTGCATAATCTCCAAAAGCAATATGTAAACCAGTATGTAAATTGGTTCTGTGAAGAAAAAAAATCTGACCTGGCTGTCATATGATATGAGTGACAGGTAATAGTATTAATAAACCATCAAATTTAAATGGTAATAATATTTATTCATTGTGTTTTTATTTCTGAACTACCTATTACACTAGGGCTTTAACCCTGAATTTTCTGAGGCTGGAATCATTTCTACAGAGCACAGTAAACCACTTGGATAGTAACTAGCTGTCCTGGAAAAATAACAAATAAGCAAACACTGTTGATGTTTTTCAAATAGATATGGAAAAAAATGATCTGATAAGGTTCAATCACTTCTGCCCTTAGCAATTTATAAGTAAATTATGAATCAAAAGATAATTTCAAGTATGCTGTCACCTACTCTATTGTATGGCCTGTTGACCATGAGTTTCTGGCAGTAACAGTAATAATCCTGGTATGTCATTAAACAATGATAAAAAAAAAATCCAAACCGAAGATGGAGATGAATATTTTGGGGGAAAATTGTTAAGTATATCTTTAAAATTAGATTCCAATTAACGTTTTTAGGATCTCTCTTTTTCCTGGAACCCTTAAAGTAATTTTGGACGTACTGGAGATTTCTGTGAAGCAGAAATCCTGACCTCTAAGTAAGAGGTAAGGTAACTGAGAGATACAGTCAAGCTGTTCACTTTGGTGCAGGGCGTGTCTGTAAGCAGCCTCTGCAAGAAGCCACCATGTCCCCTGCGGCTCCGTCAGACGTGTCGAGGAGGACAGCTGTGCTGTTTGCACAAGTGCCCCGACTACCCCGCTCGGTGTGCTGGCCTGGCACTGCCCCTGCTCTGGGCCCTGCCAGGACATCAGGTCAGGTTTGGGCTCAGAACAATCACTCGTTGCTTTCCGCCTTCTCACTCCTTTTCTACACAGTGGCAAGGCTGAGTATGCTAAATCAGACTTAAATTTGCTGTTTATGCACAGGACAATGAGCAGCAGCTGCCCATTGATAATGGTGTTGATGCAGAGGCTGTGTTGAAAATGTTTCTAAAGTTGCTGAAGAAGCAGAAAATGTATGTTTCTTATTTGAATGAGTTTTACCTTTTTATCTAGAGACAGTGTGTAGCTGAGGAGTCTCTCAAAAATGCCAGGAGCCTGAACAGCACCATAAATAGATTCCTGAATCAAATGTAAATTAAGCTTTCTGCTGCGTTTCTGTAATAATCCATCCAAAAAGGAGCAGAAGCTAAAAACCATAATAACAATGGGATAAATTATACAGTCCCACAATTTTCCTAGCACTGCTGTTAGCATAACACTAGATTGATGTTGTACCTATTTTTATTTTTGCTGCTGGAACAGTCCTTGTCAAAGAAAGGAGGCATACGATTTTCAGTATCTAATGTATTTTGTGAAATATATGGAGTGCTGCACTAATCTGACCTTTTCAGAATTTTTCATTTCAATTGGCTGGTCACCCCGGTCCTTTGCAACAGGTTAGACTCCCCTTTTAATAGGAAGAGGAGGAGTGCAATGGTCAACCGTTCAAAATACTGAATATTAAAAAGGTCAACAGAGTATGGCACAGCAATGTGAAAATGAGACAATGCAATCCCAGATACCTCATTGCAGTGACAAAAATTGTAGCAAGAAGAGAAAATGTCACAACATGAATCTATTTCCAGGAAGGGAAGGGGGCATTGTGTAGAGTGCATCTGTCCTTGCTGCAGTTACAATTGCGTTTGTGCAGACTGCACAAAATCTTTAGCAAAATGATTCTGAATGTGTACCAAAGATATTTCCTGTGGGCTCCTGTTCCAGCACCTGCCTGGGCCACACCTGGTGTGCACATGGCACTCTTCAGCTTGCTGCCTTCCTTCATTTGAATTATTTTTACTTTATTAATAGTCATCAGATCTTCATTTTCCATTTAAAACACTTTAGAACCAAAACAACATTTATGAAGACCTGCTTGTAGACTCTGCTGGGCTGACTGTAAATGCACAAGCACTTTCATGTTTTTCCAGTGCCACAAAACACTACGGTAACTTGCTAAAAGTTGCTACGGTAACTATTTATTTTGCCTTGGAAAGCTAAGTCAGTGTATGATAAACATAGATCTAAGGTGCGTGACTCGAAGCACCCTAGTTTGCAAATGGTAGCCTATAGCTACCAGGGACTGCTATTTTAAAAAATCCAAGCCTCAGAATTAACATAAATAAGCTACAATTGAAAATGGGATTTCTTCCCACCTGAGGCAGGAAGAATTAACTCACAGGAATCCTATCTGGCAATGAAAGCACTTCTCCTTTGTGTCCTCAGAGAAAGAAATAGCATTACAAATAAGTTAAAAGAAGATGTCCCAGACGTGTGGTTTTATTACAACCTAATGGGATTGCGCTGTCGGGCTATGACAGACCCAGCACTTCTTCCAGAGCACTTTAAGCTTGGCTGCTTATATTTTCACTTGGGCAATTGTAGCTACCAATCATCCTTGTTGGAGGTCATATCTTGTCATCATTTGCATGCACAACTCCTAATGTCGTCAGTGGGGCCTGAGTGAGATGGAACGGCACAGAAAGCCCCAAATTTGGCCTAACTCCCTGCCAAACTGGCGTAAGCACAGCTTGGTTCATGCTTCTGATCAAGTGCCATCTGCAGCTGCCTCTTAACGAAACAAAGCACAAATCCCGGCAGCACAGGGCGCATCCCTGCTCCCACCTCTGGAAGCAGGCCTGTCGGTGTGGTCCCCGCTCAAGTGCCAAGTGCAGGCCGCGAGGAGCGGCGGCTGCGACGTGGTTTGGCTCACGGGTTCTCTGGGCTCGCAGAATGCTTTTGCACGGGGTAAGTTCAAAGTTGCCGGGGGCACGGGGCGGCCAGGACTCAGTGCCTGCCCGTCTGTGGGGACAGAGCAGCACCTGCCCTTCAGAGCGCTGCGAAATGGTGCCCTGCGCAGCCGCTGGCAACAGGTGAAAACCGCAGTCAAGCCTCTAATCCCCTTGTGCATTTGGAGGTTATGAAAGGTGGATCTGAAGTACTCTTCCTCATGACTTTAAAGAAGTGAATCTCTAACCCAGTGATTAGAAAAAGCCCAAATCAGATTTGAAACAGCCTGGAAAACATTTCAGATCAGGCACACGTGTCCTGCCTGCTGGGACTACAGAAGCACGCGGCACCAGTGGAGACAGACCAGTGCTAGCAGGATCTCAGGGGCAGGTCCTGTGGTATTTTAGGAACAATGTTCCCAGAAGGTGCTGTTGAGTGCAGCAATGTTAATCCTCCTTGCTATTCCAGCCTGCACAGAGACGTTTAGGGCTTTTACAGAGTACACCTACCAGTGACTGTAGGCTCTCCAACACAGTGCTGGTGAGAACCCCACACTAAAACAGTGGTTGAAAGAGGAGCCGTGGCTGTTGCCTGATGCCCACTGTCTCCGAAGCAGTGCAGGAGGTGCCCTCGCGCAGCGTGCTCCTCACCTGTCTCTGCTCTGTGTGGGGGTTGTACAGGTTATGGGACGTAACCAACACCTCAGGGCCCATTTGCAGACTAAGGGGGGAGAACACGTGCATCCTGACCCCTGCCCGCCTTGCAGTGAGGAGCCTTCCCAAACACAGCCTGAGAGTGTAATGGAACAGGTGCTTCTGAAACAGCCTTGGGAATGCAAAAAGGTGCAGTTTACACCCCAAAATAATTTAACTAAATCTCTAATTAGATACAGACCCCAAAGAGCAAATGGATTTTGATAATGAACATTGCCAGACCATCACTACAGCAGTGAGGGAAATCAAGAAACAATAAATTGGTGTGGAATAGCAGGACACAGGTTTGGAGCTGTGCCCACTGGGTCTCCGTCCTTCAGCCCAGGCTGACCTCAGGCTGCTGTTCCGTACCTGTGTCCCCATATCTGCTGGCTGGACAAGACAGAAACGTCTAGCTGATGGCACTGTGTCCCCGTTACGTCTTCTTTGCTACCTCTGCCCAAGTGAGCTGCTCTCTTTGTCTGCACTCTCATGCATAGGTACAAAAATACACACACAGACAGGAGCTGACCGTCTCTACCCCGCGAGTAACACAGCCTGCCACTTCTCTCTGTGTTGGCAGAATGTATCATATGTTATTGTGTCTCCAGGGTATTTCCTTCATTTATTTCTTATACATCTCTTACTGTCCCAGTTACTTCTTGATCCATTTTCAATCCCATTTTCCAAACTCCAGGCTAACATTAAGCAAGTACTGTTATTTTAAGAATGTCATTGCACTAAATGACTCATTCTTCATTTCCTGTCATAATAATTTCTAATAGTTTTTTCTCCGTGATAAAAGTTATGTGATTTGTTTCCTCCTCCCCCCCTCCCCAACCTCCTCTCCTCCTCTCCCCCCTCCTTCACATAAGGTATTTCTGGTTACTTCTTGACTTTTTTTAACTTTAAAGTTCCCACATCATGAGCCACCGTTCAGCTCCCTGAGCAGCACCGTCGGTGGCGTTCAGGCAGCCTCAGTCAGGCAGGGAGGTGCCGCAGCAGGGAGGTGCGGGACAGCTGGGTGGTGGCAGCGCGGGGCTGCGGTCCCGCATGCAGCGGTAAAAGGGTCCTGGTGGCACAGGGGTGCTGGCTCCCGGGTGTCCTGCTCACCGATTGCTCGTGGGAGTGATCCCACCCTGAGCAGTGCGCTTCGTGTGGAAGTGAGGTCCCCATCAGTGCAGCTGTAGCGGTATCAGCTCTGACGGATGTGGCTATAGGCTCTCAGGTTTAGGAACACAGCCTGAGAAGGGTCACTCGGGCTCCGGTGGTAATTCTTGTCATGAGATATCAACAGAATCTCCGGCAGATGCCACAGGGCAGCAGTGTCTGCAGAAGGCGTGTGCCATTGCTACCGGTGGCCCCGGAGCAGGGCACAGCGTGGCCGTGCCCCGGCGCCCCAGCCCCTTCCAGCTCCCATCCCTGGCCCCGCGTGGTGCCTGCCAGCTGAGGGCAGGGGCACGCTCCTCGCCTTTCGTGCCTCCGGGTGTAATTGGTGGTGGTCCTGCTCCCAACCCTGGCCTCACGTGGTGCCTGCCAGCTGAGGGCAGGGGCACGCTCCTCGCCTTTCGTGCCTCCGGGTGTAATTGGTGGTGGTCCTGCTCCCAACCCTGGCCTCACATGGTGCCTGCCAGCTGAGGGCAGGGGCACGCTCCTCGCCTTTCGGTGCTTCCAGGTGTAGCTGCTGCTGGTGGTGGTGCCACGGTACTTTGCAGAGAGACTTTGTTGTTCTGCTTTTCAGCATACAGGAGGACAATCACGAACATTTCACAGGGAGGGTCTGATCCAAACCCAAAATGAAAGGAAGGGAGGCTTCCTGACCCCCTGAGAGAACTTTAGATCAGGACTTTCTAAACTGTTCTCTCGCTTCTCTGCTGGATGTTAATTATTACAGCTTGCAACTCAAGAATTTCGTTCTCAGTCATATCCTAGTTTTATTCTCAGTATAGATGAATGACAAATTATTCATTTCCTCTAATCACAGTGGGGTTAGGATCTTTGGTATGCAAGTGACAATATTAATTGCCTGGCGTGTGGTCTTCTGAAGAACAGAAGTTAGAAAGAATGATTCCACACCCCGAGTCATTAGGAGAACAGTGCAATTCATTATCTGTGTGTTATTATTACTAATGACATAGTAATAGACTCCACACTAACAATAAATATCTTTTTATAACCTCAGCGTTTTACTTAATAGCCCTTTTAACTCGCAGGCAAAGGTTGGTGTCAGCCTCAGCCTCAGCCCACCCCATGTCTCTCGCGGGGAGCTGCCTGGTGCCCCAGCTGGCCACGACGTGCTTCACCAGCCCGCGGTCACGGGTGTTTCACCAGCCCGCGGTCATGGGTGTTTCACCAGCCCATGGTCAGCACTGTGCAGCAGTCGCAGCCCCCGGGGCGACCCCAGGCCCCCGTGTGCCGTGGGAGTGCAGCGAGCTGTTCGCACCAGGGAGTGCTTACGCCATGCAGGACGGGGGCAGAGCCACAGGAGCACACTGCCTGGGTGCTGGCATTCAGACGTGCCAAGTCCCCCCCTTGCTCGGAAATACATCTTCTGACAGGGAAAATTCCCGCTAAAACTTCGTTTCAGTATCTTCAGGAACAAGACCTATCTAATATATGTATGTTGTAAATGTAGATACTTGATCTCCCTTGAAAACCCGGGCCATCACTGATCAGTTATGCTGTGGCCATGGCATTTGCAGATGACCCACCTTGGAACTCTTCGGTCACTGCGGGTCTGAGCTGTGCTGACATCTCCTGGCCGTGAGGGGCTCTCCTTGCCCAGCAGTGCTTCAGAAGTCCCGATTCCTGCGGCTGCAGCGCTGCTCAGCACGACGCTGGATTTCTCCACCTGCGCTGGATGTTTTGGTTCCTACTTGAGAGTATGCATATTGAGATAGGGAGGGGGCAGTGCTCATGTTGTGAATACAATGAGTCCTCAAAACAGCTCATAAATCAAGAGTCACTTCAAGAGGGAGGCACAGCATCTTTTTTTTCCCCTGGGCTGCTATCTGAGGCTTACACGAACAAGCTGCCAAGAACAGGCGTTTGTGTTTTTTTTCCTTTTTTTTTTTTTTTTTTTTTTTCTCGAATGACTAACTTCTTGCTCTTAGCACAAGCACATTTATATGTGGAGATGGCATGAGCCTTTCAGAAAAATGATCTTAGGAAGGGTGCTGCCTCAGACACAGCCTATACAACCAAATCAAAGGTGTGCTAAAATCCGTGCACGGTGCCAGCTCAGGACACCTGAGCATTACTGATCTGGCTGGCAGAACCCACGTTTTCAATCCCGTCTGAGAGAGTTCCTGTGTAACATCAAACCCTGAGCGACCTGAAACTACCAGGGCATGACGCAGACATTTCTGGCTTGCTCAGGGCTTGGTTTTCCCAGCGAGAGGCTGGTTGCACTCTGCTCCAAATGACCTAATGAAGCAAGGAGTAGGGAGGTGTTCCCCAACAGGGAAGCTAAAAATACTGACTTCATGCAGTGGGTATCAATGGCTAGTTTTGGTTAGACTTTGAGTCACTCAAGGCCAGTACACACACTCCTGGTCTTGCTAATGAAATCCCTGCCGCAAAGTACTGGCTGCTACGGGGACCAGCCCGTCCCTTCTCCTTTATAATTAGTGCTGTTTTCAAGGGATCCAGACACCAGATTCTTGTGAAGCCCCCAAACTCACACCCAGCTTTGCACCCCTGCATTTAAAAGGAGAGGGTGAAGGCCAGAAATGTTGCTGAAGTTGGGGGAAGAGTGAGATCTACCTCATTTTCATTGTCCTTTTGGCAAGAAATTAATTTCTGTCCCTTCTGGCCTTTCTAGCAGTGTTTAAGGTAAAACACTGCTGCTGGTCAGTCACCAGGGCTTCCCCCGCTGCCCAAGGGAGCGGGTCCCCGTCTCCCTGCTGAGCATGCTGACGAAGAGCAGACCACTGGACTCCGTGTCTCTGCTTGATCTCGGAGGGGAATCTGCTCTTGGAAAAATAGCACCTAGAGACATTTCAGCACTACAGTCTGTTCTGTCCAGTCAGAGGTGTACTGAGACAATTCTGTTTGCACAGTGGAATACAAAATGATTTATTAATGACGGGAAAATCTGCACCCTTGAATATATCCCAAAGCAAGTTTGAAGGTATTGAGACAGGGTCATTACTGCCTAGTCTATTAGCAAGACCTGGAAATAGATATTTTAACTTTAATTGAATTTCATGTAAGTTGGAACCTGGCCTTTTACAGAGGTTTAATTTTAATTTATCTCAGACTCAGGCATTTGCTTTAGGCTCACCGATTTAGTCTTTAGTGCTGCTGAAGACTTTTTACCCCAATTGCATTCTGGCATTGAATGCAGAAGCCTTAACTAGAAAATCAGCATGATTTTGCTTTGGTGTTTTCTAATTTAGAAGTAACTGTGCCCAGCAGGGACCAAGTGTCTGACATTTATTGCCTGAAGTTGTTCCAATTGTCTAGCAGCTAACCGGGTTAAATTGGCTGTTAGAAGTTAAAGAGAAGTGTGTGTCCCTGCGAATGTCCATGCATTGTGCTTCCTCGGGGACTGAGGGTAACATGCTACTGCAGCGACCTTACGTCCACGGCCAAAGGTCCAGTGGGTACCTTCCATTCCCCGGAGCCTGTGGTCATGTTTTGCAGAAGTCCTGCTTTAGGAGTGTCTGGGATCACAGGGTTTCTGATGTGATGAACAGGAGACATGTATTGGCCTTGGTGAATAAATGTTTTTAGTTGGAATCTTTTAATGTTTTTTATTTTTTATTTTTATTTTTATTTTTAATGAACAGGGGAAACTTGAAGTGTGGGTTTTTGGATGAAAACTGTCAAATTTTGCTGAAACATCTCCTTTAAGTCTGTAAGAACAGTGTAGTGGTGAGGTCTCAGGAGCTCCCCATGGGAAGTGTCTAAGTGTGGTGCACACTCAGGGTCATACACCAGGAGCGTAACTCCCACTAGGGTTATGAGACAGGATCCCTGCTGCACCAGCCGCAGGCAGGGTTTTCCTGTCACCCGCTGACGCTGGGCAGGGCATGGCCTTCCTCATTCATTCCTCCCGCCCTGGGTGAGGTGGAAGAAGAACTGGAATGTGTGTCTTCGGTCCGAGTCTAAATCACAAGGTGACTCATGACGAAGGTGACTTTTCTGGAGAAATCCTTTCCGTTTATGGAGATTTTCTGTGGGCTTTCTGCTGTGGAGAATCAAGGTCATGCCGAGGAACGTGCGAGTGCTTTTCATTTCAGTGGCTCCATGCCCAAGCACTGATGTGAATTTTGGGCTATTTCCACAGCAATTCTTTAGCACACTGAACCATGATGACATTCTGGATGGTAAGCGTACTTCTAGATTTTCCTAAATTTCTCAGTTGGTAAGATGGGGATTCAAATGGGTTCTGAGAAGAAATGGGTCAGGCTCAGAGGAAATCTGTCCACTCTGCCCGCAGTCTCGCAGTGAGCTCTCTGACTTGTGAAAACACAGCAGAGCAAAGAATGGACAAGACATGTGAGTGCCACCTCTACAGGCACCTCCAGGCCAGCATCCTCTCCCGGACCTGTCCGATCAGGTGTGCTGAGCACCAGACCCGCCGGTGGAGGTGGCAGCACATCCCACGGCCGTACCGCGGGGCCGGGAGGGCCCTGCCCTCTCCCTGGTGCCCGCCAGCAGCCGCAGAGCACCGGCAGCGCCGTGCCCGGGGGTAACGGGAGCAAGGCAGGTTCTGAGGGAGCACATGGAGCCACAGGGACTGCCTGGGCGTGCTTAGTACATGTGTTAAATTATGCCATAGAAAAGCATGTTAACGTTTTAAACATACTGGAACTGTTTTTAACTTGTTTGTTTAGAAAACAAATATCTGTTTCATATTACATTACGTTGTTGAATTATTTATTTACAGCTCAAAATACCTGCATTATTTGTGCTAGCTGCTATTACAATCCCAAATTAATGTTCATTTATTTCTCCACTTATGTTGTGGAGATTGCATTATGACTTTATCAATTGGCTTTTTTTTTTTTTTTTCCCAAAGAAACTTATTTCAATCCAATTTCTAATGCCATGTTAGAGACAAATGAAAGCAAAGGCCCCCCATATTGTATGTGAAATCTGTAATACCATGGCTCTAGAGTAATGCCTTAAACAATCAAGCTAAATATGTCAAGGGACTTTTTAATACGCTGCACTGATGAAGCAAGAGTATTAAATTTATTCAACCATGAAGAAGACTTTGATTATCATACACCTCAGCTATGCTGCTATGTGTTGACCATGAGGAAAAAAATAATAGAAAATGAAATGTGATTAGTTCCTGATGGGTTGAAATGCCTTTAATACACATAACATGGAGGGAATTCATATTAAGAGCTTCCATCAAGATTTTTTTTTTTCATATCTACTCGACAACACAATGAATCAGTGTCTCCAATGTGTGATAACACTCTTATCAATATCTGAATGGAAACATATGGGATGGCACAATTATTGTGATTTTATTGTTTGCTCTGTTAAGTGAGACACGTATTGTGCACATCTCTGAAACCCTGTAAATAGCCATAGCAATTTTTACTTTAGAAAACAGAAGCTATGATTGCTTTGTGCCACTTCTTGTGAGTAGATTTGATTGTGCAGATTTAGAAAATTGATTAAGTCACAAGATTTTAAAAATTATTTTTGAGCTAAAGCTCAACAAAAGCCTGATTTTAAAAGCTCAGTAGAAAACAATATCTGTAATGCACTTGAGTGAGACGTGATTATAATATGCATAAACCATTGTCAGTAGATGGAAAAATTATGAGAAAGTTTAAAAGGCTAATAATTAGTCACCTGGCTTTGGCAGCACTACAGTACTCATTTTCTGTTTCCTAGGCAGATGCTGGCTTTGCAAAGCTAGAGAGTATCTAAATTATTTTTAATAAAGGGTCTAGTGCCTGTGTGCACAGTACAGACGTTTACAACTGAATTATTACAACTTTATGTTTTGCTTCCCCACCGCCTCCACATTTACTTCACACATGCTCTCTGAGAGTAGCTGTCAGTGATGAAGCACAGAAATTTCACAGAATTCACTAAGAAGCATGAAGTCAAGTTTGAAACATTGAGCATTGTTAATTTGTGTGCATCCTTTGTAGAGGCAGAAGTGATGTGATTGAGGTGGAACTGGGAAGCCAGACGAGAAAACAGAAGCACTCGGGAGCTCCGTGCCTGCAGTCGGCCCCAGGCCACGATGGGGTGCAGGGGGGGACGATGGAGGGCTGCGTGGGGCAGGGACGGCTGCATCCTGCTGCCCCGGGGTGCCTCTGGTGTCTGCAGCTGGTCTGGCGTCTGCACAGGGCCCTTCTGGGGGGGCCTGCAGCACGGGCACGGGCACAGGAAGTGCGGTGGGGTGTTGTGCAGCCTCTCACCGAAATGTGAACGCTTATCCGATGGGTGATGGGCTTTATGGAAATCATGTAGCATCGAGCTGGCTGCTCTCTCTGAGTCCAACGTATGACAGATGAGAGAGCTTGAGAATTTGTGTATTTTAATGGCGTTTGTGCTGAAGATGATAAATGCAGTCTTCATCTAACAACTTCAAGGTTTACTTTTTTTTTTTTTTTTAAAGAGGGACATGCATATGGTTAGAAACACTTGCAACATTAATAATACTTCGCTGCAAGAAAGATTGATATACGCAGCATAAATACTCATGCAGCGTACGTTGCTTCTGGTAGACAAGTAATATTGCTTTTGCCTTCAATATCTGGGCTGAAGATTGAAGTCCAAGGCAGTTCTTTTGCTTTTGAGAGGAGTGCATTCCGAAGTGATTTCACTTGTGCCTTGCTGATGACTGCACAGGTAACATCGTGTTGCCTTGTTCCAGGGCACGACCAGCCCATGAGAATTGTGTCACAGTTTTAGATACTTCAGGGACAAAGCCGTGCCACAAGCTTCTGTGTGCAACACTTGAGATAATGGGAAATCTGGAGGGGCCGGGCTCTCATCAGCAACAATCCCACCTGCAAGTGCCCTCTGCAGATGAGCAGCATGGTTCAGCGGAGCGCAGAGGAGAGGCAAGTTTTGCAGGACTGGCGCTGTAGGTACTTTATTTTCCAATAACAGCAAGAAAAACTTTCTTCCTTGTCTGTGACAAAGTCATTTAGGGTTTAATCAGGCTGCTGACCTGGTGCACAGCTCTTGCTTCTGTTGCTTGCTGCCCTGTGTCACTTCTGCGCAGTGTTAGCACAGGCTGCCGTGATGCTTCGCTGCAAGGCCGAGCCATAAGGAGGGTGTGGAACACCCTCAGCAGTGTTCTGAAGATACAAGTGTATGCAAGAGAACCAGGGATGAAAAGCATAAGCACAGGAATAGCTGCATGGGTTCCCACAGAGCCCCTCCAGGCAGGGAGCTGCAGAGCAGTAACAGCAGAGCCAGGGATGAGGCCACGCCACCAGCGCCCCGCATGCCAGGGGCTGCACCTGGGAGGTCCTCCAGACCCAGGGCTTGTGTCTTCCCATCAAGCACATCGGATTCATTTCTTTTCTCAAAATTGTTTAATAGCAATTTGAGATCCCACAGCCTCTGCCCTGTGGCTCTGAGTTCTGCTGTTGGTCTCTGATCAAGTTACCCTCCCTCTCTTTGACATTCAAGGGAAACTGAAAAGTATTTTTAAGCATATTATGATATAACTCAGATTATTTCAACTACATTTAAGAGTTAGATTTCAGCTTCAGCTTCATTTCAGAGCAAGAGGAAGCACAGCTTCTGAAGAGACAGCTAGAGACATTTTCCTCAGAGAAAATTTCAAACAAGCACTTTTGAATAAGTTTTGCAGATCATCATTAAATCAAGCTGGATGGTCGTGGTATTTAGAAGAGAGAGATGTCTGGTCAAGCAGGATACAGCTTTTTCTTCACCTTGCAAAACCTTGGTGCAGGGATTGCAAATTGTGTGGAGCCCTTAGGCAGAGTTAAAATAGATTGCATCAACTGGGGAAAAAAAAAAAAATATGAAAAAAGCATTGGTAAGAAACAGCCTGAAAGTCAAGGTTTAGGAATGCTTAGGATGCTGTCACCCATATGAGCAAATTGTATATGTGCAGTAGATCGGTATAAATGTCTTGATCCATGAGAAGGAATTCTTTGCTATTTCCTTCCAGTGCCACAGTAGTTAGAGCAGGAGGAGATGAGGGCTGCTGTTTCCAAAAGGCTCCAGCGCTCGAGATGCTGCTGCCACGAGGGAGGGGGCGGGTGTCGGGGCAGGCAGTGGCTGTTCTGCCCGAGTCCCCACAGAGTGAACTTCAGCAGTGCTATGCAGAGCGAGTGCTGAGTCGTGCCACGTGTGAGGAACCCAATTAATATTTCAGGAGGATTCAGACAAAAGTAGGGATAAAAAAAAAAAAAGACAGATTCACAGTTCATGCAATAATATTTGCTGATTGAGAGGCATGCAGGGTTTTTTAAAAAATATGGGGGACATCATTTGCAACTTGTTCTTGTGAAGAGAGGAGTCCCATGACACATTTCAAATATTTGGCACAGCTTTGTAACTTTATCAAAGAAAAGCTTCAAAGTGAGAACTTCGTTCTGAAAAAAAGGGAGAAAAATAATCAATAGAAACCACAACAAAATCTAAGATCAGGATAATCATGTTGTAGCATCAAAAAGGTACAGTTTTTGTGCTTTTTGTGATGTTTTCTGCATGACAGTTTGGTCTCAATGGCACAGTGAAAATAACTTTCTTGTCTTATGATTGACAGGAAATTTAAATGCCAGCAAACAAATGCCAGTAGGAAAAAATCTCATAGCTCACATATTGTACACCTTAATGTTAATGCCATATTGGATCCAACAGGTTTCCTTGGAAGCTAATGGGTAATTGGACCCATATGGCACCCAAAAAGTGCAATTTTGGGTTTTCAGAATGAGAAGTTACCTGGGAAACTGTCTCCATTTAGATACTTATCAATATTCAGTGCTATTGCCAAGACAAGATAAAGGAGTAAGGCAGAATTTGTGAGCTGTGGGTAGAATGGGCCAATAAATGCATCGGGAGATAGTGTAACCGTGCAGTCCTTTCTCCTGGTATTGAACTGGCCATCATGGCAAAAATAAATGTCAGCTGCGTTTTCTACAACAGCAGCACTCGGAACACCGAATAGCCCATATCTGAACATTTTTAATATTGCTGCCTTTTTCAGTCTTTTCCCTCTACATGTTTGATTAAAGGATTTATATGTTATTATCCCCACCCCACCCCACCCCACCCCCCTTTAATCACTTTTCCATCAGTATATCTTTGGATTAGTGGTCACTGAAGGAGAAATACAGCTGGGATGCTGCCAGGAGCCCAGCTGTGATGCTCGGGGTCTGGCAAGGCGCGGAGCTGAGGCGCAGGCCGCGCTCCGGCTCTGTGGGCCGGTAGCTCCGGGAAGGCACCGAGGCACCAGGAAAGTCTGCCCAGAACCCCAGGCATCACCCTAGAGCCATGCGGGGTGAGGGCCTGGTTACAGGCACGTCCCAGTGGCCTGCACACAGCCGTGTTTCGAGCTGTATGTCTGCGTGGCAGCAGCCCCTGTGCGGAGGCCAGGCTGTGAGGCCTGCCTGGCGGGCGGCAGCCCCCGGGGGGCCCAGCAGCAGCTGTGCTGGCCGTGGTGCGGTAATTCCTTGTAATTCCTCCTGGAGATACAACCCCGGGCTCTGCAGCGAGTCGGGATGTTGCTGCTGTGATCGGAACAAGGCGGGTCGTTGATAATCCGCAGCTTGCTTAGCACTAGAAAGGAAGAAGAAAGGAGTAATAGGAAAGTCATAGCAATTGCTAGCTACGTATCAACACCCATCGTGGTACCGATGTCTGTGGCACACCTGTGAGCAATGCTGGAGATGGTGCATTGCAACAGAGCAGGCACACTGCCTCTCATTTCTTATACAGTAACATCATGCTTTAGAGACGTGGGCTCTGATGCTCCTTACCACCTGCAGCAGTGGCCAAATGAGCCCTGGAGGCTGGACTGTGAGCTGAGTTAATGATGCACCATCGCTGGATCCCACGTTCAGGGAGGCAGACTTTGGAATGAGAGAAAAATAATTGTTTTCCATGTGTGTGTTTTGATGTGCTGCTTGTGTGTACTGGCACAGGCCTCTCATTAGCCACAGACAGTCTGTGGGTAATGTACAGGCAAAAATTCTTTCTTTCTGTCTACTTTGTCTATAAAACAATAAAACAACTTTAATCATAAAAAAAGGAAGGGCCAACAGCCTACTTTTGTGATACAGACATTTTTATTAGGTCTGAGACGGAGAATGGCTCTTGTTAAGAAATACTGGTTTATTGCAGTGAGCTAGGAGATGAGATAAGGGCAAAATACCAAACGTGCACGCACAGCCACAGAATGTGTGAAAAATTGGAGCGATAAGGTCTTTGGAGCAGGTTCCTGTTAAGGTGATTGAGGTGCCACGCTGTATCATATTCACTGGAGAAGTCGAGGAAAAATGTGGTATAATCAATTAAAATTGGTGCCACTGTGCCTGGGCAGGGCTGTCTAAAAGCTAAGTATAATAAATACATTTCTTCTTTGCTTTCTGCCAAGGTTATGTGACTTTGCAAACAGGCTGTGTGGCTGCAGAAAGCACACCGCTGCCAACAAGAGAGCCTGTTGTGCTGAGATGACCCATACGGGACTCGCCTCATGGGAGAAACCAGAGGGGCAGCGAGGCGATGTTCCCCTCCGAGCAGGGACCGGCTCCCCGAGGCAGCAGTCCTGGAGCGTGCCCGTCCTCCCAGACGTGCTGAAGGTTTAGCCTGCAGACAGATTCCCCCCATCCCAGCCAGGTGACTGCCTCTGTCCCAGTGCTTCCTGGTGGACCCTGCTCCTGCCCACCTGAAGGCCACCTACGGACAAAGCGGGCGCTACTCGTGCTGCGGATGGCCTGCAGCACCCACAACGCTGTCTGTGTGCAGCTGGACGGACTGCAGGACACACGGACAGCAGGACACACGGACAGCAGGACACACGGACTGCAGGACACACGGACAGCAGGCTGCCGGAGAACAACAGTGCCCTGCGCCCGGGCACAGCCAGGCTGCGATCGCTGCAGGAGAAACCCTGCGGGCAGCGGAGCGAGGGCGGCTTGTATTTGTCCTCTCTCCTCCCGTGCACCGTCGTTACAGCGTGTGGGTTTTGTGGCGAGATGAATTGGGTACTTTAGTTAATACTCCCATTATGCCCACACAAAATGCTGAACAAAGCCTCCCTGTCCCTGGCACTGCACTAATGTTATTTCTCAATTACTTTTTGTTAAGCAAATATGTAGTGTGCTTTAAGTACTGCATCCAATAATTACGTTGAACTCTTCAGTACTGCATGATGGCTTTCTTACAAACCCCTTCATTATACCTGTCATATGAACTTTAAACACTTGGCAATGCAGTAAGATTACGTTTGAAAAACACAGAGATTATTTTTACACACGCCACCTGTTAGAGAACATTTGGGAGTGCAAAATTGAATGAAATCAAGGCATCCCACGTGGAGAAGATAGTATATGGAATGTCTTTAGTAAATAAGCTTGTATTTTTTTATAAAAAGAGACAGAAGTAGAAATGTTTAATACACATACACACATATGTTGTCTGGAAGGCTTTGTTGTTCACACACACAGCTGCAATTTATGTGCCAGGAGCTGTTGATGTTAGAAAAACAGTATCTCAGTTCTCCTTATGTCAAGGCACAATTTTAGATACAATTCTAACAAATAATGCTGCTTCTCATTCTCATTAATTTTAGCAAATAATTTTAAGGATGACTGAATTCTTTCAAGAGAATGTTGCCACTATAGAATGTGACTAATTAAGAAATTTTACATTTAAAAACTATACTTTACAAGACTAACTTTAAGTATGTAACCCATTTTATGGAGAACTTCCTTCTGTTTTGCAGATAAATGTGTTACTCAAAGGCAACTCTTCTTCAGGACACCATTCCACTATAGCCAGGAAGACGAAAATTCATAGTGTGGTGGGGACGTAGCATTTCCAAAGAGGACTGTTTTAAGTTGCTGCCTTAATGACAAGGATGGTAGTTTAATTAGCACAGTACTTCTATCTAACTGCTTTTGCCTGTTGAGAAAAGCCCAGTTCTGTAGATAGATTTCATTTATTTTTCTCTCTGCAGCCTATAAGTCCTCTGAAGCGCTGGCAGATGCATGGCTCTGTTTATGTCTCAGCTGTAGCTAATTCAGAGGATTCAGATACTTCAAAGCTTTCAGCTGATTATTTTCTGTATGTTAGTTACATTTCAAAGTCAAATGATTTTTCAGTGAAAAATTCTATTGTCATTTAAATTGGGTTTGTTTTAAAACATCAAATAAGGTTCAATAAAATTTTGTTTTTGAAACACTGAAATCAAGTATTTCAACGGAGTTGACATATTTCATTTCAACAATTTTAATGGAACATTTTTGATCTTTAATTTCCAAAGAGCTTGTCCAAGTGAAGTCATTAGCGCTTATACTTAAAAAAATTAAGACTTTTGAAGATGAACATCATGACAACATTTCGATTTCATTAAAGCAAAATATTTTTATTAATTCTAAAAGACTTTAAAATGTGTTATAAATTTCAATTTGTTTTAATTCAAATTTGAAGGAGGAAAATTGTTTCATTGAAGCAGACAACGTAGATCTTCTGCAGATGCTTAGTGAATTATCATTTATTAAATGGTGTCATAAGTTGTTGAAAGCAATCATTGCTTTTGCTGTCCATGGGAGCCGTGAGGAAGAGGCAGACGCCAGCCTTAGCCTTTACCCTGCCCAAAGGCCTGCACTCGCAAGGTCTGCTCCAGCTCCACTGGACTTGAGATGCTTTATCCATGCAGTAGCCAAACACAGCTGTTTACCCTTCGTAAATAAATTAAAATCTTTGGCAAGCATAAAAAGTCTTTTCAGAACAGGGAAACTTTAAAAAGGAGATGAGAGAGAGCATATTATTCACATAATCAATGGAAAATGCATTTCTGGAAGACGAAGCACAGAAACACATGAAACGAACCCGTTACTGAGTGTTTGGTAGAAAGAGTCAGCAGGGGCTCAGGTGCTCCCAAGGCCGGGCTCGCCTCTGGGTCGCCTTCTCTCTGGTGGGGCTCTGCCTCAGCAGCGGGGCAGCCCTGTGCTTGGTGCGCACCTGAACCAATGTTCATAAGAAAGGCCACCAGAGGTGAGAAGGGATTTTGTTCATTGTTTTCCCTCATTCAAGAAGGAGGTGAAAACAAGAGGTAATGCTGAAGGAAACGACCTGTGCTTTAGTGTCAGAGGGTACGTGAGACAGCGGCGTTATAGGATAACTTGAACAGAAAGCACCTTTCTGACCGCTCTGCTCTGAGTTCACCGACCGCGGGGGCAAACACCCCACTCACGTTACTCTGTTCCAGGGAACAGCCGCGAGCACCTGCCCACAGCTGCAGCCAGCCACCTCCTCACCGCGCGGCAGCAGCAGGCGAGCAGGTCTGTGTGCAGGAGGCGCGCCAGGGGAGCAGCCAGGGACGGCTCTTGCCCCATCGCCCCAGCCCCGACCTCTGCCTGCCTCTTTCCGCCTTCCCCAGCCCTCCTGCCAGGCTTGCCACCCCGCAGCCCATGTGCGAGGCCCAGAGAGCGGGTGGGATGCACAGGCGGGTACACGGCACCACGAGGACAGCGTAATGAACGGCTGCTGTACGAAGGTAGGGAGCTGGAATAGTATCACATCATATCTGCTTGCTGTTGGAATTAAGAAAGATGGCGAAGCTGTTCAGGGACAAATGAAGTCCTTAAATCTGTACACATTGATCGAAAAGTAAAATCCTCCTCCCTGCAGATCGCATGTTGCCTGTGCTGTGGCCTCCCCATTCCCCGGTGCACTGGGGAAAGTTAATTCAATGAGAAGCTCCCAGCACAAATCTCTCTGCATTGCAGTCTGCGAACTTAATTTAAACAAGTGTTTCCAAGAAATTTCATAGCAGGAAGGGACATTCCTCTGACTAAAGTGATTACATTGGCAATGTCTGAAATCAATTAAGTGTTGCTTTGGGTCTTTATTGAACCAATCCACCATAAATCTGGTCCATTATGAAGGCAAACGCTGCGCAGAGATGAAGGTGGGAATGGCTCAGCCTACCCAATAGCTTTTCACAGCTCTGCTCAGACAAGGGGTTTCTCTCTAAGCCAAATATTTCAAGAAAAGTCTTGTGTAAATCTCAGGAGACGCATCTGGCAGTGGAGCAGTGCCAGCACAGTGCACAAGTTGTTCTAGCGCAGCAAGGTATGCATAGTAAGTGAGTTAATTCAGCAATCCAACACAACGTTGCTTCTCCTCGCCTTCAGAATCTCACAGCTGCTTAAATAATAAAGAATTACCTTGAAATATTAAGTCTGATATCTTTAAATAGGGGTTACTAGTACAAGCAAGCTTCTTCAGGGTTTGGCCTGTGGTCTTCAAGTGATACATAAAGTTTGTTGATAACGATTGGTTGTAAAATTTCTATCAAGACTTGGTTTACTGAGGAACTGAGTCTTCTAAAATAAAGTGACAATGTTTATTAATCTGAAATGCTTTAAAAAACATATTTTCATTTGAAAAGAAAGTCAACAGTTTCTCCAATTTTTTTTTCTGTTATTTTTTTCTAGTGGAAACGTTGATAATATTTTTTTTTTCTTTTTCCTCAGAGTCACACTTTCCCTGCAAGGGGAATGTAGTCTTTTAAAATGTATGCCATGTTCCTGTTAAATACATTTTAGGAACACTGCGTGCACATGAAAGCGTTCCTCTGCACTGGTATATGTCACTGTATTATAATCAAGGAAAGGCAAGAGTCTCCGAAGCACTAGATTTGCAGCTTTGCACCCACCGTGTGCCGGTGACTGCCGAGGCGGGCGTGGAGCCCCACGGTCGGTGCTGAAGGAGGCGCGCTCGCATCCGCCGCAGCAGAACTGCTCAGAGGAGTCAGGCTGGTGCTGGACATTGATCCCCAGCTCTCCGCAGCAGCAGTCATGCCATTATTGTAGCTTCCTAACTTAATTAATGGTATGAACTTTGAGTTCTCAGAACCTCATTGATTTGGAGCAAGTGTGCCCTATCAGTTTACGGAATACAAATCACACCCGGCAACAGCTTTTATTAGCTCTCCGCAGCCTGGAAGCCTACCTGATGCCATGTAAGAAATGAGAGCAGTATGCACGTATCTGAGCTGGGGAGGTGGAAAAGAGAAGAAATTTGGCTAGCAGAGGTGGAGTTTGACCTTTATTATCAACCTGCTGTGTTTGGACAGGTCCTTGCCTCCTGCAGTGAGCAGGATTTGAGAGACGTCAGAGGACCAGACCTTGCCAGCAGCAGTTTCCTGTGCTTTTTTTCAGCCCCAGCTGTTTTGAAAATAATAATAGTTATCCGAAACACACAAAGGAAGAATATGTCCTGAAAATACTTCAGAAAGTGATGTCTGTCTGAGTTGTCAGAAAGCCTGAAATAAAGATGCATGGACTGTACCTACTCATCTCAGTATATGTATGTGGCACCTCAGTGGTCTTGGGATTATGCAAGTCCCACAGCTGTTGGCACAGAGCGTGGAGCCAGTCAGAGTCCCAAGGTAAGAGGCAGAGACCTGTGACCCAGCTCAGGCTGCTGGACTTTCCTTGCAAGCAGCAGATGATGGTGTCGGACCAGGTGGAAATGAGGCACGGGACAGGGCCACGGCCTGTCCCCACGCCCCCACGCCCCCCTCCTGGTGCTGGTAGGTGCTTGGCCGTGGGCCACCCCGCATCGCGCGAGGGAGGCAAAACCTGCCAGGTCTGCCATGTGCCAACTGTCACCGTGTCCGGAAAAATCAGTGGGGCTTCCAAAGGGAAAAGGAAAAGCCAATTATCCAAGTGAGTCTTGAAATAATCAAATTATTTTTCACTTAATTACAGCTATTCTGGAAAAATATCAAATGATTGCCCTACTTTAAAAATCTTTGACAGTACTCTTTTATGAGGAAATTCATGTATATTAATGCCATTAACTGGAATGATCAGTTAGATAAGGACACATTAATTATATCACCGTGAGCATCAGGCTAACCAAGAGGAGAGCACGTACCCATCTACCAGCGTGGATGGCGCTGGGAGCAAGGAGGAGGGATGGGGCCACGCGGGACCTCGGGGTCCGGGCTGGGCCTCCACCACTCCCGCTGTGGGTTAGAGACACAAAGGTGCCTAAGAGCTGAAGCACTTCCAGCTTGATGAAGTATAACATTTTAAATACAAAATGAATGTGCTTCATACATAAATG
Organism: Anser brachyrhynchus; assembly: GCF_964034855.1. NCBI lineage: Eukaryota > Metazoa > Chordata > Aves > Anseriformes > Anatidae > Anser > Anser brachyrhynchus. The sequence continues at coordinate 682,029 of NC_137702.1, forward strand.
TCTTTTGGAAAGATGCCTTAATGGCAGTTAACCACGAGGCATCGCCATTCTGGATCAGCTTGGAGGAGCCAGCACTGGAGCAGAAAATCGTCAGCAGGTCTCGAGACTGGGAGCAATGAACCAGCACGCCCCGGGGAGCTCGCGGCAGAAGCGAAAGGTTTAGTACACTGAGACGAAATACAAATGGCAGAATTAATTTCAGATCCTGGATACCTTCTGTCCCCTAACTTCCACCCCAGAAAGCCTCCTCCTGCTGACAGGAGCGCTGTGCGCTGCATGCTGCTGGTGCCCGCAGCCGCGGGAGGTGCCGGGTGGGCGCCGGGCACACGCCGCCACGTTACGGCCGCCCAGCGCAAGGCAGTGCAGCGAGGGCAGAGGCTTTCCCCCAAAATCGTGCATTCGTCACTGTGGCTGAGCTATCCACTCCTGCTCCTGCTCCCGAGTAATTCAATTTTGTTCGGTGTTCAGGATGGGAAATGGTCTGTGCTAGCTTTAGTACCTGTGTGGTGTGGAGATTTGGCTCTGTAGTGTTTCCACTGACTGCTTGTCTTTTTCTATGTGAGCATGGGGAAAAATAATGGAATTTGCTGCTGCATTTACTGCCCTGTGTTTTTAAGCATAATCACTTAGACTCCATTTGTGATATCTGGCTGGAGCCTAATAGCCCAGGCAATTTTATGAGTGATCAAGACCTTCAGCCTTTTCTTGCAGCATGCTGCCTATGTCCCTGGACCACACCTGTACCACTTCCAACCACCAAAGTCCAGCCCCAATCATAACAGCTCCCTTTTCCTATCCTCCATCACCATCAGCCTCACCTCTTTCTTTCCCAGATCCTCTTTTTGGGTAGGTGACTACTGCGATCAGATCAAGTTAGTCATCAGGACTGAGGATCCCCCGTGGATCCCACATCAGAGGATCTCCAGGTAAAAGGAAGAGATCATGTCGGAAGCGAAGAAGTCCAACTGTCTGTGACAGACACACCTTTTTTACCTGTTCGCAAGGCATCTGGTGAGAGTTTCCCCTGCATCCCTTTGCTACAGGCACTGTAGGGCGACAATTGACTTGAAACATCCTCCCCATTCATTTCACCCCATTACTCCTAGTAATTTCTCTCTTCTACCACTGTAAACAAATCTCTCACATCCTTCATGTTCATGCCCTTCCAATATATATGTCAGCTGTTATGCCCTTTAAACATATTTTTCAAGTCGATGCAACTTCCAGGTTTTCATGGTTAAGTAAAAATTGAATGATGCGCGAGAACAAAGCCTGCTATTATGAAGTAAACTGAAGCATGTGCTAATTACTGCACACAGACTGTGCTGAAGGAGGTGACACAAACATTTTCTCCTTCACTTTTACAGAGTGTGTAGCCCCACATGTCTGGCAAAGGCCAGGAGAAAGGTTGGATGCCCTGGTGTCTCCTGAGCAGAGGATGAGCATTCAAACCACTAAGGTTTAAAGGAGGTGATAAAGCATAAATGACAGGCAGTAAGACATTGATTTGCATTTGAAATGTGGTGTGGACAGCACAGTGAGGAATAATAAACACGTCTCTTAGAAAATTGTACCCATATGAGAAAATATATCACTGCTTCTCCAATAGAGGACCCTGAGAAACCTGGGTTTTGTCCTCTTCAGGCAACATAGTTTCCTGGCTGTGGGCTATCGATATCTCCAGCCTTCACTCTAACCACAGGCACAGTAGTCAGTGATGACATCTTCCCTTGAAGGCAGGAGGTCTAGGCTGCCAGTCTCTCACCCCAAAGTGCATTTGCAAATAATAAAAAAGAGCCCCAGCTCCTGTTCTAATTTTTATTAGAACTTAGAGTAGAACTTTATATGAGAAACTTTTTAAAATCCTAAACCTGCTGCTGTCCTGCTCCCCGTGCCCAGCATTGGCACGAATTTCCCCTTGTTTTCTCAAATATGACTCAGACTTGAAGGCAACCTTGCCCACCTCCTCAGGCTGCGTACAGCCCCTGGGAAGGCAGGAATGATGGCAGCAGAGACTGGCAGGCAGTAGCAGAGCAGTGCCGAGAGGGCAGCAGGGAGAGCACGTGGAGCACACGGCCGTGGCCATGCACCGGGGCTCGGTTTGTCGGCACTCACATGCCGACCAGCTTGTGTTGGCCCAAAGGCCCAAAGCCAGAAAGGAGGAGAGAAGTACAGCTTCTAAATTAAAATGGAGGAAACAGCCTGCTGTTTTAAAGCAAATGACAAAATTGCCAGGTAACATGATGAACTGAATGCATGCCACCTAATAAGTGTTACATTTTTAGTGAGGGAAGGCAGCAAAACACACCATTAAGTATGAAGAATACTGACAGAAATAAGAGAGGCAAATGTGCAGAGCCATAGGAGAAAGGCTGTCTCCATTGCCAATAAAATGAAATCCCATCTCTGGTTTGGGTCTGAGGATTCTGTTTTATTTCCTATTCTGTCTGGAAAAACCCAGAGCAACCAACGCACACTTTTTGCCCTGCTTGAGGCACGCCTCCCCACCTCAAGAGCTCACTGGCACGGGGTGCCTGACCCGCAGCGGGGCCGTTCCCCCACCATGGGTGCTCGGACCCCAACAAACCCAGACCCTCAGCATCTGCTGCTCCAGCTGCCCGCCCTGCCAGCCTTCTGCTGCCAATCCTTGCCCAGTAATTTGCTTTTACTGGGCTGCTGCCAAGAAAAATAGTCTCTTAAATGCCTTGTATAGTGCCTCTTGGCTTTATTAGCATTGTTATTTACTGGCTTTCTGTGCTCTGTCTGCATTTTCCCCCTAGGAGATTACTGTCATGGCCACTGCCGTCCTGTGTACATAGAACAGGGCACAGAGCTTCTCAAATTTGTGAGCTGCCTAATTTAAAGCACGTTATCACGACCATTCCAGCTTTATATTTTAAGATCAACCTTTGCTCACTTTTGATCTCTGTTTCTTGAGCTGGTTTTCTTAACCAATCACCAATGCTACTAATTTGCCAAGAATAAAGTGCCATTTATTCTACGGCCTACTGGAAAAAAAAAAAAAGATAAATTCAATTTTTAACGTAGTCAGGTTCTATAACCGAATATCACAGAATTAAAATGCAGGCTGGTTGAGGCGCGAGGCACCTCTGGGTCCCCCCAGCCCCAGCCCCGGGCGGCCCCGGAGCTCCCCCCAGGACCCCCAGCGCCCCCCGGTCCCTGCGCAGGGCTCGGCACCGCCCGGTGCTGCCCGGGGAGCCTCCGGGCCCCGCATCATGCCCAGAGCCTCCTGTCCTGGCGCTGCGGAGCAGAGCCCGGCCCTGTCCTCCCCGCACCTCCGTCAGGTGCTGCTGGGCGGGGGGGGTCCCCCCGAGCCCCCCGTTCCGCAGCCCCCGCCGCCCCTCCCCGCAGCAGAGGGCCCGCGTGGCCGCCGGCGGCTTTGTGGCCCTCTGCTGGGCTCTGCCCAGCATGTCCGTGTGTCTCCGACGCTGGGGAGGGAGCCCAGAGCTGCGGGTCTGGAAGCAGCTGTCCTAAAACGCACTCAAGGGAATTAATAACATATATATATATATATTTTTTTTGAAAGTCCACATTGCATTAATCTGTGAGCTCCTGAGCACCTACCAATTTTTTAATAGCTACAGTAAATTTATTATCAAGAACCCCTTCCTTCTTGTGATGCTTCAAAACTGCAGTTTTGTTGCTTGAACTCTTACTTTTTGTTTTCTTCTGGTCGAGCTTCAATAGGCTCATTCCAGCAACCAGCATTTTTAGAGACGTTTCCTCCTTACACCGCTCAGTGGACTTAATGTGCAAATTCTTTGCCTCAGTCTCAGGGATTTTAGTTCATATGCTTTTGGCAGGATACTTAACTTTTCTTATTTAATTAGAATTGAGAGAGAGAGATTTCTTAGGGAAGGTCAATTTATAGTGTTCAATTTAGAGTGAACTGTTTGTGGGTTTGGGGCAAGATGTGTTTCTGCCATTGAGTAGTGTTCCACGTTTCAGCACAATGCCCTTCACATGGTGGCTTAATCGTAGAATATCCAGAGGTGGAAGGAACCCACAAGGACCATCAAGTCCAGCTCCCGGCTCCACACCAGCTGCATTTAGGGCTCCCCCTGCCCCTTGCCCCCCCAGTCGGAGGCGCTTGGTTCCTGCGGCTGCCGATGGCAAGCAGTGCCTGTCCTGGGGCGCCGGCGGGGACCCAGCCCAGGCAGCCCTGTGTTCAGTGTTCACAACCTCCAGGACCCGGATTTGGGTGCAACAGGTCCCTCGTGTCTTGATAGGTCTATAAAGTGCTTGTTTCCTTCAAACACCTGAGACTTATGTCAAGAGATAATTCTTCCCTTATCCTTTAAATCCTTCTTCCTACAAGAAGTGACAGCTGTTGATGAAATGACAATATGAGGCAACCAGTGGTAGCTGCAGGTTGTCAGCTGGGGTAACTGGAGGGCTTGGAAAGTTTAATTTCAATTTGAAATTATTTTATATGGAAAACCATGAGTGATAGGGTTATAACAGCAGCTGACAAATATGACCACATCTCTTCACATTTGTTTCCCATTAATTAACTCTTTGCCTTTCTTCCTTTTAATGTCATATACACTTTTGGAGTCATGTTTCAGTCTAAATCTTTAAGCTTGCTGGGGAAGAGGTACTCTCAATGTTTTGTTTCTGCAGAGCAACAAATACAGAGGGTCAGCAGCTGACACTGCTATCTGCAAACTGTAATTCACTGGCTTGATTTAATCTCCGAGAAAATGGGTAAGCATGATTGCACATGACATCCACATTCCCTCTGTTGTCAAAAGCATCCAGAATATGGTGCATCCTGAATTATCAGACGGATAAAATTGTACCAGGCTACTCAACCAGACCGTAAGTTCTGCATTTTTCAAAGTTTCATGAAGTGGCCTTTTATGAGGTCTCATTCAGACGTCCAGGGATGTTTCTGGAAACCAGCACCCCTTCTGTGGGTAGCTGCAGTGCCAGCTCAGCACCCCGACCTGCTGGTGCTGCAGGGGAGGAGCAGGCAGCGTGGGCGTCCCACAGCAGGACCTCAGGGCAGCACCACGCACATCACCACGCTTGGCCTCCTGTCCCTGAGCACCCGCTGTGCACGCTGAGGGACAGACCGTGACCATAACCGCTGCCCCCTTGCCCCCCAGCATACACTGCTGTCCCTGTCCCTGTCCTGCAGGACGCCTCCTTCTGCCCTCCCCAGAGACCCAGCAGGGTAAGAAAGGAGCTCTTTCCCCAGGGCATCCCCACGTGGCTATCATGGCAATAACTCCAGTGAAAGTCACCTTTCTCAGTTCACTGTTATCATGAAAAGCGCTTTTAAAAAAAAAATAAATAAATAAATAAAAGGGGGAAAAAAAGAATATAAAAAAATATTTTTTATTTGAAAGTTCGGTGCAACCAACAAAAATTTTCACTAGATTTAAATATTGTTTGTTTCTGCTCTGTTATGACAAGCTTCTGTTTATTACTTTTAGTTAGGTGAAACCCACACCTTTTAAGTGCATCTATCTGGTTTCTTCAATTTTATAAGAGAAGGATTTTGATTATATAGAAATCTGAGCTCAGAAGGCTTTGGAAATGAGCAGTATTTGAGCCTTCACCATATTTCTGTTGCTGAGAGTGCCCATCCCTGTATTTTTCACTTGCAAATATTTAGCTAACATGACATTAATTATGATTGGAAAATGATTGAGCCTGTAAATTGTGAGACTGTTCTCTCTTAACAACATAGCAAGTATCTCTTTGATTAGATTGCTCTCTCCTTTCATTACTGAACAACTTTAAGCTTAAAAATAAGTTAGAAGTGAATAATATTTGTGTTAAGAGACTCTTTTCTGCACACTAGTGAATAAATGTATGAAAGACAATACCTGCTCTTATGCCCAGCCAGAGCAGTCTCCTCTGTGATTGCTTTTCAAGAAATAAAAGTAAGGATCTACTCTCAAGGACTAAGCACAGTGTTTCCAACAGTTTGCCCATTTGCATTCTTCTGTTTGCAGAACCACCGTACAAAATTTTCCTATTTGCATTTTCTTGCGCAGGAAATAAATTAAAAAAAAAAATAAATCACATTTCCTAAAATAATCTGCCAAGAACCCCGCCATATTCACCTAAAACACATGAAAACCTGGGCCTTGGTCCCAAGATGTAGCAAGCACCTGGAGTTCCTGTTGTTGTCTCAAGATCAGATCCTTCAGTGACTCGCCTGTGAAAACTATGAAACCATTTAATCAGCAGTGCTAATTAAATTAAGCTCTCAGGCCAGGTTTGGATTTGGGCTCAGAAGGGCTTTATCCATCGGACAGCAGAGACCCACAGTTCCACCTACTGTCCATCCATCCAGATGCTCATGCACAGGCTTATTTACTGTCACCATATGTGATCATATAAACCAAACGCTACTTGGTGTTCATGTGATTGTGTTCCAGCTGCGTGTGTCCCTATGAATGCTAAGGCATGTTGCCATGGGCAGGTACTCAAAGGACCAGCTAGATAAATAAAGGTTGATCTCCATGTCCTCTGCTACTAGCATCTGTACAGCGCTGAGTATATAGAGGCAAACCCAGAGGTGATAACAGAGCGGTCAGGGTTTGGCCATCGCGATTCACCAAGTCTGCGCCTTTTCCAGCCTCATTTCTGGGAACCAGGGTAGCAGCAGAGTTCTTGAGACAGCTGCTTTGGACAGCTATGCTGGCTGTATCCACACATTTTCCCACCCTGCTGGAGGGTAATACCTGTTGTCTTCCAGAGGCATTGAAGGATAAAGCCCTCGTGGAGGTACTTGGTGAGAAACACGGAGCAGAACGCTTTGACCTGGGAGCAGAGGACGGACGTCTCCCTCGCTGGAGAAGAGCGTTGGTCCCCAAGGACACCCAGGGAGAAGAGTTCCCCTCTAATGCAAGTAACTTTCATACCGAGGAATGCAGTCTGTCAAGTAATAACTGTCGATATGTTGGTTTAAATTCTCTTCAGTATCTTAATCCTTGTACATTATAGAGGAACCTGTTTAATTTCCTACTAAAGCCCCAGGATGAGATGTAAGACAGGTATGCATTTCTCACCTTCTGGACGGATGTGCAGCCCAAGCAGGCGATGGCCTTCTGGGGATCCTGCTCACACAAGAAAACAATCAAACAATGACAAAGAAACATCAAGTAGAGAACTGTTTGCTCAATGACTTTCTTTCATAAACGTGTTATTTGCTTCTTGTGTTCATCACAGGGTGACCAGGCACCTCCAGCTGAGTAGCGTGGAAACACATTTCCAGGGGGCCCCTCTTAGCACACCACCATTAGTGCAGTTCGTGTGCTTTGATGTGCTTTGTGGGGAACGTGAGAGATCTGCCAGAGTCGTATTTTTCTGATACCATACAAGAGTCCTGTAGATCATGTCGAGTTACAAACCTTTATTGATTTTTTTTCCTATGCAAAATCTAATTGAAAATTGCATATGTATCTACACATCAGCAGTGCAGACAGCTCTCTTTTAAAATACGCATTTAAAAATAATGGTGATTTTTGAATGAGATCCTGTAGTCTTTTCAGCTTTTCCAGGTAACATAATAGCTAAATTGTCACGATCCTATCTGAACAGAGAAGGATCCACCTCTGAATGCATGTATGTCAGAAAGGGCTATTTACTATTTAATTAATATTAGAAAACCACAATAATCTGCTCTCCAGAGGGTAAAAATTCAGCAAACCTGTATTTTACTAGAGGGCTACATGAATTCACATCAGGTGACAAGGCAGTGTATTGTTTGTTTATGAATTTGATTTTATCAGCGATAAGTGTCGGTAGGGGATGACTTTCCTCTGAAGAAGTGTTGCATTATTGCCTTGGTTTCTAATCTGCAGTGTAAACTAGACCCGCTTATAATAAGATGCATATTTGTGCCTTGTCCTTAATTTGGTCAAAAGTCCTTCTAATCCTATACAGTTTATAATTCATGACCTTGAGCCTAGCTGGTTTATGGCTATGCATTTCAAAGAGGGTAGAGCAGAATTCTGTATAGGTAAATTTGCCTGAAACCAATGCAGTGTTACCTCTTGTTGCTTCTTAGTATAAGTACACTCAAAATAGAAATAATAAAAAATTATTGTTTGTCATGCTAAGAGAGAGAGAGCATATGAAAGCTGTCGGCGTATTTGTTTTTATCTTAGTGAAACTTCTGGAAAATGATTCTACACATCTATTCATAGTGTCAATTACGCAAGGTAGGATTTGCAAGAGACTGATTTAAAAATAGAACACGGATCTGTGCTTGAACGGGCTTTCCAAACAGGAAAGCACAGAGCCTCCTCTGCCCACTGCAGACAGCAAAGCTGATGCACCGTGTGAGCAAATGGCCCATATATCCACCTCCAGTAGTGTGGGAACAGCATCCTGAAATCTCTTGTTGTCCAGCCCCAGGAGCCTGACAGCTGTGACCAGTTGGTCCCACACCCATCTCAGACAAAAAGGACAAGTGTGCCAAGAACCAGAGTACAGACTCTGAGTCAAATTAGTAGCTAATCCCAGACACATAAACAGAAATTTAAAAATAAATTTCCAAATAATAATAACAACTACAACAAACAACAGCAACAACAATAATAGCAACAAACATTTTCATTTAAATCCGCTTAAAAAGTAAGGTAACAAGAGAAGCAGCTCATTAAAAATCAATTTATATCTGTTTAACATTCCAATTAAAATATGTTTTGATATAAAACTTTAGGTCTGACCCAAAGCAAATTCTCTAGTTTTCTATGTAATGAAAAAAAAAAGGAAAAAAAACACTATAATTTCAGAATTAACTGGTTTTCTACCATATTTTGTTTCACTGCAAATTGAGGAAAATCTGTGAATACAACATTTTTATTTATGCATACATTTGGCATTTCCTCTGGAAGTCTATGGCTCTCCTGAGCCTGGAGACACCCATATGACAGTGAGAGGAGAGATTGCTGCTCATGTAAATTTGCTTAGCTAATTCTGAGCCCTCCAGCAAGTGGGAAAATGCATCACCGTGGGACTCAATTCCGGCAGCAAAACCCAGGCATGGAGCAGGATGAACAGACCAGTGGCCAGTTTGCACTGTGCCTGGGCTGCCCCAATACTCCGAGCCCTCAGTCAAACTTAAGTTGGTTTCACTTTGTTTATGAGATCTAGGCGCATTGTTTCCCGCAAGGTATTAAGAGTTCAGAAATGTAGTGAGGTTCACTTTACCTCTATACTAGGCTTCGCAAAATGTTTGATCTGATATAATCTGAATTGCACACTACAAATGCTGTACAAAATATTTATTTACTGTCTTAGTCAAGGCAGCTCGACCTCTTTGGCTATGCTGAAATGAGCGAGCAGGAACACGGTGCATGCTCAGCAGAACTGAGCCGATGCATCCTTCTCCTGAATTGCCTTTACCACTGCGTATCTGCTAGAGTGATTCTATAGTGATTCTCCCTCTGGTCCTCTGCAGACGCTGAAGCGGACTTTGACCGCTCCTGTTCCTGCCGCGTGCTCTTTGCAGCACTGCTGTGGCCAAGAAGGCTGCCCCACGTGCAGCTCCCGCGGCTCACACCATCCCGCTGCACCGGGGCTGGCGTGGCGGCGCCTGGCCCATCTGCTGGCCGTGGGGACCAGCCCCAGACACTGAGGTTTGCCCAGAATTGTTTGAGAACGCTTTGCTTAGTGAAATTAATAGCCGTCTTTTAAGTCCCCTTCTAGAGCCTGCACAAATGCAATTGAAGTGATAATCTTAAGAATTTAAATACTGCAGAGAAACAGCAAATTATAAGTAAAGATCAGTTATTTGGTTTCAACCTTTATAGTGAAAATTATTTTCTTATTAAAACAAAATCAAAGAGCTATTACTGTTTTCCTGGTTTTTTAAAGAAGTAATGAGCAGTAAACTCAAGCAATTATTCACATGCATTATTAAATGTCACTGTTAAACTACTGCATATTACGAAGAGGAAGAGACATCAATTCATGGAAGAAACTTGGGGCCGATTTCATACTCCGTGAGGTTTCATTCTTCAGTGTGATGACTGAATAATTTTATGCACAGCATTTGAAATAATAAAGGTAGAATTTTCTTGATATCTGTTTGACTATGAGTTAAATTGAAATGCTTCTTACACCATCTTGTGTGTTAATTCAACCAGCAAAGCCCTCAGTGTGCTCCTAAATGATACAAAATTAGATACTCTGTCACATTTTAAACATGATATATAATGACGCTAAAGAATTTGTATTGCTTTTACCAATTCGCTAGCTGAGAGTTTTCAGTTCTCTTTATCCCTGACTACAATTACTCCAGCAATGGCAGTTTTAATGAAATGCCACTCTTTAAAACCAAGAAACAAGGTCAGGTATCCAAGGGGAAACTGTCCATAACCTTTGGAGAGGGAGGAGAAAAGACACCTTGAAAGTTTTCTGTCAAATACATTATTAACTCCCATGGCACCTAAAGGATAATCAAAGTGGTGACGAGTTTTATTATTATATATTTTTTTCTGTTTAAGATATTGTTATTTGGCACACTAGCCTCTACACTAGTGGGGAAACAAAACATCAATAAAATGTGAATCATTACAGAATATCTTAGAAATTAACATACAACCTTATTTTTTCTAATAAAAATATAATGTTTATTCTACTTCTAATTCCAACTTTTCTGCTATTTCATGTAGGTGTTTGTGTTGGTTTCGTTGCCAGTGCTATAGGCTTGGTATTGGTAGATTCCCAGACCGTAAATATGAGGTTGTTGCTGGCCACCAGGATGTGTGCATGAAAATAATACAAATGCTAGATCGGTTACTGAGATAATTATACTCTTCAGCCTCAGACGTGTGAGATAGAAATTAATACTAAGGAGAGTACAGACTCTGCTTGCTACTGAGAAGTGCAGGCAAAGGCGGGTGTAGTATTGTTTTCCTTGACAGAAAAATCTAGCATAGAATGCAAAAAGAATACAAAAGAGTGGAGTGTGTGAGAAATGACGGTGTGGCTAATTTTTCTCTATTTGTTTTGTTGTCTTTTAGGCAGTGACCCATATCATGCAAATATTACACTAACCATGAGAGATATTGAACGCAGACTGCTCTTACACAGTTATTTTGATATTGTACAATATGCTTAATAACGGATTCATTTAGAATTTGATTGATGCAAAGTCATTTCATCTTCTTGCTGGATGTTTTCAGATGATGAGTATGAGTCTGAATCTATTATTATGGCAATCCATTAGACACACCCCAGCCTTCCATTTCTCCATTTCTGAAGGCTTATCTGTATATATAGCCTTACACACAAATACTGACATGGATGCTCAGTACCTGAGCAGCCCCATGGACTTCAAGAGAAATACACAAATAGCAGAGTTTACAGCAGGACTAACACCTTTGTCTCCATCTTAGTTCAATACAGCAATTAGACAAGAATATATGGGAAGTCTCCTAAATACGTGTGAAGTCTTCATTTTAATTACAGTATATGCCGCTCTGCAATTAAAAAAAAAATAAAAACATAAAAAAAAAATGTTGTCATTTAATATGGTGCTAAAAATTGTGGTTTTGAAACTAGAATGTATGTTGCTGTAAAAGGCATTAAATACTGGCACTTTCTGCAAAAACACAATTTACAGTATTTTGCTGCATTAAAAATAAACAGTCCAGGATTTCTTAAAGATGAGTTCAATTCTACCTCAGCATTTGAGTACCCAACTCAAATCTCCTCTACAGCAACTGATCTGCAGAGGCATTTCAGGAAATATGAAGTCATTTCAAGCTCAGCATCTAAAAGCTGGAATATCCCAAGCCACAGCTCATCTTTGAAAATGTTGTCCTTAAGGACTGTGGCAAAAATTAAGCACAGTGTGAAGGTCTAATTTTCTGAATGACAGCATAAATTATAACTGGAGGCAGTTGCTTAATTAAAGCTGTGCAAATAAATGACTTTTCAATATTCTGGCAGTTCCAAGGAATCCAGAAGTCATTTCAGGTCAAATAAAATGGTTCATTTAACCCTTTGATTCTCTTTGATATATATATATATTTTTACAGCAGAACGTTTAAGTGTTCCTTAAGCTTTTACCTCTGAAACTGAAGAATATACTGAAAGACTTTTCTTCACCAGCATGATAAAAATATAAGCTGAAATTATTTAAATCAGAAAACATGCACATCTTAGATGACTCTTAAAATTAAGTTTTCAAGCCTTATTAATTTTAACTTTATATTTTCCTAATGTAAAATTTCAGAAAACCAGAGCAAGTTTATGACTATTTCATTGTCACCAATACTTCTTTCTCTGTCAAAAACCCAATTTTACCCGTTTCCAGCTGTAAGTGTGTGAGGCAGGATGATGAATGAGGCCGAACCAGAGCCAGAACAAAACCATGGCTTTTCCTCTGCTGCTGCCACCTGCTTGCAGGAGGCCGTGGAGATGCTTACCGGGCAGGCAGGTAACGAGAAAGCAGTTGAAACAAATGGCGTTAGAAATACAGATGTGAGAGAGCTTTCACTTGAAACAATTAAAGTAATTGAAGAAAGAAATGACAGCAAGTTTCAGAATCTCTTGAAGCGTTGGTGCTGTGGTTGGCTCTAGCACCCATCTGCCCGCTGCCACGTTGTCGTCTGTCCCTGACAGCGGGCAGAAAAAGCCCCCGCTGCCCTCCTGTCCCCAGCTGCAACTCAAAATGGTGCTCGACCTGCTCGGTCATGGCTTCATCATGAAAACAAGTCAGAATAAAATATGTTCTATGAATCTGAAGCACTGATTGGCTACCCCATTGCACTTGGTGCAGAAAGCCCTGGAAGCAGGAGCGAGGCCCGGCACTCGCGGTGGTGCCCCTTCGCCGGGCCAGCGGGACGGAGACACCCAGGTCCCCGCGGAGCTCCTCCTGGGGCGTCCCATCCCACAGGCTGTGGACATGCCCTCAAGCCTTTTTGTCCTATCTAAGTTCGTTTGCGTCGGTGTCAACTATGACCACACAGTAAGGAACAAAATGGAAACAAGGCAGCATGTTGTGTAAAAACTGAACAGATGGGGAACCTATATTTAGAGAACAAACAAATAAAAAGGATAGGGAAGGAGGCGCTTGCGTATGAAAGGAGAGATTTGTGTGACGTCTAGCTTGGTAGTTATTATTATTCCTGGGCAAGTACAGTGGCCAGCTAATGTCAGTCGCCTACACCAGATAACACCTGACTTTGAGATCAATCATAAGTCCTACACATTCCAGAAATGGCGGTAACACCTCCAGAGAAAGGCCAAAGTGGGCAATACTCCACGTTTGACCCCAATAAATGCCTTGTGATAAAACTGTTGGTTTCCAGCAGTCACATTTCTAGACTCGGTTGAACATTTTACTGTCTCTTGACTTCCTGATGTGCTGAAGGAGGCAAAAGGAATTCCCAAATAACACGCTATTCATTTCTTCCTGACATCTCAGCGCGATGTTTAGTGATCTATCAATCTCCTATTACAGAGCATTATTATATTCCGCCCAGGCAGGCTTCCCCTCGCCTGTTATTTAGAGTGGACCTCTGTCCTCTGCTTCTCATAAAAAGGCTTAAAAGAAACAGCAGTGCTATATATAGACCTCGCCGCCTCTCAGCACCATCTTCACACATGAAAGCACAGTATGATTTGAAGAAAAGTGTTTTCATTTTAAACAGTTTCAGAATCAGAGTTACCGAAATGTGATATCATTTTACACTGCAGCAACAGCACCGAGCCCGCTGCTCATGCTGATGTTTGCTTATCTGGTTTTTATACCTCAATTTGACATGTTAAAAGTGAGGGACTAATAATCAGGCTTATTGACATGTAACTACTGCTAAACTGACAAGAAGGGAGAGAGAGAGAAAACCAGAATTTAAAAAGAACAAGTTCTCTGCCTGTGGAGAATCAACAATTAAGTACCGAGTTTTTTCTAACTGCAGGGAATTACTTAATATTTTTCTGATCAGTGATGTTATATGATTGACTTCACCTCCAAAAGACTGTGCTCCATCAGAAAAGCAGACGTTTTCTGTGATGTTCAGTATCTCTAAAAACTTTACAAAAATTTTATACATTGCTATAAATAGAAGTCATAACTTTCTAACATTCGAAAGCTTGAATTTTAAGAACTTTACACCTTTTTTATTTTTTTTTCCCAACAATGAGTGAGTTTAAGGTCAAATGTTGTTTCCTGTACACATTAAATGAACTCATTTCCATATGAAGTAGTTCACTCATGGCTTTAGGGCGGACCAACATAATTCTATTTTCACCGTAATTCAGGAAAACTATTTTTCATATACTTAAGTCTCATTGACTTCAGAGGACACTAAGCATTACCTTAAGTTGTTAATAAATTTAAGTCATAGACAGAAGTGAAACCCAACTCAGTCAGAGGAGGATGATCAAGAGTCACTCATGTGAACCACTCAATTATAGTAAGAACCAGTGAAAATCTACAGATGTCATGGAAACAAAACTTTTTTTTTCTTTTTTCTTTTTTTTTTTCAGGTTGTTTTATACCTACTTTTGTTCCATTAGGAAGAAAGGGGAAGTACAGGGAGAAGTAAAAAGGGGTCTGAGACATCAGGTCATGAGGCTAATTTTGTGAGACAGTCAACCAGTTTTGCAGAACAAAGAACTTTCAACAAAAATTAAATGCACAGCCAGAAAGCAGCCAGAAGGCTGAAAGATGAATTTTCAGTGCATGACAGAAATGTGATTTCTCAATGTAAGGATAAATAAAATTTTAGAAAACTCACTTCAGTATTTTTGAAATATATCATTATCAACCACAGATATTTCACGTTTTCTTAAAGCACATCTATTGAACGCATATGCTTCAACAACTAACGCACAAAAAATCTTACTATTTTCATTTTTATATTTTAACATGGTAGCATTGAAAATAAAATTGCAAAGTCACATATCTTTTCTATGTCTGACAAAATTGCACATAAAAGAACGACTGCAAAGATTAATGGCACAAGCATTTGTGGTAAGAATATGAAAAGTGATCTGGGCTATATCCCATGCACATGTTTATATGGAGGATGCCATAAATATCTCTTGGAGATGCTGACACGATGGGCTGCTGTTCCCAGGCCACACAAAATGGATTAACCTTATGTCCCATGTGCTCCCTTGCTTGTGCTAGCTGATGAGTCTGCGAGACTGTGTGGCGTACATCACACCCTCTCGGTGCTTGCCTGCGCTGGGCAGAGCTCCACGGGCACAACGAATTCTGGAGACAGACTGACGGTGTTACAGACTATGGAAAAGCTCTGCTCCCAGAGACCATAGCTGCTTCCCAGGATTAGTGATTGTGACTGAGGTCTTTAGAAAAACCCACAGTAATTTAGAGCGAATGGTCATAGCTGGAGAACATGTGCTTTTGTGCTCTTCATGATCTCAAGGTAGCAGTGGTGAAGAGCAAAAGGAATTTGGCAGAAGTTAGCTTTCATCTTGAGGTTTTTCCTGAGATGAACCTACATATGATCATGAAAAGCGAGACAGACAATCTCACAGTGCCAGGACCGTTTGATACTCCAGTCACAGTACGACTGTCAGGGAACCTCTCTTGCCCATTGCCAACACCTTGACGAAATCACTGTCTTCCTGCAGGCATGTTTCTTGTGTACGCTGTCTGTCATTATTTAAGATTTCAGTCTAACAAAGGGAATCAGCAAGATAATAAGGCCTTCCTTTATAACCTTTGCGATTACTTCTGCGTGCCAGGAAAGCCGTCACCGACGCTGTAACAGTGGCTGCCCACAGCTGCAGTACCACACTCTGTCCTCCTGCCCTGCCCGAAGCCTTGGGCCTGGACATCATCCCTTGTCCATCTCAGCAGCTGCACCGGGCAGAGCGACCGTGCAGAACCGGCACCAGCAGGAGCATTATTGGGCTCTGAAAAAGATAGCCGTAAGGAGTACCACTCATGGAAATCTAATCACTTTCAATCCATCTGTATGAGTTGTTTACTCTTAAAGCTCTTTAGATCCTGCCAAGGAAGGGACTTCTCAGTCACAGTACTTTTTTCCTCAAGATGCCTCAAGTTTCCGTGTTCCAATAAGCATACATCACAATACTCTCTGATCACGTTTAGAAAGCCGAGGTGACTGAGAGACAGATTTATCACCAAACTGACTGGCTTACAAGACACTTGATGCTAAATAGCTGCTTATAGTGGCCTCTCCAGAGCCTGCTGCTAGCACATCATCACAGCTTTTGCTTTTGGTCTCTAACATTTCACGCTCAAAGCCATCACACAAATGGGGTAATGCTGCTGCTTTGCCCGGGGCTTACGTTAAATCACAGTCCACAAAGACACCTAGCAACTGATGTATGGGAAGTGCCCCAGGATCAAGTGCGGAATTGGGCAGAGAGATGATTGCCCTCTTGGGGTGCAACTATGCTACGGGTGTGCAGAGCAGTGACCTTGCTTTCTGTTGGATGGATATCCACACTCCGAGCTGTCATATGAAGAGACTCTGTATTTTTTGGGGTCATTTTTAGTTCTTTCCTGTTCCTCACTGATACATGCTGATGCAGGAGAATCTTAAATAAAGAGATTACATTTATTTCTACTTCAATGCCCAAACAACATCCTCAAAACAGAATTTTCACAATTCTTACCTTCTACCTGACAAAAGGGACTATTCAGCAATACATAGAAGACAACCTTAATTTTTGTGCATTATCTCTTCTAGTTGCATTTTAAGCAGCAGCATTTTGTCACAAACTCATTTTCCAAAGTACATATTCACTTCCATATATTGGTCTTAAATTTAACCTGATGCATCTTAAAAGGTCTAATTTGATAAAATTAAGGGGCTGAAAAAAAGTCATATGAAAGACAACCACAAAGAGTGTGTGACTTGATGTAAGTCATCTCCCACTTTTAACTTACAACTTCATTTAGCTCCTAGACATGTAGCATCTATTTGACCTCAATTAAACTCACTTATTCCTATTACTCTTCACCTTTACATTTGGCTCTTTGTTTTACAATGCACACAGATATATTATAAAGAATAATTCCAATTATTCTGTGTATGTGCTGATAGATTAAAGATGACATACAGCTTGGTGGGGGGTGTTTGGGTTTGGCAAAAAAGGGCCAGATATGGGGAATCTGGGAAAACTCTCTTCTATAGTTAAGAACCATTATCTCTGCCAAGTTACAGAGCCCAAGCGTGCTGCTCTGACTTTAAATTAGGGAAGTGGCTGCCACAAACTCAAATGTGGTCTTAGAGACAAAGTCAAAACATTCATCATGGTAGTAAGCATCTGCCAAGTCTCATGTGTTCAGTTTGCTGCAGGACCAGATCTGCGTTGGGCAGGCATATACCTAATGCTCGTGTTCAGATTGGTACCAAAACCTGGCGACACACTTTTATGAGGTCTTTGGGGCTGAACTGTTTCAATGTATTTCACATCAGTCTACTTTCACAAATGTGGCATCAGAACAGTTTCAATCTCTCTGTCTACAAAAAAACAGTGATTAAATGCAGTGTATGTTAGCAGCACCAGACGTAGCATAGAGTCAATGACAAAACTTTAAAACAGACTTTTTTCAAAATACTATTTAACTTTCAATACTTCATTTTTATAATTATTTCCTTATTATTTCTTCTGAAATATAGTAACTCTGATACTGTCCTAGCTACTGAAGACATCTTAATAATGCAAGAAAAAGTAGATGGTTTAAAAAAAAAAAAGAGACACAAAAATACCAACTTTTTTTTTTTTTTTTAATGGTATAAATGAGTACAGATTCACCAATGGAATCATCTTGATTTATGCCAGCTATAATTCTTGCCCACAACATTTAACGGCTTTTATTAAATATTTAATTATCCTTTTGAATATTTTCCTTGATCTCTGCCCTTTTCTCCTGGGACGGATTCCCAGGCAGTCAACACTGACACGACTTCTATAAGAATATTAAATGTTTATAGTGATTTTTCTATTAGTTCTCAAACAACTTAAGAGAGTGGAAAGGATTAGTCACCTTGCCATTGAAATGGCATATGTGCTCCACTCTGCTCTGAAAACATGATTTGCCATCAGTTTTTCAGGAGAGAATAGCACATGCAGTGAAGACTACAATGGAAGTTTAGACTGAGCCAGAGGGTAATTATTCCTGCTGGAATCTGGCCAGGACGGCAAGATTTACCTGCACCCTTACTTCAGGGAAGGAGTCGTGAGACGTTTAAGTACTGCAGTTGATCGGAGCTCCCATTTTACGTCTCAGTCTAAAGAGGGGTCATTTCCACTGTAACGGGATAGACCCTCTCTGAGACTAAATGCAACAGGCTAAATGCATGATTTTCTTCCTTTTTCAGCTGTTACTTTGTGTTAACTAAGTGAGAAGCTTTATTTTTCTTAAGACATAAGCCAACATCTCAGAACAACACCCAATTAAAAACAGATATATTTCTCTTCACTGTACTCTGTGTGTGCAAGTACAAACGGTGCTGGCTATTTTAAAGGATTTAATGGACTTCTTTTACCCATGGTCTCTCTGGCTGGGATGTCCCAGCATCTCAAGGAGCTTCTTTAAGAACTAAAATGAAATTTGGCACCTGGAATGTCCCTGCATGTTCTTTAAATGAACAAGATGGTTTAGTGGTTTATGGTTTAGTGGAGTACTTAGTGTTAGGTCGGAGGTTGGACTCGATGATCTTGAGGTCTCTTCCAACCTAGAAATCTGTGATACTGTGTGATACTGTGAAGATGCTTCTTAATTTTAGATATGTGCAAAACATGTTGATGCACAAATACTGAGAAGAAATTACTTTCTGCTTTTTCAGCAAGGAGACTGATGGGTAGACTGTTTATGTGGTTCTGAACAAACATAAAACACTATTACAGATATCAAGCTACTTTGGCTGAAAGTAACTAGAAGGAATTCATGGTGTCATTGCCAGCTCACCAGGGCTATTGGGATCAGCCCCTCACATGGGCGTGCTTGTGAGCCAAAAATTGCCAGTAGCACCGTGACATTCTATTTTTTAAATCCATAGAACACGGCACCACAAAATGTCACAGGCTTTCATTCTGGAAATGATGTTGCTTTAATTAATATATGTAATCTGAAGCGGAAGTGTAAAATCCCAGCTGAGCTGAAGCCTAACGGCACATGGCGCCTCCCTGCGTGGAGCCCTGCCACCGGGTTTCCATGGCATTACATGTTGACAACACAGAAATCAATTTTGACAAATGCCTTGCTTTCCTAAACCTGTAGCAGTTTAACATTAAAAACACGGGGAGACAACACACAAAATCAGCCACGGAGCCTGACCAAGGGAAATCAGATCAGCCATCACTTCCTGTTAAGAAGAAAACTGTTGTTTAACAGAGTAAATGGCTTTTACTTCCAGATAGAAAATGCTGTAAGAATCAGAGTTGCGCAGTGAAGATCAATTTAAATATACTTATTTTCTTCCATGCAACTGTGAGTTTCAACTGTTTGTGTACATAAATAAACACACATTTACTACACTGAATAAACTTGTAAATTATTCTTTAACTACAAGAAAATACCATATACGAAATCATGGGAAAGTTATTAAATGGGACTGGTTTAAATGAAGGGTAGAATGTGCTGTCCTGTACCGGTCTGATGAATCAGTACATAACATATTGGTATTTATGAACCATAATAAAAATTTTCTATGTGGATGAGAGTGTTGCTGCAGTATTAGGCTGAAGACTGTAGCTTAAGCTTCACTCCAGCTTCACTGATGTGGGGTGTTCTGCCTTTAATTGCTCCTCGCGAGCAAGCACCCCAAGGGACGAAGGGTCTCTCTGCCCCTCAGGTAAATTTACTAGAGCTTGCAGGGCAATTACCCCCACTTCTCACATAGGGAAGTCCTGACCACGCTGGAAGGGATGGGATTGCTTCAGTAAGTCCCCAGCCCGACACCCCAGAGCCACAGCTGAGCACTGGCACGCTCAGCCATGCCCTTGCCTTGGGGCATGGTGGGCAGCACAGACCCCACAGCCCTCAGCTGGCCAGGGATGGGGCCGGTGGTTTTGCTTTTCAGGGTCTGCTTGGGGTTAAGCTCCCAGGGCAGCCGGGGGACCTGCACACTCAGAGGCCCCAGGAAGGCTGGGGAATCGGCAGTGCTGCAGGCCAGCTTCACAAAAGTGACGCAAAAATTCTGAGTCCAGAAGACTTTGCAGCCATTACAATGCTATTTTGTGACATGTCTTTACAAGGATTGTAACAATAAAAGGCCTATACAAAGCTATACTATTCTAAGAGAAATTTCACAGAATTATTTTTAAAATTTAGAACCTCCGCTGCATCTTGTGCATATACATGTTATGCAGCTCTTGGAGCAAATCAGGCAGTGAAAATACGGTTCAGTCAAGGACCTGTTCTTGTGTTTTAACACCTCTCATTTTTCCGATTCCCATCCTCTCCTCATGTTCTTTCTAATCTTTTTCCTATCTTACACCTTTGACTGTCAGGAAGGGCTAATTTAGCTCAGTAGCACTCTTGTAAAGTGAGTGGAGATGAAAAATGAAAAAGCCAGCCATAAAGATGGAGTTACATATATTCGGTATGTAACGATTATACTTAAGATGTACTTAAAGACAATGGGCAGCACCTTCATTACTGCGTTACTGGCTTTTACAGCAAAGTAACCCCATTGCCAGGAAATAAATCCCAGAATCTTATTTTAAAATTACTGTGATTTTATCACAAAAATACCCTCAAAAAATTATGAAAAATTTTGACCAAAACTGAGAGTAGCAAAGAAATTCTGCATCCAAGACTAGCAACTTCTTATTCTTGGAAATATCAAGAGCTGTCACAGAATTTTACCCAGTATGAGAATATTTGTCAGAGGACAGCGAATCAGGAGTGGAGCAGTGGTTTAAGGACTGAGTGCTTTCCTTTGATCTACTCCAGTTCACTCCCCTCTCCTATTTCAGTTTCTTGTTCATTTTTAATTTAAATGTGTGCTTGACAGAAGTGTTAAAAATGTCACAGAAATAAATTGTCACTGATACATTTTTAAATTTATGTTTGCTTCAGAACTGTTGGCAGGCTCTGCGATGTTGTAATGCTCGTCTCTCTTTAGAAATCAGTCATCGATCACAGTGAGACGCTGGGGCCTTCCAGATGATTAGGAATTAGCCCAGCTCCACTCTTACTGGGGAAAAGCATCCACAGTGACAGCGGGGGCAGAGGCAGGTGTCAGTGAAGACCTCTGAAGAGCGTGCTCTGTACAGCCAGGCCCACTGCGTGGCATTTCTGTGCCAGAAGCACGCAGCCTTCCCCTGTGCTGGCGGTCCTTGTCCCACCAGAGGAGCTCCAGGTCTGGGGCCATGGCTCAGGATGGGGCTGTCCTCCCTGGTTGTTTCACACTTCCCGACGGAGTTTTCTCATTCAGGTTTTGAACAAAAGCCTGTACCAAAACCAAATCCTGCAGCAGGAAGTTCGAGAGATCAGCTATGTGTTGCACAAAGGCTCTGGTGTTTAAAACCTGACACCAGCTATCTCCGTTTGAAGCTCGGTGCTCTTGTGTTGGAAGAACCTCTCTTCCAGCAGCCATTCTCCATGTAGCCTCTCCCTGCTCCAAATGACTTTGTGAATACCCTTCCCCACAGCTGGCTTGGTTTCAGTTTGATGAGTGTACCGAGTTTAAAAGTGAGTCCAAGGCAGGTGCTAGCACAAATCTATGATGAGCCACAAATCCTTTAAATATATCATGGCAAATTATAACTTTATTAGTATACCAATTCTAATTCTCACTACATATCTTCTGGAAAGAGTAAATGAAATAAAATTCCAGCCTTGCTAGTTAGGTCTAATCTTCATAAGATGGGA
This sequence comes from Anser brachyrhynchus, assembly GCF_964034855.1. Classification (NCBI taxonomy): domain Eukaryota; kingdom Metazoa; phylum Chordata; class Aves; order Anseriformes; family Anatidae; genus Anser; species Anser brachyrhynchus. The sequence continues at coordinate 703,858 of NC_137702.1, forward strand.
TTTGCCCCGGTTTTTATCCCAGGGAGTTTACAGCTGCATAGACCATCAGTGGGATTTTTCATAACAATAGCGAAGTGCTGGGAGAATGTCAGACGCTGTGTCTGTGCTTTATTCAAAAAGTACAGGGACTGTGCAGGTCAGGTTCTGGGTGCCAGCAGAATGTGCGAGGCTGCAGGCACCCTTCACTCAGACGTCCCCACCTCGGCTCCGTGGGACAGGGACCAGCCGCAGGTGTGACCAGTGCTGCCCGTGTTGGCCAGGCTGGCTGCTGCCCTGTCACTGCCAGCGGCACGGGGACAGACCGGGGTGCTCCGTGATGATTAATGGCCTGACACCGCTTCTCGCCACTCCTCTGCTGACAACGCTTCACGCAGGGATTGCTAATCTTTCCATCATACTGCACAGGCTTGCACATTTCTAAGCAAATTTGATGTTAAAGAAAAAAAAAAAAGGAAACAGACACAAAAGCACAGGAAGAATGATATTTATGCTATGATGGATGAAATGAAGCTCCCATTTTCACTGCAAATGGTTGGACATATGGACTATAATTGGGGAACTTTTAAGCAGAGATTTCAACTATATCTCACCACAGCAGTTAGTAAAGCTGAAATGCCTGACAAATGAAAAATAGCATTGCTTCTCACAACTGCAAGGTCACCAGCAATTGATAGTTTGAATATATTTACATACACATTCCTCCTTTTCTGTGAAGAAAATGTATCAATATGGAGGTGATTTCTGCAAAGGTTTGATGTTTGCTGCTCCTGGAGACGAATGAGGTGCAGGCAGAGACAGCTTCAGCAGCCGGGCAGGGCAGTGGTGATGCTGCTTTCACAGAGCAAAGCAGAGCAAACCTTAGCCACAGAAACCTGGGCGAGGCCAAAGCTCCACAGGCGGGCACAGAAAGCCCATTATTGTCACTGCGGGCAGGACCACCATCGGGACAGGCTGTGAGCTGCAGGGTCTGGGCAGCAGCTGAGCTGGGGCTGTCCCTGCAGCTTCATTCTGACAGTGACTGGTGTTCCCCATCCCCAGGCTCTCTATGGCATTTTATCTTACTGCCCTGGAACCCTGTCCCAGTTTCAAGCTAGCTGGGAAAAGGGACAAGGAAAGAAAACCAGTGATGCCCTTTTCATCTAAGGACACGGGGTGGGAAGGCAAGGCCCGCAGCTCAGCCTCCTGTGATTCCCACAGCTGCTGAAAAGGACGAGATGTGTGATGTCCCTGCTCTCTCCTCCAGACCTTGTGAGGACACAGAGAAGAGGTGGCGTCTGGCCCTGGGTAGGACGACCTTGGACGGAGCTCCTACATGTGTGCCTGTGTTTGGAAGTGACGCCGAGCGGTGTCCGCACACTTGTTCGCGCAGCAGTAGCCTTGCAGGTGCCCGGGGGGATGTGCTTTTGCTGACTGCAGTGCAGCCCACCTACAGGAGGATCTCACTGCCAGCACCTGCGTACTCTGAGCTAACTGACACAGGCACGGGAAGGGGCCATGTCAGAAACAAAGCAAGCTTGTTGGAGCTTGGCAAACGTTCCAGAGCCTGGCTCAGCGGGTATGCGCAGGGGAATGGCCTACCTGCAGTCCGTGTGAGCCGTGCAGGCAGGGCTCCAGAAAAATTTGTTCTCAAGGATGCGCTGCAGTGTCGCCAGCTCCTGCAGCTCACCCTCCTGGTGCCCCTCCGTCATGCACAGCTGCTCCATCAAAACCTCTCCGTGATGGAGGCCCACAGATGAGACTCTTCACATTTACAAGGATCACACAGGTGAATACTTCCCTAAGGTGGAAAATGGTACAAGCTGACATTTTGAAAGGTGGCTAGAATAAGAATTTTGAAAGTATTTGTATGTCTAAACTCATAAAGTGCCATGGGAAATTGCTGCCACAGTCTCTGTCCAAACACGTTTTAGACCAAATCATAATGAATGTGAAAGAAAGTACATGAGAAAATTTGAGGAGTACAATTTGCCTATTGCTTTGTAGCTCATACCTACAAATTGCTTAGCACAATTTTATTAGTTACCCTGGGAATGTGAGTGTGCATGTACTTTTCTGGGTTATTATTATTTCTATCAGAAGACAGACCTTCCACATGATAACCTGCAAGTTCCAAAAGATCATTATTAGCAGATCAAATCCCAGCACTACGAGCAGCGTATTAACACCACAATTTTCAGGTACAGCTCTAATAATACTGAAAGGCAGCGCAGTGCACAGAGCTACACAGTACTGCTGCTAATGTCCCAGTAAACTGCTTCCCAGATTATTTTATGGAATATTCATCACTGTGAATTTTTATAGCTCTCACAGTATTATTATCCACCCTTTCCTTTTGACCTTCTCCAGGCAGGGTGGTTTGTTCAGACCAGTCCAGATCTCAAGGCACCCATATTGACCACAGACCAGCTGACAAGTTTTTGCAATGCGCAAGCTGTCTCCAGGACACACTGCAGCTGAGTTTTAATTGAATGCCTGCAGCCTCCTCTAATAGCATCAGTTAAATGGCACCATTCAATATTTGGACAGAGTCGCACAGACGAGTGTTCAAATAGCACACCAAGAAAAAAGTGAAGGAAAAAATTACGCTGGAGCAGAGGTTATAGAGCTGGTTGTATTGACTGTTATCTGAACTGGAAGCTGCAGACATTGGACTTCTCCTGGTGTTTGCTCCCCGGAGAAGGGCTGCAGCCCTTTGCCGCCCCAGGACAGCCGTGCCCCCCTCGGGGCCGCCTTGCCCCCGCTGCCTGTGCTGCCGTCGGTGCTAGCAGCTCGCATGCACCCAGCTGTTGCTCGCACTGGCTGTCCCCGTCCCCATCCCTGTCCTGTCCCCGCGGGGCCGCAGCACCCTGCTGGCAGTGGTGTGGGGGGAAGGTCTCCTCCTCCACCCCTCTGTGGCTGCCAGCCACTCTCATCTCATCTCAAAATCTTTCTCTCAGTAGGGCTCTGTGTGAGTGCAGATTTCCCCTGCAGCTAGCAAGGCCCACACCGTGCCACGGGATGTCCTCAAGCTGTCATACCTTCCTCGTCGGCGCAGACTGGTGTCCTCACAGCTTTCCCACACCCACCGCAAGCCATGCACTGTGCTGTCCGTGAGGCTGCGTGTGGGACCTCTGACACAAGCCGTGATGCATTGTGCTGCCTATTTTCTTTCTCTTGAATTTCATCCACTTTAAAAGTTCAATTTCCTGGCAACCCTTTCAGCCACTGAAGATTTACGCTGTGGTTGAATGAGTGCTGGCAGCAGAGACCTGCGGGGTCTGCTCGAGCCGCGGAGGGGTGGGCAGGGGCCGGGGAGCTTCCCACACACCTCTGGCCTGGCGGAGCTGCCGCACGCCCGCCACGCGGCTTCCACATCGCGCTCGTGCAAGGGCGGGCAACACCGCGGGCAGTGCCAAGTGCTGCTCTTGGTACCTTTTCAGTTTGAACAAAGGTGGACTAGGATGAAACCACCAAATTCATTTTCATTTGCAACAAAAATCAAGGCCCGAACCCACATCTTCACAGACAAAGGGCAACTGTTTATAATGGCTGTATTGTCCAGCCTCTAATCCTGGGTAATTAATGTTGTTCAACAGTCTGCAGGTGACTTTTTGCTAATTATGGTAGATTGTTTGTGTTCTGTGTCTGCAGTCAGACCAAGAATTCTTCTCTAGAGTGCTTCTAGGGTTTGCAGATGAATAATGTATGAAAGGATTTTATTCTAAATAAGCTACCTTTACGTGTCACTCTCTAAAGTCGTGAAAAATCAGAACCAAAATCATACCCATCTTAAACTTTATGAGAAGTTTGATTGTCTCTGAAAAGCTGGCATGTCACTGGTGAAGCTGAAGTTCAGTGGTCTGCCCCTCCCAGCTTTTCGTTAAACAGCATCTGAAAACCAGGGCCTTTGCAGCCGTCAGAATCTCTTTTCCTCTGCTGATTGAATGTCCAAAGGGCCTTCCTATTAAACAGGATCAGGTGGCTGTTTCCAGAGTTGTAAAGTGTCACAGCAGTATGTAAAACATGGTGAGTATTTTTGTCAGGGTGTGTAGTATTTTAGATATTATCCACCACCACAGATAGCTTTACAGATAATAGCTGCTCCTCTGCAATGACAACTGGAGGATGGATGCTCCCAACAGCTGGATTTTCACCTTCCCAGTCTCGCTGATTTATTCCCATGTCTGTGGGCATGCCACAGAGAGCACTTTCCTTGAGTTGTTGAACAAAAATCTACCTTGACAGAAAATCTTACATGAAAGGAAAGCTGGTATAATGTTAGCGGATTTGATTTCATTTAAGGCATTTGGAAACCCAAGAAATATTAAAATAGAAGTACTTTGAGTTGTCTGTTTTGTTTTCTCTGAATGCAGAGGGAAAAATTTGAATAGCAAATGTTTGAGTTCACCAAGGAATAATAAATCTACATGCCAGAAGAAACTTCTCTTTCTTCCCAAAAACTGTAGGTAGAACATTTCATGTTTTACACATCATTAGATGACACCCGTTGAAGTCACGGGGCATTAGAATATACATTGTAGTTTATTTATATATTTTTTCCTTAGCATTACATTTCATAGAAGACTTTATGTAAAGTCTTGACCATGACTTAGGTAAAAAAGCCAAGGGATGGCTCCGGAAACCTTGCAGCCAGAGCTACACAGCAGTGACATGGCCCAGAGGGCAGCGCTGGCCACTGCCGCGCTGCGGGGACACCCCGCTGCCACCAGCGCCCCTCTGCCCTGGCAGACAGAGAGGCCGGCGTCTGAACCGCAGGGCAAGAGGACAGGGACTGAGCTGTTTGTATGGCAAATGTACATGAAAGAGGCAGATAAAGGGTGTACACGGAGTGCTGCAGGGCAGCCTCCACCGTGCTACGTCAAGTTCTGCAAATGCTAAGAAGACCTTTGTGCTCGGGCTGAGCAGCACTCCCTTGTGATCGCTGCATCCCATAACTCTGTTCTGCACTGGTTCGGCTGCTCATTACCCCGGACGAGCAGATCATAACACGGATGATTTGAATGCTCGTCCAGTCCTTGCCATTATATAAATTATTTTCCAATATTATCCCAGACAGAAATACAGTGGCATATAAGGAAACGTGGATGCTTTGTAAGAGAGGGTCATGATAGATAAAAATGATAATGGGCACTGTAGTGCCATAATCAAAGTCTAATTGTCTCATTAATTAAGAGCAATATTCGGTTATGTATTGGGTCCTAGAGTGATTATGACTCAAATGCCTGCTAAAATGTGTGAATTTATCTTCTGGCTTACAGTTTTCAGCCAGGCAAAGCATTTGGTAGAGGTCAAAAAGTTCAATTGCTGCTTTAAAATGTAGTTGAACTTTAGGCATGAATAATCATTGATCTGCTGTTCAGCCGCGCGGTCCTCAGATGCCTCTGCGGCGCGGGGGAGTTGTCACCGCAGCTCTGACCGCTCTCAGCCCGCGCAGGGAGGGTGATTTGCTCTCGTTGAGGCACCGACGTGGCCCGGTGCACACCCGCTCCTCGGACGGGGTGCTCCATGGTACGCACCCCACGCACCGCCTTGGGCATATCCTGACACTGGCTTGCTGAAACACAGGGCTGCCAGAAAGCTGGACTGCAAACCACTTAGGCACTTAAAAAGGACCCAGGCCGCTTCCCAGTCCATTTCCTCATTCATTCACCGACAATTGTATGAGCACATTTATCTGCAAACACCTAAAAATTTCCCCCCCGACCCAATTTTCTGACACTGATCAAGCTAATTTCAAAAGTTCCCTGCCAAATATGAAAAGCTTGTAACAGTGGATGTTCTGGGGTAATTAGATCAAGATTCAAGCAATTTGCTGTAGGGCCTGAACTCAGATCATCCTTCATATGTCTCTTTGCTAGATCTGTCTTTAAATTAGATTATAATGAGCTTGGCAGCACTATTAATAATACAGCAAATCATGGGAGAGTAGGGTTTTATTTCACTGGTATAACGTGCACAATCATGCTGCTTTTGCTTATATATAGTAGGCAACTGCCTCAAGTTTATAACTCTTTTAATCATAAAAATCAAATAGAATGCTACATGACTTTCTAAAAATTAACAATACCTAAGCTCATTTAAAGTAATAAAATAGGTTTAATATGCAAAGTTTAATAAACTATTCTGAAATGGCATTACTTAGTTTAAATATCACTAGGGTCCTATCTCTGGAGGTTAATTTATTTAAAGAGCGCAGCTCCTAGTTTTAATGAATGTAATTGAAGAAAACTGGTTCCTTCTAAATGATTCGGTTTCTGCATCCTCGGGTCACAGCAGGAAGCTGCGAGGTGGCGGCGGGCGGAGGTGGCAGCCGGCGGTGACGCACGGGGGCGGCTGTGGATGGGCAGCGCGGGCCGGGGGCTCTGCCAGCGGGGCGGCGCGGCCTGGGGACAGGGCTGTGGGAAGGCCTGGGGACAGGGCTGTGGGATGGCCTGGGGACAGGGCTGTGGGATGGCCTGGGGACAGGGCTGTGGGATGGCCTGGGGACAGGGCTGTGGGAAGGCCTGGGGACAGGGCTGTGGGATGGCCTGGGGACAGGGCTGTGGGGCCGTGGGATGGCCTGGGGACAGGGCTGTGGGAAGGCCTGGGGACAGGGCTGTGGGATGGCCTGGGGACAGGGCTGTGGGATGGCCTGGGGACAGGGCTGTGGGGCCGTGGGATGGCCTGGGGACAGGGCTGTGGGAAGGCCTGGGGACAGGGCTGTGGGATGGCCTGGGGACAGGGCTGTGGGGCCGTGGGATGGCCTGGGGACAGGGCTGTGGGAAGGCCTGGGGACAGGGCTGTGGGATGGCCTGGGGACAGGGCTGTGGGATGGCCTGGGGACAGGGCTGTGGGATGGCCTGGGGACAGGGCTGTGGGATGGCCTGGGGACAGGGCTGTGGGAAGGCCTGGGGACAGGGCTGTGGGATGGCGTGGGGACAGGGCTGTGGGGCCGTGGGATGGCCTGGGGACAGGGCTGTGGGATGGCGTGGGGACAGGGCTGTGGGGCCGTGGGATGGCCTGGGGACAGGGCTGTGGGATGGCCTGGGGACAGGGCTGTGGGGCTGTGGGATGGCCTGGGGACAGGGCTGTGGGGCCGTGGGATGGCCTGGGGACAGGGCTGTGGGATGGTGTGGGGACAGGACTGTGGGACGGCCTGCAGGACAGGGCTAAAGAACGACCTGCAGGCCTGCGAGCAGCTCTTCGGCACCCCAGCCGCTGGCATCGCACGGAAGGGCTGCCAGGATGCAATGCCTGTTCATCCATAGAGCCGGAGGGGGAAGGCGGGTCTCTTGGGCAGGCACCTGGAAGGGGTGGCGAGGTCCAGAGAGACCCAGCCTTGAATTTTCATTTTTGAACAAACAGACATTTGAGACCTCAGACACCGTCATGCTCCTTCTGCACGGTGAGGAGACCAACACACAAACCTCCAGGTGTCGAATGCCCTCCCCTTTGCTTAAGCGCTCTGTGTTTAAGTGATCTCACATTTCCTGGGAAGGCAAGAAGGCGATACTCAGTAGCAAATTATTTACAGCTTCCTTAGGCCTTTTCAGGGTGTTCAGAGAATTTTTAGGTGTTTGCATTTAAATGTGCTGATACGATTGGCGGTGAACGAGTGGAGAAATGGACTGGCGAGCAGTTCGAATCCCTTTTAAGTGCCTTTAAGCCTTGTTATGGTGCGGGGTGTTAGAGACGCGGACACTTCAGGCCTTGCTATGATTTTCTCCCGTTTCCTCAGGTTGTCTGTGCTTTATGGAGGAGCTGACACTGGGCGAGGAGGAAGCTCCCTTCGGGTCTGTCTTTTCCAGTGCATCAGCAGAGTCAGCTGCAGCCCTGTGAACCGATGCCCCTGGCTCGGCTTCAGACACCACTGTACAAACCGTGGGAGCCCAGCCTGCGCCTGCTTCCCCGCAAGCGGGCTGGACGGGGCTGCACGGGAACGGTGAAGCCAGGGACAGGCCTGGCATAAACGGCTGCACTGGAGGGCGGCTTTCCTCTCCTCTCCCGTGTAAGGAGGAGGACATCTGTGTATGTGCCCATGCTACGGAGTGTGGCCTTGCCGTGTCAGGAGCAGGAGGCCGAGCGGCTGAGTCTCCAAAAGGCGAGGCTCCCCCAGAGGTGACCGGCCTCCCGCCGGCCTGCCGCCCTGCCCTGCCGCCCGGCACAGAGCTGTCCTTATGGACAGGGCAAGCCCTTCCTTACCTCCCTGTCCTCAGACATGCCCTCACCATTGAGCTAGCGTTGGCCTTACTTTTTTTTTTTTCCTTTTTTTTTTTTTTTTTTTTTCCCATCATTTGTCTCACACCAGGCAGAAAAAGGATTTTGCTTTACATCTTCTACATTTTTGAGAGATTTCCCCCACTTCAGGATGATTAAATAGAGGAAGAAGGAGCAAAGAGAAGAAAACTGTAATTCTGTGATTCAGTGACTACCTCAATACTTTATTTTAACACCTGTAAAGAGTGCAAAGATTTTTTTTGCCTGCATGTTAGTGAAAGGTTGGATGTAATGCCACTTGGGCAATGGTTGGTGAGGCTGGAGAAAATGGGGCTAGGGCAGGCTGATGCATTGCTTTTCATCAGAGGCATCAGCAGTTTTGTAAGGATAGGATTCAGTCTAAGGAAAGCTACCAGGGACCTTCCTCTGGGTTCTTTAGCGAGTCTGGTTTAAAGTTTGATTAATGACTTTGGCACAGAAGGAAGGAGTTTGCTATGAAATTTGCTGATGACACAAAATTGAGACTGTCAATACGGGGGAGGGTTGGACTGCTATACAGAACAAACAAGATGACCTTAAACATTGTAGTAATGTAATTGGGATTAAACTTAATAGCATGAAATGCAGGAACATGCACCAAAGGCCTGACCAGCAGCCGAGCGAAAAGGGCCTGACCACACCGACTGGCTGCATTTTGCGCATCATCCTCCCCTCCGGCAGGATGAGCACGACACATCCTGCCCTATCCCCAGGCTGCGAGAGCTCTCTGTTTTTGGAGGGTCAGAGGTATAATCTTGGTAGTTTCAAGAGGGTGGGTTGTAGATGTGGTGTCTGCAACATGTGGTGCAACCATCAGTAGTGGTGTTTGGATTGACTGGCAGTGTAGGGTAAAGCACCAGTGATCAGCTGCGAATCTGTAACCAACTATGATTCGTACTGTGTTTCTAGTTGTACGTAATGTGTTCTGCAGACAGAGAGGAAACATAAATTATGTTGATTATTCTTTTTACATTTTATTTTAAAGAAAAAAATAATCAGGGATGACGTTTCATTGAATTTCAACTTTCTGGAGCAGCTGAGAACATGGTGCCATTTCCCAGGCTGGTTCAGTCAGCCAGAATCAATGCTGCTGGAGACTGAATCCCAGTTCCCACTCCCTTTAGAGAACGGACATTTCTCATTGCTTTTCTCCTAATAAAAATGTCAAAAAGAGAAACAGACCATAAACAAAAATGCTTTTGGTTTTACTCTTCTGTAAATAAGAAATAATTCAAAAACAAGTATTTACATGCCTTGGAAGATGGAGATCACAACACGATCTCTGGGCTAGAATATAGGAGTGGAACACTGGTTTTCGTTCAGGTGAGTGTCTGCATGGGGGGAGCAGACAGAGCAGGGCTAGAATTACACCAGTGAGGCTGATCTGAATCTCGAGCCAGCAGCTGAAGCGAGTGGCTGAGGATGCTGAACCTGTTAATTTTGTGTTTCCGGTGATTTTCAGTGAAGCTCCATCAGCCTTCTAAACCAGTCCTTATGTATTACATATATTAAAATCAGAAACTTACTCCCAAGTATCTAGAATGACATAAACGCCAGCATAAATGATCTTGCTGTTTCCTTTTTCTCACATTAAGGAATAAATATAGATTCAGAGAGGGTGAGAGACAGCAAATTAAAATTGGTAAAATAAAATGTTTCTTCATGAGTTGTGCTGCTCATTGCTATGAGAAAACATTGAGAGCATCCAATACCAAAGACAAGATACTGATCCAGACAGATATGGGGCCAGCTGGAGAGCTAAGCTATTTGCAAAAAGGAAAAGCTTCCCACACCTAAGACATGATTCTGGGCCAGCAGAGACCTGCCCCTCTGCGGGGTGAGCTACAGCAGAGGGTTTGTTTGGGCCAGCATGCAGGCCCCTTCCTCACTGCCTGCCTCACTCCCTGCAGCAGTGGAGCACTCGAATGAGGATATGGCAGCGCAATGTCATGATGCACGCACACAACAGCTTTGAGCTCTGTCCCCTCTATGCTTTTATCTTGCCTTTCATCATATAGCCAGTAAAAAGATAAGTTGGGCTTTCACAGTTTGACCTGAATCTGCAAGACTGGCAGAAGCAAGCATCTTCTGATTTCCACTCCAAACAATTTGATATGCAGCTCTCAGAGAGTCTAAAAAAAGAATCCTTTCATCTTAGTTTCCTGAGGTCTTTTTTTTTTTTTTTTAACCATATTCTAAATTCATAGATAAAACTCCAGACAATTGTATTGGATTAAGAATGACCACAAACAACACAGAGTGCCTCCCCATAACACTAATATGCTCATAAATTATATATTTTTTCTGTGTTTCTCTCATTACATTGAGATCACTGGACCTACCCTTGTGGAGACTCTCTCTTTATATCTCCCTACCTGCATATGTGCACGGGTATATGTTTATATCTAGTATCAAAATTGAGCAGAATAGTAAATTAAACTTTTGACTAATGAACAAATCCACCCATAATGCTATGTTCTTCCATTGCTTTCCACAAATGTGAAATGTGGCCCAGGCCCAAGTCACCAAGAGATGAGACACCCAGTTGCATTGCCACCACATTGTCATCACTGCTGCGTGCTGGAATTTGACTGGGGGTGGTTTCAGTGCTAACCCAAATATTCATAACTATTAATACAAGCTACTAACTGGAATTTGGTTGCATGAGATGTCTGTCAGCTTATTTCTGAGCAATAACGGCTGTATTTTCTTAAATCAGAAGCTAAACCAGAGCAGTATTTATTTCTTGACAAATTTCTGCCTTATTTTCAGAACTTGTAAAAAGTCCCAGTGCATTTTCTCAACAGTACCAGATTCCTTGTCTACCCAAAATGGTCCTGAAAGGTCAGTGATCCTCTGCCTACCTAAAGATGTCACGTCCAGCCCCCTCAGTGGAATAAATTACGTGCCTGAGGGGAAGAAAATGAGAAAAAGAGAAAGCATGATAAAAGGAGGAGAAAAGTTCCTAATTCAACTATGCCAGGCAGGGGGTGGTTCTCATTTTCACTTTAAATAGATTCTGGCTCCAGCTTTTATTCTACTATTTAAGAGCAAGAATAATTGCTATAGTAACCTCACAGCCTAACAGTACTCGCTGCCTGCAAAAGGAATCAACCCTACAATTAGACTTGGGGTGGAATAAGGAACTTCTTCTTACAAGTAAGTGTGTCAATATTTTGTTCGATAGGTAGATTATTATCCCTACTTCAGGGAAGAATAACTGGGAAGATAGCTTTGGTTTTTAATCAGTGACGTTATCTATCAGGGTATAAAAAGAAGCTTTTAAAAATGCATTATCCCTGGGTTGCTTTGACATGACCCAACTTAATGGTGCATACATCTCCTCAGTCACAAAGTATAACACTTTAAAATCAAGCTTACCTTTCTTAGGGCTGGTACCTTCTTCCTTATCTCCCGCCAACACAAAATAGTATTCTGCACTTGTGGGGGGACAGGAAAATAGCAACTTCATGAATTATCAGCATCACGCAAATATATTACACAATACAGAGATCTCAGAAGAACCTAAGAAGATCTTTCTCCAAGCATGTGCAGGTCTGATTCACACACCGCACGCCTCACAGAGACAACGGTATTTTTTCCAGGTTGACAGGATAGCTAATTCTCCTTTCGTGTCAAGTCTGTGGTTAGAGTTTGGATGCGGAGTTCCTTGGGGAGCACAGAAACACTCATGTTAACTGCAAAGAGTTTTGGCTCATGTCTTACTCTCTCTAACGAGGTAAGAATTTGGGGATTAATCACAGTGTCTTCCCTTGTCAGACATAGAAACAAGGACCGAGAGGAGAGGAGAAAGTTTCCTTCTGAGATTGGCTGGTAATTAATCATGAAGCATGAGACTTTATTTGCCAGCAACCTTGAACAGTGATTGCAAATGATCATCTAGAGATAGGTTTGTGATTTTCTTTTTCTTTTTCTTTCTTTCCTTTTTTTTTTTTTTACTCAGTAGTAATTTTTCTGGCTAACTCTGGCAGTTGAAATTACGTTCAAGCTTCTTGGATCTCCGCAGTACTGAAAACCAAAGAAAATTAAAGGATAGTGAATTTTGCATAATTTCACTCATGCTAAGAATTTCCAATTAGCAAAGCATAAATTGATCCTCGTTGCTTTAATATATTGTTGTTGTTTTTTTTTCTCCTGCATACAGATAACACCTGAGTTTTAATTCATTTTAATTCTATTACCATACATAACCATCATGCACTGTGATAAGTATCTCTCCTGTACACAAATGCCTTTGAGAACTAACCATCAAGTACTTATTTAACCTCATTGTTGATGGGAATAATAGCATTTATTGTACATGTTTATTTTGCCTCATTTATATAGCAAATTAACTTTTTTACACAAACACACCAGTATTTCTTTTCCCATTGACATTCTTCCCAGCAAGGCTCCACTTTCTAGGTCGCATTCCCTAAAGGTTTTCTACATCTCTGTTAGCGTCTCACTCAGCTCATGTAACCAGACTTTTATTCTCAGTATTATTATTAAATATCATTAAAATGTGACAGAAAGTTTTACTGAGCCAAATGGAATTGGATTCTTACAGGAAATACAGTGTATTTAAATCATGATGCAGAAGAAAATTCTATTTTTCTGAAAATAAATGCTAAGTCGTTACATATAAACATGTGTGCTGCGTTATATATACTATATAATGCTAAGAAGAATAAAAGATTTTTATTGTTATTTTCCAGCTCCCCAAGACAGCTTTTTTCAGTGTTTTTCTAAAAAATTACTCAAGTTAAACCAAAGTATAATAAAGAATCTTTCAGTGTGAGCAGATATTTTTCACCACGGAAATACGTATAGTGCAGTTGATAATAATTATAGACCAACGAGGAAAAGAAGACCAAATTTCTCAGCATAGCGCTCATTCTTGCTGTGACACTCACTTTGAGTTCATCAGGCTGTAGGAGTAACCAAAGGTGTGGTACATGAGATTTACACCATTCCTCACGTCTAAGCGTGAATAAATGGGATCCTGGCAAGGGTCCTGGTGCTGACCAGCTGTTGGCCCATTGGGATCACAGCAGACACCCGCCTGAGACACCGCCATGCCCAGCTGAGACCTGAGCAGCGCTGGAGTGTCAGGAGAAGTCTGGGTGCTGCGTGTCCCCTGTGGAGATGGGTGTTGTCCAGCACAACCGTGGTGGTGTGAGCCTGAGGCGGCGGGAAAGTCCTGCTGTGTCTTTCTAACCAGGTAAAAAAAAGATGGGATGCTTCTCTGCCTGCCTTTCGATCCTCATTCCCGTTGGTGGTTTTTCAAGGTAATGCAGCTCCCATCCTGGAAGTTCTGGCTGATTACTTGTGCTATGATGGAAAGTCTTGTTTTCACATATACCATTTACATCCAGCAATGTTTATGTCTGCATTCAAGACGATTGTCACTGATCTTCGTGATTAATACCTTGCAATCGCAACACTAGCCTTTCCTAGTTGCCAAAGGAGCTGATGATAGCAAATTAGTTAATTACAGATCTAATTAAAATATTAATATGTTCTGTGTTGGTAGCGGATGCACTTTGTTCTCTCCCCACAGTCATTGCACCCAGAGCCACGTGCAGCCCACACGCACCCCAGCCACGACAAACCACACCATTACCAGCGGCCAGGGCTGGGCTGGGGGGCTCAGCTGGGGGGGCGAGTTCAGGTCCCAGAGCCACCTCCCATCCCTCCAGCCGGGGCTGGTTGGGGTGGCAGGTCACCATGTTGTCTCCCAGATAAACGGACCGCCTTTTATACCTTTTGGGAAAGACCGTTTTTTCCCAAAGAGCTGGAATTCACAGCTTGGGTGGTGAAATGAAAAGTGCATCTCTGGGATTTGGGTTCCGGAAGCGAAAAAGTTAAAAAATAAAAGTTGATTCTAGTTCTACCCAAAATAACACCTTATGTAATCATGTGCAGCTGAAGAAACGTAGAATAAATGCACATAGAGCAGGTATAAACCAACACAATAGGAAAATGTAATTTGACTAGCGTCTTCTGCACATGGAAAGGAGAGAGACTGGGCAATCTGAGCTTTTTCTGCTTTGGTGACCAAACCTGTTAAAATTTTCTTGGCTGTGTAACTTTTTCTCAGCTTTTCATCTCTATTATCACTAAGGGAAGACGAAGTGTAATATGGATAGGAATGAAGCACACCATTCTCACGGGGGGCTTGGGGCTGGGGACGAGGGCTGGAGGGCACTGGAGACCCATGGACACTGCCACGGCCGGTGACACTGACCCCGTTGTGGTGCCCAGGGCGAGCTGCCTGCCTCCACCCAACCCATCTTCGCGTCCACTGATACTCAGCTGAGGACGTGGTGATAAAACTGTCACCGCATTAATGCACTCCTCGTTTGTTTCCCTATTACTTTCCATGTCTTCTGGAAGATGGCTTTTTTTCTGCTATTTAAAAGTTTGAGAAGTTTTTCTGCAAATTACTAAACATGTTCATGCATTCCTGGGTCTTCACCTCTTGTCACAGAAAAAAAACAAAATGGAAAATATAACCATATGGAGGAGGCAGTAATAACAGGATAAAATACTGTTGACCTCTTATCACTTTCACTTGAAATTAGCATTTATTTTTTTTCTCATTTGATGCACTGTCATTACAGGGTATGCATGTGTTTTAGTATTTTTATTAATAAACATGGTAATTTAACAACCAGGTTAATGGCAGTTTTAATGAGAAAGAATATTAATTGGAGAGGATGGGAGATCTTTAGTGGCTGTGGCTTTTTCCTTAGGATCTCACTCACCCTGTCCTTGAAAATCCACAGCATATGTGCCAAGGGTTGGGGGTTTGTTTAAATGTTGATAGTTAATGCACACAGCTTGTACTATTTTGTTTCATTTCACAGAGCCTTTTGCACAAATACGGATTCATGCCACCCCAGCCATGGGATTTACAGATTGCTAAATCTTAAAAGGTTTGCATAAACAGGCGTCTTGCTATTGATAAGACAGACAATATGACCATCTGTCTTTCTTCTGCAGCCAAATGAAAATGACATAAAGTATGGGTCTTGTCATTTAAAAACCAGTAATTTCCCAGCTCCCGTTAGCATTAATTTCAGCCCTGGCACGGCAGCGCGGCGCTTGGTGGGCGATGACCGCCGGCACGGGTGCGCGCAGCCCCAGCACGGCCGGGCCCTGGCCAGCCGGGAGAAGCCCCCCAGCCCCGCACGCTGCCCGTGCTCCTGGGCAGCCCTCGCCCCGCTCCGCCCCTGCCCCGGGTGAGCGCTGCTCACATCCAAAATGCCCCCAGAAAGAGATGACGCTGCTCAGAGCAACCTGGGGCTCAGTGGGCGGTGGCCGTCGCTCTGAGCACGCATTCTGCATGAAGGCTGAAGGTCAGCCTGCCTCCGTTCCTCTCATTTGTCCTTCTGCTCTGCAGACAACTTCTCTGAGGATTATCCGTCTTGCCTCGCGCACTCAGCTCCTACCGCAGGCCCAAACGGCCCTGGCGGGGGTTCAGGAGCAGCCCGGTGCGGCCCCCAGGAGGCACGAGCCGCGGCCCCACGCTGCATGGGCTGAGCCAGAAGATTCTCCCCAGAAACGTTTAAGTTCAAAAGGCAAATGAAAGCAAGCAAATGAAAAATCCCATCACAAAACAAATTTGTGGAGCTGCTTGTACTTGTGGGGATGCTGCACACGCAGCAGCCAGCCAGATTTGCCATGGAGATACTCCGACAGAAAGCAGGTTTTCTCCAGCGAAACGAGAAATCACCAGCTCTTTAAACCAGTTTGCAAAATGAGCAGATTTATGATGATTGTGTGATAACAATCTACAGTTTACACTGTATAGCAGTTTTTACAATATTGTCTTAATGCTGCCATCAGAACATTACAGCCAATAATGGTGTTTTCAGGCTCTCCATAAATCTTGCATGGCTAATAAAGTGAAACTGAAAATTTAGCACATATACAGCAATTCCCAGCTTGCCTCTTAATTGCTAACATTTTTTTATTATCCAAGTATCGCTGTGCACACGAAATACCAAGGATGTGGTTTCAGACTACCTGTCATCACACAGGGGACATGGAAGGACCACCCTCCTTCTCCCCCTCACCAGCGGCTGATGTACACGCTTCAATGTGTGACTGCAGCGGGTGCGTTCTGCTGACGAGTTCCCAAACGCCACCTGCACCATTGCACAGGACATCAGGAGTCCTGAGACTGTAATACTAGAGCTTGCTGCAGGTCCTCTCCCTTCCAGAGTCACGCTGTCAGTGCTGGCCAAGGGCATGCGGGTCCCATGTGAATCCAGCTGTTCAGCCATGCGGCGGTTGACACTACAGGCCATCTTCCCCCTCTGGTTGCAAGGATGCAGAGATTCAAAGCACTGATGTAAAAGCCATTAATTTTCATCTAAGTTACTTTTGAGACTCTTCTCCAGCGATTAATCAAAAAGTTTTGCAAATCTGATCACACTACGACGACTGCAATGTGATGAAAAGAAGCCCTGGAGGTCAGCCATCTGCCAGGAAAGGCAGAAGGTGTGAGTTTCTTCCTCGTGGTCTCATGGGCTTCCCTGAAAATGCAACTAGTCTGTGCCCACCTCTTGCTCACAGGACATACTAAATAAAAGATTTATCTTTGAGCTCTCCGTTTTTCCTGGCTAAGGTGCTGTCGCCTCCTTGGGGTGCAGAGGACGGGCTCCAGCAGCTGTGCGTCAGCAGCTGGGAGAGAAGACAGAAACAGGGAGGCAGCCCTGCAGCCACCCAGGTCAGTGCAGAAGGAAGGGCAGAAGCTCCCCTGGGGCCTGTGGGTAGGCTGTGGCGTACCCCGGTGGGGCAGATCGCCACGCTGCAGCCGTGCAGAGGAGCCCCCGCAGGAGCAGGGGGTCTGGGGGGAGCTGCCACCCACATGCGGGGGACCCGTGCTGGGGCAGTTTGCTCCTGGGGGATGGACCCCGTGGTACGGAGCCGTGTGGGAGCGGTTCCTGAAGAGCTGCTGCCTGTGGGCAGCCCCCGCAGGCTCAGTTTGGGAGGGATGGCATCCCGCGGGAGGGACCCCACGGGGAGCAGGGGCAGGGAGGGACCGAGAAGGAGCGGCGAGGACGAAGCGTCAGGGACTGACCGCAGCCCCCGTTCCCCTGCACTGCTCAGGGAGAGGAGGCAGAAGAAGGAAGATAGAAGGAAAGGTGGTTTTAGTTTGCTTTTAGTTCTCGCTGATCCGCTTTGTTATCAATAGGCAATAGATTACATTAATATCCCTTATCCTGAGTCTGTTTTGCCTGTGATGGGAAATGGTGAGTGATCTCCCTGTTCTTATCTCAACCCATGAGCTTTTTTTCCATCGCATTTTCTCCCCCTGGCCTTTTGAGGAGAGGAATGAGAGTGGCTGTGGTGGTGCTGAGCTGCCCATCTGTGTTAAACCTCCACAGTGCTACCCCACCGGGAGCTGTATACAGAAAAATTATGCAGAGTATTTGGAAGACATGCAGTTATAATTTAATATGTCCCGCTCCAAGCCATGGGTGTACAAAGATTTCGAAGTTCAAACGCGCATGCTTTTGTATTTCTTTGCTTCTTCATACATAATTACTTTTTCATCCTGAAATTTGTGTCTTCGTGGCACTTCACTTTGTGTTCCCATCCACCACAGGTTATAGATGGAGCTGTGTACTGCAACGTTTCCTTTAACTGATTTTTAAAAATGATATATGACTTTAATTGCCTAACTCATTCCAAATAAAATAGGCAATTGTGAATGCCATCAGCTGGAATAACGTAGTTTACTTCAGCCTTTTTTTAAAAAAATCTTCCATTTTTAAACTGTTCTATTCCCTATTGCAAAGGTAAACGGTAAAAAATATATATTTTAAATGGTGTACAGCACCACAAGTTGTGAGCTGGGAGAGTAAAGGGAGGCTAGAACAATTCTGAAATGCTGAAAAGTATTTGCAGTTGCCTTACGCTGCATATTCAATAGGAGTTTATGTCCCCAAAGCTCTGCGAGAGCCACCAGTGGCAGAATTTAGCTGATTTTCCAGGGCTCCCATTCCAGCAAGCCCTCAGGGGTGCAGAGACATGGGGCATTGCCCAGTTACTGTATCAGGGTCTAGTCTTTTTAGGACAACAAACACGGGATATGGCAATTCGGCTCAGAAATCTCTGCAGTCCTTCTGTCTCCGGAGGCTCTGGCTGCACTGTACTGAGAGAAGGGCGCGGGGCAACCCGTGCCGGGTCCACCTACGTCGTGTGCGAGGAGCTCCGAAACGCAGCAGCATGGGAAATGTCTGTAATCAGAGAAATTACCAGGTTTTACGTTACAGGTCAGTCATTTATTTTTTGCCTTGGAAGGGTTTTGCTGACTTTTTGCTGTGAATTAAAGCAAGCTGAAATGGTTTAATCAAGCAGAAAATGGTACAAAATCTTTTTAATTTCTCCAAAGTGAAGCAGATCTACTTCATTTCAACCCAAACCAGGTTTTCTTGCTCAGCTACGGAGCTGAAAAATATTGTTTGCTCAAAAATGTTTTAAATCTATTTCTGCTTCCCACCTCAGCTGAAGACTGCCTCCCTAGCACACCACGTATATCCCAGGCAACCCAACCGTCCTGAAAGGAATATGCAGAGAAAAGCTTACTTCACCAAGACACGTTTGCACTAGCTCACAAATAAGCACCTCCTATTCTTCTCTCAGGTAGCAATCCCGTGTTCAGCATCTGGCATGTTTTCCCAGCTGAAGCCTCCCCCAGCAACCCAGCCACGGGGAATTTGCGGGCGACCTCCTGACCGCGCGCACGGAGCCGCAGCTCAGACAGGCGGGCTGGAAGACGGCACCAGAAATCTTCACAGCCACAGAAAGCCTTTTGGATACATTAGAAAAGAAACGAGAAGCAAAGGCAACTGTAGAAAAGAAGTTGGGTTTTTCTTTAGCAGGTTCAAATGGGACTTCCTCAGAAATACGCATTTTAATCCAATAAAGGATCCCCTTCAAAGCTTGGCTTTCTCTTGAGCTACGTTATCAAAGCAAACTCACAATTTCAGCTGATCTGATGCCAAAAAAAGAAGCTTCAAGTGAAATGCCCAGAAAATTAGATTAATCAGAGTTGATACGAATCAAGTCTGACAATTCTGCAGCATGGATATGACTGAAAATTGTGAGATAACTGATAAAGTATTCCAATGACAATATCTGATTAAAATAAATAAGTTCTTATTTTCACGATAATTTGTTTAGCAGCGTCACACTATGCTCTGAACAAGAAATGACAAAAGCATCCTTGTGATATAATTACTTTTAAAAAATCCTGTTAACATAACAATTTGATCTAACTGTTTTTGAGGTGTCCCTACTTAGGGCATTCATTCCTATGACAACAGAACTGTTTCTCAATGATTCAGTTATTTCGAGGCGGAACATCCTTAAAGGGAGTTGTCCTGGCAGGATATGCAAACATTTCAAGAACAATTTCAGAGAAAAATAAAGTTCAGAAAATCCTCTAAAAATTGCTTGGGACTTACAAATGTGAAAACACCTTCAAGTCTCACTTACAAAATATAAGAGCATGGGGTCCCTAAAAGCAATTTTTATTAAACATCAGGTGGAAATGTGGTTTGGGGCACGGCCCAATAGTAAAAAATAATGTGACACCCGTATTTCTTAAGCATATGCAAATGAAAGACGTGTAACATTTTCTGTTGTTTTTATTTTATACTGAACGCTTTCATGAACAGATATTTCATTGCAAATCTAAAATACGTTGATTTAGCACTTTATTTCTGAGGTCAGGATTTCTAAAGGAAAAATTCAATTTATTGACATGATTAATCATGTCAATTTTTTTTTTCTTTCAGAAAGACAAAAGAAAAGGCCAAAGTGACAAAATGTACTTTGCAGCCCTTCAAGTACAAATTCTAAGTTCCTTAGCTTCCTAAAGTGGTATTAAAATTAAATTATATTTTAATATAGTTTACTGTAGAATTAAATTTAGCTAAACTGGACAAAGGCTGTTCGTGTACCGAACAAGACTCAACACAGAATTTTAGTGACACGCGGCCATCGGACAGTGAGAGCAGCAAGTGCCAACGCTTCCATCTCGTTCTTGAAGCACGCGCTTTGACAGTATTTAAGGTGTTCGTAAGGGACGTTCTTCAGATGAAACATCTTTCTTCTCATAACCTTTTCCACAATGCAACTCTCATTAATTACCGTGAGTTATGGTGTGATACAATCGTTATTTGCCACGCGTAGGTTAGTACAGCATATTTATTGTCTGGTCTGTTTTACCAGCTAACAGCCAAGGACAGCTCACCCGCCTGCATCCGAGCCTTGCGTGGCATTGTCATATTCACAAGAGGGGCTACGAGGGGGAAAAAGACAGAAGAATGCCAAGCCGTATGTAATCCTTGTTTTGCATTCAGATCAGGAGATTGGATCCATATGAATTAAAAGCAAATCGTTTTATTTGTTCTTTAAAGAAGAGAAAGGCTGGTGAAGAAAAACGTAAGGTGAACCATGAAGATGCCTGTGAAATGATCAGTGAATTACCCAAAGGTATTAAATGAAGTTCATGGGAAAAAAGTATTTATGTTTATGTTAACAAGGGCTGCTTTCATTCCGCAGGCGTGAGTGGTTGCAAACAGACCTTCTGAGCCCCTCGCGGTGTGCGGACAGGGACAGCCGCGGGGCCGGGCCTGCCGCGTGGTCCCGAGGGCACAGCGGTGCCGTGTCTGCAGCATGGGCCTCTGCTGGGGGGAGCCCCCTGCTCGGCCGAGGTGTGCTACAGCCCCGGCCAGTGCTGGGCCAGGGGACCCCATGGCGAGTGGAATCGCCATCTGGCTCCCCTCGTGCACCGCCTGTATCCTGAGCTGGTTGGGTTAGAACAAGATGAGTCTTCTCATTCTTGTGCACGGTCCCATGAATTCTGTGGCATCTGACCCCTTCTGTTTTCTGAGTAATTCACACAGAATGTCTGAAAATGTCAAATTCAGATGCAAGCAGGTATATTATAAGATGTTCTTGCAGGTAAGCATCCGATTACCCAAGCTGAACCAGGAACACTGCGGAAGGTGTAGCTTCCCGTGCCCTTTCGGAGCGCCCATCCCCTGAGCACACCCATGTGTGGTGGCTGGGGCGGGCAGGGAGCGCAGCCCAGCGTGAGCAGTGCTGCCATGGCCTGGGACGGCAGCACCGGGCCTCACCCCGCCGGTGGACGGCAGTGCTGGTGGGGACAGACACACCGCAGCCACGTCCCACAGCGGCGGTGGCTGCATCCATCCCGCGCCCCATTCCCGTGGTGAACATCCCTGAAATCCTGCCGATTTCACTGGGGCTTTGGGAGATGAACCTCAGCAGATCCCTGCTGAAACTTTAAGGACCAGCATTACGGATTCACTTCTGCTAGATTAAACTGATTTACAATGTGCTTTAATGAAGTGTGTTGCCATGGTGAGGCTACTTTCAAGGGCATCTGTTAAAAAAAAAAAAATGCAGCAGAAGAGTAAATTGTCCAAATCAGATCAATGAGAAACCAATTTTTACAGTGTTGCACCATTTTTTTGCCAGTTTTGGCTTAGCTGGGTTAGCGGCAGCCCAAGCTGAGAGGGCAGAGACGAAGCCCTCCCCGGACCGGAGCAGAGGAAATGCAACGCTGGTGCATCAGGTGGGCGTCCATGTCTCACGTGGATCTTCAGTAATGGAGCAAGGTGAAGTGGAGGCAGAATGTGCTATCAGGAAATAGGAAGCCATAAGGACCCTCGGCTATTTTGGCATTTCTGAAGCACCTCTGAGCTCCCAGGAGCTGCTGCCAGCCGCTGCCCGGGGGGCTGGGGCCTGCCCGCCGAGCACATGGCGATGTCGCAGATTAAGCCATTTCCTTTATCTTTCTCTCCAAGGCTCCTTAATTAACTTTTCTATTGTGTACCTTGATTAGATTACTTTTCTGCCTCTAGGCTACTTTTCCCACTTTATAACCTCCTTAAAATGCAGTTGCCTAGCTTTCTAAATCATATAGCATAATAAAAATTAGTTTTAACCGTTTTTTTTCAAGATTTATAAAACCTATCTTGCTATACACAACGTACACAGAGGAAAAACAAGACCTGTTTGCAACTGGGTCTTGCTGCACGCACACACCCTTCCACTCCCCTGCAGGGAAGGGACTGTGCTCCTGGAAGCACTGAGCCTGGGGGTGAGCAGCACGGCCTGGCCGTCGTGTCTTGCTGCCTCCTTCCACCCCACGCGGCAGCTTTACTTTCCACTCGTGCTCCACAGCACACCTCCTGCTTCAGGTGCATTTACTCGTCAGCATCCACGAAGGGTTTTAATGAAGAAATGATTGATAGCTGCGGCTAAACAGAGCATCAGCCTAATGACGTATGAAGCTGTAGCGGCTGTCGGCTGACGTACAGCTGGTTCCTGATGGAGGAGATGGAAGCCTCTTTGTCCCAAATCCAAGTAAACCCCTCCTGCTCTTTATCCCCAGATCTGTTGCTCAGGATTTTCAAGCCAGTAAAAAATGTTCCTGTTGCTACAGTTTTAGGACAAAGAATACTCTTGACTACTATTTCTAGATGAGGAGAAGGAGGAGGAGGAGGAGGAGGAGGAGGAGGAGGAGGAGGAGGAGGAGGAGGAGGAGGAGGAGGAGGAGGAGGAGGAGGAGGAGGAGGAGGAGGAGGAGGAGGAAGGCTCGAGCCCTCTGTGCGAGCCAGCAGTGCCAGGTTCCTGGCTGAGGGACCAAGCCTGAGGAAGAGGCATCTCCAACCTGATGGGCAAAGCTCATTGTCATGGCACAAAGAAAGCAGAGAGAAATGTGGAGCACAGAGCAGTTAGGCAGCTGCCCTACCAGAGCCTAAATTAGCTCAATTTTTTTTTATTTTTTTAGTTTTTAATCTTAACTGGGATGCTCAGTTTTCTTTCAGTTATTTAGAAGCTCCTGAAAAGGCACTCTCAAGCCTGAAAATGATTGCTGTTGGGTCTGGGGAGCAGAGAGCCCAATTTTCCTGGCTCGAGCAGACGCGAAGTCTTTTGCTGCTCATGGCTCTGGCCAAAACACTTGCAAGCCCTCCTCCTTTGCTGCTTCCCACATGTTGCCTGTTTGCTTCTGTCTGGCATGGTAACCTCAACATAAATCACTCCAAATGAGGTCAGGTCCCAAGTTCTGCTCTGCGGTTTGGAGACTGGGAATTTACTCTAAGTTTTGGAGAGAACAATGGGCCTTTAAAGAGTAGGGAAAATGTGCTTGCAGCGTATAAACAGAGTTGAAATAAGAAACAACTATTTGAGCAACTAAAGTTTTTGCCATATGACTGGCTTGCTTATTTAGTGGCGGATCGTGAGAAATGCCAGCCTCTCTTCCCAGAGCATCTGCCAGCACTTTGATGAGGCAGAGAGCAGCAGCACAGTGCTGCTGTTAAGCCAGTCCTGTTTGCTTTCTGATGTGTATCTGCTATTTTAGCAGGTATTTGTGCTGCTTCTTGATTCAGTTTTCAAATTTCAAACAGAACTTTGTCACATGATCAAAGTAATTATAAAGGTCAAGGTATTTGCGACACAAAAGAGCAAATATAAAGGTCCTCTTCCTCCTGTCACCGCTGTCAAGTAGAGGTCACAGTTCTGCCAAATGAGTGCTAAGATTTCAATGACAGAGCAAGTGATGCAGTGCTGGTACAGCTGCAATGAGGCACCTTCCATTGCAATCACAAAAAAAAAAAAGAAAAAAAAAAAGGAAGTCCCCAGCCCCCTTAATAGTTTCCTTGATCGCTTTCGCTGCGTTGCAGACTTCACTTTCCACTTACATCATTAGCAGCCTGGTTTAACCTATGCAGGGAACGGTGCTCAGTCATCGCTTTGGGGTATTTCTGCTATTAACGCTTACTCCTTTTGCTGTCATTGAGACTTCGGTAATAGTCATATCCTTGACCACCTAATTTGGAAAGGTCAAGCCAAACTCAGCAGCACTCATTAAGGTTTTATTGGCTATACGCTAAGAGCAGAGACCAGGACAAAGCCGAAGTATTTCTCTTGAGTGTGGGCACTTGCATGCTCCAGTTCAACCAACCTGACTCCTAGAGGTATTTGTTCTCCCCCAGCAATGTATGCAATTTCGTCAGGTAAAATTGAAAATCCCACTGATGCATTTGCTATCTTGACAATATAATTTCTCACTGTTTGACCACAAATTCTATTTAATTCATTCTGGGTTCAGATGATACGTAGCACTCCATAACAAGGGCTGTTTCCGAGTGTGCCCTTAAAGCTCTTCCCTCTGCCTCGCTGCGGAGCTCAGATAGCTTTTACATATTCCCTGTAGTGCTTTTTTCCATAGCGAAACCAGGGAGGATCTGTCCCTACCTAACCTGAGCCTACCCAGGTCCTCCAAGCGTAATGGGGAGACTTCTCCTGGTCCCCAGCGCTTTGCCCCCAGGCCGGGCTCTGCAGGCAGAAGTCTCGGGGCCCCTGACGTGGTACTGACCGCACGAGGCTCGGGGATGCAATAAGTCCCTGGGCAGAGCCACGCGGGCCTCGTGCTGCACGGAGCTGCCGAAGGGCTGATTTTCATGTACAGCACAGCAAGTGCACCGAGGTGTTATAGATATTAGGAGTTCAAGTGATGAATACTTCCAAGTTTATTTTAAGAAATAGTAGGAATTGGTGGAGATAAATGGATGTAAAGATCAGGGAGCTCCTATGAGAACAAAGACTCTGAGGATAAATTAAATACATTATTTGAAATATATTATTCACTTTTAAACAATGCATAATTTAATCTGTTGGAGCCGGTGTGCCATGCTACAGAAGGCCTTGTTTTGGGCCCCATTCTTCATTCAGCCTCCCTCCCGCTTGTCAGCCACCCCCTGGGAGCGCGGCTCTGCCCCAGGCGGCCCAGTCCTGATGGCGCAGTGCTGGTGGCACGGTGCTGGTGGCATGGCCCGTGGCACGGTCCCGTGGCACGACTGCCCCACAGAATGTCCCCATCCAGGGCAGCTGCCTGGGGCCTGGGCATGGGGCTCAACACCAAGGGAGCTGGGGCTAGGAAGGGACAGGCGCTTGTGACAAAGCATTCGGGGAGAACAGGCTTCCTCCCAGCAGAGTGACATCCAAAGGAGAGCAAGCACCGAGGACTCCTCTCACTGCTCCCTTCTTTACCTCTGTCATTTACAGGGTTGGACATCTCTGTTTCATTTCTGTCCTTTGTGACTGGTGCCTAACACAAACCGACACCTTTGTGTCCTGAAGATGTGAAATACTAAGGCTACTTGCTGGCTAACAGTGTAAAACGGAGTGTGCCGTAAGCAACAAGGTGAATGCAACAAAGGAAAAACAATAAAAAATGACAAAACCAAAACCACTAATACTTATTAGGAATGAGAAAATAAGAGATACTGAATGAAAGGGTTCAAGTTCAAGAGCATGGCTTGAAAGTGGGAGCAGCTTTAGAAAACCAGTGTCAGATATCAAACTGCTGGAATGAAAACCTGGAAGCTACAGATCTTGGAAAATACATCTCAGATTCCGTAAGAGATGTGGTTTTTCCTATAAAGCACTATGATTCCTCCACTTAGGGATAATAATCTACATTGTTCTCTGAAAGCAAGATGTCAGTAGCATAAACCAAATAAGTAATAAGCACTTCTTAGGAGTCATGAGGATAATGGCTCACAAGACAAAATGAGGCAGGTTATTTTTCATCATGAAATACTCTTGAGAGTTAGACAGTCGCCTGGGTTTTCATCCAGACATTGCAGGCCCAAAGGAATTTTGTT
The DNA here is from genome assembly GCF_964034855.1 of Anser brachyrhynchus. NCBI lineage: Eukaryota > Metazoa > Chordata > Aves > Anseriformes > Anatidae > Anser > Anser brachyrhynchus. The sequence goes on from NC_137702.1 coordinate 729,822, forward strand.
TGAGTGTGACAGAGAGCGGGAAAGGTTTCTGTCTCATGAAAATTCATTGGAAATTACATTCTTGTTGCTGGGAAGGCAATAGCATCTAGCTAGAGTGGATGCACTGCCTAATTCATATATTTCCCATTTTACTGTAGTGTTGGTCTGTCCTATACTCATGATCCTACCCAAAAGACCATGGTACATTGAGGGGCAATTACACCACCTGCATGGCCTTGGCTTTATCTTAAAGTGAAGCAGCATGTTCTCACATGAGCATCCCTCTGTTTGACAGGAGAAAAGAGAACTTGAGTTATTTTTTCCTAGGAAAATCCTATAAGAGCTGCAATGACTAAAAGGCTGAGGCACTTCTCCCCAGGTGGGATCTCACTGCTGGCCATGTTGGGATGGGATGGGATGGGATGGGATGGGGTGGGATGGGATGGGATGGGATGGGATAGGTTGGGATGGGATGGGATGGGATGGGATGGGGATGGGATGGGGATGGGATGCGATGGGAGGGCTGCCCAAGGCTGCCCAGCTCAGGACTCCCAGCGCCTGGAGGGGCAGTGGGTTGTCACCCTTCCTGCTTTGTCCTTCCACCAGCAGCTCCGACAGGGAGTACCTTCCTCCATACAGGTTGGAGTCTGAGTGCCTTTGTTACCAACACCATCACAACAAACAGCTGCACCAGTGCATTACAGGGACTTGCAAATATTAGCATGGGAAGATAGAAGAAAGCCTTGGGAAGCACACAATATAAATAAATTAATATTTGAAAAAATGCTTGTACATTCTTGACTCTTTAAATAGACCAATGATACTTTTAAAATGCACATAGTGTTTGATTTGCTGTATTTTTAGGAGAACAGCAGGGATGGTAGGAGTCTCTTTGGGAGCTCTGGAGCCTGCAGAACACAGTGCTTCCTCAGCTTTTCTGCATTAGCTTAATGCCCGCATGCTCTCGGTGCTCTGCTGTCCCTCCCCACGTGCTTTGACACGCACGCTTTCAGTCGTTCCTTTGCCACACACACTCCAGGCATCCCTGCAGCCTCTCTGCCCAGCAGCACAGAGTGGTCCAATCCATCACTTCGTACCCTCACAGCTCTCATGCGAGAGAAAAGAAAAATCTTCTTGGCTTGCACATCGTGGTGGAAGTATCTTTAGTGTCAATGTCCTTTCAAATCACTCCCTATCTTCTTTCATCCCGTCCTTTCTGAGCCCCGCTAGCCTAGCAGAGGTGAAAAGCTTCCTTTTCGTTCCAAAAAGGAGCCACAGACAAAACCCACAGACATGCATTAGAACTGCAATTCATCCCTGATCATGATACAGCTGATTCTGAACTGAGACAAGGAATTAAAAGAACACTTTTCTTTTCCCTGTATTTCTTCACAAAAGACCTGTTTATACCAGATTTTGCTGATCAGATATAAAAAACAATAAACTATTTTTAACTGATTAATTTAAAATTGTATTTGCAACATTCTCTTAATCACAAGCTTTGTGCCTACCTTAAAAGAAATCCAAACACCATCTGCATGTTTAAAGCAGAAACCACACAGCATTCCCCTCGCACCTGCCAGTGGTGAGCACTGGTGAGCACCGGTGAGCACTGGTGAGCACCGGTGAGCACTGGTGAGCACTGGTGAACACTGGTGAGCACTGGTGAGCAGAGCAGGAGCATCCTGCGGGGGAGCTGGGGCAGAAACCGTCAGGCAGCACGGAGCTGTGCTGGGACGGGTGGGCTGCCCATTGCTGCCTGCCTCCAGCGAGGTGCTCCTGCTGCTGCGTCCTCAGTGCAAGACCCCTCGCAGATCTCCCCATCGGGACATAGTGCCAAGGAGCGCTATGGTGACAAAAAGAGCCTTTTAAATATTAGCACTTTTTCCTCTCCAGAGCACGAACAAGTGTAAAAAGAGAGGACGTTTGCCAAAGCTGTGCGTGCACCTCCCTGCCCACACCTTCCCCAGGCAGGCCCAGGCCAGCTGGGTTCTTCCACCAGAGCGTGGGGCCCTCGGCAGCTTAGGTTGGGTTCTGGGGGTCAAGCACTGATCTTACTTTCTTTTGAACTGAAAAAATAATGACGTGTTACTACATAAGAATGTATAACTCATATAACTCAGCGCACATGTTCTTTTTCCAAGGAAGACAAAAAGCTGGGGCCGTAGTGCAGATGTCGAGTGAGAGCAGTCACTAAGTCAGGCAGCCTAACTGTGCAGCCGTGGGAGGTGTGGGGCGCGAGCACGGTTTCCTGGCGGACAAGGCCACCCTCCAAGGGCCCCCGGCCGCAGGTGGCCCATGCAGCGTCGCCAAGGGCTGCACCCACGCAGGAGGGACAGCACCTTCCCCACCGCCCCTCTCGTCACAGTGTTAACTCCAGCGTGACTGACACGTATCTGCCAGAGGTCCAAGGGAATTCTCATTGCTGATGCCCAGGCAGTATTTATTCAGTTGATAAAGATGATCCTTCATCCCCCAAGACTATCCATTTGACATCTGTTACGTCTAAGAGGAACTTCTTCCTTCACTGCTGCTATAAAGAGCAGCTTTATAATTGACTTCAGTGCAAGTCAGACCACCCTATAGCCACACACACGAATAAAAGATCGAAAACAGAAGCAATGACCTCAATCTATTCTCCAAACTTTCATCATTACTCTCTACAGCTTCAGTCTTCTTCTTTCAAAGCTCGCCCTTAATCTAAAATTCACAGCATGTGCACACACACACAAAATAGCAAAACCTTAAATGGCACAAATCAACAAATACGGTGATGCATTATCAAATTAAAGAGTAGAAATAGAAATGTTTCTTGTAAAGTATAATCCTCGCCTTGATCCATGCATTAAAAAAATCAATAAAATAATGTGCAACAACCACGCAAGGCTTCTTTTAATGACTTGTGTCTTAATAAATACCATATTCATTACAAACCTCCATCAAAATATATTATCTACACTTGCCCATGCTACTTTTCCTTGATTAGAAAGCTTCACCTTGCTAAAGCATGAAAAATGGATAAGAATGGAATGGAATACAAAAGGGCTGCTTATTATTTGTCAGTTGGCAGGCTTTGCCCTTTTAAAGTAGATATCAAAATTTTAAATGTGATCTTATAATAGCAGCAAATTTCTTCTGGAGCCATCTGTGACAGATGCTGTGGAACTGCAGAATATTTGGACACTATTGTATTAATATTAGAGATGTTGCGTATGTCTTTCTGGGCTTAGCATTGCTGGCTCAAGGAAGACAGTAAGGAACACATCCTGCAGGAGCTACAGCCAACGCGGAGTAATTAATGCTGTTCTCGGAATCTTTAAAGGTGCAGGCAACAAATCCCGTAAAATAACAAATTTCAGACACATGCTTCCACCCTTGTGGAAAAAACCAACAGCAAAGTAGCTGCAATGTGGGAAGCAGCGTTCTGCCTTCATCCAAAGGCTGAGGGTGCCCAGGCTGTGGCCAAGGGCCGCCCAGGACCCCCATCCCTGGAGGAGGTGCTGTGAGCTTGAGGGAAGGGTCATCCCGGTCATGTCTGGGAAGGCTCTGGCTCCCTGTGCTCAGCCCGCACAGCCCCTCGCACCAGGGCTGGCGCACACCTTCCCCATAGGGCTGAAGCTCCCCATGGCAGTGGGAAGCTGTCCCAAGAGCTGGGCATGGCGTGCAGCTGCCGGCAGCCTCCCAGCCCATGGGACCTGCACCATGGCCCCGTGCCCCGTCCCCCCGCACCATGCCCCTGGGCCTGGCCAGCGGGGTGCCGGTACTGCCCTCCAGCACTCCCTCCACAGCTCCTTGGCACGGGGCGAAGGACGATTGCCACGTCCGTGCTCGCACCCTGCAGACGAGGCGCTGCTGCTGGCTCGCACGCAGCCCCAGCAGTGCCTGGAGCATTTCTCGCTTAGTGTGGTACGTGGGAAAAATGTGTGTGTTCGTGGCTTTCGTGTGCGTTGTTTGTTTGACTTCAGGTAGCACTCTATCCATTAGGTGAAATAATAAACTCTCTCTGTTTGCTTACCTGAAAGCCATCTGACTCCATCTTTCCCTCTTTGATCCATGAGCACAAACACCAGGAGACCTAATTTCTTCAAGATATTTACCAGAAGACTTAATAATGATTGAATTGGATTTATTGAAGAGAGACAGCATTTTTTATCTTAAACAGTACCTGAGAACCTTTTCCCCAGCTGCCTAAACCAATTGATCTGATAATAAATTCCACAAAATGAGCAAACAGCCAATATCAAACCATGTAAAAAAAATAAAACAAAACATTGCCCTCCTGAAATTTTATTATCTAATAGAGATCAAATATTATTGCTACCCACATTTTTTTTCTGCCTTCATAAGCAAGGTCTTTTCAGATCCATTCTCCTGCCTGCTCAGAAAAATGCTCAATTTCTTCTAGGGAAATACAGCCCCCAGGTTTCTGTTTGGTGTCCAAAGCGGTGCCCAAAGGCTGCACCCAAGTCAGGACATACACGGAGTGGCCGCACCTGCCTTTGTGCCTTGAGCAGGGCAGGGACGGGGCTGTCCCCTCACTCTGCAGCAAGCTTTGCTGAGCTTTCCTGAGAAGGGGTAAACTGTTATTTCCTCTCATCTCTCAGCCCAAGGAGATAAATTTAAATGAATTAATCAGCCAGATATGCACATTTCAACAAGAGGATGAAGCTGAACATTTGCAAGGAACTATGTGAAATTTCAGTGGAAAATTTAGCCTTCAGTTCACTTTTCCCTTCAAGCAGATTACCCCTTTCATCAGCAAATCACCGCTCCCAGACCAGAGAGAGCATGGGTGTTGCATGCTCAGGCAGCGCTATCTCCGTGCAGGTGATGTGCACGGCTGGGCTGCCAGCTTTTAATTCACAGGGATTTCCCTCGGATCCCCAAAAGCAAAGTCTCCTAGCGCTGCCTCTCAGACAGAAAGGGATGCTCTCAGATTTGTGGGGCCTGGCCAACTCCTGGTACATATCTGGCTTAAACACTCTCTAAAGTATTTTTGAAATATTTGGAAGTTTCCAAAAAAAAGAAAGTACAAATAAAGCTTTTTTTGTTTGTTTTGTTTTGTCAGTGAAGGTGATTAGTCCAAGTCACACCCCCTCTTCTCATATATGCATTCGGAGTTCTGAAGGCACTAGACTCTGAAATAATTCCAGTAAAGTGGAAAATTAATATTCTAATATGTCTACTTCTCCAGCAACAAGAAATAAATAAGGTGGAAGTCAAAGAGAAGAAAATATTTTAGTATTAAACATGTATATGAATATTTATAGCAACTTGCCATCAGACATTTGCCTATCAGGATGCCTGTTCAGTCGTATGTACTGTAAACATGGTGGGACCACAGCAGCAATTATTTTCATGTTGTATAGAAAAGCAGAAGACAACTAATTTCCTAGTCTTCTGGTTAGCCTTTCCCAGCATGTTCTGCCCGGGTACCCAGCGCGCCCTACAGATCGCATCCTGCCTGCATCCTTTGGCTCCCGCAGGAGCGAGCACGGTGCGGGCACGGGCACAGGCAGGGCGTGGGGCTGGGGCTGGGGCCGGGACCCCTGAGCCACGGCCCGGACGGAGCAGGGGGCTGGCGGTCACCTGCACCCAAGGGCCACAGCCCTCCTGTCCCGGCCAAGGCACAGCCCTGGGGATGGGTGTGGAGACAGGGACAGCCAGAGGGACAAGGATGGGCATGGGGATAGCCACAGGGATGGGAAAGGAGAGAGGGATGGCCACAGGGACGGTCACAGGAAAAGCCCCAGGGACAGCAAAGGAGAGGGGGTTGGCCATGGGGATGGCCACGGCTGTGGGGACAGTGATGGGGATGGCCACAGCGATGCCGCAAGCATCACTCCCGGGGGCCCAGCTGCCGACCACCCTCTGCACCCAGAGACATGCACAGGGCCCAGGACATCCTAACCACTGTGTTTCCGTGGGCTGCGTTTAACTTCAAATTCTGCTATTTGTAGATATAAGTGTCAACAAATGTCAGCAGCAGGGGGTGAGTACAGCAGCAATACCCACCTGTACTTCATCTGGGTTTGCTCATGATGGAAATCGTGGCAGAGGTCTTTGAACTACAATCTGTTAGTTGGAAGCTAAGAGGTACTTGGAAAACATGTGTACTCTCACTTTTCTGTAGGAATGTAAGGTGTTTACAAACATGAGCAAAAATGCCTATATTTAGATTTTCCCTGATATTTATAGATATTTGTGTTTGTTTAGAGCATACCCCTTCGTGTAACTTTCTGTGACTGTCAGGAGTGCGTGGACTTGCTTGTGAGGAAGTTCTCTGCAGCTTTGAAAGGCAGCCACAGCCGGGAGGCACTGCTGGCAGAGGCCAGGAGGGCCGGCAGCGCGGGGCAGTGTGCTCGTGGGCTTGGGCACACTTGTGGTGCCAGGGAGGGAGTTGTGCGTGCTGTTGGGAGCTGCAGCAACAGCCAGACACACAAGAGGGGTCTGAGCTGAAGCACTGGCTGCGTTTGCAACTCAGCTTCGCTGCCGTGCTGCTCCGGCTTGTCTGCAGCTGGTGCATGCAGGGCGCGCAGCACCAACCCTGCGCCGGCACCGGCTCCTCGCTCCTGTGAGACTGTCGGCATAAATACACCAACGTAGTTCACGTGGGTCTGCGTACGTGTGAGTGTGTTTGGAGAGAATTTCGTAGGAAAAAGCAATCAACGACTCAGGGGGCGGTGTGCCATGCAGACCTCACGGGACGCGCTGCGCGGTGGAGGCAAGGCCCCCGGTAGGCCGCAGCCCTCCCAGCTGGTGCGGGACAGCCGCCGTGTCACACCGAAATCACAGAGGTGTGACATTGCAAAGGTGGAAATCCACAGGTCGCAGAAGTAAAAAGAAGTTTTACCAAATCCAGAACATGCTGCTACCCAATAATTCTAGGGCTGCAGGAGCAGGCACACACCTGTGTTGTGTACAGCGGGGCTGTCTGTGCACCGTGCGCTGCTGTTTCCTGCTGGCCACAGTGCAGCGTCTAAAGTTTGTGTCTGGAGGATTTAGAGTGGACACCTACAGCCTGCTCGCATTTCTTGCACTAAAGCAAGCAGATTGTAGCCCTGCAGCTCCCACCAGAAAACACCTGCATTGTATGCGATGTCAGATTTCCCTCTCAGCAGCAGGAAATCTGTATGTACTCCTTCAAGAAAGCCCTGATCCACTTAAGGATGACTGACAAACATTATCAGTCACAGCGAGCTGGCACCAGGCACTTTCTTTGTTTTGAAGCTAGCTCCTTTATAAACTCAAGACACAAAATTTACACTGTAAGGTATGTTATAATTAAAACACAATCTAAGAATTCTAGTCTTACAATGCCACTAAATAATTATGGCTTATTCACATTTTTTTTTTCATATCTTAATGTCTGCACTTTGTGATGGCTGAATATACAGTAGGACTGAATCACTCATTTCCAAGTATAAAACTTGCATATTGTAAGGCTGAATTATTTATATTATTCCTGTTCAGCCCTCTTTCTATTTACATTTTTGATACTGAAATATATTCTTCAAAAATGAATTTTAACAATTAAAATTTAAAGACAGAATTTGACAATGCACATTATTAAATCATCATAAACCGGGACAGTAAAAATTAAAAATATGCCTGGTGTCAGCCAGCGGTGATGTTGTGAGCTGTTCCGAAGTGGGTCACTGTTTTCCAAAGTAGACTTAACAGAAGGCTTGGCTTCCCTGCTTTTTTTTTTTTTTTTGTTATGTCTATTAAGACACTTGAGAGCACGTGCGTGGTGCTGCTCATCGTGGGCTGCGTCCTGCCACTGCACTGCCTGTGTGGCCATGCCCCCTCTGCCTTCGGAGGCAGTCCTGCTGCTGCAAGCCCCTTGTGTGCTCCCTCCCTTCCTGAGGCCCTTCTTATTTGTCCATTGCTTTTTCTGCCCATGCAGAGTTGCATCCGTGCAATAAATCCTGGGGAAATAAAGAAATTATGCTAGCAAAAAGGATGTGATTGATTTATATATGCTGTGTTGTGCTATATTTGTAAACAAAAATGTTTGGAATAATAAAGCCATTCCTAATTAAATGTGCATTACAATGTATGCATAAAATAACTTAAAGGATGTAAAACACGTAAAGTCAAAAACTATCTTTAAAGGCAAAGACTTGAGGACAGTGTCAGTGCTGCATCATTGCCGTGGTTCTGAGGGAGACAGAAGAGCAAAGCGAGCACAGCAATGCAGGCGGGTGAAGGAGAAGAGCAGTGTGGCCCCACTTCCAAGTGCACTTTCAGAACTTCAGGTTCCTGGCATTGCCAGTGCCAAGCAAGCTTCCCCGCGGTGCTGCACCCCACCAGCTCTGCAGGCTGCGTGGGCACCTTTGAGGGGCTAAAGCTTCAGAGGTTTGATTTTCAGGAGTAAGGCAGGCTGACACCCAGGTTCCCAAAATCACGTTTTGCCCAGCAAGAATGTTTATATGGAGCTGAGGCAGAACTGTGAAAATCTGCACATACACTTTCAACAGAGACCGAGCCAGCTGGGGCAGCCCCGCTGCGGAGCTGGCCTCTGCTCTGATGGATTTTAAGGCTAGAAGGGATCGTTATGCTCATGTATTCAGACAGCCTGATTAACAGGGGCATAATAGAATAGCGGGATTAAAAATGATGGGAAATGATTATATTATGTAAATTCAATCCATATTTAAATTGTGAATGCACAATTTTTAAAAAGTGGAAAAAGGTAACACGGAGCTTGTGGCAAGCGCCTGCATTTTCTGCACCGCCTGTGGTGCCGTGAGCACGTGGGCACGAAGGGCGGCAGGGCAGCTCTTTGGGCAGCTAGCCGGCGGCAGCGCGCCCTGAGCCGCTGGGCACTGGTGATGGGCAGGGGCACAGCACCCCCCGGCCAGCTGCACGGGGTCCTTGCTGCACGGCAGGGAAGTGGTGCTGAGGCATTTGCATTTTGTCTTGGTCCGCCTTGCCTCGCGGTGCCTTCCCGCAGCCCGCTACGCTCAGCAAACCTCTGTCCCGCCCTAACGCTGAGCGTCAGGGCTCGAGCTCTCTGTCGCAAGATGCTGCCCGAGGCCCCCGGCCCACACCTGGGTGCCCTCACCCTCAGCTCGCCGCTGGCAGCCAGCCTGTGCTCACAGCGCTGGGCAAGGCACAGCACCAGCGCATCCCTGGGAACAGGCAGTGCGGTGAGGAGGGTGCGTTTTATGTAAATTTAATCAAAAACTCCTCAGAACTAATTGGCTGAAGTGATTGGGAAAAGTGACGGAGCACAGCAACACTGGGAACCCCCCCTCTGCCCTGCGGGAGCGCAGCGGCAATGTGGCATGAAGGGGCTGTGAATTCGTGCCCTGAAGGTGTGCCCCAACCCTGCCCAGCCCCTGCACAGACGTGCGGTCACAGAGGCAGCGGTTAGGTAGTACCGTGCAGACGAACAGCTTACCCAGTGGTATGTTCCAGCTTTTAACCCAAAGGCACAGCTGCCATGCAAGGCTCCCTGTGCAGGGCATCACGGGGATGGCATTTGGGGACACCTGCAGAATCCCTGTTCTGAAGCAACCTGGGAGCAAGGAAGGTGCTGGGCACGAGGCTGCCGCTCAGCAGAATTTTGGAGCTGTGGAAATCACTCAGAGACAGAGCCTGAAAATAGATCCGCCTTGGTTTTGTGTGTTTAATCCTATACTGAGATGAAGAACCTTCTCACTAAGGTAATCCCAGGCAGTGCCTGAGCTCCCTGCCAGCTGAGACAGAGATCTAGGATGATGCTGTCAAGAAGGCCAAGTACTGCTCTTGAGACTGTCTGCAGCTCTTGTAGTACAGCAGAAAGAGCTTGCCACACTATTTTACTCAACAGCAGGTAGCTTTTCCTTATTACACTTACAAAGTGGGGGTTTTGCATGTTTCACGCATGCTTTTATTTTACATACGCCCCCTGTGACTTCATGATCATCATTATATTCTGGGTGTTATTCATCTGCAGTCTCTGAGACCCTAGCTTTTCTTTCACTGCTGATGATAGTATTTTGGACTGTTTTCAACATTCATTAAATCTAAACTTCCAGTGCAATTGGTTTTGGTTTGAACTGGTTAATTTTCACTGCCTGACAGTAAGTCATGCAGGGCTGGCCCAGAGCCCTTCGCCAGGCGGAGCTGGCCCCAGTGCTGTTTGCCAGGGAGCTGTGAGCTGACCCGGCACCGGAGCCAGGCGCCAGGACGCACCTTGGCCCCACTCACCGGCACGGGCAGCTCCCCTGCGTGGCCTCGCCGCCGGTTTTTGCGAAGCAGCAATGGCAAGCCAGCCTGTCAGCATGGCGGGGCCTTTCCCCTCACAGCGCTGCAGGAGGTCCTGCGGCTCCTCCGCGGGCTGTCCTGCACAGCGGCCGCTGCCCAGCCGGCGGAGTCAGCGCGTCCCGGGCCTCTGGTGGTCGAGGGGCTCCGGAGAGTCAGGGTGAGAAGAATACAAGTGGGCTCACTCCCCGCGCATGGTGCCATCATGAGCCAGTTTGTTGCTGCCTGTGATCCAGAGGTGAGCCAACACATTATCGCTGATGCAAATGCAGCTGCTTTTACTTCCTTATCCCGGTTCACTTTCCGGGCTGGCCTTAACATGAAGTGAAGGCTGGGGTAGTTCCTCTTTTTCCCCTGCTGCTGGGGTCTGAAGGACACCATGATGTGGTGCTCTGGCAGTGCAAGGGCTGGGAGCCCGCGGCCGGGCTGCGAGGGAGGCAGCTCGGGGCTGCACTCTGCAGTGCGCAGACAGGCACGGGTACACGTGGGTAGTGAGTATATAGCACGCACATGCATATGCATATGTGGTTAACTGTGCTTCTCTTCAAAAATCCAGTCAACATCATGGTCAAATTTATTAACCTTTCCAGATAAATACATGTGTTTGTACAAGAACGGATTCAGACTGTGAGCGTAGGTGGAATTTTGAGAGCAGCACTGGATAGCAGAGCCCAGAGCTCTTGATGTGCCTCAGGTGGGATGCTGCACTCATTTCCCTCGGTTTTCTGGTCTCCTCCTTTTCTCACCCAAATAGACTCTCCCACATGCACCACCTGATTATTAGCAGGAGATATTTCCTTCTAATGCTTTATTATCTCCATAATAATGTTAAGAAATACTGAAATCTCTATATTTAAATTGCCCTGGTAAAATATAATACATTAATCATAAATAATTTATATGAATCTGTCCTTTCTTTCAACAAATGGAGACACTGCATCTCTCAGCAGTGTCATAGTAACATCCTTTTCACATAACATTGCTCTGTATTCTCTTATAAAAGGAAAAAAAAAAAAGGAGAAAGAAAACTAGCTGAGTATTTCTTTTCTCTCTGCTATTCGATGGGAACAATCCCCAGCAGATTTCCTCAAGCCAGCCTTTTAATTTTACGTAACACTAGCAGGTGAAGCACGGAGAGCTGCTGCCGGCGGCTTCAGCTACTGTCAAAAGCATTGCCATTAGTGTATCTTGTTTTATGCTGTTCAGCTTACAAGAATAATGACAGCAAATGCACTCCTGCTTTCAAGAGTGGATTTGTATCATACATAGCATTCTACTCCATTTCATGGAAGCGGCTGGGTATAATTTTAATTCATTTTCTGCCATTATATCTTTTTTGCTGGATTGTTTATAATTCGCTACTTCTCTACCCCTTATCTAACTCCCCATACAGAGCAGGGCTTTGCGACTGACACGCCAGCCCTCAGGAACCCGCTCGGTCAAACAACAGAAGAATGCTATCAACTTTAATGACGATTTTCCCACTATACAAACACCTGTTTTTGTGGCATACTGAGCTAAACCTCTCGTATCGAGGTCAGTGATACTGCTTTATCTTCCACCGCCGAGGGGCCGGGGCACCAAGCCGCAAGAGCAGCGCAGAGGCAGGAGGGCCGAGCGGTCCCAGGCGGCAGCCGCTGCCCTGGCCGGGCAGGTCCCCAGGGCTGTGGCCAGCGGCTGGGCATGCTGCAGGACGAAACGGGAGCGGCCGCAGCGTCCCCGTGCCCTGTGCCCACCCTGCCTGCACCACGCGGCCTGCACTCGGGTGCTGAGCTGGAGCAGGGGGAACTGGTCATCCGCACTGCACAGTTCGGCTGAAGCTCCTGGAATCACAGAACCATAAAATGTCCTGAGTCGGAAGGGACCCACAAGGATCATCGAGTCCAACTCCTGGCTCCACACAGGAACACCCAAAAATCAGACCCTGTGTCTGAGAGCAGTGTCCAAACGCTTCTTGAACTCCCGGTGCTGGGACCACATCCCTGGGAGCCTGTCCCAGTGCCCGGCCACCTCTGGGTGCAGAACCTTTCCCTAACCCCCAGCCTGACCCTCCCCTGTCCCAGCTCCGTGCCGTCCCCTCGGGTCCTGTCGCTGTCCCCAGAGAGCAGAGCTCAGCGCCTGCCCCTCCGCTCCCCTCGTGAGGGAGCTGCAGGCCACTCCGTACCCCCCCCCCCCCCCAAAAAAAATCCCTTTCCCTCAAATATAATCAAAGGCTTTATTTTGGCATGGGACATTTTAACAGAGTGATAATATGTCTGAGAGCTAGGCCTTCCTTCAGAGAAAAACCTCCAGCTTTTGGCAAGCTGTAATTGCAAAGCACCTACTGCCTTTATTCCACAAAACCTTTGGTGACTGTGAGCGCCTGTAGAGAAGACAGGGATGGAAATTTCCAGCAGAGCTTTGGGAAGAGCTGATTTTTTTGTGCTGTGACTTTTAGAGGCACTTTGACAGACCCTAAGCTGGAAAGCTAAAGTTTGTTTTCTTTTTTTATGCTACCCACAGTAAAAAAGAAATTATATTAAAAAAAAAAAAAAAAGTCTTCAAATCTTAGGAACTTTTTTTTACTAGCTATGGTGGGAGTTGCATACTGAGGTGAAGAACAGAGTATGATCTTACAGTACATTTTAAATAGCTTCTGAAACATAAGCAACCCTAATTAACATTCTTATGGCACTGGAATTATAACAAGAAAAGCAATTTAATCTGTAAAACTCTATTTGTCACAATGACAATGATGAACAGAGGAAAAAAATGTTAAGAGGAAAACAGAAGAAGGAAGGGTAGAGGAGAGGCATCTCCGACATTATGCTATTAATTGAGGGATACAAATATTTTTGGAGAGTGGTGAAGACAAAGCAAAAGAAACTGACCATTGAACTAAGCCACACAATTGGGGAATTCTTCTTTCTCAAGTCCTTTATTCTGTGAGTTGTATTAATGCAGGTCTGCTTTCCCTTAATCTTTACTAAAATTGAAATAGATAAGAACAATAGTGTCATGATACAAACAAACTAAAAATATTCTTGAATACTCTGGCTCACCTAAATTAATGAACATTGTGCGTATGTTTACAAAGTGGCAGAGATCAAGGCAAAGATTGACTTTATTATTTTTGAACAGTTTCAAGGACACTGATGGCACTCAAAAAATAGGAAACTATCTAAATAGTGATCATTTCTTCAAACCTCTATCAAGCCTGGCTCCAGTCGGAAAGCCCCGGAGGTTGAAAATGCCGAGCAGTGGGCTGCAGTGATCAAAGCAGCAATCTAAAGGAATCACGGACAATTGGAGATCAATTTTCCAACCCTAAGAGGCAGGAATTATGCTATTTAAAAACAGTTTCTACTTTTTTCCCTGAACATGACTTCAATTATTTTTTGCCATCAGGCTTCTCTGTCCTGGGCTTTTTCTCATCCAATGGTTGGTCCCCCAAACTGAAAATCAGGGAAAAAAAGAAAAAAACAGTGCTGTGCCTGTTGCAATGGCCAGTGAGCATCTCTAAACACCATTGCAGAGCTCTTCCACGCATCTGCTTGAGAGGTCCTGAGCTATGAGAATGTGGCTAGGATACAACAATTCCTTTTGTTTTTCTTTAGGTTTCAGCTTCTTCAGCTGCAGTATTTGTAACACTTCCATTTTCTGTATTTGCTCAGCTGAATTTGCAACTGTTCAGAGATAGGTTTGCTTGACAACTTTGACGTGTTCATGTCCCATCTCCCCCCACCCCACCCCTCCCCCTCGCCCCCCCAAAACTCTTCCTGTGCTTTCTGTAAAATGCTGCCGAGAGGATGCTCTGGTTTCCGGGTCATGCAGACGGCAATGCACTGGCGATGTGCATGCTCCAGCTGCAGGCAGGGCGCCTTGGCCACGTGTGCTGGGGTGGATACCGAAGGCCTCCCCAGCCCGTGGGAGCATCCTGCTGGAGTGCCCAGCCTGTGTCTGCAGAGCTCTCCTCTGGCTTACCCAGCCGGTCTGGTTTGTATTCCATGCACTGAGGTGCTCTGCTGAGGTGATGCCACTCCCGGGGCCCCCCCAGCCCTGGCCCAGTGCTCCCCAGTGCTCCCAGTGCTCCAGATTTTCCAGCAGGAGGGGCTCAGCTTTCACCGCTTGCTGATACTCATCCACTCTGCCTGCTCGTATCTATTTACCTGATTCTGGTTAGCCTATCTGATGGAAACCTACAGATGTAAGTGTCCCAATGTTTATTTTTAAACTTAATTCTCCACAGAAGGATTTCTTATTAACGGGAGCACCTGGCCATGGAGGCATTGCTCATTCTTCTGAAATACAGATTGATGATGATCGCACTGCTTTTGCAGATGCTGCTGCGATGTTTATTCAAGTGATGTCTTCCATGCACCATGCATCATCTCTAGCTAGAAAACTGTATTACTCTTTAATAAATATTTTGCCTCTAATGTCTTGGTGCGAGAAGATTTATGCACTGATTGCTTCTTTCAGCCTATTTGTTTAAGGACCTCTTGTTTACAGAGCCCCTGCAGAGCTGCACAGTGCCAAATGCCCCAGGGTCTTCTCCTCCAGCAGGTACCCCCCGGCCCCTCCAGCCCCACGTCCTGCAGGAACCTCTGCCCGTGATTGCGCTGGCCAGAAAGCACGTCCCCCATCGTACCTGAACGGCTGCCCCAAGCCAACAGGTCGCGTCTCACCCTTCTGATAGCAGACATCACACGTGAGTTACACCACCCTACTGCCCGGCGGGCAGCGCGGCTTCAAAGAGCTGCCCTGCTCCGAGGAACACCCTCCTGTCCCAGGGCACGGCGCTCCCGGGGACTTCTCTCCCCTGCACGCTAATTGTTATCAGTGGTTTCAGCACCTTGTATTTGTTGATTTTACTGATTCGGAAACCTGTTTACTCTCCAATAGTGAACCTTCTCATACGTTTCAAAAAGGGTTTAGCCTGAATAATGAGGGGAATTTGTTTTGGAAAGTGAGGCCCAAAGTGCAGCCAGATCATGTCTATGAATGCCTTGCACATTTGACCATTTGATTTTATAGAGGTACACAAGATCCATTTCTGAAATGGCAGTCTTTAAATTTCTTAATTAAATTGAGTAAGCTAATGTATGTAATTATTACAGAAACTTTCTAACATGTTAGTCTTCATTGTATCTTTTTTTTTTCAATAGCAGAACAGATACTTATTTCACACTTTAGATATAATTAAATAGCAAACACTACATTTTGTTAGAAAATATGAAGTGGAGGCTACACTTATGATACACGAAATATGAAAGAATTTATTATCCATATTTTATTATATTTTATTATCCATATTTATTATCCATATTTTTAAATGTACTGTCACGTTTGGAAAATTTTTAATCCTAACTAACGAACATTGCTTCAAAGAACAGCAAAAAAGACAACGCAGTACTCTGACTAAGGATCCCAGCAAAGAAAATAAATTCACCTTCCATCTTTCTCTCATCTCTGCACATGCTTTTATGGTCTTGCATCACTGCCGCAGCTGCCTTTCCAAGGTACGGAGGCAGCGCACGGGGCGTGACACGGCCCTGTACCTCGTGCTGCCGTCAGGTCCCAGGCCACACGCGCCTCTCCAACACCTGCTGTGCTTCGGGAAGAGAAGTGCCACCCGTCAGCAGCACAAACCGCCGCCTGTCACCTGTGAGCAGGGTCAGGACCTGCACTGGCGGCCTGCTCGGACACAGGGTGCAGGAGTTTGGGGGGGGCTGCACCTCCAGCACCAGGCCCCCAGCCTCCAGCTGCCAGGCCGGAGCCGGCCAGGCTGCACCTCCACGGCCCAGCTTGCAGTGCTCTTCCTCCTTAATTAGCTCTAATTGAAAGCAGCGTCCACCTGGGGTTTCTGCACTGTTACTGACGCTGGCCGTGTATCCGATGGTTGACTGCATTTGGGTGATAAATGCTGCATTTCAGCAAATAAAACAAATCTCTCTATCAGCCCAGCTATTATTGGCACTGACGTTTGTTTTTATGAGTCTCGGGAGTGATGTGGGAGTGAGACCAGTTCGGCCTATGAAGTGGTCTGGGGAGAAAGAAGCCTACGCAATGTCCACCCCCGGAGCCCCCTTCTATGTCTTTGTCATCCGGTAGGATTTATGTTCCCTGCCACACACAAGCAGGCGAAAACTGCAGCCAGATTGATTTATTTGGGGAAAACCGCTCCCAGTACTGAAGCAGACCTGAGCGCCATTTAGCCAGAAGGATGCCTGGAGACTCTGAGGTCCAGTCAAGTCAAAAGCCCAGAGCTTAAATGCACCAGCACGCCTGTTTCCTGCCAGAACTGGAGGGGGCTGAGTTCCCAAGCACCCAAAGCTCTGTAACATCAGGACCCGCATCTCTGTGCAGTCCACGGTCGGTGCAGGTCCCTGGGGCACAGCGAGTCCTGGCGGGCACCGTGGGGCCTCCGGGGCTGGCAGCGAGGCACCAGCGCCGCACAGGTGGGGGCCAGGAACGTCACAGCCGCTCTGGTGAGGAAGGATGCCAGCCTGCTGCATTCCCCCGGCAGCGGGTGGTGCCACTTCGGATCAGCTGGACAAAGCTGCTTCTGTTTTCCTACTACTGTATATTTATTTGTAGCCAAATGCGATCACAGGCCCAGTACACAGTAATTCACTGTGTAATGCTTTGGAAAACCTGGACAAACTTTAAGAGTCTACTGCTAAAAGGAAACTTTTATTTCAAAAATCCCGGTATTAGTTTGATGATTACATCACAAGATAGGGTTTGGTACTCTGTGAGTTAATTAGAGCTTCAGGTTTCATTTAGTGACCATCATATTTATTTAGTTAGTTAGTTTAGTTTCAGAATAGTCTTTGTCAATGTAAAGTTAAAACAAGTATGAACAATTTGGGATATTTTCAGTTTGGATAACAAAGTACTACAGGCTTGATGAGAGCTCTAAACACGCAAGTAATCCCAGGTTAATGATCTCATTCCCATCTTTGGGTTAATCGCATAGATAAATAGCAAGGCAAATCCTGGCATACTTATTTGCTCCTGAAGTAGCAGAGGAGCTACAGAATTGGCTTCCTAGTAAGCCATGGCACAAAATAAAATATTTCATGGTGATGCTTTAAAGAAGTTCTTCCTTTTTTTTTTTCTTTTCTTTTTTTGTTCTTCGTATTTTACTGTAGATAGGTATCTTACAAGATTTTTATATTATTTATTGTTTTGTACGATGGAAATTAATTCACATATATACTGCAAGGAAGTCCCCACTGGTAAAGCTCTTGCTAGGAAAAGGTTATTTGTAATGACCAAATTCGTCACTGTTTGGAATCTCATAAAGGTCACAATAGAAGGTTTTCACTTGTTTTAAATAAAATTCTGTATTTTAAAAAGAAATGAGCTTAACTTTCATTTCATAGAAATATCAAACCTGTTTGCACTGTAATTTACTTTTTGAGCTCTTGACATTTACCCAGCTGCCTGTCTTTGGAGAACAATCTCTTGATTTGGCTGGGAAGCTCTCGCAAGAAAACTGTCAATTACAAATTACAGCATGATGCCATGCAAAGTGCCTGGCTCCTCCGTGCTTCAGAGCGACCCTGGAAAGCGGCTTGGTCTGTCGTGTGCTTCCAAAGCTGAGGCTGCTCTGCAACGTTTGTATTTGGTAAACAGGGAGTCCTCCTGGTACGCTGTGCCTTCCTACTAATTAAATGTTACTCAGAGGAACAGAGGGAATGGGACAACAAGTTAATTTGTATGGTCATCCTGTTCAGCATATGAGGAAGGGAAAAAGTGGTATATAAATGGGCAACAAGCCTGGGAGACCTCCACATTATGGTTCATCCAGGGAAGAGCAGTTTCTGAAGTCCTCCTGGTGAAGGAGGGGCATCCCTGGCAGGAACAACAGCACTGCCGTCTCCCTCAGCTGCCTCAACTGCTCCTGGGGAGTTGTCAACCCATCTAAAAAGTGTTTGTTTTCGTAGTAGACCCACGATGTAACGTGTTTTACATATTGCAGAGGTGAAGTTCAGTCTTCTGCAATTTGTCAACATTTGAGACCAACTGTTTGCTACTTTTGTTATCCAGGTGGTAGGGTAGAACTTAATGCCTTCCAGTGTAACCAGTGGGTTTACTGAAGATAAAGTGTTATTTCCTTGCCATCCTTCGTTCAGGAGGATGCTCACAGCCTCTGAAGGGCCCTGCTGCGTGTGCCCTCCATGGACATGGTGCTGGGGGGGACAGCGACAGCATCCCACGGGGCACCACACTGCTGAGGGGGCCAGAGCTGCACCACATTGGTGTTGGAAAAGACTGCTCTTCATCTGCTAAATTATTTTTTCCAGCAACCTGAGCCTTTAAGTAATAGCCTTTCAAATTGCATATCAGGGTATTGGAGGTGCATGCATCAGGGCTCAAATCACATTATCGATATAGTAATGTGCCTAGGGAGCAGAGTTATTCACGCTGAAGTCATTGCTGTGTTAGGAGTAACAGTATTTAAAAGTCTAGTGCTGGATTAAGAAAACAGCTGAGTTAATAGGAGGCATATTTAAACCATGCAAGCCAGCTGAGAGAGTAGGATCAGTCCAATTAGTTCCAGAAATATATCTGTGTAATGTTTCCATCAGCTAACGAAGGAGAAGATAGAAGCATTATGTCACTGCCATGCATGCTGGGTGCCTAAATAATAGTTATTTTCTCAGATACATATTAGACAGTAACTACTGGCAGCTGCTAATTAACCCTTTCATGTGCCTACACGCTTGACTTGCTCCTGTCCCTGCCCCTCTTCTGCACTGTTCACCCAGGACGTGACCTGGTGCTGCCTGTGCAGCCCCCTGCCCATCCTCGTCCTCCTCCTCCTCCTCCTCCTCCCAGGAGCAAGGCTGCTTTCCCTAAGCTGTCACACCACAGGTTTGCTGCCTACAAGAGGCAGGGAGATCTCTTGGTCATTTGTCCCCCTGCCTGCCCTTTGTCACTTTGTTCCTGCCACCCTTTCTCCTGCAGAAAAGGAGCCGGGCTGAGCAGTAAAACACCACAGCTGCGGCAGCCAGGTGGGCTGCCCTGACACAGGCAGGGCACAGGTGGGCTCCGCTCGTCTCGTCTCGTCTCTCTGCCTTCTTGCCCTGCTGTAGGGAGAAGGTGCCCTTTGCATGAGGGAGTTTCCCCAGCCCCAGGTGCAGCACATCAGCGTGCGGGGGCTGCCCGCATCCTAGAAGAAGGTGTGGGGGGGCCGGCCCTTGGTTTGCTTCCTTTCCTATCTGGGCTCCAAGCGAGGAGTAAGCTGCAGGCACTGGAGCTGGTAGAAGGTGTAATAAAGTGGGGTTTTGTGCCGGAGCAAAATGCAGATATAGAAAAGAAGAGCATAAAATCATGAAACTTACCCTAAACATCTGCAGGGTGAGTGCTTCTGTTATTTTTACATTGGCTGGGCTAGTCTAGGGTCTCAGTAGGTTTCTAAATAATGAATAGTGTTAAAACTGCCTTTTCCTTGCTTGAAGGGAGCCTTTGGCAACGTGCATGAATGGGAGATGTAAGTAAAATGAAAACTATTACATCTTATTAAAAAAGGTAGGATTGGGGTTGTTTTAGAACATAATTGTGTTACATAAACATGTGAGGGTTGTACATGTTGTCTGAAACATTTTTCAGTTTGCTGGGAAGATTACAAAGTGTTGGTGTGCTTCTCTCTTGATTTAAACTGGTGGTGTTGTGCGAGATATACTGATTTGAATTTAGGTGATATATGGTCCGACAGTCACAGAAGTGTGTACTGTAATCTCAACGTAGTCATTACAGCCGCTATAGTTTGCATTGCTGTAGGCATTACTTTGCTATCATAAAGGATAAATAACCAATGTCAAGTAGATGTATTCAGAGTAAGTTTGGCATTGGGTGCCACAAGTGAATCCTCAGTCCTTGGTTCAGTTAGCAGTGGATTTCAGAACAAAACGGCGTCAGTGTGTTGAGATTAAAACACTGCATGTGGACGGATTTTCTACTCATGCTTCTATTGCTTCCAGTGACTTTTCTTTCCCTGTTCATTGCTACAAAGTCCAGGCAGCTCTGAGACACTCCCGCAGGAGCACCAGGCCTGAGCCTGAGGGGCGCTGCACCAGCGGCTGCCGCCCGGTGCTGGCGGCGCTGGGGCTGGTGCCCGTCTCGGCCCGTGATGGGGGCTGCCCCAGGACCCCCAGTGAGCTGCCAGCAGCAGCAGAGCTGCCCCCGGCAGCCAGGGCTGCCTTCGGTGGGTGGGAGCAGCCTGGGGGCTGCAGCCGTGGCCTGCCCGGGGACAGAGAGCAAACCTCTGCTGACAAAACACGCGAGGTACGCTGGCTATCAGTGAGTTATTTACGGAGAGCACGTTGGCACTTCTGAGGAAGCATGCTTATTTGTAGCAAAAGCGTTTTTAACCTCTGATTGCCATCAGATAAGTCTTTCTGTTTTGATACTTGGGGCTTACGGTCCTCTTCCTTTTTGTAACAAACAAATAGAGGGTGATTTCTGCTTTCTCCTTCTTTGCGAATGTGCTTCCTACTCAAATGGGTATTTGCAATCTTTGTGCAAAGATATTTTTCTCAGCTGAGTCTAATCCTCCCCACTTGACTTTTTGAAATGCCAGGCATCTTGGTGATTGAAGACAAAGAAGCTAAAGGTGCAGCAAGTGTTTCTAATGACTGCACTTTATCAGCCAGCAGAGATTGTTGCATGATGTGTGTTTAAAAATGCAGGGGGTAGCACACTGCTCAGCTGCACTTGGGTCCTGCTTTTCTAAATGCTTGAAACTGCATTGCAGAGGGATGCATCGACCTCCATCCAAACCAGTGATGCAAATTGCCCTACTTATCAACCACAAGACTTCATGAATATAGCTATAAAAATAATAACAAAAAATGTCAGGAACTTGTTCTTCAGCAAGCTGGCTGAACAAACGAGCAATCTGTTTTCCACCTGGGATATATGATCTACATCTAAAGAGAGCTTGCAAAAACGTTTTGTACGTATATCTAATTAGCTTATTCTTTTCTCTGAAATGCTCTCATTTGGGATGGGAGAGATACACTTTGACAACTCATTTGCTGTTAGTTAAGTCTGTGTGTTATCTACCTTCTGCAGATGGTGGAAGTGTGAAAGGGGAAAAGAGCACTTATTTGGCTGGAAGTGAGGATCCCTGGATAAAGGTCTGTGGTATGGGAAGCTGGAGCGCAGCCTCTCCGTGGTCTTTTTTGCCTAATATATATGAATGATGCTAAAGCCCTGTGAGGCTGGCAGCCAAATGTTCCCACAAGTTTGGCAGAGTTGATCTCTATTGTGAATCACTGGGTAGTTAGACAATGGCAGAATGAGAATTGTTGGTTAAAAATGTCTCCTTTCGATGTGTTTCTCCATAAACTTTAACTTGTTGGCAAATATACACTACGTTGTTTGTTACAAAGACTATGAGATGTTAGAAGACCATGAAATTTGCTCTGAGAGAAAATGTTGTTTGTCTCTGGATCTAGGTAGAGAGCGAGTTGTTGGCTCCTGTTGGCTGTGTATTCCTTGGGCTCCTGGCACCTGCTGTGCCCGTGAGAGGCTGCATGTCGGTCAGTGCAAGGGTTCTCCTCAAAGCCTACAAACACTCACCTGCAGGTTCTGCAGGTCAGTATTGCAACTCAGTCTTTTTGTAAAACATTTTGAAAACAACTCTGAAACAAAGCTCGTTTGGGTGAGAAACAGGAGGAGTTTCCTTTCCAAATGATGCGTTGAACATTGCCAACCTCGAACCTTCAGACACTTGAACTGCAATAGGGTAGAACACAGACAATTAGTTGTTGGGGGTCGTTACTAAAATGAATATGGTATCACATGCAGGTTAACAAATAGAACTGATGGCCAGCCTTAATCAAGGGCTCTAACTGAATAGGAAAAGGACAATTCTGTGTGACTCTTACCTCAGAGGAAAACTTAGCCATGGCGGAAGTTCAAGTGCAGAACAGCATGAAAACTTTTATCTTCAGCTTGTGGCAGTTGAAGATAAATATTTTATTTTTCATCCCTAGCTTCTCTCCTTTCTTTCTCAAGTATTGCTATTGTAGAAGCTGGGGAAAACAAACAAATAAACAAAAGGTATGGCACTTCTTGTGACTTGCTGGTCGGCCCAAGTGCCCAGCCTCCACCAGTGCTGAGTGGGGGCCGTGGCACCTCGTTCCCCATGTGGGGCACGTGGGGCCAAAGGCTATTTGTTTCAGGAAGCCAGATCTATTGAGATGGAGGTGACTCTTACTCATGAACTCATTACTCTTACTCAGTGGTGAGACTGTTGACAAGGTGCTTCTAACTGCTTAAAGAATTTTATTATTTTTTTGTGTGACCTGTTAAGCACCATCTTGAACAAAAGGAAAACTGTTTCTGAAAAGATGTGCCTGATGTTTTACAGCAAATATAACCCGTGTTCACCTTGATTCTTGCCAGAAACAAAAACATGATAGCTACTATCAGAGGAAAATAACACTTTATTTTTTCCCATTAGATTGATCACTGTGCACAATATATTAGCAAAGAATATATATTAGGGAAGGGAGAACATGAACCAAAGCCCCTTGCTAGTTCCCAGTATTCAAAGCATTTGAGGAGCACAGCAAGTGCATCACAAGCTTCAGCCGTGCTCTTCCCACAGGTCAGTTTAATCTGTTACGAAAGTATCATTTTTTTAATAAGACACAATGGATTGATATGGGGCTGTCATATGTGATGTGAATTTTCTTCCTCTCTAAATATATTCAAAAATCAGCTCTGTTCATCACTACCAAACTATACCTACAAGAAATGTTGATAAACTACTTTTTAATGACATGCTTAATCTAATAATTGTAGGAACAAAGCTAATAAAAAGAGCCTTTTGTTGTTTTGAACAACACAGATTTAATATATTGGAAATTAAAGTTTGAACTTAATGGAGAAAGTAATTTAGATGTAAACTACTGGTCTGAGCCAAAAGCCTGGGGATTTGAATAGGCCATCATACATCACAGTGAACGCTTCTAAAATCAGCTGGGTTGTCTGAATTCTTCACAGCAGTTCCCAAAATGAACAAACCAATCTGCTTTGGACTGCGGAAGCAGAATGCGGCCTTTCTAAGCTATGGCATGCCCTCTGCTCTTTGGGCTCTCACCCGATAAATTTTATAGGTTACTTCATTTAATTAGCATAATTAACACAAAATATATACAGGTTTAAATGTTCATGACAAAACAAATAGAATGTGCCGCTGTATGTGTGGATCACTTTTATTTTTAAATGGCCCATCAAGAGGTTGTAATAAGTATTAATGCATGGGAGGTTCAGCTTTCCCCTCTCCCTTAAATGAAGTCTCTGTCCCAGTAGAGTTGATTGGAGAGGGATATGGAGGAGAGCCCACTTTTTTTCTACAAAATAATTAAAAAATAGCAAGCTTAAAAGGTCAGTGTTCTGCACTTAATTACTGTGGGCTGGAACAAGGATTGCTCAGAGCTCGTTCTTGTGACATGCCAGTGCAGGCAGGGCTCCAGTCTGGGGTTATTGCTCTGCACCTGGTGCTCCAGTGTCTCTGCGTGTCCTGAAGGCACCATAAGCAGCAATACTATCTGCTTTCCTGCAGCCTTCAGGCCCTCAAATTTCAGGCAACACAGGAGCCTGTGTTCAGTTGCTGGTCTTATGTGAGCGTGATGGGGTTAAAACTGAGGCTTCATCCTGGGCAGCTGCAGTAGGAAGAAGGTGTGGGTCTGCTAATCCCTACTGATGTCCTGAATCTCCAGTCTGCAAACGCTGGAGGAGACCTGCATGATGGCTGGAACTTGACCGAGGTTATTCAGGAGCTTTTTGCTATCCCTTCTGACAGTCCAGCTGTTTTTCAATCTGTGTATCTCATTATTTTGGAATGGGAATTTTAGAACAAATTATAGCTCTGCTTAGCATCTATGTCTTTAGATTGTTGCACTCAGGAATAAGACTGTCAAAGTTATGTTAACAAATGAGAATGTGTCACAGAAAAAAGCTCTTGTATACATTTTGTATACAATTTATATCTTCTAAGATATTATTTTGGCTAAGAAAATTATTCCTGTAGAATTTACCCTGAGGAAAAATATGTAAATATTTATGGTCAAAGTCAACAATGAAACCTGTGGATGCCAGGGTAAGGTGTGTGGTTTCAATAAGTGCCATTCACTGCTGGATGAATAGCCATCTTAAAGCCCCTTTAAAGAATGACTTCAGGAAGAAAGGTGTGAAAACGTTATATTAACAGTTAAATGGGTTAAGCTGAGCTCATGATCAACCATGTATTATTTTCCTGGGTACATATGGTCAGAATTATGAGGTCGAGGGCGACTCATTTCTGGCATGATTTGTTTCTTTGGTGTAAGGATTTTTTCCCCCCCATCTAGTCAACTGGTTTCAAACTACAAAGGACTCTAGCAGAGAAGAATAGATGTGCATGGAAAAGATAAGATACCTTCAGAGCAAGTTACACCTTTATTGAAGCATGTAGGTGCTGCTGTGAAGCACAGAACTAAAAGAGATCCTCAGCACCGCTCGTGCTTTGTGGTGGCCACAGTTCCTTCTGGCTGTGGCTGAGACCACAGGTGCCCCAGGACAGACCCTCAAGCCCGGAAAGCTTTGTTTGTGGCTGGACGATGATCGGCTCTGCGTGTTGTATTCAAGTGTGTTGCACGGGTAAAAACCTGTCTGGGGTTGGCAGCAGTCTGTTTTGGATAACTGATGTGCTGACTGGGGGACTTCATTGGATCCTTTTTGCCATCTCAGATACTTTCCCCCAGCCCGTACCACGGTGTTACAGCTGGGGCCACCAGGATCCCCCTTGGGAGTGCGGCTGGAAGGTGGGAGGCAGAACAGAGGGAGGTCAGAGGAAGCCGCAGCAGCTCCCAGGTGCAATCCTGCAGCATCGGCTGTGCCTCTCACTGTGCTCGTTGTCATCTGAGAACAACAAGGGTGGGCACACTGTGTGTGGACTTGGTCTGCCTGCTCGTGCAGGTCCTGCTGAACTGTAGCTCCTTCTCTGTGTATCACTGTTTCACACACAAAAAACAAATTGCCATGTGAACTAGTTATGCCTTTGCAAATATTTTCAGCGCTGAATGATGGTACACAATGAAAAAGGAACGGTGTTAAGTAAAAACTCTTAACTGGGAGCCTTGCTATCAGCTCAGACAGGCATTGCCTGTTGTAAGAAGGTAACGACGGGACGGAGCGCTGTACCTATTACACGTGGTAATGGGAAAGTTGTTTGCCAGTAGTCACAGAGACAAGTGAAAAATGTAGATGTTGTAGGCCAGCTTGACTAAACTCATTTCCAAAGCACTTTCTTAGCTGGATTGTGGACTTAAGATAAAGTCTTTATTTTTAATGGGCACTGATAAAAAGTGATAAAGGTGAAGATGGTCTGGACGTTTCGACTCCCATGGGGCTTAGAGCTAAGAATTAAGGTGAAGATGGAAGCTGTCAATTGTTGTAAATTTTAATGGAGTTTTCTGTCTCTTTTAAAGGGACAGATATATAGTTCTTTCTTTTGAAAACTGATCCCTTGGCCAAGAATGGGTCTGGTCTTCTAAATTTCTGCTCATATTAATGAGAGAGAAGACTATTGGATTATATGAGCTTAACAAAATAAAAAACAAAAATAAGTCATCTGGTGTAGCCCTAAGGCATAATCAACTGTAACAAAGCTATTGTGAGAGATGTCTTAAAAAAAAAAAAAATCTAAATATTATACAAACTCCTGCAGTCCTCCATCTTCTTGCAGTTTATGCTAGCTACATTTTTTACAGTACTTTGGAAAGGCATGTATGTGGTTGGACATTTTCATTTATTTTTGGGTCTGTTTTTGTACATATAAATGTATTTTTAGATCAAAGAAATAATTATCAATATTTTCTATGAATGTATACCTACACTATTCACCTCTGTGTTGGGGTAATTCCCACCAATGCTGCAGGAAGCAATTTCTGTTTTTCTGTTTATGGATTAGGATATAGCTTTCCAGGGGACTGTTTTTGTGTAAGTAGAATAAATATGTACAAATTGAGAGCTCTAAATATTTGAAAGACTAAAATATCCTTTCATTTTTTTGAGTAGTTTCTCTCAGTAAATGCCTTGTTGGTGTGTGCACATCCCCCCGTTAACTCTTGTCGCGTGAAGCCGATCTCCGTTGGCACCGAGGTGGAGAAGGGTTAATGCCCCAGCACGCTGCCTGCATAATGCAGCTGGGAGCTCGCTTAGGAGATGTGCTGTTTGTTTTCCCCAAGATAAAGTAAGTGCTGCAAAAGGCTTTTATGGCTCAATCCCTAGCTCAGCAATCTCATCTTGCACTTTAATATTAGTTTACAAGCTGCAGGTAGTGAGTGTGTGCTGGAGGCAAAACAAACAGGTACTGCGTTAGAACAGGTGGGAGCGAGCACGAACTGAAACATCTAGAATCCACGTGGAGAAGACTGCACCCAAGGTCTTCAGGGCTCCAAAACACGTGTTATCGGTACAAAACCCTGTACCTTGAGTCTTTGGAAGCTCATCTGCTGCTGAGTGATGAAAAAAATGTGATTTCTGAGTAAAATTGCATCTCCCCTTTTATACAAAGTTAAAAGAAGGTTCCTACAAGTATTATTGCATGTGATCAAAACAGAAATGTATTCAAATCAGTTCCATGGATAATTGCAGCAATCCTTACTTACGTGGTAAGGCGGTGCTTTGCCCCCACACTAAGCTTTAGGCGTAGTCCTCTCAGTGTCTAGGGAGGCAGATAATGCTTGCTCCCTTACAAATATCTTGCAGCTGCCAGTCAAACAGATGTTTAGGAGGAAAATACAGCCTGAATTCAGTGTCCTGTGCTGCCGCGTGCTGTCCACAAGTGTCCCTGAGCAGGGCTGGCGGGCAGGAGCTGCCCCGGTTTGTGTCGGTGCTGCCAGGCACTGTGTGGTGCGAGGCCCTGCATGCCTGCCTCCTCTCACCTGGTGCACCCCGTGGGTTTGACGTGGTCTGCTTAACTTACTAAAAGCTCGCTGCTTTGTTAGTTTAAGGTGCAGTCATCTTCAAATACCAGGCAGAGAAAAGTAACGAACTGCTGGCTCGTTTTCCTGAGAGGTGCTGAAGTGCTTTTTGGATACCAGGTGAATACGCTGTGCTTGGGCTCGTGCTCAGTGCTGATCCCAGCTTGTACCTGCGTCGCCAAGCTTAACGCTTGTAAAGCATTATTCCAAACAGAAATTTTTATTTATTGCTGTGTGCTCGTACACTTAGATGCACACAGAGGTGTCCCTTCAGGCTGAGGTGGGTCCCATGGACAGCCGGGAGCCATGTGCTGGTGCTTGTGGGGCAGAGCTGTGCGGGCTGGGAGCAGAGCAGCCCTGCCAGCGAGCCCTGGGCTCCCCGCTCAGCCTGCCCGTGGGCACGGCTGGACGGCACCCCTCTTCCTGCGGGTGCATCGGTCCTGGTGCTGCTGTGAGTCAGCTCGGCGTGCCTGGTCCTGCTCCCTCTGGAGCTCTCTGCATCCGCAGCCCTGAGCACCAGGCCTGCGGGGAAGTTTGAAATGGAACTGAACCTCCATCAAATGATAAAACAGAAATTAAACCATAGGAAAACCAGCGTATGAAAGCAGTTTGCCTGATTCCACAGCCTTTGTTCGTAGATGGTTTTATTTAGATCTGCGAGTTAGTGTAAAGCGATAAAAGCAAAACACTTGCTGGATAAATCACAGCACCAGAGCTGGGACTGTGTGAACTCTCCAATTAAACTTGACAACTCCTTAAAAAATTTAATCCCACAGATGCAATATGACAATTCCCAAAGTGTAGAAGGAGTGTGGTATGTTATATTCAGCTGTTTCTTCGTAGGACTGCCGAGTCTGCATTGTGCTTAACAAGTAGAAGGTGGAGAAAATTCAGTTAACACATTGACACCATATGTGAAAGCCTGTTCATGTCACTAGGGTGTAAATTAAAATAATTTGGAACTTAAATGTTTACCAGTGGGCTTTATTCTCCTTCCATTTTCTAACTCAATAAGGGCAGCATCAGCAAGATTCAGAAAGCCTTACAGGAACTGACAATTTCTCCAGTTACCAGAAGATTTCAAGGAAAGAGGGGGGGAAAAAAAGCCAGGAGGGGTTATTTCTTACCTGCTACCTGACAACTGTCACTGTGCTTTAAATACTCCTTAATTTAGTTCAAGTGTTCAAATTAAACTTTCCAGTAGCTGTAGTTTGCTTTCTCCCCAGGTATTCAAGATGTTCAGCACTGTGATTAATTGGACAGGCTTGGCTTCTTATATTTAGAGACCACTTGAAAGTGGAAGTGAGAAATGAATTCTGCCAGGAGGGTTCGGTCTGTTTTTATGAACAGAGCAGATCAGATGGATAGGAAAACAACTTTCCAATTTACAGGAGCCCGTCTCCTCTCTGGTTAGACCCTCACTGCTGCTACGGCTGCTGCAGCGCCACGTCCCTGGTGTGCCCCCGTGGTGGGTGGGCAGCGGCAGGGCTGGGCCCCTCCGGACCCAGCAGCTGCGGGGGGAGAAACTGAAGGGGGCACGGAACAAAAAGTGGTTAAAAATGGGGGAAGTTTCCTACATCCAAGTGTTATGAATGGGTAGGAATGTGGCTGTTTCTTTACAAAGGTTTGCCAAACACCTGAGGCAGACCCCATCTTAAGGAGTCAGCACACTTCTGTGCTGAAACGCAGTGATACCAAGGGCGGGGAAGGGACCGTAGTTTGCTTCTTAGTTATTTATTTTAAAATGATCAAACTACTTAATCTGAAGTAAGATGATATATCATGCCAAAAACATGCTCAATAGGCTAAAGCCCCTCAGTTCTTTTCCTTGCTATATCTGCTCTTCTGCACTCATCCCCTGACCTTGACTTTTGTAAATACCTCCCAGTTGCAGTGGAAGCGCTGCTGGGTCTGTTACAAATGCTGTGGAATTAGGCAAGCAGCACTGAAATCTGTGTTCAGATGAACGTTCAATTTGTAGTTAGAAGTATAGTGAAATACCTGGAGTCCTGAGTCTTTTTCTCCTGCGTGCTTATTTTCAATCTTTTTTGGGTTAAATGATAAGGATATGCATGCCACGGAAAGTTGAGTATAGCAACCATGTGACAAAATGAGACATAGAATAACAATTATGACTTTTCATGTTTATGCAAGCTCAAAAATTGTTGCTGAACGCTTATTGCAACTTACCCGTCATGTTTTCTGAAAACAGCTATTGCTCCATAAAGTATGTGTAACTTGAAGAGCATTAGCTTGTTGATCCATTTCTTTAGTATAATGTAATCGATGTAGCAATGTTTTGCATAGCTTAGTAATCATGGTAATTTTGCATATTTGGCATAGAGAAACTAACCTGGAGAACTTTTAAGGTATGTTAGGCTTAAAAAAAAAAAAAATAACAAAAAAACAAAAACAGTTTCCTGAGTGAGCCTGCCTTCTGAAGCGAGTGCAGGCTGGCTCCTCGTCTCCCTGCTGCCGCTGGGGCTGCGGTGAAGACGAGCCAGATGTTCATGCTCAGCAGAGGTCATCTCTGCTGCCTGACCTACTTCCTGCGGGTCCGGCTCCCAGCTCGCTCGGAAGCCAGGCATTAGGGCTCAGCTCTCGCAGGGCACTAATCCTCTTGTCGAGCACCGAGTGAGGCAGCAGCTGTTGCCGTCGCTTTCTGCAGCTTCCTGAAGCTCCACGTCCTGTGCCCGGGCAGACCTGTGGTTTGGGTTGGCTTCAGTAACAGGGTGTGCGTCCCTAGCCAGCCCCTTGTCTGAAAATGGGGCCAAGAAGTAATAAGTGACATTAATCCGACGTTATTGTGGCATCTAAAAATGCTCTGAAATTTTACGTGCTTACTAAATCGCAAGAAGCGTGCTTTTTCAGTTGGCTGCTTATTGGTACTTGCCTGTGGCTCCTGGGGATGGGTGCTGGGGCAGGCCCTGGGGCACCGGCCGTGTCCTGTGGGGGTGGTGATGGGGCTGGGGCTGACACCGCTGCAGGGGGGCCGGGAGGATGCTGCCAGGTGCCGGCAGCAGGAGCCCAGCCTCACTGCACGGAGCAGCTGCACCCACATGCCAGAGGGATCCCATACGGGTGAGGGTGGGCAGTGGGAGAGCCCCCAGGTTTGCCTTGCCCACCTGCGGGGCCCCTTCCCCACATTTAAATGTGAGGTTCCACATTGACCTTACTCTAAAATCTCTGTACATCTTCCCACGGCACGCTGCAGAGCAAGCTGACACATTCTGCATCACCGGGATGTTCTCATGTCTATACTCAGGGTGATTAATTGCTGTAACCTACACTTTTTAAATGCAAAAGCAATTAAATAAATCTTTTTATGTACACTCCTTTTCATATGAATCAATAGATGCTAAAGTGTCTCTAAAGCCTTATTTATCTTGCATTAAATCAACTATAATTGTAAAAACATTCCACAGCATCTGTGATCCAAGTGCCGCTGCCCCTTCAGCTGCTGTTCAGGTGCGAGGCTCCCATCTCACCCCTGTGCAGGCCTGGTTCCAATTTTAATGAGCCTCTGTTGCGGACGTATAGCTGCGGTAGCTGTGCGAGCTGCCCCTAGCCAGGAACCTGGAGAATAAGTGAAGGGAAAGCTTGAGTGTATGCTTTCCTCACTGCATGTTTAAAAACCTCGTTGACTGTAAATCGTTTGTTTGGAGCACTGAGCGAAGTTCTGAGCCTCGCCTCTGGCCGTGTCCCTGCTTACTGCCCCCACGCCTCTCTCCTGGGCAGGGGCAGGGCTGGTGGCATTCCTGTGACCGGGTCCTGCTGGGCTCTGGTGCCTTCTGTGAAACATCTGCACATGGTGCTGGGCAAACCACGGCTGTGGTGAGGCCAAAAACAGAACAAAAACCCCACCTCCGGTGGTTTTGGAGCAGGAGGCTGGGTGCGTCTTCTGTTGAAGCTGTTTAACAGCGCACAGCTGCCAGAGGTGCTGGAAAGGGCGAGTGTCCGTGCACACAAGCTCTTCGCCTCTCACAGGGCAGCAGCTTCTCCAAAAATACACAGATTTGTCTTGTCCACTGACGACACATGCACTGAAATGCCCTGTTTACAGGGTAGGTTTTCTTAGAAATATTTGCAAAAGATGGGCTATGCATTAGCTGTGACAGCAATAACCAGTATTGGAAGAAAAGATGAACTCTGCAGGCATTAAGCACAATTACTCATTGTGCCAGCTCAGAGTACAGGGCGTTGGGGAAAAGAGTGGGGAAGGGGAACGGCTGGAGCCTTCTCCCCAGGAGGTGCTCGTACCCTCGGGTTCCTGGGTCGTGAACCAGTGTCCGTGATGCTGTTGGAAGTGAGACTATTTGCTCTCCTCATCTGCTTTTTTTATTGTGGTGTGTGGGCACTCTGCTGCTGCGTGATGGCGCCGCGTCCCGAGCGTGCCCCGGAGTCCCCTTGTTCCACCCTTTGTCACAGATACTGTCGCCTTTCAGTCCTTTAGGGTCTTCCTTGTCCTCTGCCATTGCTACTCCGTAACGCTCTTAGGATGGGATTCATTAAGCTCCACAAGGTGCTTTGTACCCTTAAAATCTGTTTATTTCCCAAATTTGGGGTGTGGGCTGAACCTCTGCAGCAAAAACTGTGCTATGCATCTGGTCACGACCCACAATTCTTCTACGTTGAGTTAGGTTAGAAGGTACGCGCTGTTTTGGCTGTCTCTGGGCCGTGATCCAGGAAGCAGCGGACCTATATTTTGCTTCATCTTTATCTTCTAATGTGTTGGTAATTCCCTTCCTAAATAATTGGATTTAGGCCCTAGAAGCAAAGCAGCCATGGCAGCACGGAGCTTAGCGAGCTAGCTCCTTTTGCTTTGCAGGCAGGCTGCTCAGACGAGGTGTTTGCTTACACCCACCCCCCTCCATTGTTTAGAGTTAACAAATATTACTATTTAATATCATGTGAGTTTTAGGGGAAAAAATAATCTTAGATAGAAAATACATAGCATTACCTTGCCTTAGCAAATGATTGACTTCATGTGACACCTGCACATTGAAGCATTGCAGCTTTTATGAGGATGAGACACAAACAAGGGCTTTGAGGAGAAAACTGATGGGTGTATTTTATATATGGCTTTCAAACAGGGGCTCCTGGATTTCCCCGCACCTGCCCCAGCGAGTGTGTGGGTGCAGGAGAGCTGAGCTGCCCGCGGGGCCGCAGGGGGCCCAGAGCAGCCCGGCAGCAGCGGGGTCGGGGTGGCCGGGGAAGGAGCCGGGCACGGGGCGGGCAGGAGGCTCTGGTGGGCGCCTCTGGAGCCGCCTGGTTTTGTACCTTCACGTGCCTCGTGGCTGTAACGGCACATCTGGCTGGAAAAGGCTCAGTGCAGCCGCTGGATTTGCAGGACGAAGCTGATACCTTTGAACTTGGCTTTTGCCCTACCAACTGGGCAGAAGGGAGGCAAGCATTATTTAAAACAAACAAACAAACAACAGCAAAAAAACCCCTTGTGTTTAATTATCTTAATATGGTGACTGCTTTAAGCAGTCTTCTGAGTTCTGGCATCTAAAACACAATGAAGTGATACTAGGACGTGGAGGCTTTCAAATAATTTCCATTATATAATTCTGGCATTGTATGCTACGTGCTTATTTGTATTTTTTTAATAATTCCTGTCTTCAGGTGTGTTCAGAAATTGTTATACGCATTTTTTATACAGATATTGCTAATAGCTTCAAATGTTGTTAGCATTTTTGCAGCCCTGAAATATACAAACTGTTATCGTTTTCACACCTTCCCTGATGTTCTTTGAGCTGCTGAAGGCACGTGGGAAGCTCGGTGAATGAATGACACAACATCCCTAAACCTTGCGTAGGCTGACTCATCAAATGCTGTTTCTTTACTACATAAACCACTTTGCATTTCCATGAAAAAGCGAAGAGCCAGCTCAGTCCAGCCCTGCCAGAAGGCCCAAGTGGCCTTTCTACTCGGCCAGAAAGAAGCCAGTTCTCTGTGGTTAATAACTTATTCAGTCTTAACCTGAACAAGGCTCTGGCTGGAGAAGCTCGGATGTCTCCAGGTGTGGGCCCTGCTGAGGGTTACCCAGGGCCGGGCAGGTGAGGAGCTGGCCTGGCCGCCGGTGCGTACTGGGCACGTTTTCCCTTTGCGTCCAGAGGGAACCAC
This sequence comes from Anser brachyrhynchus, assembly GCF_964034855.1. Lineage (NCBI taxonomy): Eukaryota > Metazoa > Chordata > Aves > Anseriformes > Anatidae > Anser > Anser brachyrhynchus. The sequence goes on from NC_137702.1 coordinate 763,157, forward strand.
CTGGGAAAAAGCGGTGGGAGAAGGAGGGGAGTGGGCGCTGCTGCTTGCTCCCCGCGGACACGGTCCCTCCCTGAGGGACGCGCGGTCCTGGGCGCCTGGGCCCCTCTGCACGGCCGCTCCTGGTGCCAGCCAGAGCAGGAACATCGCCTCGGCACAGGGGTGAGGGTGCTGGCTGCCCCTGTCCGGGGCAGGACCTGCGCGAGGAGGGAAGATGCTGGTTGGGAAAATCGGGCTGAAATATCTACGCTGCTGCTGCAGAGCTGCACGAGCCTTCCTGCAGCTGACAACACGCAGTAAACTCGCCTTGGTGCTCTGATGAAAAGTCCTTATATAAAAGATAACTCTGCACACAGGATGCTTTGAAATAGCTCTTCCATGTTGCTATCGTGTTGCTTTGATAAATAATTCTGTTTTTAGGAAATTGTCTGATAGCTCTGTATCTCTAGCTTTTAAATCCTGCCAGAGTGGGCTGCGAATTCCCAGGCTTATTGGAAATGGGGTTAACATGCAAGACCCTGCCCAGAACGTGAGTCCAAGGGTGGGTGAATTTACTCTGTGACAGTAAAGCTGTGAGACGTAACAGTTTAGGAGCAACGTCAGAGAAAGGGGGCTGAGGTATAGCAATAAGAATGTCCTACGCAAATTTTCCATGTCTGGTATGCATGGAAGTGTGATAGGACCACAAATGATTTGGACATTACTTTTTAATACAGGGCTTATGCAATTTAGATCTTGAATTCCGCAAGCCAACCTAGGTGGTGTTGGTTTTCCTTGCAGTTTAAACTCTTAGGGGACTTCTGCTTTGCATTATCACATGCAATTGTGTACTTGAGGCAGCTGAGTCTCTTTGCACTCCCAAAATACAGCAAAAATGCTTCAAGACTGAAATTGGAACTGATAGAAATATCAATGACTTAAAAAAACGGCTTATATGTCTGCACTTCTCTGTCCTAGATAATAAGTAGGCTCCTGGTAGCAGGAGAGGAATACATGAATATCATGTCTATATACGCTTTAAAAAAGCAGAACCACAGACAGAAAAGCCCTTTGGCGCTCTGCCTCTGATCTGAGCGCACCTTGGCTGCGCTGCAGCTGCCTGGATTTCTCCAGTTCATCAGGGGTCCTGCAAAACCCCGCTGCATTTCAGCCCCCAGCCCTTCCTGTACGCTGAGATAAGCGGCCCCAGAGCAGGGTGCGTCTCTCCAGCGTTTGCTAAAATGCTAGGTTTGCCTGTATGTGGGGGAGAGGATTTGTATCTGTGATCTTAACTTCATCTTCCCTGTTAATAACGATTCAAATTTTCCTTTTCCCCATGTAGTAACACATACCTGTGCTTACCACACAGTCTGTGGTTGGGCAGGGTGAAGGGTGACAGGGCTGCTCTTCTGCTGGTCTGGCTCAGATGTAAAAAAAAAAAAAAACATATATACGCACACACTATATATATATATTTAATAAAATGTATATTTGCATGGCTCACTTTAAATATAAAGTAGTGGAGAGGATTAAGACTTTTCCAAAAGTTATGATTTTTAGCCTGTAGACTCATCTGCGCTGATGGTCATACTTTATTATCTTTTTGTAGCAATTTATGTAAATGTGACAAGATTCAAATTGTTGCCTTAGAGTGCCAGTATAATTTGACTGTATTTCCCTGATTGCACATTATAATATGTTCTTCTGGAGATTTTTTGTTTTATCTCTTGAATGATAATTGATATCAGATATTCATATGTTGTTCATCATTTGTGTTTATTCTTCAGATCTTTCAGAGATAAAAAGATCTTCTCCCTCCAAATTTGATGCTAAGAACTGAAAGCCTTTAACTGTTTAAAACAAGCTAAATCACATTCTATGAAACAGATAAAAATATTTTTTAAACTAATTTTGAAAAATAAGTAATACTTTTTCTGTTGATAGATCTTTGTTTTTAAACTTACTTGCCAGCTTGCAGTATTTAGATGTTTCTCTTGGATGGAAATTCCAGAGGATGCTCAGAGGATTTTACTGAAGTAGTCTTAAACACTCTTGTTGTAAGCTCGTTTCATATTATGAAAGTGAAAAAACAAGTTGATCTTGCTGTGAAAGGGAAGTATTTTGCATTTTACTGAAATTATATGCAAGTCCCCTAACAGTGTAGGCAAATAACTGCTCGGGCATTTGCAGAATTGATTGTTTTCAGCTACTTTAGTTCCCAGCCAGGCATCTGAGCTGCTGGTGGAAGTGGCTGCTGCCCTGCCAGGGGTGCAGGAGCTCGCACAGAGGGTCTCTGCTCCCAGCCTCCTCCCCGCCAGCCTGGGCTCTGCGGCCCCAGCCTGCAGCCTGGCCTCCGCACCCTGCTCGGCTCCTTTAGCCTGAAGATATGCAAACAGAAAACAATGTGTTTTTTCACTGAAGTGCTAGGAAGCTATCTTTCATGTATACAAACTGTTCTCAGAGTCTCAGGGAAGAATATGTTTTTTTGCACTGAATTTGCATTTTCTTTCACTTCGGTGTGGTAGGGAGATGCAGATTAGTGAAGGCGAATGCAGACCCGGTCCATCCTGCACTGGATTGCACCGAAGCCCTTACACTGATCTCCTTTGACAGAGACAGCAGTGCGGTTTTTAGTGAAGGAGATAGCAGCAGTAAATCTGGGAGGATTATCACAACACTAAACCAGTTCTGCATTTGGTAAAATAGATCAAACTCCCCATACCTATTTTCAAGATGCTGTGCAGTGTTTTGGTACCTGTCATCTCTGCTCCTCTGTCACCTCTCTGCCAGCACTTGCTGTGCTGGATCCACCACTGGCTTTGTGTGTTCCCAGAGCACCTCCTTCCACACCTCTGCGCTGTCTTGAATTGCATTCTCTGAGGATGCTGTGCGCTCCTGCTGCCACTGTCGTGCTTCCTGAGCAGTTATTGCTGCTGTTTTCCTGCGTACAGCAAAGCAGCAGATTGGATTTAAAATAGTTCCTTTGGGATCTTTTGTTTGTTTTTTATTATATATTTTTTAACCACAGCTGAAGGCAGCACGTGTGTAAGTAAGCTCTTTTGCCCGAGAGCACGTACCTGTCTCGCTGTCACCCCACATCGCCATGCCCCTTGCTCCTGGCGGGCTGTCTTGGGGCCGGGGCTGGGCATGGCACCTGTGCCCATGCTCTTCTCCATGCAGTGCTGCTGACCCCCAAATCCCTGGGCTTCTTCCTGCCACGGTTTTCTCCTCCACTCTCATGCTGCAGAATCTTGCTTTTCTGGTCTCTTAAAAAATCTTGCAGTTCTCAGAGTAAACGTGTTCTTGTCTGCCTGTGTCCGTTACTCTCATACCACTGGTATCTCGTTGCCCTGGCGTGACTTCTGGTGCATCTCCAGGGAGCCGTTCCCTCCTCCCCTCACCTTCCCTCTCTAAGCAGAGGCTTTTTCCCTCGCCTGCCAGCCGCCCGTCTCCCACAGGGCTCACGGTGCCTGCACCAGACCCGCGGGTCCTGTCGTAAAGGGGCCGCGAGGCTCGCTGCCGGCAGCCCAGCTCTGGAGAAACCCTCGCCGAGCAAAGTACAGGAGGAGTGTGGGGTTCCTTCTAAAAGTAGATACTAGTCATTGAGCAAGCCAACGGGTGAATCAATAGAAAACAAAAGTAGGTTTGTACTTGCCTACATACGGACCGTTTATCAATGTTACTCTTAATCAATGTGGGAGGGACCACAAAAAAGATGGGGGTGGGAGGGGTGGGGAACCAGGAGGACATAGCAGTAAATCAGCAGGTAAATAATTCATTTACTCCTCCTAGAAATAGATTTTTAAAACTTTGGTTTTTAATCTTAGTTTTTCTTATTGGAAAAAAAAATGTAAGCAGTATTTGATGCCTGTTACTCAAAATCTAGACTGGGGGCAGGGCCGTTCATAGACTTGCATTTTGTGTTTAAGATACTCCTGCTGCTGCCAACAATGAAAAATAAATTATAGGCTCAACCAGCTGAAGGAACTTACTGGAGAATAGACATTTCCATGCTCTGTATGCATTCTCTGTGCTTTATTTTAAACACTGAGAGCAAACCAACAGCAAGCCAGCTCTGTTTCCTCCTGCAAATCCTCACTCTATATGAGTCACACTTGCTTTCCTTCTCCATTTTCTTCCCTCGTATAAAAACATTTATTTATTTATTTACCTCTCATGTTTCTGTGATGGTTTCATATGGCAGTGTTTAAACATTGAAAACGAATAGCTGAATGACATAAAAAGATAAGTTACTCTCAGTTCTTCCATGTTGTAGAAAAGCAGGATGTCATCCACTGAAATGACTGTTCAAAGCTTTCACATATTTAAATGTCTTTATTTTTTTTATCTGGCATGTTAATTTTGTGTGGCCAAGGTCACAACTTACTTCAGTGCAGATCTTTGTTTAGCCTATTTCTTGTTCATTTTAGGTCAGCAGCCACTATCAGCATCTGTCAGTAGTTAGCTGGCTTTCTAAAGGCATGTATCGTGAAAGTGCACTTCCATCTCTGTGTCTGGGTTCTGTGGTAGCTTTTGTGATTGTTTACAGTGAAGTACTAAAATTAAGGTATAATTTATGTGAAGCCACCTCCAAAGTCTGGAGGCTGATAGCAGTCCCAGAGCTGTCATAGCTGGGCGGGTCCGAGTAACCTCGCTGAGCTCAGCAGCGGCGTTATTGCATCTGTTTCAGCACTGACCGGAGCGAGGGACACGGCAATTCCTTTCCAAAGAGATTTGGGCTCTTTCTTTCCCTAATTATAATAATTGAATAGTATTTAATTACAAGACTTTAAGCGAGTCTTTGCTCCATCTCTTTAGCTGATTTATTTGAAATATCACGTTTCCACCTACAGTGCCAGCGCAGTGGGAGCAGACCTGGCTCCCGAGGCTCGGTGTGTGGCGTATCGCTGCGTGCGCCGGGAAGCTGCCGAGCCACCAGCAGCTCACAGGCAGCGTGGCTGCACGTGGTAACACTCGGTGTTCATTATGCGGCCTGTCACGTGCAGCATTCTTAGGCTTTTTACCTTTTCTGTCTGTGCCTGAGCTATATTCAGTAATTTTACAAGCGTCTGCAGTTATAAACATTATTTTGAGTTTTATATTCAAATATATGCATTTAAGCATGTAAACATCCCCACCATAAGCTGTGTGCGAAGAAATAGTATCAATTTTCTCTCCTTAGAGGCTTGGTGCCAATGTGCTTGCAAACCGAAGACACGTTCCTTTTGTAGAAACCCACCTCAGGCTTTGGAAATGTTTCCCTGCCTGCAGCGTCCTGCCAGCGCGCAGGGAGGAAAATCCAGAACCTGTCCCTCGCTGGCATGCGGCGGCTTTGTGGAGAAAAGTGACCCTTGCTTTTATTAACTGGGGCCAGTAGACTTCATCTGAGCGCTGCCGAGTGGTCACTGGCCGTCCCCTCACATCAGGACTTCAGGGCCAGCTCCTCCTCCTGGGCTGGACTGACCTGAGGCCTTCCCACCGCTGTGGGGGGCCGCGGCCGGCTCCTGGGGTGAGGGGCACAGACCGTGTCCAGGGGCTGTCGCCCCCACAGTGCTTCTCCAGCCACGTCTCTGTGGCAGTCTCTGGGGGTGAAGCTGTGTGGAAACTTCTCCTGAACACGCCAAGGCCAAGCCTGACAAAGCTTCATGTTTGTGGATGGTGCTCCATCTTGTACCTTCTGGTGCCATGGGGTTAAAGCATGCCTCTCTACACACAGACGGTCACACACACACACACACGGTGTTTGACGTCAGTACCTCTCCTCAGAGGTTCCTCACCACGCTGGCCCTCACGTCCCCCTTCTGTTTTCTTTTCTGCTGTGGCCATCACTGAGAATGAAGTCGTCCTTTGTGAGAGGTATTGCATGTTGCTTGTCGTTCCCCTTGTGTGTGTTGCTTCTTCTGGGGTTGGAGATTGCGAATAACAGGGAAAGAATTATGCATGAAAGCGCAGGTACAATTTTTGTTTCCCACCTGAAGGAGTAGGGTTTTTTTCAGTACTCTCATTAAGTTTTGGGAAGATAGGGCTGACGTGCCTTGTGAAGACTGGGGAGGATCTGAGGATTTTCACTAACACTTCTAGGATTAGTAGCTTAAATGATGGAGTCGGGGCCATAGATGGAGACAATTTTCCACATAGTCTGTTCAAATTCTCTGAAGGAAGCCTGAGATGGACAATTTCAGGTTTACATCTCACTGGTTAACTGGCTGCTCTTCCTTAAAAATTTACAGTGCAGAGTTACTGTAACTCGTTTGCTACCAAGGCCTCACAAGTTCAGTGTTTTGGATTCTTCTTTTATATACGCTGCGCCTCTGCTGTTGTTTTGTTGCTGCTGGTGGAGGTCCTCTTTATCCAAGATGAATGAATACCCAAGTATCAGTGGTTGACCTCTGATGACCTTTTTTGTGGCTTGCCCGTGTGTATGTTCAGTTGAGAAATGGAGTCCGTATTGATTTTCCCCCCAGCACTCCCACTGTAAAACTGAAGGATAGAATCAGTCTTTGCAGCAGCCCTGCCGGTGCCGAAGCCGGTGTTTGAGTGAAAGCACGTGGCAGCCCAGGGTGGGGTTTCGTCCCAGCTGGGACCCAGCTTCAAGTAGGTACATTTGTAAAACTGGAAGCATGCTGCTAAGCTGTGCCTTTCTCTTCCTTATGAAAAATGATCAGAAGTCTCTTTCAATATCCATATTTAAGATGATTTCATCACATATATTTAGAAATCTAAATATATGAAAATCGGTATATCAAAGATTAGAAAACTTGCACATGGAAGACTGCAAGAAAAAGGGGACATTCTGATTTTTCAAGTCTAGTTTAATTAAAGTTCATAAAAGTGGGAAGGAGCTAAAAGATAAATGTCATAGGAAAGGTGAAACTACGTTCAGGATTTTAAATGATCAAAGCACTGTCTTGAAAAGTCAGTTGTCAAATTCTGGTGCTATGTCAGAGCTCTTTGTGCCAGTCCTGAAGTAAAAACAAAATATTGGTGATTTTTTGAGATATGAGCAAAATCATTCTTTGCTTTGGGCAAATGTAGAAGGTAGAAACATTGCTGCTTATTAGGAGATTTTTCCCCCTTAAAATATGTATTTTAACAGTCTAGATATAGTGTTCATTACTGCAGGCAAAATGAAATCTACGCATATTGAATTGCCTCTGGCTAGCAAATATATTTCTGGGGTACACAATGTTTTAAGCAGGTAGCACAGAACAAGGCTGCAAGCCAATCTGTCTATAACTAATGAAGTATTCACAGCATACTTATAGCAAAATAATTTTAAAAGAAAAGTCACCTGCCAGTCACTAACAAGCATGCAGATAAACTTTAAAAAAGTGATGTCTATAGAAAGATTTACAGTGGAAGCAAAAATAAAAAACAAATCTAGCTTATTAAAAGGATCTCTAATCCATGCACCTGCTTACTAAAAAGTCCATCATTTGAGTATGTTTTTTACTAAGGCAGAAGATTTGATGACTAAGAACTGTGGTTTGTAAAGAGTTTTAGTTTTAGCTGACCCAGACTCTTCATCTGAATTTGGTCAAGGCAAGCGTTTAGTTTCATTTCACCATCCGTAGAGTGGGCTTGGTGAGAAATGCTTCACTTCTGTGAAGGGCTTCAAGATTTTCACATGAAAAGTGTTAACAAATACACCTGTGTTTGCAGGCCTAGCCTTAAATAATGGCTTCTTTCACACTTCCCAAGGACTTTCTTTGAAATCTACTGCACAGTTTGGAACAATAGAGACTAATCTTGCTGTAGTGTGTGGTCCTTTCAAAAGTACAGATCTTCATCCATTGTTGCAACTCTATTTTTACTCTGTGTATTAGTCAGCATCACTCTGTGCCAGAAATACAGTTGTAAATCTTGGTAACTTCAGAAAAGTGTCTTCAGTTTTGCTTGCTTGTGACATTAGCCTGACTAGATCATGCCTAAATATTATTGGTAAGAGTGACCCCAATAAATATGAAGGATATTTCTTAACCCATATAGGTTAGAAACTTAAGTGGGAGAAAAGGGTTTGAATCAGAAGTATGTGCTATCGCTTGTGAAGGCATCTCCATTCTCTGATGTTCAGAATTGTAAGCTCAGCTCATGGCTCCTATTCTCGGGTGATCTTGTAGAAGCATCTGAAATATTTTCATAAATATTTAACATAAAAAGGGTGTTAGCTGGGCATAATGTAGAGGAAACCATTGGTTACTTCAGTCTGAGTGAGGCTGCTTTGAATGTCCAGACCAAGCCTTCAAGTGACAGAAAGGTTTTGTCCTCTAACAAATTTCTTATGATCAACAGGGGACAAAATCCAAATTAAATGAAAACATCTAGAACCACAGATGCTGAAGCCCAACTCTTCTCCTATTTTTCCCTGACAACTTTTGATATCCTGAACCCTTTCTTTTGACTTCCCATTTATTCCAGATGGAAAGCAGAGTTTGTAAGAGAATGCAGCTGTGGATGTTCCTCTGTGAGTGGCTCTCTTTGAAGAGGAGCTGAATGCTCTCCTGTAGCTCACCCCAAGGATGTGCCTGAATGATCACCCACAGCTGCACCGAGGGCAGCTCTGTTTCCCGAGAGTATTTGCTGGATGTGCTAAGGCACTGAAATAATAAGAGCATATATTAGCCACACAGAGGTTATCTTGCTAGTCATAGTCGTCATGAACACTCCAAAATACTTTCTTGGGCTTGAAAAAAGGCATTATTGCTGCCATCAGTTATCTGGCTGCATGAAGGCAGTTGAAAAATGTGCACGCTTCTGTTCATTTTAATAAATAGATATTAAAAGGCTCAGAGATGTGCCTCTAACCTGAAACAATGCAACAAACTATGCAGATGGCTTGTTTTTAAATTTAATTGATGGGCTTCAGTAATAAGATGGGTTAACATTAAAGGCATCTGGTGCTATTAATATTTCTGGTAAATACCTAGGGTTTTTTACTTCTATCCACACAGACACCTAATATGAAGGCAATCTGTTTTCTCATGCTCTCTTCACCTCATCTGCTAGTGCACTGTTAAATACTGATAGCATCAGAGCAGGTAATGAACTCAGCTCCTGAGCGATAATATTGTTTATCATATTGACGAATGTATAGACTTTATGAATACGTTTTGCTATTGCTGCACAATAGCAAAAACATCTTGTGGAAGAGCTCCTGAATTTTGTGCCTGACACCCAGAACAGATGAGTATTAGGGCAATTGGGATGACAGGCTCATTAGTATTTTGAGAGAGTGAGAAGTGGAGAGAAGCAGTAATGTGGAGATGCAGTCAGCGCATTTCAAATGACAGCACGCTCAAACATGAGCCCAAAATGCATGGAGGAACTTCCCGACTGCTTTGTGCCTTCAAAAGAATGCATGGCTGGGCTGTGCCCGTAGCTTGAGCTCTCAAGACATCAGCCAAAACCTATTAAAGTATTACTGCATGTCCAGTAACTTGCAAGTGGCTGCACAGGCACCAGATGTTTTACCATACGCCATCCATTGACGGTGATGTGTACCCGGGCGTTGTGTCTGAACTACCAGCGTGATGCACGTGGGCATCGAGATGTCTAAATATCGCTGAGGTGTAGTGTCCCCAGGTACGGTCCTGTAACCCTTTAATCACGACCTTCCTCTTCAGAGTAAGCTCAGCTGTCAAGTCATTGCTAATTACAATTTAAAGATGTTATTGCTGGTGTAAATCTGGCTATTATGTAGTCTGTGCCTTGCCAAGAGGTTATCTCTTTTTTCTTCTAGTGCCTCAAGTGTAGATAAGGAGATCTGTTTGTTGCCTCGTTGCCTCTCTGAAAGATAGTACCGCTGACAAGAAGTCAGTTGTGCAACGCTCCACCTAGCACTGAGTTGCTGGTCAATAAAAGCCAACAAATCAGATCTGAGTTTTATGGAATTAATCTGTAGCAGCTAACACTAACTGTGCTTCCAGAGCAGGGCCCAGCTTGATTGCTCTGGCTGCATCCAAGCTGCTGCGAAGGAAACCAATCTGTTACGATATTGTGAGGCCGTCTTTATTTTTAATGGTGAGAGAAGTTTCTTTGTCCTTTTGTACATCGTCCTCCCCTGGCCGGCTGCAGGACTTGCCCCTGTTGCTTTGTGCGGTTTCTGCAAAGATTCTCACAAAGCGGTAGGATTATTACGGTTCCTTAGAGGGGCTGCCCTGGTACCGGGGATCTGAGCTAAGACTAGCTGCGTGGTGTGACTGGTGAGAGAGAGCTGTTCGGCACGAGAAGCTCTCGGTGCGAGAAATCCCGTGTCAGCGCGCCACGTCCAGCGCTTTGCCTCGCCCCCCTGGGGGCAGCTGCGCTGAGGCGGGGGGGTGCCCCTGCTGCCGCCCTCCTGGCCAGGCAGCCTGGGAAGGGGAGGCGAAGCGATGAGAGGAATGCGGTACCCGCGGGCTCTCATTAGAGGTGGTGTTACCTGTGTCCGCCTCCCCACGGCCGGGCGCAGCTCTCTAAAGACGACTTGGGGAATGCCGATCTGGTGCAAGTCCTGTCGTGCGCTTGGCACCGAGCAGAGGGTGTGACGGTGTGCTAGGGCCTGCTGATCTCTTCAGAAGTGACTCTTTCAAACTAAAAAAATAGATTAAAAAATAGATTAAAAAATAATACAATTCTGTATTAATTGCTTTCCCTTTATTTACTGGATGTCCCTGCAATGAAAATATCATCGGAGTGCTGAACTGAATATAGGATTGGGCTAAATTCCACTATTTTTAGATTTGCCTCACTGGGACACTTCCGAAGTAAGGTGGTGCCAAGTTTAACTGAAAATCATTCTGTTTTTTTCCTGACTTTTAAAGAAAGAATCAGAATCACTGGATAAGAACCTTTATTACAAATATTTTTGCGTAAAACACTTTTTCTGGATAAGTTCTACAGCAAAAGAAAGGAATTAACTTGTCACTGAGCTTATTAAATGATGGATTTCTTTAAATGGATTTTTCCACTTATGCATGTTTGAAATATATATTGATGCCAAAGATCAAAATCTTTCCGAAACTTGAGGGGGAAAGAAATCTTCCAAGCATCTTCCGGCTCTACCTGAGCCTCACTCAGACACGTGTGGCGCCTGCCTTCCCGAGCTCCGAGCTGTGCGCCCAGGTTTGCTCCGACGCCCGTAACGTTTGCGAGCTGTCTGCCAGCCGCAGGGCCTCCCGTGGGGCTGGGCCTCGGGTCTCTGGGATGTTGTGGGCAAACAGCAACAGCGAGCGCGGTACTTCTGCCGGAGGAGAAGGGCCTCCTCAGAGAAGCGCCGCACCTTGCCACGGTGTAACTGCTGGACAGTCCGGGCAGGCTTTCCTCAGCACCGCTGCTTTAAACGTTCAGTGGTTCTTAACCCCGGCTTGCCTAAACTTCACCTGCGTCCCCTTTAAAACTAGCGGATGAAACGCGTTATGCTGCTCAGTTGCCGTGGCAGCTACAGGGATGAAGTTTAGTTTAGGGTTGATTTGAATGCTCAGGCCACTCTGAAGGCATGTCACTCCTCATCCATCCCATGGCACGCGTGGGATAATGCTTCTGACATGGGCTTTGTCTGCCAGGAGCGCGGCAGCCAGCACCGAGACGTTGCGCATCGTTCCTGCTGACGAATGAAGCAGTCCATAAAAAAATGAAGTAACTGCCTCTAAATTGTCAGGACTTCCATGCTTTCAGAGCCTTGCAAAAGGCCTGGAACGCATTTTGGTACCCCACCTGACCTTTCTTCTAGCTGTCACAAACCGAGGAATGAAACCTCTGACTTTCCTGGTAACTCAGGGAAGAATTATGATGTTTCTCACGGAAGCTGTACATCAGTGTGCAGAGCTGCTGTAGTGCAGGGGGTTACACAACTTCCGACACCGTACAAACTTTGCGTTTTCAGAAAAAGGCTGTGCTAAATAGGATGTCACTGTAGTTGACATAGCTTAAGTCTGCTTTAAAATCTTCCATGAAACAGTTTCTGCAGTGGAGTTTTTTTGAACGATATTGTTCTTTCAGCAAAAACTACTCAAGCACTTGTTAAGAAAAATAATTCTTTGACCAAAAATGCTCAGTTGTCAAATGTTGTCTTGGATTTCTTTTTGCTAGAGCATTTTCTTTTCATAAATACCATCACTGCCACTCACCTGCTGTAAATAAATCACTGCCTGCGTGCAGTTGAGACAGTTCTGCTTCAGCCTGTTTTGCCTGGAAGGGGTAACAAGGAGCTGTCTCCCGAGCCTCGAGAGCCAGGTGCGGGAAGGAGTGGCAGTGCTGGAGGTACGGTTCTTGGGTTCTTTAGAGTGGTTTATTCAAGCTTCGTTTGGAGGGGAGTATTGACCTATCTGATGAAAACGTGATAAAAAGCTGATGATTCTTCTGTCTTCCTCACGCAGTGCGGCTGCCATCCCTTCTCGCTGCCAGCGGGACTTCAGCCAGGCAGGGAGGAGCTTTCCCTCTGACATTTTCTGTCTCTTAGGAAGTGGAAGTTGGGCTCCCTTTTATTATAATACAGCGAAGGTTAATTTGTTCTAGGCTTAAGGGAACAGAAATGTGTTTGATCAATTTTCGTTCATCACACGAGTGGTTAGAAGCTGACTACTCAGAGGATGCTATAATATTAAAGTCGGTTCCTTTCCTCGCTGACCTCCGTTCCAGCTGTATGTTAAAGCCAGAGCTATTTTTACATATGGTGCCTAAAATCTCTGTGAAGATGAACTCCCCTTTCCATGTGTTAGGAGGCTTAAATCAGAGGCTGTGGGTAAAGTTTCTTCCATTCAATATGAGAAAATAGAATGGCTCTACAATTACAAATCCATCCCTCTCTCTGATTTTATTTCTTTTTTTCCAAAATGTATCTAATTAGAAGTCTCAGGTGTAATTTAAACTGAATTTGGGGGGGTGAGAACAAAGTTTTCTTGAAGCAACATACAAGTAAATTAGTGGAAGTGGTGTTTTGGATTCCTGCTTGTTTTAGTCAGTACTCTCCTCGTGACACCTGCCTCTGTAAGTACAGACATAGTACCATAGGCTTCTTCGAGAGGGCTGGATAATAACTTACTCCTGCACTTTTTGATTTCAGCACACACTGAAAATAAACTTTAAAAAAATATTTCCTACTAAGCGTTACTTACACGGCTAAGACAGTAGAAATTTAAGAATTGCAGTCTCTTTTGAGTATGTGTGAAAAAACATGTGGCAGTAAGTGGATGCCAGGGAGGAGCAGAAGAGAGCATAATTACATAACAAAAGGTTTCTCTAAGGTCTGAGATAAACCTGTCTGTGTATTGGGAACCGGTGTTTAAGAAAACTTCGGAAAATATGTTAGTGAAATAGTATGTGTGCCAGAATTACCTTCTCAAGCTAGTCTTAAATTAGTATTAAATTAAACTAGTATTAAAATACATCTTTTTTTAAACCTTTTTATTTTGATAAACAATGGAGACTTTGTTTGTGTACAGTCAGTACGGGAACACGTGTATAATACATAATGTGGTTTTATTTTAATTTCCTAGGTGTCTGAACAAGTTTCCCAGCTTACTGGGAATTGCCTCCATGTTCCTTTCCTGGCTTAACCACCTGCAAAACCTGGGGGCAGCCTGCGGCGGGGCTGCGAGAAGCGAGTCCCCAGCCGGGGAGCTCCGTCGCCTGGCTCCAGCAGCGAGCCCTGGGCCCAGGCCCGTCCTCCGTGGGTGTCCTGGAGCGGATCGCGAAGAGGACGAGAAGGAGAGGGCTGGGCCTTCGGGGCCCGCGCGCTGTGGGACGGTGCCGTTCTGTGCAGACTACACCAGAACGCCGAGCCTGCGGGCAGAGGACCACTTGCGAGGCTCTGGGAAGGCTACCGGGTGGGAAATGCAGTGCCGAAAATGCCCAGCCCTAAGGGCAGAGGGGGAAAGATCAGTTCTAGCTCCAGAGGTGCTGCTGCCCGCTGCTTCACTCCTGGCGCCCTCTGAGAGAAGAGAGCCGTCACCGGGATTGGTGCTGAGGTAAGGAGCCTGACTTTTTTTCTTATAAATGATGTATTTCAGTAATGTGTAATCGCTCCACAGCAGGAAAGGAGCACTGGTCGTGCTCTAAGAGAACACAAGAAAACCCTCAGGGCTGTGAGGCGGGCACAACGCGGTTACTTTGCTGAGCCTCGCTGCCTTCTGCTGCAGCCGGCAGCTCTCTGCGAGCCCCGGGGCAGGCTCTGGAGCAGCTCTCTGCGAGCCCCGGGGCTGGCTTTGGCGCTGTGGTTTCGCGGTGACTCCTGCTCTACTCCAGTGCTCCCCCGTGCACAGCTCTGCCAGCTGTGGGGCGCCTCGTGTTCTTGCTGGGGAGTCGCTCTTCCGTCTGCTGCTTTGCTGGAAATGCGCTCTCAGAGGAGGTTGTGCTGCTCCTTGGTAGCCAGACAATGGAGTTACTGAATGCTGTCGCTCTCAACAGAAACAGTCCCTTTGCATGAGTAGAAATGGGATGATGCAGTTATACGGTAGGCTTTCCTGTAGAAAAATGGCATCTATCCTCCAAGACAATCCTCTTTTTGGTTTCTTTTTTTTGTTTGTTTTAAGGAAGTGAAGAGGAAACAACTTGTCCTCTAACAATATTGCAAAACAGTAACAGATATACAGATAAATGGTACACTTTTGTAGAGCGAAGGATTGAGTTCTTTACAGATTATTTGGAATTGCAAATCCATGTTTTGATTGAAATAGGGGTGGTGGCAGGACATCCAAGCCTGGCACACTTACAAGACCGCGTAACAAATGAGAATTTGTGCATTATTGTATTTCTTTGAGCAAGGGAAAACTTCTGTGGCCTTTTATTTCACCTATTTTACACTTGCGTGTGTTGGGGCAGGGGATTTGCAATCTGTGTTTTATCAGTATGTACAGTTAACTTCTTTACGTATAGAGTGTTGCTGTTGGTGAAACTTGTTATTCTTCAGTGTGGGTTTTTTTTGAGTTAAATCATTTTAGTAGTGTTATTTAGTGGCACGATACATTTATTCTGGTTTATCGCATTCATAATTAGATACTCTCACAGTCCCCCACAGTTCTGTATCCCACTTTGTTACTTTGTCCACCAGTGAGTGCCTCTGAGCACTTTAGCTCCAGGTGTTTTGATTATGCATTGATACAGAATGTTTCATCTACGTAAGAGTAGTAATTTTGTCTTACCAGCTGAGTCAGTTATTTCATTAATATGGTCACCCTCGTATCATCTGCAAACTTGCCGCAGTGCCGGTTTTGATTTTGTTGCGTCGACTTTTGATCCATCCTTTGAAGCAGAAACGAGTACTCTGCTACCAGCGCAGAGAAATGCTGCTCCTCCCTGCTTGTTTGTCCGCGTGTGATGCGGCGAGCTGCAGAGCTACCAGTACGCCTCCTGAACTGGGAGAAGCCAGGTTTGGGCCCGTCATCTCCTCTGGCTCTGTGTTCCTCCTTGCACATGCATTAGTTTCTCTTCCCCACAGCTTGTGGGTTTCCAAGTGCTGTGCTACCTTCAATGTAAATTTCACTAATACATGTCTGGACTTCTGTAGCAATGTATTAGGAACCATATGCTGACTCTTGTACTTCAGGTATGTCGTAACTTCTGGGAATTGTGTGTGAATGATACGGTATTACTTTTGTAGTGGACGTGTTATTTCAAACCGCTTGACTAATTAGTAACAAATGATTAGAATTTGAATATCATTTCCCAGATTCTGCCCTGGGCAGACACACTTTTCTTAAGCCTTCTGTGTTTTATTTCCTGGAGGGGGTCAAATGCTGCTGGCATTCATTCTAGCTGCTCATTCTTCTGCCTTTCCACATACTTGGAAAAGCCACAATCAGGATTTCTAGGATTTCAGTTAAGCCTTGAAATTAAATCCTGGGTTATTTAAAATTGTAATTGCTACATTGTTTGGGTTGGTTCTTTTCTTGTTGATCTGTCAGTCTCAAACACTTGAACCTTGCACGCCTGCAGTAGGTAGAATATCTCTGTCTGCGTGCCAAATAATTGTATTACTGCTTCCAGTTTGGCATTGTCTGTGATTTATTCTTGGCTAGATTTAGCTCACCTATGTATCGGAGATGACTATTTATGCCATAAGTTCATCCTCTTATTGTGATGCTCTCCAAAAACACTAGTCGTGAAAGCCAGTAATTCTTTCTTAGAGCCAAACAGGTTAAGTGAATGCTGAATTTGAATAGACCTTCCAAACTGAATTCATAAATCTATGAAAAAAGGAAGTTTGCTGCTGGTTTTGTACCTGAAGACATCCATTCTCTGAAAGTATGGTGGGAAATACGAAGTACAAAGAGGTGATACAGCGGTGTTGAGGCTGCTGCTATAATACACATTGCTGTGCTGTGCTGTGGGGTTCCATACTTTAAAACAGGTATTGAAAAATTAGAAAGATTTAAGGAAAATTATGACAAAGAATGAATCAAGGTCTGAAAAACATGCCTTTACAATTACAAGTTTGGAAGTAAATCTGAAGGGTTGATTATTGCCTACGAGCACCTGCATGAGGAAGCCTTCTGATGGCATCACGATCCTTTAATCAAAGGTACACCACGAGCTAATGGCAGAAGCAAAGCCTCCCCAGAAAAACACTGAGAACATTTGTCATTTCTGGTAAGAGTGACCTGCCTGGAAGCAACTCAGATTCTCAGGCATAGATAGGCATTTTGTTTATTTTTAATCAATATTTAATTCTTTTAAAGCAAACCTAGTTTCCCATTATTTTGCATTTCAAGATTCAGTTCTTGGTGTCTAATAAAGCAAAAGCTCACACGGCAGTTTTTCTCTCAACTGGAGCGCTAATAGGAGTGTATCTGGTTACTTAATTTCATGATGTTGGTGGCTACGTATTAGCATTTAGACCTTTGTCTTCATGTCAAATGTGATTGAAATCAATCAACCATTTGCAAAGCTGTTCATGGCAGATAGAGTTGCAAATACAAACAATCTGGTGACATAAGCATCATTTCCTAATAGCAACAACAACAACAAAAAAGATAGAAGATATGCTAAGGCATCAATGGGTTTATGTTTGATGCAAAATGTTTGTGGTGGTATGGCCATGCAAAATTATTTTACTGATACTCTAGTTTGAAAACATAGTAATTTTAAACTTTCTGAGTAGTTAACCAAGATGTTCCCTTTTAGGATAATATCTGACTCAATCTTTTAAAGTTCTTCCAATTGAGAATATAGATTTATTTTATAAAAATCTGCAAATGAATGCTTCATTGGCAGGTGTAATAGTGGTGATCGTTCAGGTGCTGTTTTATTTTTTTTGGAATAATCAAGAATGGTTGTCTTTAAATGATGTTGAAATGCTTATCCTCAAAATTTAGCCTTTCAAACAGATCAATCGATTTATCCATATCAGCCTCAGCGGTGGTCTGTCTCCATGTTACATTGGACCAAGATTCATTAAGAGTATTTCTGATTTGCTCTGCATGAAACGTACGTTTGTGTGCGTAAGCATGCATAGCCAGGTAAGTGATGTACCAGAAATAAGTGTGCGTGTTGGCAAGATGCGCTTTTTTGATGCATGAAGCTTGTTTTGTAAGTCTACCATACGCTAGCAGATTGTGGTTCATTTCTCGTGGTTATTTCAATGTATTTGACAGATACAGTATCTTCTTAAAATGCTGCGCTGAGGATGGGCTGTGAGCATTCAAAATACGAGCCAGACGACTTGCCTGAGATTGGTTAGATAAATCATGCTTTGTAGTGGTTAGTTTGTGGCTTTGTTTGTTCTACTGTTAAATCTCTTCTCATACAAATTCTTTATTGTTCAGAAGGATAATTGGTCTCTGATAATGTGACCATGAAATTCCATTTCCTTTCTTGGCCATAAGCGTGGCCAAAGTTGAGTTCATTTTCATTGTTTTATTCATGTGTTTTTCCTAGTAATGTCATAACTCCGTTCTTATTATTGAATCCAAATGGAGCAGGTGCATTTTCACTTAAAAACACTGTGAGAAGCGGAGATCGATTTCTCAGGAAAGTGATCAACGTTTCTGATGGTTGGCTTATATCCACCACAGCCGCCCCTCAAAGGTTCCGAAACCCCTGTTGTTAGTTGAAAAAAATGACTGATATGCAAATATTGTTTCCTACAGATTCCAGCAGTGCTGCGATTCAAGCTTCAATTATAGCAGTGCTATAAGGCATTTCTTTGTACCATCGCCCAGAGATTTACAAAGTTACTACCTGGAGATTCTGTAGGTTTTTAATCCTAATACCTGGGGAGAAAACATGCAATCCACACAGACTTCCAATCTAATATTTTATTAACGAGATTAAACGAGTAAGCTAAATTATACATGTAAATCAAATACAGAACAGAGTGGGCTAATGCGAAGTCAGCACATTAATCAATTTATCAAGTCGGTTTATTTGATATGCTGTGATCAGTGGTCTTTATATTCTTGTTGTAATGTGCTGCGTGCCCTCCTCCCATCCCTTGGAAGAAATCGTTTCCTCCCACTTCTGCTTTTGCTACGGGATAACAGGCCTAGTGAATAAGGAAAGAACGGCACGGCAATCTACTTGATCCTAGGATGCTTGATGTTTTCCTGCAAAACATCTTTTATAAAGAAAGCCATGAGAAGAGCTAGGGTGACAAAGTTGCTGTGAAATGGATGTGTGATGGTTCAGCACATCCTATGCGGAGCAGGCACCGACAGCCTTGGCTAAAACAGCACGGGGTGCACCTGTGCACCTCGGGGTCAGCCTGCCGTGGGCTGGGGGCAAGCCCGTGCTCGAGAAACAGAATGAGGATGGCTCAGAGGAAGCCTGTACAGCCGGCTGCTCCAAGCAGCACGGAGCTGAGCAGAGGCTGATCAGGTTGCACAGGAGCAGGGCCTGACGTGGCTTCACGGCAGAGCAAGGTCTGCCCGAGTGGCACGAAAGCAGCGGGGACAGCGGCACTGTAAACCAGTTAGAGGGGCCCCAGAAGACACCAACAAGAAAGATGGGTGGGGTATGAGTGTAGATTGGGTGAATATAGTTTGATTAGCCTAAAGAATTAAAGAATAACGCTTTTGATGAGCAATTTGAATATGGCAAGGTCTCCTATTCCCAGACAATGAGTGTGTACTCCTTATTGTGCTTTAAAAAGAAGAAACAAATAATTTAAAAAAATCCCATAATATTATAGTGTTCGTGATCTCCTCCCAGAGGAGTGTAATTGATACTTCTGGAAAAATCAGCTTTTTTTGTCTATTTTCTCACTCAGAAAATAGGGGGTAGAGTCCCTTTTTGCAATAATAAGGATAAGGTAGATTATAGTAGTACTGGAGGATGCTTTTTGCCCTTCCATCAGACCCACAACAAAGATTTTTATCATCAGGCAAAAGCATGCTGACTTTTCCGATGCCTCCCACCCCGCATATGCAGTCTCTGCCCTTCCATCCTGTGAAGCGTGTGAGCTTCAGGAGCTTTTCTCCCAGGGCTGAGACATTTGTGAGTGGTGTCAGAGGTTATTGAGACAAAATGCTCCCTGATGAGCAAATGAAATCCTAACGTGGAATTATGATCCGGACTGTCGAGCACACATTCACAGATTGTCCACACTTGTTAAGTTTTGACATACAGCACGTCCTGTCTGGTTCAAGTTATAAGCTCTGGCTGCAATAGCGAGGGATCCCAATACGAGCTGTTGTAAAATCTGAATGTCTAGGTTAGGAAATAAGATTTGAACCTGCTAGTTTCAGTAACAACTGTTCTGCACATCTCCAGTCTGAAAAATATCAAAGCAGCAATATTGGCCTGTTTATAAGTTTAGAATATATTGCATATAAAAAATTATTAGTTTCTTAAAATGACCTTCTAACAGCAGCAAGAACACACACATGCATTTAAAACAAACAACAAAAAAAACGTTGTTTGCAAGCACTACGTCATGCTGTTCGACTAAGTGTCTTGACTAGTCTCAAGCAGGAAGAGTTGTAAACGCTTGCAACACAAACTCCAGATTTCCTTTCTGTGCTCAATTTCCAGACCAACCAGCGAGGGTGTTTACTCCCTACAGAACAGTAGCCATGAGATATATTTCATGTAATGCTTGTCTTGTCTTAAATTTATTTCAAGTTACCTTTCTACATAACCAGCTCTGTTCCTTACTTTTGTGACTCAGAGAGCTCCAAACACTTGAGAAGAAACAAACAAACACAAAACAACAAAACTTCCATGCATATTTGGAATCTATTTCTTTGCAGAGTTCTTCAGTATGAAGCTTCTTGTGGATGTTTTCAAACTGCACTCACTTGTATGCCTTAAAATAGGAAGATGTAGGCTGATCGTAAGTTGACAGTATTATCTATGTATTTGGCATCAATATTAGCGAGCTTCTGTCATTTGGCAATTATTTCCATAGTATACCATATGGTGAAGAAAATGTTTTCATTCACCCACATATGACTAAATTTTTGCTGATAGCCTCGTACTGTGTGCAATCTTATCCCACAGAGGATTGGTTAAGCCAACCAAGAACCTAAAGAGGCACGTGTGCTTCTGTCAAGCAGGAGAGCCTAGATGTCAGAACGAGAATCTTGAATGCGAGTAGAATTTCCGTGCTTCTCTTGTGCTAAGAAAGCTGATTTACAAGGCCCTGGGTCAGTACTGCTCTTCCTGCTGCCTCCGTAAATGCTAAAGAAGAAATAGTTCCACTTTTTTTTTCCCTGCACTGTTGAGTTTCCCTGCTTCAATAATGATGGACGTAAGATGGAAATGACTTATGCCTCATGGCTTTCAGTGTATATCACTGTGCGTGTAGCATCTCTCTCCACTGCGATGGGGGGGATGCGGCACAAGTCAAGTCTTCTCAGACATGAGAGAATCCGGAGAAGTGACATTGCGAACGCCTTGTGCCTGAGAAAGGTATAATTAGAGCTTGTGTTTTATAAATAGGCACCCATAGATTCATTCCTCCTCTGAGCTTCTTTATTATATGCATTTTTTTGGTGTTGAATATGGGCTGAGCTTGTTCTGCAGCCGTGTTCTATCAAGTTAAAAACTCAGATAAGATGACTCAAATCTCAGGATATTAGAGCCCATTTGTTCTGGTGCTAAAAGAACGACTTTTTACAGCTAGAAGGTGCTAGCTTATATGATAGCACACCAGGGTTCTTGCCATTTTTGAAGTACAGGAAATAATTTTGGAGAATATTTTACTGAGCACTTCTGTACATAGTCACATTCTGGATTATGTAGAAAATGGAAAATGCATTTTATGGAAATTTCAGCATTTGCTTTCAATTGTGCTAGCAAAACCCACCCACTTTAGTACAGGATTTCTGAAGTTATCTGTGGAAGAGATACTTATTTAAAAGGAAATTTCTGTTAATTTCAGTACTTGACAAAATCACTATTTACATTTTTATATACAATATTTTTTTAAAGAGTAGATAGTTGAAAAGAGCTATACAAACTTTTTTTTAATTTAAAAATATCAAAGCTGTGTGTGTGTTTTCCAAGGTTTATCCCATTCTTAACTTTCTCTGTAACCTCCCCTTTCAAATGAAATTTTCAGAGAATGCACTTTGTGGAACGTTTTTGCATTGTAACTGATGATCCGCTGGAACCCATCCAGATGAGCTCTTTCACATAGCAATTCTGCACAAACATCACAAATTGCTCTTTGAATTCTAAAACTCAAAAATTATTTGGGTGCTATAGGTTGTTTGTTCAAATTTTAGACAATCTGGAACACTGCCAAAGAAGGCTGAGCTGTAGCTGTATACTTATCAGAAGATTTTGCAGAGCAATACAGTGTAGTCCTTACTTATGCGATGTTTTTGTGCTAGGAGAGAGGGGCAAAAACCAGAAATGTTAGAGAATATCAGGACAGTAACTGAGAATATTAGGACAGTAGGCTGTTTCTAGTCTAATAATTTTTTTCTGTTTTTCCCTAGAAGATTTTCAATTAAAATTTGTTAACTAATGTTAACCTCTGGGAATGCTTTATTCATTACCTGGAAGTTTCTACTGTTTTTTGGCCGTTGTAAAATCGTTTCAAAATTCCAAAGCATTTGTGAAGTTAGACACAAAATGCAACTCTGAAAATACAGAGTAGCTAAGTTTGTTTGTTTGTTTTCTGTTTGTTGTTTTTCTTCCACGTTGTTCCAAAAGATTCCAAGTTTTCCAAAATACGTATCATCTATTTAGAAAGCAGAAACAAAGTTTTTGCTACCAGGGCTGCTATCGTGACAGTCCTCAGGTGGCCATTCAGAGACAACGTATGACGTTAATCAAAGTCATTTGGCAACTAGGTTGAAATTCTTGAATACTTTTCAAAATGTGTATCTCAACAGCAAGCAAATCACAGAATCAAAGAATCACAGAATGGCACCGAGTCTCTCGGAGTTTTTTCTAGTCGTTCAGCTTCCATCTTTCACCAGTAGCGTTAAGATAGTTCAGGAGAGGAAGAAAAGAAACAAAAAGGCAAGTGTGAAGTTTGTGAACCGGTCTTGAATATCTGTGCAAACTGTTAAACAAGTACTTGCAAACAACGAATACATTTAGCTTTTCCAAATGACTCTAAACAAAAAGACACTGCCGAATCACAGGAAATACCATAGGGCCTCACCGTTACTCTGCGTGAAGTACCATCTCCTTGAGGCGAAACTAACGTGCTGCAACAGCCACATGGCTTTCACAGCAAACTAGCTGAAGTGACAGTGTGTCTGTGTCCCTGGGTCGTGCCCCGTTCCCCCCTCCCGCCCCCAGAAATATTTTTTCTGTGTGTGTGTACAGCTGGTATGAGATTATTTTTCTGCGAGCTTCCCGGACTTGGGGGGAGGTGAGGGGGATTCAGATGAAAGCATTTAGTCTCTGGAGCAACCCTGATTGGCATAACTGCTATTGACTCCTGACCTCCTTTTTTTTCTCCATTGCTCTGCAGCTAGCACGAGAGCCAGGGAACAGGAATCCAAAAGTGGAAAAAAATATATCTTGGCTATTGTTGATTGAGATTTGTGATCTTCTGTGAAATTAATAGGATGTTATTAAGGAAATGTCTTTTCTGCTTCTTACTTAAGGAGGAGCAAATTATTTGATTGTTCATTAAGGTCAAGTAAAAGCGACATCATGTGACTCATTAACGATTGCAGAGCTCTCCCTAAAATTAGATCTCGGCTATTATATCACATCTTTCACTGGATGATCTGAGTACTGAATGCATCAAAACACTTAAATGGCTTCTCCAGTTCCCATGTGGTTACAGGTCTTCCTCTTCTCGATACCAACAGGACCTATTTGCAGAAAGCATCGCACCTCGGAAAGGACTTTCCCCCAAAGCCTAGGAAGTGTCGCTGAAGATCAGAGATAGGTTCCTAAGCATTCTGTCCCAAGTACTTGGAAAAAGATCAACAGATTTGATGAATGTTGTCAGTCCAGCTGTAATAGAAATGTTTTGCATATCGGTTACGCTAGGAGCCGCATGGCACTGGGGACTGCAGGTCTGCAGGGGAAGGGGCTGAGCTCACGGATCTGTACTCTCTTGTTTGTTTGCTACAGGATAATGGCATTATCCAGTTTGGGTGTGTACCTTGGTTGATGAAAGGAAGAGCAGAGAGAGCCTTGAGAAACAGGCCTTTTTTTTTTCCTAACAAACAAAACCCCACCTTCCCCTACCCCAAACGTTAACCTGAAAAATAGTGAAGTGCGGGCTGATCTGGGAAGTAGTGCAAGGGACCATTTTGCAGCAGAGACGAAGGATTATACTTTTATCACACTTGAGAGACTCTTCTCTGAGCGGTGGGATGGGGGCCGTGCGGAGGAGATAGCTCTTTAACTGAAAGCAGCCTCTGCTGGGATGGACGGTGGTGGACGGTGGCGGTGGGATGGTGGTGGTGGGAGGCGCGGGCCAGGCCTGTCTGTGCGAAACGTCCCCTCGTCAGCACTGGAACCGCAGGGTGAGAGGCTGCCCTGCCGGGAGCTCCGCGTCTGACCGCGGGGCGCCGTGTCGGCAGTGCTGCCGGCAGCGGCTCCGCTACCCGCGGCTCGCCTCGTGCCGGCGGGGCCGCGCTGGGGCAGCGGCAGCGCGGGGAGCCCTCGGCGCCGCCTCCCGGCGGAGCTGCGCCTGCCGGTAACGGGCAGTGCTGGGGGCGAGGCCTCCGTGCCCAGGGGCCGCGGGCCGGTCTCTCCCCTGCTCCCTTACCGAGGGAGCGGCGGTGCCGCGGGACGAGGGGAGGATTCCCCCCTGGGTGCGTGAGCTGAGCGCTCCTTCGGCAGCTGGGCAGCCTGCCGCAGGGGTGCCGTGGCGGGGGGCAAAGCGTCCCGGGGAGGGAAGTAACGCGTGTCCCTTGTGACGGAGCCCGGCCGCTGCCCTCACTGCTGCAGGCGTTCGCCGGGCGCACCGCGCCCTCACACCCCGCCGGCACAACGCGGGGGCAGGCGGGGCGCTGCGCCGGGAGCGGGGGGAGCGCTGCCCGGGGGGTGACGGCGCTCGGGGGGCAGCTCCCCTCAGGGTGCGGGGCGCGCTCCCGGCCGGCCCTCGCGGCGCTGCGGGGCCACGTGCGGCTCCTGCAGGCCCGGCCGGGCGGGCACGCGGGCCGGGGGCGGCGGGCTCGGGCCTCGCCTCCCCGCGCCGCGGCGGCCCCGGGGCGGGGGCGGCGGCCGGGCCGGGCCGGGCTCTGCCCGCGGTCCCCAGCGCGGCCGCCGCGGCGTCGGGGTTGGGCGGTGCGCGCCCCCGCTCGGCCCGCGCGCGCCCCCGCTCCGCCCGCGCTCGCTCCCGCGCGCCGCCAGGCCGGTTGCCGGGGCAACGGCTGCATGGCAACGCGCCGGCAGCCCGGGGGCCGCCCGCCGCCGCCGCGGCGCGCAGAGCGCAGAGCGGGCGCGCTGCCCTCCTCGCTAGATGCTGCGGCGGCCGCCCGGGAGCAGCCACGCGCCGCGCTCGGCCGCCGACCGCGGGCAGCAGCCAGGGGCCGCCGCCGCCGGGGGCAGCGCTCGGCCGCCGCCGGGCCCAGGGGCAGCGGCGCGGAGCGGCGCGGAGATGGTGCCGCTGGTGCGGGGCGCCGGGGGCTCCCACCAGTGGCTGGCGGCCGTGCTGCTCGGCCTCTGCTGCCTCCTGCCCCCCGGGCGCATCGCCGCGCCGGGCGGGGACTTCCCCGGGGTGGCCGCGGACAGCCTGGTGGTGCGGAAGGGGGACACGGCCGTGCTGAGGTAGGGGGCGGCGGCGGCGGCGGGGGGAGAGCGGGCGCGGGGCCCCGGCACCGGCCGGGGGGTCCCGGCGGGGGGAGGGCGCCGGGAGCCGCGACCCGGGGCGGGCGGGGGGCGGCCGGGGGCACTCGGCGCGAGTCGGGGCGGCGGCGGAGCGGCACCCCCGGACCCGGGCCCGGCGGCTCGGCGGGGCGGCAGCGGCGGTACCGGGACGGGCCCGGCCCCGCGCCCCCCGGCCCGGAGCCGCCCGGTGCCAGCGCAGCGCGGAGCCGCCGGCCCGGCCCCGCGGGCACCGTTATCTTTTCCGGCCCTAACTTTTATTTGCACTTTGGCAGCGCGTTGCTGTAGTTACGCGACCCCCCCCCCGTCTTCCCCGCGTTTTGAGCGCGGTCGCGGCGGTCCCGCTCCGGGCTGCGCTCGGTGCCGTGCCGGCCCCCCGGCCCCCCCCGGCCCCCGGCCGCGGGGCGCCTCAGCCCTGGCCGTGTTTAACCCCTCCGGAACGGGACGGGGCGCGAGATAGCGCGGGGGGTGTTTTCGGCAGGAGTTTGGAACCGCCGCGTAGCCAGTCCGCCCGCCTCTGGTGTAGTAGCTGCCGAAAATACAGCAGATGTCTGTGTAGAGCTGCTGGCGAGCGTTTTGTACGCGTGCCTCGGCTGTGCTCCGCGTTTTGAGACGTCCTGAAGTCCTCGTGCTTTCTGCATAAGGAATCGGGGAACGAGGGAAATACAGAAATAAGCCTGCCTTACTTGTGCCGCTTCAGGTTTAAAGGTTGCACAGAAGGTAACTCGGCGAGTTGGCAGCACTCAGGTGCTCAGCCAGCACCGAACGTTTTTAGGACGTGAACGAACGTATATTTAGAACCACCTTATTCAGACATCGTACAGGTGCTCTGAAGGTTTCTTCTTTATGGCTTTCTGCTGCAATACACGCAGTTTCCTAGGCCTAGGATTGTGTCTGAAGCTCAGCGTCTGTGCCGCTGGATAGGTTACATAAACGAAATTAGAGCTTTAAGATTAAAGCATCGCTGTTGTCTCACGAGCGAGGGAGAATATCTGTTTTGTGAAGAGCCGGTGTTAAAGGGAGCATGAACATTGCTGCTTAACTCCGGAACGAAGCAATTAGGTGGTGAAATAACACGGGGGTTGTATCTGGGTGGTGGTGGTGTTTTTTCGTTCTCTTGCTCTGTGATTAATTTCCTTCATTTCTTACGCCTTTCATAGGCTTTCTTTCAAATAGCAGCTCGTTTTGTTTTCAGCTGGGAATGCAACTTGAAGGGGGAGCATAGGATGCCTACAGGAAGGCACCTTCCAAGGAGGGGACGGGAGATGGGCAGAGCTGCTCGTTTTGTACCTCAGGGTGCGCATCGGCGCTGCTCCTCCTGAGTTCGTCCTCACCGGATCTCCGCAACTTAACGTGTTGAAATACGTAGGAGAAGAAATGCTGTTAGTGTCCTCGTTATTGGGAGCTGGCCGTTTGTTTAGATGCAGATTCTGGTGAGCTGGATAAAGCAGTTTAGGGGTTAAAAGAGGAGTGTTTTCTTCCAGCTCTGTAGCCCTCTGGGTTTAGCTCCTCTCGGTTTCTGTACGCTGCAGCATCCGAAGTTGGCTGCGTGCAGTAGGTCCCTGCCTCCTACTGCAAGATGGCCATCGGTGCCTTCCTGCTGCCATGTGTTGATTCACCCCTCAGCGCCGGCTTCTCCGCTCCTCGCTGCCCTCTGGCAACGAGGGCTTCGCAAAGTTACCTCCTTACCTATTACAGATCGCACAGCGCTCCGCTTAAAGCAGCGTCTGGCGTTCTTGCTTCAATAATTAATGCTAGAAAAGGGAGCAATTCACGTGGCTTTGAGTCAGCGTTTTGCCGGCCGAAAGAAGATCGCGGTGATTTACGAGACGCACGTTTGCGTTCACACGCACCCCCCTGGCCGGGTGCATCCCGCGCGGTGCCCTGGGCTGTGTGCCGACCCCTGCGGTGGGCTCTGCGCCCCGCGGGGACGCGGCCGGCCGCCTGCGTCAGGCCTCTGCCCACGTGCCTTGCTGCGAGCCAAAAAGCGAGGGCCGGGAGCGCGTGGCACCTCTCGGTGAGCACCGTGCGAGGCTGGACGTGCCAAGCCCCAGCCTCAGTCCTCGTGACCGCTTTCCCTCATCTTTACTGAAAATGAGGACTAACGCCTCCTGTAAGGGCGGAGGTTTCCAGGTAAAGCTTCCACGTGTTAACACAAAGCACATAGATCCCTTGCCTTACAACAGTTAACCTGTCGAGCCCACGCAGCACCAGCGTCACGTCCTCGTGGCACCGCCGAGGTGCGCCCGGCCCCCCGTGGCAGGCAGCGGTGCGAGCGGGCCGAGCTCCTTCAGAGGCCCAGGGCGGTGTTTGCCCCGGAAAGCCTCTCGTGAATGACTCTAAGGAAAATCCGCCCTTATGCAAGGTGTTCTTTCTGATGACGAGCTCTTTCTGTAGCCTTAGTAATTAAAAACTGTCTTTTTGTTTGTTTTCAGTCCGTGTTTGGTCCATGCTGTCCCAGCGCTATTTGTTTTGCCGGTTATTGAAATTTTAAGAAATTTTGTCTGTCACGCAGTTGCTTTGTATGACAAAATAGTTTCAGGAAACCGCTTGTTTTCGGAAGTCTAAATTCTGCCCTGCACCTGCTCTGTATTCTTCCCAGGTAATTGCCTAAGATTTAACGAGAAGTCACGAGGAAGGAGAGAGAAAGTTGTAAAAATGTTTTTATTAAAACAACGGATTGCTACGTGTTAAATTGCTAGGAGTGCAGCCAGCAGCCGGTCTGTTCAGAACCGGATTACTCTGGTGACCCTTTCAGAGACCTCCCGCGAGGAGAGGGATCGCCCTCAGTTCGCGGTGTCTCTGGGGCACCGACAAGGCCGGCAGCGGCTGGGGCAGAGCGGTGACGTAAGGGAGGTGACAAACGCGGAGCAGGCGGCTGCGAGCAGCCTGGCTGACGGCTGCGCTCCTGCGGGGCTGTGGCTGAGGCCTCGCTGCTCGGGGGGCCAAGGCCACCTCCGCCCGCCCTGGGGTGGCAGCGAGGGCCCCCTGCCCCCGGAGGTGAGGGCACGCTGCTGCCTGGGCTGGCGGTGCCCGGGCTCTGGCCGAGCTGTGCGTGTGGCCCTCGTGGCGTCACAGACCCAAGAGAATCGCGTTTGGTTACTAACAGCTCCTCTTTGCCTACCTGTGATGCATAAACAGATCCCACTTATAACACCTAAAGGTACAGATCTGAGGATGATCAAAATGGCTTTCTGCAACAAGCAGCCTCTTTTCCTGCACTTCATGTTTCTGTAGCTCGTGGCTGATAAAAGCTAGCGTACCTGGTAGTTCTTTTGTATTGTGCAGTCGCAGGAAATTAAGTGTTACATTTGACACATTTTAAAAACAACAGACTTCTCACTGCTGTGCGATTATGGAGTAATTTATTAAATGTATGCTGTGGAATACGTTGAGTGGTGTGGGTTATTCACTGTAAAGGCTGAAGCCTCAGTCAGCTGGGTCAAGGCTCCCGAGGGCTCTGTGCTCCCCCCCGGCATGGCGCTGGGGAACCAGGTTCTTTTCAAACC
The DNA here is from genome assembly GCF_964034855.1 of Anser brachyrhynchus. Lineage (NCBI taxonomy): Eukaryota > Metazoa > Chordata > Aves > Anseriformes > Anatidae > Anser > Anser brachyrhynchus. The sequence goes on from NC_137702.1 coordinate 791,806, forward strand.
TGGCTGGGGAAATCGGAGAGAAATTCCAGGTCAGCCTCGCTAACGGGCAGATTGAGCTTCACCCGTGTTGTTTTTGCCGACAGTAGTCTCTTTTGCCGCCCTGGGTGAATTGGGCCTCAGATTTAAGCAGCCAGCGGTCACCTGAGAAGGGTGATTATGGCAGAGGATTTTTTTCTGGTCATAGGTCAGGAGGTTTGTGCCTTTTTTTTTTTATTATTTATTTCCGAAATTTGAAATTCTCTGTACGTAGCTTTGCCGCTTTCCTTTCCACCGCCGAGTGTTTCGGGTCTAGGTAGCGTGCGGTCACGCTCTCCCCTGCCTCAGCACCCCGGGGTAGCTGTCAGACACGGGAACTAGCGCAGGACGGCTGTGCTGAGCTGCTCCTGCTGAGTCCCTCGACGCCGTCCCCGTAAGGTGCTCACAGAGCTGTGGATGGGCAGGCAGTGGGGTGGGTCGGGAACTGGCTGAATGGCCGTGCCCGGAGGGTGACAGTCAGGCTGGGCAGGGGCCAGGAACTAGCGGTGTACCCCGGCTGTCAGCGCTGGCTCCGCTCCCGTGTAACATCTCCGTGGGCTGGGTGAGGGGGCAGTGCCCCTCAGCGGGGCTGCGGGTGGCTGCCGGGCCAGGAGGTCCTGCAGCCGTCCCGAGGGACCTCAGAGGCTGGAGAAGGGGCTGCCAGGAGCCCCGCGCAGCTCGGCACGGAGAGGTGCTGAGTTGTTCTGCACCTGGAGGGGAACAGCCCCGGGCGCCAGGGGTCACCGAAAGGAGGTGTCACGAGCATTTGGTGTGACCAAATATTTGGAGTGGCTCTTGTTTCCTTACATCAGGTTCAGGTCCTAGATTCATTTTTGGTTTTCTTTTTTTTGTTGTTGCTGTTTTCTTGGACGCACAGTGCCGTTACTGAAAAGTGAGTTCCTGCGTGCTGGCTATTTTCTGATAAATAAATGAGAAATTATACACTAGGCAGGGGAGTGAAGCTGCGTATAAAGAAGTCATCACAGAAAACGAAATAAATTCTAGCAAAGGAAATGAATTCATTTACCGTAAACACCTCTCAAGTCCCTCCCAAGCTTGTGTCCGGAGGCGAGGTGTCACAGCACTGCAGCACAGGCTTTACGAAGCAAGGGGTTGCAGCTTTCCGTCCTGTAAACACGCTTCGAGGCGTGTTAATCGCTGTCAAGCTCACTGATTTCTTTATCACCGTTTGACTGGCCCAGGCGTTTGCTACGTGTTTCATGTTTGCTGCCCTCTTGCTTTCCCTCTGGATGCGGGTAATGGCCGTGTTTGAGCCACTTTGAAACCAGTCTGGTATGGGGGCGGATTCTGTTTTGGCAAGAGCAGGTTGGCGGCAGCAGCATCCTAGCCCACGTCTCCGGCTTCTCTGGCTTTGCAGACACCCTGGTTTCCAGACCAGGCTTCCCCTTTCCCAGGAGGGTACGCCGGTGTCTGACCGCAGGCGCAGGGGAGCCCTGGCCAAACGAAACCTTCCTGGGACCACTTCCAGTTCCTGATTCTGCTTCCCCTGGCTGTGGGCATTCAAGAATGCAACAAGAGGTTTGTGGTGGTCAGCAGAGATTCTCCTGTGTGGGGGCTCCTTGCCAGGACTCCTGGAGCCGTGAGTCCCACAGACTCGCGCCTCAGTGGTCCCGAGGAACACCTCCCGTCCTCGGCCAGGTCGGTGAAGGCGCCCGTGTGGCTCAGGCGGGAGGGCAGGCAGGCTCTCACTCCGAAGCTGTTCAGGTCCTCAGGGGAGGGCTGTGGGTGCCTAATGCGGGTCTAAGTTGCTGAGTGCGGGGTAGTGACTGCTGGGCTTGGGAGTTCAGCGTCGCTTTTGCCTTCTCTTCCCACAAGAGCTGTCCTTCACAGCAAGTGGTCTTTGCCGAAGGAGCAGCGATGGTCACGGAAAGCTGGTGACACGTCTACAAAACGTTCTCCATCTGCTGTCATTCACGTTACTGAGAAGTGGGCATTTGGAATGACAGTTTTGCAGTTTGAATAACAGAAGCCTATCAAGTGTGTATGGCATATTTAAATATTAAGAGACTATACATATTTAACATTACAGTCCCTCCGATGCGTGTCCATACACCAGTGTTGAATACAGTTGTGTGCAAGCATGTATAAATGCAGATTTGTCTTTGGGGGACAGGTGGTGTAATAAATATAAAAAGAAATCCTCTTTCCTTTATGATTTCAGAAGGTACATTTCTTGACTTCCATACTCTTTTGGTATTCCTCTGCAGTTCAGGATCATAAATTATTTGGCTGTGTGAAGCTTTGTTCCTGTTTCTCTGAAATATTGCTGTGTTATGTGTAGACTGAGGTGCGCACACACCCCTGTGAAATTAGGTTGGTGTTTGGGAAAGACTTGCACGTTCCAAATCTCTACCAGTCATTAAATAAGCATATTATGGCACTTGCCTCTCATCCGTGCAGTTAAAATAAATAAATTCAGAGTAAATTAAAATAATTTATCTTTTTAAACCATTGCGAATGTTTCGGATGTTACACAGAGGAAACAATAAAACGAGGAATCAGTAAGGAATGAAAAAAGAATTTGTTCCAAAGAGCCGTTCGATGGAGGAAAAAACGGACTTAGTTTCCTTTCTTTTTGGCATCCTGCACAAGAGGTGAGCGCAGGCTCTGGCCCAGGGCAGCGGGCCGCGGGTGCAGCCGCCTTGTTCCCCGGGCCACCAGCAGCAAGCGGAATCGGCTCAGCGCTGTCTCTCCTGGCAGAAATCTGACCCAGCGCTGTGCTTGGAAACTCAAACCTGTGCTGCGGCAGGCTGGGGGAACCACTCTGGAGACATTTCAGCGTTCTAGAGACGCGTGCGGATTGATGGTACGGAGGGGCTTACACTCCACGCGTGAACGCGGGTGCGGTCCTGATGTCGGCTCCGGTGCCGCTGCTCTGCAGCCAGGCAGGGCCCAGCGACGCTCCCGAGCACTGCCATCGGTAGTGCTCCCTGGTCGTGGTGTGTGTAGTGCCCTGCAGTGTTGGAAGTGCATTAAACTATTTTGACGTGGCAGGCCGTCCTTTCAAAGGCGTTCTCGCCCTCTCTTGGACCCACCTGCATGTGGTAACGGAACTGGAAGAGAGGAGTTGGTGACGCTGGCACTGCCGCTGCTGCTCTAACCCCCGTGGCAGGGGCGTGAACGAGACGATCTGTGAGGCCCCTCTGCAGCCCAGCCCTTTGGGGATTCTGTGAAGGCTTCCTGAGCCCCGGCCGGCCGGTGGGAGCCTGTCCCCCACCCTGTGTGGCGCAGGGCAGGGACGGGTCGGCCACAGGCCTCGCGGCCCCCTCACGGCCCCCTCACGGCCCCCTGACGGCCCCCTCAGCCCCGGGGAGGTGCAGGCAGTGGCGGCGAGGGGCCGGGGCGGGTTGCTCGCCCGGCCGCGGCTCTGGCCCAGCTCAGCGAGGTGTCGCAGGTGGCAGTGGCAGCAGCAGGCGGCTCACGGCTCCGTCTGGGGCTGGCGCTCATCGCGGGCGGCTGGGCCGGTGCTGAGGGCCGCCTCACCCTGCTTCAGCTGTGCATCAAAATTGTCTGGAAGGGCAAGGAGGAAAGACAAACCTTTGTCTCCCTGTGAGAGTGCTATTCCTCATGAGGAACACGGGGAGAATTTTTTGTTAAATAACCCTCTGTTAAGGCTCTGCCTGCTGGCAGAGGTGGGGGTAGTCTTCGGAGTCCTCTTCGGTTCTGGCTCTCTTTCAGCCTTTGAGAAGAGATGATCAGTACGAAATCCACGTACTTGTGAGAACAGAAAGGTCCCACTTAAAGCAGAGGAAGTAACTACGAATTTGTAAATTTTCCCCAACTCAACGCAGACATCGGTTCAAGGTTCATGCTCATGCAGTGATGTGCTTATTTAAGTTATAGGCAACCAGGGCAGTCCCTTCTCTGCATTGGTCTGTGGGTGTGTGATCACACCCACGGCATGGCCGGCTGTGCGAGGCGGGTGTGCAGGGACGCCCCCAGGGAAAACCCCGGTGTGCAGCCTGGCGGGGGCCGGGTGAGCACTGCTCTCCTCGCGCTGCGGGGCTGCTGTGCCCCGGCATCCCGCACAGCCGTACCAAACACCTCGCGCCTTGGCGCTGCCGTACCAGGAGCTACGGAGCTATCTGCTGTTCTTCAACTCTGCAGAAAAAACATGTCCTCCGCTAACCAGATGCACAGTTCCTTTCCAATATTACAGTTGTCAGAGACCCTAGCACAGGCTGGCTTCGTTAGTGCGCTGCATTTTCATGCAGGTGAACGTGGAAGATAGGCCCTGTAAAATGATCAGCCCTCCCAGTCGTGTTTCCTGGTACTCCTCTGTAGTTCTTTCACACACAGAGCCGCACATGGAGCTGCAGGTGTCTGCAGCAGCCCTAGCTGTGGCTCTGGTCTTGCACAGTGCATTCCTTACAAAGCCGGTAGAGATTTGATGGTCAGCGTGTCCCAGCACTGAGTTCAACCTGAGGTTTGGCTGCTTAACTGCTAGTGGTGATTCTGCAGTTTCTGAGCATCTTCAAGCTTATGTTGTCTCTGTCCTGGGTGGTTGTGGACATATATGCCAGGGTGGAAGGGTTATGTCATTGTGCACAGACAAAGTTTGGATTTTTATACCTGCAAAGCTCTTTCAAAAATATGAGATGAGCTAGAACATGCTCTGTTTTATAACAGAAAAGCTGTCAATCTATTTTAAAAGATTTTCCCTTGGCAACAGCAGACAATCTGGTGGTCAGACAGCCAAACAGCTATCATTAGTCATGCATAATTAAAACAAAGAGAGTATCCAACTGTTAGCAGTATCGGTTTTGTCTTGGAAAATCTAATTAACATACAATACTTCTTGCAGAAATCTCCTGTAATTTTTCTTACGCAAACGTCAGTGTAAATGAAGGAAATTATATATATTTATGTACAGCAGGCTGGATTTTTTCTATGTTTATTTAAATATACAGGAATAAGATATCTGTCCAGTTTAGTATAGCATCTGTGATACGCCTGTTAAATTTACATAACGCAATTCTGTCAAAAGTATGCAGGAACCTTATTCCCTCTACAAAACATAGGCATACATAATTTACTGTACAGTTGTATGCCTTTGATACTTCACCGGGTTCGTGTTAAAAATGTTTTTAAACTGGGTTTGATTCACCATCATGGAACTGCACTCGAGAACCAAGTGCTCCCTTCCTGACCACCCGCCTTTCGCTGGGCGAGGACACACCTGCTGGCTTTATCCTACGTGGGGGAAGGCGATGCAGACCCTTGGCCCTGGTTTCCTCGGGAGGGACTGAAGGCTTCTTGTGTTGCAGCGCACGACTTTCAGGCTTGCTTCATGTGCCGTTAAGTGCAGAGGGGACGGGGCTCCCTAGGGCACGCCGCGGGCAGGAGCTCCAGCGCCGCGGACATTGGTGGTGCGCAGGGCGGAGAGGTGCTGGGGTGCTCGCGAGAGGTGGGCAGTGGGACCCGGCAGGAAGCTGCCCCGCCTGAGCGTGGTAAGTAACCAGCTAAAGAAGAAAACAAGGCTCCAAACCCACACCTGTGTTTCTTACTGAACGAGATGGTAGCTTCTGTAAACCTCTTCTAGAGGCACAGAGGCTTTGCTACCAGCTGCAGACTCGGCGTGCTCAATTAAGCAGGAGTGGCACTGAAGGCAGTTCTCTCCAAGGAAAACACGATTGAAGAAGGGAAGGAGAAGTTTCAGACCAAGTTCTTGTTGGTTTAACACGATGAAGGCGTATGTGAGCGTGCAAAAAGGAATCGTGGCGGCATCCCGCCTCGCCCCAGCAGCGGATGTCCGCAGCTGCCCCGGGAGGCAGCGCTGGTGCCGGCAGGACTCGGCCCCGTGCTGCTGTCTGCCCCTTCCTCCCCAGGCCCGGCAGCCAGCCCCGGGCCGCCGTGTGGGTGTCTTCAGGTGTTCGTGTGGATACCGTGCTGGTGCTTCCTGAGGAGGTGCTTGGCCATCCACCGGGCAGCAGTTCTCTCGCAGGAAAACCCTTTGGTAGGACAGTGTGATTTCTGGCTAAGCTAATAGATACACAGATACACAGGCACACGTAGGGTTCTTTTGTTTGTTTTTTTATAGACATAGTACTGGGGTTTTATATTAAAGCTGTTAATTTGATGTAGAGGTTGATAGTTTCTCTTAACGATTAAATTGGAGCGCATTCCTCACATCTCCAGCTGCACCTTAGGGCGAGCTCAGGCAGGAGGGAGCTCCCCGCGGCGCCTGTGCTGGCTGTCCCCCCACCTGGGGAAGGGTGCTGGGTGCTCGCGGTGCTGCCAGCAAGGGAGGGAATGGTGGAGGGGGTTGTGCTGTGCTGCTGTTAGACACGATTTCTGCTGGAGTAAGTGACGCAGGATTTTGCTAAACCATTTTTTCCCCCTTTTTCCCCCGCTCTTTCTGCCTGTCGATGCTCACTGCCCAGAACTTTCTCTTCCACTTGTCGTCCTGACCTGTTGTAGGAAGTGGTACGTGTTTCGGTAGGCTTTGTAAGTGGAAGAATAAGGTTCCTGGTGCAGCTGAGTGCATTTAAAATCTAAGTGGGTAGTCCAGTATGACCCTTGTGTGAAAACTCTTCAATAATTTTTTTAGCATGTTTTAATAAGCCTGCTGCAGTGCTGAAATATCTATGAAAGAGCTTTTACCTCCATTTCACTAGTTCTGGGTTTTAATAACAGCGGTGAAGGTTTGCAGAGACAACATGTTGGAGCACTTCATTCCCGTGGGAACAGGAGCACAAGACCTTCTCTAGAAGATAAGCAATGTGTGATTGCTCTCTGCAATTTCTGGTTTATTTAATCCAGCCAATCTTACCCTCTTTCGAAATAAGAGACCTGGTAACAGCAAAAGCACTCGGGAAGGCTGTGCCAGCCGAAAGGGTGTTTGCTCCACAACAGCCTCCCCCTGATAGCACCAGGTCCGCGGGCGTTCCCGGCTCCCCCGCCGGGCGGGTCCGGCAGAGCGGAGGTTCGGTGGCAGCACGGGGTGTTCGCTGATACTTCTTGAGCTCACGCTAGCCTGGAAAGCTTGTAGTGGTTATTAATGATCGGGGGGTGGACGCTCCTCCACCAAAAGGGGAAAACCTACCGAAACTGCGCGGCGTGTGCTTGGCGCAGCGCTCCATTGCAGCCGCGGCCAAGGAGCGGTGCTGCTGCGAGCTGGGCGCGAGGACCTGCCTGGGACGCAGTGCTCTGGGGACGCAGCTCCTGTGCCTTGGTGTTCAACCGCTGTAATCCTGATTTGCTGCGTTTTAATTATCTGAAAGAAGTTTAATGGGGGAGAGGGTAACTTAGCACACCGTGTGTGCCCATTCCTCATGACCGTGAGTGCTACTCACTAAAAACGTTCAGCTTGACACAGGAGCTCCAGACATAACCTTAGCGTTTGATAAATTGTGGTGTCACTTAGTTTTAAAATAGAGCTGTAAACGTGTGACAGAAAAATGAAAATGTTAAATATTGAAGCCAATATTTTAAGTAAGTGATACATTGCAGTCTGGGGATAAGCGCACTTTCATGTTGTGTGACACAGTTCGAAATAAAGTGTGTATTATTACTGCTGAAATTTCGTATCAGATCAGCTCCTCTGTGCTGTATGCTGCAGAACAGCCTGTCCCGTGCTGACGGCTGGGAACTACTGTGATGCTCTGGTGTGGGTAGGCACTGGGAGGGCTGCTGGTGCCGTCCGGGTGCGTGCGCAGAGTGAAGTCTGCGCTAGGAGAAGCGCTGTGCTGGGTTGGTTGTGAACAGCACTTGGCACAGCTGGTGTTGGATTTTAGAACCACGGTCCTTGCCTCAGCGCTTCCCAGTGGAGGCTGTAATAGCCAGTGCCTCCGTGGACTTCTGCTTGGGTAGCTTTGGACCCGTGAGCGCTGAGATTCCTGCGAGAGAGACCGGTGCCCACAGTGCCTCCCTGCCTCAGCATCCTTCGCTTCCGTGCTTCCTGGCCCCTGAAACGGGCTCGCACAGGTAAAGCCCACTGTGAGGCCCAAACGGATGGGCTGTGCTGCAATGAGGACTCAGCAAGATGTAAAACACTGTGAATTTTCTCCGAATTGGCTGAATAAAGGTCAAGAATTCTTTCTGACACCAGAGGAGGAGGAGAACGTCCTTGCCATCACCCATGAGTGTGAGGGAGAACGGCAGAGGTGTAGGTGCCTCAGGCGAAGAATAAAAGGGTGCTCAATGTCCACGGAGGCTGTTCTGCCTGTTCAGGACACCCGGCACTGAAGAGCAGAGAAGACAACAGCAATCAGCAGTCGCACGGAGCTGTGGGTTTCTGACCGCAAGGCGATGGTGGCAGTGGCCGGTGTTACACCGCGGCGCGGGGAGCGGGAGACTTCGTCCTCCTCCACCTGGAGGTGCAGCACGTGGTGCTGGCCAGGCGGGGCCGGGCTCTGCTGCCGTGGTGGTGCCCAGGCACAGCCCCTGGTGCCTGTGCGTGGGGACAGGACGGCCGCTGCGGTGCTGGGAGCGAGACGGGGGTTAGCCAGGGGTAGGCATGGCAGTGGCAGGGCTTGCGGAGAGCCCGCTGGCGGCTTCTTGATTCTCAAAGGTGTGTTGACTTACCTGTGTGCCCCAAATTGTCCTCATGTAGCGTTTTCTACCGATTGTTTTTGGTTTCTTGCGTTTAAGAGGAGGTAAGCTGAAGGAGCAGGAGTTACAAGACATGCTGCACCAGATTTTTAGGTTGATGAGACTCTCCTTTAGCTTAATTGTAACAGAAATTGGGAAACGGTCCTAGAAGAACTTGAACGGTGTCAGCACACTTTGAGGTGAATTACCGGTGGGGTTGTACCAGACCATGAATGCTCACCGTCTTCAGGAGACTGACTGATTTGGGGAGTGAAATCCCCAAATAATTCAATAATCCTGAACTGTGATATCAAGAGTTTTTCAAAGGTGGCCAGAGGTATCTATGCCTTGGCAAAAATAAACAGAGAAATAAAAGTAGTCTTCTGTGTTTGTCTACTGTGTCACAAAGCCTGAAAGGCTGAGGTCTTTTCTACAATATGAATGAACCCAGCTTTCTTTAAAACATGATTTAAAATCAGAAACTCTATCAGGTCTAAAAGCAATTACTGCAGTTATTCTGTTTCTGACCATCGTAATATAGCAGTTTTTAATGAGGGATTTGAATCAGATGAACTAAATTAGTTAAAAAATGAGCACAGCTATATATGAAGGTCTCAGAAAGGACTTACGTTATTAAATTGACTTATTTTAGAATCTGTGCTTATGAAGTATTGAGTCATCTGTTACAGTGCATAACTAAGCCGTGATGAAAAATCTCATACCTAGTGAGAGTCAAAAATGCAATGTTTTTGCAGGTGTGTGTTGCTTACAGAACCAAATAATACATAATAATATAATATTGAAACATGGATGTGTACAGTATTCTTTTTTGATTTGACGGTATATTAAAAAATTATAAGTTAATGCATTAAAAACTACGTATGCACTTATCTTGATGTGTCATGTCATAATTATCTTGAATATTATGCGTTTACCATAGCAATTAAATCAGTAAACTGACAAAATTGCATACTTCTCAAATTTGTTATAGAAATGTTGAAGTGTTTTGCTAACTACTACTTTAGGTCATCTTGGTATAAGTTAAATTGTATTGCAGCTCTTAAGACACTCTTTTTATGATTGGACTCCCCAGGCCACTTTCTGACTTCTAATCACGCTCCCACTCCAGCCGTGTTATATTGTTAATAACTAACTTGAATGAAAATTATAAGTAAATCTAAAATGAAATATTTAAAATGTCACTGATATGCTACTATAAACAGTCAAAAATAAGTTGATTAGTCTAAGGTATTTGCTGTGTAGAGGTTCTCTCATATGGCAGTTCTCGTTTTATGATGTGTGACTAGCTTTTTAGGTTCTGTGGGCGGAGGTTGGAGGATGCCATTCCAACCTACAAAATCTTTTAGGTATGGCGTGTAACAATGTGTTAAAGCTACCTTGCTTATCTCTGCTATAGAAAGGAGAGTTTCCCTTCCACAAAGAAAATTCTGACCTTTACTGTTCCAGTTACTTTAATCGGGATTTTTTAGTAATGTATTTCAGGGTGTAAATTTACATAGCGCTTTGAGAATCATGGCACGCACCGTCCAGATAATTTAGAAGATCCTTCAGAATATGTTGGTGTGTTGAATTGCATCATACCTCACTAAGGCTGGAAATCCTTTGGGGCTGCTTCTGGAGAAAGAGGGGCCATGAAATAAACTGTTGATTAGACATTTCCGCTGGAAATCAAAATATCAGCATCCGGTTCCAACACCTACATGACTATTGCCCTCCGGGATTTTGGAAACCCATGCTTCCAAAACTGAAGATTCATCTACCAGCAAAACGTTCACCTGGCACTTGTCGGGGCTCTCGTGGAGAGGAGCCTTTTGTTCTTTCGTTCATTCGTTAGCCTCACAGTACCGTTTTCTAAAACAGCCGTGCCCTTCCCTGCTGCCCGGGGGGTGGATGACCATCAGAAGACAGCGCCAGTGCTTCCCTGCGCCTCTCTGCTCCTCCTGGTGGCACGAGCCGTGAGCCCGCGGTGCCCGGGGGCTGCTGCGTCCCCAGCCGACAAGTCATGGATATACCAGACACGGCCAGTACTGAGAAAAGAGCAAGTCTGCGGTTCTGTGAAAGATACCTGAAATTGTCAAGGTATCTGAAGATAAAGACCTGACTGAAAGCTCTTGATGGCGTGGCACAGGTCTGCTGTTACAGGTCAGGGGTCCCCTGAATGCTGGGGCCAGCTGGATCGCGTTGCTGGGGTCAGCAGTCACCCCGGCAGGGCCCGCCGTGCGCCGCGGGACGGGCGGCACCCCGCTCGGTGCCGAGGGGCAGGCGGGGCACGGGGGAGCGCTCTGGTGCTGGAGCTGCCAGCTGCGGGTCCTCTCTGAAGTCACATGTGAGGGTCCCGTCAGCCTTCCAAGGTAAATGTTGAAGTACGCCCACAGAAGTTGTTTACCTTGCGGAGAAGTCTCGCTGGAAGTGCCCGCGCAGTGAGCGTCGTGCCGGGCTGGCCAGGGGCAGGCCGGGGGCAGGGCTCTCTCCGGGAGCGCCCCGAGACCCGCTGCGCCCGCGGCCGAGCCCGGGGCCGTGACAAGCAGACGGGTGTCTCCGGGTGTCCCCCTGCGGTTCCTCAGCTCGGCTTTCTGCCGGGGCCCGTGGCCCGAGCCCTGCACATGGACAGAGCGAGACCAGGGTCGGGAGAGAGCGGAGGAGATTGTGGGGAAATAACAACTGATGGTCGGGGCGCGGGCACCAACCCGCAGGTGCGGTGCGTGGTCGCATTCGCAGGAGCCTGGGCGATGAGTAGATACGTTATGAAAGCAGCCTAATTATGATGAGCAATTTTCCCCCTGGCTGGAACAATTGGACTAGAAAATCGTACTAGACTTTCCATTCGGAGACTATTAAATAGCAGAAGAAGAGAGGAGGAAATACAGTTTTTGTCGCGGTTACATTTTCTTTCTTTTTTTTTTTTTTAGTGTAGTCTTGCACGTGGCCAGGACTTAATTTAGAATTAATTTAATTATCGTGTGTAACACGTGACATTTTTTCTCACCTGCACGTTCTGCTCCTGGCGGTACGCGGGCGCACGAGCCGAAGGGAGGCTGGGCTCGCTCAGGGCGCCCCCGTGCCTCGGGCTGGGTGCGCGGGGCCGGCTCCGCGCGGGCACGGCTGGGGAGCCGGGGCATCGGCGCAGAGCCACGCGGGGGCGTGCTGCTCTCTGCCCCGACCCGCAGGCAGGGGTCGGTGCCATCTGCAGCGAGCAAAGAGCGGGGGCAGAAGGAAGGTGGTGAGCCCCGAGCGCCCCCGAGCCCGTCAGTGGGTGTCTGTGGGATGTCAGGCGCGGCTCAACAGTTAAAATGAAGCTTGGGACGCAGCTGTGGAGTGGAGAAGATCCGGGAGTCGTTAGCACAGATACGGCGCTCTGATTTTCTTTATTTTTGTGTCCCTCTGCCTGTTCTGCCTGGTGCCTGGGCGGGCCCGGCGTGACCGTGCCTTCTGTTTGGATTTCTCCTCTTTGTCTTTCGTGTGGCGTGTCTAAACACCCGATCACGAATTTTCGTCTCTGTAGGACACGCTTGTGACTCATTCATACTGGTTTTATCTCCAGGCAATGGGCTCGAAATGAGTCCTGGCTCTGGAGGTGAACAGAGCACTTAGTGTGGTACTCATCTCACTGTGTGCAGTGGTTTTGTTCAAATATTTCCAGTTAACATGCATTCTTTGACAAATACCGCGACGACTTAAGTGGTAATATAAATAATTAATATCTTCGGATGCCTGGTATTTCTAAATATAGGTGCCTGGCACACCAGAGTAGTTTTACCACCTGGCATGTTATTTCTTTTCTGTACCTGTGGCCTTCTGTCCCCGGCAGTAGTTCACCTTTCTCTCCCCACCATCTATTTTAGCATTAATGTTTGCTGCAATGAAGCTACTCGTGCCTGGGGAACGCATTATTCTGTTTATGAAAACAGTAATAACCCTGAGCGCTGCACATAGATCTGGGACTTAATTCAAATAACTCTCAAAGCATTGCTCTTCCAATGGATTATGCTGATTTGCTGATTCCTGCCTTTTTTTTTTTTTATATTAGCTAGGTAAAGTGAACAGTGAAGGAGAAGACTTTATATAGCTAAATTTATTTCTAAATCAAATATAATACTTCTAGAATTACTGTCTTGAAAGGCATACTTTTTAATATTTTAGACACATCTGAATACATTTTCTTTTTACAAGATTAACCAAGTGAAGGATCACAGGGAATATTGTTTTGAAGGTTTCATGAAAGTAATGCTAGTGTGGCAAAACGCAATATGAAGTTAAGGATGGTTCAGCGCATTTAGATCTGCGAGCCACGAAGTCGTAACTCAGGGAAGAGCCAAGCCTCGAGCAGTGACGAAGCGGGAGGAGACGCTCAGGTAGTCATTCACAAAGTGTACATGGGGTTTTGATGTAAAACGTATGGATAGTTAACCTGCTTATTGCAGCTACAGCAAGGCACAGATTACAGATTACCGCTATCTCACTAAGGTTACAGTTCACGATAAAACATTTTTGGTTTGCAATGCTCAGTAATTGTGAGTACATGAAACAAAGACAGCCACCAAACAAAGCGTGGGCATAAGGCTTCAGGTGTTCAGTGAGCACGAATGGGTCGGAAATTGCTGTGATGCTTTGCAGGGGAGCGGGGATTAGACGTACGTTAACATTTTTGGAAAACCTTTTGAATTCTTAGATGGAGGGTAATACATTGTAATAGTACCAAGTAATATTATTTTGTGTAGTAGCAAATGATGTTCAGTATTTACAATTCATCAAAGTTTATGTTACCCGGAATACAATTTCTGTGCAAATGTTTGCTGTCTTTGGAGAGGACGTGACACATTATTCATAAGTTGGAAGCAGATAAATTACAATATCCAAAGCGCATCTGCTAGTAACATTTTTGACTGGGTGCAGAAGATCAATACAAATCTATTCATAGCAGACTCGAATACTTCTTTTTTCGTTTTTAAGAACATTAGTTTGACTACATATGTTTGCTGTTTAATAATGTACACCCGTACCTCTGTGATGGCCGAATCAGGAATGTTCATTCTTATGCTTTATACGGAGAAGAGTCAGCGGTCTTCACCTAAAATAGCAAGAGAAATTCATTGGACTGGTCTTTGAAGGCGTCAACCCCTTTACAAAGTTGCAGTCTTGCACATCAGTTAATCAGTTGATAATAAAGAGAACCGTTCAGATAATAAGTAAGCGCCTTAGGCAGTATTCGACTCTAGTTTTGGCCATTTTTAACAGGTGGTGACTGCGTGGGGCTGGGTTTAGCTGCTCGAGGTGCTGGGCGTTGGGAAGGTCCCGTGCCAGTGACAGGCGCGCTGCTGCAGAGTGCCCGCGGGCGCGAGGGCGAACGCCGTGCTGCCAGCGGGATGGAGCACCTCCTGCACACCTCTGCTGTGAGAACCGCCTGCTGCATCTCCTTGCCTGGTTTTCCTTCTGCCGGCGGCGTGCGATATTGCAGATTGAGTTATTTTTGGAAAACGCTCACTGTAGCTTGCCCCCCCTAGCAAGCTGACGTGGAGTTTCCCTATCCAGCAAAGCTCTGTGATTGCATAATTACGGCCGTTGTTCTGGGGAGCTGTACTTTTTAGCATTCATTGGGCTTTAACAAAAAGTAGATAGTTCCTGTAATGGCTCCAAAAGCATTTTCACCAGCAAAGGAGTTCTTTAAATAGTACTCACTGAGTGAAGCCACTAATTTGCATGACAGCTTGATTAAACGTAACCTGGTTCCACACTTAATTTATTTTGAAATTGTCGAACATTTTCATTCCGTCCCATTTATTTTAAATTAGTAGACTAGTTCAATTAGATTAATTAAGAAAAAAAAAAAGGTAATTTTTATTATCTTCATTTGTGTAAACTCAAATTCATACTTTAAAGTGGTTTGGAAGTGGTTATAAATAACAAAGCTGTTTGTGTCAGCATAAAGATCTGTTGTACTTGTTACTGTGATGCATAATGGAATGAAGAATTAGGGCTATTAATGTTCATCTTTAACTTTAGTGGAAGTTCTGTTGCAAATTTTGCTCCATATTACAACAAATATTCCTGACTACATGGTTTCTGGGAGAAATGAACCTGAAAAGATAATATATAAGAATTCATTTTACACAGCTCTTCAGGAGGACTCCATTTTCAACAGAAAGTGACTTTCAGCCGTGGGAAGGGTTTCGGAGCTGGTTCTTAATTGCGTGTGAGATGGCAAGCAAGAGTTGTTTTGAACAATTAGTGATGCTGAGCTGCTCTTGGGTTTTTCCTTTCTGATTTACTCGTGGCTCAAGTAAATCCTTTTTAAAGATTTCCGAAGTCTTAAAATCCAGCCCTGGCTGTGCTGGGTCTGTCCCAGGCAGTGCATTGGTGGGCAGCAGGGAATGAAGCTGTGCCAGGGTTGTGCTTGTGTTCTGGGTGCCGGGGGGTTCAGAAGATATTTGCAGTTATACAGGTAGAAAAAATATATCTTCTTTGAAACTGGGCTAAACGACAGTACAGTGTAAGGACTTTCTGTTAAGTTGCAGTTGGAATAATTGCTGGGAATACCCCTTCAGAGGGGCAGTACGGCTCGCAGCGGGTCCCGTTGTGGAACTGGCCACAGCTCTTTGCTCTCCCCCGTCCTGCAGGCGGGTGCGTCGTGCTTGTACCAAGTGCTGCAGGAAAGGCTCCAGGCGAGATCTTCCCAAATGTATTTCTAGATTCATTTCATTAGCTTCTCCTTCTAGGGGAAGACCTGTACAGCAGTTAAAAGTGAATTTCAGATTTGCTATGAATGTGGACCCGCTAGTTTATCTTACCTACCACCTATTCCAAACTGGTGTTCTCTTGGGTCTGTCTGCGTACTTACCTAGGTACAGAGTATGTTAGACTTCATCAAATGTCTTTTGATCACTTTTTAGAGTGCTATTGTCGTTATTTGTGTCTCATGACAAGAATGAATAGTAAGGGTTTGTTATAAATTGCATTTTCACTATTGGAAACAGTACTGAAGTTTCAGCTTGCGTTATGGCTACATAATGGATATTACTTTTGTGGATAGTACTAAATATTTCTTTTTAATTTCTTTCCTTAGATCCATACTAAAACTGTTTTGATGATTCATTGACCGTGTTAATTAATTTTAAAGGCTTTTTAAAAATCCTCTTTACATAATATCTTAAAAAAAATCTGAGTGACATGGGAGCCTGCAGCTTATTTCCAACGTAGTTTTAACAATTAGGAGCCTAAGTATTTTTGACTTGCTTGTATCTGAGTTATTTCTGAAACCAGGGGAAGAGGCTTCTGGAAATTGTAACCTACTTATTGGTCAGCCCACTGGGACTCTGACACCTGTACAAACCCAGTGACCTGCAGTGATGGCACAGGAGCAAGAAGCCGCTCTCATTTCTATCTCCATCCAGCTCATGTCTGGAACTGTAACAAATTTAATAGCCAACGTGCGGTGCATTTTTCCTAGAAGCGTTTGTGAACATATATCCATTTGTTTACTTTTCAAACTCATCCTTGGGAGTGTTAGTTAGACAAGACATCTAAAAGGCTTTTTGTGGTTCTGCAAGGCAGCAAGGATTTTTAGATTGGTTAAAGTGACTTGATAAGTCAAGTGCTGATTTTTCTGTGCATAGTATTTTTGTGTCAGGAACAGTAAAAGTAACAACAAAACCCGAAGGCCAGGTGTGCTGTGAAATATGATTTATATTCATGCTAATGTAGTATAAGAGATATTTGATCAGGGTGAGTTCATCTTAATTCACTGCTGGAGATTAAGGGTTCTGGGTTAGAACCCAAATCTACTGCTTTAGCTACTCTGCTAAAGATAGAAACAAATGCTTTCAGAGGGCAATCTGGACACCTGAAATCTGAGTATGAATGTCTTGGGATGGGTGGAATGATCTTCTTTAAATTAAAATAATTTGTATCTTAGGAAAGCCTTTGTTAATTTATGGCCTCTCAGATTGGTGGTGTAAATGAGTTGAATCAATCCTAAACCCGTAAAAATACTCTGGAGAAAATTTTACCCTCCTGGAGCAATGTATGGCAGACAAAAAAAAAATCAGAGCCACTGGGCAAATAGCTCAATATATTCCACAGGAACATTGAAACTGAGCGTGTAGAGGACAGGCAGGAGTTTTGCCAAATCCTAGTCAGTTTGCATTTATTGTCATCCAGCTTTAACATCACCAGCTGCACTCTTCTTGAAATCTTCTTGACTTGTCTGTCCTCTTTTTTTTTTTTTTTCCCCTTAAGTACATCTTTTAAAGGGTCCTGTTCCATGTCTTTGCTACGTGGGGAGGCTTTGGATCTCCTTTATTATTTACTCCCTCATTTCCTATCTCCCTGTTCTTGGCAATTTAACTTGCTATCTGCATGAAGATGACAGATACATTTTCATTCGAAATTTGCATCCTAGATTTGCAAACTAAAATAGCCATTTCTTCCTCTGAAATCTCTTTGTAGATGCCTGCCAAGGAGATCAAGCTTTACTTTAAAAAAAAAAGAAAGAAAGACAAAGATCACATCTTCATTTCTGCCCATCTCTCCCAGATGCCCTCTCAGCTAGCTCCTGCTTGGCCGCACCTGCAGCCCCCCTGCCTGTGCCCCTCTCTCGGTTCTCCTGCCCGTGCTGCCTCTGAGCCTCGCTGGTTCCTCCTGTCCGGCAGCCCTGGAATGGAACTTTTGACCTGTGCAATGAGAACTCCTATTCGGTTCTTCTTCAACTAGATTAACAAATTATCTTCCTCTGATTTTAAGAAACAATCTGCTATGTTCCATTTCTTTATACCACCGTGACAAATATTTCTTTTCCAACTGTCCTTCTGGTATCCTGTTTCAGTTTCCTCTGGCTCCAGCTTCTTCGTCTCATCCGGGATAATGTATTTGTTTTAACATTCAGGTTATCAGGTAGTAATAACCAGCCACGAAAATGAATGTCTTTAATTTGGCCACTGCCCTAGATGTGACAGTGACAAAGACAGCTCATTGTCCGTGATGGGGTGTGTAGCACCTCATAGGTCTTCATTTACAACTCTCACTGCTAAGTTTACAGTTACAGAACGGAAAACAATGAAGACAGAAAGGAGAACATTTTACCATTTTAATGAAAGCACCAAGACACGTGACACTAAATATATTTCTAAAAGATAATTTATTTCCTAAATCACTTTCACTTTTGAATATGAATAGTAGTTGTGGAAGAAAAATACCTGCATCTAATCTGGAAATGAATGAGCATTGGGAAAAATACTGTGGGCATGCTAGTAAATATTTATTCGTGATAGATGTGCATAAGTGAAAGAGAGAATTCAGCATTCACTAAGGTTGAATCCATCTCATGTTGTAATTTATAAATTCCAAATTTATGAATATATGTATGAATGGCTGAATATAGACTCTGCTGTGAATGCCAGTAGTTGAAGGTCATGCCATATTTCATTGGAAAGCTAATATTCCTGGTGTGTATAATAAGTTTTCACATTTGATCTCAAAGTAATGATTACTTCAGCATTTTAATAGTCTATTATTGTGTAAGTAAATGTAAGTATGTAAATATTTTTCTTACCCTTGATGAAGCAAGTACTAGTTCTGTTATGTAACTGAAAGAAGAGGTACCTGATCCCACCAATGTTCGTGGCCATGAAACCTTAACAATAGGATAGGCTCAGGCTAGAAGGAAACAGTAAGTTGCCTGTCTTTACATCACTGTTAAAGTTTCCAATAAATAACAGCTCTGTTTCTGGAAGGAAGTGGACTGATGCCACTTGGGAATCATGAAGTGCTTTCTGGAGCAGACGTTGGGCACCATCTAGGACTGAGAGGCATCCGTCACCCAGGAGATCTGGATGCGCTGAACCTTGGAGTGCTACAAAATTTGGCTGAGAAGATCACCAGTCTGAGTGAAAAATCCAACAGATTCAAGTAATTAACAGAAACAGTACTATATATGTATATATATATATTGTTCCTGTATGAAGAAGGAACTGCCCCAAATCTATCAAAATTCTTTGAGATTTGTCTGAAAGGCTGCAGGTAGTGAGCACTGTCTTTACTGCTGCTCACTGTTTGAGTTAGTACTATAAAAGTTCTTTTGTTCTTAAAAAATAGGGTAAGTTGCAATATCACTAAGGCTGTGTTGAGTGGTTTAAGATCTGGATACATACGAGAAGAATCATCAATGTGAAATCAGCGCTGCCTGTGGTGGGAAAGGGTATTTCTGTCATTGCCCATGGAGTCAACCTGGTAAACTAGAAGCATTTCTGTGCTGTTTTCTCCCCACAGTTATTTAGCAAACAATTTATTCATGTGTCCTCTGTTCATAAACCCATAAATCTTTTCTATAAATAAACAGTTCAATTTTTCTTTAATAGTCAATTTTACCGTGAGATTATGGAAGGCAGTACATTTTAGAACCAGTGATTTCTGCCAGGAAAAAAAAAAAAAAAAGATGCCTTGGTATTCAAGCATGCTGGGTTCTGGTTCCCTTCTGAAAACCCGGCGGTGGGGACGCTTACCCTGCTCTTTGATGCAGCACTGCTGGCGAGTGTTTGCTGAAAGTGCTTCACTGACATCTTTCAATTCCGTATCCATATTAAAATATTGCAAGTAAAGAAAAAAAATGCCTGAAGCAGTTACTACTGCTCTGTTTTTGTATTCTTTTGGGCTCTTAGCTAGGCTTTGACTTTGTCACCAACCTGGATAATGAATGCTGGGAGAGTCGACGGCTGCTGCCGGTTAGCGGAGCGAGCTAATTGGAGGGGACTGCATTGGGGACAATTAGGAGGAAGAACAGTGGAGCAGATCAATATCCTTGAGAGCAGGCTTTCCGTCCTCTGGGAATCTCTGCCATGACGGGGCTGCCGTGTCATGGAGAAATTAGGATATAGCTGATTGCTGTGGGTAATTTATTTGCTTTAACTTTTATACCTATCAGGTATCAGATGTATGTTTCACACAGTAAGCTGCATTAGAGATTCAGGTATCAGATTTTGACTGATACCCTGCCAGCAGGTTCAGAATGCCGCAGTGATTATACATGTATATTATTTTCCTTTTGAGAGTGTAACGTTTATACACGTGATGCGCTGCGTAGTGTTATAATTATTAGGAGGGTGATTATATGTCTGCTGCCGTAGCTGTGCGGATGAGCAGCGTGCTGCCGCCAGACAGCGCCTTGCCCGTCCCCGGGGGCTGGGAGGAGCCCCCCAGTCGGTGCCGCGGGGACACGCGGGACACGCGGGACGGGGAGCGGCGCCGGGCCCAGCGCTGGGGCCTGCAGCTCCCTGACACGGGGCCAGCTTGGACGGTGCCTGCGGCACCCCCTGGTACCATCCGGCATCCTCGTGCTCCGCTTCCAGCTGACTGAGGTACCCAAAGCCTAAAACTGCCTCCTTTGGGTGGAAGCGCTCACACGACATTTTCAGGCAGAGATTGCAGGCGCAGGCATAGAGTCGTTAGGGGGGAAAAGACCCTTCAGAGCATCTTTCTGCTAGCCACGCCGTGATGAATTCAGTGTTTCTGAGGCTGCCAGAGGTGTACAGGAAGTCCTGTTCCTGCTGATCGGGCCTGGTTACAGTGCCGCTTGAGAAATGGTCGTTGTGGCTCAGCGAGGTGCTCTGCGAAGACGAACTGGCTGGGTTAACGGGGGGAAGATCCATGCACAGTCTAGCACAGGACGAGCTTGAAGCTTCCTATGTGATTTTGGTTTAAAAATATTGCTAAAAGTTTTCAGAAAGTTTCTGCTAATATGCCAAGAAGTCTGCAGCGCCTGTGAGAAATCACGCTGTGGGACCCTGACAAGCGGCGCTGGAGCACGCTGCGAGGTGATACAAATGTGCCTGCGCCGCCGTTCCTGGCATTACCCAGATTTAATGAAGATATCCTATAATCTTGAGGATCCAATTTACTAACTGTCAGTGTTAATGTAATCTCTATAGAAGTAAAACTCCGGGTTTGACATTAACGTGGACATAGACAGAATCCATTTCAGGTGAGCATAAAAATTCAGTCTGTGAGGTACCTGTGACTGTCACAGGTGAAAATATTTGCTAATGAAGTGTGTATTAGTCCTAGACAGGTAGAGAACTCCCTTAGTCTCTTAATTTACTTTGAATAATTCATTAGCTAGCACTCTTCACCCATGACAGTCATAGGTAAATCCCAGACTGGAGCTGCTAATTAAAGTTGCAAGATGAAGGGAAGCTACTAACGAGACGCTAGACAAGTCCTCGAACAATACAGAGGTAATTTTAAGCGCATGAAGTTTTATTGTTGGTTTTCACAGAAGGGTAAGGAAATGCTGGGGAATTTACACTTGTTATAACAAATAATTAGAAGTGTGTGTGAACGTAAATGCGAGGCTGAGCGAGGGCGAGATGCTCCCCCGGTGCCAGCCGGTGCCTGCAGAGCTGCAGAGCAGTCCTGAGGGATCATTCAACAGCTTGTTGTGAAAATTTGCTGAATATTTCACATTTAGCTTTTCAAAAAAAAAAAAAAAAAGATAAGCAATGAATTTATGTGGTGGTTTTTTTTCCAACACATTTTGGGATAAATATATAGCTAAAATATGACCCGTGTCAGCTTAATAAAAACTTGTTACCCATGTGATGATCTGTACATGCGCTGTTGTCAAGTGAAACTCCATAGTGTGTTTGTGGAATGAAAACATATACGTACACTTTTGGATAGTAGAAATTAACCTTTTGTAGTTTCTACTGTAACGTGAAAGTTAGAAACCTCCAAATAATGTTTTATTGGAGGCTACAGAAGATTGGATCTGTGCTCTTACTGCTGCCTGCCTGGTTCAGTACACAGAAATATCTGATGTTGGAATACATTTAAATTTGTTTTATATTAGGAATAAGGTCTCTAGAAATTTCTGTGGGGGTATTGCGGAGGATAAAAGCACATTTTAATGCCTTATTTCAATATATAAAACACAACAGTGTATTTAGACAAAATGAAATGTGTTAAAGCAGTTTATCTTATTTAAAGAAAATGTATAATAGGAAAATCTGTATAGTAGAGCTTCACCCAAGCTGGGAAAAGCGAGAGGAGTAACTTCCAAAGCGCAGACTGGCCCAGGAGCTGCAGTCCTCCCACAACTTCTGGGAACGGGGGGCTAGGGAGCGGTTATGCTTTCACAGATGCACATCGACATGAGAGAAAGGGTATCGCACAGAAGTCTGCTTGGTCTTTTGATCTGAATTCCAGAACAACTAACTCTTGTTACAAGAAGTAGCTCTCGACATGGAATCGTTGGAAAGAAGTTGTGGCAAACCCGGCGAGTATCCCTTACAGCACCCCGGCAGGACGTGGCGCTGGAGGCGAGGCGGCGGTGCCCTGGCTGTCGGTGCGGCCCGCCGGCAGGGAGCTGTGCTGGTGGCGGCACGCTGCCAAGGGCATCGCCCCGTGCCCGGGGTGCACCGCCACGCTTTCCTGGGGCCCACCTCGTCAAAGGGGAAAATAAATAGAATTTCCTTCTTATCTCTAATCTAAACCTCCCATCTTTTAGCTTAGAGCCATTACTCCTTGTCCTGTCACTGCGCTCCCTTCACAAGGAACTTGCTAGAAGAGCAGAACATGAAGTGCTTGAGGTAGCAGTGTAGTGGCAATGGTAAGGACGTTAAGATTATGGAAAATGGGTCTTGTGTTGGTGAACTAGCTGGTAAAGCAAAAGAGGGTTTTAAAGCATTTCAGTGTATGAACCACAGCAAACCCCCCGTGGTTGGGAAGAACAAAGAAAAGTAAACTACCATGTAGCTGCGCTCAGATCCCAGGCCTTAACACGTCAATCTCCTGATGAATTCTCTGTAATTTAGCATGTTCTTGGTTTCCTGAAGGGATTTGAGCTAATTCCATTTGCAGCTCCCAACTGAATATGGATGTGCCATGTACTGCCCCAAACAATCACAGCTGCTGAACGAATGTCGAAGTGAAGCGTTCAGTCATCGTCTGAAATAGCTGGCCGACTGTCAGGCTCCTCCGGTTCCTAATGAAACTCGGGGTTTGGAGAAGTTGAGCAGATTCTCTGTTTTCGTCGTTTTTCTGTGGGATACCAGCAAATATAGAAACTGTGATTTTAGAATCAGCATTTTGATGCTGTGCAGTCTTCCAGTTTGGGGCTCTCTGCCAATTGCTGTTGGTCCAGGAAAGCTTTGTGTTTGTGAGCAGCTCTGCGGTGATCCGTGTGCGGATGTTTGCAGAAGGTCTAGTCCAGCAGCGTGCTTTCCAGTTCAACACAACTTTCTGATTTCATTCGTGCAGCAGGTGACTTTGCACTGACTGAAAGTGATTTTGACCAAAGCCACGTTGTGGTACATTTCCTGTCTGTATTCAAGTGGGATCTATTTTTATGCTTACACAGAGAATGGGTTGACTACAGACAACTTGCATGCTCTCCTTAGAGTGTTTCCAGCTGCAGGTTACTGAGATGAAACAGCACTGTACCTATCCAATAAATAAGAGATAATATCAATTTCCCTACATCAGAAGAATCAACAGTGCATCTGAAAAGGTGAACAAACTGTAGCATCTGCTAAAAAAGACAAAAATAAATCAAGGGTTTGATTTGTACAGACCATTAATTGGGTGTTTCAGTGTTTGTGTGTGATGAGGGAATGAAAAATTAGTTTGTTTTCTGCTGCAGTTCTTGCTGTGGAGAAAGTTAAAAGAGAACTGCAGCAAATCAAAGGGAAAATGAGCAACAGTGGCAATCTGAACTGTGTCAGCAATGCATGACATTTACGCCTATAAAGAAACCCATTAGAAAAATGTAAAGTGCAGTTGTAATTATGAATTGGTCCCAAAAGCGAAGGGAGCCTGAGACCCCGTGGTCTGTATAAATGCTTACCTGTGCAAAGTCCCGTGATGGGTTTGAATGCAGAACTACAGACTGAAAGCCCCTTATTTTGCAGCAGTTTCCATGCCTAAGGCATAAGAAAGTAAGGAAGCAAACCTCTCTGCAGAGCCCCTTTGGCCTGATGACTAAATTCCCTTTCAGTACAGAGACATGTTTAGGAAGCGTTTAAATCACGGAACTGATGCGGTTTGTTGTTCAGGGCTTTTATGCCTTTCCTGGATCTGCTAAAAGGTGCCGGAATGTTTTCTTCCACCTCGGTCTGACTTTGACTTTGAGGAAGATGAAATGTAGCGATGTGCTGTGCTGGTGACACTGTCTGAGAGGGACCTTCGTGTCTAA
Source organism: Anser brachyrhynchus (assembly GCF_964034855.1). Classification (NCBI taxonomy): domain Eukaryota; kingdom Metazoa; phylum Chordata; class Aves; order Anseriformes; family Anatidae; genus Anser; species Anser brachyrhynchus. Next base: position 815,573 of record NC_137702.1, read on the forward strand.
AGCGCTTAATATACGGGGCAGGGAGGAGAAGCAGGAGGTTTATGAGCAGCTGCTCGCCTGATGCAGCACGCCCTGGGAAGTCAGCGTCGAGCGACGCAGCAGCCTCCAGCAGCAGCCTCCAGCAGCAGCCTCCAGCAGCAGCCTCCAGCAGCAGCCTCCAGCAGCGTTCCCCAGCCAGCCGCGGCTCTCGGTGCAGCCGTGTGCGCAGCGCGGGAGGCATCGCGCCGCCCCGCAGCCTCCTCCCCGCAGCGCGCCCTGCGAGGTGAGGGCCGAGGCTGGGCAGCAGAACGGGTCCCCGGCAGGCCCAGCGCCGCCGCTCCTCCACCCTCAGTGAGGAGCCAAGCGCATGGGTTTCGGTCCCGCGAGGCTCTCGGGAGGCAAGGCCCTCGACCCCCAGGGCGTACGGTCTGGTAGCGTGTTTTACCTCGGCACCTCAAAGCACATTCATGCTCAGTGCAGTGCGGGTGGTTCTTCGCAGTGTCCCCTTGGCGCTGATGGAATAACTGTTCGCTTTCTCTCATTAGAGAAGAGGTTGAGGAAGTCCCAGTGGATAAGAGCATCCCGTACCTCCAGCTTTGTTTTGATTCCTCTAGATCACTTCTTTTCCAACTGTAGTGTTTAAAGATACACAAACTCAATTTCACCCTTTGGCCCTACCTCCAACTTAAACAGTGTCTCATTCACTCAACCCCAGTACTCGCCTCCATTTCCACTTACCTTGCACAGTTTTGTTTTTTAAACCGTAAACTAAATTAAAGAAGCGCTCAGTGCAGCGTGGTCTGCTGTCCCAGCTGACGTTAACCACGCCTGTGGTCCTCAAAGTCAGCCTGTGACTGAGGAGTTCATAGCACGCAGTCCTGCAGCAGGCAGGGCTCAGGGTGGGAAACTTTGAAAAGAGGTGGTGCAATTGGTTATTTTCTGTGAAAATGAGGGAACATTACCATTGCACCTTCATAATAAAGTACATTGAATTGTAAATGAAAAGCACGTAGTTGTGATTTGAAATGCGAGCAGCTCTTGCAAATCAATACTAGCTATATAAAAAGAGTTCAAAATGATAATAAGAATTAATCCTACAGAGAAATATTCATGGCAGTCAGGATACACTGATTTCTGCCAGTCACAGCTTGATTGCGTTTACAGTTACATTTGTGGTACTCTTGATAAATCCGTGATTGGAAGATAATGCTCCCGTTTGAACTAAATACATCTCTGAAAAAGTCTCAGGACAGCGAAATGCAGAGCAGATCCCAGGCCTCATCTCTCCGGTCAGCCCCGGTTTGGGGCAATGAGGCTCTCCCTGTGCTGGGGCGCAGCGGTGACGTGGCACGCTGACAGCCTGCTGAAACCCACCGGCCCTGCGCGAGGGAGGGGAGGGCACGCGGCTCAGCCTGCCCCGGGCTCCCGACGCTCCGGGGATGCGGGGCGGGGACGCCTTCACCACCCCGGGGAGCGCCGCGGTGCTCCCCATGGCCGCGGGCTCACCGCTGGCACCCCAAGTGCCCCTCCAGAGCCGGTCCCACCGCGCAGCGCCTGCGCCCGATGCGCAGCGGGGACGGGGGGCACGTACCGACCCTCTGCCCGCCGAGGCACTGGACGGCCGCGTCGTGGCCTACAGGGCGCTTGGGAGGCTGCCCGAAAGAAAAAAATAGAAAAAAGAAAGAAAGGAACGGGGCTTCTGGGTCGAGTGCGGTGGTAGCACTAGGTTGTCCCCCAGAAGGGCTTTTTCGGGTCTGTGCTATTGCTCCGATTCCTCCTTTGCCCAGACCGCTTCCGTTCACCATCTTCTACTCTCACACAGAAAAAGGAGGAGATTTCTGCCCCAGCTTTCCAGGAAGAAATAGTTTGCCTTGACCTTAAGTGGGACGTGCTGGCACCGGGAGCTCACCTTTCATTTTCCATCGGCTGTGACTCTGCTGGTTTTTGTCCTGCTATCTAGGAAAATTGTGTTCTGTTGGTCCTGGTGCACCAAGGTCCTGGATTTTCTGCAAGTCTACAAAACACCATCATTATTCAAAGCTGTATATTCAGACAGAATTTGACTTGCTGGAGTAGCGTATCTGGGTGCCTTGTGCTCTGTTTCGTTATAATTCCAGTTAGATTTTGAGAAGACGGAATGCTTCGCTTTCTAAACTATGAACGTTATATTGCCACATCTGCTCTATTTTTTTTTTCTGACAGCTTAATATTAGGCGGTTTCCTCTTTTCTCACTTTATTTGTTTCACGTTGGTTTTAGAGATTTGAACTCTCATCTGTGGAAGCTACTCTCTTCCTAAAGATCCATTACTGCCCACAGACACACGAATGGGCAGAGTTTGTGATTTCAAAATTACATTTAAAGCATAGAATAGACTTCAAGCAACAACCTTCTTTTCTCGTTTGTGTGTAAAGCAACCAAATGATATTTGGGAAATGGATTAAATAATTGCGGAAACCTTGGAAAAGAGTATGAAAATTTGCAGACATTTTCACATAAGAGCTTTTTTTTGGTACTGTTGCACATTATTAAATTTACACAGCAGCCTTAAGTGATTTCTAAATCCAGGCTTCATTGCAAAACATATGCCTACTTCAGTTCCTCCACGGCATTCAACCTCTAGTGAATATTTTGTAACACATCCTGTTATTATCACATCCTTCTAAATTACTTTAGCTTTCATCTTCCTATGATCTCCATCTAGACTTGTGCTAACATGTTCTCATCTACGTGTTTCTCTGGTGGGATGTTTTGCCTTTTTCTCACGATCAGTGTGTGGATCCAGAAAGTCTTGGTGTTCTGGGGAACCCCCACGCGTTTTGGAGGCACTGCAGGAGGTGCAGAGGCGCCCCCGTGCCCGCACCCAGGCTGGAGGGCGTGCGCTGCCCGCACGGCGGGGTCTGGGGCGCGTGTGGAAGGGAGCTCGGAGAACGGCTCCCCCGTGCAAGTGCTGCTAAAGATGGAGTTTGTATCTTCTCCTTCTCTTTCTTCTATTCTTCTTAATATGAGGATTTTTATTTTGTTGATTCATAGGTTATCTAAATATGAATAGGTTCGCATCAATCAGCACTGCTAGTACTGCAGGATGAATATAAACATTGTGTTCGGTACTTCCCTAAAAGAATGCATATGTGTCTGAAATGTAAATCCTCATCCTGCAGTCTTTTCACATGAATCCTTCAAGCCTCTTTAGTTTTTTTTTTTTTTTCCATTTTCCTTAACATTAATCAATTATTTTGCTCCAGAGTTCTAAATCGGTTTGCAAGAATTTATGTTATCTCTGGCTTTATGTTAATTTCTGGGGGTTGGTAACAATCAAGTATTATACAAAGCACAAAAGTTAGAAATGAGAAATTTTCACTCATTCCTCCAGATGAATGTTTGAAATGTATATAGTCTGTTAAGGTTTCCTATTTATTCAGTGACCAAGTTTTAAATTGCACATGGTAATTACTCACCGTTCTTCATACTAACATATGCTGGAGCACTGAGGGAAAATTGCGGTGCACTCCTCATAGTGTTAGGAAACGAACGGAGGCAGGATGCACCCCATGCAGAGGCTCCAGGGAGAAAAAGAGCACGTGTACTGGTGCCCGTACAGAAGGTGCGTGCTGGGTTGTAGTGGCTGCCACTGCCGTTAAGCAAAGCTACCAGAGCTGCGGTAAGTCCCGTATGTGAAGGCAGAAAAAGATAACTCCTTGAGCCTAAAAACCTTCCCCTACAAATTGGGGCCCCTTATTGTTACTTCAGACATAACAACAACCCCAAAGCTAATCCCAGCTTGGCCCACAGCGCCCCAGGCGTGTCCCCTGCTCCGAGCTGGCGTGGCTGGAGGCCGGGGCACGAAGCCGCGCGTGGTGAGCAGCCAGCCGGAGCCAGCCCGCCGCTGCGCGGGGCGTCCTGTGGGCTCGGAGGAAAAACTACCTCGCTGCAGGGTCTTGTTTAGCTTCTGCAACATCTCCACAAATATTTGTAATTAAACTCTACAATTAGAATGAATAGCAAACAATGCGCACAAGAAATCATTAGCAGAAAATGTGATTATTGCACCTTACGTTTAAGATGATTTAAGCTCGTATTCTTGACAAATAAAACACCTGACCTTTTATTAAAGGGGATGATTGGTGTTAGTAATTAAAATACGGCACACTAAAGATAATACATCTTCGAAGTATCCCTGGTTAATTTGTCTTTTCTTTCCTCATTTGAAGACTTTTCTCACTTTTTGAGGTTTTTCTTCTAAGGATTCTAACTGAAATAGTTTACTGCTTATTGAACTGAAAAGTAATTCCCTAACCTTAAGCTAGAAGTTCTTGGAGATACGTGGGCTTCTCTACAACATGAGAAACACTTTCTTGCTACAACCTTTGTCATTTAAAAGTTTCTTGATGTTGGAAGGAAAAATGGTCAGAGATGGTGCCCTAGCAATACAGGAGCTGCTACACTCAACTTCCATTGCCACTAAAACCTGGGTTTTCAGTCCCCTCGTGGTGATGTTCCGCAGTAGATGTTTACTGAGGTGTTAGAGGCAGGAATTCATATTCCACTCTGAGGCTAAACTCCAAGCCTACACGGGGTTGGTCATAACATTTGCATCACGTTTATCAGCTGAGGTTGAATGTTATTGCTACCCTTGGTTGAGCATTAAAGTTCGAAGTGCCATTTTCCAGAAGACTTGGTTGAGTGCTCTGCCTTCCTGGAAGAGGCCGGGCCTTGCCACGGGCAGCAGGGGAGCTCCAGCCGGTGTCAGCAGGGCTGGCATAGCCTTCTCACGCTTGCTATCAGTAGCAATATTACAAGTCAAGAACAGGAAGAAAAGCTTTTTTTTATGTAACCATAGAGGAGGTCAGTGGCATAAAATAGGAGTTCAGGATTGTAGGAGCTCAGAAACAAAAGGCTTCCAGAGGTGTGGTGCATCCTCCAGGGTTGCGTTGTGGTTGGGTTTGTGTTGGGTAGGAGAGCAGACCTCTCAGTTCCCTCTTGCATTGTTTCTGATGATTTTTCACTCGTGTGCATTAATATGAAAACTATGTATGGTGAGCACCTTATATCACGGGTGGTTTCTGTAAATTAAGATTGATTTTTATAGTCTTTGATATATATCTGTTAAAGCATTAGTTCAAAGACTTCCTTTTCTATGGTCCTGTATAAAGTAGTAGTGGACAGACTTTTAAGGTGTTTCAGAGTCCTAAAGATGAAGACAGGCAGCTATTTCTCTTTCTAAGAACTGTCTGAGCACACAAATTCCATTTATTTCAATGGGAATTGAATGTTGCTGCGTAGCCATTCCTGAAGTTCTGTTTCAGTCTTTAGGTAATTTAGGTGTCATTTTTAATCTCGCCACTAATGTACTCTATGCAACAAAAAATTCAGCGGTGAAACTAGCTCATCTCTTACTTAAAACTTACTGAAATTTATTCTTCTTTTCCTTACCACCTGAATTTTCCATTCCTTCATACAAATTGTGATAGTCAATTTTTTAATGCGAGTGAAAATGTTGACCTACAATTACAGAGAATAGAGTCAACCAATCTTTATCATCTGGGGTCAAAAGCAGATTCTTTTTGTATTGTAATGCATTAGTTAGCCAATACATCTGAATTTACATTTTCTTGGATTAATACCTGGAGCTGTGCTTGAAAGTCTGAAGCTTAGCGCATTTTTATTGAAGTTAGCAGCTTTTGACTTGCGTGTAATCCATTGTTTACTGAAGATCTCGTTCAGTCTAAGGTGATTGCGCTGAACGAGGAACATCTCGGTAAGAGGTAAGAGCGGACTCTTGAGGCAACTTGATTTATTTTCTTTGATGGCAATGAAATGATGGCAATCTAGGTGGTTTAGAGAGAGAATAAATCTAAAACGTAAAATAATGACGTGGCTGTTCCCACAAATAGGAGTAAGTTTCACTTCTGTCCAGGAAAGCCCTACCTCACCGTACAGCCGCAGTAAGCACTGCGGGGGGAAGCCGGTGTGCTCCGTTTCCCAAGCTGGGGAACACAGGCCAGGGCCCTGGCCACCGGGGCGGGCTGGGGAGGAGGTGCCCGGGACACGACGGGGAATTTGGCGTGCAGGGCACGGCGTCCCTCGTCCCTCAGGCATCTGCTGGCGGCCTGGCAAGTAAGCGCAGTAGGCACGGAGGGCTGGCTGGAGAGCACGTCCCTCAGATTTCAGCATGGGAACCGCTTCCAGACGGGTGCAGCAAGGACTTGGCCTGTCGCTGGGTGGGGACCCGACCCGCACAGGTTGATGAAAAAATTGCCTCCTGGCTCCTCCACATCCCCTCCGTACGTCAGGAGCAGAGCTGGCTCCCCGCTGTCTAAGCAGAAGGATGAGCTTTGTATCTTGCACAGGAGAAGAAGGTACGGATATATTAGGTCCTTTTCTGTGTTTTCCATAAAGATACACGTAGGCGTTGTGTGCTGTGTAATGCGGAAGGGGCAGAGTGACGGGCACAGGGGTCTGAGGTCTGTCCTGTAGACAAGGCTTCTCAAAGCTGCGTCTTGAAGTGCTGGTGTTGAGGCTGTCGTTCACTGGTTCTTACGCCTGTAATTGTGAAATTTATCAATCAAGAAGGAGCAGATATTTTTGTAATCTTTTGAATACTTCTCAACTGAATCCTGATTAAATTTAGGCTCTTCATTAGATTTCTGCTAAGTTTTTAGACTAACAGAGAGCATTTGAGAAAGTTTGGGCATTTTCCTGTAATCAGGTCTCCATTATAAAGGCTGCAATTCTGTTCAACTGCTGCTCGCCTTCGCTCTTTGTTCAGCATCTCCCTTGGGTTTGGATGCGGGTAATTGATAGGGATTGCTGGAAGGACTTCCATCGGTGACTCACTGGGTGGGAATGCTGAGCGTTCCTGCGGTGTGAAGCCTACTCGCAATTCGATTGGGAAAAGAAAATGCCGTATTTCACTGTAGCACAAAGGCTGCATTGACTGTCATTTGCAAAATAGTTCAGAAATGACTAGTAACTGTTAATTTTGGGTGACTAGCTGTGCTTGTATAACTTTGTGAACACGATAGGGAAATAAACCCCTCAATAAATAATTGAGCACTGGGTTTTCTGCAGTGAAGGCCTGCAATGCTTCCCGAAAGTATTTTGTGAGATCTTGCATAAGTTTTCTTCTTTTTTTCTATTCAGAGACGAACACTTATAATGAGTAAAGGGAGAAGAGCAAGTCATAGCAAGACTATTAATGAGAAAACAAATTTATGTCTGTAACTCAGATGGAAAGGACAACAGGAACAGGACAGAGCAGCCACGTCGGTCAGGCAACTGCAGCGCAGGTGGGACCACCTCGTGCCCAGGCAGCTGCAGGAGGTGCCAGCGGGACAGCCCAGAGGAAAGGTCCCACAGGGGCACCGTGCTGGGGTCAGCACGCCGGGTGCCACACCGAAACGCCGCGACACTCCCCAGGCAGCGTGCACCCTCACGTTCACAGGCCCTGGTCCTCACGGGTCCTCACGAGTTGCTGGAGCCTCCTCCTTGGCAGCATTCAAAGGACAAGGTCCCGAGCAACCACCTCTGTCCGATGTCTGTCCTCACTGCCATTGCAGTCAGTGAAACTGCAGCAGTTTTAAAGTGCTTTGCCTGCACAGCTGGATTCTGCTTATACAAAGCACAAAGACATATTGTGTATTACGCCAGGGGAGACCATCCTTTTTCTGGGCAGAAATCTAGATAGTTTTCACCAATTCTATCCGTGTCAGAAGTTAAAAGACAAAAATCCAGTAAGACATCCATCCTTGTGAAAGGTGCACCGTGAAGCTGGGAGCGTGCATCTCCCTGCTGAATTCCTGTTTGTGCTAGCTGTAGGAAATGCTGTTTTTCCTTCCTCCATCTTAGCTCTCTGCCTCCCGAGACTTTTGTCTTTCCCCATCACAGAGTGTTTGCAGTGACTTTGAATTCAGATGGTAAAGCATGCGGTGAGACAGCAACAGCCTTGGTCTTTTTCAGGAATAGGAGCGTGCTCAGGGAACTGTTTATGTTAAGAGTGAGTTTCAGACATTTTTGTGTGTGTTTTCAGAGGACCTTCATTCATCTGACCCTCCCGCCTGGGAGCAGGTGCCCATTCGGAGCACCCCTTTGCAGTGGGGCGGGCACAACAAGGATGGAGATGGGGACAGGGACGGGGATGGGATGGGGACGGGGACAGGGATGGGGATGGGGACAAGGAGGGATGCCAGTGGGAACCAGGGCAGCCAGTGGGTCTGGCGAGAGGGAGTGTGTCGGTGCGGGGTGCTTACCCCTGTGTTTGGTGCGGCGGGTGCCCAGGGCTCCTGAAACCTCGAGTATTTGCAGAGCGGCAGCGTGAGGAAGCGAGAAAAGCGGCTGCCTGTCCGGCGGCGATGGGCGTGCTCCTACAGCGGCCGACTTCCCCGCTGGCGGCGCCTCGGCAGACGAGGCGTGGGCCCTGAGATGCGGCCCTTGGCTGGCACAGTGCCTTCCTCAGCACGTCCCTGCGTCTTTTCCTCACGAGCACAATTACTAGACTTTGTAGAGCCTTTCAGATTATTAACGTCGCTTGGATCAGTTTTCCTTCTCTGATTGTCAGACCTATTTTTCATACCTCCTACTTTGATCCAGGTTTTCGCTTATTGCCTAATCATTACTAAGAGATGACAACAAAAATGTCTTGTGTTATCTTCCTTCTCTCAGTGTGAGCTCTCATTAGCTTTGAAGTATTTTATCAAAAAATAAGATAAATTTGTAATTGGGCATCTTTGCTTCAGGCGAGACTATTTTTTAACAAGATTTGCTCTGCAGTTTTTACTTCTAGACCCTTTCTGTTGAACTGATGACGTTTTGAGGCACTGCAACAGGTCGCCCAAGAAAGTTGTGGGAGCTTTGTCGCTGAAGCTGTGGCTGCTTCATCTGACCCGAAGCTGGGATCCACTGGATCACAGCAGGGGGTTGGACCAGATGATCTGAAGAGTCCCTTCCAACCCAAAGCGTTCGGTGGCTCTGTACCACCAAAGCTGCGTGCTGCCTGCGCTGCCACTTACACAACGAAGAAGGGCCGAAGTTTAGCATCTCATAACCTGTCAGCGTTAGCATGTCCTCTGACGCTCCCTGAACTCGTGCCATCCTTTATCAGCGTTACATTAGTGGCCTGAGACTGTGAGCGTTCGTAAGGGTGGAAGTAAGGCCGCTGGAAATGCTTATGACCAGGGTGTGGTAGCAGGCAAGCACTTGCAGACCAGCTTACTGTAAGGGATTTTTTTCTTAATTAACAAGTATTTTAGTAGAATTTAAAATATATATAAAGACGTTTAGATGTAGAGCTTAGTGATATGGTTTAGTGGAGGACTTGTTAGTGTTAGGTCAGAGGTTGGACTGGGTGATCTTGGAGGTCTCTTCCAACCAAGACAATTCTGTGATTCTGTGATCTTTTCTCCAAATCTTCTTGTATTTTCTCCTTTGCTTAAAGCATAATTGTGCTTTTTGTTGTTGTTGTTTGTTTTTTTTTAATAAATAACTTTCTTTTCCTAGCTTTTTATTTTTTAAAGAAAGTTATAGGAAGGAGATATGTTGGAGCTTTCATTATTTGGGAAAGCAAAGCTCCAAATTACGGTGCACGTTTAACCAATATCCTAATTTATAGGGTATCTATAACTGTTCCACTAGAATTAAAAGGAAGAAATCAATTAAAAAATAAATGGTATGCTGTGCAGAAGGTGTCAGAGCAGCACCACCACGACTGTCCCCGTGCTACACGAGCTCTGGGCTCTGTTCTGATGGCGGAGGTGGGGTCCCAGAGAAAGCAGTTGCCGCCCTCCAAAACGTGGCTGGGGAAGGTGCGGGGCGCTGGAAGCGAAGCTGTGCGAGGCTCTCCCACGGCAGCGCCGCGGCCGCTGGGTGCTGGCCGTCAGCAGCCTCGGCAGGGTGCCCCCGAGCGCCGCAGCTCCTCGCGCTCTTGGTTCGCGCTGCTGGGAGCCGGGCTGCTGGCTCGCAGGGCGCCCAGGAGAGCCGTGCCTGGCTCGGTGAGGCAGTTCTCGTTCCAAATGCACCCCATATTAACTGCAAAATAATAGAGGAGTGAGGGTGAGTAACAAAAACATTTCCCTCTTCTCTTCTGTCTCAAAATATTTTGGGGGTTTAATTTCCTTTCCCAGCTGAGTACTTTAGGGAATGTAAAAGTGTTTTTGATACGGTGTTCTAGCGAGAAAAGTTATCACCAAATGGTCCGTTCCTTTTAGCAGTAATATCGTTCATGCATCAGCACCTGCCTCTTCATCCATGGTAGCAGCTGTTTGAGTTGAAACCAGGAATGAAACCTTGATGGCTTCCTGCTCCTTGCTGGCGCGTGCTGCAGCACCACGGCACCGTGCTCCGCCGGCCCCTCGGGGGACGCCTCTGCTGCTGGGCTCCTCTCAGAGAGCGTCGTGCTCATCCGTGAGGGCTCCGGGCAGCCTTTGCCTAGCAAAAGCAAAGATGGCTGATGGTTTCAGTGTGAAATTACTCTGAAATGAAGGAACGTGAAGCTGCAGTGAGACTTGGGGAGTTTACCCTGCGCGCTCAGGCACACGTGGGCCGGGCCGTGCAGGCGGCAGGCGCTGCGCTGTTGTCTTCCAGCTCCACGTGGGAGAAGTTTCCTGCCCAAATCCCTCAGCAGCAGGGCAGTTCAAAAATGATTACACCCTCCCACTGTAACAGGTGGGGGATAGTGCTAGCAAAGTACCCTGAAGTACTCCTTTAATTGACTTTGCCGCTTGGTTCGCGCATCCTAAAATCTCACAGTTGTGTTCCCAAAGGGCTGTACCACAGGCGGGTGTCCCAGCCTGCCCATAGCCCTGTAAGCACTGCATCCTCACCCACGCTCATGCCGTGCGTGCGCTTTTAGAAAAACTCAGCGGAACATGATCTTCACGTTGATAGCGCTGAAGACAGCTCAGGAGTGAGCTGCAAAGATCTCCGTGAGGCTCTGGTCGCAGTGTACAAGGGGCTCTTGCCAGCATCTCTTCAGGTCCCCCTCTGCTCCCTAGGCTGCCCCTCGGTGCCCCCCCGCCGGGGGGTGGTGGCTGCGCTGGTGTCACTCCCGCAGGAACGGGCATAGCCAGGCGCTTGTGTTCTCCCAGTGCAACGCCCTAAAAAAAGAAGCGAACGGGGTGGCTTGGTTTTGTTGCTGGTGCCCAAGTGGGCAGGAAGCTCCAGTGGCACGTAGGTGTTTCCCTGCGCTCGCGGCGAGGTGCGCTGCCTGGAGGCTGGTGGTGCGCGAGGGGAGCCCCCGGAGACCCCAGCGGGACCGCGGTGACCGGCTCGGGGGAGGCCCCGCGGCTCCTGGCGGTCGCTGTTAGTTGCACGCGTTGGAAAACTGCCCCATTTTGTGCCTGGTGCTGTAGCACAGTGGGTGCGTCGTTGGGAGCTGCTCTGGCAGCTAACGGCGGGTCGCCCAGCTTGCACAGACACCGCCCTGGTGCCGCGGGCAGCCCGGCTACGAGGCGGCCGGCGGGGAAGCGCGAGGGACGGCTGCGGTTTGCTGCCAGCGAGGCAGCTTCCAGACCGAATGCTTAGCATAAGTGAGATAGCCAGGGTGATTTCTCATCATTAGGGTGAAACCTCATCCCTTTTCAGTTGCTTTTTCATGTTAATTTTGATGGCTTTCATTGGGAAGATTCAGTTATTTTATTCCTGCTCCATTACAAAATGAAACAATGGTGCAAGCTAAATAGTATTAGGGAAAAATAAGGTGTGGGGAATTGACTGCGATTGCACAGTGGTGGAATAAAACCATATTTTATTGGAAAAATAATAAGTATGGATTGGCTCTGCTGTATGGAGCAGGCTGGTCTTATTAAAGCAATCTAACTACATATATAAAAAGGGCAAATATTTGTTGAAATGCTGCAAAGAGGAACTGGGTTTGTATTGTCCATCACTGGGAAAATGCAATTTTTATGCTTAATCTAAATTCTTTTTCTCACTCGGAAAAGTTGTTTAGTATTCCTTGGAAGCTTTATTGATCAAGGAACTCTGCTTAGAGCTGAAAACTGTCTGAGCTGCTTCTACAAGCGGGTTTTGTAAGGGACAGCTGAAGCAGGGACATCGGCTCCTGTCGAAGCCATGGCAGCAGCCCAGCCGCCCCGTTACAAATCTTCCTTCGCTCCTGCGTTTGCTCTCCTGTTCATTTCGTGCTGGGGTGAGGGGTGAATGTAATAAATGGTAGTAATGAGTAGAGTAAAAATTCTCCTATGAGTAGAAAAGAATTGAATCTGCTGTGCTGCAAGGAGTCTGGATTTTTCTTTTTTCAACAAAGATTTTGCCTGTCTGCCATCGGCATTGTGCAGCCCCACAACGGCTCCTCTCTTCAGCCCCTGCAGCTCCTTCCTCCCGCTCCTCCTCCTCCTCCTCCTCCTCCTCCCGCCGAGCAGAGCAGCCGTCGAGCAGCCAGAGGGTGGCTGTGGGCCAGGACGTGGCAGCGCCGCGCTCCTCGCCTCCCAGCGAGGGGAGAGGGCAGTTCCCACGAGGCTCCTGTAGACTTCACGTCTTGGGGAGCCCAGCGCTCCGTTCGCTAGGGCTGTGCCACACAGCTGGGTCAGAAGGCAGGGGGACAGGTGGGCAGGCGCACAGCACTCCTTCACGTGCACCGCTTCTTTGGGCTGGAAGTGAAGATGAAAGGCCAGTGCCTGCAAGCACCGCTGCCAAGTAGCGCGAATAATTTTAACTATCCATTTTGCAGAAAGAATATTTCTTTTTAAAGGACTCGCAGTTTTTAAATTATAGGGGAGCTGTCATCACGAACAGCAAATGCCGGTTAACGTGCGCTCAGCTTCCCTGCGGCGCGGGTTTCAGCGGCACCTCCTTCGGGTGCAGAGTTCAGCTGCGTTGCAGGGAGATGCTGTCATCTGGAACACGGGCTTCCAGCTCGCCGCCGATTTGTCTTAAATCAGGCAAAAAGTGTTTGAGAAGTGGCTGGTGACAAGGAAGCCATCTTCAAATAACCGGTGTGGGGAGGCTGGCGGTCGAGCCAAGGCTGGCCGGCCGGCACCGTGCCAGGAGCCACGTGCGGGGTCCCCGGGGAGCTGCACCCTGCGGCCGCCCCGCGCCGAGGCACCGCGCTGCCCGGCCTGGCCGCGCTGCTCGCCGCTGCAGTGACAGCGGCTTGTCGATGAGGCTGCCGTTCGGGCAGTTTGCCTGATCCCCTCGCTCTAAAATGCAAGTTTTTAAAGGCTAGCCTACTTGCCAAATGTTAATTATTGAAAATAAAGTATAACTGCCTTTAGATTATTGACTAAGCCACTAATTATTAATTTAGTCGCTGTTGAAACAACGTCCTTTAAATAAGTGCTGGTTTGGATGTATTCAATAAATTATTGTCCTTTACTGAAAGGTATTATTAATCTCCCATCACCATTTAAATGTTTGAATTTGCAATGAGCCGTTCCTGATATTCAAGATATTATTCACTTTGTTAAATCTTAAAGCAGGATTTTCTGATGTGAATGCCTAATGTATATATTTATCAATACTTCTGTAGCACTTGGCACCACAGAATAAAAGCTTATTGCTGTGTATCCTCCACATATCCTTCACAAATCCATGACTCTGTGTCTTTTTCTAATTAAGTTGGAGAGAAATAGAGAATGCAGACCAAAAAAAAAAAATAAAAAATCAGCCCTTGAGAGAGTCATACTCTAAGAATCTATGAAAGCAGAAAAAGAAGTTTGACAGAGAGGACTCAAACTTATTAGGCAGATACCAAAATAAATTAAGACATCCTTTTTGACACGAGAGGCTTTCTGCAGTGTGAAACAGTGTCAGACGTAAGGACTAAATCTATCAGGTATTGATGATGGAGTTAAGATACAGTGCATGGCAGGTGAAAACACAACGTGCTGATGGACCTGGATACCTACAAGCTTGGATTTCCAATCAAGGCTTGCACTGGATACTCTCTAAATCATATTCAGTGTTTAGATTTGTCTTAACGTAGAGTATTTTGTCCTTTTAACTTCTGCTTGTCTAAGGAATGTAGGCATTTTCCATCCTTGCTACACTGTTTATACTATTCTTGACTATGCAAAAAGGGAATGACCTGCTCCATTGTCCTGGTTCCAGTTAGGACAGAGTTAAGTAGCTCATAGTAGCTGGTAGGGTGCTATGTTTTGGATTAGGATGAGAAGAGCGCTGATAACATGCTGATGTTTTAATTGTTGCAGAGCAGTGTTTACACCAGGCCAAGGACTTTTCGGCTTCTTGCTCTGTCCTGCCAGCGAGCAGGCTGGGGGTGCAGCAGGAGCTGGGAGGGGACAGACCCAGGACAGCTGACCCAAACTGGCCAAAGGGGTATTCCATACCATCTGACGTCATGCTAAACAATATATAGGGGTGGCTGGCCGGGGTGGGGGGGCCGGCTGCTCGGGAATAGGCTGGGCATCGGTCAGCGGGTGGTGAGCGATTGCATTGTGCATCACTTGTTTCGTACACATTATTATTGTTAATACTATTACCATTATCACTATTATTATTATTATTGTTATTATTATTTTCCTGTCTTAATAAACTGTCTTTATCTCAACTCACAGGCTTCACTTTCCCGTTTCTCTCCCCCCATCCCAGAGAGGGAGGGGGGAGGGTGAGCGAACGGCTGTGTGGTGTTTAGCTGCCAGCCGGGTTAAACCACAACAGTCTTTTTGGTGCCCAACGTGGGGCCCGAAGGGTTGAGATATCGACAAATCTGACCAGAGTGTGTTAAACTAAAATTGGTATAAGTATTGGACCTGCTTAATAGTTGCTAGTCACGATGTTGATTGCCTTAATCTCCAGTCTGCTGTACCTGTATTCCAAATTGAGTTTTATGGTGCGTTACTTTCTGTATGTGCTCCCTGTTGCACTGTTTATCCTTTCCGGGCCCTGGTTTAAGATTGTTATGGTACTGTGCGGTGTAACAATGGCTTATGAAATGATGAAATATCTGGTCACGACTTTAACCTGGTATTTGTACTCAGCACTGACGTCGACTCTATACTTTGGAACCCATATCTCGGAAACTATTAGCAATTACACCTATTGCCTGTTTTCGTTAGGGAGCCAATCTGTGAAGGGGACAGGGGAAGACATGTTTCCCTACCTGTTCACTCTCCCTTTCTCCTTCACCACCACCCTCTTATCCCCCGAGTTAGTTACGGTGGTTCTCCGAGATGTTGAATATCCTTGGGATACTCAGACCAGCCTGCTCTTGTTGTTATGTCTCCTGAATGCGCTTCAGGTTTTGTTGAGGGTTAAACAACTACTTAGGAATCTCATCCGGAGATCTGTCTTGAGGCAGGATAGTTGCGAGTGGCAGGGAGTGTGGGAGGATATGGGCAGGTTTCTAGAGCAGTGGTCACCTCCAGTGTTTTGGACATTCACCCCTGAACAACTGCAAAATCCTAAAAAGCTGGCAGAATGCTTGAAAAAAAGGTGTCATGACTCTGGCAGTTCCAAAGTGACACAAATCACTGTAGCGTGCTGGGGTCTGGCTTGTGCCTATCGAGCTGCAATTGATGTTATTAGCAACCTAGCTCCAGCTCCTGCAGCCGCTCCAGTTCCAGCTCCTGCAGCTACTCCAGCTGCAGCTCCTGCAGCCGCTCCAGTTCCAGCTCCTGCAGCTACTCCAGCTCCAGCTCCTGCAGCCGCTCCAGCTCCAGCTCCTGCAGCCGCTCCAGCTCCAGCTCCTGCAGCCGCTCCAGCTCCAGCTCCAGCTCCTGCAGCCGCTCCAGTTCCAGCTCCTGCAGCTACTCCAGCTCCAGCTCCTGCAGCCGCTCCAGCTCCTGCAGCCGCTCCAGTTCCAGCTCCTGCAGCTACTCCAGCTCCAGCTCCTGCAGCCGTTCCAGTTCCAGCTCCTGCAGCCGCTCCAGCTCCTGCAGCCGCTCCAGCTCCAGCTCCTGCAGCTACTCCAGCTCCAGCTCCTGCAGCCGCTCCAGCTCCAGCTCCTGCAGCCGCTCCAGCTCCAGCTCCAGCTCCTGCAGCCGCTCCAGCTCCAGCTCCTGCAGCCGCTCCAGCTCCAGCTCCTGCAGCCGCTCCAGCTCCTGCAGCTGCTCCAGCTCCAGCTCCTGCAGCCGTTCCGGCTCCTGCAGCCGCTCCAGCTCCTGCAGCCGCTCCAGCTCCAGCTCCTGCAGCCGCTCCAGCTCCAGCCCCTGCAGCCGCTCCAGCTCCTGCAGCTGCCCCAGCTCCTGCAGCTGCCCCAGCTCGTGCAGCTGCTCCCACTCCTGTGGCTGGGTCAGAGAAACGAGCTGTAGCAGTGCAAGTTGACCCCGCAGAGGGTATCCCAACCCCTGTGGCAGACCCTGTGTCTGGGTCAGAGAAACGAGCTGTAGCAGTGCAAGTTGACCCCGCAGAGGGTATCCCAACCCCTGTGGCAGACCCTGTGTCTGGGTCAGAGAAACGAGCTGTAGCAGTGCAAGTTGACCCCGCAGAGGGTATTCCAAGCCCTGTGGCAGACCCTGTGTCTGGGTCAGAGAAACGAGCTGTAGCAGTGCAAGTTGCCCCTGTAGACAAGGTGAAAAAATGGTATAGAGGCTCAGGTCGTTTAAAACGCAGACAGTCTTCTGCTAAGTCTGGGCGAAGTGAAGACGAGGCTGGGCCATCAAAGGTGCAGGAGACTGAAGATGAGGATGAGGATGGCGAAAAATCAACAGTAACTACCCGGACTCCATACCAGCCATCAAAGGTGCAGGAGACTGAAGATGAGGATGAGGATGTCGGAAAATCAACAGTAATTACCCGGACTCTATACCAGCGTGAGCTACGAGATGTGCGAAAAGATTTTGGTCGCTGTATAGGCGAGCAGCTTGTCACCTGGCTGCTCCGGTGCTGGGACACGGGAGCCAATTATGTGGAATTGGAGGGCAAGGAAGCCAGGCGGCTGGGATCCCTTGCTAGGGACGCATGCATTGACAAAGCAATTGGAGATGGAGCACAATCTCGCAGCCTCTGGAGGCGTCTCCTGTCAGCTGTGAAGGAAAGGTATCTCTTCAAGGAAGAACTTGTATGTTTACCAAGCAAATGGACCACCATGGAGAAGGGAATTCAGTACCTGAGGGAATTGGCCGTACGGGAAGTAATTTATAAGGACCTAGATGACGCACAAACATCCACAGATCCAGATGCAGTCCAGTGTACACCACCCATGTGGCGGAAGTTTGTACGGAGTGCCCCATCATCATATGCCAACTCATTGGCAATACTAACCTGGAAAACGGAGGAGAATCCCACAGTGAATGAAGTGACTAAAATACTCCGGCAGTACGAAGGAAATCTCTCCTCTTCCCTAAAGGCCTGTGTCTCAGCTGTGGAGAAACTCTCTGAAGAGGTCCACCAACTTAAAGAGAATTTATCTTCCCCTCCACCTGAACGAACCAGTGTCCACCAGCTAAAAGAGAATGCTTTAGAGAAACTTTCTGAAAAGATCCACCAACTTGAAGAAAGATTATCTTCCCCTTCACCTGAACGAACCAGTGTCCACCAGCTAAAAGAGAATGCTTTGGAGAAACTTTCTGAAAAGATCCACCAACTTGAAGAAAGATTATCTTCCCCTTCACCTGAACGAACCAGTGTCCACCAGCTAAAAGAGAATGCTTTGGAGAAACTTTCTGAAAAGATCCACCAACTTGAAGAAAGATTATCTTCCCCTTCACCTGAACGAACTAGTGTTCACCAGCTAAAAGAGAATACCTTGGAGAAACTTTCTGAAGAGATCCACCAACTTAAAGAGAGTTTATTTTCCTCCCCACCTGTACAAACCAGTGTCTCAGCTATTAGGGGTAAACGTTCATCTATGCAAGGAAGACAATATGGTGGGCACACACACCGCGCCACCCTGTGGTTTTACCTACGTGACCATGGAGAGGACATGAGAAAATGGGATGGATAATCTACTGCGACCCTAGAGGCACGGGTACGTGAATTGCAAAGGAAAACAATTGGGAAAAAGGAGTTCTCTGAAAGGTTTGCTGCTCCAACTTCCAGCAGGCAGTCCTTTAAACACAGAAATGAAGATTCTGACCAGGACTAGAGGGGCCCTGCCTCCAGCCAGGGGGAGGAAAGGGACAATCGAGTTTATTGGACTGTGTGGATTCGATGGCCTGGCACGTCAGACGCACAGAAGTATAAGGCTTTGGTAGACACCGGTGCACAATGTACTCTAATGCCATCAAGCTATAAAGGGCCAGAGCCCATCTGTATTTATGGTGTGACGGGGGGATCCCAGCAGTTAACTGTATTGGAGGCTGAAGTGAGTCTAACCGGTAATGAGTGGCAAAAGCACCGTATTGTGACTGGCCCAGATGCTCCGTGCATCCTTGGCATAGACTATCTTAGAAGAGGATATTTCAAGGACCCAAAAGGGTTCCGCTGGGCTTTTGGCATAGCTGCTTTGGAGACAGAGGACATTAAACAGTTGTCTACCTTGCCTGGTCTCTCAGAGGACCCTTCTGTTGTGGGGTTGCTGAGGGTTGAAGAACAGCAAGTGCCGATCGCTACCACAACTGTGCACCGGCGGCAATATCGCACCAACCGAGACTCCCTGAGTCCCATCCATAAGCTAATTCGTCAACTGGAGAGCCAAGGAGTGATCAGCAAGACTCATTCACCTTTTAATAGTCCCATATGGCCAGTGCGAAAGTCTAATGGTGAGTGGAGACTAACAGTGGACTATCGTGGCCTGAACGAAGTCACGCCACCACTGAGTGCTGCAGTGCCGGACATGCTAGAACTCCAGTATGAACTGGAATCAAAGGCAGCCAAGTGGTATGCCACAATTGATATCGCTAATGCATTTTTCTCCATCCCTCTAGCAGCACAGTGCAGGCCACAGTTTGCTTTCACTTGGAGGGGAGTCCAATATACTTGGAATCGGCTGCCCCAGGGGTGGAAACACAGCCCTACCATTTGCCATGGACTGATCCAGTCTGCGCTGGAGCAGGGGGAAGCTCCTGAACACCTGCAGTACATCGATGACATCATTGTGTGGGGTGACACTGCAGAAGAAGTTTTCGAGAAAGGGAAGAAAATAGTCCAAATCCTTCTGAAGGCCGGTTTTGCCATAAAACAGAATAAAGTTAAAGGACCTGCACGAGAGATCCAGTTTTTAGGAATAAAATGGCAAGATGGACGCCGTCAAATCCCAATGGATGTGATCAACAAAATAACAGCTATGTCTCCACCAACTAGCAAAAAAGAAACACAAACTTTCCTAGGTGTCGTGGGGTTTTGGAGAATGCATATTCCAAATTACAGTCTGATTGTAAACCCGCTCTACCAAGTAACCCGTAAGAAGAATGCTTTTGAATGGGGCCCTGAGCAACGACAAGCCTTTGAACAAATTAAGCAGGAAATAGTTCATGCAGTAGCCCTCGGGCCAGTCCGAACAGGACCAGATGTAAAGAATGTGCTCTACACCGCAGCCGGAGAGAATGGTCCCACCTGGAGCCTCTGGCAGAAAGAACCTGGGGAAACTCGAGGTCGACCCCTGGGGTTTTGGAGTCGGGGATACAGAGGATCTGAAGCCCGCTATACTCCAACTGAAAAGGAGATATTGGCAGCATATGAAGGAGTTCGATCTGCTTCGGAAGTGGTCGGTACTGAAGCGCAGCTCCTCCTGGCACCCCGACTGCCGGTACTAGGCTGGATGTTCAAAGGAAGGGTCCCCTCTACGCATCATGCAACTGATGCTACATGGAGCAAGTGGGTTGCACTGATTACTCAGCGGGCTCGAATAGGAAACCCCAGTCGCCCAGGAATCTTGGAGGTGATTATGGACTGGCCAGAAGGCAAATACTTTGGGATATCACCAGAGGAGGAGGTGGTTCGTGCTGAAGAAGCCCCCCTGTACAACAAGCTACCGGAAAATGAGAAGAAATATGCCTTGTTCACTGACGGGTCCTGTCGTATTGTGGGAAAGCATCGGAGATGGAAAGCTGCTGTATGGAGTCCTACACGACGAGTTGCAGAAGCTGCTGAGGGAGAAGGTGAATCGAGTCAGTTTGCAGAAGTAAAAGCCATTCAGCTGGCTTTAGATATTGCTGAACGAGAAAAGTGGCCAGTTCTCTATCTCTATACTGATTCATGGATGGTAGCAAATGCCCTGTGGGGGTGGTTACAGCAATGGAAGCAGAACAACTGGCAGCGCAGGGGCAAGCCCATCTGGGCTGCGGCATTGTGGCAAGATATTGCTGCCCGGGTAGAGAACCTGGTTGTAAAGGTACGCCATGTAGATGCTCATGTGCCCAAGAATCGGGCTACTGAAGAACACCAAAACAACCAGCAGGTGGATCAGGCTGCTAAGACTGAAGTGGCTCAGGTGGACCTGGACTGGCAACATAAAGGTGAATTATTTATAGCCCGATGGGCCCATGACACCTCAGGCCATCAAGGTAGAGATGCAACCTACAGATGGGCTCGTGATCGAGGGGTGGACCTGACCATGGACACTATAGCACAGGTTATTCATGACTGTGAAACATGTGCTGCAATCAAGCAAGCCAAACGGTCAAAACCTCTTTGGTATGGAGGACGATGGCTGAAATATAAATATGGAGAGGCCTGGCAGATTGATTACATCACACTCCCTCAAACCCGCAACGGCAAGCGCCACGTACTTACAATGGTGGAAGCAACCACCGGATGGCTGGAAACATATCCTGTGCCCCATGCCACCGCCCGGAACACTATCCTGGGCCTTGAAAAGCAAGTCTTATGGCGACATGGCACCCCAGAGAGAATTGAGTCAGACAACGGGACTCATTTCCGAAACAACCTTATAGACACTTGGGCCAAAGAACATGGTATTGAGTGGGTGTATCACATCCCCTATCATGCACCAGCCTCTGGAAAAGTTGAACGATACAATGGACTGTTGAAGACTACACTGAAAGCAATGGGTGCTGGGACATTCAAAAATTGGGATACACATTTGGCAAAGGCCACCTGGTTAGTCAATACCAGGGGATCTGCCAACCGAGCTGGACCTGCCCAATCAAACCTGTTACGCACTGTAGAAGGGGATAAAGTTCCTGTAGTGCACGTAAGAAACATGCTGGGTAAAACAGTCTGGGCTACTCCTGCCTCAGGAAAAGGCAAACCCATTCGTGGAATTGCTTTTGCTCAGGGACCTGGATGCACTTGGTGGGTAATGCAAAAGAATGGGGAGGTCCGGTGTGTACCTCAAGGGGATTTGATACTGGGTGAGAATAGCCCATGAGTTGAATTGTAGTATGTTAATTATTATATAATAATGTATGTCATCACTACCATGATTGCTATATATCATAGATGAAAATGGTGATTAATTAGAATGTATTGGACAGAGTGTAACCTGAGCATGACATAAATGGTATGGAATAAGGGGTGGATATCTGTCCTGGTTCCAGTTAGGACAGAGTTAAGTAGCTCATAGTAGCTGGTAGGGTGCTATGTTTTGGATTAGGATGAGAAGAGCGCTGATAACATGCTGATGTTTTAATTGTTGCAGAGCAGTGTTTACACCAGGCCAAGGACTTTTCGGCTTCTTGCTCTGTCCTGCCAGCGAGCAGGCTGGGGGTGCAGCAGGAGCTGGGAGGGGACAGACCCAGGACAGCTGACCCAAACTGGCCAAAGGGGTATTCCATACCATCTGACGTCATGCTAAACAATATATAGGGGTGGCTGGCCGGGGTGGGGGGGCCGGCTGCTCGGGAATAGGCTGGGCATCGGTCAGCGGGTGGTGAGCAATTGCATTGTGCATCACTTGTTTCGTACACATTATTATTGTTAATACTATTACCATTATCACTATTATTATTATTATTGTTATTATTATTTTCCTGTCTTAATAAACTGTCTTTATCTCAACTCACAGGCTTCACTTTCCCGTTTCTCTCCCCCCATCCCAGAGAGGGAGGGGGGAGGGTGAGCGAACGGCTGTGTGGTGTTTAGCTGCCAGCCGGGTTAAACCACAACATCCATCTACCTGTATTTCACCTCTGTGAGAGGCATGCACCAGCTAATATGAAGACTGATCTTCAACCTAAAAATGGTATTATATTGGCCCAGATGGGGAAGGATCTGGCAATGTGGCAGTTAAAATCTTGCACTATATTTAGAGGAATTTCTTTGTAGCTTCTTTGTAGCACGTAACTATTTTCAGTGTAGTTATTGGTGTGCTGCTTTTGGGGATCTGGCCCTTCATAAGTTTGATGATGACACTAAGAGTATAATAACTAAAATATAATGGCTTATTCCTTTAATGTAACAGACTAAAGTGATTTTTAAAACTGTAATAACTCTCTCTACAGACTTTAACTATAACTCTTTACTCTAAAGTAACTTTTTAATGTGTTTTCATGCTCTGTATTTTTAATCCTTGGATTCTTGAACTGGAAGTTAAATTCTGATGTTGATCTGGTGTTAAAATACTTGATACCTCCTACCTGTCAGACACTTTGCTAGACAAGGTGTGAGTGGTATGCCATTGCCTCAGAACCAGTTTTCACTCTACATCTTGATCAAAGTTACATTTGCTTATTTGCACAGGCTCTGATAAAAGTGAATTTAGAACTACTCAATGCTGAGATAGTTTCCAAAGGTCCACCAAAATTCTCACGTTGGAGTAAAATACAATGTGTGTGCTTTGAAGTATTATATTTAACACCGCAAAAAAATATTCTGAACTGGGAAATTTGCAATGATCAAGCAGCTCACTTAAATGAGACCTAAAATTTTCATAATAGAGTCTCAGAAAATTCTGTCCTTTTAATCCAGCTCCCTTTCTTTCCAATTGCTTTTAAACACAGTTAGTGCAAAGATTTTTCTATTCCAATCACTTAAACTCCCATCTTTAATGGAGAGAGCTCAGCCAGGATCCTTTTTTCATTATGCATTCCTTTAAAAAAATAATAAATTGCTTTTTCTTTCCAAGACAACGTGTCAGTTACAAATTCGTGGTATCTTTCCAGGTTGAAAGGCTTGTTCCTCATGACAGGTGTCAGGATCACTGGTGATGCAAATTAATATTAAAGAACAATAAATGAGTGGCAGAGGAAATCTTCAAAATCTTCTCCACCTAAGACACTCAGCTGTGGACCTTTAATGCCCATAAAATATGAATTGCAGCTAGGCAAATTATTGAAGGATTCAGAGCATTGATATGTGAAGAGCACGAGAAGATCCAGCTGACAGGCTCTTAGGAAACCAACCAAAGCATTTTAGATGCCACTTGGGCATATAAATAGCTTCCATACAAGAGTGGTACTTGGGTAGTTCAGTGTAAGAATCAAAATTGCAGTCATTATTATTCAGGTTTTATTTATCACTCGTAATTCATAGCTAAATAATTTTACAAGTATATGTCTCTGAATACTACTGTTTGAAAATACAACTTTTATCATAAAAAACAGGGATGTGTACTTGGGACTGAAAGTAAACAGAGAAAAATTCTCCAATTACCTAGGGAAATCTAGCATTTTGAGAATGTTTCTGTTCCCCACATCATTTTTTAGCGCTATTTTTGACACTTAGCGTTGCATTTTCACTCCTTTGGCTGGGTGGTGTCCTGGGCCGTGCTGGGACCAGGCACTCCTTCAGGCCTCCCACCCCGCTTGGCCTCGCTAGCCGCAGGGGAAGGTGCTCCCGCAGGAGCAGCTGCTTTCCCTGAAGGAAACGCTTTGTGTGCCCAAAATGTTTCCCTCATGTGAGATGCCTGGCGTGTTACTGCTCCAAGAGTGTCATAAATACACAGGGGGAGTCAGGCTGCAGGTACGCGCAGATTATAAACGTGACAGTAAGCCACTCTCCATAACAAGGGAGAGACAACACGGAAGAAAGGGCTCCTTCTAGGAGGTTATGTCCGCGCTGGGCTCCACTGAGGTTCCCAAGCTTCTTTCCCGGGCACTCGGAAGGCAGGCGCTGCTCACAGGGCAGCCGCCGGGCGGGAGCGGGCCCGTGGCAGCCATGCACCTCGCTGGGCCTCGGGGCCTGCGCAGCGCCTCCCGTCACCGCGCTGCTCCGCGGGGCTGCCGCGGCCCGGCCGCCTGGCACCAGAGGCCTCCGGACACCCGCACAGCCAGGCGGTGGTGCGGCTCTTTCTTTTCCCCAGGCAGATTTTTCCAGATCAGGAACAGATATGTCCATGGGAACCCATACTTAGGGTGTCTTCAAGACGATCAACCTTCAGAAAGATGGCTCTGTATCTTGTTAAAAAGGAGGCTGTCCAAAACACATCCGTGAAGGCAGTTGTTACAGATTCTGTAGGTTGATTCATCCTTTGTTAAGAGGCACTGGCTTTTTATGGTCCCATTCACCTTCTTTCTGTGGTGAATTCTTAATTATTACCTCAGTGTCACTGGGAAAATCTGTAATTGTCTGAGTATTGGTTATAGCAATTTACTTTTTTTGGAGTCTTCACTGCTATAAAATGCAGTACTATGAAATAGCACAGGAAAGGTTAGTGTAAGTAATTTTTTAGAATCAATAAGTGCATACACAACTGCAGCTGCAGATACGTCTGAGGGGTTGTGCGCCACATCCATCATTTATACTGAGACTCCAGTCAGACATGCAGGGTGTTGTTATCTCTGCTCTCATTGTTGAACTGCTCGTGCTTTCTGCAGAAAATAAATTTATTGACATCTTAGTCTGTATTGATTAAAGCCCAGCTCTTCTTTGGGCATGAATTTTCCTGTATTTTAATGTGAAAATGCTATGGATAGCAAGCTGAACAGTGGAAGGACACCTGGCCCATTCATAGGCCCGCAGCTAGCATGCTTGCAGGTCTTCATGTAAGTCACATTATATAGGTGAGACCCATATCTAATAGATAGAGGGAAGGGTCCCAGTCTGCTGGCATGCTCTGTAACTTGTTGTGGTTATTCCCATAGCCAGTTTTCAATAAGTCAGTTTCTACACAGGATACCTGTGAGCATTCTGTTTAGTTTTTCCTTATGTATTTTTAATAGCGTGACTCCTGAATTGCTCCTGGTCAATAACCCCTTTACATTGTTGGCTATCTTTTATACATGATACAGTGAATTAAACATGGAGAAAAAATCTTTGGAAATACAGTTTCTATACATGCGTCTCAAACATATCTGTTTAGTGAGACAAAGTAAGATAAAGTAAATTAAAATATAAAACAAAATCTCCCTGAAGGGGACTGCTTTGTTTTTGTGGAAGTTCAACATAAATATTTATACAACTAATCCCAAACATTAAAGAAAGTAAAAAAGTAAAAATCACTACTGTTCACCACAGACCTCATTCTACTTTTTTTTTTAGCAATATCAACTTGCTGTTATTTCATAACTGTTTGACTAAGTGACCAGAAAAATTAATGTTAGGAAGTGCTTGCTCTTTAGCAAGCATTTTACATAAGAACAAAATCATAGTGGCTGGACCGTATTTTGTTTTGGCAATAGTAAAGACCATGGCGGTGAAGTAAGGGCTGCTGGTGTTGGGTTATCTTCTCATTCTTCTGCTTTCGTGTGCCTAGGTGTTGGGAAGTACAGTATGCCATGTATGTGATGCACACAGGGCAAGCAATTGTTTGGTCAGAAAGGCTTCCAAAAGCCTTCTTAGTCCAAAAGGACTTCTTAGTCCTGCCTGTTTATCACACATCCTCCTATAGAAATGATTTTTTTTCTCATCCTTATATAGTACTTACACCTTATTTAATACACTTGAGATCTGGGTGGTGAGAGGTGAGAGATGGGGATGTTTTGTAAGCTTCTCTTCTTCTGCAGTAAGCTTGCATTCGAGCCGGGACGGTGAACATCTCACCAGGGCATTCGCACAGCTCCTGCCCAGGCTTCCAGATAAAGGCGGAGGTGTTCGGTCTCTGCAGCGTTCCTGCAGGGTGCTTTTCTGAGCACTACGTTTGTGTCCAGGTTTGAGAAGACGAGAGCCAATGTCCATTCCCTTTCTGCACTGGACAGACCCTTCAAAATGACACTGACATTCTTACTGATGTGATGGCCTCATATTTCATTACATATGCAAATCAGGTAATTACCTGCTGGTATGCAACCGCATGCACATTTTTTGCATGGATAATTCAGAAAATTGTGCCTCAGGTGTTAAATGTTAATCTTTTTCCACACATGCCACTCAATTATTTATTTTAATGCACTTTTTTCACATGCACATCTATGTCTGCCTTGACACAAGCAAAAAATTACATCCCTTGAAAATTCAACACTGTGTTAGAAGATAATTGCAGTTTCCCATAGGAGAGAAGAATAGTTCTTTTTTTTTTTTTTTTTTTTTGATCCATAGTTTATTTTGTAGTGGGAATAAGCTCTTTGTAGAATATTTGCAATAAAAAGCTTTGAGATTGATTAAATGCCTTAGGTTCCTCTTGGTCATTAATCAAACTTGGCAGCCATTTATTGCTTTGAACAGTGCAAGGCAGGAGAGATAATCCTTTAAATATAATAAGTCCCTTCAATATAATGAAGTATAAATACTAGCATGGTGATGTAAAAGTTATATCTTTTAGTAATGACATAGTAATAATATATTACTCATAACTGATGCTCCTAGTTTCTAAATTTCTGACAAGCACAAGCGGTTTATCATTTATGTGGGAAAAAAAATTACCTAGAAAGAATTTACCTTTTTACTTCTAGTTAGTAAACAAGCAAACAAACAAAAGAACAAATTGGATAAAAGGGAGAGGAAAAAGATAATCTGCTAGTATGGGGCTCCCCTCCCCACACCCCCAGCACAGAGCATTTATTCAGATCAGTGCAAATATTCTTCTGACGTTATTTCCCTCGCTGATTTCAGAGAACAGCCCTTTATTCTAAGTGTTGCAGAATCTTTGGGATTCGTCATAATTTCCTTTCTGAGTGCAGGCTTGCAGCACAGCAGCAGGCTGGGTGCTAACCCTTTGGCTGTGGCCGCCATCTGTGGTCCCACAAGCGCAAGGTGCCGAGCACCGCACGGTGAGCGCGGAGCGATGAGCAGCGTGCCGGGACTCCTGGGGCACCGGCTGTGTGCACCACGTTGTACTGCCGTGCTGAAATGCTGCAAGGTGTTTAGAAGTATTTGTGAGGTTGCCTAACAGACACCCGTAAATGCGAACACCCCCAGAAGCTGCCCCCTGGCCCGGCGCTCCCAGGTCCCTGGGCGGGATCTTGCCTTCCCCGTGCCACCTGCCCCAACTTCGCCGGTTTCTTTTTCGCTGCAGACAGCAGATCTTTCTGGAACGTGCACCAGAGTTTACTTTGTGCTAGAGTCTTGGATTTTCTAGGACACTTGCTTACCCTAAATATTTTTCCTTTCTAGTCTCCGTCTGTTTACGGATAGACCCAATTAGTCAGATTTCAATCAGCACTGAGCTCTCGGCCTCAGGTTTAATGAAGGCTCGCTTTGAAGCCTGCGCTGCTACGTCTGAGACTCGGGCGGCTGCTGCTCCCTGTTGCCTGCTTGCGAGAGCTGTGCACATCGCTGTATACACGTTTTGGTTTTGTCGTGTTTTACTTGACGCCAGAAGGGACTGTTTCTCGTCGCAGGCGATGGTTCAAGGACTGGAGTCTTGGTGCTGGAGATCGCACCCAGAACGGGACGTCAGGCCCTCCAGTGGAGGTCCGAGCAAGGGGCAGTTCGTGCTCTTATCCGACACAGGTTGCCCACAGGAACAGTGTAATCTGTTTCTGGATGCCAAAAGCATTCTTCTTCTGCAGCGGTGACCTCTGGTTTGGCACAGCTGGGCGGGGAGGTCTCAAGCAGGCAGGCGCGGCTGCTGCGGAAGGGCTGAGCCCTCCCGGCACCTCGGGCTGCGGGACTTCAGTAGCAGGACTCGGGCCTTGAGCAGAACCGGCCCTAGCCGTGGTCTCCGCTCATGGGACTCAGGTTTGGAAACCCCAGTGATGCCCCCAAATGCCACACAAGGACCTCTCCTTCCTTTATACGGACTGTTCCGAAGACTTTATACCTGGCGTTCTGCTGATTTTTTTTTATTATTATTATTTTTTTCATCTCCTTATCTTGATTTGTACTTCTATGGATAATTATGTTTTTCATTCTTCTACTCTAAAGAGTGCCTAAAAATACAAAATTTGCCCACTTCCCAAGCATCCTTCGATGCATAGGCACAGGAGATCCCAGAGGACAGCGCATCTTCCTATTCATGTTACTACAGATGTGCACACTCCCTTTTTCTGATGAGGGAAGTTTCTGCCCTCATAAATCCCCTGGAGCCCGCAGGAGGGCACAGCGTTCCCCTCTGTCTGTATTTCACCACTGACCCCTGAGCGTGCAGACCAAAACAAGTGACAGGAAGGAGGATGCAGGGATCCATTTCTCATTACTTCTGTCAGAAGGCGCGCGGCTAATTGCCCGCGGTGGTTGGCGGTGCCAGCAGGGGATAGCTCCCGGGGAGGCTGCGGGTGGAAGCAGCGCAGAGCGGCTGTCAGCTCCAGGCGCTGCAGGAGCTCTGCCTTGGTAGCTGGGCTGCTCGCAGGGCAAAGCGACTTACGGAGCCCAGATCCAGCAGCTCGGCACCCCAGGGACACCCCTTACCCCTTGCCGTCCGCCCACGCAAGGCCCCGCACCTTGCCGCGTGCCACTCGTGGCGCTTTGTGTCACGGGTCTGTGCTTTTCCCGTCGTGTTTAATTCCGCCTTGACTTTTAGGGACAGTCGCAGCCGTGGTACCCCCGGCAGCAGGGCATCGCTGACCCCCAGGGCCGGTCCCTCCAGCCCTGCAGCGGGGTCAGCGCAGAGGCGTTCGGGCTCTGTACGGACACAAGTGGGAGTGTTGGACACGACGCTTTCTTTAAGTATTTATAACGTTACCAAGTTTGGAACTTTAGGTATAGAAAAGGTACTGGTTCCAAGTCCAGGAAACACACAGCATACCTTAGAGGTTATTTGTCTCAGAGATTAAAGTCATCAGCTGGAATGAGCCGTATTTGCATAATCTCTCTAGTTTTATTTCAGAGCTTCAGTGTAAATTCTTACTTCCGTATAAATTTATTATTTACCTTTGTCGATGGAGACCTTGTCTCAAGTTATTTATCATATATATCATGTGTGATTATATTTCAACTTCAAATTATTACTGGCAGATATGTCTATTTTCTGGCACCTCTCTTTATTACACTTTGTGCTAGGCAATTCATTTTTCCTGATCAAGTCAGGGTGTCAGACGTACAGGTTCCATGATTTATTACTGTGCCTCCATACTATTTGTCTTGAGTATCCAGCTGTTCTCCAGCTGTTATTTTAGCACGTGTCTTACCTTTAGAAGGTTTTAACTGTACTGTAAAACCTCTAATGTAACTCATCTTCGTAATCCAATGTGATTATATTATGTACTGCAATCATTGCTGGTAATCTTTTTGCTCTTTTTTTTTTGGATTATTTATATATCCTGTAGCTAATTACTAATTTTTGTTGCGCTATGTAGTTGAAACATCAAAGAAAACTGTAATTTTTGTTCAGGTAGTTCAGAGGTCAAAACAAACAGAACTTCTACAGTACTGCATTATAAATATATACTACGTATTTATTTCTATAGTAAGCAGTGAGAAATAGCACAATATCTGCCATAAGAAAAATTATGTTCTTACATAGCACTAGAGCCTATAGCAGTTCAGCAGCAGTTGTTTAAAGACATTAATTGTTATAAGCATTATCAGATATGTTTATTTTAGTAATAGTACTTAATTTGGGTTATAATTTTAAAATTTGACTATATTTTTAATTGGTCATTTTAATTCAACCTGTGATATAGTCAAGGAAATTTTTCCATAAGACGAAGGATATTTTACCCCATCAAAGTTTTTTACTATTTCTGATTACATTATTTTATATCCTGTCAAGTGCTGCCTAATTTGTGTCTTCAGTGCAAACATTGCGACAAACTGACCACAGATACGAGGTATTCTGCTGTGTTCGGTTGGAAGGTCAGTTTGGGTTTTGTTAGTTTGTCCCCATGGTAGTGTTTGTTGGTGGGTTTTCTTTTTTCTTTTCTTTTTTTTCTTTTCAGGAGGAGGGGTTTACTTGACACAATACAGGAAAAAAACTGTTTTACAGTGAGGGTGCTCAGACACCAGAAGGAGTTGCCCAGGTTGTGGTAGCCCCATTGCTGCAGATATTCAAGCCCAGCTGGACATGGGCTCTCCCAGCAACTCCTTTACTGAAAATTTACTCTTTCAGCAGTCAGACACCGACCCTCAGAGCCTGCTGACCCTCGGGGCAGACTGCACAGCTTCAGTGTGTGCCCAGCCTTTAGTCTAGGAGGTGGGGTGAGAGCACAGGAGCTGGTTACTAATGTCTCAGAGTTCTCAGTAAAAATGCGGTGTTGGCTAAGGCACGTTTTGTTGTGCTAGTTCTGTCCCTGGCACGTTCTGTCGAATAGACACGCATGGACCAAAAGTTCATTTTGTCTGCTGGGGACGGAACGATTTCATGATTTCGGTATTGCAGGATTGGTTGTAGAAAGAAGGGATTTATGTAAAGTTGGCTATTCATTTCAGTAACAGTAATACTAATAATTTTCAACTGCAGCCTTTAAGAAACAGAAATGAAGTTTTTCAGGGAGGTTTAGGACTTGCTGAGGGCAGGAGGGCTGGAGTGGTGTGTGTGGCCGGGCTGCAGTTCCTCATCTTTGCGAGGTCCGTGGCTGCCCACTGAGGCGGTGGGGACAAAGTGAGCTGGGCACGGCGTCAGCCAGCGCTGCCCTGCTTGGTCCTTGAGCAGCACACCATTGCTTCGCTCACTTTTTGGGAAACAAGGCCAAGCGCAAATTTCTTCCATTTTCTGTTAGTAAATGGCTACCTTGTCCCTTTTCACGTGTCGAGCAGAATACTTCGTATCTAACTAAGGTGTTCTCTGCAGCCTGTCTGCTTAAAGCTCCGGTTGTCTTAGAACGTTTCCTTCGGGCTGTTTCCCAGAGAAGGGTTGTGTCCCTGCGGCCAGCACCCAGCCGGGTGCCGCAATCCCCCCGCGCGGAACAAGCTCCTTCTGCCCGCGCGGCGGGCGCTGGGGAGGCGGCGGGGCCCTGGCGTGCGGCACTGCCCGGCGGTGTGCCAGCGCCTTCCCACGGCCCTGCAAAGCCGGGTCCGTATCCCGGGTGCTTACACACCTATCTCTCACAGCGATGGCAACGCGCAATAACGGGGACCTGAGGAGCTGTAGGTTTGCGTGAAGGTTTCCAGGAAGTTTGAAAAATAGAGAAAGGTACATACTTGTATCTACCTCTCAAATTAGAAATAATTTCCAGTTTGTAAAGAAGTAATTTATTACACTGATCGTGTTAAATTAGTAGGTGGGCCAGATTCTAGTCTAATGTTAATGAATTATTTTGGTGCCATGATGCTTAATATCAAGTCTGGATACTGCCCAATATTTCATGTTGTGTTTTTTCTTTACCTCGAAGTATAAGGGAAATACATTATGTGGAAGCAGTCTTGTTTTACCAGATTGGAACTGACTCGTGAATTAAACTTAGAAGAGGAATCTTTCTTGTGTTTTAATTATACAAAGACAGTATGTCTGCAGTGCTGTCACATTGTGTTCACTGAAATGACTTGTCTGGATTGCCATTTTACTAAATCGGAAGTAATTGAGCAGGGATTATCCACAGCACTGGAAACATAGCCATTTCCTTTGTTAAGCCAGCTCTACAAAGACTTTTTTTGTGAATAAGCATAAAGTTTTTTAAAGGGACTGGGACTAAAATGCACAGCCCCTCTGCCAAGTGTTCATGCTGCATATTTGTGTATGTGCGTGCAAAGGCCAGTTCTTTACAAATAGGGTCCGGAGGGACTGTTAACAGCAGATGAAGGTTTCTGTATGTTCACCAGCTCTGGGATTTCCTATTTGCCAACACTACAAGAGCATTGTATTATAAATGAGAACAGCTTGCCGAGAGCTGTGGTTTCATGTTCGCTGAGAACAGACGAAGTCAACATGTTCTGATAAATTTGCAATGAAATGTAGGAGTGGGTTTACTTCCAGTGGAATGCGTCTCCCATGCTGAGAGGAGGCTTTTTTTAATTATCGCTTTCTTACTGAGGTAAAGTGCTTTGTAAATGTGGTTTTGTGAGATTCTTTACAACAACTTGTAGACATCTTAGAAAGAATTTTGAAACGCTTTTCTGGGGTGACAGCATTAGGAAGTTGGCAAAAATATGAACCTATGTTCATAATAACCAGCCAGTTTCTCTATTTCGAGGAAGATCAAATAAAATCCATATAATTAAATCATTCCCTACTTCCCCATGCTGGGACTGTTTACGGGTAGCAGTATCTCCAAGGATGAGAGATCAAAGGTCTGCAGAACACGAGTCCTTCCCTGGGAGAAAACACGCATCCCTTGCCACACACATACGCGGGGCGGACAGGACAGGACAGGACAGGAGAAGTGTTCCAGGCGTGTTTTCAGGTCCACAGGGGGATCAGTCACAGCTCCGCTTTCTGCTGTGGCTGCTGTGTTGCTGTGGCCTCTCTCCAAGAGGGTAATGTGGAGCTCCGATGGGACAGGCAGTGTTAAATCAGTACCATCTGAGTTCTTATTTCACAGCGTAAATGTGTCCTGAAAAGTCTTTCAAACAGCACCTGGCACATCATTTAAACGATGCCACAGGGAATATGCAAGCAAAACTGGGTGTAAAATCTAGGTAAACTGTTGTCTCTGGGGTAAATCTGTGGGACTTGTGTTGGTTTGCCAGGCTAAGGACTTTACGTGCAGCGTGTGAGAAGTGAAACGGCAGTACACGAAGGAAATTCTATACAAACAATTCAAAATAAATCCATATTTTCAGGCTGAAGAAGTCTGTTGAGTTAAATACATCCGTTATTTTCAAAGTGCACAGTAAGAATGTAAATTTTTTATGTACAGTTATGTGCAAGATTTGTGTAACTGGAGTAGGTATTTTACGTAGCAGTTGAAATCAGCAGCCAACCTAGTGGCAGTGCGGTGAAGAAAACCACCGGGAAGCGGAGATAGGCCGTGCTCGGTTTCTTTCAGAATTCAGTTCTGGTCTCTAAAATAAATGTTGGGAACCAGGTACGGTCCGGCACCGAGCCGCTCCCCAGCCTGGCGCCCACCTTCGGGGAAAAGGAAGAGAGGGAGAAGGGAGAGTTTCCTGTAACTCCTACCAAAACGTGCAGCGCCAATTTACATTCATATTTATAATGGTTATTAATTGTCCAGTTTATAACCCAATTTGCAAATCTCACTGGAGTGGTCAACATAATTAATCAGGTTACAGCTGCTCTGCGCTGAGAAAGGGAGGGACAGAGAGGGGAAGAAAAGGAAGTGAACAGAAGGGTAGGAAAGGGCTTTCAAGTGGGCTGCCACGAGTACGGGAACGTTTGTGTCGTGTTGCGCGGCCCTGGGGAGCCAGCACTGCGGAGGGTGCTCAGGGGAGGAGCAGGATCTTACTGCAACACCTCCAAAAATCGACAGGCTTCCTGAATGATCGTCCGCCACAGTGAGAAGCAGGTACTCGTATCTGTATAATTAATTAAATAATTATAAGTATTTGGGGCAACATATTGCCTTTCCTTTTGTCTCTGACTATCCGAAAATCAGACCGTGGTGTGCTCTAACTAACACTGCCGAATTACTGCCAGCCAGTCCACACCGTGTGCTTGCTGATTCTGCAGCCTGTGTGTGTGAGAGCTGCGCTGCCCTCCTACATCGGGCTGTTGGTCTCCTCAGTCTAAAAAATTTTGCATGCTGGCAGAAACAAGCTATTAGGTTTATCACCGGCTTCTTGCCATAATGCTAGCAGTGCCACATGCAATAGCAGAAAATACACGTCTCTTGGACATGCTATTTAATTCCAGCCCTTCCATTCTGCCTTCTGGGTATTACGCAGGTGGTTATCCTTCGGTGCGGTGCATTAGAAAAGGGCTTTCCACTGGCTTGCTCACCCAGAGCGTGCGTGGCAGCCCTTCCTGGCAAAGCACAGCTCCTTCAAGGACTTCATATTTAACCACCGAGGCCTGAAATGGAAGTGCCTTTAGCCTTTTTTTTGTAGATATTGTGGCTTTTGACCCCAAATGGCCTTTCTCCTTGTCACGTAAGGTCGTTCTATTTTAAGGAGGGCTCCAAGCCCTGCGTATGGCACGTCCGAGGGAACACCCTAAGTGTGTGATGCGTGGTGCCAGCCTCCCGATGGGTGACCTCAGGGGCGCCGTGCGCCATCTGCATCTCCCCCGCAGACCAACGGAGACCCCTCCGGTGGTGGTAAAGGACGCCTGGTGCGGAGCGCTCTGCTGCTGCTCCCTTGCTCAGCCCCCGTGCACAGGGTTTCTGTGCTCCAGGCAGGCTCTCAGGAGGTTTCAGAGCTGGCTGTCGCTGCTGGTGGGGCGCGTGGCGGTACCGGAGGCTGCTAGCAGGACGTTCTCAGTGCTCCAGCGAGGAACCAAGTGACATAACCTACGTAGGCAGAGCCATTTGTAGGGTGCAGAGACAAAATTGGTGGTTGAACGTAGGCACAGAGAGGAGCAGGATTTAATAGAAATAACGTTGTAATCACTTTCAAAATGTTTCTGACAAGTTGCTTGGGAGACACTTCCCAGCAGCCCCACGTGGGTTGGTTTGCTCGGCCCGTCCCTGCGGCTGCTGCCGGGAGCACGCCGTGGTGCCGCGCGTCCACGTGCAGGCACGCCGCGCTCCTCCCGCGGGGAGATGTCATCTGCCCAGCCCGCGCCGAGCTCATAAAAGGCACGATTCAGGAAATGAGGTGGTGCCACGCTGTAGTATTTGCATTTTCGGTATTCAGAGAACTTAAAGAATTTGTTTCTTTTTGTGAACTACGGAATATGCAACTGCTGAAATATCCCAGCAGGGGCTCCTTAGGATTTGCTGGGGAAATTGCAGTAAAAATAAACAGAAACAGAGAATGAGACAGGCAGAAAAAATATTTCCATGAAGCTGACATGGAGCTTTTCCATTTTTCATTCTATTAGAAGAAGTATGTAAAAATGGAGTGTTAGACAGTTAGACAAAAAAAAAAAAGAAAGATTTTTTAATTATCAACTCTCAAAGAGCTGTGGGTGCATTATTTGGGTTTCAGCCATACTTATTAAAAGACACAGCTTTGGTGTTTATGACCCTTTTGTAGTTTAGCTTCATTTTTCAAGGGTGAATGCAACAAACGCGGTATTCTCGGCGTGTATCTGTATTGTGTCCTCCGTGTCTTCAGCCTGGTAAATCCGTCCTGCTCGCTGCCGAGGTTTTGGTTTCCACACCACGCTGCTTGGCTCTGGCTGTGTTTGCTGGAGGATGTGGGGATCGTTTCCAATTTCCAAGCTTAGCTACGTTTATGGGAGTCACCTGGGAGGTGCATCAAATGGGGCAGTGCTGGGACCAGAAGTGCGGGAGCTCCTGAGAAGAAACTTGCCTGGAGAGAGATGTGAGATATGGTTTTCTCTGATACTGTACAAATTGGGGAAAAAAATGGTTTTGAGCAATGAAACCCAGCAATAGCAAAGTCAGAAAAGTTTATTACATCTGTTGCTGCCATAGCAGTCAAAGCTTTGCTTGCATAAAAGCAGTATATTCAGGGCATAAAGAGCATGCCCTGACAGGGATACGGTGGCTACAAAAATATAGAGTGTATTTGATTATGGCAAAATTTGTTGCTCTGGTTCCCCAAACGGTGTCCCAGCACACATGCAGAGGTGGTAAAGAATCAGTTTAAAATCCTGCTGAAGGGAAGGGAAGGGAAGGGAAGGGAAGGGAAGGGAAGGGAAGGGAAGGGAAGGGAAGGGAAGGGAAGGGAAGGGAAGGGAAGGGAAGGGAAGGGAAGGGAAGGGAAGGGAAGGGAAGGGAAGGGAAGGGAAGGGAAGGGAAGGGAAGGGAAGGGAAGGGAAGGGAAGGGAAGGGAAGGGAAGGGAAGGGAAGGGAAGGGAAAGGAGCCTAGGGCAGGCTGTGACAAGACTCCTTAGGGGCTGGCATCTCCCAGTGCCCCCCAAGCCAGCTGCTGCCCTCCCTCCGGTCACCATGCCCTTACTGAGAGGTCACCCACACCGTCCCAGCGTTGTTTCTCTTCTGTTTGTGGAGGGAATTTTAATAAAACACAATTCTGTGTGGGTCATGGTGGCCACTGGTATTTATTGCAGAAGGAAAGAAAAGATTCCCATGAAAATGTGAAAAACGTCTTCAACACACCATATCCCAAAGCTTTCTGAGGAGAAAAATCCCATTTTTATGATAGTTTAATTGTTCGCAAACTGGCTGTTTGTGAAAAGGTAATTCAGCACCGAGAATGACTAATGGGAGCGAATTGCCGCGCTGCGCGCAGAGCAGTTATTTACCATGGTTACACCGGGAGATGCAGAAAGGTGCAATTATTCTGAGAGGTGCTGCAGATCCTGTTTACTTTTTATTCTTACCGTCTTTCGAATGGGCTTTTTCTGTCTTCATACAAACAAAAAACAATTAGGCGTATTTATCCAATTTTGGTGAATAGCGCGTGTAATTAAAAGCCTGCTCGTGGCCTGCGGGGCCGGTGGCGGCGGGGGTGGGCCAGGGCTGGGAGGCGAAGTCGGCGGCCCCGTGGTGGCGGAGGTGGAAGCTGGAAACACCTCTGCTCGGGCTGGGGCCGCCGGCCGAGCCCGGGGGGGCACAGGCTGGGGTGTGTTGGCCCGGGGGGACGCAGGCCGGGACGTGTCGCGCAGCGCCGTGCCCGCTCTCCGCACCGCAGATGCCGGCTCCCCCGAAGGCTGCCGAGGAGCCTTTGGGGCCGTGGCTGGGAGCACGCCTTGGGAAATGACCGAAGGAAGTGCACCTCGGCACGTCTGAACCACCTCAACTCAAAAACAGCATAACTGATCGATTCCGAGTTGCGGTTGTAAGTGACAGCAGTAGGCATTTTTGCTCAGACACTTCCACAAGTCCTTCCGAGATCGGGGGACCTCCAGCATCCATCCGGGTGTGGTGCCCAGTCTTCTTTTTCCTTTGTCCTTCTCCAGGGAGGCTTACTGTCTGCTGGAGAGAGTGCCACTTCTGTCCCTCGCACCCGCAGCTTGGTGTAAGTGTGCAGCCCGGTATTTCTCCTCTCTTTTGCCTGCCTCTCCCTTCCCAGTCGGCCGCCGGAGCTGCTGGCTGCCCCGAGGGAGGCAGGGTGAGGATGGATCACCCGCCGGAGCTGCTGGCTGCCCCAAGGGAGGCAGGGTGAGGATGGATCACCCGCTGGAGCTGCTGGCTGCCCCGAGGGAGGCCTGGTGCTGCCCCGAGGGAGGCCTGGTGCGGACGGGTTCACCACAAACCCTCCCGGCCAGCACCAGGCCGGGGCAGGCCGGCGCGCCCTGTGCTGCCGCACGCGCAGCCTTCCTCCCAGGCTCCAGCTCCCTCTGCCTCGCGTCCTCTGTTAGCAGGCATGGCTTTGATCAGTCCTGCTAAGTGTACAGAACTAACGGGATATTTTGGGTTTGATCGGTCTCACTAAGCATACAAAAATAAAAGGAGGCTTTTTCCCTGAAAGAATGATTTTTCACGTCGTAGGAGCAGGTTAGTGGTAGAATTTCAAAGGAGTTGCTCTCTCGGGTGCCCCTTCTCGCTTGTTCCGAGTCTGTTACAGTCAGCGGAGCAGAGAAAAGGAAGATGAATTTGTCGTGAAAATCAAAACTCTTGGTTACTGCCTTCAGTCAACAGGAAGGTGACGGCTAACACTGAAATTAAGTGCTGCTTATTGTCCTTTGCTTTCTCTAAGTTCCATGCCTGTTACGTAGGCCGTTCCTGTCACAAAATGTTTTGAGACAGAACTAAGTAAAATAATAGAAGGTGTTGTGACTTTTGCTTCTCTTTCATTTTTTAGAGGTTTTGTTTTAATATTTAACAATATTTTAATATTTAATACAACTAGAGCTTTTATATAAGCTTGTTATTCTAGACCCTCTGGTGTGACTCTTAAGAAGCTGCCCAGCTATAGGATTATTAAAATACTTGATGTATGGTTATTTGGCTAGTCAGTAATGTGCCTCTCTGCGAACAAAGCAAGCCAGGCACAATCAGATGTCTGCTCTGGCTTTACAAAGCTCCTCTGACAGCCACCCTTAAAGCAGCGTGTGCTTTAGGCAGCAGCCGTTCAGCCGGTTCTGTAAGCAGAGGTCGGTGGTGCTGCTTTCTCGGCCATCGGAGGACAGTGACGACATACGCTTCCAGGTTCCCTGTAAAAGCTCTAGGTGCTTGTGGCTGTTCTCTTCCCATGAAACTGTGACTTGTCCTTCCAAGTGTTTTCTGAGCTTCCTGGAAAAAACTCAGGCCTGCGTAGAGTTTTACAATTTTTTATTCCCTAAAAGAATTTAAATAAATAAACCACCACCACTCCAAACAACCAAATTTAAGTGAATGAATTGGTAGTGGTGTTTTAGTCATGTTATTTGGGTATTCACTGATGAAATGTGGCTCTGCAGTACCAAGCTATGCTCAGTTTAGGAGAAGATAACCTCCAGGCTGCAGTTTTGTGATGGTAAACTTACGGGTGAAAGTAGCTACACATCCAAGAAATGGATCAAAATCTTTTCATCTCTATCTGTGCAGTGTTTTCAGTCAGATTATGTTCATGCCAATAGGCGTGGTTTGGGGGGTTGTGGATTTTATGGAGATTATTACAAACCAGGAATTGACACTCCTGCTGACTGCTTTTCTCCTTGCTAGTGACACTGTATTTTGTAAGCCTGTGCAGACACAGTGAGAAAAGAAAATTTCTCAAATAAAAGCAAATAACAAACTCAGCCCAGATTTTGTGAAGGATCTATTCTACAAATACTCTCACATTTTCATTTCATTGCTGGATTTAGGTCACCGAGGTGTTGAATATTTCTTCAGCTACTTGTTTGAAACACAGCACATCTTGGCAGGAAATAAATTTTAACATTCATATTCTCTGTTCTTCTACCACCAATACCGTAAGCCAAGAAAAACTCTGACTAGCCTTCATCCACGTTAGCAGAAGCAGACGATGCAAGGTGCAGAGCGAAGCGAGGGAGCTTCGGTCTTCTCACTCGGCACACTGCAGGCCGCTTCTGTCTTTTTTCCCACCGAGGAGCTCCATGAGTTTCCTTTCCAGCTGCTCCACTGATTTCCTCATTTCCCTTTTTCTATTTTGTTTTCAGAAGCAGCAGGGAGGAGTGAGCAATCTCTCCTTCTGAGATACGCTTTCTAAAAATTTCACCGTCAGGACTTAGAGGATGTTTTTTGGTCTTATTATTTTATGTTTGATGAAAACAGAAGATAGCCAATAGCCAGCGTGAGCTCACGCTCACACCCCATCATAGCATGCCCCATCAATAGAGCCTTCGAAAGAATTACATAGTGAAATTTTCACACTGGATGTATGTGCATCACTGCTTACTGAAATTGAGTTTGAGTGCTTGAGCACATTTCTGCTTTTTACCGTGATAGAGCACATTTGAAAACGTGATAGAAAACTCTTCAGGCCTGTTACAGAATATAGAAGATGCATTTTTCTCCCTTGCCAGACCATCTTTGATTTTTTGTAGCCATTCTAATAAGTATTGGTACTTTTTCTTCACATTAATTAATAGCTTGTCTTGTGCTAGTTGAACTCACCGTTCATAGTGGTGTTGGTCTTTGCAATGCCTCAGGTCTAGTATTAGGAAAGTCATAATCCATTTGACTACAATTTACTGCGAGAAAACACAGGACTCATCCCTATCTGACATTCTTAGGCTTAACTCCTTCTATAGATTGAACATAGATTATATTCCCTAGGTATGGAAATTAAAGAAAACTGTAGTCATTATTTAAAATACACTTAGCTGTAATTCAAATGCAGACAGGGTAACAACACAGAGTTGCATTTGCTGTTATGCTTCGCTCTTTGTGAGGAGTGGGTGTGCAGTACCGGAACAGCCGCACTGAGCTCGCCAGTTTGCTCTTTCTCATTTACTGGCACTGGCACTTTCCTGGACTCCCATATGCGTGCACGTACAAACATATGTGCATAGTATGCTCTGTGTATACGCATGCATATTCACGCGTGTATATGAACATGTATAATACACATATGATGTACTATATGATGCAGTTTTTAAAAAGAAGATCGGAGCCCATTGCAGCAAAGGGGGCGGCTTTGTGGGCGCTCCTGCCCGCAGGCTCTGGCGGGGGGCAGCAGCACGCGCGTCCCCCGGCCGGAGCTGCTGCAGTGGCCGCGCTGGAAGCAGAGCTCAGCGCCTGCTCGTTTTGCTGCCCACGCAGCGCTAAGTCGGTTGCTTCTAATCCCAGGGCTGGCTTCTTCTCCAGACAGTGCCTTGCACCCGTCCGGCAGGCTCGCAATATCGGACGACCGCCTGCACATCCAGGGGGCTGTGAGAAGGCTGCCGGGGGTCTGCAGGCAGCTGATTGTACCCAGCCTTAGAGAAGGAATAAAACCGTTCCTTCCCAGTGATCTTGGGAAAACAGCTTGCAGACGGAGAAGGTCCGGTAGTGCTGGGGCTTGCTGGGGTGCCAGCGCACCACGAGGTGCCAGTGGCTATGCCATGCCTGCTTCAGGGGTGCGCGCCTTCACAGGTCTGCAAACCTTCCTGCTGATTTGAAGAACTGTTTTCAAGATGTGAAAAACGCCTTATGAGTCCTTCCAATTTTGTTAGAATTCCTCTTACTTTGTATGTCTTACCGGTTTTAATTTTGGTAAGTTATTCTTCGTGAAAATAGCAGTTATTAATGATTCTCCGGTAAGTTTTTGGCACCAGCTGGAGCCTGGGAATGGCTCCGCCCCATTGCTGTCAGAAGCCGCTGCATATTCTCTTGGCCTCTCTTCTCCCAAGTGTAAAATGGTTTTCCTACTTCTCTTGTAAAGAGCTGTTCTTAAATCACCCTTCCAGTCAATTAAATTCATTAATTAAAAAAAGATAAAGATCAGTGAGTAAAGGCTGAGCTAATATATGCTTAATGCATTGTTATATCATGCTTTGTCAAACATACTAGTAATTGCTCATTTAATTTATTCATTTCAGCATTACTGATTTAAGTGTCTTTCTGGACTTTTTGGACTCAGCTGTCATTTTTTTATGTCTGCTGGTTGCATATCAAAATGTCAGTTTATTATGCTCAATACATTATCTATGACTTCAGTTTCCTTAAACCTCTAATTGATATGACAGTTTTCACAAAGTTTACTCGTAATCTGAGAATTATTTCAATCCTAATATGAAAAGGCAGCTCTGTTTGCCTCGAGGTTTTATTTATATGTCACCTTTGCATAATTGCAATGTCATGGGGACTGTTCCTCTCCCAGCTACCTCACTTTTCAAAGTGTTATTGAAGATAGTCACAGCCTTTATAATATAAGGTCAAGTTGTGCGGTCCTTCATATGACTTCTCCTGGCATGTCATATCAAGTCATTTGCTTCTTTTGCTTGTTATTTGTGTGCAAAGAAACATGAATTAACATATTGCAAAATAACCTGGTAGTCTTCAGCAGCTCCTGCTGCATCCAGAGAAGCTATTAAATCTCAAGGGCTCTCTATATGTTTGGCCATCCGAGGGAAAAATTGAAAGTTTCATCAATGGTGTGAATTCTCATGAAACCAGAAAGCAAACTGAATTGCGCAGGCATCTGTTGAATAATAATGATCTGAAAAATTTAATTAAAATATATAAATTGAGGAAATATTTGCCTACTGCTCAAAGAAGAATGTACCTGGCTGAATGCAGAACTAGTTCAAATCTGATCCTATCTTGAGACATCATCTAGCAAAAGCCTAGTCAACAACAGAAGACTTTATATAAAATGTTAAAATAATTATTCTTACATGAGAGAAAAAAATAGATGAAATATTCAATAAAATGTCAATTTCTTAAAGGTCTTAAGACAAACTGATCATTGTGAGGTTTTCTAAAAAGGATTTGATTATAGACTTTCCATGGTAATTTGTGTGTGCATACGTGTGTGTATATATGTACAAAAATATATACATATGTTGTCCTTACAGGCAACGTTTTTCTGTCAGTGGATCAGGAATGCTAGATGGTCTGTACAGAGGAAGGATTGCTGTAAATGTCACTGCACTGAGCTGGAGACAATACAGAGAATTTAATCACTTTCCTGCGCGCGGGCTGGCTCCAGAACACTTTCCTTTTCAGTGTTCTGTGAACATTCATTATTTTCTTAGTCCCCTTTCTCCAGGTCATTAATGAAGACTAAAAAACAAGTGTTCAAATAGCATTCCCTTTGACAAAACAACTAATTCTTTCAATCGTTTCTTACCGCCCAGGGTCCTAATCATTTTTGCTCTCCTCTAGGTTCTTTCTAGTTCCTTTTCCTTGGAGCTGGTGAGGCTGAAGCAGCACAGGCAGGCGCTGGCTCTCCGTCAGCCAGCTGCAGCTGCTGGGTGGGTACGAGCCGCAGCAAAAAAATCACGTCTGTCCACAGGCTGCTTGGTCAGAAATTAAAGGCCTGATTCAAGAATAACAATGTTACTGAAACGTATTGGCCTTTTTTGTAATGAGGACTCGGGTTATCATAGTGTCTTTGACTTCTCTTATGATAGATGCTTGTGCTCTATGTAGGACCAAGAATCAGTTGGAGCCTTTCCTCTCACTCTCATCTAGCTGGGAGCACAAAGTAACAGCAAAACGTTAGACTGGATCTTTGTTAATTTGCAGTAGAAATGACAACTGCACCAAACTGCACTGTGGGGTACAATGAGAAAGCAGGAACAACCTCCATGTTTGTCCTGTTGACAAGGGCTCTGGCAGTTTCCTAACATAATTTTGGGTTTTGTGTGAATGTGTACCGGCTCCTTTCCTGCAGGGATTGAGGGCTCGGTTTGGTCAATGCAATTCAGAAAGTGAGCGCAAGTGAAGGGCAGGGAATGAGAAGAGAGTACCGGATGGAGGAATAAGCACAAGTATAGGTAAATGAAAGTTAAAAAGAAGATCCTTGGATCTCATCTTCATTTCTGTTAACCTGTTCATCTAGTAAGGCCGGGTTGGATGGGGCTTTGAGCAGCCTGGGCTAGTGGAAGGTGCCCCTGCCCATGGCAGGGGGTTGGAACTGGATGAGCTTTAAGGTCCCTTCCAACACAAACCATTCTGTGATTCTATGACTCTGTAATTCTGTTTTTTCTTCTGTAGTTTATCTGGTCTATATCTATGGCCTTACATTATTATCTAGACTCTGATTTTAGCCTGTATACTTATCTGTCTGAGATTCTTGTATAGCTGTATGAAGCCGTGAATCAACCTTCAAACTACCTGATATTCAGTCGTAGGCTAAATATTTTAATATTTTGAACTAATTAACTATTGAATAAGGGATTTTTTTATATAGCAAATGTTGGTGGCTTATTCATTCTTCAATTTCGTCAAAGTACAAACAAGTCTGGATAAACCAGTTACCAGTGAAGACACATACAAGTAACAGTTTGGAAATCTGTTGATTTTGCTAAAATGCCATATGCCTAGTCTATTGTTCCTTGTAATCCTGTTCAGCTTTCATGAAAAACTATGAGCTGAGCTATCTTATTTTGGATATTTACTGATGAATAAATACTTTGTTTGCAACTGGTAATGGCAGCAAGCAGGAGAGAAATGATGGTCCAGTGCTGAAGATACTATCTCAAAAATAAGTTCACATGCATATAACAGAAAAACAAGAACATTCATATTAAAAGTAGACTGTGGCAGCGAGAGAAGTACTTGAAATAAGCTTAACCTTGGGCTACTTTGCTTAAGAGTCTCATGTTTTGTAGAGGCTGTTAGAGAACAGCAATCTGTACTGATGAGAGAAGGCACAAGTCAACATCCTCCTCTCCTTATCGGCAGTGTCTCCTGCTCCGTGCACTGAAAAAGATAGGGATAGCATCAGATGTCACGAGGCAATATTGTTTTGAAGGTAGAATCACTATATGGAAGGTAAAGTAGCTATATGTTAGCATTTTATTTCTTTACTCTTAATGCATATGAAGTCCTTTTCCTCTTATCTCAGTACCTTCCTTCTCTCGTCAGTCGGGTGTCACCCCACTGGTGGCAAGAGGTTGGCAGACCCCCGCCACTTCCAGAGCTGGCTCACAGCACGTGCAGTAGCAGGTGCAAGAGTCTGTGAACTGAAGGATTTGAACAGAATAATTACTTGTGTTTTTACTATTTCTTGCAATAAATATATTCTTATGATGTCAGGCTATGGAGAAAAATTTCATCTGAAATGAAAATTATATAGGAAATCTGATGAAAAGGAACAGGCAAGAAGGGGTCACAGGCATATCTAAAAATGTATTGTTCCACGTATCCCGTTGGTTGGCCTCCATTAAGCTTCATATTCAGCAATTCCATTTTTTTCTTTGAAATTTTCAATTCACTTTGAAGTTTTTTTTATCAACAAATTAATTTTTTTAAACAAAGAAAACAGTAAGAATAGTGTAAGTGGTATGACTAATAGTGGTAAGAGTACTGTAATAAATCATAAAACCGTACGGGATGGAAATATGCCTAACAGAAAGACGGAGGGACATTCACAGGTAAAAAAGATAGGACTGTACTGTTCCCTCAAGAAAGTGCAGAACCTAATTGCTATGAGTGTAACTCAGGCTGGTAAAGAGACTGGCCCTGTCAAGGTC
Source organism: Anser brachyrhynchus (assembly GCF_964034855.1). NCBI lineage: Eukaryota > Metazoa > Chordata > Aves > Anseriformes > Anatidae > Anser > Anser brachyrhynchus. The sequence continues at coordinate 860,054 of NC_137702.1, forward strand.
ACTGATATTTTGCTCTGAATGTCAGGCTCTGATTTATCTCCCTCTGCAATATTACTCGAACCTAGGATGGTAAACAGCAATTACATACTGTTCTCCTGGCCAGTGTCACGGTGCTCTGTGCATAGCAGGGTCTTGCAAATTCTTCAGCCATTTTGGATCCGCCTCCCATAGCTTTTCGTAGTTCATTTTATAACAAAAATGATTGATACACTGTCTTTGTACCTTCTTTTTCTTGGTGGATTACATCCAGGGCCACCCAAGCACTGAAGACTTCATTTTGAAGGTATTTTCTTTTTCTGTTTTACCAATGGTCTTCTTAACCCGTTTTCTGTTAAACCAAAGCATCGTTATTCTATTGCTGCTTTTTAGTATAGGTATTAAACTGCCACTGGAAATATAAAAGCATTTAAAAATCGTCTTAGAAATGTGCATACTCTGTTTGTTCTCTCCTCTGCAAACAGAATATGTGTTATTTTTGTTCTAATTCTCACTTCACTTCAATTAAGAGATGATTTAAGTAGTATAGCTTTATGATGCTGCCAATTTTCCTGACTTAAAAAAAAAAAAAAAAGGAAAAAAAAAAAGGTGCGAAACCATGTAGGAGCCATCGTAGCTGGCGAGTGGCTTACAAAAGCTACATGCAGCTTCTGCATATTTCTGGAAGCGTTGCTAGTAGCCTCAAAGGCAGCGTCCAACGCACGGGGACCGTTTCCCACTGTACTGTATTTCTGCTGGGATCGCACATCGCTGGGCCTGGGCTAACGGCACGCGTGTGAGGGAGTGGAGTTTCTGCGGCTCGCTTGGCAGTGGACAGCGGACGGGATGCTCGCAGACTCCTTTCCTGCTTCTGGGTTGAAATGCCCTGTTCCACGGAGGCTGGTGTCTTACCAGCCGGGGTCCCGTGTTCCCTGCCCCTCTCCCGGCCGCGATGCCGCCCGCTGCAGGCCTCGCCGCCGGCCTGGCTGCTGGCCTCTCTCCAGCTTCCCGGCCCGTCCCGGCCCCGCTGCCCCGGGCACGGTCAGCAGCTGAACTCGCGGTGCAACGTACCTGCTAGCACGGCGCTGCTGGTGCCGCGTCGTGGAGAGCGGAAACACGGGCAGGGCTGACAGGCGCCGGGTTTGTCGCTTATCTGGAGCCACACCGTGTGCTCCTCGGGCTCCGTTCCCTCCAGCAGACACCGTTCAGGTTGGTGGCGGGACACAAAGGCCTGAAGGAAAGAGGGTTCTTCACACAGGGCGGTTCTGTTGCTGCAGAGGTGTGGCAAGCCCTAACCCCTTAATGTGGTGCTTCAGGAGTCTGAGATGCTCTGCTAACCTGCACCAATTGTTGGTAATTACTGCTCCTCTGATTCGTTTACTGATATTGGATTTATAAGACAGTTTGTCTATGGTCCCCATAATGAATTGTAAAGTGATGCCAATGCCTTTTGAGAAAGATGTGAGGTTACTAATTATATTTAGCCAGTGAATTGAAATTGCTACCGTGACTGTTTGGGACCATTTTGGCAAGTTGCTTATTTGTAAGTAATGAGAAATGTGTATTACTGGAATTTTATTTATTTATTTATTTATTTTTGAATTACTCCATTACAAAGAAGTTGTTATAGGATAAAGTTGTAGTTAGGTAGGAAAAAAATGAACATGACAGCAGCATTGCAAGCTTAGTGATTGGTATAGATTAGAGGAAATGAAAAATGATAGGATGCAGAGTAGCAATCCAAACATTTGACAGTTTTCATAATAAGAAAGCAGTTCATCTTATACTGAAAGCCTCTGGTAACATTTTTATAAGTTTTGAAGGGAAACCAAGTGGTGTCCTGAAAAAGGAGTGAAGTATCCAATCCATTTGGACAAGCACAGCCTTGAAATAAAGGGTGGGCGCCGGAAGGTCTGTGACACCGCCTGCTGCAGAGGGCATTTCTGTAGCGCGAGCACCGCTGGTGTTGAGTTTGATGGACCTAGACCTAGAGCGATGGGAAGAGGGCTCAGCATTCAGAAATGCAGACAAAGGCTGCTGTCAGGGCTATTTTAATTCTCACTGAAATTAACGTTGGCCAGGCTGGGTCCATGACCCGCCCGGCAGTACACGACCTGGCAGTTTGCTGTGTCTCGCTGCAGCACAAGCGCAGGGCCGTCGTGGCTGTGTGCCCCCGAGCAGCCCCACCGCTCCACCGGGGAGCTCGGAGGAGATGGCCGTCTTTCACTGACTTCTGTCCCCACCGAGTTTCACCACCAGCCGTAAAACTCTACCATGGGCTAGAGGAAAGGATGGAATTAATGAGGGGGAGGGCGAGGTGCGTGTGACGCCACAAGCAGGCGGCTGTGGGCACCAGAAGCAGCAGCAGCAGCAGCAGCGGCAGCAGCAGGGCTCTCAGTGCCAGGCGGTGTTTTCCTGCGCTCAGCACCCGGGGCAGCGGGGACCATGGCAGCAGCACTGCGTGGGCAGAGTGAAGCTCAGGTGCCTGTGGAGGCACGTGAGGTTGATGGGATGGCAACGGGGCCACGGAGAGGCCAGGCATGGAGAAAATCTTGGCCTGCTTTTCTGGATGAGGGAATTTTGGGGAGCAAGATAAAAACGCCATCAACATTTTTTGTTGCTATACCAAAATAAAGGTATTATATCACAGAATCACACAATCACAGCATGGTTGAGGAAGGAAGGGACCTCTGGAGATCAGCTGGTCCAACCCCCCTGCCAAGCAGGGTCACCTAGAGCATGTTGCACAGGATGGCATCCAGGCGGGTTTTGAATATCTCTGAAGGAGACTCCACAACCTCTCCGAGCAACCTCTTCCAGCGCTTTGTCACCTTCACAGTAAAGAAATGTTTTCTCAAACATTTGACGTGATTCTGTGAATCTGTGATTCCATGATTCACATTGCACTGCACTGCCGCAGAAACCAACGTCCTCGATAAAGCCTCAGCAGCGCTTCATAAAACCTACATCTTATAACGAAAGTCAGTGCGTCCTCATTGCCCAGGCTTCAGGCCTATCTGCTGTGTGTGGCACGAGCGCAGTCTCTCACCGAGTACGGCCGTACCTGCTGCAGCGTTACAGAAGAACTCAGCCTTGCAAGCAGATCAGCAGTCTTGCACTTGTATTCCTGCTGTGTTCTTAACGCAAAATATAAGGAATATGGGAAAACCTGCAAGTTTTTATAAGCACATGCTCATGCAATAGCAGTTGGCATTAGAAGCTGGCTGGCAGGAGTTTGCCTCATGCTATTTTGCTTGCTGGGTTTCAAGTGACAAGGCTGTAACAGGGGAAACGTGAGAAAAAAAATAGTAAGTGATTGCTTTAGGTTTATTTGGTGACTGTTCTTTCCAGGAAAAACAAAACAAAGCAAAACAAACAGACAAACAGAAAAACAACCCCAAGACTGGCTACATCCAGTAGCGGCAGCAGGGCCGGGAATGAGTTTCCTTTTCATTAATTCCAGAGTTCTCAGCACAGCTTTCAGCGAGACTCGGCGGGGGCAGCAAATGCCCTGCCTTTTCGGTGGGAGCGGCTGCCGGGCTGTGAGTGCAGCATGACGGCTGCCCGCGGTCCGGGGGCTGGCCCTGCTGCTGGCGGGGACCCAGGGTTCAGGGCAGTACTCCCAAACGGGTCCCAGCAGTCGGCGGGTGCCTGGTGACACATTCTCTCATTTTCTCTCTCATTTTGTTCATCCTGATTGCATTTTACAGAATTTCCCCGAATCGCTTAAGTTGTGTTCTGGGGCTGTGGCCTTTGATACCCTTAGAGTACGAAGCGTGCTCCTCCTGCTGCCTGGTGGGTTTGTTTCTGCTGGCCAACGGGTCGGACTGGGGAGTGACTGTGCAATAGGAAATCACCTCCTAAGGCTGCACGGGCCAGCACGGTTGTTCCCTGCAGTACGGCTCGGTACTGTGACAAACCCCCAAATCCTGGAAACATCAGCATGCAATTCATTAACAGCTGCGTAAATCTAATGTGATTGCTTTTGTTTAATTTCAGTGAGAGAACATGCTTAGGCCTGGCCCAAGCACAGGGCAATTATGCTACTAACATACATTAGAAACTAATTTAAAACATAAATAATGTGTTATTGACCATAAGATTACACTCGGGCCTGGATTTGATTCCTTCTTCATCACCTCGCCGCAGGGCCCAGATGCCTTGGGGGAGGTGTCATCGGGGTCCCGCGGGGGTCCCGGGGCTGAGCAGCAGCTCTGCGCCAGGCTCCTCGCTGCAGGCTCCCTGGGGCACCTCGTGCCCGCGGGCAGGGCACCAAGCGTTGCCCAAACGCCTTTCCTCGGCTGCCGGCCTCGGCAGGGAGGTGACGGTGAGGAGAGGCCGAGCTCTGCTCCAGCCGCGGTGTGTCCCCATGTCCCCAGTGACGTGGTGCTCCAGGGCAGGGTGGGACCCCCTCATTACAAAGCTGGGTTTCAAAGCCAGACCTGAGCTAATTCCCAGTCTCCTGTGGGTAGGAAGTCCTGGGGTAGGAACCAGCGGTTTGTAGACTGCGGTTGCCTGGCAGCCTCGCTGTAGGAAGTCATTTCGTCTGCGTTAGCTGAGGCTCAGCGCGGGTGCCCTCAGTGGGCCGCTGACATTTCAGCACCTGTGGTCCCAAACCGAGGGCACGGCTCTCTCTTGTTTTCCTCTTGGGGATTCCCTCCCTTTCCTTTGCTTAAGAGTATTTGGCTGCTTTCGAAACCCTTCTTTTAATTGCATTTTCCAACCAGGAGTCTTTCTTCTTCTCTGCCAAATGCAATGTGAAAATACTCTATCGACACTTGTCTTATTTCGTGCCTGCGTGACAGGCCAGGGAATCTGCAAAGCGCTGCCCTAACAGGGGGCATGTGCTTAGCAGCTGGCAGCTGGAAATTGTTTGCTCCGGACCACGCAAATGTTGTTTTTCTGTGTAGGAATTCTTTTTTAAAATTACTGATAGGGAAAAAGATAATACGTTCACACACATGCACCACTATTTGGTTTTTTATAGAAGTATTAATTGGGTTGGATCTCAGTGTTTGTGCATTAAGGACAGCGTACCTGCAGGGAGTTGCCTCGTGATATGGAATTAATGTTCCTCCCTCACTTAGCATTCACTCATTACTATTGATTACTTGCTGAAAGTGAGATGATTAATTTGGCGTTCCTGCCCGGCTGCACGGTGTCAGTAGGGCGTCTGAGGTATTTTAACACGCCATGACGGGAACGTCAGGGATGCGTTGTGCAGAGTCAGAACTTACAGGCAAATGAGTGCGCTCCTTGAGTGTTGGGGAGCTAAAGTAGACAATTAACATGCGTGTGTGGCTGTGTGGAAAGCTTGCAGCTGACTCCTATTTCAGTGCCTGCACACCAGCAGTTCTTACATTCCCCAGCATTACGGTACATAATTTTGGATGATATTGTAGTTAAATTAAAGAATAATAAATGAGTCTTTATGTTTGATCTCAGGAGCGAGAAACAGCCAATTAGTGGACAGGATTGGCAGTGTAATCCTCCCAGAACCAGTGCTTTGTTAGTTCCGAGCTAGTGAGCACAGAAAGTACATCCTTGCTGCATTGTATTGTTTATTAAATTTCTTTTTGTGGCTAATAATTATAATTATTTATCACAGCTATTTACTTGTGCTGTGTAGGAATGCACAGACATTCAACTAATCTCTTCAAACTGGCAGCCAGACAGAAAAAGAAAGTGCTCGGAGCCGCTGGTTTCCCCTGGTCCGTAATTTGTGCATTTCATAAAGCTCGGGTTCCCGGCATGTAGCACGGAGGGCGTGCAACCGCCTTACGGAGCGCAGTGCTGAACAGGGACCTAGGACGGGGTCCTGGTTTAGGCACCTTTCGGTTCCGAGTCATTTGCAGATGCGCGATGATGGCGACCCGGGTTGGCAGGGCGTGCTGCAGGGCACGTCTCCGACGGCCCGCGTCAAGGAGTCCCGGGCTGGCACCGCTTAGAGATGGTGCTGGGCCTTGCCGAACCCACCACGATGCTGAATGTTCTGCCAGGCGTGTCAGAAGTATAAGCTGCAATTCACGTCTGAAGCGTGGAATACATCCAAGACATTTCTGCCATGGTGACCTCGGGAAGAAATTCAAGTGGTTTCTCTCAGAGATTTCCTGAAACGCCGGTTCAATTTTAGGTGTTATACTGCTGCATCTGAGTAATATTTCAACTTTTCTTTACTCTCTGAAACTTGTGCTAATAATCTGAAAAGACTTGGCAGGCTTTTAAAATCATTCATTTGATAATTCCTCTTTACCAAATTGCTACCTAACAATATGATCAGTTGAGAGAAAAAGATTAAATTGCACAAAGATAATTTTCTGAGACAGTGATGATTTACACCGTCTCTTCCAGGTCTGGCTGGAAGTCAGACTGTCTGCTGCCATCAACAGGGAAAGTCGTCCGGCTGTACAGCTCATCTGCTGGAATTCGTGCATTGAAAATCAAAGCTCTGCAGCGCCAGGACTGGCATTCTGAACTCCTCTTCTGATATTTTCTGAAAGAATTCCATTCAAACAGAAATGTTCTAGCGAACAAAAATGAAATGTCATCTTTTATATCTCTTAAAGGCTTATATTGTGAGGCTGTACTAGAGTCAGTATAACTCTTTAGACCGAGAAAGTTTCTGCACGCCGAGTGTTTTACCAGGGAGCATTGTATATTGTCTTCCCTAAATGTCACTCTTTGTGCATTGCTGCACGGAAGTCTGGACTGAAAGTGACAATATGAACTTACATAAAAACGCCTTCCTATTAATGTTTCCTTTGGTGTTCATAGTAATTATAATCAGGATTAATTCATTCAGTCTGAGAGCAGATACTATACGCTATAGGAATTTTAAATTACTGTTTCTTGAGCGTGAGAATGAGCACAGCCATGCCGTGCTGCTTCGGTGAATCCAGGTGTTGCTCCAAGCTGCGGAAGGACGTCGCCGGTCCCCGTGTCAGGACCATGCGCGCTGCAGCGCTGCTTCCCAGCAGGGACAGCCCTCCTCCTCCTCCCGTCCTCCGCTGCTGAGTGGAGCAGTTGGCACCCTCTGACAGGCCTCCCGGCTGCCTCGAAACTGCCTCTGGCCCCAGGCAAGAGGGCAAGGAGAAGGGAACTCAGCGCGCGCCTCTGCAGGCAGGGCAAGAGCCTGCGAGAACACCTTGGCTCTCCAGGAGATGCGCCTTTCCGTGGGCTGAGCGGCAGAGACTGGACGCCCAGCTGGGGCACACGGGCGTAGGTGTCTGCACTAAGCTGTAAAAGTATTTCCTTAGCAGGTCTGCAGTCCGGAAAGAAAGCGGCAAAATGCATTGCATGGAACAATTCCTGCCTGAGTCGCTGCTGGTGGGTTGCAACTTCATGGCTTTCTGTGAGTGTCTTGGGGAAAAAAGAAAGACTGGATATGAAGTACAGCCATAACATGAGAAATTTCAATTCTACAAGGGCTAGAAAACAGCATCAAACTGTAATTAAAGTTATTGGAGACATCCATAAGTCTCCAATTCAATTTTATTAATGCAACTCTCCCTCCATCAGAAAGGCAGTAATCCTTACAGCGGCATTTCAGAGGTTGCAAAAATCTGGAGTCTGCCCATTTGGAATGCTAGATGTAATGATAACTTTCTCCTATCCATCCGCTTTTCTTAGCAGAAGTTAAAATTCTGCAAAACTGAACTCCGTAGTGGGGTTTAGCAGTGCTCATTATTGCACCAGCCCAACAATGTCAAGGAAAACAGTTTTGGAGCATTATGCACAATAGTTCTGCTGCTGAAAAGAGGAGACTACACAACTTGTGCTTGTCTGCATATTAATAAAAAGGGAAAATGGGCTGTCGAAGCCAAGAATTAAAAACTCCTGTTGATTAGCTTCGTTAGCAATCAGTGTGTGTTATTTTTCTGTCAGGCCCCTTTTCTTCCGCAGACTTTCAGAGACATGTTTAATAATTAGGAGAACAAAAATGGAAAGAGCTTTGGAGGTTTCCAGCTAGAAGCTCAGCACTTCTCGCGTGGCGCGGCCGGGCTGCCACACTTAGCTGGGGCTGAGCTCTCACAGCGCTCCTCGGAGCTGCCTTAGCGGCTTCTCTGCGCTTTAGTAAAGGAGGTTGTTGGGGGGTGAAGTTTAGAAAGGCCACCATTTTGGACAATAAGGATTTATCTCTTTTTTGTAAAGACACATAGGTGAATTCCTAAAATATCACAGGCTGAAGACCAAAAACAGCATTCTTAAAAAGCCACGCGTGCGGGGCTGGCCTCTGTGGGCACCGGGGATCCAGCACATCGCGCCCTGTGGGGCCAGCGTGCTGCTGCTCTCCCCGCGTGTGCACCACGGGCAGGCACGAGCTCCTGGCTGAGCCCACACACCGTGCCTGGTCCGTAAGAGAACAAGCCCACAATCCTTCCTAAATTTCGCTGGGGCTAAATAGCGTAACGCCAAAACAGTACAGAGGCCTTTCAGAGAAGGGTTGGGTCTGCGCTGCGTAAAAGGCCTTTCCGTCACTGCAAGATACAAAATATTCTTCACTAGTTTGTCGTTTAAAATACCTGCTTCCTCTAGGAAGAGGACCAAGTTAATACTCTTTGCATAGGACACTTGTTTGTTTGTTGGCACAGCTTTCCTGGTATGTTATTTGCTGAATGTTTCCAAAATGCCAGCTGTGGTTGTTCTGGCAATGTTTTAATCTCTTTAGCAAATCAATTCATTTTAATTGAGTTTATCTAGATGATAATGAAATTACTCAACTCCGAGTCTTACAGACTTTGCGGTGTTACTTTGTATATTTTCAGATCAGTAATATATGCAAAAGTAGCAACATTTTCAGTAATTGGGTGCCTTTTTAGTACAATAGATATTACTTCTGTCCAGCTAATTGATTAAATGGATTCACTCTGAGCCCTGGAAGGACTTTCCCCTACTAGGGAAATGATGCCATATCCACCGAACTTAATGTCAGCATTTTTTATTTCTTATCAACATTGCATTGACGTTACCAAAAAAAAATATATATATATATATTTTTTACGTGCCAGATCTATGAAAAAGTGATTTTCACTTTATGATATGCAGTTGTGTGTCAATATAGATATCTAACCAATATAACTGTTTAGAAAATCAAAGATGCAATATTGTGAGAAAAAAAACTAATCAGAAATATAAACTTGTGTTTAATTGAAATCGTCGATACATTTTAGAGAATATTGGACTTTTTTTTCCATGTGGTATTTTTGTGTAAACCCAGAAGACCTCATGGCATTTTTATCCTCCAGCTTTCCAAGTTACAAAACTGAAATTTGAGCATAACTTACAAATGGATCAAAGTATTGCCGTTGTGATATGTTTGCACAAGCAGTAGGTTTGCCAAGTAGCACATAGTTTGGATTTCACATCTTTTTAGCTTAGCAAATGTCTCAGAGTTATATTGTACTACTGGAATTTATAATTTCAGATAAAAGTATCCAATATTCAATATGTTTGATAGGAAATATTCACGTACACAGCTAACTGTAACTTTTCCTGTGCGAGTCCCTTTCAGATTTTGTTTTGAAATGCATCCGTTTAGAATAGTTTGCATTCAGCACGCCTCGCTTTGGTGTAGCACAGTGTCAGTAATCCACGGCTGATACTTGCTGTCATTTTATTCCTGGCTAGGTTCTAAATTACAAGAAAAATGCTTTTCAATTCAGTATGATTTCTTAAATCTTGCAAAATAACCCTAGCTGTAATTTTTTTCCTAAGTAAAAAGATATTAGCATAATAAGAATTTGTAGTACGTTCACTCCGCATTAAATAGGCTGGGGCATCTCCATATAATCAGGAACAGACTTAAACTTTGCAAAGCAATGTTCTAGCATCGGCCGAGAGACACACAGCATGAACCTCCTCCCTGAGCTCTCTGCGCGTGCCCTGAGCCCCTCTGGACCCTGCGCCTGCCCGGGCACGACAGAGGTGGGAGCAGGACCGGCCGTGCGAGGGCTGCTGGGGAAGGACCAGTCGTCAGGTATGCCTCATCGAAGCACGCGAAGCTTCTGGAGGTGCCAATCCAATGGTTTCTTCCTACCGCACCGCCATGCAGAAATTCCTTCCTTTAACAGGAAAAGGCAGACGGCATTTATTGTGACCACATAGAAACACCCAGAAGCAGACCTCAGATTATACTTCTCGGTGGGATAAGGACAGCCATACATTCTGGCCAGCCTCCGGGCGCTGGGGCAGTCTTTGCTCGCTGGCAGCAGTTCCCGAGCTGCGGGAGGATTGCTGAGGTTACCGCCCGCCGCTGGAGGTTCGCAGTTTTGCTGTCCCCAAGCAGCAACAGCCCTGGTATTTTCTAGGTGTCCCCCTGCTGGAATTCTCAGTATTTCTGCGTGTGTAGTTAATTTGAGTTTGTGGGGCTTCAGCGACGCCTTTTTGTCCTGTAGCACCGTGCCGGCAGCAGTGGGAAGGTGCAGGTGCGTGCCTGCAGCAGCCGCTGTCGGCCCCGCGTAGCCCAGCGCGGCGCTGTGCCCCCGGCTGGCCCCTGGGGACGGCAGCTCCGAGGCACACGCGGCAGGAGGGGAGCACCGCATGACTGGTGATGAATGTTGTGTCAATAGCGGGATCCACGTCTTTGTGTTTAATGGGCTTTGATGGACTTTTCTTCCATTAATTTGTCTAATTGCTTTTCGAATCCATTTGTGTGTTTGGCTTCCCCAGCATCCCGTGATAATGAGTTCCACAGTTTAATTATACAGTATGTGAAAAATACTTTCTTTTGTGCGTTTTGCACCTACTATCTAATTCTTTTCTGACAACCCTTTGTTCTTGCGTTCTGAGAAACAACAAATAATTGTTTGCCGTTTCCCACTTTTGCTACCATACACGATTTCATACACCTCTTTTCCGAGCTGACTAGTGCTTCATTTCATCTTCCGCTGAATAGAAGCCCTTCCAATTAGCTAGCCGTTCTTGTCACAGTTTTCATACCTTTTCTAAGTCTCGTAAATCCCTTTTGAGGCAGGTTGCCCAGGGTCCCCCCGGAGCCGCCCGGGAGCAGGGGAGGCCCGGCAGGACGGTGCCCTCGCCGTGCCGCGGCGCGGCCGGCTGCACCGAGCGCCTTCCCCGCAGGGCAGCTCTGGGGGAGGCTCTCCTGCTGCCTGGATATAGGCGTGTAACTGAATGAGACACGTGCTTGATAAAGGGGCCTGTGTCCGCAGATAAGCAACATCCAAAGCGTGGAGAAATACGGCGGAAATGTGCGCATCTTCCCCCTCCCAGCGGCACACAGGTTTGCTGCGGCCCGGCGCGGGCGCTGGGCGCGGTGCGGGGGTGCTCAGCGCCTGGGGGCGAGCGCAGGTGGCTGTGCGGGTGGCTGACACCCGGCTAGGAGAAGAGCTGTTCGCAGGGGTGTGTGAAGTGGAAGCGTGGAACATACCAGCGGGCACACTCCCAGCTAGAACGAGAAGCACACCCCCAACCCCTTCCTTTAAGGTCAGGTACTGGTATTTCCCAGCCTCACCGTCACACTTCTGGCAAAGCAAAACAGGAAAAGTTATTTCCAGCACGTGCATGGCAGGAAGCCACAGGGACTGTGGTGGGAGGCGACGTCTCCAGGCAGCCCCACGGTGCTGGCACCGCTCTCCGGCTGTCCCCTCGCCCTGCCCTGGCCCCGCGGGGACGCCGGCAGCCCCCTCCTGCAAAAAACTGCAAATGCAAAATTTTTAACAGGAATCAAGCCCTTCTGATGACAAAGAAATTAAGGTCAGGTTACCCGAAAGGCTCAGTTCTCTACCCCTCAAATGCAGTAAATGTAGAATATTAAATGCCCTAATGTGCAGGCAGGGTCACTATATGGCTCTTAGACAGTAAGTGCTAAGAGGTAAGAGATACCTCTTATGGCTGATAAATATTGAGATTATTGTAATGAGATTCATAATGAAGTAATTGGTGGTTTTCTTTCCTCTCCGTGCTTAGGCAAAAACTGCTTTGGAGAGTCTCTTGTTGGTTTGCTGGGGTTAATGGATGGAGTGGAAAGGCATGGGTTCCGAGCCTCCGCGTCCAGTTACAACAGCTCAGCGTGAGAAGTTGTGACTCTAAGTTCAGTCTTTTTTCTTTTTTCTGGGGATGAATCAACAGTTCTATATATTCTGAAACTAAGCTGCTTCTTTAATTTGATGAACTTTCTGCATAATGATAATTCCGAGTTTGGTTGAAAAGTCTCATCAACTTAATGACTCACCCAGAAGTGCGTGTTTATCTTAAGCAACCACAGAATCTGCTATTTTAACGCGAGTGTGCCTTTCAGCTTATTCGTTCTTTTACCTTTTTTCTCTTAGTCATCTACCGCACCTTCAGACGTTCCTTCAACTTGTGTATTGCCCGACTAATCTAAACCAAAACAATGGAGGTAATTGAGATTCCTGTTTGGGCTTTGAATAGAAGCACAGAGAGAAGGAGGGAAGGGTAAAGGCCTTGCGCCTGTTCTGAGGGCAGAAGCCGGGCGGTGGGTGCTGCACGCAGCAGGCTCCTGGCACTGCGTGGCGGCGGGGAGCGTGCACAGCCCCCTCCTGTCCTCTGTAGGGTCTGGTGAGAGCTGGAGCACGGCCCTACACGGCGTGGCTGCGTGCAGCTGCAGCTCTCTGCAAGCAAAGAGTTAACGGCATTAACTCCTCTTCCTAACTAGACAGCTGTAAATAAAATGTTTATTAAAGCTGACTGTAAATGATGCAGATCTTTCATTAAATGTTCCTAGGCAAGCAGAACTACGTAGGCTTACCTCATAAAGATTAGAGGCTAAGTTAGAGGGTAATTGTATTTTGCATCCAAATGTAATAAGCTGCTGCTGCTGGGGAGGGTGCAGGCTGCTGAGCTGCCAGGAAGGGCGACGGCCTCCTTCTGGGGCAGCCGAAACACTGGGGTTTACCTACACATCCCAGCACCTCGCCTGAGTTCAGAGCTTAAACTTTTTACCTTGCTGCCACACCGGGGCTGTGAAGTGTGGCAGACGGGAGCCACAGCCTCACCGGGACTCCTTGCGGCTGAAGTCCGCCGGACGCTTCTGTCACCTGCACCACTGGAACGCCTCCTGCATTTTGGTTTTTCCCACCTTGGTTTTGTTTTCTGGTTTTCATAGTTCTTTTCATTTGAGTCAGACCTCGGGTAGCGAACTGAGCAACAGGAGGCAGGACGAGGCAGCGGCCCTCAGATAACTCCCCGATCCTTCTCGTGGTGGTGCGGAGGGGCGGCGGCACACGCTCCAGCCTTCTCCAGCTCTGCCTTAGAAGCTGACATTTCAAAAGGACGGTGAGATTGTAAGACTATGAGAGAGCATGTATAGTAAAAATAATTAGCAAAGTAAGATCCACTCTATAACCTAGTCAATGCGGTGTGAATCTTTTTGCCCTACACCTGCAGAGGGACAGGGTATCCTTCTGCTCTGTTTCTAATCTCTATTTTAATCCTTTGCTGCAGCGTGATCCTAATGAGATCAGAGGCTTAAAATGATTCTCTACTACATTATTTAACATACCAGACAACTTCTGTAACCATGGTTTCCTTTGCGTGCCTTTTCCACAAGAGCAGGAGCTTTCTCTTCAATACATTTGTCAGGAAATTCTGATAAAGCCTGAGCCCAATCTTGTTTATATTGGTGCAAAACCAACAACCCTAGTAATGAAACCAACAGACTCCGTATTCCAGCGTCGTGTGGAAGCACAGCGGGGTCCATAATGAGGGCTGAGGAGTATTATTCACGCAGTTACTACAAATGTAACGCACCCCTCGTCCCTGAGGGGTTTGGATGCTTGGCATCCTCCCTCAGGACAGCTGAGCACACTGGACCTCGGACGTACTTTCACCGTCTGCACGTCTGGGCTGCCGGGCCCCGGGAGGCGTGCGGCCGCGCCGGGCTGCCAGCCAGGACAGGGCCCCGCAGCCCGCGATGGCAGGCCTCACCCCGCTTCCACGGCGAGGAGCACACGGAAGCAAAGAAAGCCGTTTTCAGGAAGTCCCGTTGACCTAACAGGTAAATACGTAAATGCAGGATGGTTTTCGCTCGCAACGCCGGGACGAGGAGGCTGGGGCTTGGCGTACCAGCTCCCTGCTCCGGGCTGCCTGCGCAGCTAGCGCTGACAGAAATTAATGCCGCTGTGCCTTCTGTAGGGAGTTTGCTCTTCAGCTTTCCTCCTGCTGTGTTAATGGAGTTGCCAGTTTCACATTTAATGCATATTTCTGCAACCAGAAAAGCACTTTTGGTCATTTCAGAATTACTTTATTTTCCTTTGCTGTGGCAGAGAGGAAAAACATTGCAACTTCTTCCATTCTCAATTTAAGATCAAGTCATATCGAAATGGTATTTTATATTGTTTTTAGCTGTTTACATACAGTCCGTATAGCACAACGTTAACAGCTTGTTTACCAACTTGGGAAGCAGCAACGAGAGCAGGGAACACGTTCGGCTCACAGAAATTTGACCAGCGAACTGACGAAGCTATTCCAACCATATGGGAGAAAGTTCAAAGCACTGCAGAAGACAGGCAAGCAATTATTTTCCAGTACAGGTGAAAGTACCTCATCCCATCAGATTATGTGAAACAAGCAGAACGTGCCATGGGCTTGTAAAAGCTTAGCTAAGCTTGTTAAGGACAAGGATGGGGCCTTTGCCAAAATCTTAAGTAAACAGTGTTGGAAGCTGCACAGCTCTGCACAGCTCAGCAAAGACAGCGCTGAGTAAAAGCTCCCAGCTGCTGTGCTCTGTAACCCCCGCACAAACAAAGGAGCCCCGATACCATGAGCCTCATAAACCTACGTGCATCTCCCGAAGGCAATTGCGTGTGATAGGGGAAGGGACCATTTGGTGTGTATTCCGATAGCTAAGTTTTAATACTTGAATTTACTGAAAGGAAAAAAACACGTTTTTTCTGTGTTAGAGTAATCGTTGACATTGGCTACCTATGGATGACAACAGATCATTAACTCAAACGTGGGTGTTTTCCTTAATATTCCAGGAACCTAGAGCTTTCAGGTGCACTAGTTGTAGTTGGAGCCTGCTCTAACAGTAAGAAATATGGATGTTTTCAGGGAGATCTGTAAGAGATGCATCTTCGATTAGGGGAAGAAATAATAGTTAAAAAGGAAAACAAAAACAACAACAAAACAAAACAAGAAAATCCGACCAAAATACCGTACCTGTAAACTTCAAGAGGAAAGCCAACAATTGCAGTGAGGTGGAGTGAGGAAGCCCCCAGAGGCACACATGCTGGAGGAGTGCGGGTGGGGGCGCGCTGGCCCCGGCTGTGCGGTGGTGTCGACGCAGCGTCTGCGTGCACCGCGGTCCCTGGTGCTGCTGCAGCCGTCGGCGTGCTCGGACGTGGAAATCTGAACTCGCCATCTACCTGATCGCCGTAGCCGCTAAGCCCCCTCTGGTTCCTGCTTAGCTCGGTAAGCAGTTGGGCCTACTGCTTTCACAGAAACCAGCCCAGGCACCGAGGGGCGTCCTGCGAGGCCCCCCGCCTCCCTCATCCCGCCGCGGAGACCGCTGCCACCCCCCCGGGCTGAGCCGTACATGTTCCCCTTGCAGCAGGTTCTCCTGCCCTCTTGCTGAAGGACATATCAGGTACGTGCAGATTACGATCTGTGGTCATGGTTCTGCAGTTAATGCTGTTGCCCTTGTTCGGAAGACTTCATTTTTCATGTGAAAAGAGGCATCATTTTTTTGCCCCTCTTTATACGTAGGGTTTACATGGTTAAGACTGGTGCCTTGGGAAGTTTTAAAAGCTTTGCACGTCCATTTTCTAACTTTCTCTACGTCTCTCATGTCATTGGTTTTCTCTATAAAACACAATTTCTTTTGATGAAGCTAAAATATTTCCTTTCTTATCTAGGTTATTGTTCTACTGTCACTGGATATCACTTCATTTAGATTATTGCTTTCCTTTAGAAGGCTTTTGAATTTATTTATTTTTTGTCTCCAGCAATTGCTCTTAAAACCTATTAAGGATCCTGGAGATTTCAGGATTCCTATTGGCCTGTGGCTCTTCACATAAAATGTTTGTTTCTTTGTAGTTCAGCATAATTTAAGAAAAACATCAGATTCTGAAATATATACAGGTAGACATTTTCTGAAGATGAAAATGTATAACCAAGACTGATCATCCGTGTGTCTGACAACTTTCTATTCCTAAAGCATATATTAGAATAAAAGAACATGGTAGATCTGGCCAGAGCTGTCAGACGCTGTAGTCTTTGTTAATGAATTTTTCATCACCGACATGTCAGCCAAATGTTAAGGCTGGATTTCTGAAATAACCGGTTGCACTCTTCTTGTCATCGCTGGGGCCGCTCTGCTCTCCCGTCCATGCGTGTTTCTCACAGCTCGTGCCATCCCTCCGCCCGCACTGGGGGCTCCTGGGGCTGTCAGGGGCTGTGGCTGCGCTAGCAAGTGCTGGGGCTCGTAGGAGGGGAGCTGTGGGGCAGAGCAGCGGGCCCAGAGGGCCACGATGTGCGGCGTCCAGCTGCTGCACCTCGGGTGGCTGCGCTGTGCCACGCGTGCGTGCCCACTAGCTGGTGGAGCACATTGCACGCCTTCCCCGCACACCTTGTCCCGCGACGCTTCTTCTGAAAGCAGTCCAGCTCGGGTGGTGTCAGCCAAAAAATGATACAGAGGCGTAATCCAGGACATCCGCCTGGTCCAAACTAGCCACCTGCTGCAGATGCAGTGTGTACTGTTGTCACTGAATTCGTTTATAAATTCTAAGCCTTGAAGAGCTCATTAATGATTATCTAATCAATGTGCTCTGTAATCTCACCAAGTCATTTTTTTATCCAGTGCACAGGCTCTTTTTCAGCTAAAACACATCTTTTAGGAAGGAAATCCTTTACCTGAGGACTCGCATGTGATACAGGAAACCTATGTTATCATGGGGTGAACTCTCCTGTATTAATTTAAACAGACTTCAAAATCTGTCTTGAAATTTTAGTCGCTATATGTTGTGATATGTGTTATGTATATGTTGTGATAGTTCGAAGAGTCATCTCCTTTCAAAGATACTTTTCTTCCAGTGTACTTGGGTATTTTTTTAGGTCATCAAGTCGTATCAGTCCCTTCTAATGACAGATTCAGTACGACTTGGCATACCCATTTTAGATAGCAGATCGTAGGAGTGGTTTTATCAGTGTGATATCACCTTAGCTTGGTCGTCCATCCAAATATACATAATAACTTTGTCTGTTACCATGACATTCTTATCTCTACACATGAAAAGAAAGAAGAAGAGACATGGATAGCCTGACCAAAAAATTAAGATAGAGCAAAAATACTATGAGTAAGCCAGAGGACTTAGAGGTGTTGAACTTAGTCTTCAGCAAAAGAAACCAGAGATCGGTCATGGTGAGCTGACAGTCCTGAGTGGGAGACGTGGACCTCGGGGAGGTGGGCTGGCACAGGCACCAGGGCACAGAACAAGAAATCGAGCAGCAGTGTCCGGCTGTACTGCCGTGGATACCGCACATGGGTGTTTCGCACTGAAAATGCTAAATTCTATTAACAGCTATAAGATAACTGGGTGGAAAAATCCAGGGTAACGTGCAGTGCATTTGGGCTGCTGCAGGGCGCAGGTAAAACTCGTCTGTTTCTGCAGCCTCGCGAGCACCGAGCGCATCCCAGGGCAGGGCGGCGTGGCGGGGCGGGCAGGGAACCTCCAGGTCCTCCGCGGCCGGGCAGCGTGAGCTCTTCCCCGAATCGTGCCGGGCTCCTTAGAGAGCACCGTTTCTAACGCAAGAGCGTGTGAAGTGTAGCAGGCAAGGGGAAAGCAGAGAGCTGGCAGCGAGATCATGCACACTGATCCTGGCTAAGAACCAGTGGTTACGGGGTGCTTGGTTCTGCTTACCGAGAGATTTGCAGTGGAGCTGGGATGAGGAACTCCAGCATGCTGTCTGCTATAGGGGACGTGCGTACGCTGCTGGAGATGAATGCGATTACCTAACCTAATCAAATTGTTTGCATAGCTACCTAATTTCTATTATTCTATTAGCATCAGAAAAAGAGAATAAATATGCATAAATCAAAAATGATGTTCAAATAAAACGAAGCCAGCAACTGTTCTTCCCTGGTGATCAAAGCCAATTAAAAAGTTAGTCGCATGTGTTGCTAGTTTTCCATACAAGAAAATTCTAAAATACCTTTAAAATCTATTTCAATTCCAGTTCATTTATTATATTATTTCATTATAAAACCTTTTAGTTAATTCACTTTATCCTTAAAGGCTTATGACTTTACGATTTTAATTAAATTTCACTTCATATCCTACATTCATTAATATATTCCTTTAAAAGCATTTATAATTCATTGTCCTTATCCATTTTACAATTAAAAATATTATTGTGGTTTGTATCTCAATAATAAGCAGCAGCTGCATCTCCAAGCAACACTAAAAAGACACTGAAAAACCTCCAACCTTATCTCAACATTTCTTTTTACTTCTTGTATCCTAATCGGTGCTTGCGGAGTTGTCAGTGACTCAACAAAAGAGTCTCTTCCTGGCAGGCAGCATCCCTGACCTTGCTAATTCTTCCCATTACCATAAGCCGGAGTACATTTGGTAAAGCCGTCGGTAGTCATGCAGCAGTGGGAGGCTCATGTTTTCTCCAAGTAAAGAACTTATTTAGGGGATTACTTCCAAAGTCTGCTTTTTTTTTCTGAAACAGAAATGGCTATTTTCTAACTAGGCACATTCCTTGGAAACTGTGCTGTGTTTAGGGTGGCTGTACGTTTGGTCGTTAGTAGTGCTCTATTTGCATTATTAATGTAGTTTTTTAAAAACTGATGTATAAAGAGCAAACTGAGAATACTTTGCACAATTACCATTCAAATGAGAGTTAAAAAAAATCAGCATCTGGTAGTATTGCCAATGGCCAGCAAAAGACCTCCCAGTAGGGCGAATCTGTGCAGACAACAAGAATTCTGTAGGTGGAAACTTGGGTAGAAAAGAAAGAAAGGATGTGCAAGTCTCCTGTCGGGTACAGGACCCAATACCAGCATTTTATAGGCCATGTTACATACAGAAGACTTGTGGCCAGATAAAAATACTCTGGTTTTAGTTCAGAATTTCAGGTTGAGAGAAAAAAAGAAAACCAACATGCATGGTTTAATTTGCACAAAACTTAGCTTGGAAATAGGAGACATTTCTTCTCAGAAAGAGTGGTCGGGCGTTGGGACAGGTTGCCCAGGGAGGTGGTGGCGTCACCGTGCCTGGGGGTGCTCAAGGCAGGTTGGACGTGGGGCTTGGGGCATGGCTCAGTGGGTGACAGTGGCGGTAGGCGGTGGTTGGAGCAGATGATCTTGGAGGGCTTTTCCAACCCTAATGGTTCTGTGTTCCCTGGAGATGAGTTAGGCCAAGATGGAAAGGCTGACTGAAGTCCTTGGAAAAGAAAGGAGGTCTGAACTACAAGACACAATTGCTATGGCCAAATCCCCCGTGGGACTGCCTCTGCACAGCAGCTGTGGCCAGGCTCCCCCTGGCTGGGCGGCGCTGGGGGTGAAGCAGCAGGCTCACGGCTCCTCTGCTCGGCTTTGCTGCAGGGCGTGTGTGCTTGTGGTCCTGTACTCGTGGGATGTTCAGATAAAACTGTAGTGACAAATCCTGTATTACCCCCACACCCCGCCGTGGGTCCAGCTTCCCGCGGCCCTGCCGTGCTCCCACCTTGCGGCAGCGCTCCCCAGCCGTGCTCCTTGTGTGCTGCCCCGGGGGAATACGTGCAGTGAAAAGAGCCATGTCAAGGTAGTCCTTTAAAAAGCCACTTCACTTTGTTGTCATTTCTGATTATATAGGCATGTAAACAAACATCGGTGTCGTGTTAGACACATACATTGCCTTAGGTTGCAGTGCTGAAAACCTAAGAAGATAATTTAATTCAGACAGTGGCATCAATTTGATCAGTGCTCTAAATGGACATTCAATTTAGCGTCTTTTCTGACATAGAATAATTATGCCAGAAATTAGAGATGAGATGCTGGCAAGTATTTGCATCATATTTTCAGCCTAAAGGGCACAGCTTTTGTAATGCTAATGTTCTACCTTGTTGAGTTTGTAAAGGTTTTGTTCCTCGCGAGCTCTGAGTACCAGCGTGCTCACGCCCTGGCTGTGAGCGCTCAGCAGATCCCAGCCCAGCGCTGCGAAGCACCACTCCATCGGCTGTGGGAGTGCTACGCTCATTTACACCACTGAGAAAATGTTTTCTGTTTTCTTACCTTCCCACTGTGCCTTTCATTTCTGAAAAGCCAGAGGCGCTTTATAAGCTGTTTCTCATTCACGTATCTACCTAGGTAATCCTTTCATTGCTGTACCTCGTAATATAATTCCTGGGTTTCCCTCTGTACTCATATCGCTGCAGAAGAGGGTCTGCGCCCCGGTACAGCGCAGGCACTCCTCTCTTCTGCTCACGATTGCCCTGATCTGGGTCTCGTTGATGCTGAGGACCACCGCAGGCAGTATCAGAGCTCATGCTGGCACCGATGATCTGGTCGTCAGCGCGTCCGCACGCCCCTGCTCACTGCTGTCCCCATGGCAGCACAGTCAGACGAGCAGGTTCGGTTTTTGACAGCAGCAGGGCACGGCTGTGTCAGACCGCGTTCCTGCTCTGCTGATCCTGACCATGGCCGGGTAGGCGTGTGATGCGCAGGGACAGCAGTCCCACTGCACCTCCCAGGAGAGGACAGCGTGTGCCTGCACACACGTGTAGCGTGAAGGCCTCATCTCGAGAGCAGTCTGATCTTTTGTTACAGAATTGCAATCGATATTGAGTAACAAGTAGTTTTGATTTGTATTAATGTTGGCAAATTCTTCAATTCTAACGTAGTGAAAATGCTATCGCATACTCTAATGCTTTCTTGTCCTGTAAGAAGATGTTTAATAGCAAATATGTGGTGGCAGCAGCAACAGTGTAAATTGTGTTTGCTTTACATTTCCAACTGCCTCCTGCCTGTTGGTGTTCTGTATCCTACTCAAAACTGATAAACATTCATTTCTTTTTGACCTCGGCCTTTCTGCATTATTATGCATGCATAATTTTAGGCTAATTTGGTTAGCTAACCCTCTTCCTTCTTCTTTGTAGTTAGATACTTGGACATAAGGGATCTATTTTTGCAGGGAAAAAAAAAAAAGCTAAAAAAAAAAAAGAAATCAGAATTCAGAATGTCTAAATTCCATATACCTAAAATGCACGGTCTTTGTTTCTGGCATTTATAGCTGTGAATATATGACAGTGTCTATTAAAGGAAGTGGTTTTCAGGTTTTAAGAGGCTAGTGCTGCGTGGTTCTTGCTGAGAGTAAAAAGTTATAATTATGATGAAGATTACTTTTTGTTACTTTACTGCGTTTGAGCTCAACTATATTGGGCTGTTCTGATTGACTTTATCTGCTTCTGAGAAGTGTGATGATCCCATGAAAACCCACTGGCTGGCATGTCTTCCTGGAGGTATGTGATGGAATGTCCGAATAAACTTGTGCCGTGAAATACAGCAATAAGTGCAGGGCACACGCGGCTCTGTCACCACGGATGCCACCCTGAGAGCGTTTCCAGCTGACGGGGAGCTGAGGCCGTGCGGACACGTCGCTGGCGTGCACCGGGGCTGGAGCAGCGGCCGCACGGTGCTGGGGCTCCCCGGCTTGTGGGGACACAACGGCAGCCTTTGGGGAAGGCTGCTCCTTGCTTTTAGAGCAAACCTCTTGGCTGCCTTTCAACCCTGATGGTTTAGAATGTGGTTTACCTTTTCACAGCCTGGTAATTTCCCTTCTGTTAAAGAACCAGGCTCTTCCAAGATCTGCAAATATGAGTATTATTTTATTAGTGTGCTTAATGGTCATCTGATTTGACTATTCAAGTGAAGGATATTCAGTAAAATGTGTGATTGTAGGAGAAAAGCAGTGCATCCTATGCTATTGCAGACTTGCCCTGCGATCGAGCCCTAACTAAAGCAGAGCCATTTTTTAGAGCTAAGCCTTCAGGAAATGTTTGGCTACCTGTGTGCTCTGCTCCATCGCCCAGCCTCGCTTGGTGAAAACACCGCCTAATTCTGGCTTGTTTTGGGGTTGCTGGGGTTGGGTGAGTGCTGGGGGCTCAGGGGCCCTGGGAGGCAGCCGGGGCGGTGAGGAGGCCCCAGGAGGCCCCAGGAGGCCCCAGGAGGCCCAGGAGGCCCCGGAGGCTGGGCTGCGGCACGGTGCTGCGGCCTGCAGTGCAGGCTGCCTGGCTGTTTGTCTGTCGCTGGAAGCATTCTGTGATACCGAGCAAAGCTGTACGACTTCGGTCCGAGGCAGCCCAGCCGTCCCTGGTGCTTGAAGCCAGGCATCAAAAAGGAAGAAAAAAAAGTCAGCATTGTTAGAGACAGCAGAGGAAAGGTTTTTGATTTACTTGAAATTCAGCTGTTCCTATACATCCGCAGACGATGCCTGCTGGGGTGTGATGCCTCCTTCTTGGTAATGCCTGGACAGCCATCAGGCTGCTGCCTGCGCTGTTGGGCTCAGCCTCACGCTTGTGTAACTGCTACTCACATAACTAATCCCACAAATCCAATGATACTGCTTATAGAAATGGGTAAATCCCATACACCGGGTGGTGCGGCACAGGCTCCCTGCTGTACGTCGTGCGAGCGGAGGACATGCAGGAGGTTTTCTTTCCAGACTGCAGGGTATTTGCTGGAAGACTGGGAGACTTCATGGTTCTGACTTGGTTCCTTCTGTACCAACGCAGGGTTGAATTGTTTTAATATAACTCTCAAGTGGCAAATTATTTCAACAACTCCATGAGCAACCACATTTGCACACTCTGACTGGCTACCCTACAGGCAGAGCCAATTTAATTATGCCGATATGCTAATACGCACAGAAATCTGGGCTCACCTTTCAAGACATCAGAGTACGTCGTCCTTTTAAAGCAATGAGGTCGATGTGGTCAGACTTTATGTTAAAAGTGATGGGTGACAGGTCTATAATTGTCACATTTAGCAAGCTAGCAACATTCATATGTTTCCTAATAGTGCTGAAGCATTTCATGTGACGATAAATACCACGCTGAGTGTAGCGATCACCGTGATGGAGTGCAGTGCGGCTCTGGAAACATTCCAGAAGATCAGGTTTTGCATTTTTATGTGCCATCCCTGGTAACCTAGGGAAGATTGTCTGAAAATCTGTTCATTAGAATTTCAGTATAAAGACATCTTGCTTGCCTTGCTAATAAAACGTATCAGCAAATATATACTTTTTCCTCAGGTGTGTGTTTTATAACTTAAAATCTTTTAATAGCTTTGTGGCACCACTTGCTGAGAGGCATTATTTTATGTCACAATATTCTGGTCAAAAGGATTTGCTCCTAGGACTGAGTGAAGAACTATGAGTGTGCTAGTGATGAGAATTCACTTCAATTGTGTAACAGTTTTATTTAGAATAAAACTGATCACTGTTATATAACATCATATATAGGTGCATAAAGCCTTGATGTTCATGGAAAAATTGCTTAGCTTTTGATTTTGAAATTTGTGCCCCATTGCCATGCCGTGTGCATGCATATATGCACCCACCCTGCATTTAGAGTATTGAGATTGGGAGACAGACCTTAACCACGGAAATGTACGCATATAAATGAACCGCTGAAGGAGGGGTGGCCTGTCCCTGTTTACACTACCACTACCGTTTTCTTGTGTAACCTTGGCTTTGGGGAAGTCCTTGTGCCTTGTTTTGCTGGTGGTTAGAGGACAGGAGAAGCCACCCAGTGAAGTTACTTGAGCACGTTACATTTCTCAGCAAACACGTACCATCCACTGAACTCTGATGGCCCTTAGTAAATTCTGCAGTGTACAGAATAGTGGTTTAATTATAATTTTCATTTTCACATGAAGCATTTTAAGGAAACAATGGGCTGAATTACCCCAGGTTACACCCAGGATTTTGAAACTCTTCCCAAAAAACAGGATTCCTACAGGATTCCTTCTATGAAGCTGTACCTTACATTTCTTGGTAAGCTGTGGCAGCGATGCCCCACACATGCACCGCGCGCTCTCCTGTTCCCTCTGCGCACACTTTTTTTCTCCTCCCGTTCTTCTCTGTGCTGCCTGAGTTCTCATCTGCACCTGCTGAGCAAAGGTTGGCGTGTGCTGAGTTTGTCCAGGTCACCTGAAGGGGATTTGTGATACAGCAGTGGAACTTGTTGGTAGGAAATTGTGCCAGTTTTCCTCCTTTGCCACCTTCTTTACATCCACTGTTTTGCAGGATGTGTGACACATCTTCCCGTGTTTGATTACTCTGCTGGTAGTGCATTTAGGAAAGACTTATCATAATTGCTCTCTCAAATTTGGCATCGAACTAATAATTATACCAAAGGCACCTCCAGCAGATCGCCCTTACCCTCGTTAAAGAAGATACTTCCTCAGACGATCCAGGACAGAGGAGTCAGAGAGGAAAATGAAGGCGGAGATGTCCCTGTGCAAAAGACGCGCAGCAGCAGCATGCCTGTGCCAGTGGACCCTCGCCCGTCCCAGGGACTCGCTAACAAACCCGTCTGTGCGGGAAGAGCTGCGAAGTGTGCAGGCAGTGAGCTCTTGTAGGTCGTGGGCCACTTGCAAGAGAGCTTGTGGATACAGCAGCTCCTCTGAGCAGAAGGGAATTGGCGTTCATTGCTGAAGGGTCCGTGCGATGGCAACCGCAGCTAGATGCAATTCAGTAACTAGAGGCTAATCTTCAGTAAATATTTCCATATTTATTTTTACCATCATCCCTGGGGACAAGTGTTTCAGCCAGCAAAGGTGTAACATGCTGTTTGTCAATGATGGGTGCTCAGCCCGTCACTGAGAAGAGAAGATGTAGGAACCAGCACGCTTTGTACAGTCATATGGAGTGAATCTGGTTGCTGCCAGAGCTAGCCACCCTGGAGAATCCTTTCCTAAAGCAGATCGAACCTGCATCTCTCCTGTCTGCGGGCAGATGCAGAACTGTACTCCTCCCGCTGGCCGGATACGTGTCACCTACCTTTGTAGAAGTCTTTGCTGGAAGGAGTGCAACCGCACTGGTGCTCTTTGCTCTGATGTGCTTCCACGAACATAACCCAGCTCTGCTCCCCAGGCTTTCAGTCCACCACATTTTCCAAAACTGCCTTGTGTCACATGACTCACTTATCTTCAAAAAAGCTATTTTACCCTTTCTATGGAAACCCAAGATGCCATAGCATGTAGGACATTTCTCACAAGCTGTGTACAAAGATCAGCCACAAATAATGTTATTTTTCTTAGCTTAGTAATTTACCGTGTGGCAGCAATAGCACTGGAGTGGTATGCATGTGTATTTAGTGAGCTCATCTAAGTACACCACGGGAATTTTGCCTGAAGAGGGAATGCAGGTTTTGGCAGCCATACCTACCTTCGTTTGTTGCCTGCTAGGAGTGATTTCAGTGTCTGTGGTTTCGTTTCCTTTTTTTTTTTTCTTTTCCAGATTTTGTTGTTGTTGTTGTTTTAACTGTCGTCAAACCCCCGGTTTTATAACTTTTCCCCAGACTTTTTTGTTATTTTCTCTTCTGGTGCATTAAGATGCAATTATGTACTTTGCCTAATTGCTAGTTACTTAATGTCAACATGCATAATGTGTCTGAAATGTCCTCTATTTTTCTCTGTCAAAATCATACATAGTGCAGAAAAAAAGGCAGCTATTAAGGTTATGTCTTGTCAAGAATTTACCTGAAAAGCTGGCTGTTTTTTTTGTTTTTTTTTTTTTTCCCTGATGGAACTTGTATCCCATTTTTGGATGCAGTGCTATGATTACAGGCATCTAAAGTGCACAACCTGTTTCTGTTACATATTCTTAGTTCCTGAAGGACTTTATGTGTGGGACTTATTTAGTCAGAATTATAAATTCATATTTATATGTTTGGCATATTCTTAGGGGCTGATAAAGCTGGAAACATTTTACAGACTAATGTAACTGGACAGAGGCAAGTGCCAAAAAGCATTAGGAAAATGGAAATTATTCTGTTTCACAGCTGAATGTACCCTTTTTTAGACACTGAATATGTTTGCATATTTTATTTCAAATCTGTATGTGGCAGGGGAAAAATGGTTAAAATTAATAAATGACATAATTAATAGCAGAAATAATAATGGCACACCTGGTTGCCTACTAGAAATATGTTTTCATCTGAAAAATGAGGTTTTTGCAGTTCACATTGGAAGACTACTATACTCTTATTTAATAGCTGTGAAGGCACATCATATCTAGCGTACAGTAAGCATATAATAATTTACTCTAAATGAAAGTTACGAAAGATATGGAGTCGGCATCTGGGCTAGGGAAGGCTGGAAAGAGCTGCCCTGGTACAGTTGGATATGTACCTAGTACAAGTGACAGCGGGCCAATTTAAGGCTGT
Source organism: Anser brachyrhynchus (assembly GCF_964034855.1). Classification (NCBI taxonomy): domain Eukaryota; kingdom Metazoa; phylum Chordata; class Aves; order Anseriformes; family Anatidae; genus Anser; species Anser brachyrhynchus. The sequence goes on from NC_137702.1 coordinate 886,382, forward strand.
GGGGAAAAAATATTGTCATTTTCTTCTCAGCTGGAAAATCTGAGATTCAGAAGGACACTAGGGCCAGCAACAGGTCGTGTGGTTGTCTGCCTTGTTCTCTGTCGGAAGAGGGAAGAGCAGTCCCCTCAAAATGATCCATTCACATCTGTGGCGTAATTGAAAATAAGCCAGAATTTGGCATTCCAAAGCGCTTTCCACTTGAATCACCAGCTCACAAACATTTCAGTGAGCAACCTCCCCCAAAACTGAAACCAAAGTAAAGGCGTGCAAGAAGCACGTCCCTTCGTGCGGCCCTCCACTCAGCTGTCCCGTGTTTGCGGCGCTGCCCTCAGGCAGCAGCGCCCACGCGGCCCTGTCGGCCCTGTTGGCCCCATCAGCCCTGCCGGCCCCGTTGGCCCTGTCAGCTCTGTCAGCCCTGTTGGCCCTGTCGGCCCTGTCAGCCGTGTCGGCCCTGTCGGCGTGCCCATGGCGGCCCCACGTGCGGCAGCACCCCTGTTGTGGGCACAGGCCACGGCTTCGTCCCGCTGGCGCAGGGGCGACCACCGTCCCTTGGGTGAACGGGCAGGCACAGCCTGCAGTTCTGCAGTTTCTTCGGTTTGGTAGGACCCCACAGTCCTCCAAAACCAAAAGCCTTATTTATGGAGACCAGCATAAGCACTTGGTCACAGGCAGGCACATAGGAGTCAGTTGAAGTAATCCCCAAACGAAGAAGCCCCCTGCCCTGCACCTCCAGCCCCGGGGGCTCCCCCTGCGGTCCTGCTCCGCGGTGCCCTTCCTTCCCCGCTTCTCTGCCAGGCTCAGCGGACCCCAGCTGTGCTCGCCGTTCCCCTTGCTGCCTGTCCTCTCTTTCCCTGGGGCTCTCGTCTCTTCCTCCTCGCCTTATTTTCCATTTCCAAACTCTTTTTCTTCCTGTCGGTGTTACTTTCTCATTAAATTTGTTTCAGCTCTCTCCAGACTGACCGGGCATGTGTGGCTGGCAGGGTACATTTCACTATGCTGCTTTTTGTCTGCTTGAAGTACAAAAATATTGATATTTACAGAGCTTGTTGTAAAAATCGATATTACGCTAGGCAGAGCAGAGCAGCTGCTGTGTTGTAAAGCCAGCCCTGTCAGCCTTAAAAACTGATAGGGTTTTAAGAAATCGGGAGAAGAGTGAGCAAACCTGTGTTTATCACTGATGTACTTGTAGAAGCCCTTCTTGCTGCCCTTGACATCCCTGGCCAGATTCAATTCTGCCTGGGCTTTAGCTTTCCTAACTTCATCCCTTGGTGCTCGGACAGCACTGCTGTGTTCCTCCCAGACTATGAGTTTATGAGACTTCAGTGAACAAGCACTGTGATACCAAGATGCCATTTCTTTTCCTGCTTGCAAAGAGATGAGCTTATTCTGAAGACCATTCTCCAGCATCATTTTTGGCTACTGCACTAGCTTTGGTATGTGTCACCCTCAGTTCAAACCTCCTCAGTGTATGTTCTCTTGAAATTGTGGCTATCAGGTGCCTGGTGATTCATGCAGGAGCAAACATCAGTAAGGTAGTTAGCTCACGAGTGAAGCTGGTAGCAGCTACTTCTTTGCTTCAGAGAATGAAGTTTGTCACTTCTCCTCCTTGGAAAGAAGGCGTGCTGGCTCCTTCAGAGCACACCTGGGCCGTGGCCCTAAGTCCAAGGCACGTTAGCATTGGCAAGAGCAGTCAGGGGTTTGGGAGCCACTGGCCAAAACAATCCCAACAGCTTTTTGCCAAGCAGAGCAGGGCGAGCGTCGGGACCTGCTGCGCCCCACGGCTGCAGGCTTCACCCCGGCACTGCGGGCACCGAGCCGGTGTGAATTCGGTCCTCAGCAGGTCAGCACCACTCCTCTGCTTTCACACAAGTGGCCTCTGCGCGCGAACGGAGGTGCAAATCCTTTCTGCAAGTGCTGACGCTCAGTTCAGACGGGGTGTGAGCGCTCGCCTTGCCCTGTGCAGCTGGATAGGCTCTGGACCAAGCTGCATGTCATTACGTACCCTAATGAATACAGTATCGAGACTGAGTTTATTTCATTAATTTCAAAACATTAACTAGTTTAAAAATTGATCTTTTGGGGGTCTTTTTTTGCATCTAAGCAGCATTTTTAAAGCAATTTTCTAATTTAAGGACTCCACTTTCAAAAATGTTCTTTTTACATGCCAGAGGGAAAAACCACCAGTAAACAGATCTGTGAATTGACACTAATGCAAATTCCTCATGAATTTCACAGCTTCATGAACCTCTTAGCTCTTAAAAGCCTTTGGAAACCTCTTGATCCTGGTTTTATTTGGCAAATTGTTGTCAATATCTCATGAATTTCTATTTTCCTGAGTACTAGCTTGCTGTCCACAAGTATAATTACACAGACTTCCTGTCCTTTGGAAAAATTTATCTATCACTTCTGTTTCTTGAAAAATATTTTGACACTTTCGGTAGATTATGAGGTTTGCTCTTTAAGCTTAAAAGTGGTCTAGGAAATAAAAGAATTATATTTCTTCCACTGAAAGTTACTTCTGTACTACTAATAATAAGCCAATTTTCTGTTTTCCCTTGTAGGTTTTTTATATTACTTACTGGGGAAATGAGTTTAGGTTTTATTTCTGAATGTCAGGTAACAAAACCTGGGAAGTCAGTTCCAATCAATTACCAAATGTGCAATGTCAGCCTGGGCCCAGAGGCTCCCCCCGGCCCCGGGCAGCACCGGGCGGTGCCGAGCCCTGCGCAGGGACCGGGGGGTGCTGGGGGTCCTGGGGGGAGCTCCGGGGCCGCCCGGGGCTGGGGCTGGGGCTGGGCCCTGCTCGGGGTGGGGGGACCCAGAGGTGCCTCAACCAGCCTGGGGCTCTGTGAACCTTCTTTACAGGATTTTTAGCTCTAACCGATTTCCAACAGCAGATGAGAGCGGGGTCCCACTAAAGTTAGTAGAAACTCGATCACTAACTACAGTGATGGGGTTTTGTTTGTTTGTTTGTTTGTTTCTAATTTATTATAAGAAATGGCTTCGTGGTGGGAGCTAAGAACTTGCATGCACAATGATTCATTTACTTTTCGTCCATACAGGGAAAGGTTAATTGTTGATCATGCTTTTTGTCTTTTTTTTTTTCATTCATATACTAGAATTTAGAAGGGAAATAAGAGCTTGGCCTCTGAGCAAATCATTAATAATTGCTAGTATCACAGTATATGTAAAATTCAACCTTGATAATTTGCTAAATAAGTCCATATTTCTCCACTCGAAGCTGCCTTAGGGAAGCTATAACTAAGACATCATTTCTTTTCTTAATTTCTCTCAAAAATCTATATACAGGGATAAGTACTTCTTGCTGACTCAAGACGCTTTACCCAAATCAGATGAAGGTGCTCTAGCAACACTTTCCAGTCTCCATTCTGAAAATAGGATTTGTATAGAACCCTTCCGCTAGGAACCAAATCTCCAAGTAAGAGCAGCATTACCGTTTTACCTTTCCAGGCATACTCTCTGTTTGTGGGCTAACACAGGAGCCCGTCTGAGATATTCCAGTAATTCCCCTAATTAATCTCTGTAAAATGTGTTTGCAGTTGTAGAATATTTGCGGCAAATTCTAAGCGCTTCACAAAATCTTAAATATTTACCAGTATGTGCTACCCTATTCTCTGTGAATCTCCCACAAATGGGATTTTTAAATCCTGAAGCAACTCGAATGTTTAAAGTCTGTTTAATTCCTCTCTAAGTGATGCAGTGGGTAGGTGGCATATTGCTGTCACGGAGCTCTGTGTTTGGTACTTAGCAGCAAGACGAGTTGCATCCTTGGCCAGACTTCCAAATGCACGTGGTGGCAGCCGAGCCTGGCGAGCTCACGAGTGCTGCAAGAGCTACCAGTGGAGGGCCTGGGCTGTCTTCTCAGGCCTGAAGCTGGTCTTTTCTGCAACAGGATTAGGGTGAGGATTCGTGAGGGACTCTTGTGTGACACTTCTGGAGCATGCCATTTGAATAATGAGTTCTAAATGCCATTAAAGAAAGGAGTTGAAACGTAGATAGTGGTTAAGCACTATGAAAATACTACTGTGTGTTTGGAAATGGCTTCTCTGATTTGCTTGTATTTTCTCCTTTTTGGATCTCTCCTCTCCTCTCTTCTTTCTTTTTCTTTTTTTTTTTTTCCCCTGATTCATGACCATAGTTGATGCAACGGAGATAGCTTATATCTAACAACTGCAAGGCATTCTTCCTGTCATTTCCAGTCATCGGTCAGTCAGTGTGGTTGGTGAAGGACCACTTGGACTTTAGTAGCCCTAAGTACTTGCTGGGAATGGAGTCACTCTGAAATCACAGAGTTACGATTCCTGTTGCAGTAAGGAGTGCAGGTCAGATGTGAGACAATGTAATATGATCACCTACAGCAAAAGGAATTTTGGAGGTTGTGGCTGTTTTTTCTATATTTTCCCTTTTCCTTTGTTGATCCTCGAGTCTAGAGAGAGAACAGAAAGAAATGAAAGAGCATCTCCGTGTCAACTAACGTGACCCTCTGGCTGCTGCTCATGGTCTCTCCTGATATCTTCCTTATACTTCATGGAGGGATCAGGTAGCATAGCGTGAGAAAGGAAGGACATTTAAATCATCTTCTCTCCTATGTCAGAAAACATGTGCTCGGAAGAAGAGGTGTGGTAGGAAAATGCAGATCCCTCGCTGCCTGTCAGGCGCGTAGCGGTACTTTCACGCAGGCTGTGGGCATGGCACCGCAGCCTTGCTGGGTGCTAGGTGGGCATGGGGTGTGCCTCATAAAAGGGTTTGCAGAGCTGCAGAGCTGAAGGGTTTGCCAGAGTACGGCCCGGTGAGGAAGTCACCGCTGTGCTGGGCCAGAGGCAGCTCCGGCCCAGCTCCCCTGAGCCCCCCGAGCCCCCCCAGGCCGCGCTGCCCCGCGGCTCTGCCACGCTCCGCTGGCCCTGTGACGCCAGGGCTTCCTGGGCACGGCTCCCTCGGTTTGCTGCGTGCTGCTCCCGGGGCTGCTTCGGGCAGATGCCTGCAGCACAGGAGGTTGTTCACATGTGCAGAGTTTTGTTCTGTTCCCCACACACGACGTTGCCTGCTCTTCCTCTGCAGTGAGCTGGCCGCGTCCACAAGCGCAGCCTTTGCTCCGCAGCAGTGTGCATCACCTCCTCTTTAACTTTAAAAACGCCTTCTCCATCACGTCTTAGGTCCCTGGGCAGCCGCCCTTTGCATTTGCCCCTTGGCCCACGCTCTAGGTCTCAGGTGCCAGGAAAGGCAGCATCCTGTCCCTTTCTATTGCAATTTCAGGGAGTTGGTGCGGGAGGCTGTTATTTGTCGAGTGGCTGTGAGCCAGGGAGCTGCCAGGTCTGATCGGCTGGCGTGGCTGAGGGAGCTAAATGGGACTTGCTTGCAGAAACGGTTTAAATGGTGAACTGGCAGAGTTCTTTCCAGAAAACTCCTGGAAATTGAGAATCCATTACTCCCTTTGGCTTGAAAGGGCTTTTAATTTGTGAGAAAGGCAGGTAAATGCTACTATTTTAGTGGAAATGGGCGACAGGAGGAAGTAAAGTTTTGTGACAGTTCAGGTAAGGAAGTTTGACATTTGTACAGTTTTATGCAGAGAAAAGTTTTCGATGTGCTAGCGGTATTTGAGAATTTGTTGAACTGCCTTTTTAATTATTTGTCAAGGGCACCTAGAGTCTCGGAAATGTATTATTTTATGTTTTATAGGTTGAAATCTAAATAAATAAATGTTGTTGAGAGCTCAAATGACTGTGTGCACAGTGTGCAACAGCAGTTAAAATGCTTTGGTGCATTAAAAGTACGGAATATATTACAGCAGCATATTGAACAATGGTACATCTCATCTGGAGCCACGCATTCAATTTTGTTTGCCTACCCTAAGCTATAATTAAGATTGACAAGGTTATCCACAGAAGGAGAATAAATATTACAGGAATTTTTGATATGTTGACACATGACTGAAGAACTGTAAAAATTAAATTTCCGGACAACAAATGCGAACACAATTAAGACAAGGTTACCTCGGAAGAGGAGGGGAGTATCGGTGAGGAAATGCCTTGACGTGCAGCCCTTTTGCGGGCGGAGGGGTCCGTGTGCCCCTGGCTGCGCGGCTCCCGCGGCGGGCACCAGGCAAGCACCATGAGCAGGCCGCAGAAGGGCAGGAGTACTTCTCGTTGTTCTCTCTGTGAAGAATGCTTTTAGGCCAAAAAGCATTAACGTTACAAACGTTGCCGTCGTGCATGCCGTAGCGGCTGCCCTGCCACCCGCCCGCCTGGCGCAGCGCGGCACGGCGTGACCTGGCAGGCCGGGATGCAGCCCCCCAGCTGCGGCGATGTCCGGCACTGCTCCTCTCGATACTCTCCCAGCACAGCAATGCGTCTCTATCATTTTCTGCATTAGCCACCTCTGCAATGGTGCTAGGGGCTCACCGAACCTCTTTCGCAGGTATTCCCCGTGCAGGCACGTGGCGGGCACCGCTCAGCCTCTCCGACAGCAGGCAGCACACGGACTGGTGCCGAAATCTGAGCCCTGCCGCTCCCCATATACCTCAAGCTTTTCTTTCCCTACTCACTCCTACCTTTACTCCTAACTTATCTGCTGCTTCTCTTTTTTTTGACCATAGCCAGCATCACACACTCCATCTTTCATTCCTCTTTTCCCCTGGGGCTAACCACCTACATCCTATTTTAAGATCTATTTTCAGCTCACTCTAGCAATTAACATGCAATATTGAAATAAGTCTGGCCAGCAAAATTATTGGGTCATTCCACCGAAATGCCCATTATAGATAAACATGCAATCAGGCATCTGTGGCAGTGCACGAAGTCAGCCCTCCATTATCCTGCAGTGCATGGATAGCCATAAACACGCTTCTGTACACACAAACAGAATTTGTATTAAAAATATTGGAAATAATTAAGTCAAATTCTTCCCTGGATATAAACACAGAGCTTTCACTGCAGTTAATTGGAGCTGAGTATGTGTAACAGTTGAAAGCTAGGTCATTATTTTTTACAATGGTCTGCAAATATGTAATTTATGTGCAATTATGTAGGTAAATTCTCTGTCTTCTACTAGCAAAAACAAGAAACAAAGGCCAAGCATGCTTACTTTTAAAAACCCTGAGGTTCCAATTCTCCGCTCTTTTTGCAACTAATATCATCCCTTGAAATGCGTAATTTCAATCTTTGCAATCAGGCCCGTCAATTTTATTCCCGTGATGCATTCGAAGCGCTGTCAGCGCGGCGGTGCCCGGCAGCGCGCCCTACGTGGCTCTGGGCGGGTGTCCCCGGCGGGGCGCAGCAGGGGGAAGCGAAGTGGGGGTAACCCTCCAGCGGGGCTGCCCACCAGCCAGCTTTCCCTTCCTCCGCGTATTGTGTAAGTCAAAAGGCGGAACGCAGCAGCTTCGGCAATTTGGTTATTCTGTCAAAATGACGGTGTGGTTCCCTGAGCCACAGCTCTGCCAGTCTGAGTTTCGCATTTTGAGTCTCTTCCACTTCTGTGCAGATTTTTTCAGAAGGCCCTCCTGTGACCGGACCAGGGACTTTGGGGGATGGCGCTGACTTACGTTTTTGTTTGGGGAAGTCAAGCAAGCTCTGAAATTTGCAGATAGCAATCTTTTCTTATTAATCAGATGTTATGTCATATTTATTCCTTTAACAAAGAATTAAGACGTATTTCAGGTACATCTACATCGTTGCAGTGAAAGGAATAACGATTTTAATATCAGAAAAATGCTAATTATCTAGCCGAGCACCATCCTGAAAATGTATACAGTTAAATGAAAATAAATAGCGTGTATGACAGTAGTGGGTGGGTTTGGTCCATTTTTTTGGAGGTTTCTTTTCCTTCTAGGGAAGCGTGGCACTGGCTGCGGGAGCTGCTCGGCTGCGGCCGCCTGGGGCTCGGCGCGGGGACCTCCCCGCGGGGACATCCCGCACCCGCCCGGGGCAGCCGGCTCCGTGGGGCTGGGGCCGTGGGCAGGCAGTGCCCCACTCGTGGCTCGGTCCACACTTTCTCAACAAGCCCGCGAATTCCAGCCAGCTGGCTTTCCTCTGTTATAGATCAGGCCAAATTATTGATGTTTGCCTAGTTGTTGTTAAAAAAAGAAGCTATACTTTAATATTTTACAATAGGGATGTGATTTTAAGATGAGGAAAAGAGGTTAATGCCTATGTCTCTTCTTTAGGAAGATGTTTTTCTTTTTTATTCTGGAGTTGCAGATACTGTTTATGAGACAAGCTGATTAATCTCAGTTGTATGTGGCTCTCAAAGATTAATAACCTCATTCTGATTCGTGCTATTTATGGTGCAAATGCAGTATTTTTAAAAATACTGAGAAGATGTGGAGCAAATATTTTCCAGCCATCCCAGCTCACCATCCTAGACTGACTGTATTCCTTCTGTTCTTGAAACACTCGCTTAAAAGCACGTAGCCGCTTTCTGTCGCACCCTGCAGCAGGACTAACAGCACCGACAGCGTGTGGTTGGATGTGTTAGTGCCTGTGGGGATCGGTCTTTTTTCTTGATTTTTTTTTTCTTTTTATGCAGTTGCTAGAGTAAGGTCTTTGACCCTAATTCTTATATAAAAATATGCTTGGGATATTGCTTGCAGTCGGTGAAGCCTCTGTTCCCGTTCAGCACTTGCTGAAGCAGAGCAGTTACCCGAGGAGAGCCTCGTGGAGGAGGAGCTGCGACGCGGGGAAGATGTCGGTGCTCCCCTGCCCTGCGTGCCCACCCGAGGACAACCGCTGCCCCGTTGCTCCGTGTCTGTTTCTGAGCATTTTTATATCAGAGTGTGGCTGCTGCATTAATAAAACCAACAGATAAAAGGAAACCCGGAAATCTAAAACTGGCTCAAAGTGGGCGGGCGGCTGAAACCGTTCCGTGCTCTCTGGGAAGCAGCATTTAAAGTGTTTGTCTAGGAAGGAGTGGGAAAGGTGCATTAGCAGTCATAGGAAATGTAGCTATTTTTAATGAAGTCACTCTTTAGAAATGTCACGGTGAGGTTCGACATGGACTTTCAATTATTTCTGCCCGGAACGTGGTCAGGTTTGGGGTTTGTTTGGGTGTTTTTTTTATTTTTTCTTTCCCGGCACTGTGAGTTCAGCTTACTGCTGAGAGTCAAGCTAAATTCCTTCCAGGTATATTTAATCAAAAAAAAAAAAAAAGAAAAAAAGAAAAAAAGTGCCTGTTTCTTATGATGAAGGCTCCCAAGCTCCGCAGGGCTGTAACCCTCTGGCGTTCAGCAGTCCTGTGCGTGCTCGGGGTGTAACAGGCTGCGCTTGCTGGCTGGCTCTTGCCTGGTTCCGGGAATTAAAGAAGGAAACAAATTTTTTCCATTAATTTAAATAAACATTGATAAATAGATGTGTATGTGTGGGACGAATTTTTAAGCACGATGGCGTACTGCATAGCTCCTTCCAGGGAAGCGTTCCCGATCCTCATGCGGGATGTGCAGCGCACCCCGGGGGGCACGAGGGCCGTGCTGGGGGGGTCCCACTGCCAGCTGCCTCGTGGGGCTGCGGGGCGATGTGTGGTGTCACTGCACCACTCGGCCGCTGCCTTTCCATCCTTCTCAGCGTGCTACCCGGTCGTGTTTGGGCTTGGCCATAACTGATTTTACCTTCAAACAGCCTTCCGAGAAGGCGTAGGAATCCTAAGTGTGCCTATAGAGAGACTGCAGGGTGATGGGTGCAGGGAACACAGTGACACCGTTACCACAGCGGGTGTCCTTGGTTATGTGCATCGACGTGTGTAACTGTGTCATACGGGAAACGGACAGTCACAGGCTGGTGGGGAGGGGAGTTGCTGTGCGTGGCTTCCCAGAGAGCCACAGTGCTGGGAGCGGAGAAGGGCGAGAGGCAGGAGGTGCCGCCATCCAGCCAAGCAGCCCCGTTACCCGCTGAGGACTTCGATGGGGCAGCCGGAGCGCTCCCAGCTCTGCCCAGCGCCAGGAGCCAGCCGTGCCCAGCAAAGGGCCAGCCGCGGGACGGGAGGAATGGTTGATGCTTCCAACACCAGTTAGCTACGGTTTATGAAACAAGTGCCCGCGCAATCATTCTCTGGCCAGCACTGATTTTACTAGTCAAAACAGCATAAGACATTATTTAATGTAAAAATGTACAGAGATTTGTTTGCAGCTGTTCTAGTTAAATATGAATTTTAATGTACATGGTATGTTTGCGGTCTGATTACCTCACCTGTTAATACACTCGGCATTTTAATGCACCACATATAGAGGTTATCAATAATTGATTCATTGTTAAAAAGCCTATTTGTTCTGTGACACAGGAGATGTGAGATCGTTACTTTCAGAAGAGGCGGTTCTGTCGTTCCGCCTCTTTTGCAAGTAAAATGATCAGCTAACATATTTTGCACATCAGTAAGACAGCTGGATATTTTTTCAAATGAAAAGAAAATGAAAAGAAAAAAAGGAATTCCCACTAGTTATTATTAAAAGGTCTGTTTGTAGGTAACGTACTGAAGGAAACTACCGAAGAGCAGTTCGTTCTTACCCAAAGGTTACGCAAATGTTGCCAGGTTATATCCAACTCTGCCTCAGGGCAGTCACGCAACCTGCAGTCATCTCTGAACACATTCGAAAGGGGATTTCCCAGTAATTGTAAAGATACTTGCACGCAGTAAGTCAATGGATGGTTTTTTGGACAGATTGCTCATCCTTCCTCTGTGTGCACTGGTCACTCACGTCTTCAGCAGACAACCCGTGGTGAGAAGCGCCTGGTGCGCAGGCATGAATCCGAGGGGCTGCTGCTGCACAGGGGCGGCAGGCAGGCGGCAGATGCAGCGCACCAGCGTCGGTGTGGCGACCAGGCTCATTTCTGAGCTCCGCACAACTGGCGCTGAGACGTCAGCCATGGGAGACTGCAGTACTGCCCCTGGGTGGGCGTGCCGGGCTGCTTCCCAGCGGCAGTTTGGGAGCAGGAAAAAAGTTTGCCAGGCTGGTCGTCGCGTTTGGCTTCAGTTTAGCGGGGCCGCAGGTAAGGAGCAGGAGTGTAAACTGGGCAGCACCGTGCGGGTGGTGCCGGACCGGCCGGCCTCTGGAGGGCCACGTCTGGCGCTGCCCTCAGCCAGGCTGAGCGGAGCAGGGTGAAATCCTGCCTCGGCCGGACCCGCTCGGCGCTGCGTGGGGGCCGGTGGCCGTGGTGGTCCCGCGCGCTCTGCGGGCGGCATCTCACGGTGAGCAGAGAGCCGGCCGAGCGGAGGTGGAGGTGCTGCTGGGCATCTGCTGCCTCGACCGCCTGCTGTACGAGGCTGCACTGCTCTGGTGACGTTTCTTTTCACAACGAATGAGTCAAGTGGAAATATGGCATGGAAAATGAGAATAGGCTGCTAAGGTGCTCAGAAAACGTTCGTCCTATTAGCAGTATAGGCATAAAAATGACAAGCCGAGGCACAACATTTGAAGATCTGTAAAAAAATCTAAGTCATCTTCTCAGATTTATAATAACCCGTTCCTGTCTTAAGCTCAGTCCGTTTTAAGAGGCACGTGTAGGCCAGTTCTTACTTTTTCGTCTTACTTTGCTTGTGAGAGCAGCGAGCTTCGCGCTGCTGCCGCTCGTCCTGCGCTGTCGTGGCGGGCAGGTGCGGCACGTCCCAGCTCGGCCTCACCCCGCGGGTGCAGGCAGCGCTGCCGCAGCTGAGGTAAGCGAAACACCCAGTGCCGTCCTCACACTTTGCACCACTGAGTCATAAAGGTAGGGAGATAGTGTATCAGATTATACAGGGTTTTCTTCTATAAAAACCAGAAGACTAAGCACTGTGTGAAACAAGATCTCAATTTATTATCTTCCAGTGATTCCAAAGCCTTTCTGCTGTGCTTTGCCATTCTGAAAGCAAATGCTTTTCTGAACCTTTTCCATTATCATGTGTGGCAAGAGTTGTTTAAATCTTAAATGTGAGTGGTGGGGAAGGGACTGGATCCGGGATATATCCTTTAAAAGATGAAAATTCAAACGAGTGCTGAGACTACAGAGCAGATGAAGTTCGCTGGCGTGCTGCTGCAGTGAGGCGAGGCCTTTGCCTGCCTTTCCTCGCAGAGAGCTTAAGCAGAGAGACCAGGGCCAGCAAGGGGGCCGTGCCCGGCACAGGGCACCTCGCCGGGACCCCCTGCGGTTACCCCACAGGCGCGGTTCCCAAAGCCTCGAGACACCGATGGGTTACGTCGGTGTGAAGGCTTGCCCTGAGCGGCTGCGGGCCCTGCCGAGCAGCCCCGCCGGCTTGCAGGGGTGCTGCTGGCACTGGGGAGCTCGGCCAGCGGCGTCGGCACTGAGCGGTGCCGGCACTGAGCGGTGCCGACGGCAGCCCCGGGGAGCCGTGCTGCTGGCCGCGGTGCTGCGGGGCCAGCAAGCCTGCGGCGGCTGCAGCTGGGCACGTCCCTGCGCCAGGCTCCTGGGTGTGCACGAGCCAGCGCAGCTCCGTCTCTAACCTCATCTTCTCTTCTGAGTACAGAGGTCATTCTTCTTCCTCCTGAAAGCTTCGTAATAATGACGGGTTGCAGCACAATTAGATTTCCGTGATTTTTATTTATTACTAGGATTCCAAACAGCAGTATATCAGAAAACTAAATGTTCCGAGAGATAAGCACAGACGAAATCATGTATCAGCCCTAGTAGAAGTCATATGAATTGAGTTATTTAGTTATTAGTTTGGGTGGAAAATTCTATTTCATGGAAGCCTCTGAGATTTTAAATTTTATTTTCATTTTGCAGTGGGATGAAAATAACCTCTCAAATATTTCCACAAAAATGGAATTGGTGAAATGGCCTTGTCTGCTAGCTGCACTTCCCTAAATGTATTAGATCCTGACCTGAAATATAGTACACCTGCACGTAGTCTCTGCTCTGCCTGACAAAGAGCAAAGATTTCAGCCATAGATCATTCCAAGTCGGGAGCAGGGACTCGAGCCCAGGCCTATGATCATGTCAGAAACTTCAGAGAAATGGGTTGCTTCTCTTGCGCTGCCTTTTGGATTATTTGCACAGTGATGAAAGAAGCAACAGTGGCTGCTCTCACACAGCACCCTGCCAGGCTGCCGAGAAATTGCTGCAGGGAAATGTGTAAAAATGCCAAAATACAATACAGAATGCCAGAATATTTTCATTCTTTTTTTTCCTTTTCTTTTTAAAATTTAATATATTTTCACAATCTGCTTCTCTGAAGGAAAAAAAAAAGAAAAAAGAAAAAAAGCAAGGGAATACTCGAGTTGTTACAACAAAAATCCTAAAATATTGCACCATTAGCTGACCCAGACAGCTTGGAATTTGCAGACAAAGAGGAAAAATACCAACACTGAGATGTGCAGCACCCACAGGGGGTTTGGCGGGGTGGGAATGCGGCCGCTCCACAGCACCCAGGACACGGCTGTCGCAGAGCGCCGTGCCCTGCCGTTTGCGGCGTGTGCTGGAGCAACACTGCTGTTGGATTTCTACTTCTTCTGCTGCTTTTTTTTCTTCTTTTTTTTTTTTTAAACTCGCATCTTCTTTCCCTGAAGTTCTGCTGTGCGCCCTTTCCCCACGGCTCCGTTCCCGGCGCGTGCCGCCCTGCGCTGGGCAGCGGCCGGAGGCGCTCGTGTGCGCGGTGCTTCTCCGTGAGAGCCGGTGGAAGAGATGGCTTTGTGTGCAGAACGCTCCTCTTTGGCAGGTGCTGGGCGAACAGCATGCGAGCACACACGGACGCAGACGTTCTGGTCAGACTCCTCTCTCTGTTTCGTCTTGCTTTGACCGGCCTCACAGCGTTGCTGTGCCCTTAAACCGCACGCGGAGAGCTTGGCTGTCCTGGCCGGACTCGCAGGTGCCTCTGTGGCTGGTTATTTATTTCTAAACTTGCCATCTCTGCTATAAAAAGATTTGCAATACCCCAATAATAAATGCATTCATCACCACATCTTCTGTAATCACTACAGTTCCTGAGCTGCTATTTGGCACTCATTAGCTGAAACTCCCATTCACCTATAATTTATGAGAAGCATACAATTATGTGTTATCACTACTTCAAGTGATTACTACACTGTATGTTTTTAAGATAATGGCATGAAACACTCCATGATGAATTATACCTCTCTAGGTAGCTTTGCTTCTGTCATTAACTCTATTATTTTACTTAAACCAACCTGGAGAGAATTGTATTGCAGGGTTAGCATTACCTCCTCAAACAAGAGTCCCGGGTCAATACCGATCCGATAAAGGACACGACACGGTACACAATCATCTCCTGTCTTGTGTATCTTATTTACCCATATTGTTGATATTATTATAAGTAAATCTTAAAATACAACTTGTTTCACTTGGGCATAATGTTTTTTTCATTAAGCTTTGAGTGAAAAATAGCCTATTCAGAAAAAAACGTGAAACATAAAACCTGAATATTAGGAAATCAGATGGCAGAGGAAACAGTCCAGTCACTTTATCCTTTTTCCAGTGACGTGATTTGTAATAATAGGTGTCTCAGACTGACCGGTATGCCAGAAGTTAGTAACTTCTAACAATACGAAAAAAGGCCTGCAGATCCGTGTAAAGGCCAGTGGAAGATGCCTGCTTTTGCTTTTCATTTTGCGCTTTCTTGTTGCCTTGTTTTTGTAACTGTCCAAGTACCAGGAAGCACTCCCAGCGCAGCTCCCCGGGGCTGTCGGGGCGCTGCCCGGTGTCCCCGCGGGGCCGGTGACAAACCCGGTGGCACGAGGGTGACGCTGCCCTCGGGGGGAGCGGGGCAGCTCCTCGCCGGCCGTCCCCCCCCCGACCACGGTGCCGGCCTGGGCTCTCCTGCACCCTCTGGCACCCCTCGCAGCTGGCGCAGCCGCGCCGCTGTGTTCGTTAGCAAATTGCCGTGGTTATGGGGGTGAGGAGCCTAGCAGCCGGCCCACGCTCATTATTTTTTCCCTGGTGTGTGAGACTGTAATAATCTGCAGTTGTTAGCCCTCTCTTCTTGTCAGAACTTCAGTGGGGAAATCTTTGTTTTGTTTTAGCATTAAAAATAAGGACTGATGTATCTGTTTTGAATCAGAACTAACCGCAGTTAATTAGTATCATAGCTGTTTTAATTCCGTTGTATATTTCTGAATGCTAAAATCCTTGAAGAAAATGCTGTGATGTGGAAGATTTGGAAAGTAACACAGCGTTTTCATAGACCCGATGCTTTCTCATTCTCTAGGCAAGATCCTTTGCCTAGATCCATGGTCTCAGAGCTTATGTTGCTTTTCATTCCTTTAATTTGTGTTTCATTGTCATGTGGCAAAAAGCAGGGAAAGAATTTACCATCTGGATTGGCTTTCACCATCAGAAGAAACAGCTGACTTATCTATTGCTGTAAAACAAACATGATGGGCTCTCAAATTTTCAAAGGCTCCTCTCCCTTAAGAAATAGTGCAGAATAATGAGGACAAAACCACGCAGCAAATTGTTTACTGACTTTTCTGCATGGGAAAATTCTTTTTCTTAATTTTGGGAAGTGCGTGTTCCTGTATCACAAAGCTGTAGGAGTTAATAAATATCAAATGCGGCAGCCAGCATTTTGCAAAGTTTCAAACAATATGGCTAAGCCAGGAGTTACTCACTGAAAATGAAACCGAGACTGTCAGAACCAGGCACCTTGGTCGATGCTGTTTCTGGGTCTTCAAAGAGAAAATCTGTGCTTCCGTGAGGTAATTAAAAATAATAATTCGCAGCTTTACACTGTATTTTTTGTTCATTTTGATATGAAAACATCTGAGAAAAAGGGTGGGAATATATACGTAAAAACCCAGCCACAGATGAATCCTGGCAGCTGGGATGCTTTTGCTTTCCCTGTCCCCCCCAAGGCGCGGGGCTGCCTCCGGGCGCAGGCGGGGGCGCAGGATGTCCCCGGGGGTGCTGGGGGTGCTGAGCGAGAGCAGCCGGCAGGGCGGATCGAGCAGCGAGGAGGAGGAGAGGTACTTCTTGGTGAGCTTGTTTGGGGTTGAAAAAATGAATTTGCCGAAGTTCATTTGGAGCATCCCCGGAGGAGACCGGAACCTCCCTGGTTCCTGCGGCTCCTTCCCAAGTGTCCGGAGGTCTGACGTCCGCTTGCTTACGGAGAAAACGGGAAGGGCCCCATGAAGAGGAGTTAAGTTGTTGGTTTATCAATTTTGGTTTGAAAATACAGCCTTTGCATCACATACATCCCAGAGTTACCACTCCTAAAATCACCTGTTATGTCCTAAAGTCCTAAAGGATTTTAATTAATCTTTTAATTAATCCTTAATTATTTAATCCCTTAATTAATATTTAATTAATTAATCACCCTTTATATCCTAAAATCACCCTTTAGCACAGAAACAGATAAGCACTGAATTAGAGCAGTGTCTGTTTAAATTAATGCAGATATTCTGGCCCTTGATTGGGAAAATATTTTTAGAGAATGATTAAAACATGTTTCACAGAAAAAAAAAAAAGCCACCAAATTATACTTTCAGTTAAAAGTCTTCTTATGCTACTTATTACTTATATTCTGCTGATTTTCCATGAGGAAGTTTCCTATGCAGAGGTGACTCCATCTTTTCTCTGGGGGCAGGTACAGCATCCTGAGGCGTCTCGGGGCACGACGCCGGTGGGCGCTGGCCGGGCTCGCTGTCCCTCAGCCCTTCTCTCTCCACCGTCTGTCTCCTCGGCAGGTCGCTGGGCACCGGGCAGCTCTGTCGTGCCCCTCTGCAGGGCAGAAAAACTGACCTGTGCTCACGTTACGAGCTCTGTGTCGGTGCTCTGGAATGGTGGAAGTGGCACAGGAGCAGAGCAGGGAGGTTAATTATGCTAATTACTCATAACAGTTCAGGTAGCACGAATCCCCATTTATCTCAGGCAGTTTGCCAGATGAAACGCTCATGCGGTTATCTATTCCTTTTGAAAAAGTCCATGGGTCAGCAAATATTTAAAGAATTATCTCGGTTTCTGCCTGAATTTGCAGTTCTCCATTCTAAATGGCTGCTCTGGAAGGCAGCGTAACGGGCGCTGAGCGTCACAGGACAGGGGCTGGTTGGCGTGGAAGAACGCCTCCCTTTAAAGCAGGCAATTATCAGTAAGTGCGCTGATACGGTGCTAAGTGAATTACTTGGGTGCAAACAGCAGGTAGAAAAGTCTCAGACGCGTCTAGGGTGTTCAGCTTAAAAGGGGGCAGATGCTGTGACCGCGCTCGCTTGTTTGGTGTCAGCGTGAGGCATCAGTGTGCTGCCTGCCCAGGGTGGCTCCGGGCACGGCTGGTGGGAGGCTGCTCCCAGCTGGAGGCTCGGCCCAGCCTCATGCAGGATATTTTCCTGGAGGGATCCTGCCTGAGCAGCTCTGGAGGGACCCCTCTCCTCCAGCACCTACTTGCCCGGCACGTGGACAGAGATGGGCTTGGAGACCTCTGTCCTCATTAGGGGAGGCACACAACATCTTCTGAGCCTGGAAAGAAATCCTCCTCTGGAAGGGTTTGGTACCGACTACAGCTTACGGTGATTTGACAGCTGAACACTTTCAGAGCAAAGATCAGAGGAAAAAGGCCCGTTCGTGCACGCTCCCACTTCAGCACGGAGCCAGAGCTCCTTCCACCACCAACACAACGGGAACGCTGGGACTGCTGGCTGCGGGAGGAAGCAGGGTGCCGAGGGGGAAGGAGAGGGGCTCGGCGGCCCCACAGCCAAAGGGGTGCTGGGGAGCAGAAGCTGCGGTGGCCGCGGTGGGGTGGTGATGTAGTGACACGGTGACGTGGTGACCTGCTGACGTGGTGACCCGCTGGGGCTGGGACGTGTGTGTGTGTGTGGTGGGGGCAGAACTGAGGGGCTTTCTGGGGAACCGAAGCAGCGCTTGCAGTGTTTGCAGGACCTTTAAATCGAACGCTGCAAAGTTCGTGAACGTTTGCTGGGAACCAGTGGCTGCAGCGAGGAAAGGAACTGAAATCTATACTCCATCCATTAGCACCACTTATCTTCTAATGCTGGCCCGTCTGGTGCTGTTGCAGGCGTAGCACACGCGTCTGCAGTGGGTTTTTATTTGCTGTGAGCCAGGAAAGGGCAGAGGGCTCAGCGCAGGGGGGTGAGCGTGTGCTGGGAAGGTGCACCATTGCGTACAGAAGCCCCATCACATCCCGGCTGAATGCTGCTGATATTTTTTGAGCAGAAAGCATTTTTAAGCGTAGAGCTAAGGACCTGCCGTACAGTGGAGGTGCCAGGCAAAGCCAAGTTACGTCTGTTAGGTCTGTTCATGTTGCTGCAAGACCAAGCTTTGTGGGTCTGATTTTAGATGCTGTTTCGCGGCAGCTGCTGATCTCCCTTGCTTTACATAACTCCTGTTTATCAGACTTTCCAGAAACTGTCTGCGGATTTCTGGCCATTCACGACACAACAGTCTCCCTCTGCAGGATATTTTAACATCTGCATGTTTCCTAAATAATGTTGCTTCTTGGGGAAAGATGTTACTTCTCGGGGTGTCCTCCCAGGCCGATCCCGGCCCCGTGTTTCTCCCCTCCCCTGCGGCTTGGCCCGAGGCCGATCTCCTGGTAAAGCAGAGACATTTCAGCAGCGCTGGTTTTTGCAGAGGCGTTCTGCAGAAAGGCTCTCTTTGAATGAAAAGCAGCTATAGCTCAATGCCTAAACCAATTTCACTGAAGAAGAGATGCTGCAGTAAGCAATAACAGCTCCATTAAGCGCTTCACACCTGCTTTCCCCACGGCGAGAGCTCGCCCACCGCAGGGTGCTGGAAGGGGGACGCTGTCGTCTGCTGTGGGAGTTGGCACCCAAAGCACCTCTTACATCAAACTGCAGACATCCCTCACGTCAAATCCTTCTCGCTTTTCGGGGAAAAGAAAGGATTCCAGGACTTTAGGTAAACGCGACAGGCCTTGTCACACGAACCGCAGCGGGATTACCGGTGTCAGACAGCCAGCCTACACGCGAGTGATTCGCGGTCTGACCTGCAGCCTGCCTTACTGCGGGGGGATTTATCGAGGAAGCACCCCAGGGGGTGCCGCAAGCTGTCCCCCGTCACAGGGGCTGGGCGGCGGGCCGGGGCGGCGGGGGCACCGGGTGGAGGCACCTGGCCAAAGGGTTCGGGGCCTGCCTTCAGCTACGGGTCTGTAAGGCAGCCTTTAAGGTACTTATCCTCGCGGCTTTGCGATTCAGGTCAAGTAAGTAATTGCACAAGGACTGGGGATAATGGTAGCTTTTGGTCTTACTTTAATGAAGACTTTTTGTAATTTTTCAGTACTGGCCAAGTACCATGCAGATTTAGCCCCAGACCACGTATTTAGGGCTGTCTGGAGACAAGAACATGTCCGGCAGGCCTGCCGTGTGCGCACCCCGGGCAGGCTGCGTGCAGGGCAGGGGCGCGAGCTCCGCTGCGGCACTCGGGGGGCGGTCGTGGAAGGGACCGTGCACAGCCCTGATTAAACAAGTGGGAAGAGACGCTCTTATGGAGATGAATAGGTCTGTGTTTTCATTATTGGGAAATAATAGACTGGAGAGCTAGGAAAGTGGGAGGCGTCAAAAAGAGAGGATTAAAAACTTTGAGGAAACTGGGTGAGCCTGTATTTTTCTGTGCTTGCAAATTACAGAAGATCATCCCCATTAATAATGATTAGAAAAATTGTAAAATACCTTCATCCTCATGACAACTAACATTAAAATCTAGTTTTTATGCTTGTTGAGTAGAGAATTTCTGATTACCGTCATCAGTTACAAAATAAACTGTTTTTTTCCGATCTTCTAAGTTTAGAAATAGAAGAAATATCTTCTGAGTTCAGCTGTAATTTAATCGATAATTTTCCAAGCAATGTAAAGGTAAAAAGAGCAAAGCTCTCTTTTATGTAAAGATTGTTACGCTTTCCTTAATTGTGCTCCGATGCTATTATTAACTTATAAAAATAATCGGTGCTGTGCATGGAGTTTAAAACTTGCACCAGAGAAGGTGCTGCCATGGTGCGAGGGGGTTTGAATGGGAGCAGAGGTGGGGAGGGGGGCGCCGGGCACCGCCCGTGGGCGGCCGTGGGGTCGGTCTGTGCGCAGCAGCCCCAGGCGGCGCTGAGGAGTTGGGCTCCTCGCTGGAGGACCAGGCTCATCCCGAGGGAACTGCAGTGGGGGCTCCCAGTTCCTCGTAGCGTTGCGTGAAAGCAAACCTCTGCTCCTACTCTCTTGAAAGCGTTCGTGGGTGTGCTCCAGGTCCCTGGAAGGTCTGCAAGCCTCCGGGGCAAATCTTCCCACAGCGCAAAACCAAATTGCAAGCTTTTCGTAAAGCTTAGCTTGGTGACTCCTCTTTGAGGGTGTTTATCGCATTTCGCTCCAGTGCTCGGATGCAGTCCGAAGGCAAAGGCCTGGCTCAGCTCCCCGCTGTGCCCGGCGTGGGGGCAGGTGGGCACATGCCGCCCCGTCCGCCCACACCTCCCGCAGCTCTCGCTGGCTGCCCTGGGAGGCCCCTGACTCCTCACCGCCGCCTCCTGCCCACTCCTTGCCCCCAGGACGTGACAGCTTTGTCGTTCCTGGTGGTTCTTTGCAAACATTCATCCATACAAAGTCGGTTGGTTACACCCCATATTTGGGGTGTGGAAAGACTGCTCTTTAGTAGAAAATTATAAATGCATGGAAAAACTAGAGACCAGTCCTTCATTTAAAGGGGAAAAAATTCTCATTTGTTGCCCTCGTTCCCCTGAAATGAGGTGCGGAGAGCAGAAGCTTTGCTACAGTGCCCGGTCCCACGCCTGGGCGAATGTGCAATCCAAGCTGCCTGCAGGACACTTTGGAGCCATAAATGCATTTTCAGAAATGAGAAGTGATTTGTACACAGAAAGGGATTAAATTGGCTAGATTAGAAAACATTTCTGAGATGAATCATTTGATTGCTTCTTCCATGGAGTAAATATGCACTTTATCCATTGCACATTGCGTGCGTACTGGGAAAATACTGCACGTTGGCTGCTATTTAATTCAGAGGCTATCCTCTGCAAAATATTTCAGCCAAGTTGTGCAACATTTTCACGGCATCTCATTCTCACAGGGTTAGGGAATATGCATGGGTTCTGAGTAAATGTAGAGAACAGGTTGCTTTGGGGTACCGGAGGAGCCTGTATGGGGAAGGACCTGTTTTCAAGCCCTTTTGAATATCATCTTCTGTTGGACCCGATGTGCTTCCACAACCCAACACGCTCAGGCAGTCTGAACAAGAACCCCAAATGGTTTCTCCTTGTTATATTTGTAGAAATACCTTTTGATTTTTTTTCCATCAAACTTGAAAGTCTTCCTCAACAACTAAAACTCTCTTCGATCTTTATTGCTTGGTTTTCATGTTTTACACAGCAATTGTACACTGCATTCCTTTTGTTAATTAGCACTGCATAAAAGGCAGCTGGGTTTATCAGGTTTTCACCTCTATCCGTGACACCCCTGCACTAGGAGAGTACAGGCATTAATACTCAAAGCTTCTTTGTTTTACAAAGCTATTGCATGTAAAATACTTTTGTGTATCAGATAAAACAGCAAGAGGTCCCACGTTGCCTTCTGTGCTGCTCTGTTTTGCCTTTCCTCAGCGTGACGGCCCTGAGACCCACGGGGCGGCGTTCATGGGCAAAGCGCTCGGGAGGCTGGCGTCGGTAGGACCCGTGCCGCTCCCAGCCGGGAGAGCAGCCGCTGTCCCAGGGCTCGCTTTAAATCTGATGGGAATCCCGCTTTTGTCGTTAATTCTTACACATAAATCTCAACTTTTATTAGCCCTTCTCTTCCTAAGCCAAGCTAATTTGTTTGTACGAGCTGCCCAGGCAGTGGGGCACTTGTGAGGCTGTTTTGTGTGCTGGGCGAGGAGGGGGCTGACTTCGTCTTGGTGAGAAGCAGCAGCATGATAACGCCTTCTTGCATGGTGGAGGGGGACAACGACACATAAATAAATGGCAACGCCAGCGTTAAGTGAAATCGTACCATCAGAAACACCCATCGATAACTGACCGCACCCAGCCGCTGCAGAAACGCGCTGTAGAAATACCTGGGAACGTCTGAGGTTTCCCCGTTTCACCCCGTTTTCCCCTCTGTTGGTTCGCAATACGTCAGCGTTTGCAGGAATTTCAGAGCGGCTCCTTGCACTTCTAGAATGAGTCCAGAACCCACAAAACTCCTGCAGGGACTCACAAGCTTCTGTTGAGCTCTCTGTCCTCAAAGCGATGCTTCCCTCTGACATCCCAATTCCCTGCTATATAAGCTGATTTCTTACCCCGTGCCGCACGCAGCTCCTATCAGAATTATCTTTCTATTCAGATTCCATGTTGAGATCATTAATTAAATGACTGAATAGTTATTTTCATGATCCATTCGTGAAGAATTTCAGCCCGATGCTTCTAGTTTCTTATTCGTAATGGGAATGTCATTTTTCCCTTTAAACAATGCCACCATATGCTTAAGCTACTAAATCACCATTTTCTTCTATTTAACAGTTTCCATAGTTGCACTATTTTAATGTTTTATCAAAGAGATTTATTGCATTATCTTCTGCTGTTGGATTTCCTTCATGTAAAGAACCTCTTTATCAAATAAAAATGTCCCATTAGTCTGTTGCACTTTGAATTACTTTCCTTCAACTTTTGAAGTCATTTTAAAGCCTTAAGTTCTATTGTGGTCCCAGTGGTTAGCCTAAAAATTGCCTGATTCACTCTCCCCATTTCCTTAAATGTAGATAATGGTTATTATTTTCCAGTCACATAGTACTTTTTTTTTTTTTTTAACATGCCCCTGGATTTGCGGTTTCCTACTTTCAGCCATGAATCCGTTCAGACTCCTCCCTGCCCTGGACTCCGCTGGGCGCTCTGCCTGGTGCGTACGGCACGCTGCGGGGCAGTGCTCGTTCCGGTTCGGAGCCGCTCCTCCTGGGCACGCTTCTCCCAGCCTTGTGTCCCCGTGCTTGCTGCCCAAGTTAGCTCTGATTTCTTTTGCTCAGGTCTCGTCTCCTGGCCTCCCCTTCTTGCAGCTAGTATTTCCTTGTCTGTGGCCAGGTGGTGCTTGCAGTATCTCCACTGCTTGCGTTCCCACTGTATTCCCGTACTTTGTACAGCCTGTGCTTTGCTGGTATTTAATGGTTTTCTTCCCGTCATTATGCTTTCTTTCCTGGCTCTCTGCTCCTTCATGCGTTTTCCTTGCGGCTCACAAAAACCATCTTTCTGACTGAAGTTCAAGAGGGCATCCCTAGTCGAGACAGCCTTTGCTCGTCATTATTTGCAGTCAGGTGGAACCCAGACGGCACTGCCCGAGCGCTGCCCTAGCGCGTGTCGCAGTGCCCCTGGGACTGCCCAGTACCTGTGGATGCCTGTCCAGCCTCCCGCCCTCCCACCCATCACCAGTGTCCCTAGGCTCCTTCCAGACGTTTCAGAAAGATGTTTGCAGGATCTGTGCCTCTGTGCTGCCGCTCCCGCACCTCCACGGCTGCGGGCAGGGGAAGGCGCGAGCTTCCCTTCCCAGCTAGGTGCTCGCCTGTTACTTGAGAGCCAGTTGCTGAGAAGTGCCGTCAGAATTCTTCACTAGCTTCTTACCCGCTTCCTTATTCCTTCTTACCCCTTCCTTATTGCCGCTATTACAAGTTTCAGTAACTGTGCTTGATGCCCTGCCCTTGGGACTTGTCAGTGACACGTTGTAGTATCCCGAAAACTGTGTTTCTCCTCATCCCAGTGTGCAAGTGAGCAATAGGAGATTAAAAGCTATTTTAGAGAGAAATTGCAAATGTTTTCTAATGCACAACACAAAATACTGACGACAGCAGTATATTGCAGGGCTTAATTACCTTAGTAGAAGGTTGTACTGCCGTTACGCTAGGATGTTGGTTTGGGTTTTCGTTTTTGGTTGCATATCTACAGAAAAGATTTTCAATTAGCACTGACCTTTAATAGTCCTACTGGGATTTGATTCTACAGATGCTGAAATGGGCTACGGATTAGATTTTTCAATACACCTTGTTCTTTGTATTTTCCAACTGATTACTTTCGGACAGTTGGCGGCACCGGGGCTGGTGCACTCAGCTCACAATTCCCTCGCAATCTCCAGTGCCGTGTTCAAACCCCTGAGGTATTGTGTCGAAATGCTGTCAAACTCTTCAGATAGATGTATTTTCATTCTGCAGCTGCACTTTTTACTCAGTCAAAAAAAAGTCTTTATGGAGGAATACTTCTGAACTGCAATGTAGAAAGAGAGGAATCTGTCTGGGGTGCATCTCGTCTGACTGTAGGGTGCCGTTACTCCCCGCGCTCTGGCTAAGGTGACTCTTCTGCCCCAAAGAACACCACGTTTGATGCAGTTGTGCTAATAAACAATAACTGTGCAAAAGCTAAAGGATGGCATTTTAAACAAACCACGCTTACTTGTGTCACTGCCATACCATTAATGTCTTAAAAAATGTGTAGCAGAACTGTGCTTTTCCTTTCATCGCTGTCTGCAGGGAACTCCATGCTAACGGAGCGCACGCTTACTTTGAACAAGATGTCCTGAGCATGAATTAGCAATTTCTTCTCTGTTGAGAAGAAAAAGACATTTTTTTAGCTTCTGAGGTGTCATTATAGTTTTTGGTGGAGAAAGTTTTTTGGTTCCTTAACTAAGCAAGCAGAAGTTTATTGTGTCTTAGGAAAAGGACAGTAGTTCTGCACAGGCCTAAGGCTGGTCCTCGTGGGCTGACCCTGGAGCAGACTTGAGCTCAGGAAAAAACAAAGCTTGCTCCCTGGTGCTGCTCTGAGCCCTCACAGCAGGGAAATCAGGCAGGGAGAATACAGAGGAAAGATTTACTTGTTTATTGCCTGTTTGTAAGATAGGTTTTTGGGTTTCTGATGATTTGCGAATTAACAAATGACTCATGTATTTTGAGGTTCAAGTCTAAGATAATGTAGCTCTATTCAGTCTAAAAATCAATGGCAGGTTAATGGTGTTTGAAAATGTTTAGATTTGCATATTTAATGGTTTCACTTTTTTTCCCCAGGTGTTACTTGGAAGATGGAGCTTCAAAAGGTGCCTGGCTGAATCGGTCAAGTATTATTTTTGCTGGAAGCGATAAGTGGTCAGTAGATCCTCGAGTTTCAATTGCGACAGCAAATAGAAGAGAATACAGCCTGCAGATACAGGACGTAGATGTGACAGATGATGGTCCCTACACCTGTTCTGTGCAAACTCAGCATACTCCTAGAACGATGCAGGTGCACTTAACTGTACAAGGTATGTGTTTAAACTAATTGCAAATTGTTATTGAAGATGTACTAGAAAAATCTGTGTTTATGGATGGGAAAAGCCAGTTAAGCACTTTTTTTTTTTTTTTGGATATATGCAGCCATAGACTGTATATATTTTATAGAACATGTTTTCGCAATCCAATCTTTGATCAATTTAAGTCTACCTGCCCTTCACTGGTCATGCATAAAATTGGAATATATGTTGACAGTTGGATCCAGGTCCCAGCAAATAGATAGTATTAAATAGATCAGCAATTAACGCTAGCTGTGATTGCCTGTTTTTGGTAAAATTTCTGGCATTGCCTGGCTTACCTGCAGCCTCTGCTGGGGGAGCAGACCCCAGCTGAAGTCATTCCCTGGGGGGCTAGCCGGGAGTCCTAACAGGCCATTTCAAAACAGACACGTGCTCTGTTGTAGCTCGTGATGGCTGTCTCAGCGCACAGTTTAATGAAAAACACCTGAACGTGGTTGTTATGTGGAGGGCAAAAATGCAGAAGGAAAATACAAGTACAGCAGTTTTGTTCCCTGGAGTGGTGTTGTGCAGGTGTCTCTCAGTTTGCTGTAGTCTCCTGCGTGGCTCAAAATGTGATTGTTCTGCACTGTGCTCAGCCTAGCCGTCGTGCGTCGGTGCGTGCTCACGTAGTGAGCTGGGAGAAGGTTTCCGGCCTTTGCATTGCCACACTGAAACCCGGTATTGCCAGAAACAACCTCACTTTCTTTGTGATGCCAAGATGTGTGCAGAAATAGGAACGGGGCTTGGCAGGAGCAGTGTCGGGGCCGTGCTGCGTGCGGCGGTGAGCCGCGGCTCCGGGGGCTTCTGGCTGCCCCGTCGCCCTCAGCCTGGCCGTGGGGCGGGTGTCCTCCCCCGGGGCTCTCGCCCAGGTGTCCCGCATCCCGCTGCTGTGTGAACGGCGGAGTGTTTCGTCTGAGCACCTCGAGCGTCTTCTCTGGTGTGTGCCGTCACAAACACGGTTATAGCAGCAAGAATTAACTCGTCAGCAAAATGAGAGTGAGTAAAGCAGTGTTTTTCAAAAACAGAAATGCACAGTTCATTAAGACCAAAACAAGCAAGGTAAGACAAATGTAAGCTGATTTTGCTGTAACATAAAAATCCATAGTTTTTCTTTCAACGAAACTACAATTTTCTCATGGAAGTACTGACTAAGGTCCCAATATTGTTAAGTAGAAAAGCCAATTTATTTCCAGGAGATGGTTTTCTGTTACAAGCACTGCAGAACAGGGGTGTCAGCTTTACGCAATATTGATAGTATTGTTCCAGGGTGAACAATTCTTAGTTTTGATTATCTTTGTAATAGTTAATGCCCTCGCACAAGGGGCTAAAAAAATAGTTGGAAATTAATTGCATTTATAAAACATATAAACAGGAGCTTAAAATTAATTAGGCTAACTGCAAAAATATAGAGAAATAATAACTCAATAGTTAAAATATGCATAATTATTAAGCGATTGCATTTATATCTTCAGAAATGCAAAGTATAACCTAAGGCTTTAATTTATTAGTCTTTGGTGTAATCATCATTAACATTTTCTTTTGCATTTTTATGAGTAATAAAGCAATGAATATAAAACAGAAGAATTGAAATGGCAATCTCTATTAATCCATATGGCACACCAAAATCCCTTACAAATAACACGTATGAAATGCTTCTCAGACTAATTATTCTTAACCGCTGGACCTTTAGACCCTGATGGTTTGTATGTTAGACTGTAACTTTGGAAGCGCTACGGGTAGTTGTGGCATGAAGAATATCAGGACAGCCAGAAAGCCATCACTCAGTCATTTTTACAACTTTTCCTCAGAGGCAGCTGTTCTGTGAAGACCTGTATGTGTGCTGCTTATATGGGGGGTTCAGGGAACACAGACGGATTTATTTATAAGCAGTTGGACTGGGAGGTTGAAATGAAGAAGCTGTGACAGCATCAATTATTATTTCAATTGTATATATATTCAATTTCTTCAATATTAATTCAGTTTTATGTAAGAAAGAAGTATCAGCTCTGTGAACCGTAGCTAGAACAAGGGAACCATTTTCAAGACAAAGCTGAAAAAAGTCACCAACGACTCACTTTTTCCTGTGTAGTGCCATTAGCAGTTAGCAAGAAGGGGAAGCTGCTGAGCTCCCTACGTGTCGGTCTCTGGAGGATGCCCCACCCCATCTCAGGGATAATTTTGCCGTGCCTTCCCATTCCAGCCCGTACTTTGATTACGCATTACCGTAGATATTAATACTTCCCAGCTGTGCAGTGGGAAGGGCTTTTGCCATGAGTGCCCAGCAGGTGGGACGTGAGCCAGGCCGGTCGTCCCCCACGGGTGGGATCCCACCTCGGACCAGCGCCCGTTTGTGTGCGCTAATTGCGAGCCGTGCGCTCGCTGCCGCCTTCACCTGCCCGGCCCCGCACCGCGGCACCCGCGCGGGGCTGCTGCGCGCACACCGTCCCAACCGGGTCATCCATTGCCGCGCCGCTAACAAAGCTCTCGCTTCACCTTCCCTGTGCCGGGGCTCGGGAGGTGCGGCGCGAGATTTACGCGGCCTTTGAGGTGGAGACAGACCTGTCTGAAAGTAACTGAGGCTGTAAAGGAAACATCAAACAGCTAATTGGTGCTGTAGCTTATGTGTGCTTTCCTCCAGAACAGGGTTCACAGGGATGACATAATAGCATTTTATGGAGGCAGTTTTATGTTTCCCTTTTATATTGTTCATGACTTTGTATTGAAAGATTAGAAATAACTTCTGCTAGTGGGGAAAAATAAATGAAGGGAAAAGCAGATCTTTAGCCAAAGTAAAATCGTTCAATCAAAGGGCTGGGTTTCCATTTACACCGTGAATAAATGATCAGCAGCAGATCTGGAGCAGCACATGAAATAACAGGAGCAAAGAAAAATTTAAAAGCAAAGAGTTAGCCCTCTAAAATTCCTCTGCCCTACAGGCTGTATTCCACCGAATAACACTGAAAGAAGACGTTCTCTTTCTGAAAATAGCAGAACTGGAGGAGCCAGGGGTGTATGCAGTGGGTTGTAAATTAAATGAATAAAGACTTATGTCTGATCATAAGCTCTCAAATAGGTTAAACTCCAGACTGAAAAATTATTTGCTGTGAAACCTCCACTTCAAAAGCTGTGTAAATCCAACTCTGCTTCTCTCTCTCTCTGTCTTCTCTCTCCCTCGTTTTTTTTGGTGAGATCTTTCTATACACAGAGATCCCGTAGCTCTCATTTTGAATATCCTCTACGCTGCTATTTGGGCTGACAGTTTCTGATCTAATTTATCTAAGTGTTTCAGAGAATAAATACATTTTAATGGGTTAAGGATGTCTTAATTTCCATGAGTAAAACACAGAAAGGTAAAGAGGTCCAAGCCACAAAATCAGCATTTCTGCCAGCCTCCCTGGCTAAGCCTGTGGATGGTTCCTGTTTTCTTTTCCTTGGCACGTACGTTCAATAAATTCATCCCGCCTCCGTTACTTCTCTTCCATTTTTATCTATTTACTGGCACTTTACCAGAGGATCCCAAAACAGTTTGGGCTGCATTGGTCCAAATGTTGTACACTCGCAGGTTAAACCACAGATGTTGTGCACACAAAATTCCTGTCCCGTGAGATGACCAATGAAGCAGCTGAAGGTAAGCAGGTGCCACTCCATCCCTGCCCCATGTGCAAACCCAGGGAGAGACCCGGCAGGGGTTGGTGGGCTGGCCGCCAGCAGGGCCTAACATTGAACTTCAGCCTACCAAATCCCTGCACAGAGCTGTAGCGAGACCTCCAGGTCACGTTTAGGTCAGTGCTACTTACTGCATAGCTAGACCTTTTTGTACCATGAAAATTATTTGAGGTAATTGTTAAAAAAAGAAAAAAGCCTAATGTCTTTAGCCCCCATTTACATCAGTGAAAGAAAAAACAGATGAAAGAGTGGAAGATAATCCAGTTAACTTTATTTCGGTGACCTTATTAAATGGGAGTGAGAATTATGAAGTAATTAATTAAAAGTTTAGAAGGTAGGAGTTTGTAATCAACTTAATCTACATCAGAGCCAGATGCTTGATCTGCAGAGTCGTGAACTGCAGATGATTTAAATATCAGATGTTTGCTGTAGTAAAGTCAAAAAATGAAATACCTCTTACCATACTACATTGCCCATAATATTCCTACGAAAAGGTTGCCATTTCTGCCATTTCTAATCTGGCATTTATTATATCACGGTTTAGATTGCATCCTCTGAGCTGTGTTTCCCGTTCAAGGTGCAGAAATACTCAGACTTGTTTACCAGCAGCCCCGAGAGTTAATTCCGCCCGACAGCCGAGCCGAAGGTCACAGCCCCGCTGCCACCCGCGTGCGGGTGTCAGGCCGTGGTGCCGGGCATGGTGGCCACAGGTGACAGGGGTCACAGCGTGCGATCCCCGGCCACCAAGGGAGGGCCTCTGGGCTCACTGGGGAATGCAGGACACACCAGAGCCAGATGCTGCGTTCGAGATAGCAAAACGAGGGCCGGGAGGGAATTTTGTTACGTTTAATAATGCGTGTGGTGTGGATCCCAGGACAGAAGGACAAATGTACAGCTTGAAGGACAGCACCACTACAAGACCCAACGCCTTCGGCGTAGCCCCGCTGTTAACACGTCAGTGCTTTCCGTGGGCACCAAAGTGCTGATGCTGCGGAGCCGGGGGCACAAACAGTCTCTTACACTAGTTTCTTGAGGCCGTAATTTTGGTCTTGGTGTGCTCTGGGCTGGGCTGGGTCGAGCAAGCTCTTGGGACCACGCCGGGAGCAGCCCCGGGGCGTGCGGCTGCTGCCATGCCCCCGTGCTGCCCTTGGCATCCCGTGCCTGCGTGCAGTCTGTGCTTGGAACTCCGTGCGTGTAAATAATTCAGTTGTCTATGCAAATCCAATTTATAGATTCAGTCAGAAACCACAACCTATATTTTTGATTTAAACATGTATAATATTTCCAAAGTAATACTCAAGGCCCTTTTTCTGTTTAATAAACCTCCTTAATGTCCCCTAAATATTAATGTATTGATTTAGTCTTTGCAATGTTTGCAAAGTCTAATTTGTTTCCTCAATCAGGCCGAGAGGGACTTGCGTTTGGAGCTAACGAGATAAATCTTACCCAAATTTATTTAAAGTGGGACAAAATAAATATGCAAAAGACTTCTAAAATCATATAACAACCACTTTCCAGCTAAAAATGACAATCCATTACTCTTTTAAATTGCCAGCACTCGAGTAGGATGTCAGTTTTCGTTATAAAATTAACTCACAAGTGCCAGCCACTGTTATCGTCTTGTCCCTGCTCAGCACACGAAGAAAAAGGCCCAGAGAAATCGTTGCCGGGGTGGGGTGGCTCAGCGAGGGGCTCAGCAGCAGAGCCCCACCACTGACCGCACCGCCCGCTGCAGGAGCCACCTGTGGGGCTGGCTGTCACCAGGGGCTGCATCTGCAGCAGATTTCGTTAATGACTGATCAGGACGTTTTCTCCAGTACTTGTATTTTTCATCCATTCATTCAATCCCTCCCACATTCGTAGAGCTCAGGGCATTCAAATGAGCTGCAGGGGCTCGTTCACTCTGAGATGGGTACGTATGGCTTTTACCCTTCTTTAAAAGCCTTAAATCATAGAAAATGTTTGCATTAGCAGGTGATCTCATTTACCAGGATGTAAATTGGGAATATTTTATCTGAAGTACAGCAGGGCTCTACTAGTCTGAAACTCATAATTCTGTGATGTTGGAGCTGCTTTACAGTCACGGCTGCAACTGAATTTCCATTATAAGCCTGAAATTTCCATCTTCTGAAATCTGCAGGCAAAGGATAATCAACACAAAATAATCATTTGCTCTCTGGTCCAAAGTATATTAGTTCTGTTACATTTGAATTAATTTGAATGAGTTGTTTTGTGACCTGTGAGAGCCGTACAAAAGATGTGTCCAGCAGAGCCCAAGGTGACTTTCAGCAGCTCCTTGCACTATACAACAGTGCCAGAAGCAGAAGGGAGAAGGGAAAAATAAGGCGTAAAGCAAAAACACACAGCTTAGTCTAATGAGCATAGTAATTGAATGCGAAGGGCAAAAATGTGAATGATTAAATTCTGCATTTGGAGTCGGTTGGCTTAGTTAGGGTCTCCATCGCTGCCTCCACAGCACTGGAGGGGGCCGTGAGCAGCCCCATGGCTGCGGCGGGCACAGCCGCGCGTCCTGCATACAGCCTCGGCCTGGGGAGCTCTGCGAGCACGAGATCACCCCGAATACAGCAAGAACAGCCAGCTGGAAAAGCTGCGTGGCACTCAAGTTGTCGAAAGAATGACAAACCCTTTTGAAGGAAAGATTTTAAAAAGGCTTTTAGAGAGACAGCAAATTCGGCATGCTTAGAATTTATCAAAGGGAGCTGGTGGCTGTGTCAGCTCTGTGGGGCGGTTGTCTTCTGGGGCTTATCAGCATTACAGCAAGTACAGGGCAAATCTATAGCTTTGCATGAGAATAACTGAAGTGGATGATGTGAATAAAAACTGGGACCCACAAGGATCATCGAATCCAACTCCTGGCTCCACACAGGACCACACAAAATTCAGACCGCATGTCTGAGAGCGTTGTCCAAACGCTTCTTGAACTCTGGCAGGCTTGATGCCCTGACCACGTCCCTGGGAGCCTGTCCCAGTGCCCAGCCACCTCTGGGTGCAGAACCTTTCCCTAACCCCCAGCCTGAGCCTCCCCTGTCCCAGCTCCGTGCCGTCCCCTCGGGTCCTGTCGCTGTCCCCAGAGAGCAGAGCTCAGCGCCTGCCCCTCCGCTCCCCTCGTGAGGGAGCTGCAGGCCGCCATGAGGCCTCCCCTCGGCCTGCTCTGCTCGGGGCTGAACACACCAGGGGCCTCAGCCACCCCTCGCACGTCTTGCCCTCCAGATCCTTTACCACCTTCATATCCCTCCTTTGGACACTGCCTAACTGTTTTATGTCCTTCTTATATTGTGGCACGCAGAGCTGCACCCAGATTTTTAATTTCTTTCTACTTCTACTGAAAGTGCAGGTGACCTCCCTACTGTTCCCCATCTCAACAAAAAGACTTTTTGTTAAGGAATATGCAGCTGGAAATGTTTGACTTGGAACACGTGAAGGCAATTTCCAGGTTAGTGCCCCTTGGCAGGGCCTGGCATGCCGAGCCAGGGCCGGGGCTGCCAGGGCTGCTCCCTCTGGGAGCTTTCGTGGTCACCGAATGTGCTGCTCCCACAGAATTTAGCAGCACAAACGCTGATAGTCTTTTTCACTCGAGAGTCGACACTCTTTCAAGACTTGCTTGGAAAACTAAAATTAAAATGCTGTTTTTTTGGGTCATACTACCTCAGAAATACAATCATCAGCTGAAAATAGGCTGTGGCAATGCCGAGACTTTAACTACAATTACTTTATTCAAATGCAATTTCATTTGAACACATCCTCCAGAACTTTATTTCATAATGGCAATGAAGTACAGGAGTATTATTTTAAAGATGTAGAATCTGGCTTATAGCACTTTCAAGGGTTTGGTTACATGTAAGTACATGCTCTTCTGACTGTTGTTCCTACAGGCTCTATTATTCCTTCTCTGAATGCCTCTTCACAGTCCTGTTGTTTCAATTAAAGGCAATTGGGCTGGCCTGGAAAAACTGAGATGGTAATTATTTTGTTATTCATTACCATCACTGCAACGCTGCAAGCAGCTTTGGTAGTCTCTGCCCTGAGTAAACAGTGTAATATTTTATTGAGCTTTCTGCTGCCTGTCACTGTGATCACTGTGATTACTGTGATTTATCTGATTCTTTTTTCATTGGATTTCCTGTTATTTACGCTTCTGTAGTTCTAGACTGTCAGTTGACAGGAGAAAAAAGGTGTCCCATGTTTTAAAGTTAATTTTTTCCTTGGAGCATTGTTAACAAAGACAGAAAGTTAAATATATGTGAAAATTATCCCACCTGATGCAGGTT
Organism: Anser brachyrhynchus; assembly: GCF_964034855.1. Taxonomy (NCBI): domain Eukaryota; kingdom Metazoa; phylum Chordata; class Aves; order Anseriformes; family Anatidae; genus Anser; species Anser brachyrhynchus. Next base: position 919,523 of record NC_137702.1, read on the forward strand.
ACATCTAGAATCTTTTGTTTTTCTCTTGCAGAAAGGGCTTTAATCTAAATGTTTAGTGAAGTTCGGCTAGGGAGCTGCAAAAACGCTTATTTTCCTTTGATGAATTCCAAACGTTTTGGAAAATCCTTATTTTCTGTTTCTGTGAGGTTGAGGAGAAAAGATATAAAAGTATTTTTAGGCTGAAAACTTTGGCATGGTAAGGTGTTCAGTAAGTTCTTCTGCACAGCATTCTGAATAGCAATTACAAGGTGCTACATCCAGCATTCTGCTCATTCCAAACTAGGAAAGAAACTGATCCACATATGAAATCCATTTCAGTAAAGATGGAATGGAAAAAACCTGTAAAATGGAGCAGCCCCTCAGAGAGCACTGCGCCGTGAGGGTGGCTGGTAGATGCGGCTTGCTCCTCACTCCCAGGCCCAGGCGGGCACCCCTGGGCCGTGTCCCAGCATCCTGCGCCTGCCTGCTGGGCTTCCGCAGGAACGGCCGCCGTCAGCAGTGTGCTCTTAGACTGACTAAAACTAATGGCAGCTGACATACTAAATATCGGAGCTGAAATACGATAATCTGATAAAAATCTTTTGTCAAGTTCCGTTAATGTTAAAAAAGCGAATGGCAACTGAATTTATGGTTCCCATCCCTGCTTCCCAAAGAGTGAAGCTCTCCCTGCAGCACCACTTGTCTTCTGGTGCTGCTGAGGGATGATGGAGAGGATCATGCCTCCATGGATATCAGGCTCTGTCCACATGTACTTTTAGAATCCATCGCTCATTTACAGTAACAAATAGACTGTTCAAGGCTCCAGGGCACAAAAGATGATTCATTTTACCACAAATGCAATTAAACGGCACCTCAACAGCATGAAGATTTGCTCTGTGGGAATCTAGGTGCCAGCCGAGTCACGCTTCCCCTCTGTCACGTTAGCCAAAATCCTGCAGTCATCGCTTGAATTGCAGGGGGGGTGCTGGCTGTGACCCCCCCGCAGGGCAGGGGCTGCCCGGGAGCAGGGCAGGGGCGCAGGGGGCTGCTGGCCCAGCTGGCCCTTACCTGCGCTGCTGTGTGGCGCTGGCTGCGGGTGCTGAGGGTGGGGCAGCGGCACCCGTCCTGCTTGCCAGGGACGGCGGCGGGCAGGGCAAACCCGGAGTTACAGACCGCATCCATTGCTCTGCATGAGAAAGGTGATGTTACAGAGAGGCTGGGAAAGTGTTCAAAACATTTATTGATGCTAAGTTTCGTGTTTAAAGAGGTGATGGCATGACAGGACCACCAGTGAGTCTGAGCTGTCGGACCTGCAAGTGCTGTGCTGGCTCCCTGGCAAAGCTGAACATGGAAATGGCCGCGGGCAGCCAGTGTCATTGCAGCCACTCACACATCCTCAAATGTTTATTTTCTGTAGTTATTTACAGAGGGAAAATGAGCAATGCTCTGATCACAAACATCTAGTACTTAGAAATAAGTAGTAGGGCGGCAGAAAATAAAAGGGAGACATACCTTTCGCAAACTTCTTAAAACCAGAGAGAAGAGCACCATGGAAACCTGAGGGCAGAACCAATTTTGTGTGTTTTGTTGCATACCGTGACATTGACTGGTTAACAGCAAAGACCTGGAGAATTATCCAGTCTTTTGCTGCAATAATGAAATTCTACGTTACCTTTTAAACTGCTTAGCTGGCTCTGTTGCAGGTCAAAAAACTGTAATTGTAAACACTGGGAATAGTGTTCCAAGTACCAGTGCAGGTGATTATGGGCATTTGAATGTAATTAAAATTTCTCTAATTAAACAAACAAACAAACAGAAACCTTTATAACACTTCAGTTTTTGAAATTATTAAAACCCAAGTGAAAGTTTTCATTGACACATTACTTTGCCGAGGTACCCGTGGGGGCTGCAAGCTGCCGCTCTGGCTCTGGTGCTGCACCTGCGTGCAGCCCGCGCTGCCCGGCTCCCTGGGGCTGCGGGGTCAGACCCAGCGGCCTGTCAGGGACAATCCCAGCCAGCCTAAATTCACCAGTGACCACAAAGCGTTTCAAAAGGTTCAAGCTGTAAACACTTTATGCTATTGTATGGCAACACGTTCTGAGAACGAGTACAAAAATGATAAACCATAAGAGGTGATGCTTTCCAAGAACGTTTGCAAGAACCAATACAGGAGGATGCTGCCCCTAGCGCCTTCCTGCCCGGCATCTCCCACCCCTCCTGCCTCCACCCCAGCCTCGCTTCCCCCTTTTTACTGCAGACCGAGAGAGAGGGGCTGGAAATGGGGTAAAAATAAAGAAGCTGACAGTAATTTCTTTTAGGGAACCACTGCTAGAGCAATGCAACACGATAGAAATAATACCCCTCGCTTTCTGTTACTTCCTCAGAAAGCAGGCAGTTGGCTACCGGCTGTGTACCCTGTCATGTTCCAGCTCACGGTGCTCTTTGCTCGGCTTCGTCACCGTTCTGAATTTGCTCTCAAATCGTTCTAAATTTGGTCTCTTGCACTGTACTCATCAGACGTATTGGAAACTTATACAGCGAAGAGTTTTTTACATTAGCTATGGACTAAAATCAATGCATTGTCAACAAATAAATAATGACTGTCCTTTTATAGCTGGACTCTGTTTAAACTAAGATTAAATTTATATAACTACTGCTAAAGAGAGAAAAGTATTATCTTCCATTTTAGGAGTGGGGACCATTACAGACTAGAGAGAATGAAAATGGACACAATTCACAGCATGAAATCGCACTTACGATGCTTAGCAATATGAAAATCTAGCCAGCAGGGCATTGGTGGAGATAAATAAAATCGGTGGATATTTCATCCACATTTATTTTTAAGTGATATGTCCACAGCCGTATACCAGATAACTGGCAGGAAGAGATTTTAGAGTTCTTGTGCCTTATTGCCATCTGTTAGTGATGGCTATACTGGGGTGCATGAGCATATGCATGTGGTGTTTATGTGCACAGCAGTTGTATTCAGATTTTAGGTTGAATTATGGCATCGTTCAGTACAAATAGGCAGAATATGGAGGCTGAATATGGAGCGATATTTTGTATATTTGCCTTTTATAACAGATAAGGTTCTGTAATTGCGAGGGATCACTGTGTTAGCAGTACGTGTCTGTAGCAAACGTTCAGAAGTCAGAAGTAAAAGATTTCTCTCTCCTCCAGTCCAAAAGTTCTTCTACTTACTGAATGTTATTTTGCACGGAACTTTTGCTTTTTCTAGCAGGTAAAGATGTTGTGCCCTAAACCCAACCAGCTGTAGGTGTCAATATTATGTGCTTAAAAAACTAAAAACATTGAAATTACTGTCTAGAATTTTGAAACCCTATTAAGCATTAGTCTTATTGGAATAATTAGACAGTAAAATCTGTAGAAGTGTGAAATGACTTGTAGTTTGGGCTCTTCAGAAAGTTGTTGACAGCTCTGTTTTAGATTTTCCTTTCTATGAAATTTAAACAATCAAGCTGTCTTCTTTGAGGAACACAGCTGTAATTAGTCTCTAACATTTTTATTTTATTCGTCCCCGTACAGTCTTTGCCGATATACTTCACTTTGCTTCTGTTTCTGTACACAGCTACGGAAGCAGCATTATATATGCGAACACTTTAAGTGGTATTAAAGCGAGGAAAAGCAAAGGCTGCGCACAGCATTAGATGGGACCGGGCAACGCACTTGCTTTTGAGGAGGCAGGAGCACGGTCCCACACCGGGGTGGTGCCCTGAGCTGGTTCAGGTGATTCCTCCTCTCTGATCTAACCGGGGGCCCGCAGGCAGCGTCTCTCCCAAATCCCCTGTGGCATCAGCGGGCTGCACCTTCCAAGGGAGCGAGGGGCTGCTCGCGCTCCTGGTAGCCGTGCGCTGAGCCCCGCGGGGAGCGCCGGGCACGTCTGCCCGGGCCGGGGGCACAACGGCCGTGAGCGAGCCGTGCACACACACGGACGGGGAGCTCCGGGGAGCGCTGCCAGCAGCCATCACAGGCGTAAGCAGGGCTCAGAGGTCTGTCACCCAAACATGCAAATCCAAAATGCTGGGCAAGTTACGCTATGACTTCCTGGATCGTTCAGAGTGCCTTGATGAAGCATCGGCACAATTCTGGTCTTAAGTGTGTTAGATCTGCAGCAGCAGCGTTCTCTTTTAAAATGGACTGTTACTTAAAAATACCACTGTCAGCCTTCTTTCAGTAGCACCAAGCCAGATCTGCAGTTCGCAAGGGTTTTTTATTCCCTCCCACCTCTCCCCCCATCCCAACGTCGAGTTTGGAGCTCGATGCTCGCCGTGCAAGGAAGCCCAGCCCGGCCGTGCCGGCCAGCAGGAAGGCGTTCAGGGCGTGGGCTTTCTTGTTGCTGTTGTTCTAAACGCTTTACAATTCATATTTCTTTGTCAGCCTCTTCCCACACTTCTTTTCTTTGCAGAAACATCTGCTGTAGGAATGAAACTAGGCCAAGCACCAGTAGGAATGGAATGGGGGTTGTAAGCAGTGACGAGCAGTAAACTTGGAGGACCCTGATAGAAGACATGCAGTAAAATGAGCTGGATGCTTCGTGCCACATTTCCATGTTTAGTGCTGGAGAAGCTTACAGCAGAGAAAATGTGTTTGTCTTTTATTTCTCTATATGACACGTAGCATTTAAATCTGCATTGCATGCTGCTGCTCTGTTTCTAACCATAGGCTGGTCTAAGGAAATTGCAAAGCATGTGTACCTGCTTTTAAATTAATGACATCCTTGAGAGATGGCATTATTATCCAGAACAGTGTAGAGGACGGTGATTTATATCCTTTGTAGCTAACTCTGCTTTAGTAAAAGCTGATGCATGACCTCGTAGCATACTAGAGTATTTCATAAAGCTGAATAAATTATACATAGGTAAAAATATTCTACCTCCAGTGACCAGTCCATTAACAGAAATCCATACACAGGAAGGGGTGGAAAGATCTCATTAGGAAAACCAGATGACAGTAAAATAGGTGAACTTGAACAACTGGAGATTCTGTCAAAGAAAGCGAATGTTTAGCCTAAGAAGAGGAATTCCCTTTGCTTCAGAAGCAGCCAGAGGTTGCACTGCAAAACCTGCAGCAGCTTTCTAGAAATTCACAGGGATCTCAATCCATAAACATACACACAGAATATTAAATAAAGATGTGACCTTTCTCCATTAATTACAGAATATCTGCAGGTGTTTATAGTTGCAAGATAATCAGTCTTGAAAAAAATACATATATGCACCATGCTCTTCCTTGTAAGGTTTTTGTGTGGAGGCTGTCTGATCTATCACTGAGTGAAGCCCATTAGGATAAAAAAATTGCTCACAGTACTGAACAAGGCACAGAGGAAAGTCCATTGCCGAGGATATTGCTGCATCTGGTTCTGTTGCATGTTTATACATCTTTCCCTGAACTATGGCAAACTTTTCTGCATTGCATAGGTGATTTAATTAAACAAAAAAATAACATTTGTGAATTAGCTCTTTAAATCCCACCTCCAGTATAGGAGGATGTGATTCTTCCCTTTGAATTTACTTGTTGCTACATCTTTGCATGCTTTTATGAACTGGGAACTTACAGAAGAGGAATATTTTGTACTAGGAGTGTCTTGGATTCATAGTTATGAGAGAATTGCCAAGAGTGAACAAGCATGGGGGGGATTTATCGAAGTAGCTCCTTCTCATACTGTTTTCTTTCTGGAATCCTCTGCAGCTTAATTTTGGTTTTCTGGCTTAAGCGAGGGAAAGAGGATGATGATGATGTTCTAAAGCAGCAAAATCCACCAGTAGGAAAGAGCAAAATAAATGCAGATCTTTAAAAAGAACTCACGGTGTTAGTTTAGGAAAAAACCTGGAAAGTGAAGTCGCAGATTCCTACTGTAATGCAGAATGGTAAGGAATTTGAAAGAAAGCTTTAAAGGACGTGGCTTAAGTGTTTCCTGCTTGGAAAATCTCCATTTGAAAAAGTTCATCTTTCATTGTACAGCTTTCATAAAGATGTAAAGAAAACTTTACGGCTTTTATGTATCAGAGCATTCTGGGCCAGCAAATGCAGAGCTGACCTGACCTGAGGTCCCTGCGAGGCTGCACGGGGGCAGTCTCTGTGGGGGAAATAAAGATGCTGTTGTTCCCAGTTCCACCATTTGAAATACCTTCATACTGAGGTCTAATTTTGGAGGGTTTAGTTTTCTAAATTGGGCCTTCAGCAGAGGAAGCTTCTGCTGCTCTGCTCTCCAGCTGGCAGCAGGAAGAGGATTTTGCCCTTTGCAAAGCGCCGCGGCGTGGGAAGCCGGAGCCTGCGTGCCCCCTCCGGGCTGAGCGCTCCCCGCCTGACCTCCAGCCGCCCCCTCGCCTTCAAGGCCTCACTTACAGATCCAACATACGGGCAATACTTACGGAAATATACCTGAAACTTACAGGAGTATATCCGAGCAAGGATTTTATGAATAGGGAAATATTTCGGGGAAATGCCTCATAGTTTTGGTACGTCTCAGTCTTTAAGTAACAAAGGGCCGTTAGGTGCAGAATAACTGCTAGGACGTCCCGTGCGTACTGACTGGCCCGGTGTAACCAAATAGCTGCACGTTTCATCTGGAAAGGGCCTGCACGTGGTGTATGAAGCAATAATTATAATATCATTAACAAGTTGCAGAAAACAGTCCGGCAGTGACTGCAAGCATGAATTAATCTGCAGTCCCTTAACAGAAGGAACAAAGGAAAGAAGTTTTTGGTATGTATTTGTTAGTACTCAGGGTTTATGGTAGAGAGTAATCATAATTATTCTTCTCTTTTCTATTCGATACTTACAGTGATTGTTCAGAGTTTTGGAATATATTAACTAAGAAAATATTTTTGGCTCTCCTGCCAGGAGAGGTGGCTATGTCAAAGGCCACTACGTCTCAATCTTTGTCGAGTGCAAGGCATTGAGCCCAGACTACAGAGAAAAAAAACATGTCACACGAAGAACCGAGGGAATCAATTTCAGCAGCAAAGTTCAGCGAGACCAAATACTGCCATACTCAAACGCAGCTGCAGGCTCCCAGGATAAACTAAATTAGAATACTGTTTGTAGCAAACAGTAAATCGAAGACCTCTTTGAGGCAATTAGCAAAATCAGAGCCTCCTTTGAAGCAAACAGGCATGAAAATGCCGTTCTTGCACTGATTTTGCAAATGCTTAATTTTACAACTTTCTGGAGTGTCGTGCAGGGTGCTCAAAGGGCAGCAGAGCCGAGTATCTAACGCAACAGTGAGTTTGGCGAGTTGGTTTTTTTTTATTATTCATCCAGATATGTAAGCATATTTTCAATGTAACGAGTGATGAAGGAGAGTTATTGAAATGACCCCCACTTCTGGGTGAGTTAGAGTTGCAGCCAGATGCCCTTTTGGATCTCCACCTTACGTCCAGTGAGCAGTGACGATGACAAGTGGCAGTCACCACGGGGACAGGGGAAGTGCCAAGCAGCAGTAAAGGCGAGAAAGGCAGAACGATAAAACCGTGGTTTCATCCAGATCTGAAGAAGTATACATGTTGTTGTTCTTCTGTGATATTTAATTCCATCTGATATATCCAGCTGAACACTTGGTTACAAAGCGAAAATATAGATAGTCCCTGTACCCTAAAGTCACGGTTCACATCTTTATCCTTCAATACTTTAGTAAAACCATTTAATTTTTAAAGGGCTTATATTCACATTTATGCTTTCATCAGATAATGCTCAGGATTTGAATATACCTCAGGATTTTATCTCCCTTTATCCTGCATGACTAAGTGATATGTTGTTCCCTTGAAAGAACAAGTCGTATAACGCTAACTGTTCATTTAGAGGAACAAATCCTTCACAGAAACATTTGGAGACTTTCCTTAAAGGAACCATGTAATAGAAACTGTGTGACTTAAATTACTGGGGCTGTATTTCTTGTATATTATAATTTATGATCGAGTAACAAGGATAATAAATGGTGCAAGATATATTACACACCACACAAGAAAACTCTGTAGCAAAATGAAAACTGTATAGCTTTGATTCTTGACGCAATCCTATAATATGACTCTAACTTCTATTATCCTACTGCTCACAGGTCTTTTATCCTAGCTATTCAGATAAAGGCTTAGGAATTTTTGCAAATAGAATAGCCTAGCACCATGGGTAAATTCTGAAAACTGTGCTCTAGGAGATGCACATACAAAATTTGTTAATTTACTACATATTTTTGGCATTCTTTTCACATGTGATGTTTTGAACATTCATCGCTTTGGGTTAATGTGTTGATTTAAAAGAAAAAAAGAAAAAAAAGAGAGGAAAAAAAAAGGCGAACAAGAGAGATGTGAACTTGAATTTGAGTGCCCAGATTTCAATGGATTAAAAAGCACTTCAGGAACTGGATAAAACAAGCACATTCATAAGCCTGTGATTTTTAAACCTACCTCAGGGCCAGTACTGCTAAAGACATTACAGAGAAACAAAATAAATAGTTAAATTTTGGCTTACTTGTAATGCTTTATAATACTAAGGCCTAAAGTATAGACATGTAAGGCAGTTATTATATTGTCCCCAGCAGATTACTTGTTTTGTTGTCTTTAGGATTCAGAAATGTTCTTATTTTACTTAGACTGAAATTTTAATGATCCCCACTTTGCCTTTTAAATATATTAGTTCCCCTTCTATCATCTGTAAGAGAAAACTGGAAAATTTCCTTAAAAGTTGGCAGATTTGCTTTGTTATGTAAAATAGATCCTTGGGGGGGAAAAATAAAGATAATTAACACAGAACTTCCATTACATAATAAGAGTTGTTTTATGAAAAAAGAATCTTTCTGTTTGAAATAGTTCAAAGGAAATACATGGTTTTGTTTTGGTAGTGAGTTGAATGTGTTTCATGCGTTAAAATGCTTTGCCCAGAAATACCTCAAAATCTGCGCGTGTGGTAAGAGCAAGCGGTGGGGAAGCGCGCCTCGCCGCTTGTTCGTGAGTAGTGCCCAAGGTTTTCACCGTTTAGAAGTACTTGCCATAAGTCTCTTCCTGTATCTCCTTTCAGATTAAAACCTCTCTTTAAGTTAAACAATTTTCTGCAGAGACACCTCATGTAATACACTCAGATGTTAAACACCGCGTTAAATAATGGGGCACTAATTGCCTCTGCCTTTCGGACTGCTCCGCTGTCTTTCAGAAGGCTGATAAGAAGGTGGCTGATTGAATCAGGCTTTTCCAGGAAGATGTATTTTCAGTATAAGACCATTATAGCATTGTCCTCAATGGCTTATTCTCTTTATTGTGGCACAGACTGAATAGAAATGAAGAACAGAATCAGTACATAAATATTGTGATTAATATTTAATATAGCAATATAGATATTGCTATGCTATAATATGATTCAAATAGATATTCAATGCAAGCCAACTGAAGAATGCCTACAACTCTAGGTTTACAAGAATTGTTTTGTATCGCACATGTAATCTTTAAATGTTACAGTAATTTATTTTCCAATGTTGTATTCATCTCAAAAATTTTGTAAGGTGCTGATCTTTTTAAAATTTGCTGAAGATTATATAGCTTGCTTAGACAAATACAGCCCCTTGTCACTGTGACTGAAAAAGCAGAAATATTAGACTGCAAATTTTAGCTACTTCTAATATCAGACTTGTATTTGTTTAAAAAAAAAAAAGAACGTTATGTATATTATATCTAACAAGCTTTCCTACCAAAACCAGCTTTGTAGATTAATGATTTTAAAAGATTCAATTTCTGTATCTGATAGACTACAGGCAATACTTTAATAATGTTGCTGAAAAAAATACAGGCCCAAATTAGGGAGATGGGAAGATAAGAACTAAGTTTGGGGTTCACACAAATACAGTGAAAACAGGAAGGTTTCACCCATAGGCATTCAGTCCTTTTTGTCAAGAGTTTTAAAGCAGTTTATAAAATCCAGATCCCATTCAAGGCAGTGTTAGATTTAAATGCCATCACATGAACAGGGTCATATTTGTCATTTACTTATCACACGTTATGGCCCAAGGGGTGAATTAGGGATGACAGCCCCCTTAATGAGATGCAGGAACAGATAATTAGAATAACTCTTTAGAAATCAGTGCCTCATGCCTTCAGCTTCTTCAGCTGTCCTTTTTAAACAAATTCTGTAACCTGAAAAGGAACATGGTTTTGGTTAAGATTTGGTTAAGATTGAATGAAAAATTCATATTTCCCCAAAGAAATTTTATTGTTCTTCATTTAAATGCTCAGAAACACAACTTTCTCAGTTCTACGTGAATTAATCTTTTTTTCTAACCTAAGAATTCAGCCACTTGTTAAAAAGCAAACAAACAAACAAAAAACCCCACTTTATTCATCCAGATTTCCCTTATGAGTTTTCACGTCTGTAATGCAATGTTCAGGTAGCATTCAAGGGACATACAGTGCGATCACGGCGTAAATGCTCCCCCCGCTTTGTGACATTCCTTCTTCTAAATAAAAATGTACAGAAAAGGTAAGTTAAAGCAGTAAAATGCATTCAATATATCACTGGGGTTAAATATTCAGTGGGGTTCCCCGACTACATCCCAAGTACCTGAAAGCACATGCAGATTGCCAGCCCCAAATGAACAATTTCACAGGCAAACGCGGGTCTTGCACCTTTACGCTCACTCATGCAGGTGCCCATTTTGAGTACTGCTAGGGACAGCGGGGATATTTGCACATGTAAGTCTGATCAGCAGGCAGATGGAAAAATATTTAATGTTTTGTTGGAGTTTCTGTGACCATTTCTGCAGGGCACTTCCACACGGTGTGTCTGGGGGGTCTGCTTTCTGCCCTGTAGCGGGCTCGGCTTGTTGGTCAGAGGCGTTGCACCACCTCTGATCAGCTCTCCCAAGTGCACTTGGCAGGTTTCTCCCATCTGGCGTTTCTTTAATTTCCGTGTCTAACGGAGACCCTCGTGGCAGTGTGCCCCTAGGCTGCTGCCCCTCAGCAGGGGCCGCGAGCTCTGGAGCAGTGCCCCAGAAGCGCGCTGCCTCCTCCAGCCTTCCCTAAACGCCGGTCCAGCTGTAGCGCGTGAGCTGTGGTAAATCATTTCCTTTCTAATTCTGCTTAGAACAGATAGGCTGAGTCTGTTATGAACAAGAAGTAATTTCTCACTCAAAGTTTCCATTAATTTCTGTAAACAAGCCGTCAGCAGCTAAGTTTCTGTGTGAAGAGGTTTCTCACTTGTTTTCAAATTTCCTTTTTTTTCCTTTTGTTTTCAAGGAGCTCCGGCTCTCTGAGGGAGCTCTTTACACCCCACTGACAGCTCAGCAAGCAGAATTTGCATTTTATTTTACTTTAAAAAGGCATAACAAGAGAGGCAGCTATCTCCCTTCCCATGGGATTTAGGGGAAAGTCATGTAAATTGACATGGGAAACAACTAAAACACAGGGAAAGTTGTGACGTTTCTTTCTTAGGACAGGTAGGATACCACTTGGTTTGAAATTCACATACTTCCCTCTTCTGTCATGGTCCAGGATGCTGAGAAACAGCATCCAGTGTGCATGCCTGGCACCCATAAGATCTTGTGGAAATGGTCGGTTTGCGTAAATACAGCTTTGTTTGGCTTTACAAGTTCTGCTTTTTTATTTATTGGGATTGTAATCTTCTCTTCTCTCTGTTACGGCATTCACATTTGGCCACTAGAGCCAGCAGCACCTGAACTTGAGCATTCGACGGCCCTTGTGGGTCCCTCCCAGCTCAGGAGACTGAGGTTCTCTGGCTGCATCACACGCTCAAAGCCCAAATTCGGATTTGTTCCCAGGTCCTCGCGGGGAGCTGTTCAGAGCTGTCCTGAGGTCAGCCCACGTGTGTGTGTGCCTCCTCTGACACAGACCCTTTGCGCCAGGGCAAGGAGCCAAGGAGCTCAAAACCGAGGTTAACATATTATCCTTTGCTTCGGCCATGATCCCATAATCTTTCCTAAATGAATGGAAAAAAAAATAATTCAAGCACAAATAAAAAGATCCATAATTAATTCATAATTTTAGACAATTATAACTATATCTGCTCCAGAACTGCTGTTGTATGGACAGAAAGGCCTCAACTGGTGAAGTGGTTTTAACTCTGTGAGTCTTTAATCTATTTCCAGCATGGAAAAATTCATTAAAATGGAGTCCCAAAACTAATATTTTACAGGATGTTCTTAATAACCTCTGCTACTGAGCAGTGGAAAGAATAAAAACAATGTTGAGCAAATCCTCAAACCCCACATTGCAAATACCTATTTCATCCTGACAGAAGTACCCACTGATGGTAATGTTTTGTCGTGAGGCCGTCACGTTGCAGAGGCGCCTTTTAACAGCTGGAAAAGACTCACAAAGGATCAATGTTAAATTAAAAATTTAATTAAAATTGAAAATGGCGATGGCAGCCCCCCAGCCCTGAAACATCCTAGCAGCGCATGACTGCATCAGGCACGAGCGTCGCTGCTGCTTGTTTGTATTTTCATGGGAACGGGCACGTTCATGGGCAGGAGGAGCAAGAGCTCTGCCGACTCCTTGCTGGTTGTCTCTTCTTGGCAAAAGGGTGAGTGGCAGCGACCCGGGCAGGCTGAACAGCGGGGACCGCATTCTACGCACCCATCGTTTCCCTTCAAAATCCATTGAGCTGGACGATTTCCAGGCAGTACTTCTGGGGCTGCAGAGTACCAGCAGACGTTTTCTGACCGCGAGGCACCGTGCACGTGTCGCCGTCAGTGCCTCCAGCTCCACAGTTCTTCCAGCTCCGTCTCGCTGCTGGGCTTGCCGTCCCCGACAGGGTCTGCCTGTGAGCGGCCCCTGCCCAAGGCTCCCAGCGTAGATGCGTGTGTCACCGCAACACCTGGAACAGGAGTTGTATCTATTGCTGTGATTCCAGGGCTGGATCATGGTCAAGTTTTCACTTAAGTTAGGAGTTTAGTCCTTGGGGGGAGCCTTCTGCTTTTCCCCAGCATGTGCTAATATGTGCATATGAATATTCCCATTAATACTGGCGCTTCCCATGTCAATGCAACATCATACTGCTTGCATTTACATGCCATGGGGGGAGTTCTGCAGAGACTCTGGGGAAGAAATTAACAGCATGGGAAGCAGTCCCAGGTTTGAATGCTATATAATCATTACAAATTTCTAGGCTACATATTGAGCGTAAAAATAAATACCGAATACCTACCTACCTACTGACCTAGTCAGGGAACAAGCCAGTATGCATCTGAGCTGGGTCAATTCATTCAAAGCTGCACGTAAACTCACACGCAGCATCACAGGAGAGTCAGGACTGACAGCAGGCATCCTGCAGGCACAGGGGCACAGGAGTGAGCCGGGGCGGCACGCGTGGCCCGACCTGCCCCAGGGCCGCAGGAGCACGCGGGAGGCTCGAGAGCAACGCGGGGAAGGGCCGGGGCCCCTCCTTCCTCTCACCCCCTGTGGTGCTGCGTCCTCATCCTCCTTCTCTGCCTCCTCCTTCTCTTCCTTCCGCTTCTCCTTCTCCATCCAGCCTGATGGCAGAAGGAAAGCCGATGTTCCCCTGCTGCTCCCTGCGTGCAGAGAGCACCTCCCTCGGACCGTCTGAGCACCAGCAGGGGCTGGCGATCATTACTTCTCGGGAAGGGGCCCCCAAATAGGCCAAGATCAAGTGAAGTGCTAAGGTGCCTCACAATATGGTCACCAACTGGTAACAGTCACACCGAAACTTCTGAAACACTGACAAATTATTTGGGAAAATTAGGGGGGAAGATGAAATTCAGTATTTAGCTTTGAAAAGCAATCTACAGAGGACCCCAGAAATTTTTGAACAAGTGAGCTTAACTTCTGAAAATGGTCTGGAATTAATGCATTTGCGGAAAAAAACAAAACTCATAAACAGCCAAGGGATAATAAAGGACAAATAAGCGACATTCATTTTTAAAGCAGGCATTATGAAAGACCAGCCTCATCTCCTTCCCAAGGTAACTTGCTCCTGGGAAAAGGTCAGGCAGCAGATGGGAGTCACACCATGACGTTAGGGAGGTGCTCACACAGTCAGCCCTGGCTTTCTCATCCAAAAATTAAGGAGAGAAAGTCCAGAATGTGTGTATGCAGCTTGTTAAAAATAATGCTGGAGAAACGGCTGTCACTGACTTACTGTCTGATGAGAAGGATACATTGACTGGGTCTGCTGTGATTCCAGGAGGATTTGGTACGGAATTCAATGGCTGAATTAGATGACATACCAGACAATACCTACATAATATGCAGGTGGCATTGAAGTGCAAGTATTTGGGACAACAGGCTTCAAATTCAGGATGATGGATTTCAGAAATTGTCCGGAATCAATACGATGAAATTCAAAAATGACAGAGCAAGAGAGCAGCCTTAAGGAGAAATCAAATAAAAAAATGTGTGGAAACTGCCTGGTGCTTCAGGAGAGGTTAGGGGAGTTGTGGTGGGCCGTGAATAAAATCCCAGACAGCAACATAAATACTGCTGGAAAAGAGCAGGTGTCACCCGGAGATGCGGTCGTAGGAAGCCGCTGCATGGGAAGGGGTCTGTGCCTCTTCTGCTTCACCTGTCCCTGATGAAGCCGTAGCTGGAATGGGATGCCCAGTTTGGGAAAAATAGTTCAAAAATAAAAAGGATGGAGATAAGGTAGAGAAAGTTCAAAGGAGATAAAAATACAAGCATTAAAGAGAAAAGAAATTAAAACAACCAACAGAAATGTGAAATGTGTCCTTCCTGTGCAGCAGCGAGCACCGGGGGTTAAAGCGGTCCTTTAAATATTCGCCCGGTTGTCACAAAGCGGAGGCAGAGGGCAGGACAAATACCCAGGAAACCCTCCGAGCAGGGAGAGCCAGAGCAGGAGGCAGTGCCCGGTCCTGCGGGGACACAGGAGCCCGAGCAGGTCGCCTCGGGACTCGCCACAGAGCAAGGCGCGGGCTGAGCCGTGCCCGCGATGCCTCTGGCGCAGGCGAGGGGCTGAGGTGGATGACCGGGGCAGCTCCTTCCAGCTGTCCTCACGGAAGTTTGCCTACGTACCGCGGGCCCACTTGAGGCCACCCTGACCGTCGAAAGCTTTCGGCTTCCCAAGAGCCGACACTCGACGGCGTCTCTGAGGGATGTGCGGGTGGATGCAGGTGTTGTGTCTGGGGGCGGCCGTGCCAGCGGGCCAGCACGAGGAGCAGAGGGCAGGGCGCTGCCTGCCAGGGAAAGGGAGGCTTAAAATGCAAAGGAACCGGGGACATATGGTGGGGATTCAAAGAAGGGGGAGCGATGCAGTCAGGGATCTGTCAAGGGAAATGATTTTAATAACTATTTTGGGAGTACAGTGTAAATGTGTCATCCGGCCTTACTGGAGAAAAATCAAACCCATAAAATTCTCCTAAAGGAAAAATGTACAGTCACAAGAAAGCATCTTGGATCGTTACAGATCTTTTATATAGTTCATAACACAGCAAGAGTGGCAACAAGTGTAGTCTTGTTAATCTGCCAAAAACGTCAAATATTCTCATTTTGCCTATCAGAATTATCCACAGTGTTTACCCCTAATTTTCTATTCTAAAATTTTATTTCTATCACTAGATGTATTTTATATGTTGCATAAAAATATCTCAGTGCAAACCTCTACGCCCACTTACATTTTATTTCCAAAGTCTAATCCAAACCAATTTCAGCGTTTTACCTGCTTCTCACTTCTCTATGGCCTCTCTTTCTGTTTGTGTATAAATATATAAATGGGCACAACGACAGCAGCAGCCTGCGACCTGCGCACCCCAAATAAGCAGCCTCTCCGTTTGGCTATGAACACAATTGTTGCTTTATCTACAATAATACGGAATGGGAAATACAAGTTTACTCCGAATTGTCACGTTACATTGCATTGGTTTGAGCAAACTGTGATTCTCTCTGAGCTGAATTTAAATTGGACCTGGTAGCATTTTGGTTATTGACTGCGAAGGCAAGAGGAATAGTAGGGGTTTAAGCGAATAATGCGCGTATGTCCTAGTCTAATAACTAGCAACTTATTGACACCTTCTGGAGAAACGAGGACAGTGTAGCTCACATCTAGTGGCACAGGAAGAAAGGAAGGATTAAGAACGTTTGTGGCAGGCTGTAACGACTGGGACACGTGCTGCTCGCAGGCACCGCGCTCGGCCCTCGCCCCTTGCACTGCCACCATGGGGGCAGGCGCCAGCCCCGGCACCGCGGGCTCTGCGCTGCGGCTGCTCCCCGGGGCCGGAGCCGGCCTCTGCTAGGGGGGAGCGAGCTGGTTTGGGGCCTTGGCAGATGTAGGTATTTATTTAATGGCACCAGATGTGGGTATTTATTGGTACCAGATGTGGGTATTTAATGGTACCTCACAGAGGGAAGCATCTCCGTGCAGGTCTATTTATACCTCTCTGTTTTGATGTTATTGTCCTTTTCCAGCCTAAGTCAGCTTAACTACAGAGAGATCTTCAGGAACTTCCTACGGACCGTGAGGTTTTTGAAGCGTTCTCACTCTTTTATGCAAATTTATTCAGTTTGTATTTTAACTGAAAAATGTTTATGCTGTTTTACTCAGCTGTTCCTTTCTTATCCTGTGTAAGGACTTTCTTCTTATCGTAGCGATCGTTCCCCTGAAATGCTGGTGTGTAAAATTAAGTGGGGGGGAGTCATTTTCTGAACTAGATTACATGCTGTATTATTCTTACCTTTGACCATTCTCATATTTTTAATCATTTCTCTCTTTTTGGTGTGCCTATTTTCTGATACACCATTAAAGTCACGCTGTAGCCCAGGTGTGGAGGTACTAAATGTTTGAAATCACTAAATTGGAAAGAATCTTCAAGAATAACCTTTGTGTCTAATCTTTATTTACATTTTTAATGATTTAGAGTAACTTCAGTAGTCAAATACTACCCCTGCTTCTGCATATTAGACTCTTGCATTGATTATCTGAGATAACGCTTCCCCGCATACCCCTGGGATTGTATTTAGGTCCGTACAGAAGCAGGCGTGAACTGAGTGTCCAGTGCAGGGCAGAGGGCTGGGTTTGCTGGACGTGCAGGAGGATAAGAAGCAGAAAAGAAGCCCTCACAGAATCAAAATGAGAAGTAAACTTGACATAATTTAGCTATGAAATAATTAAATAAATCACTTATTTATCAGTCTGTAAGGTACACAGAAAGAATCCCTGATTTTTCTGAGTACTTTCATATCACTATGTGCTAAATTAGCTTAAACAGTGCAACTAAAATAGAATATCGTCTGCGACTCAGACCTTTTACTTTGATAGCAATCAGTCACCAGCTGGGAAAACTTTAGTTTTAGCCAGTAGGTTATTGCTTTTTTCCTTTTTTTTTTTCTTTTAACATATCCGTGATT
Source organism: Anser brachyrhynchus (assembly GCF_964034855.1). NCBI lineage: Eukaryota > Metazoa > Chordata > Aves > Anseriformes > Anatidae > Anser > Anser brachyrhynchus. The sequence goes on from NC_137702.1 coordinate 936,838, forward strand.
AAATCCTTAGCAGTGGTTTGATTGAAGAGCGTTGCTTACTGAACGCGAGAGGCCTGAAAGCTTCTGCAGGTAGCGGGAGAGCGGCGTGGGAGAGCCCGCTGGGCAGCGCCTCCTCCCTGCGGGCGGCACGGCACGACCCCGCACACAGACCTTCCTCTTCTTCACCCGCACAGGAAGAATTCCCAGATGAAATAATTCTTTTTCTGCCCTTGCTCTGACAACCCTCATTTTGCACAAACAGGGCTCCTCTCTGCAGCTAGAAAGCATCCCTCCGGCCCCTGCCCGAGGCACACGTGTGGGACGGGAACGCTTTGAGGAATTACCGGCTTGCAGAAACATGTTTTTCTCATTTCCTGTTATTTCAGTTTCCTACACCAGGAAGACAATGCTGCGTCATTCCATAGCAGTGGTATTAGAAGCAAGAATCAGTAAGGTCTTTTGTAACTCAAGTGCTCTGCTTTTCATTTTAACCAATTCCAGTTGTACTTAGAAAAGTTAAGAATAATTACAACACCAACAGAACAATAGCTGATGATGTTTAGCTTGCTAAGTACAGCTGAGGTTGTGGTTGAATGCACTCAGGCAGAACCTACCTCACCCAGAGGGGACGGTCCTGGGGACGGACAGCGGGGGCTTTGCGGCTGCGGGGCTGCGCCTCGCCTGAGCCTCTGCTGGAGCCCAGGGACCCGCCAAGGGGGGGCGAGCGGGCTGGGGAGCCAGCAGCGGGCACTGGAGTGTGCCTGTGGGCAGCTCCCCACCTGGGGGAAAAAGATGGAAAGCTGTAAAAGAAAAATAAAATACCGCTGGCTTTTCGTTTCTGTAAGGTTTTTCTGCTTTAAAAGTAGATTTTTGCAAATCAATTAACAGAAATGGCTACTGTATTTTCTACATTTCTTCTGCTTTACAAAGCATCAAACTGCTGATAACAAATCCATCTCAAGGCAAAGAATATAGCTTTTCTATTTCTGTATTTTCTCAGTGATAAATTGAGTACAGTAATGAAAAAATGTAGGAGAGTGATGAAAGGGCTGCAGAGAGAACAAGTGCTCGTCCTTTCCCTTCTCTCTGCATTTACCAAGTGAACAATATGAGTCACAGAAAATAGGGAAAATCTATGGCATCAGAAATTGAAGAATGATTATCTGCAGAGAGCCTGCTTCTTCATTGATGGAAAAATGGTTGCATGACAAAATAACTGTGGGTAAGAGATGAAGATCCTTCGATTTACTTGGAAAAAAGAAAGCTGTCATGTTCACCTTTCAAAGAACTCTCAGTGCCACAGCACGTTGTGCCCACCAGCCTTTGTGCAGGGCCCGTCCCCTCGTGCTGCGGGGCAGGCTCCTGTTCCGGGTGAGGTTTTGGGGCTGTTCCCCGCCTCCCCTCCTCTGGAAACGCTGGGGCTTGGGCCGAGGTGCTGGCTGCACGGGTTGCTTACGGGTCTTTAATTCGATCTCTCCTTCCAGTTCTGCACAGCACAACTCTGTGGGACTTTCCTGTAATTTAAGGCTGATATTCAAAACAGTCTAAAATAAATTGATTGCTGATAACAGGTAATTTACAGATTACATACACAGATAACATGATGATAAACTTCTAGTTAAAATATAGAGGATGTTACAATACTTCATACAAAAGATGGTTATACTGCCACTGATATGAAAAAGGTAAGAGGCAAAGAATTTAATCAAAACCTAGTAGAAAAGTACTACTTTTATGAGGTTTTCCTCACACTTTTACATTGACATAAATTGGGGAAAAAAATGATGAATCAAAATACAGCCATCTCTCTTCGCTGCCCACCCACGATTTACTCTATCAGAAGCAGCGTGCCCATGCCTCTCGCGCACACAAGACAAAGTGTGTTTAATAAGTAAGAGGTGGGGACCGTAAGGCAATGCTCTTCAATCATGCCGCTGTTAAGGATCTAATCATGTAAATGCAAAAAAGGAAAAAAATCTTCTCAGTTTTCCCAGTTGGTGACTGATTGCCCTGTAAGCGAAGGTCTGTGCCACGCTAGCACAGCCCGTCGTCTGCTTCCTTATATTATTTAGTCTACTAATTTACTAACTCTATTAAACATACTCTCAAAATCATAGGTGTTTGGGGGTATTTTATAAGCCACTAAATACCGGGCGCAGCTATTTTATGTTGTGGCTCGGTGCTCCGGCAGGGCTGTGTGGGGCCGGGCCGCCCCGAGCTGCTGCTCCTGGTCCCTGTCCCCAGGGCTGCCCCCGGGTGTGCGGCCACCGGAGGGGAGGAAAAGGTTCTCGTGTCCTGCCGGGGTGCGGCGGAGCCCCTGTGTTGCAGGGTTTGCCTGTGGCAAAACCGAGCGGAGCATAATGATATTTCTTTGGTGGCAATGGTAGTGCATTCTGAAAAAGTAATAAAAAAGAGGTATATGAAAGTGGAGCAGGCTTTTTTTTTTTTTTTTTTAAGTGTTGACAAATGATTTTAAAACTCTAAAAAGCACAATTATCTTTTCTTTATGATAGTCTGTGGTGCAATATGTTCGACTACAAAAAACGATTTTGTTGAAAAAATCTTTTTTTTTGTGGTGCTTAGTGTTGTGGGTTGTTGTTGGTGTTTGCTTTTTTAAATAAGGTATTTTGGATGTGGCATTTAGAGGCGTACAGAGGACTGTAAAAGTTTTGTTTACAGGTCTGAGGATGAAAATGGTGTACGTGTTTGCCAGAGAGGCAGAGGATTTATGTAGATATAAATAATTTTAAATTCTCGACAAATTTAAGGGCTTTTTAGATCAGTGAAATAGTTGCTTGCTTCTTGCAGTATTCAAAGCACCCTGATTTATGAGGACCTGTGGATTCTGCACTGTAACGCTGTGACTTTCACTAGCCGCTTGACTGAGAGCGATCTGCACAAAGCTCAGCTCGAAGGAGCTCCTCGCACCCTGCTCGAGGAGCTGGCACCAGGCAGTGCCTGGGCTGGGGGCGGCCTCGCTCGGACCCCCGCAGGAGCTGGGCTGGAGCTCGAGGGTGAGCGGCGAGGCTTCGCCTGCACACGCGGGCACTGCTGCGGGGCGAGCGCGGCCCCGGCCGGCTAATGAGCCCCTCTGCTGGATTAGCGGTGTCAGCTGCTGTGCGGGACTCCGGCCAGCATAATCTCCTGGAAATAAATTACATCTGTTTCTGCTAATTAATACACCTCGCTGTAGTCGCCATGGTCTGTGGTTGGCAATATTATGACTTTTTTGTTGCTTGGTGATTGTTATTGGTGAGCTCTGCAGATGGTGGAATGGCCTTTGCAGGCACTGCTGGTGGTTGTAACCCCCCCTTTTTCATTTACATATGGCTCTATTGCAGTCCTTACTCCTGATAGCCACGTTTCAACCTAGGAGAAATATTTTTTCATAAAAGCTTTCCTTTGATTAACTGTCCTTTTTTTTTTTTTTTCCCCATACTTGGGTGTTATGGTTGTGTTTGGTTATTTGAGTCACAAGTTGCTTTGTCTTTCTGTCTAACACTGAAAGAGTTAGAAGGAAAGGAAAGAAGAGTAAATTAGGGTTTTCTTACCAAAAAAATCTCAATGCAAGTGCTTATGCTAAAATTCTTGAAAACTTTTGGAATGCAGAATCGTTTGTAAAATGAAGGTTTTCCAGATGCTGGGTGATCTGATGATTGCAAACTGAAAAGTCGTATAGATTCTCAATTAGCGGCAAATGGAGTTCATCACTGGTTTTAATAACCCTCATAAGCACATTTTAATTTTTTCTTTTTATTTGTCATACAAACTAATTATTATGTCCAAGCCATAAAAAGAAGAACAATAATCTATTTCTTATGTCATGTTACTGATTTCCAGATACTATACAAGTTAATGAAATCAATATGCATATTGGGAAAGCAAAGCGATAAGTTATTCTGGCTGCAAAGAGAAATCAATTTTCACCTCGTTTTTTCCAGTACCCACACCAGACAGCTCAGGGCAGAAGCTCCCAGCCCCGTGGTTCCAGTTTTTAAAGCTACGTGGGCTGGGTTTGGCTGTGCCGTGCTGCACCGTGCCACGCCATGCCATGCTGTGCCATGCCGTGCCGTGCCGTGCCACGCCATGGCGCACTGTGCCGTGCCGTGCCATGTTATGCCGTGCCGGCTCGCGTGTTCAAGCGGTTGTTTCCCCACCCCGGCAGCAGCAGGGCTTCAGCGGGTGCTGCAGAGCAGGGCTGGGCACGGCCCCGGCGCTGGCAGCTGCTCGGAGGGGATCGCTGGGGTCCCTCGCGACGCCGAGGCGGCCCCTCTCGATTCCGATCGCCTTCACAGCCCGGAGGCTGCGCCACGCGTCGTCACTGCCAGCAGTTGGGGTTTGGGCCGCTTCGCAGCAAGAGGAACTAGTTTCAATGAGTTGTACTTCAGCAGCATCAGGGTGGAATAAAATTATAATAGTTATTATTAACATGATCATTATTATTGCACACTTGCTTCTTTAGAAGCTCACTATTAAGGCTTGTCTGAACTTCATTCTCATTCCATTTGTTTTAATTGCTTTGGGAAGCATAAACAAATTTATTTCTCTCTGTTACGAACAGCCCGAGGGAAAATGAACACGTCGCTGTGTCCCTCATGCCTGTTGGTATGCAGTCCTAATAGAGGTGATTCATTCATTTAATGCAATAATGGATATAAGCCATGGTAAATATTTAAACAAAACACCGTGAAAAACAACTAGATAAAAAACAGGTTTTGAGTGTGTCCCTTGTCCTTTTTGCTATCATATAATGCTGAGAAGTTACATGTTAAAGTTGTGTATGATGACTACTCTCAACAAAGAATTGAAAAAATCAAGTCATGGAAAATTCTGAAATTTTGCAGGTGTTCATCATATATGAAATGTTTTAGAGAGCACAGTCATCCACGCAGGGGAAGGTGCATATATAAAGCTTTGTGAGGAGGGGTTTGCACCTGAGGATCATGCTGTAACGCGGTGGGCGTTGCATTGCCTGCCTGCCTAGCTGAGAGGTTAAAGTACCCTTTGGTTTTCTGTGTTGCTCTTTTGCTCGGCGTTTTTCTCCCAATTAATCAAAATTAAGTAGAGCAACATAATGAACAGAAAATGAAGCTTCACTAAAATGTAAGTCTTTTTCTAGATTTTTATCATCACTTTAAATTTCATTAGCAAAACAAGAAAGAATCGTTTAATTTTTTCTCATGTGTTTTAGATAACACAGAAATGTTTCCATTTATTTTGGACTCTTGGAAGATGACCAAGGGCTAAAGGGCCTTCAATATTTGATATGGCTGGCCATATAGTGTTGGAAAGGTACCAGGGGTTGGGGGCGTCAGTAAGATCCTTCCATCTCGCAGAACACTAGGAAGGAAAGAACATTTCCTCTGTGCTGGGTGCTCCGCGCACCACTTCCCACGCTCCTTCAGTGGTTGCGTTTGGGCCCAAGGGCAGAAGGCAGCACCCTGCAGGGTCAGGCTCCTGGTGTATTCGTCTCTAAGCTGTAGCAAGGTTATATATAAAGTTCTTAACAGGAGCGTTGTGTAGCTTGTACATTTCGGTTTGGGGGAATTTCTTCAGCTCCTAGTCCTGTTTTCTGGAGGTGCTTTCTCACTGCACTGCAGTGCTCTCTGTTGGGTAACGTGCCGCCTGGGCTGCTGCTGTCACCGCTCTCGGCTCTGTCCGGTTCTCCTAGCCCTGGGAGATGCTGTGCAGTGTTCCCAGCTCTGCTCACTGCCGAGGGGCCCTGGAGCAGCCGTGCCCTGCTGCACCCCATACCCGCACCCTGCAGCCGTGCCCTGCTGCACCCTGTGCTGCCGGCAGACACCAGGCCTGGCTGCCTGCGCTGCTGGCAATGGGGGCATGAGCACAGCTGGGAGCATCCCCTGGCAAGCAGTCTGCACACAGAGAGCGAGTTCACAGGTGTTTAAGGGCACATTTTGGGAAGTGTTTTGTGGATGTGTGGGCTCTGTGCAGCCAGTGTTCCCTGGAACAGCCCCCAGGCCCCCACCTGGTCCCACGCTGCTCCTGCCCCCGGCCAGGCTCTGTGCCGTGCCTCATCTCCCTGCTGTAGCAGAGTGCTGGCAGTGTCTGAAAAGTTTGTGTTTTCAGCTGCAGACTGAAGTTTCAGTAGGTAGTCTCTGCTTCAAAACTGGTCAAAGATCTTTGAGAACCTTCCTGCTCCAGCCCGGCAGGCTCTGGAGGTCTCTGCTTGCTCTTGCTTTGCTTTGTTTTGTTTTCCCTGTTGTGTTGTTCCCTCCGAACTCTTGCAGAATGTGCTGAGCTGTTCCTGTAAGGCTGCGCGCGAGCTGCCATGGAGAGCTCTCTGCTGCTCAGAGGAAAAGCACCGGGATCAATACAGAGCTCACCAGAGGCGTCGCACCGTGCGGCACGGCAGCTCTGTAATTTGAAGTTTGCAGCGGGGGAATTGGTGCCCAATCACTCAGAACACTTAATTGGAAAGTCAGGCCACGGGCTAGGCTGTAGCAACACATTCCTGAGGCCTTGCGGCTGCTCCCCGCAGCAGCCGCCCCGGGGCCGCCTCGGACACCCGTGGCTGTGGCCGTGCTGCCCGCACAGACCGGCGGAGCAGAGCCGCTCTGGCGAAGGCCGGACTGCGCCCAGGCTGAAGCCCAGGCTTGATGTGCAGGCTCACCCATCCCATTTATTGCAGGCTCACCCATCCCATTTATTGCAGGCTCACCCATCCCATTTATTGCAGGCTCACCCATCACATTTAACAATGCCATAGCGCGACTTGATACAGCTATGGAAAACAGGCATCCAGCATTGATTCCTTTCTCTGTTTAGTTCCTGCAGTCTCTATACCTTGCCCTAAATGGGAAAGTATTCTTTTAAAACCATCTTAAAAATGTTAATGGCTGTAAAGCACTTTTCATTTTGGACCCCTGCGCAGAATTCAGCTGTGACTTTAATTCATCTGCCATCCCTGCTTCTCATCATGTTCCTTATGCGTTTCTTTAATCTATTTACTGCGCAAGTGTTTATTCATTGCTCTGTTGCCGTTTTTTTCTGACCCTCTCTGTCTCCACGTGGGAGGGGTGAAAGACTGGGGCTGCTCAAAGGGCTGGGAGCTCTGGAGGGGATTTAATCTGTCCGGGGAGCTCAGCGGAGCAGATATTAAAAGCTAAACCTGCTCGTAGATCATAGTATTAAAAGGTATTATGGGAAGTATGTATACAAAATGAATGGTTTTTAAGTCTTCCTAAAATGTTAACCTTCCACTGTGATTATACATACACATCTTAGCCATAATTAATACATTTCACAGATGTTAGTGATCTGGATGTAATGATCCCTGAGAGTCAGTAAAGAGCAGAAAATTTAGCAGTCTACCAGCCTACCGGAAAGCATTGTCTTGATCACTGAGGTTCCAGAAATACTTGCTAGAGAAGCTAATTTCTATCATAGCAAAGTTCTTCATAGAAAATAATTGATAAAATAAAATCTACAGTTGTTCATGAGTACGATCCTATTGCATAATTTCTGTAATTGTACAGAATTACATTACAGAGCAGGACTACCCTGCCAGGTTTACCTGGGTGTTACTTTACTTAATGCATTGCTTGTATTCATTTGTTTTCTAATTCTATTGTGGAAATGAGTAAATTGTGCAACCTGTTCAGTCTCATTGCAATAAGACTTTCAAACATCTTCTACTAGATTGTATTTAATTTCCCCATTATAAACCCTAGATTAAAGCAGAACCCAGGCAATTAGAAAATAAACAAGGCATGTACTTGAGAGAAAATCACTTAATCTGCGCTCTGTAAGCCTGAAAAACTCTCCATCATCTACCATGTTGCAGCTGAAATCTTCCCTTAAAAATGCCGCAGAGTTCCTGGTGATAATCCTCAGAAGGAAGCACAAGCTTCTTGTGCTTGTAGATCAGTGCACTTGTAGATCAGACCTCCCCGTCTCCTGCAACATCCGGGGCGTTTGGCCACACAGCCCTCGGCTCCCTGCGGGCAAGGACGATGTGCTCTGAGTCGCGCACAGCACTGAGGGCGGGGAAGCACCGGCCGTGAAAACAGGGCTCGGATCTGACACCGAGCGTCCTGCCTGGGATTTTGTCCTCCTTTCCTACTCGAAGCTCGGCTGTGGTCCTGCAGCAGACATCTGGCAGGCCGTGGGGAAAGGAGCGCCCTGCGGAGCAGGCACAGGTGGGGACGGACACGGGTGGGCACCCAGGACGCGGGTGGGCACCCTCGCACCGGAGCCTCCCTCGCCAAAACAGAAGCGACTTTACATGGTTATAACCATCTCCTACAAGGGGGATAAATGCTATTACAAAATACCACGTTTCAAAGTCATGTATGTGCATTGTTTATGTTGGAGGTACTGGATGGGGCACGAAGTGCCACTGGCAGGGTGGCGCAGCCGAGGCGCGCCGGGGGCTCACTGCGAGCTCTTGCTGCAGGGAAGGGCTCTGCCCCTCCAGGTCCCTACGGCTCCTAGGAGCAGGCACGTCTGCCTGCGTTACGCCTCTTAGAGCCTCTGCAGAAGCGGAGGCTGGATCACGGCCGGGCAAGGTAGTGCTGAGAAGAGCTGCTCTGCTGCCGGGGTCAGTGCCCCTCGCACCTCACGCTCCGGCTGCCCTCCCCTGCAGCTCTGATCCCAAACTGCCTCTCTTGTGCTCCAACACAGCCGTCAAGTAGCGCGGCAGTGCATAGCGCGGGGGGCCCTGGCACGTGGGGAGGGGATGTTTCGCACGCTCCTGTGCCGTTGCTGCCTGCCTGCTCGCAGCTAGAAGCACGCGGGCATTTGCACAGATGGATCGGTCGACGAATTAATTCCAGTCCAAAAGAAACGGCTGGTTAAGCTGCTGAAACCAGCATCTTCCCTCCCCACTCCATGTTTATGGCTTAATTATGAAATTATAATCAGCGAAAAATCAAATTATCATTGCAGACAGACAGGTGGGGCGTGCAGCCCAGCACTTGGTTGAAGAACTTCAGGGTATTGGGGACTTTGGAGAAGAGGCTCTGCAATGCTTCCCTTTCACCAAAACAAGTCACTCCTCATTGGAAAGAAAGCATATGGACGTTCAGCTAAGCTGATACCAGCACAAAAGCTGTACTTGCAACACCTGGGAGGGCTGAAGTAGGTAACTGCAGATTCTGGTGGCAAAATCTCTCTTTCCAAACTCCCAGATGGAACACTTCTATACTTACAGTCCAATTCTTCTCACAGCTTTTATATGTTCTATCGGGATTCCTATATTCTGTATATGAAGGGAATTATTACATTATAATCTGAAAAGGGAGTCGGCTACCATACGTTTTAATAAATGCTGCTATAAAATTGTAGTTGGGAACTTGCCACCTTTTCCGGGGACACCTCCTGGAGAAGCCGAGCTGTACGTCTGGGCACAGGCTGTGAGCTGGGGCCGTGCAGGCTGCTTGCCGAGGGGCCGATGGAGCGTTTCATCGGGCAACAGTTCAGCACAAGGTTTAAGAAACAGGATAAGTGCACGTATGCTGAGTCCCCAGTTTATTTACTTGTTGATTCTAAGTTGTGGTGAAAATAAGGCATCCTATCCCACGTTCAGAAAGCAACGGCAGCCTCAGGAGCAGCTCAGCCCTGCAGTAATTCCCACCCCAGCAGTAATCTTTATTACGCTGCATCATTTATGTGCACTTGAATGTAACTGAGAATATAATTCCAGTCCTTGGAAATGAGAAATGAGGCTCGGTGAAGTACAGGCTCGACATCAGTCCCACGCAAAGTAATGGCTCCCATAATTCTGGTCTCTAGGCAGAGCTATGGGCTCAGACATGCTGTTACCTCCATCAGGCCCCTTCCGCGGCCGAGAGGCACCTGAGAGGCTCCCGTCTGCCTCCTCCTGCGTGGAGGCACCAGCTTGGATCTGCATGATTCCCCAGGGGAAAGTTCCCAACGTTTCTCATAGGCAAAGAGGTTCCCGGAGGAGTGCTCAGGAGGGAGTCACAGGTGGACGTGCAACAGGGCCAGCAGGAGCCTCCAGGTAGTCAGGTCGTTCCTAAATCATTTAGAAATTCCTAAATAATTCAGGAATAATAATTTAGCATTTAGGTCATTCCTAAATAATTTAGAAATTCCTAAATAATTTAGCAATAATAATTTTAAATTTGGGTCACTCCTACTCACACGTAAGTGGTGTTTTTAGCCACGCAGGAGACACGTGCAGCAAGCCACCCACCTCCAGCAAAGCCATTCACGTCCCCCCAGGCCCCCTGCCGCCACTGGGCAGGCTGGCACGGGCAGGGTAATAGGGATAATGGCCCGGAGGAGAGCCGGGAAAGAGGAAATACAGCTGAGATAGCATAGCGGGCTTACTTCTGTACACAGCTTTGTACAGAATGGCTCGCTAGGCTATTATGCCTCGTTCCACTGTTCACATGTCAGGATGATTCAGATGGTCCTCGGAAGAGAGAAACAAATATTATCGAGGAAGCCTTACAAAAATTAAGCTTGTGGTGCTTAAATCATCTGCAGAGAAAGATGAAAAGGGAGGTGATTTATCATGTTTTATGGGTCCTTACTCATAGAAAAGATACTTGATAGTAAGGGGGATGTTCAGTCTTGCAGACAAAAACATAATAAGATCTGATTTCTGAAAGCTGAATTTAGCGAAATGCAATTTTGAAGTAAGATGCTATTTCCCGGCAGTGAAGGGGGTATTTAATCGCTGGCAGTGCTTACGGCGTGGCAGCGTGAGCATCACCTGGAGCTGGGGTAGGCTGAGGCAGCTCCCTCCAAGACGTCCTTTAGCCAAGCTTCTGGGAAAACGGCTGGAGCCTGCGAGCGTCTGAGCTCAGACTGCCCCGAGCAGCCCCTCGGGCCAGGCATCCCCAGCCAGGTCACCCAAATTTCACTCACGTCAGAGCTGTGCTCCATGACTCTGGCTTGCTTGTAAACTCACCGGGGAAAGATTTTCTGACTGTTTGCCTTTAGAACATGCGATTTTATCAAAATCCAAACGTTTGACAAAACAGTATGGATTTGGTTTTTGAACAACGTGGGCAAAATCTACACCAAAGGGCGAGCGGCACCGGCACCGCGGCGATTCGGGGCACAGGGGGTCGGGGCACTGCGGGCACCTGTGGGCACGGGGGGCACGGCTGGCACGGCCTGCCTTAGGACAGGCTTTTGCAGAACGAATTTGAGTAATGTGTTCCCTGCAGGGATCCACAAAGATATCTGATTAAGAAGTTACTCCTTTCCTGGAAATAAATCTTTTGCACATTTCAGCTCCTGCAAATGCTCTGCAAGGGCCGGGTGCTTTTTCAGGTCATGAAGCGAAGGAGGAAGAGTGGATTACTGCCTCGCTGAGCTGGGCTGGCAGACTCACAGGGCTCCTGTTTCGGTGACTGTGTGTAAACCTGTTTGAACTTCAAAGGATGGCAACAGTAAACTTCACTCATAGGAGACGGGGAAGGCTGAGCCTGCCCCAGACCTCTGATTTCCCCGCAGACATGTTTCTCTGCTAATTAACAATACACCGCACAGACTTTTAATTTTCTTTGCTTACAAATGCATAGCCACGAGCAAGCACTGAGAATTCGCTGCTTATTTGAAGCCTTCTGACCCCAGCTCGTTTTGAAGAAATAACTTCCAGTCAATGACCAGTGACAGGGCTGGAGAACGTCTGCAGGTGGAGATCCCAAAGCACGCAGAGCCACTCGGGGCACGTGCCTCGTTTATCCCAGAGGAGACGAGGTGCCTGTCCCTGCACTGCTGAGCAGAGGCAGCCCGTGTCCTCCAGGCCGGGCACAGAGCTTTGCACCCGTGCACGGCGCAGGCTGCAGCCACCAGCCCCGGGGCTCGGCGCGGGGCTGTGCGTGGGCACGGCTGCGGGGAAAACTTCCTGGCAGAGCCTGCCGGAGGCTGCATTCAGCGTCTAAAGAAAAACCCACCACAACAACAAGCGGTTCACTGTAAACAGCATCTCTGAGTCATTCAGGCGGCTTACAAGTGTGTGATGGAGGGACGTGAACAGTGTCTGCTTGTGTAACGCAGCCACTGCCTCGGCTCAGCTGCTGCAGGTGCTGTTGTGCCACCCCAGTGCTAAACCTACAGCTGCCCGTTTCCACCCATTTTGGGGCCCTTTGCACTCCATGAAATGCGGAGTTTGATCACAGAAAGGCAGCTTGCTTTCCTTGACACTGCAGTTTGTTACTTCTGAAAAGGCTCTGTACTTCGCAGAGCACACGGGAGGGATGCTGACAGCACATTCCCGGAGCCTGAGCAGCTGCTGGGATGGTTGCACAGGTGTGCGTATGGTGGGATTTGGGTTGTGACAATGGGAGCAAACCAGTGAGACACGACTGGGGCATTAGGGAGAGCAAGGCTCCGGTTAGGAGTGTCCATTTAGGAAACAGGCAGATCAACATACATTTCTTTTCTCATTTCATTGGTACTCATTTATCTTGCAGAATGCTTTGATTTGAACTCAGTCGTTACAGAAGGTTCTGAAACACCCACATGTCAGAGCTGCGTCTTCCACACGTTTGTTATTTATTACACACAGAACGGTGCTTTTCCGAAGCATCAATGGGGTATGACTTGCTTCTGTATCGATTTGGTTTCTATAGCAAGCATACAATGAAATATGTAAAGGAATAATAATCCAAAAAGAATATTAATTTTGAAATCCCAAATCCCTGCCTTTATTGCTGGAGTCCCGAGATCCCTTCTTCCCTGTTTAAGGTTACAAGACATGGTGCACTCCTGTAAGGGCAGGCCACTTACAGCTTCCCGTTGTTTTCCATCCACGTGGAGCTCTGCTGTCTTATGACCAGGTGTATGAATAGTAAGTACAGAAAGTGGAGTTTAGAAAATAATTCTGCTGATGATTTTCTTCCTTAACTATGTTGATACTGCAGGCCAGAAAGAAATCAAAGCAGCAGAAACAAATGTATTTTAGTCTTCTCCGTGAACAGATATGACTCTCTAAGTACATATGGAGTAGATGTAATAATCATAATTGTTTTCAAAAGTAGAAGAAAAAATTCATTTTGTTTTATTTTCAAGCTGTCACAGGCCAGCTCAGCCTTCTCCCACAAAAAGAGCATCCTTCGGTAGCCGTTTACTGGGAACTCAATAGCAATGCCTGCCCTGCACAAGCCAAAGGAAATTGCTGCTTTCTTATTTGCAGCATTTTGACTTCGCGGGCTGTGCATCTGCAGACATGGTGGAAATAGCTGTGGTCACACCATAACACGATTTACCTAGCTTCATTTTGCACAGCCGCATACTTTGCGTATCCCTGTAGGTAACGGCAATATGCGTATCACGGCTCTGCTCTGCTCTCTGGGGTCTGGGGGGGTTGCTCTGGTTCAGCTGCTTTCCCTTACAACTTCCTCTTGGTTTCCTTTCAGTTTCTCCGAAGATATTTCGTATTTCAAGCGACATCATTGTGAACGAAGGCAGCAACGTTACCCTCGTGTGTCTGGCCACAGGGAAACCAGAGCCTTCCATTTCTTGGAGACACATCTCACCATCTGGTAAGCGCGCGTATCTGTCACTTTGAGCTTTCTGCAAAGTCTCACCAGTAACAGCTTTTGCATTTTCAGTTTCGGAAGTGGGACAGCATTACTTTTGCATGCCTTACAGAACGTGTGCCTAACTAGACTTGTGGAAAAGGAAGGCTTCAGCAGGTTTAAGCTGAGATCAGTGAAAACTGTAATGCTACTGTAAACTGGGAAGGTAGAAATAAAGGCATCCTAAACAAGAATATGTTTTTAATTTGGGCCTGGGTGACTCCCCGAGGACACGGGTTAGAGGCAGTGTCAGTAATAGCCCAAGACCTCTGAGCTGCAGCTCATTTTAACAGGCTGCAGACATTTATCAGATAAACCCAGCCAAGGAAATAATGAAGAACACAAAGGACTCTCCAGAAGTAGGAGTGAAGGCTGAAAACACCAACACGTCATGCACCAGACTCGATGGAATTTCACTCCCATTCGACCTTTCAGTCACTCCGTGACACAATGTCGCTTTTTAGGATGGTTTTATCAAACACACTTAAGTGTACATAAGAAAAACTGCAAACAAAATGGCATCTAAAACTACCGTTTCTGTTCACTCTGATGTTTCCTTTTGTACTTGTAATCCCTCATCGCGTGTTTGAGCAAAACATTTCGTCCAACATGACCAGCACCCCCGCGCTGGCTGGGTGCAGCCCCGGCGCCGAGGGGCGCGCTCCCCTCCCGGGAGGCACCGGCCTCTGCCTGCTGCCACCTCCCGCGGCTGCCGCACGCAGCCCTGGGGGCACGGGGGCTTCTACAGGGGCTCTGCAATTATCATTCCTTCTGAGGTGAAGGGCTTTCTGTTTGCTCACACAACTTCTCTGAAACCCGTGTAATTGCAGGGAAGAGCGGTTTCATGGGCTATTGCAGCTTTCCGCAGGGTGTCATAAGCCCGGTAACAGTTTCCTCTACAAAGCGAGAGTTGAAAAAAAAAACAACTTTTGACCTTTAAGACAATGACAATGAATTCTGCTGGAAGTGTCCATCGAGGGAGTAGGGAAAAAATCAGTTGCAGCAAAAAATGGATTTTAACTAAATGTCAAATAAAATTTTATTGGAAATTGTGGTGATACTTCAGAGTAATAGCTTAAAGCATTAGGTTTCCTACAGAAAGCAGCCATTACAGTTTTTTTTGAGAGGGAAAAAACAGAAGAGGAGAATTAGTCCACTCAGACTGGAGAAGGGGCCTGAGAAGGAGCTAGATCCTCCTCATCACGAGTCCAGACAAAATTGGTGCACATCATTACAAGGGCTTTCAGTGAACCACTGATTTTGTGTCTTGACCGAAGGACTGAGAATGGCAAGAGTAAAAATACGATCCGTGCGGCAACGGACTCGTTGCACGTACCGCAGTGACAGTGGAAGTGAAACGTGAGGAAAAGGCACCCGCGCCTCCCCTGGGGCAGGCTGGGTCGGCTTGGGGGGGTCCCCAAGGCTGTGCACAACCTCTGTGCTTGGTCCCTCACTTTGAAAAAAAACATGTATTTATACATGTTTAAATGGCAATTCCCATGTTTCAACGTGAGCCTTTTACCTCTTGTCCTGTCACTGGCACCTCTGAGAAGTTTGGGTCCATCGCCTTTTGCCCCCATCAGGTACAAGACCCCGAGCCCTCTCCTCCGCAGGCTGGACGCGGGTGGTTTCATCCTGGGGGTGTCACGGCGAGTTGTTGGCATCCAGGGTCCTTTGCCAGGAATACGATGCTCGTCTTCATGGTTTCTTCTCCCCGCCCCCCCCCCCAGGATGCCTTCAGGGTCCATCTTACACGTCCGATGCCGTGCCTGTACACCTTACCCCGCATTGTTGTGCAGCTCCCTGGCTTCCTGCGTGCCGCGCCTTTGCGTGCATCTGGTGCTGTTCCTTGTTCTCCCCGTTACCCCGTGCTCACCTTCTCCAGCCCCGATCCCCACCTCGTTGCCCACCCAGGGCACGCTGCTCACGGCCGTGGGGTGTCCGGTGCCGCCCGGTGCCGCAGCCCCGGCCCTGCCCTGCCCTGCCCGCGTCTCTGCCCGGCAGCGTGGGCTCGGTGCCGAGGCCGTGCAGCCCCCCCTGCCCCCCCGCTGGCAGCGTGTCCGGGGCTGCCCCACGGCAGCCATGGGGGGACAGCCCGTGCTTTGTGCCCAGAGCCGCAGCACGCAGCGGGAGAACAGCAAGCGGACGGCGAACGGAACGCGTTCTGCCTCCCTGCCTGACCGAACGGAGACGGTTTGTTCCGTCTCAGTAACGCCAGGCCAGTTCTGCGTGCCGGCGTGTGGTCTGGTGTACGGACAGCTATAAACGGCACTGAACTCCAGTTAAAGGCAGGAGAGTTGAAAACCTCACATTTCTGTGAGGGTTTATATTTTGTCTGCAGCAAATTACCTTTATCTACACATAAGCTTCATCTGCACTTTATAATTTCTATCAGTTTTCTCCCGTAATTCCCGGTGGCACTAATGAGGATTACATACAAGCATCACATCTAGAATACAACACTAAATTATTTTAAAGAATTATATTTATAATATTCTGGAATTGTTTGTCAAAGCTGCTACTGGAAGATAAGAAACGGAAAACTCTGAATACAAATGATTCAATGTAGACTAATGCCAAAATATTATCATGATTTGCATCAATGCAGCCTTTACTTGGATAAGGTCGGATTCAATTTTTTTTGAACAAGAGATAAAATGAACCTTTCAGAGGAATAAAAATAAAATGTATTTAGAGGTGATTTTTAACTTAGTACATAAATTATTGGCCTGTAATCTTTATGGTGCATGTTTAACTTGCAGTCATTATGTAAATACATTCATTATATAAATATTCATTATAGAAAGCCATTATGTAAATCCACAAAATCTACACATTCAGCATAGCACCATAAGGAACACGGAGCTGTAGCTTGTAATCTGAAAATCTTCTATTGTTGAAATGTCATCGGAATAAATTGCAGGTATTACTTATTTTGTTCTGACATTTAGGAGCAAAGTGCAGCATCAATAGTTTAAGAATGAAACCAGAATTTTAAAGAATTAAGGTCTGCCTGAGCCATAATTCCAGCTCTTAACACTTGTAGGCACGGCGCGCTGTTACATTTTCATTTTTGAGAAGCAACCTCTGCAAATGCTGCCATGAACAGTAAAAACAAAAGCTGTTCAAAAGACTTTGGATAAATGTTACTGCCTGGCAAACTCCGGGCGCCTTGCACGCCGAAGCTCTTTCCCACTTGGGTTTTGACCACCCTTTCCAGAGGAAGCTCTCCGCCGGGAGCTGGGGTCTTGGCAGGGCAGCCGTGACCTGACACTCAGGACGTCGCGGGCCCTTTGCGTGTTTCTGTTTGAAGCCAGCTCCGCGAGCGAAGCGGGGCTGCTTCCTAGCGCCCCGCAGGGTGTGTGGCCGTGCCCCTGCCGCTCCCCTGGGAAGGGCACAGAGCCGGCAGGGGCCGGACGCGCACGGCTGCGTCCTGCCAAACCAGCTGAGCCTCCACGTCCGTGCTGCAGGGAGCAAGGCGCTTGGCGTGAACCACACCTGCGTGTAGGCGGTAGTGACCGGGGTAGGTCTAGATCAAATGCATACAGAGAGAGGGGCATAAATAATTGCAAGAGCAGCCCCACCTTTGACTGTGTTTAAGGTGCTTGACTCCACCATCATATTTACCACAAGCGTTTTCAGATGAAGCTTCGAGCATTTCAAACAAGCATTTAAACCCCAGCTCGTTCGTGCTCGAGCCGCATGGTTCCCAGAGCGCTCGCGAGCAAGGTTAGGATGTGACACTCCCGCTGCAGGCCCTGGCAGTTTAACGGGGCTGGACCTGCCCGAAGCAAAGCCCCCAAGCCCCCACCCTACGGCTGTGGGTCCTCAGCGCTGTGCTAACCTCCACGGCCGCCCCATCGTGTGCACTACCTGCTCACACAGACCGAGCGGCAGCCTCTCGAAAGAAAGAGACAGGTGTGGTGGTGCGCATTTTGCTAGCAGGATTCACAGCTGCAGGCAGAAAAAGTGACTGAGATATGAGAATGTCCTTTTCTCTGGAGTTCTGCGAGTGTGCTGTAGTATTTACCAACCCCACTGTCGTGGCTTGCTCGTACCGAACGAACCAGCCTCACCTCTGCCTTTTATGACTCCTTGCTCTGGATCCTCAGCACGGTCCCTGGTGACTTTGAGCTTCATCTTTTCCGGGACTTCCCTATTCTTCTGCCCTTTTCTCACAGCTTTATCACCATTGTTTCCAGCCTAGTTTCCAGTTATTTTCCTAAAACATGAGGATGAGCAGCACATACATATACGCATGCATTTGGGAGTGCAGTTTTTCAGAAATTATTAGTTTAGCCGAATACAGACAGGTTTTCCCATGCCGAGTGACAGGCAACTCCCTACCACCAGGGCACTCTTGTTTTGCATATGTGAAATAACAGATTTTTCACAAACGTTGAGGAGAGCTACAATTTTCCAGAAATTGCCCTGACTTTAGGTTTGAACACGTTCGCATCGTGCTCCCTCTGCTTCACTCTCACATTTCACTTGCTGTGTGCGTGAGCGTGATATGACTGAGCTGAGCCTAACACCAGTCCTATTGTTTCTGGACAGCCCTAAAGCTGCGAAGATGTATTGCATTAATGTATCATCATAGCTCTGTCGTTCTGACGATGTATTAGTGTAATACATCTTTGGCACGCTCAAATGATAGGGCTGTCTGGGAAAAAGGGGTCTAAGAGCTGATTCAATTCAATTACAGGACAAAAGGCAATGCCAGCCCCTGAACATGCAGAGTGTGATTCCTGCGAGATGTAGACTGCTACAGAAGGCTGGGATTTTAGCCGGGGGGGGGAAGTGTGAAGAAATCAAAAAGGCTTTTTTTAAACTTATAGCTAAATCCTAAGAAACAAACAAAAGCTTGATATGAGCTCAGCTAATGTCAAATATTTTGTTCCATTTGCACTTCTGCTAGAGAACCACAATTTTTCAGATGTTATCCACACATCCACACGTGACAGAAATAAGAAGCATTTCCTTGACGTGCAAGTACTCTGAACCTGGATTTTCAGGCTGAAAATACTTAACTGACATGAATTATTATCAGATTTCCAGGGCTTTGTGGGTGTACAAAGTGTGAACTTGTCTTTTTAAATGCTGCCACTATTGATTCAAAATGGTTTTAAAGCTAAAAGTTTCAGCAGAAAAAAATGTTTCTGGCTTATATCTTTTGCCCTCCTAAATACTGAAAAGCTACCAGGCAGCGCTGCTGCTGAGGGTTATCCCGCACCCACCATTTCCCTCTAACATACTTGCTTTGTGCATGATGTCGCTTTTGGTGGGTAAGAAGCTGCTACCATCCACCCTCTGCTCGCTGCCAGTGCTGCCCGGTGGAGCCCATGCCAGCGCTAACCACGGCGGGTGCAGGATTTCACCGCAGAACGTCCAGCTTCGCAGCCCCACGCCCAGCCAGCAGGTCCCACCTGCAAGAGCTCCCCGGCAGAGCCTAGTGAGGGTGCCAAGCCTCATTCACTGCACCTGCATCGTCCCAGAGAGCTTAAAGCAGGTGATTATTTGTGTCCTGGCTTCTCGGTTTGGATTTGCAGTGCCCAGAGGCACTGAGAGCCACTGTTCAGTGGTCTCCCTCCTCCAGTGACCACACCTCACTTCTCCAGTACAAGTAAAAGCTTTTCTAACAGTGGAGCCATCTCTTCTCACCGGGATATCCCACAGGAGAGGTGCTCTGAGCCTGGCTCCAGCAATGTGCTCGAGGACTGCGGGGTGTCATGAGCACCAGTCCCACTTGAGACGTGGGGTCCTGGGTGGCCCTGCCACCCGCCACCTCCCCTACCTGTTGGCAGATTTATGGCTGCGTCATACAAAAAGCGAATCTCGTTCCCTCCAGCCGTCCGGGAAGCAGAATGTAAAATAATTCAGCGCTCTAATCTGATAAGCAGCGACAGTGATGTGCCTCCCTTATGCCATCATCACTCATCTCGCCCGCAACAGCTTCATTACGGGCCCGGCGCTGAGCTCCTCGTCCAGGTGAAGCATTACCCGGCTGAGCCGGAACATCTGCTCCTTGCAGCTGAGCTGGGAGGGTTGGAGACAAGCCAGGAAGCCTCCAGAGATCCACCAGGGCGAGGACGATCGGCACTAGGGTCAGCTAAGGTCGGATAGGCCGGGGTGCCGCCACCACGGCTCCGTGTGCTCCAGCCACCCGCCCGTGGCCCCGTGCCGGCTGTGAGGGGACAGGGACAGGCACTTGGCTCTCCGGAGCCACAAATGGCGCTCACAAACCGCATCTCTGCTTTGGAAACGTGGCACCAGCTGGTGCCAGAAGTAATGCCTTTGGTTCCAGTGCATTGTGCTGACGAAGACAAATGCTGATCTGGGGCTCAGGTGCCTCGGGGTTTTACAAAGCCTTCATGTGCCGATCCCAGACTGGGTTTGCGGAGAAGACCCCTTCTTCTTCTGCCTGGACTTGAGCTCTCCATTCTGTGCTGTCCGAGGCAGCCTCTTGGCCCTTAGCTCTCGCTCACGGCCCCACGTTGCAGGGCTTTGGGCAAGCCCCTTGCCCTGCACCGCTCCCGGGACAGGGGTGCCCGCCCCAACTGGGGCCGCGTCCCGCCTGGTGCCCTTGGGCCTGACGGCCTGTGCTGGAGCCCCGGTGGGCGGCAGGGCTCGGTGCTGCCTGCCAGCAGAGGCTGAGCTCCTGCAACGCACTTTGCCCAAGGTGTGCAGTTCGTGGGCTTGCTGAATGCCCAAAATGGAGCTGCTTCACCGCTGTCACCTGCCTGCTCCTTCCCCCGAGGTGCTGCGGGCCGGGCCGGCACCTCCCAGGGGACACGGCGAGGCTGGGGCCTGCCTCGGTCCCTCGCAGCGAGGATGTGCCTGGGACACCTGGACATGGTGGGCAGGTGGCGATTGCATGGATAGATCAGTCTGTGTTACATCTGCTCGGGGAATTATTTGTGATTAATATTTGATGTGAATGTAATGGCCCGAATGTGATCCTGAAGTGGAGTGTTCAGTTGGTGAAGGCATCACGTGCCGCTACATCAGCGCTCCCCTAACATTAAACAGGCTGGCAGCCTCCCAAGAGCTCAGGAGGAAACGGTGTGGGGTTCTACGCAGAGTAAATGAGGGGATTAATTAATAGTTTAAAGACAGCAATGCAAATATTAGCACTTAATATAAACTGCTTGTTGCGATTCTTTCCTTTGCCCTTGGATAAAGGAAAAATAATGATCCTCCAAAATCACACCTCGCCCGCACAAAATATGGTGGCTTCTGATTTCAGGCTATGGGCCTTTTGGCCTTTTTTTTTCCTTAATGATACTCGTAATATCATTGCTGGGGGATATGCGGCGTATTAGGATCCAATTAAGTGACATTCAGTATCACGATCCGTCGCACCGGGGTCAAGTGACATTACACTGGCTGCGATTAGTGGAAGAATTCTTAGAAAAACGTCGTTATTATCATGACTGTTCCTGAACTTTGAGCATCCCTTCAGGAACAATTAAAGGTATTCCTAGAAATCCTCGTGCCTTTTAAAAACTTTAAACAGACTGAAAAAAACCCTCTTGTTAGAATACAGTTGTCAGGAGAAGAATATTCACGCCAAGATGGTCAAATAATTGGGTCTTTGTGAAGGAGCTGAGGGCTGAGAGTAAGATTACAGTCTTAGTGATATAAGGAGGTGAAAACCGTACAAAAGCGTAGCATAGAAATAATTATGAATTTTTGACAATTTTATAACAACAGGAAAGAATTTCTTGCTTTTCAATAAAAGTAGATTAGCTCATTAATAACTCACACAATGCTATGAAAATTTGTTTTAATGCATGCTTAGTTTACTCCGCCTGATATTAGTTCATTTTTATTTGAGAAATAATGCACTCCAGAGTGAGTGATTTACGAATCATTGAAGATATTTCAGTGAAACAAAGTCTTTAGTGTTCAAAACCAAACCGAACAACCGCAGATTCCTCCTCTTTCTCCTTCCTTTGATGGAGCATCCTTCATGGCTGTTTTGAGAGATCCTGGGCTTTGAACAGAGCGTGCCAATGCTGGGGCTTGCACAAATATTTTGAGAAAAGTAACAGCTGATCTCTAAAATCCAAAAAGATCCTCCTTTTTCCTATTTAACTTCTCAAATACATTTTATTATTATTATTCCTTTATGCATATTATTATCATTTCTCCCTTGCCCCACGTTGACGGCTGGAGCACCCCGTGCCATCCCTGCCCGGGGGCTGCAGGCAGCAGGCAGATGTCACAGGCTGGGCACGCTCTGGGGAGGTGACAGCAAGCGAGCTGCAGGTACCACACTTGCAGTACTTCCTTTTGATTTCCCAGAATCATCTCTTCTGGCCATGTTTATGAATAAATCATATTTTAAACATATTGAGAATTATTTTAAAATGCACACATTTTATAAAAACTTATAATACCTTTTGAGGGATATGAAGAAATATGAAAAAAAAGTCATTAATGATTCATTTAGCTTTAGTAATGCCTCCAGTTTCAACAAACTACAGGCAGAAAATTAATGGGAGGGATCAGCAAATGTGCTTGAGTCGAATAGATCTAGCCAAGTAGCTAACAGGATATCACCTGCAGCGCATCATTTTGAGATAACAACGTGCGGAAGGGCTGCCGTAGAGGCATCGAGCACCAGAAAGGCTTTGCGAAGGCCGTGCTGCCATCCTGTGCTGCAGGGCACACGCGGGGGTGACACCGTCCGGTCCCCGGCTCCCGGCTGCCTGGGACACCGTGCCTGCCGCCAGCCGCGGGCAGGAGGAGAGGACTGGCCCCTGCCCGACCAGCACGCAGGGACTGGGCGACAAGGAAACCGCTCGTGGGCTTCGCTGGGAATAATTAGCCCTTCCCAAGAGCCAAATCCCCAGATGAAGTGCTATGCATTACAAATAAGCTCAAGTGAGATTTAATTGTGTAGCTTTCATATTAAAAAGAATATTTGCCTGTTCTTCCCTACACAGGTTTAATTTTGGTTTTGTAGAGAAAGATTTTGTAAGCTGTGTTAAGAAGATGCTCATGCTTAGCTGTTTTCTGCAGTAAGAGGATCTCTTCCCAGCTCCTCCTGCCAAAGGGGGCTTCGCATGTCCTGCCGCGCGGTGGCCCTCATTACGGCGCTGAGACTGTCAAACCCTGAAGTAATGATGCCAGGGGAAAACCTGGCACTTGTGACAGGCTACACTTACACCTCTGCAGAAGTACCAATTTTTGAAGAGCTCAAAAGAGATTGAAGAGTACAATCTGATACCCATGAATCTGTAAATATCCAGAAGATATGCCATGCAGATATCTAAAAACACTACCGTCTCAAGTGGGTGTTTTTTTCTTCCAAAGCAATATCTGGATGACCGTGTCTTCTTCGACCGAGTGCTGAAGTGGAGCTGTCTCTCCATCGTACTGGTATTCAGCTGCTAAGGCAGAAAAGGCAGCACATATTCTGGAGCATGAGCTGACCGTGTGTTCCCTGGCATGAAGTCTGCAACAGAAAAGTTCAATATTGCTCCAAAATACTGTAACGTAACGTGTCCCAGACACACAGTGCAGCATGGCAGCCGTTCCGTGCAGAGACAGAAACAAGTGAATGTAGCTTCAGAGAATGAGGAAAATTAAATGTGCCTGCTTCTCTTGTAGGGTCAGCCTCTACTCTGGTGAGTCAGAGAAGCTCCAAAGAAGCAGTGGTGAATGAACGATCTATTGCCCTTCTGTCTCTGTTAGATGAAAAATTAAGAACAAAGGGAAAATGTTTCTTTCTTTAACATGTTATTTGCTGATTTACCCTTCATGGTAAAGGAACACTGTCACACAGCTTGATCAGAAAATGCGAGTTATTGTGACACATAGCGTCTCTTGGTAGCTGTCTGAGATTTACATTGCCCATGCTATGAGCATGCACAGAGCCAGCTCTCCAAATGCTTCCCTCTGTACCTATATATTCACATACAGATGTAACCTTGTTTGTCTCCACCTCTGAAACTTTCAACTTTGTCAGCCTATATTCACATCTTTTTGCTTTTATCAGCACGCCTTTCTTCCAGAACTGCTCTACCTGCTTTTCTTGTTTTGTGTCTTCAGCTGGGAGATCTCCTCCAGCTCTCAATTTATCTGGCAGTTTCAGATATTTTTTCTTTACATTTTATCTGATTTTTCTTTTCAAATGTGGAGCATACCTTCTCTAAAGCTAAACGGCCTTACACTGTCGATGTTTAAATGGTGCCTAATGCAAGCTGTTCGGATTACCTGCAGTTCCTGGGAGAGGAGCACATCCTATACAATTACAGCATTTGATGTAATTTTAAACCCTGAATGCATAGCGAGTAATAGTAACAGCTTCAGACTGTGAATCCAATTGTTTAGATTGTTCTCAGCATCCAGTGACAACTCTGGGAAAGAAGCAAGGCGCCTCTGTGCCTCCTTGATCCTGTATCTCCTCCCAGCCTCTGAGATCAAGAAGGACCTTACGGACTACGGGCTGCTTAAAGCGTCGGTGATAATGGGATGGCATCCTGATGGCATCACCACTGGAGACCTCCTGCTTGCTGATACTGCACCCATACGAGGCAGTATACCTGCGGATGAGCCCATGTCAGGACCCTCACGCCGCACGGGAGACACCAGCCACAAGAGCTGGACAGGTTTCACAGTTCCTAAGCTGGGGCTGTGTTGTAGTTATTTAATACCCTAGCAAATAAGGAAACGACAACAAACAGGCTTGGCCCAGATGAAGTCCTCAGTGTTTTTCAGAGCTACCCTGGACTTACACCAGATTTTTCCTCTTACTGACTTATGTTTAACACCAGGGGAGGAAAATGCTGCCTTTGTAAAGCTCATCCATCCACGCCTCGAAAACCTGTCCATATGGCTAGGTGTATGTGTGCTACACCTGATGCCAGATACCATATGCGTGGTAAGAAAACACAGTCTTAATTGTGTACTCTCCTGAGGAACTACAAATGTGATGATTTATCAGGCGCATTACCACACAGCAGTAGCAGGAAACAGGCATTTGAGCTCAGTTGCACAGGTGTTTCCCTTCCCTGGCCCTATAACCCAGGATATCCAAGCAGATTCCTACAAATCGTTATGCATTTCAGCATGCCTAGTTAAGAGACGTTCTGAAGACCCGACAGGAGCTCCCTTGGACCAGAGGCACTCTGGTGGTTGTTTCTTCAACAAGCAGTGGCTCCCGTCACCCATCAGAGGCCTGGGCTGGCAGGACCTCGGGCCGGCCGGCTGCCGAGCCTGCCCTGGCACCACGGCGCCTGGCGAGGCAGATCCCTGCTCACAGGCGTCTCCCAGAGGGTCCTCATCCCTGGGGGGCGCAGGGCTGCCAGGAGGGGCGCCGGGAGCCGCAGCTCCTTCTCCCCTCGCCGCCAGGGACCGGGCTGGCGGCAGCCGGCTGCCAGGGGCCAGGAGCTGACCCCTCCTGCTTGCTTGGTCCTGCCCAACAATATCGGGCACAGGGTTGGCCCCAAACTCCTTCTTGCAGTGATGTCTCGTCCTGGACTTCAGGGGAGCCAGGATTTTGCTCCTGAACTATTCACTCTTACTTTCCGGTCTTTTTGGGAGGCTTTGCAGAAGTGGGTCTGAACAGTGAGAAAGCCGAATTGTGACCTGATGCTCTTCATACACCACTATCTCCATACGCAATTTATTCTCTCAAATGCCTATGAGTATCTTTTTTTTGAGCTGGATGTGTGTGCAATGTAACGTAATATGCCCGCATACACTTACGCATCTATCTTTCACATAACACAATTTAATTTCTTCCACATAGCCACGGGAAATCTCTGAAACTAAAAACAAGTTAAGGAAGACAAAATACTGTGTGAAAGAATAAGAAAGATGAAGCACGGTGTCTGTATATTCCCCAAGAAAAATATTTATCTCTAATATTTACTGAAAGCTTTCTCACGTGATCTGGATGCAAAATTTCAGGGGGCATGAAGGTTTAAAAACGATTTAAATTTTCAAGTGCGTGTGTGTGAATTGCATAAAATGGGGTTTGCAGCTTTATAAAAATACATACATAGTTCTGCAGCACAAATTAGATTAGCAGCTCTGTGTAAGATCCTATAAATGCAGGGCCATGAAAGGTGCCGACGGACGTTTGATGGGCGCAGCGTCTCTGCGTAGCGCTCTGTCCGGCAGGACCAGGGGACGCGCAGCCCGTCCCACGCCGCAGCCCTTTGGGGTGCAGCCTCTCCGTCCGCAGCAGCACCCAAGGCTGGCACCAGCACCGCCAGCTGGATTTGCTCTCCTGGCAGCTGTGGTTCTTGTCGGTGTTTTCCGGCCGCAGCGACGCCTGCTCAGCCGCGCCGAGGCCCAGCACAGAAACTGTCACCTCTGCCGGTGGTGGCCGGGTGCGCTGAGCGCTGCCACATCCGGGCGGCAAAGCACACGCCAAAACACAGCTGCCGGCAAGGAACTGCTAGAAAAGCAACAGCGGGAGAGGAGAAACTAGGTGCCATGTTTATGTTAAAGCAAAAGTTCACAGCGGAGGTTTAGCTTTACTAAACTAAAAGAGGAACGGCTATTTTTATGAAGTTCCAGGCACTTGGAGAATTCTGTTTTATTTTATTTTCAAACCGATGCTGGGGACTGGGACAGAATGCAATGTAAATAGGTTGCAGGATTCAGTATATGATATTTTGGTGCACACCGTATAGCCAGAGATGTACTTACGCTGGAGAGCATTATGACCTCATAATTTAATAGTCATTTTTAATATGAAACACGGGCGAGTCTTGCAGTCTACATGATTTTATTGGTACTAGAAACAAAGAAGCAAATGTGTAACGTGCACTTTGTGCGGTAGAGACTGAAAACACATTTCTCTGTTCAAAGCAGTAGGAAATAAAGTTCTGGAGATCGAGTCAGCCTGGCCAAGTGGAGCAGGACAGTGCCCACCGTGTGCAGGGAAACAGCTGGGTCCCTTGGGGGCCGGGGAGGCTGCATAATTCATTCCTATGGACCGCATGGAATGGAATAAAAATCATTCTCACACAATTTTTCACTGTATGTCATTTTGTTGCATTTTATGAGTGCTCGGTTCGAGGCACAATCGTTTTCCAGTGTCAGTGTTCTCTCTCTGCTTTACAAAATCAGTGCTTTCTGGGCTCCGTCCCATGAACGACACGGCACACGGCATTCCGAGTGAGTGCCGCCTTGGTAGGCAGCGCACTGTCACAGCTGATGTGCTGAACCTTGCTCACTTCAAAACACGGATCTGCAACAGAGAAGCAAATGAGATTATCTGCTGTGATGGACGCAGGCATAACATTTCTACTTGGTTCTCACTACCCAGCTCCAGTTTTAGTCACTGCTCTGTAAATTGCAAAGTTATTAGCAATCAATAAGTATACTTAACATTTTTTTTCTTTTATTATGCGGTAAACGTCCTCTGAGGAATCTGGGGTAATGAATTTGTTCTCCGCTGGCAGCACGCTGCTCTGCAGACACAGGCAGACTTTGAAGCAGGTAGCAGTTTTCATCGGACGGGTGTCAGAGTGCTCACAGCACGCAGGCACCACAGTAAGGCACAGCCAGGAGATGCTGGGAGTTAGAAAACCGCAAAAATTTCGGTGTGGGTTATGACTGTGTGCCAAGTGGACAGAAATTACCTTCTGAATTACAACTTTTTTCTTGCTCTGTAAAAAAGTTACCATTTCCAGATACGGTGCTCTACGGAGTTACATGTACTAGTGTCTCAGTTGTGTCTTCATTCTGTTTTGCATCAGAGAGATCCGATCTGTAAATCTGATATCTGCCAGTTTTCACAGGAGCTCACAGCGACTGCCCTGATTTCTGTGCAGGAGGTCGGGCAGTGTGGGTTGTGTTCCTTGGGTCTGGGTACGCAGGGACAGGGGAGCTATTGTTTTATTCTTCATTAAACCTGAGACGTTCGTTAGGGCAGAGCACGCCGGGCCCGGCTCCCCAGGAGGGATGTGCCCCCTGGGGGGGTGGCCGCTGCTCGGGGAGGGCCGGCTGCGCCCCGGCCTTGCTCTCAGCACCCGGCTTGCTTTTGTCGGGCAGGACTGTGCGGGCGTAAAAGCGGAGCCAGGTGGACGTTGCTGCTTTGTGCTCAGCCTCCTGTAATTTCTTTCTCTGATTATTTCATTTCAGCAAAACCGTTTGAGAACGGACAGTACCTGGACATCTATGGAATTACGAGAGACCAGGCTGGGGAATACGAGTGCAGTGCAGAGAACGACGTCTCAGTCCCAGACGTGAAAAAAGTAAAAGTCACAGTAAACTGTAAGTCACGTTGTTTTTTAATCACTAAATCCAATGGAGAAGAGGGACGCGGCTGAGAAGAAAAGTCTAATGCAAAGTACTGCTGCTTGTGGTGGAGTTGTAGATCGGAGGGGTTTTTGGTGTTGCAGGAGAAAAAAGCCTGTGGTCTTTGAGTTGGTCTGGCCCCAGGCAGGTCACGCAGGATTCGGGCTCAGATCCTGCCGGGAGGACCGTGGTGCTGGCGTGTGCTCACGGGCTGAGCTGCCTGTGCTTAATGCAAGCTGGGCTCTGCTGCCGGGCTTGGACTTTCTGAGTAACCCTTCGAGTAATTAGCTGCGGACTCTGAGTACTTTCTGAGGACTGCTGTGATTGTTGGACTAAAATGTCTCTGGTTTAATTTGTCACGGTTGTGCAACAATACAGGGAGACGAGAAACTTGGTGAAGTTTTTTTGTTGGATGATTAGATGGTGGTGGACGCCGCGGACACGTGCTGTGCGCTCACCAGGAGCAGTGCCTGGGGGAGTTTCAGGCCCTGCCTGCCCCTGTGCGGGGGCAGCCTGCCGGGTGCCCCCGGGGTGCCCCAGCTCCCGTGGCGGCGCTGCTGCAGGCAGGCACAGCCGGGGGCACGGTGCTGCGTCCCACCAGCTCTGACCTTGTCGGGTTTCTGCAGAAACGGGATGCTTTCTGGTTGGGATTGAATTTGGTTTAACGCTCGGTACAACGTGAAACATTCAGAGCTGTGTTCTTTTTCCCTTCAAATTATAAAAAATGGAAAGAATGTATGAATAATTACACTAATTCATTCCACTTGTGAATTTTCTTAGGCTAAGTGCAATTACCTTGTAATTTGTAGCAGTTCCTACTTTGAAAATTGCTGTGGCATCATTACTGACTTTATAAACGTTTGAGGCGCTGGCTTTGTGTCCCCTCAGTGGGTGCTGTCCCCGTCCATGCGCTGCGGCAGCAAAGCCCCAGTCCCCAGGCTGCCGGTGTGCTTACAGGCACTCAGGGGGCTCTCCTTGCTCCCCAACAGCTATCAAACAGTTTGATCGTGCCGCAGGTCTCAGAGGCAGTTTTTGTGCTGCTGAGTCACGTACCCTAGTGCCGCTGGTTGCAGACCCTGCCTCCCCTGTGCTCCTGGCGCTTACACACTTTGGTCCAACACTCTGGCCATGGCTCCTTGCTTTACGAGCCCAAGGGCGGGTTTCCTCCGTCAGGTGCTGGAGCTGCAGCGCTGTCCCATGCGCAGAGCAGCGCAGGGAGCCTCGTGCTGAATCCGTCACGGTTCTCTCTAAAAACCGTGGGCTACCTGGGACTTAAAAGTGGAGTGGTGGTGGCCCGTGGCGTAAGTGACCGCTATTTTTTGTGCGGTGTGTTGTTACTGGGACACTGTTGGTAAGGGAAGCTGGGCAGATACTTGCATAGATGGGGCCTGGGTGTTGTGGCGTGGCACCTTTCACGCAACCCGTGCTCCAAAGTACTTTGTGTTGTTAAATAAATGACTTGTGATAGAGACCCAGAAGGAATGGGGAGCTCAGTTTAGTTTTATAGAAATAAAAACTGCTTCTAAGTAACTTCATGCGATGGGAGTTTTAATAAGGGTAGCAGTGTCAGGAGCTTTCTAAGTGATGGCGAAAAGGGAGAAGTTGATAGTGCTGCTTAGCACTTGTTTTGTTTGAGAAAGCACAGAGGTGATAAAATCATCAAATCCACAATTCTCCCTCACCTCCTGAGCCAGGACTGAGACTTATGTGAGTCCTAATTCAGAGGAAAGTATCAACTTGGTTGGCCAAAGCCAAAACTCAAGCCTAAATGCAACACAGAGCTGATGTGCTGGTTGGCGCGGGCCCTGTGCTGAGTCGTGTCAAAGCCCGTCCTCGACACCGAGCTGGGGAGCACTGGGAGAAATGGTGCTGCAGTGCTGGAGGACGGGCAGGCTGGGAGGGCTGCACGTACCCTCAGCACTGACCACAGGCAGGGCTGCTCAGCTCTGGCTGCAGGTTCTCCTGTCCATCCATCAGGAAGCGCCTTTGGCCGTGGTGGGATGCACCTGGCTCTGAATTCCTGTGCCAGGTTCAGGCAAACTGCTAAGTCTGCACCGGGGGCACGCAGAGTAATTTTTTTCTATTTCTTACAACTAAAGAAGAAAACAGCAAAAAAAAAAAAAAAAGGCAATGCAAAACTAGGATCTGGCTTCAGCATGAAGCCGTTTGTATACGTGGAAGATTTGTCGTAGTCAGCTAATTGCTTACACGCTTCTGTTTGATTTGTACATTGTCCCCAAGCCAGTTGAGCGCAATGCAAAAGCTCTCCCAGCATCTGCTCCCCGCTGCTAACGCTCGTTAATTCTGACCAGGCAGCAAAGTGGCTCGCTGCGGTCAGGAGAGGCCCGGACTGGAGCTCACCAAAGCTGGCAGAGCTCGCCCTGCGGCCGTCGTCCCCACGAGCCCACCCCCGGGCCCGGACAGCCCAGCCACCAGTCGGCACCCCGGCACCGAGGGTGTTTGTCCGGGTGCTCCCCCCTCTGCCCTGTGCTCCGCAGCCCCGCAGAGCGCAGGGGAGCCGCGCGCGTGGCGAGGGGTGCACGCAGGGCTCAGCGCCTCCGGCTGCTGGCCGGCACGCACGGTCCTGGAGGAGCTCCGTACACGTGGCCAGTCAGCCAGAGCTCAATCTCTCCGCCAGGCGAGCTGTGGTTTGTCTAACCAGCTCTGGTGCTATTTAAAAGAAATTTGTATTAAAATTATTTTCAAGTGTGAAACCGGGAAGATCTTAGTGACAGAAATATGCAAGAAGAGAGGAAGACTTTGGGTTCTTTTGTCACACTGGGTTGGGCAGAATTTTCTTGGCTGAACGTTCCTCAGCCCTGTTTCTTCTGCTAAGGAGATACTTGTTCAATAAAGAGCAGGGCTTTCTGCCCCCAGCTGCCCCCAGAGTCCCATCCCTTTACTTCCTTCAGTCTTGCAGACTCCCTCAACTCCTAGGCTAACGCCCTCCAGTGTGGGCTCACTGCTAGCTCTGCAGCATCTCTCCCTCCTCACCCCACGTGTGTTGTTCTGTGATCACGCTTCTGGCACAGGGATTTGTGCCCACCATCCAGGTGGCTCCACCAGGCGTTTAATTCCTTTACCTGTGACCCCGCTCCTCGGTGAGTGTCACTGAAGCAGTGCCCGGAACAGCCAACTCACTGCCAGCTGCCCCCCCAGCCTTACAAGGGCCCTGACTATTTCCCAAACGCGTCGCCTTGCCCACGTACACGGCTTGCTGTAGGAAATGGCCTTGCTGTAGAAAACAGGGCTCCTGCGCTCCGACGGCGTGTGCGCGGTGGCGTGCTGCCGAAGCGCCGTTCCGTCTCGGAGCGGGAGCAATCCCCGCTGCGTCGCGGCACTGCTCTGCCGCGTCGCGAACAGCACCGCCTTGACACGCCACCCCCAGCGCACGGGGTGACGACGGCACCGCGCCGCATTTGCGTGAGCATGATCACTTAACTGCTGCTCCTGACAATTTCAATGCTGTTTTCCTGTTATTAAAAGGAACGTTCTTTATTGCAGGCCCGATAAGTGGAGAATAAATCGAGGCTTTATTGTGTCCAGTTAATAGAATGTACCAATGAACCCCGAGCGGTTGCAGTGAATATAAGCATAATGTTGAATATGGATATTCATTTCATATAGCGGTTGTTCAGTCATCCAAGCAAATACAAGAAAACGACCAGGTTTAAATTACTTTCTGAATTTCAAGTTCCTTAGCTGGGCAGCCCCCAGCCAGCCATAAAGCACCAGTTTGCTACCTGCCCTACAGCGCATCCATTGTGACTCCAGTGGCTTTACTTCTGGTTGGGTTTTTTTTTTCTTTATACTGTTTCATATTGCATATTCTACATTTTCTACTTAATTTATGTACGTCCCCCATGATTTCTCTTTTTAAAATGGTGGCCTGAGCATTGTGGTGTGTTTGTCTGAATTCAGAGAGGAAAAAAAATTGAAGGAGAGCCTAACGTAAGATTGTATGAGGATGCTGGTTTCTGAAGGAACACTATGCCAAATGAAGTTAAAATAGACAGAATATAATCCAATTTCACTTCAGAAGCAAATCTTATTAGCATTTTCTCTTATATTTTATAAAGCAAATACTGATTTATGGATGATAATCTTGAAGCCCCCTTTGAACAAACTAGTGTCTGGATTAGGAAGATTTTAATGTCACCTGAAAGCCGCTCTGTAACTACACACATGTTGCTGTAGCTCCACTGACCCTCCGGTTCGTTAGTGACATACTTTAAAAGATTAAAGGCAGTTGCTAAACGTGAGAATCTCCAGAAGTGCTGAGGCCACGCTGAGATGATGAAGAATGAGATGTGTGCATCGTGAAGCTGGCATTTATTTTAATTTACGTAAAATTGTCGATTACCTAAATAAACAGCAAATGTGGGCTTTTAAGGTGGAGCTGCATTGAAGTGTTCCTTCTTTTCAGATGCCCGTATAATACAAACTCAGGGCCTGTTTTTCTGTAACTGTCTCTCAAACAGCTCTGTTAAAGCTGGATCCTGTGCAGGGGAGAGCTGGGCCCCCAGACCTTGCAGCCTGTGGATACGGGCGGTACGGAGGGAACTCAGAATACTCCTTCCTCATCCTGACCGGCGCTTGCTGGGAAAGCATTTCCTTGTACAGATATTTTCCATTCAGTCTTGAAAATGTTGAAAGGGAAAAAGCAAGTGAATAGATGATATGACAACCTGTGAAATCTGTTACGCCCTGCCTGGTGTCACCAAGGGATGTTTGCCCATCCCTCCGTAAGGTGTCCCCAGTGACGGGATCCCCGCGGGCAGCATGTTCTATTTAACTGCAGTCTGCATTTGTAATTTTGTCACAGTGCCTAATGGGAACCATTCCTACTCCGTTACAGCCCGTTCCTCACCTGTCCCCCGAGGGGCAGGACCAGTCTCACCTTTCGGTCTCTGAAGGCAGGGCTCTTGTTCTCCTCACACGTACCTCCTTGTGTTCGCCAGCCCCGATTCTTCCCGTCTTCATCCTCGGGTCAGGTTTTCTAAGTGACTGATTCAATATTTCTTTTATATCGGTGGTCAAACAAGTCAAAGTCTGCGTTTGGAGTGACGCCGCCTCCTTTCACAGAATCACAGCGTGGTGTGGGATGGAAGGGACCTTAAAGACCGTGCGGCTCCAATCCCCAGCCGCGGGCAGGGGCACCTCGCGCCAGCCCAGGACGGGGCTTTGGGCAGCCTGGGTGAGGTTACTCTCTGGGGAAGGTGTTCCTTTACCTCCTCTCTGGGGCTGGGACGGGGCTTTGCCTGTGCTGACGTGGCTTGCTGCTGTCAGCTGGGGCAGGTCCTGCCGCCCCGCGCAGCCCGAGCCCCCCAGGCTGTGGTGGCCGCAGCTGGTGGCCGGTGCTGGGCGAGAGCAGCCCCCGCGCCGTGCGACGGGGCGGCAACAGGTGGCTGGGCACAGACCTGCCTCGCTCCCTGCCTGCTGGTTTCTTTCCTGCTGTGATGGTTTGATAAGGTGGTTTATGTCGTGGGCTGTTTTTCTGTTGTTGTTGGTTTTTGTTTTTTGTTTTTTTTTTTGATTTTTTTTTTTAATAGAAGGAATGTGTGAGTTTCTTGTATGAATTTTAAGTAGTGTGTTTGTTTTTGCTTGGACAGGTTAGGGTTTTTGCAGAACAGCTTATCTCATTAGCATTTCATGGAAGTCTGCCTTACTGTTGCTATGGCACTTGCATAATATTATGCATAATACTCTGATTTTACTTTGAAATCAGACATACTGTACAAGCCACTCTAACCTAATTATATCTGTAACCTTAGGCCTACCGGGAAAAACAGTATAGGGCTTCAGTGTTTGCTGGGGTTCCTGATACCCGGACACATGGCCGTGACTTTATGCTCCCTGAAAGCGCATTGCTGTGCATCGTTGCTGACCTAAGAAAAACATTTCCTGGGCAAGGTTTTTTATTTTCGATTCAACAAAGAAAATTTCCTTCAATCAAGTTGAATAAAAAGGAGATGGCCCAAGCATTTTGCAAAGGTCTCGTTTCTGTCCTGCTTTGGTACCAAGTATGAAAACAGTCAGGGCAATTTGCAGTTTTAATTTCCATTTTCTTTTAATATGGGGGGGGGGGGGAGGGAGGGAGGGATTCTGTTTAAGCATAGTGCAACTTCTTTTTTTTCTTCTTAAAACTACATGGACAGCGTATTGAACAATTGTAAGCATCTGCGTGCACGTTTGCTTATGCAAGGCTTTTTTGTTTGCTTTCGTGATCCCAGGATGGCAAACGCAGCCTGAGGAAGCAAATTCTGTGGTGCCTGCCCTGGGTGCAGCTTACAGACTAGTTGTGTGTTGACACTGGCACGATGAGGTGTTTGGGGACCTCTAGGTGTCTGTCGGGGGGTTCTCAAAGCTGTGTGGGGATACTTTTGCATATAGGTCTGGGCACAGTTGGGCCTGAGCGAACTCACACCCCACCAGCCAGAGGTACAGCCCGTGTGCCGGTTGTGCCGCACGTGGAGCACAGCGGCTGCAGGCAAGGGTAGGCGTGATGACGGCCGACGGCCTGAAGGGCTTCAAACTGGGCCAGGATTTTTTCTGTTGGTGAGGACAATTCCATGCAATGACAAAGATTTTTTCTTTTTAACCAGTTAAAACCAGTTCCCCTAAAGAACATAACTGCGCGGAAAAGTTATTGCTTTTCTTTCCTGTGCCTTTTATATACAGTAAACTCAGTCACATAACTCTTCAAACAGTACTGCACCCAGATGAGATGAACTTGTACGTTCATATTTGACCGCAGTGCAGAAGGACCTTATCTTGAGGTGGCAGTGGCTGATGTTATCCGTTTGGCTGAAATTCACACATTTAAAATTGCATCATGTGTGCCAGCCTTTCTTTAATCACAAGGGTCTGAAGTATTGCTCGGCATTGTAACAACGCAGAGCAATTTGCAGGCACTGGGTAGCCACAATTCCCACTGACCATTTCAAGAGTTACATGTGCACAGTGCCTTGGAAGATTGAACTTTGCAATACTGTTTTGAAGTATCTAAATTACACTTTTAAAAGTTAAAAGCACTCCGGAGTGCGGTTTCATTGACTTCCTGTGAAACACGCTTCTCTGAATTCTCCGGTTAACTTTCAAAATGGGATTTTGGCTTCTAAGTCACACTGGGGACTCCTGAAAATCTGACTGCCGTTAATATTTGATTCTGTTAATAGATTGGTGGAGCTCAGTGTGCGTGAGCTTTCCAAAAGGCAACTCTTTAGTCTGTTCAAGTCTTCTTGGTCTCAGATCTGCAGGTAAGGGCAGTGCTGGTGCACGCCACGGGCTTGCATCGTAGGTCTGAGTCTGCAGTCATTGGAGAGGACTATGGCCAGGCATGAGCTGTGTCCATAGCATGACTTCAGGCTGCCCCGTTTTTCACAGATTTCCAGTTTTGTTCGGGATGAAGGCTGAGTATTGGTCCCCTTTCATCTTGCCCCATCTAGCACAGACCCAGGGAACACAGAGAGCCCTCCCCTTGCTGCACTCTTATGTTCTGAAAAGCTGTCCCACCAGCTCAAGCGCACAGAGCTGGGTGGATGCTCTGAATGGTAAGAACAGCGCTGCTCCACGGCGTGCTGCTGGGGACCAGGGACCAGCTTCTGGAAGGACATGACGGCAGTGAGTCAGCAGCGAGGTGGGTGTGGGCTTCGTGCACTAGTCCATCAGGACCATCCCTTGACCTGTTTGTCCTGTCATTGTTAAATATTAACCTAATTCTAAAAATCAGGTTCTCTGCGTTGTACAGATGTTCTGGTTCAGTAGTTATAACATTTATGTCTGAGCTACTATTTTAATTAAAAAGATGTAGGAAGACCTTTACTTGGAAGGATGGAGAAGATGTCTTTCCTGCATCACAGAATACACAGCTGAGAGCAGAGAATTAATGGTGTAATTAGTTTCTATATCTGTGGGTCAGCTATATGAGGACACAAAGCCACGCACCCTAGCTAAAGGAGGTGAGGTGCTAACGCAGTTGATAGGAAAACTTGGACTGTGATTTGAGTCAGTAATAGCAGAGCTTGTTTTTGGGTCCAGCCATCCAAAAGAGGAGCTAATAGCAAAATATTTCAAGTTAAACTTGTGCACATAAGAACAGTTATTTTGACCTAAGATAAAGATCTTTGAGAAATTTTCTGCTACTCTTTAAATGGAGTTTTTGATCATGCACAATGTAATCAGGGTTGTGGTTTTCTAACTTCTGTGGTTTTGTTGGGGTTTTGGTCAGCATTAGGACTAAATTCTGATTTATTTAATTTGCAAACTATTCTTATCACTGACTGAGGTAACTTGTATGAGTTATATGATGTACCATCTCATAGTAACACTTAATGAAAAACAACTTATACCAATTCAGATCAATAAAAGCTAGTCATGTGTTTAAATCCATCTCAATCGGAGTGGGGAGGAGAATATAGTTGATATGAAGAAAATAGTTTTCTCCTCATTGGTGGGGAAAGAAGCCTCTTATGAAAGTAATGTTTGTCATTTTATGTCCTTCAGGTATTTTTATTAGCATTTCAGAAGTCAGATTAAAACAATATAGTTCAGGTTTCTGACTCAAGTGCAATTTGGCTTTGAAATTAACATTGATTTCTTTCTGTGGTGTAGTAGTTTACTATTAGGTTCTGCAAACTGCTGCGTGGTTGCTGCTTATTTCTGAAAAGTGTTGCTTATATTGAAGCGTGACAGAATTGATTATAATGTTCCTTCACGTAGATGGCATTCTGCTGCCACAGCTCATAATCAAGGGCTCTGGCAACATGAAATGAGGTCTTGTATTTGAAGTTAGAGTATTAGTACTTAAGATATCCCTCCAGTAGATAAGGAGTCTGTATTTCGTATTGAAGAAAAATTCTGCCTAGCTCCTCCGAGTGATTCTTGGCTATTTTGGGGGTGAGCAGGGGGCTGCACCCCGTGTTTGCCGGCGGCACGGTGAGATGTGTAAGGGGAGCAGCCTGGTCAATGCGCTGGCTCTGCTCTCCAGGGAGGTCTCCAGCTCGTCAGTGGCACCAGCTGGGGCTGCAGGACGAGGTTGCGGTTTGGCTTCTTCAGCGGAAGAGGAGATGCTGCTGCAACATACCACCAGCATTGCGGCCGCAGCAGCCAGCTCTTGGCCTCAGAGGGAAATCAGAAGGTTAAGATGCCGAGAAGCACCTCACGTTCTCTTTTCCCCAAGTGAAGTGTCTCCAGCACAAACCCGTGAACCCCTCTGAGGAGGTAGCGAGCTATTAAACCGTGTTCAAACAAATCTCTTCAGGCATTGTTTTCTTGGGAAACAGTATTTCTGACTTGGCTAACACAAGTTATTTCTGCAGTTCAAACATGGAGGTCACTGTTTCAGAAGCCTATGGGTGCCGATTATTTGCCATTTCTGCCGTGGTTAATTCTGAGGACTGCCATGACTGCCCATGTGAAAGTAATCTCTGTTCCCTGTCCCCAGGAACCCCTGAAATAAAAACAACTGGACTAATTTGCACATATTTGCACTCTGCCAGTAGTTATACGTCCACATATTGTATAATTATGGGATGCCAGGAGATGCCATACAGCATGTTTATGCATCGCTGTGAAACTGCTGTAGCAAATAATAGAACATTCGTGGCAAGTTCTCCTAATATCCGTGAAAAATGTTCTCAGCAGTGTGCTGTTGATGGCTGTTGCATAAGCACAATGTAAAGGCTTCAGGCCACTGTTGGTGAAAGTGTGGGGATCTGCTCGTGACTGGAGTATGAGTGGACAAAAATTAATGAAGTTTTTAACAACTATTGTGTACTTTTCTGCTTGTGCTATCATTTCAAAGCCAAAATAAGGTTACGGTGAGGTTGCAGACATCTCTGCGTATCCGCTGCTGCTGAAGGTCCCTTTCTTGCACCTCTCCCTCGCGGAGGCAGCCGACCGACGGGCAGGAGCAGCGGCGCGCCTCTCCCCACGGGGCCGCCTTCTCAGGGCGCCCCTCTGGCTCCCCGGAGGCTCCACGTGTGGCTCGCCGTTATGTTCAGAGACAATACAATTCCAGATCTGCAGGCGGGATGTGAACTCCCTCAAACCTGGCGAGGTGCAAAGTGAAGAAATGTATGTAGTGACTGAAGAAAAGCACTTCTGGGCAGTAAATGCAACCTGGAGTGAGTGCTTTCTCCCAGCTCTGAGCCACCGCTAGCTCCTCAGCCTCCAGGTGATCCCACTTTAAACACTAGCTGAAATACAGTTCACAAAAATTAAAGTATTAATAGAAGATGACTCATCTGTAAAGAGCTTATGCATTTCAAGAAGCAATTTAAAGTATACAGCAGGCTCTGTAATACCCCAGACTAGAGCCAAAATTAATGGAGAGCTCTTCAGCTTCCAGGAGCGTTCACTTGCCCAGATTGCTCTTCAGCAAAAACAATTACTTAAAATATTTCTTGTAATAGTCTGCACATTGTAAAGCAATATTTCTCCTGGTAGCTGCAGCATTCCTTGTTGCTGTTGGCCTGTCCTCCCTGCCCCTTACAAGGGAAGAGCCTTCACAGGGTGAGAGGCTAAAGGGCTTCTGAGTGCAGCTGGTGACGCCAGCTGGAGCCAGGAAGGGCAAGCCTGAGGAGCGTGCCACTCTTTCAAAACTCTCAGTCCCCCGATTATTATTTTTATCTATTTCTTCCAACAGCAGCCATGGCTGCTTTGAAATGGTTCTGCAACAGAAATCTGTTTAGCATAACTTGTGGCTGCCTGGTATGGCCACGATGCCACGCAGCGACAGTCCCGGTTGGCTCCTACCCCGACTACGCTCGGCATTTCAGCGAGACATCCAGTCCCTGATAAGGCTGTAATGATATTGTTACAACTTGTTTGTACCCTGGTGAGATTGCTAAATTAGGTTTTAATAACTTCTGCAATTTGGCTGGTATTAGCAAGTGTGTGGTAGAGGCACTAGATCTGAGCTGGGGGAGCTTTGAGAAGTAATATTTCTGCTTTTATAGTTTAAAACAAAGCAGTGCAGTCGACACGAAAGAAAGGAAAAATTGCCAACGTCATTCTTTAGGTGTTATAATTCATAAAGCTTTTGTCTGGTTCTCTTCATATTTTCTACCTCTTCTCAAATTAGAAGGAACTATTTTGAGGTTGATATGTTTTTTGGATTTTACAGTTACAAAACAAACACAACCATGTGCAATGAAAGCTCTGAAGCCTTGCAGCAGGGCTGCACTTGGTGCTCCTTCCTGGAGACGGGGGAACATCACGGACCATATTGCTTCAGTGCTTCAGCTGTTTTGATAGCTGCCGCACGCTGCGCAATAAGAACGCAATAGTCATTTCTAGACTGAAAGACTATAAAAATTCAGTTCAGAATGCACTGTCTCCAGTGTAATTTGAACAAAAATATGATTGATATCAAAGTCAAAATTCAGGTGCTCACCGCTTCTGCGCCTGGTATTATTAATGGCAAAAGAGCATCTCAGGAATTATCTTTCAGTGCAGCCACTGAATGTGTAAGGGGAAAATCCCAGTATCCCAGACTTCAGAAAAAGAAAGTCATGTCTGCATCCTTGTGCTGAGTTGAGATATAGCATCTACTCTTAAGAAGCATGTAGACATTATTTAAAGATGAACAGTTGTAAGAAAACTATTAAATGTTTATCAGTGACAAAGGTGCAGAGCCCTGGAAGTTTCTGGTGTCCAGAAGTGGCTGCCGTCTTTTGTCTTTGGTCTTCTTCAGAACTAGGGCGCGTACTTTGTTTTAAGCAATGATCTCAAAATCGAAGGTGGCATCCATTGTATGCACTTCATTGGCTTTTATCCATTGGAACACCACAAAACTGAGGGAGAAGAAATTACTTTATATGGACAATCTTATAAATAAATGCAGAGAGAGACCCCTGAGATGCATTTGCTTCAATAAAAGGCCTCCTTTACAGCAGCCGGCTGATTTTTGGTGCTGTAAGTCTGCAGATGATGTGTGCAGTGACGACTCTGGGGTACTGCAAAACAAACGATTCTGTGCGTTCACTGAGATGATCGAGGAAGCTGGCACTGCACTGGCCACACAGCAGTGGCAGTGGTGGCTTTGCACGGGTGTTTGGCGTGTGCTATGGGAAGCAGAAGCTGATGATCCCTGTCCCACGGAGCTGCCGCTCCAAGTCATCGACACAGATGCAGTATGTAAGAGAAAGTAAAACGTGATTCAAAGTAAACTGGCTCTTTTTTGAGTCACTGTTCCCTGAGAAGGGCGTACTCCAGTGGATCCCCCTCTGGGCTAGCAGGAGGTCTGGGAAGCCTTACATGCCTTCAGAGTGGCACCGGGTTTTATTTCTATAATTACTTTGTTTTGAGCTACAGAAACTTTTCCTGAGAGTGTCTGAGAACAATCAGTATTTCTGTGACTTTATTGCTTTTAGTTAGAAAAGGGACTCTGGGCTTGCCTTGCCTTGGTGTGCATGTGTGCGTGTCACACAGCAGTGTACATTGTCCTGTTCCTGTAAGCGTGTGTCTGCTGCAGATCGACACGGGGGGAGGCGACAGGGGGACACGTTTATGTAAACTTCACTTCTTTTTAATATAGAGCAATTGCTTCTAGACTCTTTATGGCTCTTTCTCATTCTTCATGAGATACATATGTATATCAGCTATAACACACTGTCAGCGAACAGTGGTTTTCAATCAAAAAGACTGTCAGTAAAGCTGATTCACTAACAAGAAAGCTGTCAAGCTGTGACAGCTGCTGTCTTTGCAACCCCAAACAATCTGTTCAGTGCTAACTCTGACTTATGCTTCCATTTATTATACAGTAGTAATGAGTACTGTCCTTAGAAATATCATTTTGGAGAGTACACCTAGCTACTTTGTTATGTATGTAGAATATATCAAATCAGATCCAAGCTGTAGGAGATAAGTTTTCTACAAAAAAGTTCTACTTGTCATCTGATATTTTTTTCCTGAATTCTATATCCTCTTTCAGTATTTACTTCATTTTTGTAGCTAGGCATAAACCTAAAGATTTTATTACTATTGGAAGCTTGGACAAGTGTAATTTCTCTTTTTCCCATTGTGTTGAAGAATGGTATATAACCTTAAATACAACACTAGGATCTACAGAATTGAGTAAAGGAACTTGCCATTAGAGGAGCTGTTTGATGCTTAATAATTCCAATGTCTAGGAGATCACAAAAATCCAACCCAAAGGAGGAACGGAGCAGTCAGTCTGATGCAGCTGCCCAAATGCAGGTGCTGATATTTTTTTTAATTAAATAAAAACACATCAGCATTCTCCTTAAGCAACCTCTTTCAGCAATAACTTAGCTTTGCAAACCTAAATCTCTTGCTCTCTTGGTTCAGTTTCAGTTTATCATTGCCTGCCCTGCCCATAAATGAGATAGGGAAGAGCTGATTCCGTTTTTCTTCTTGTGCATATTTAGTGATGTAATGTATCGCTAGTAAGTCATCTTTTCCAGCTAAACTAACCCCAATTCCTTCAGCTTTTCTGAACTTGGTACTTCAGCTGAGACCATACCATTGCCCCATCAAGCCCGTGGTTGATAACACAACTGTCCTGCACCTCCGGGAAGGGCTGGCCTCCCTTCGCCATGCTGTGCGTTGTCAGCTGCCTTCCTGCAGCCCCTCTGTGCTGCGGTCTCACAAGCGAAGGCCAGCGGCCTGCAGGTCTCCAGCTGTGGGCAGACTGATAGCACTCAGCCTGCGGTCGGTAGGGAACGGTCTTGTATAAGCCAACTGTTTTCTGAACGCATCGGATGAGCCTGGCAGACTTCATCGAAGCTCTGCATAAAGCAAGCTGTGATGAAACTGTTGCTTCTGGGACCTTGGGAAGGGTGGTTGAGGTGCTGGGAACTGAGGACCCGCGTGCCTGATGCTCAGAGGTGCCACCACGGGTGTTTTGGTGGTCTGGGCACCATACGGGGGTAGTACTGAGTAGCAGAATAGATGGGGGCTGTTGTCTTTTTCCTTTAATGCTACTGGTGTACCTATGGCGTGATTTCTCACTACCCTCGATGTCTCCTGCCTACTTCATCTGCTTCTGTGCCTTGACTTCCTGAAGGTGCTCACGCAGGACTCGAGCAGCTCTCTTACTGCACTTACGACCTACGCTGGGATATTTTGCGTGTTTGTTCCAAAATATCTTTCCTTGAAAAACTACCAGCTTGCTTTAATTCACTTTCTCCTCAACTTTACTGCCAAAAGA
This sequence comes from Anser brachyrhynchus, assembly GCF_964034855.1. Classification (NCBI taxonomy): domain Eukaryota; kingdom Metazoa; phylum Chordata; class Aves; order Anseriformes; family Anatidae; genus Anser; species Anser brachyrhynchus. Next base: position 978,778 of record NC_137702.1, read on the forward strand.
CCTACTCAGTAATTCCTGGAACTTGTTGAAGTCCATTGCTTTTATCTTCCTTGGAGGAAGAGAAGTAGCACAGTAAAAGCACTCGTGTTTGTTCTCGCCCAGGCTCCCAGCCAATTCTTCCTTCTGGATCGGCATCAAATGCACAGAAGCATCCCCTCTCCTCCTCCTCTTTCCTCAGTACGGCTCCTGGATGCTGACACTCATTTTTCCCCTCTCACCTCCACACACGCATTTGAATAACTCGCTGAGATAAAGGAAGGGCGGCAGAGCCGAGGGCTCGCTGCCTCAGAGGAAGGTTTCCCACTCAGCTGCCAAGCGAGGAGGAGCCTTGTGGGTGCGAGGGCCTGGGGGGGCCGGGGCTGGCCGGCAGAGCCCCCAGCACCACGTCTTTCTTCCCCACAGGCTGAGGGGTGCTGCTTTTGCCCTGCGGATATGGCCTCGTCCCAAGGTAGCCGCGCTCCTCCAGCCTTGCCCCAAGACGTTGCTCTTGCACATGCCGTGCACTGCAACCTTTAACAGCGAGCTGGCCCGAGTGAAATATTTCTCTTTGTCCCTCACAGCTGTTGCCTGCCTCGCAGCACAAAGCTCACCGCCCCTGGGATCTCCCGGCCCCAGGGACTGCCCGGTGCCATGTGAGCTGCCCAGCTCGGGCTCCAGGCCGATGAAGCAAAGGCACCGCTCTGCTCCTACATCGGCTGAGGCTCGGCGATATGCCCCTCCACCTCCCTGCATTCAGAGCCTGAAATCCTTCCGTACAGATCCCCGCCAGGTGCTGCAGAGCAGACAGCAGTTCCACTGGTTCCCTTCAGTGCCGTGTTTCTGTTCTGAGCCAGGAAAGCATGTTCTTTTGACTCGGGTAATTAGAGACCCTCAGTGAGAATGAGGAAGTGTCGATGACAACTTTTCCCTCCAGTTACAGCAGTAAGAGCAATGCTGTACAGAAAGAAGCATCACATGACAGGAGTTGTTTTGTTTCACTGGTGCTCTTTCGAGTTGCTTTTTTTGCCTTGTTTGTTTGTTCGCTTGTTTTGAAGACTGTGAAATTCCCTTTTATTGTAGGTCTTTCCAGGTCTCGTTCAAAGCCCACTGAAGTCGATACAAAGACTTTGGCTTCAGTTAAATTTGAATCAAGCTTCAATGGCCAATGAAAGATTAAAGCCAACTCCGCTGTACCGAACAATGTCAAACACCAAGCATTTATAGCCCCATTTATGTCTCGTGCATCTGTTCCTTCCAAATTACAAACAAGCCTTGTATGCAAACGTGGGATGTGCTTCGTGCTCGTTCATCGCGGTTCCGACCATGCCGGCAGAGGGGTGCGCGCAGCCATCGGACGGGTACGGGTGGGAGAAGCCCCGGGCCTGGCGCCAGGTCCCGCGGCGCAGGGCGAGGCCTGGGCAGAGGGGGCATGCACGGGGCGGGGGGCCAGGCCTGGTGCTGGCGCGGGTCCCACACCAGCATCTGGCGGCAAAGGGGGCCCGGGCAGCACCAACCTGGAGGCAGGGAATCTGGTCAAGAAAAGCACCTGCGTTCACAGACGGGTTTTGCTGACCTGCTGTAAAGCAGCAGCTTTGTCTCTGTTACAGAAATCACAAACGCCGTGCGTGGCCCCATGTACAGGTAACGCCACGGCTGTCCGAGCGCTGCCGGAGAAGCTGCGCTGGCTGGCGTGGCTGCGGCAAGAGGAACCTGCCCTGGGACACGAGGGCAGCCCGGGCGTTGCTCCCAGGCCAGAACGTCCCACTGAACGTGAGCCAGAAGTGCGTGCACAGGGGTACCTGAAGGGAATGCGATTAGGAAAAGGCTTTGTCGGAAAATGGAAGGATTAGGTAGATGAAGCAGTAAGATAAAATCTGCTGGACAAAAAAGCAAAGCAGCCCTTCCATCTGTGTGCTCGCCGGCTTACACTTCCTTATGTAAAACTCTAGAGGTATACACTTGCTTTGTTGGGTCTTGGAGTTAAGTTTATTCCTCTTCTTTCTTGTCACTCAAGGACTTGTAAAACACGTTAGGAATTCCTGTCTGCTAGCCTATTATTTACCAAGTATTATTTTGTGTGGCTGTTTTGGTTTTTTTTGGTTTTGTTTTGTTTTGTTTCCACAAAACAATTACTTACGGATTTTAAGCTTTCCTTTCAACTTAGCACTGGGAGTTTTTATATTCAAAAAATATAAATTGCACAGCAGCCAATGATTTTGATGATCTGTTATAATGCAATCCATTAGACACAGCTGAGGGAGACGCACATTCCAGGAAATTCTGATGCACCCTGCAACATGCAAAATGAAGCTGAAGGATGCTTGAGATTCTGCTTACTCTCTGGCAGCTAGCTCGAGGTATTTACATGTCTGTTTAATTAATCCATGTATAAAGTATAATGTTTTGTGAAGTTAAGTTCTGAATCGGAAGAGGAGCAGAAAAGAGATGTTAGATCACATCCAGAAATGCAGAAGCTGAACTGAATGCTTACTTACAGGTTGTATGTTTGCATTTAAAAATTATATGCATATATACATCAAGACCCCACTGAATTCAGTTTTTTTCAGAAGTCATCAAGAAGAGATGGAAAAAATAAGCCTTTTACTTGTTTAGCAGAGTGATTGCTTAAGGACGCTTATCTCAAATATCGCCACAGCCTGGAGAAGTTTCTGATACGAAGAGGCAGCTATTAAACTATTCATCTGGGAAGGGGTGGGGCTGCTGCTCTGAATGAGCTAGAGAAGTAAAGCCTCCAGACTATGGGAAGACCACCTTTATTATTTAAAGTACAAGTAATACTGTTTCACTTACAAAGATTTGTTCCTTTTTTGGGAGGATGCAATACATCCATAAAAAGTAAATATATGAATATTGCTTGTACCTGTTTTTCTGTAGCCTAAAATAGATCTTAGAAAACCTGTTTTCTTACCTGAAAGGCTCAATCTTGACACACTGGAGAACAATTTCACTAATAAAAGAGTACGTTAGGATGCCAAATTAAAATCTGATGGAAACAGGAAAAATAAAAGACTTTTTTGACATTTACAATTAATGCCACAAAAATGTTAGTTTAATCAGACAATATGGTTAATCACAAAGGTGAAATTGAAAGTTGCCAGCCCTGAATGCTAGTGTAAAAGTTAATAAATTCAGCTCTTAATCATTATGCACATGCTAGTTATAATAATTTACTGTCCATACCAAATCTTTATAAGCATTGTAATTAAATATAAAATGCACATTAGAATTATAATGAGTAATTAGGGCAACATAACTAATATGCATAAAAGTCCCGAAGCTCATTAAAATGTTAAAAGATGAAACCTGTTCTAGCTGGAGGTTTTTTGCATATTTTCTGCGCCTGTCTGAATGCCAGTGTATTTCATGCATTGTTTTTAGTGTTCCTTCAGACATTTAAAAGCAAAATGAAAATATTTGGGTAGGAAACCAGACTCTGCAGTACTTTGCATCGTTTTTGGATGGAACATAAGTTGTAGAATTTGATTTCCCAGCACAAACGCCTGACTCATGCAAACATGTTGGTGGTATCAGATGAGCAGCAACTGAGCAGAACGCAATTACAGAGCCCTTTTAGCAGAGGAGAGGGAGACAAAGATGATAGTTTTCACATCTTTCTCATTAATGCACTGGGGGAGAGGTGAAGTGCAGCGAGTACTCAGCACCATCACGTCAGGCTTTAATAGGGGTATTTTTAAAAACTTTGTTGTTTCACCAAAATGTAAGGGGATTTGCACCCACCGAGTGTGTGTGTGCACGTGCTGTGGGACGAGCTGGGACCCAAGGAGACGTCTGTGTGCGGTGGCAGCTACCACGGCTCGAGCCTCCGTCTGCCTCGGCACCGCGCCGAGGGAGGCTGGGCCACGCTGGCCTCTGGGAGGACAAGCTGAGAGCATTACAGCAAGGCTGACAGCAAAGACAAGATCAAACCATAAATGCCTTCTCCAAAATGAGTCTTTGCTGGCTGAATGGAAAACATTTAGAAAATATATGAAATTGGAAGCCTGAGAACCTCCTCCCATGTGTTTTTCCTCTCCAAAACAAACCTTGGCAGCCTGAAGCAGCAGGTCTCCAGGTGCATAATCTCATCTGAGTTACCCTCTCTCCCATACCAATGGGAGCAGGAGGGTCTGAGGAATCTGGGCTCAGTGCCCTAATCACTTCACTCAAAGTGTGCCTGCATCACACAGTTTGTCCTTATACTAAAAACAAGAAAATAACTTGACAACGAAAAATATGAGAGAACGGTGATTCTAAGCTGTCTTTGGTTTGTGTTTTAATATCAGTGTTAGCCAGGGATTTCCTAGAGCAAAGAATATTGATTTTTATTTGTATTTTTTTCTGAACTCTGAGCAAACAGAAGCTGGGCTCCTTCCGAGAGGCGATCTGAGGAAACCTCGGGCTCCCGCCTGACGGGGCTCAAAGCCATCGCGGTGGGAGCGACAGGAGGGTAGGCAATGGTGTGGGCAACCAGGCTCCTGCTGCAGCAGGTCCGAGACCCCAGCGTCTGCCTGAAGTGCTGCTGAGCTCTGCCTGGGGCTTCTGAGCTGCTCTGCTCTGCACCTGGAAAGTTACTCCAAATCGTTAAGGCTAGATTGAATTGATCTTTTGACTGCACGGTCATACAGATATAAAGAGCATCGCCTAACTGTACATTTTTATGGATTAGTTTATTTTTAAATTTATTACCAAGAGATGGTCTGCATTTATTAACACACACACACAAAAGCAAAAGGTGAGCAGGGCACATTGAGAAGTTTGAAAGTGGTACTTTGGAAAAAAACTTTCTGTATTACCCAGATCTTTGCTGGCCTTTTATTTGCTCTTCTTGCCTAACTCATAAGAATTATATATTGTCCATATAGTGTCCACACAGTGTGGTATATTTATTTCGAATTCCAGATTTGTTGCTAATAATCCTGCCCACTCTGAACTACAAGAACAAGCACTCCCAGTCCCCAGGCATAATGCAGAACAACGTTCACCTATGAGAAAGCTTAGCCAGGAGGCACCACGCAGGGCTCTTGCAGCGGGTTTGGATGGAGTACCCATGCCTGCTGCTTTAGGGCTGAGTGCTGAGCACGCCGAAACCACATGGAGCCGGGGCGGCCGGCCTGTCCTGCGCAGGACAGGCCCCATTGCCACGGCGCCAGGCCTCAATGCCAGGCAGGATCTGTGGCACTGCCTGCCGATGCCGTGCGGCCGTGGGACATGGGACCTCGTCCCCACGTCAGGGGAGGGATCATCACGCTGGAGCACGGCTGGGCACAGCCACCCGCTGCTGGTGGGAGAGGTGGTGCCGGGCTGCAGGCGCCGGGCAGGAGCTGGGCCCAGCACTGCCCTGGGGTGCCTGCTGGTGGAGCGGCGACAGGGCCGTGTGCTGCTGCCTCGCTGGGCGCTGCTCACCCTCCTGCTGTGTCTTTCATCTCTGATTCTCTAATGGCACCTTTCCATCGCACACGCTCCTTGTTATTTCTTGTTCCAAGCTGAGATCTCATAGGCACGAGAGGTTTTTCAGGTGCCCACACCAAGATGAGAGCCTGGACTTGCTGTCGGGATCCTGTCCAGCTGCTGACTGGTGTGCATTTGAATAAATTGTGACTGAAATGCATGAGATGGCAACAGCTTAAACCAAACTTTCAGTTCATGAAAGCTTGCCAAATGTACAATCCGGTGCATTACCCTTGTTCCTCTCCCAGGATTTCTCACTGACATCCACAGAAATGTCTGAGCAGGAGTGCGGGCCCCTCTGTGCCTCCCCGGCAGGTGTCTGCGGGGCCTGGCCCGGGGATGGGGATGGATGCTGGGACGCGTGGGCTTGTTGAAGCTCCGATACTGCCCCTCGGAGCAGACAGGATCCAGAGATGTTCCCAACAAACTGAAAAGCTGTGGTGAAAATAAAGGGTAAAGGAGAAGCGTGGGGTGGCATCCATGCACAGGATGATGACTCGTCAGGTGTAAGATGGGCAATCAGGCTAATTGGGGCAATGGGGGAAGAAGTACTACAGTGAGGCAGCATCTCAGGACATCACTGTGGGTTGTGTGTATGAAAACATCACGTGCAGACTGTACAGGGCCATCTCTCTGCTCCACTTGGCAGTATCTCCCTGGTCGTGCTGTGTCTTGTTTCAGGTGTGGGTTTCCAGGCACCATAAAAACAACAAGCGAGTTTTTGGGGGAGTGTGATCTCTGAGATGAAAGAACTGAGTTCCTTTTAGACAGTGTGTTCAGATAAATGAGGACCAAGAGAAAGAGTGCACAAGTCTTTAAATGGGTTAAAGCCTCGTTCAAAGAGCAATGCAGTCGCACTCTTCCTATCTTGGGGGGCAAACCCAGTGGCAGCAGAAAGCTAGGGCGCTCCCACCACGCAGCTGGGCAGGCGGCGGGGCCGGGTCCCGGCTTTCAGCAGCCTTTGCTTGCCATGTGCCTGTGCAGGTGGCTTCTGTGTTCTTCCATTGCTCAGGTGCTGCTTTTGTATGGTTTATCTCGAACAATTTTCATATTACTCTTTTGAACACTTCAGGATTAGGAGCTGAGCCGTGAACTTTGTGGTGCTTTTGGCAGCTGCTGGTGTCCTTCAGTGCTGCTGGAGCGGCAGGAAATGCAACCGGTGTCTTCATGTGCTCCATCTCACTCAAAGTTACGTCTTAAGAGCTGTGGCTGCACAAACTGCAGCACTGCTCAGGAAGGAGTCAGGTTTATAAGTACCTGCTATTTTCATGGAGTCACAGTTTTGACAAAAAGATTTCCTTCGTTCCTGTGTGCTTTATGGAGAAGTAGTCGTGCAAATTGGTTATGCTGATTATCCACTTGAAATTTTAATGTTACCAGTTGAAAGTGAATATTTATTCACATACGCTTATATGGGTTTGTTCCATGTAATCGCTGGGAAGAGAAGCAGAAGGGTGAGGGTGTGCTTGCCGGCGGCAGAGGAAGCTGCGCCCACATCCCCACGAGCAGGGCAGCCAGGGCAGGGCCCGCTGCTCCCTTCCTGCCCCACACTTTTACCAGGCGCAGCGTTCCCAGCTCTGGGGACAGCGCGTGGGACCCCGTCCGGCCCGCGGTCACTGCGGTGCCAGCAGTGCCACAGGCTCCAGCGATAGCTTTAATTACTGTTCAGGGTAATTTCTGTCAATGAGTGCACGCGTGCGCCGGGGGAGCACCGTGGGCGAATGCCCGCTTCGTGGGCTCTTTCGCAACGTGTGCTCCTGCCTCCTGCAGTGCACGGTCACGGTGCCGCCGCAGCGCGGGAGGTGCGATGCAGCCTGTGCAGGCCGCGCGGCTGCCGTTCTGCTCGGGAGTGAATCCGCAGCTCCCTGGGTGCAGCTCCTGCCATAAAAGATTATGGCCTCTTAGCGCGGCGTGCTGAACTGTGGATGAGGTGCTGAAGGAACAGATGCGAGGCAGTCAGCGTTTTACACGTACATAAACACCTTAAAGCAACATCTGGAAAATTGCTTGGGAAAAAAAAAAATCAACAGATTTTTATTTATAAGTTCTGTGGTTTAGTTTTTATAGCATTTTACGATGCACATAAATTGTTGTTTAAAAACAGAAAGTGTAAAAGAAATTCCAGGGGGAAGGCAATTGTTGTTCAGCCTTAACTTTGATAATCTCTTTTCGGAGGAATTCACTGTCTTCTGTTTTCAGCTCATGGTTGCGTTTTGCTGGCAACTGGAAAAGTCAACAATCGCCTTTTACCTTTATTTGTATCTGAAATTCTAAGTTTAAAATGTTTATTCAGATTTATTATGTTCGCCGTTTAAGAAGACAAAACATATTTTCTGAAATAAATCCATACCCAGTGTAACACTGGGAAAGTCATGCCTGCTATATGGTATTTATGGCTCAGTCGTAATCGGGAAGGTAAGTTTGTCTTTTTAATATGCCAAAAGAGATCCCAAAGGCCACGTGTGCCTGGGGGCGTTTTAGAAGGCCTGATGCAGAAGGCGGTGGCATGGGACACGGCGCGGCTCGGGGCTCAGCACCCCCAGGGCGGGTGCACCAACTCACCCCCCCCGACCCGGCCCGCGGCTGCAGCCCCTGCGGCACCGCATCGTCCCCGTCCGGGGGGGGCTCAGGAACTGAAAGCATCCTGCATGACAGCGACAGCCACGCATCGTTATACTTCACGCTGGGTAACTGAGTTGAAAAAACAGATTGTACAGTATGGGATTAATACTCTTCATGTCTCAGTTATGTTTTTACACCAGATATACAGATCTGTGTCAGAGTCTGCTGTGTGGGATAAGTTTTACACTGCCGGAAGAAAGCATGGTTGAATGTGAATCAAGCTGGAAAATACGCACCAGGCTGAGTAACGTAAAGCGTGCTGAAGAGAAGCGGAGTTAAACAGTCTTCGTATTTATGTGCAAATGTCTATTTTACAATTTTTTTTTCAGTTGCCCCCACAATTCAGGAACTTAAGTCCAGCGGCGTGATGCTCGGAGGGAACGGACTGATACGGTGTGAAGGTGCAGGCGTTCCTGCCCCGGTCTTTGAGTGGTACAGAGGAGAGAGGAAGTAAGTAGCCCTGCCTGCCCTCGCTTGGTGCCGCCGGGGCCACTGGTGCCACTCGCGTGTCCCCGCAGGGACCGGGCTGCAGGAGAGCTGAGGCAGGGGCAAAGCTCGTGGTGGCAGCGGGTGCTGGGGTTGTCCCCCCAAAAACCAGGGCAGCAGGCCTCAGCCCTCACACCGCTCCCCTTGCTGCAGAGCTGTGCACGGCTGGAGCAGTGCGGCTTCGGAGGTGCTGGCTGCCGACAGCTGTGCTGTGCGGCTTCTGGGGGAGTTTCTTCGTTTTCTTGCAGTCTTAGTTTTTGTGCTCATAAATGAGGCATAATAGGACTGTCCGTGGCTGGGCTGTGATGGTGATAATTGCCATAATGAGCCTAAGGTTTAAACATGCTTTAGTAATTGCAGCCTTATAAGAATAGTAACCAGAAAGGCACTGAAAATGCCTGCTGAAAAAGCCTACTAAAAAGAGAGATTTTTTTTTAAAGAAGGCTTTTTTTTTTAAAAAAAAAAAAAAGAAGTCTTCATAGCTTTCCTACTGAGAGCTTTGGGGGTGAGAAGGCAGGCTGATTAACAAGACTTTCAGCCCAACCTTAATGGCTACAGTTCTTCACCCAGTTGCGCTATTAGCAGTGTGGGCTGTGGGTTTTCAGTCCGCTGCCTTGAGCAGAGCTGCTGCACCCCCCAGCATCTGAAAGCAGCCAGGGGCACACTGCCGGCCCGAACCCTAAAACTTCATCGTGTGCTTTGGTGTTGTTCCCAGCCAGCTTTGCTTTCAGGTCGTTAGTGCTATGTAACGATAACTGGCATCTCTGTAGGATCTTTTTTTCGAACAGATTTTGTTTTACAACTCTTGCCTTACCTAAGGTATTGTTTCTCTTAAGTTTGAATATTGGTGCAGGAGAAAGTGGCTGTTCTCCCTGATAGGCAGCTGCCCACACACATCTTCTAGGTTCTGGAATTTCCCAGCTTCTGAGTGCTGGGTTTCTCATCAGCTCTAAGATCCCATTAAACCTGGGAGGTGACATGAGAATATTAATGACCATATTTCATAGGAAACCATCTGTCAGCTCATTGCTCAGTGGCCAGCTGCTCCCCTTTAGGAGTATTGCTCATCTTCCTTCCCCACTTCTCACAGCAGTCATAACCATCGCACTTTGACCACTTATTAAAACATTCTTAAAAACAATATAATTGACCTTTACTGTATGTAACAGTAGAGGTTTTCCTTCTGATGGATAAATTCATCTACATCCTGTTTCTAAAGATGCGTATTATATTGTACGTATGTTGGGGGGAGATGTAACAAATATATTTTATATTAAAACCATTGTAGTGCAGGTTTTAATATAGACCATAGCATTCTGGATTCAATTAACCATTTCCAGCATGATAATCACCTTCCTATTTGTGAAAGTCACCAATTCCTTTCTTCATGAGTGCATTCAGTGTCACAGGAGCAGCAGGAAGGAATAAACAGAGCATTTCAGGACACTGAAGCTGTGCCTTCTGTTTTCCATTTCAGTAGCTGTATCACCTGAGGCTTGCTGTAATCAGCAAGACATGTACTGTCCTATTGTGTCTTACCACTCAAATATTCTGTTAAATCTAATGGTACATCATTTTTTGCTAAACTGCTTTTTGCAGACATGCTAAACACATGTGACTACAAAGGTACTGGGAACCTCCAAACCACCACTTGCAGGACAGAGGAAGGTGTACACACCTTGTTTTGCCTCCAGGATTTCCCCTTTACTTTGGGAAGACAGAAAGCCAGCACAGAACGAGCCTTGGACAGATCATTCATTGTTTTAAAACAAAACTGAGAAGAGTTAGCTTTCATAGGTAGCTCAGAGTAGCATGTACATTATCCTGCAGATAATTTGCTGGTATATTGCAAGACTATATACGGGGAGTTCACACCCTGCTATGTATTTGGCTAATAGAATAGAGAGAATCCCATTTTCTTCTGTTAGTCTTGGACTGAGACCCTATTTTCTTTTTGTAAATCAGGATGAATCTTTGAATAAATGAATAGTGGGAGTTAGACCTGAAATCCTAATATATGTTCAGTGTCTGAAAGGAGCCTTTTGGGTCTGTAAATTGTATTGTTGTTACTTAGGTTGATGTAAATCAAAACCCACAGTTTCCAGGCTCCTGGGATCATCTCATCGTAAAACAGTCATTAAAACTAAAAATAAAAGCAGTCACAGACTCCATCCAGTTACACCTACAAGGAGCTTGCAGGGCTAATTGTACCTCATCACCAGGCTTACAGCAGTTCTTGCTCATTCATTTTCCTTAAGCGTTGGCTCATGAGCGTGCTTTGCAACGTCCTTCCACAGCCCAAGGTGAGGAGCATAAAGCCCTCAACGTGTAGCCCTGGGACCTGTGCTGCTTTCCTGCTGCTTTTTACCTGAACGTGCAGGTTGGCCACTTCTCCTGTCCTGTTGCTGGGGAAAGGCGAGGAGGGGTCTCCCAGTCACTTTAATCTGTAAAAACGGTGCCATGAGCTCCGTGCAGGAGCCTGGTCTGGTTGAGATGCTGGAGGTGCCCAGGGCTTGGGGTGCTGGGCAGCAGCTCCCGGTGGTGGCACCCTGGGGAGGGAGCTGAGGAAGGGCCATCACAGTGACTGGGTGTGAGCACTCTGAATCCCCACTAGGAACCAAAGCACGCAATTGCATCACATTGAAAAGGGACTGGAAGTTTGGGGGAAAAGTTAGTAAAAGCTTCTTAAAATCAGAATAGCATTTGGCTTCTAAAACTGCACAGGGATTCCCTGTGGGGAGAAGGAGGCTTTGCCGTGCTGACTCCTCGCATCTGAAACTCACAGCTCAAGTATGGTATCTTACACGGCTACGCAGAAATTACATCTCAGAAATTAAACAGCCACAGGGAAGAAGCCCAGAAGTTGCTAATCTAAAAATACTAATTCTCTTATACTTGATAAAGCAAAGAAGACCTACTTTTGAAATAACAAAACTCATTATAATGGCTTAATATATTGTAATAATATGAAAGTATTCAAATATGAAACGAAAGGTAGATATCCCTCGGGGCTGGTACTGACACATGGCCTTCTCTCCATGCATAGGCACAGTCTCTGAAATAAGACTGCATTTCCCTGTGCAGCTTGTGGTACAAAGCAGGAAGGTGAAGAAATGTGTAGGGTGGCTGCACACAAGTAAAAATGCTGTTGCAGTCTGAAAAGTCGCTTGGAGAAACGCACTCAAGTAGTAAACTCCATGTGCCGACAATGAGCTGGGTAGAGTAGGACATGTCAGTAATTAATTTAAACCTAAAAGCATCGGGTTCTTCCAATGGCAAACAGAAGTCTGAAGCTGCTGAGTGTACCCTAACTGGAGCCGAATCCTCTGTCCCACAGTCCCGTGGTTCCCCACGCTGTCATGGGCAGGGAGGCAGGGAGGGCAGGCGGCTCTGGGCTTTCTCTCTCAGTGGGGTGGGAAAAGAAGGGAAGAACATCGGCAGGAACAAGGAGAACCTCCACGTGCAGTAGCATGCGTGCAGGTTGGAAGGACAAACGTTTCTGCCTTTCATCAGCCCGGAGAAAAGTTGGGTCTCCCAGCGGCAGTGCTTGCCCAAAGCCGAGCGTCTCAGCCTCAGCCTTTTACCCTCCCCACAAAGCAACGTGCGTCCCCGGGACGCGCTCTGTCCTCTCCCGGGGGGCTGCGCAGCCCGGCCCCGCAGCAGCGAGGGGCAGAGCAGGACCTGCACGGGGAGCAGGAGCCGGGGTGCGCAGGGTGCATGGGGGCAGAGGCGTCCTGGTAACGCTGAAAGCGTTCAGTGCATGGTATGCAGAAGTGCAACTAATGATAGTATATTTTTAGACAGAATGCTGGAAGACCACATTCGTTTCCAGGATATATGATTGTATATTCCAGCGTATCAAATAAAGGTTGGATATTTCATCCAGACCTCTGCTCTTTATGGGAAATATAAGGAAGCATGAGTAATCAGCTATTGCTAGAGTTTTAATTATGTGGTTACCCTTCTCAACTAGCTGTCTGACAAGAGGTGGTTTACGTATAACAACAACATTTAAATTGGCCGTCACCCTTTGTGTCAGTGCAGTGGTATTTATGACCTGGTTTGGAAGCTACACTGAAGTACCTGGGCAGTGCATATGAAATTTGACCATGGAAAGCTCAAAGTCAGGGAAATAGAGCCCAGGAAAACAGTTGTGTTTTGGCTTTTTCCTGTTTTGTTGCTTGGTTTCTGTTCAGGTTGCTGTCTCAGGGTGCAGCGTTGCCATAGCACATCCTTCTAATTGCAAGTATAATTTGTTGCTATAGAGGCTTGTAAAATAAATTGTGGTCACAATCCTAATTAGTCACTTTTCTAGCTACCTAATCCTCATCAACCATCAGTTAAAGGTGCATAACGTCACAAGCAATCACCAGAGACTGAAAAAATGCTCTCTGAAAGATCTACCATAGTACTGAGAGGTGGGTGCAGAGTTACTTTTAGGATAGCACTCGCTCTGCCCTGCTTCCCAGGCTTACCATGTCTCCTACTAAAGCCTCCCTGCTGCCCCGCTGAGCCCCGCACGAGCTGGCCACCCCACTGACTGCCCACAGTCCTCAGGCGCATACCCGCAGGGCCAGGAGGGAGCACTCCCGTGCCAGCACACCCTCCTCTGGCTCCCCGAACGGGCAGCGTGTCAGCTTTGGATACTGACTACCCATTTGTGCCCTCAGGAAAGTATTTAAAGTTTTAGCTAATTTTGCCCAATTTAAAATCTAAGCTTCCCATCTGACGCTGGTGCTGTCAGGTGGCTAGGCAGGCAGGGCAGGGGGTGCTCTTCTTTAATTCCTTTAGGCTGCAGGACAAGCTGGCAGGAGCTGTTCTCCTCACTACCCTACACCTCCAGTGCTGCCAATGGCCTCCCAAATCAGCCCCTGTGATAAATTATATGAGTTATAGAGGTAGACTCATACATGGTATATGAGTTATAGACTTTTTTTTTTTTTTTTTGCTTTCTAGACTGATCAATGGTCAACAAGGAATAACTATTAAAAATTATAGTACAAGATCGCTTCTTACTGTTACCAATGTGACAGAAGAGCATTTTGGCAACTATACCTGTGTTGCTGCCAACAAGCTTGGGACGACAAATGCCAGCCTGCCTCTCAACCGTAAGTAACGTGGACATGTGGCAAGTGTTCGTGGTTGTTTGTTTCCACATACACGGATTCAAAAGAAAAAAAAAATAGTAGTATGTTTTTGTTTTCCCTGGTTTGCTTCACAAGGCGTATAAATACCATTGCATTCCTCAGCGGTGGGAAATAACACACCTGGCTGTTTATTCTGTGCTGCGGAAGGGTTTCTGTTTGGAAAGTGATGGTACGTTTCGTGGGCATCAACAGATTATGAATCTACAAGGAAACACACTAGGAAACCCAACCTGCTGTCACAGTACAGCGTCACAAGTAGCATGACAAAACCTTTAAACCTTTCTGCTCAGAGCAGTGATACTTGGTGGCCAAGCACTGCGAGCACCATTAGGAACTCTTCTGGCGAGCTTTAAGGGGTGCTGCTGAGCTGCACCGCTGGCGTGGGCTCACCGCGGCTCGGGCTGCCCTTGGCCTCGTGAGCAGGCAGTTGGGTGAGCCGAGGGGACGGGCCGTGAAATCCTTTGTGGGAAACACTAAGCACCGACGTAGGCAAAGTGCTGAGGTATTTTAACATGAAGCTTACATAAAATGGGTCTCAAATGTCCTACATGAAAGATATTTTTAACCATGATTTCATAGTATTTCACATTTGTTGACTATCTAGCCATCTGTTAGTGGCATCCGAAGATGTTCATCGTTGAACTTCAGTGATAATCTGTTCTGTTTCAATAGTGATAGTACTGAAAGGCAGACGTACTCTTCTCTACATAAAGATATTCCTTACTGAGTGGAAATTGGAGTGCAGATTTTCAGTTCCTTAAATCCTAGGGTTATTACCTTCTAACCATGAAGTTTCGTTCTTGATATACTTACTCCGTGATACATATTGTCAGGATATTTGAAATTACTGCAGAAGAAGTGTAATAAGCAGAAAATAGCATGAAGGCTTTCCTTCCATTCTATTTAGTATTTGAGAAATCATTAACAAAGTGAAAACAACACAGCACGTCTTTTAAAGAGAAAATGCAAAAAGTGAAAACAAAGGAATATTATCCTAGCAGCAGATAGTATTTGGTGCATTTGCAATTCAGAGAAGGTAACATTAAGATTTGGTTTAATTTTGAACAGAGCAGAGCTGAATCTGTCTCTTAGTTGCTGCTGGGATTTTATCAGCTTTATTTTGTCGGGATAATAAGTACTGTGTGCCAACTGTTAAAAAGCACTTTGAGGTGCAGAGGTTGAAAATGTCAGATTAGTACCAAGTTCATTGTTACAAATAATAAAAATACATATTCTCCATTATGAAAGAGATGGGATATGTGAAGCAGAACAGTGTTAGAGAAAATGCTGAAATCTGGATCTGATCCTGATCTGCCTGAATGAAATAAGGGGTTGGTGTTAGCTCCAAGGTTTGTCTGAAAGACTGAGATGAAATGACTTATTTTATACTGTGATCTTTCTGATTCTAATCAAAACAAGGAGAGGTTGCCAAAAGGTGGTGATCTAGATTTCAGTTGGGAATTAAGATCAATTTACATGGGGCTGGGCATTTTTCCTTGCTCACAGTTCGCATTAGTATCATCTAGAAAGAGTTTCTTTTTTTTTTTTATAAAAAAAAAACAACTCACACTGTAGCAACATATTAAATATGGATTCCTTAATACTTCAGAGGGAATTTTCTCTTGTAAAATGGTACTTGCATTTTATTTTGTTGGCAATGACAGAGAGTGGAACATATGCGCTGGTTCAGGTATGTGCGGGGGAAGCATCAGCAGTCACTGGTTGGTTGATAGTCAAATACAGTGTTAAGCATAACTTGATCATCGCATTACTTGACAAATGTTAAAAATAAGAGATGGATGCCTTATTTCAGCGTAATTTTGAAGTGTTAGCTGCGTTGGCACGGCACAGAGCGAGGTGTGGCCGCCCTGCACCCTGCGGTGGGAGCTCGGGGACGGTGCGGCTGTGTCAGGACCGCGCGGCTCTGCTGTCGGGTGCTGGCACGCTGTGTTGGGAATTGAGGGGCTGCTAATCGGCTGCTTCTCTCTGCTCTTGGTGTATTTTAAGAAAATTTTGTATAGCAGAGAATCTATTTTCTTTCTTTGTACATTCCCATACTACATATAATCAGGAACTTTGCTGCACACAGCTGGGAGCACCTCTCAGGGGCAGAACTAAGCGTGGTCTCTGCTCTCAGGGTCTGCGCCCTGTGCAGGTACACAACTCAAGGATCCCAGGAAAACAGTTATTTCTTCTACTACCAGGAGGGTGTGGGTTTCAGTGATCCATAAGTGCAACCTTGAGCTAACAGAAGTCACACGGGGATGTCAGGGCTGCAGGGAACAGCTGGCTGTGTGCAGCTGCGGGCTCTGGGCTGAGCGGAGGATATCTGGGTTGAACAGAGCGGTGCAGGGCGGTGCCAGCGGGGCGCACGGGGCAGGAGGCTGCAGCTGCTCCCACGGGGCCTCGGGCAGGCACACCGTGCCTGGCCTGGGGACGCTGCCAGGAGCCCAGCCTGCGGGGCTGCGGCATCCCACGTCCCACCAACGGAGCCGACTTTGCCACTGCCCTGGCTGAAGGCTTGGTCACGTCTAAGATCTAACCATTAATAATAAATTCAGCAGCTGTAAAATGGAAAGGCTGAGCCTTGCGGGAAAAATACAGAGCAGTAGTGATTCCAATAAATTAATAATGAATGGCAATTTGCTAATTATTCATGGCCAAGTCCTTCATATGATCCAAATGTGTTGTTTTTTGAAACTGTTCCTGCCTGTCCTGTGGCTAAGCTTGTGATGTAGAGGATCCCCCCAGAGCACCGGCGTGATGAGTGTTTGTTGGACAGTCCCATCCTGCCATCTATGGGCCTAATTTATCAGATGCTTAGTGCTGCCGTTGTTGGCCTTTCCCAGAAGTTTTGGTACTTAAGAAGAATGTAGTCTTTACTGTAAGTAAAGCATGGACTTGCTGATTCATTAAACAGTTTCTGCAGGAAACGCAATATGGTGTGGGCACAGGGCAAAAGGTTCGATCTACCGGTGGGGAATGGAGTGGCCTTTTTTATAATTAAGCAGATCTTGCTTTTAAATTATCGCAATTTTAATTCAGAAGAAAAGACATTTTCCTACAAACAAATTTGCAAGGCCACCATGATGGGAGTGAGTTATCATTAGCCCCTGGCGCTGAGGTGGGTTTATTCTACCTTTTGCTCTGACAAGCGGCCGGAAGGGAGGCGGTTGCATTGCTGCCACCAGCAGCATCCCTGCGAGAGCGGCCCCTGTCCGGGCACTCTCCTGCCTCGTGCCCACAGGCAGCGCCCGCCTGCATCCCAGCACGTGGATTCGGGGCTGGATTGCTTGTTTTCTCTTTACCAAAGCTGAGTCACAGTGGAAGACTTTCTCCTCCACCCGAGCACTTGTTACATTATGACAGGAAACTGGGCAGCAGTTGAAATCCTGCATTTGTAATCTGAATGTAGATTAAATCTGTACACCTCTAGAAACTATAAATCTACTTAGGAAGAGACTGTTCACAGAGGCATAAAATTCCCTGCTACGCGTGAGCTCTGTGTCCCTACGAGATAAGATACACACAAAAGTCTGGATTCATGTAAGCCATCACCTCACAGAAGATGAAAATAATCATCGTGTCTCTAGTAGATGTAGTTTTGTTTATTCTTAGGTAAAGGTATTACTTTGTTTGTGTTTTTAGAGAGCGTCTCCTGTACATTCCTGAGTATTTTTTATGAATGCTATAAATAGCTCACCTGTGAAGTGGTGCCTTCTTAAGAAAGCTTGCAATACAGAGGAAGCATCCGTGTCTGTTACTAGCAGCTGCCATAGAAATGACTGCTCTTAAAAGGCTGGGTTTGTCTTCCACAGCTGTTACAGGGGCTTGCACTTGGAGGATGTGGCTTATACAGAAATCTTAGATATAGTGTCGGGAGTTGTTCTAAAACATAAGTGATTGCGAAGGGCTGCAGCAAAGGTCAGTTGTGACGTTTGGAAGGGGAAGGAGAGCATTGCAAGGTGCGTGAGCAATGTGGTAGTATTTTCTGTGCTAATGTAATTGCTGCAGCTAAACAGAACTACTTTATTGAATAAGCATCCAACTGTGAACTTACGGTTAGTGCAACATGCTTATAATCTTGTCTCAAACATTTTTGCATGCCAGAAAGCACCAGACCGTGCCCTCGATTTATATGCGTTGATTGCATTGTGTCCTGGTTCCTACGTAAAGGTTCCTAATCAAACTGCTCTACCAATATTTTTAATACATTGAGTTTCATGTCTGAAATGCAAAAAATTAATATTCTTCCCAAAATCTAAATGAACTCACTATAAACAACACACTGCATGTGACAATATGCATGCTCCTTAGTATCATGGGAGTAGCACTGGATATGTCTACTGGAGCACGAGATCAGAGGCATCGTGGGTATCTGCAGTGCGGTGTACTGGTCTTGCAATGCCACATCTTCTAAATAAAATTAGTATTGAGACAGACATCCATTTTCCTTGGCAATTTCCTGGCAGTCTTACTCATGGGATAGGAATCTGCAAACTTTCCCCTTCTGCTGTTGGAGCCATAAAAATCAAAGCAAGCAGGGATTTAGGGGACTTCAGAGATCATGCCAGTCATTTGACCGAGGGCAGGGCAATGACACTCCTGGCTGCCGTCGGACCCGCTCCCCACTGCCCATGACCATCACAGTCAGGCTATGTCTGTGTTTCTCTGGGTTGGAACCAGGTGGTCTTTAAGGTCCCTTCCAACCCAAACCACCCTGCGGCTCTGTGATTCTGTGACCCAGCCGTGCTCCTGGGCTGCGGTGGCTGCGCTGCTGGGGCATCACGGGGCCGGGTCCATCCTGCATGCCGGCTGCAGCCCCGACCTCCTTCACCTGGAGCAGGTTATCCCGCCCCGAACCCCGTGCTAGCGATGCCAGCAGCTGCATCGCCGCTGTGCCACCTCTTCTGGGCTCCGGGGAAGCTCCCCCGGCTGCGTGCCGGCCCCAGAGGGACAGCGCTGGCACGGGTGCCATTAGCAGCAATAACCTAGGTGGCTGTTGGAAACCATGCGAAGACTGCTTGGGACTTCTGTTCATATCGTTTGGTGTCATTGTAAAACTCAACAGTTTATTTTTATTGACTGAGAAATTGCATTTTACTGTCTTTTCCTATGTGAAAATTCCTATTGTTTAGCTTTGGCTGACCTACCAAATTTGACATTTCTCAAAACAAATTTACTCCCCATAGAAATTCCCTTTGTGTCCACAGTTTCAACCCTTGTCCAATTACCTAAGAAATATTTTGCTATTTTACCTTTCAAATACTGGTCCGCAGAACAAATCACCCTTTAATTGGCATTGTTTTACGTTATGTCTCAGTCAGGTGGGACAGCTTGCACACACACACACAAATTGCTTAGATATATCCGTACACCCATAAAAATTTATGTGAAAATTCCTGTATTCATTAGAAGCCTATTCAAAGACTACTGCAGTCAGCCAAAGACATTTAATGATGTAACGAGGTTTGGCTCAAGTTCAAAGTCCCCTGTGGACATCACAGGGCAGAGAACTGGTTCCATAGCCCACACTTTTCATTGAGCCCAGTCCTGCCCCCGGGGCTGCGGTCAGTACCCCGACCTGCTCCCCCAGCTCCTGCTGAACGTGTAGCAAAGGTCTCTGCCTCCACTTCCCAGGAGTGGTGTTGGACAAGAAGCAGATTTGAAATCCATTCCGGGGCCTCAAAATCATTTGTAAAGGGATTGTAAAATGTCGGAGCCATCACACTTCCTTGTGGTGGCTGTAAGGGACATCCGGGTAAGGGGCAGCCAGGTCCATGCCTATAGGTTTTCACGGTACATCCCTTAACAAAGCCACGTCAAACCTTTTCATGGTGTGCTGTCCTGTCTGGAAACTCAGAATCACTTCTTCCGTTATAGACTGCAGGTCATTTGTTCTGGCCTTGGTTTTGCCTGCCACGTCCAAGTTGGCCGAACAGGCCTGGCAGCGGCAGGAGAGGTGAGGCGCCACGGGAAGGAGCTGGAGCTGGAGCCTGAGGGGACACCCGGCTCCTGGTCCCTGCGGCTGAATCGGGGAATTAGAGAAGGGGGGTTATAAATCTGGAAGTGAGTTCCTTGGGGACCTGTCTCAAAGGTCAAGGTATTCGTCCAGGACGTTTTAACTGAGTGAATGTTTTCCTAACGGAAAACCGCTACCTGAAAACTTCCAACACCTGCAGTGTGATTCAGAGGCAAGGCAGAAACCTCTCTTTTCTCCCCTTTCTCACACGGGGTAAAAAGCAGATGTATGATGCAGTTGAACAGTGCACAAGTAAAACTGAGTTTTCCTGAATCAGAAAGACACCTGAGGGACTAGTTTCCTAAAGTCCTGCTGAGACAAGTAGCCCAGCAGTGTTAAAAAACCAGCACCTTGAATTCATATATTCACACAGAATAAGACAAATGGCCAAATCTTCCATTTATGCAAGTCATAATAATTCTGCTAGATGTTGGGTTTGAGATGCTTCCATAAGCATGCCAAGTACTGCTCCAGGTAGCAATTACTGAGAGTTAGGGACAAATTTTCTCTCTATCTATTTTCCAGGTTGAGTTTTATTCTGAATTATGTGACAATGTGACTGAGATGGGGCTAGGTAGAAATAACCAGTCTGAGCAAAACCAGGCACGTATGATTCTCCTTGACATTTAGAAGAAACTTTAAAGGCCTAAAAGCACATTTGTGTTTGAGGGGAAAAAATATCCTTACTGCGGATCCTTACAGAAGTTGCCTAGTTGCCTTTTGTGTTACCTTTTGTTAAATTTCTATTCATATTCTTAAACTGTGTAGTTGTAGCCATATGTTTTAGACACATATTTCTACCGAAAAAGGATGATTTGGAGAGGCTGAGGTATGTGTAGGAGCATGTCTAGCAGCATATCTAAATCTTCATTCTAAGTATCAGTTAATTGCAGTGATTAAAAGAATCAAGGTGATCTAAGGAACTCCCCTACAACGTGCCCCTGTCAGGATGAGGCACACCGGAGGTCAGAGCTCCTTTCGAACTGGTGTTTCTTTTCGTGATACAGAAGGGGTAGGAAAACTTGAAGTAAGTTAACTTCTCAGAAAAACTGAAAAATCCAAAGAAGAAAATGCGTAACAAAGTGTGGGAAAGCTAAGGGCTATAAATACTGAGATAAATATATTTTACAACTCGATCTGGTATGCAGACTGCAGACAGTATGAGAGATTCTGCAGAATGGGGGGGGATGGTTCATAAAGGGGTAGTAGGAAACAAAGGATGAAAAAATCCCGTGTCAAGAGATTAAAGATGAGTACTGTTTATCTTGTAAAGAAGAAGATGTACTGAAATACTGGCTAGCCTACAGAAGGTATATTACGAAGTTTTCTCTTAAAACAAGCCCGAGAGAGCTTTAACTAATCAGTGGCAGGATTCAACCCAAATGCAAAACACTTTTTCATTAAAATACACTATTAAATGGAGAATCTGTTTTTATACCATGTTGTTCAGGCCAAAGTTTATGGGACTTTGAAAAACAATTAGCTATTGAACAAGAATAACAAAAAAAATATATAAAATACATAGAATGATTTTAAACTCAAGACTTCCATATTTAAGTGATTATCTGATTGCTACACATTGGGTGAAAGACTGAAATCTGCTCATGTTACCTGTTGAGAGCTTCTTTTTTATATTTTTAATTAATTTTTTAACAGCAACACAAATATGATTTGACTAACAGAGAAAATGATTTACAAACTAAATTCTAGGTTATTTAACAGAAACAGTCACTTGAAACCAAACAATATTTATCTGAAAAATTTGCTTGCATATATCATGCCATGTGTTCTCTAATAAGATTACTAAAAAAATAGGCATAGATGATCTCCACAGCATTTATTTACATTTCCCTCAAAGCTGTGACATATTCCTAAGCATCCAGTTTGTGAAGTGAGGAAAATTAGAAAAGATTTTTTTTTTTTTCCTGCGGGAAAGCTAAAAATAGATTCAGAGTTTTAAAACTGAGCTTTTTCTGTGAGCCCACACTATAAACACTAACTATCTCTTCTGTACTCAATCACCTAAGAAATAAAATGCTGAGATATTTCAATAAGCCTCTAAAATAAAGAACTCAAGCAATGTTTTCCTTAATTCCACCTACAGATTTATGTTTTTCTAAACCTCAGACAACGAACATTAGCAGCAGATACTTAGATATTTCTTGTAATTTTAGAAATATTTAGTGAAAAAGACCTGTGATTTATTTTTCAGAAATGCACTTTTTTTCCATGCTTTATCACAAGTAACAAAGCTGATATCTTGACTTTATGGTGTTCAGCTTTGAAGCCTTTACAACAGTAATCTGAATTTTACTATGCAGCAAGGTGCTCTTTCTGGTACAGACCTTTTCTGTAAAATAGATTCGGATTTTCAGATTGTGCAATATTTAGACTTCATGAATTTTATTCAATCATAAAAAAACTCTGAGAACCTGATTGTTTATATTCTGTTAATATACTCAGTTAAAATACTATACTTAGAAAAAGAATAAAATGTTTAATTATAAATTATGGGGGATGTGAAGGAGAAAACAACAAATCTCATGAAGTAATTACACCATAAACAAAAGGTACAACAATATAGCACTGATGTACAGCTTTTATTTATTTAGCCAATAAAATGTACATCTGGTACCAGTCCCTTTTCTTTGCTAATGCTGTTGCTGAGCTTTCCACGGTGTTGCAAATCTGTAAGAAAATGTCCTTCAGATTAGAGAAACAAACTTTGGAGTGAGGTTCCAACAAAGTTTTATCTAAATCAATAGAGATTTTAACGCTTTTAAAATTATAGTTTTACAGCTAAAGATGGTTAACTGTGCATTTTGTCATCCTCATTTTTTAAGCAAGGTAATTCACTGTTCTTCTTAACCTGGAGATGAGTTTAAAAAATAAATTCCTGATAAATTAATGAGCAAGTGGTTGACGTTTTGAGGCAAAGTAGCACTTTTTGTGAAATACTAAAATGCTTTCCCTGAATTCAGATTTCTGAATTAGGATGCGATGTGAAAAAAGGGTTAAAGTTCCCCTGCAGTACTTGTCCCCATCCCGTCTGAATTTCAGTACGTCACCCCTCAGACACGTGGCTGTCCCACCAAGGAAGCTTTGCCAGCCAGACTGTTTGTGTTTGCGAATGAAAGGCTTCTTCTTGACCTTTCTGCATTTACTCTCGACCAGCAGTCGCTTCAAGTGCTTTTGGGCTCTGTAAATATTGTTCCACAGCTTGGTGCACAGCCGGAGCAGGTCGGCACGTCCAGGACACACCAGGGGCAATGCAAGTGAGAAAGGGGTCTCGGCTCGATGTGGCCTTCGTAGTTGTTGTTGTACAGAACGCCCTACAAAACTTGCATTAATCTAAACGAAATTCCCCATCTGGGGCATGAAACTGTCACTCCGACGTTTGTATCAAGATTTTCCCAAGTGCCTGGGGCTTTTCTTGGACATAAAAACGCTTCCACCCATCCTCCCTGTGCACGTGCGCAGTGACGGACTCGGCGCTCGGAGGGACGGGGTGGGGAGTGCGGTGTGCCCAGCCTGCCAGCCGCAGCTGTGGTGGGAGACAGTTACTGAGCTGCTAATTATTTTTAATTTCTGTTGGGAGCTCAGTTTGTCTGGGGTTTTGGAACTGGGACCTGGCTGTGATGCTGCATGTGACAACAGAGTGAAAGGAAATTGCCCTTGAATAAATATTTGAGCAATGCTGGTCAAGCAAAGCAAAGCCTCGAGTAGATTGTCTCTACATGTTAATCGGTGCAATAAAGCCCTGCCTGGGAGAAGAACCATTTAGGCTAAGGGATGAAGCCGGTCCAAAAACGAATGGATATGGTCTTGTCATGAATAAATCCAGGCTGAGAGTGGAAGATTTCTAACTGCTAGGCCAGCCGGGTTCTGCACCATTCTTCCACGGGGAGCAGTGGGGCAAGCAGACAACATTTTTTCAAGCGCGAAGTTTAGTGAGTTTATCAAAGGGATTTGACCTCAGTGCTAAAGAAATGAACCTAAAGCCTCAAGCCTGCTCCACAGAAAAAAGCCACAAGAGCAGATGCAATTTTCTTTCTGCTGTCTCCCCTTGGAAGGTGTGTGCAGGGAAGCCCTTGGGCCTCCCGCACTCCCAATGGCACCAGGTGGCCTTGAGCTTTGGACATGGCCCTAGGTTGAAGCAGCTCTCACCCTCTCCTCTGGGAGCAATCCACATGTGCAGGGATCTCAACAGCTCAGTTTTCTTGTCTTTGATTTCGCTGAAAGTACAGTATCCAAAAGAACAGAGAAGACATTTCTCTTCCCAGAAATAATACGTTCAGCTCTTGCGTGCTAATGGTGGACTGGTAAGGTGTTCCTAGCAGCCCACCTGTGCAACGAGGCTCCACGCTGCAGCCTGCTGCTTGGGTTTACGGCTCGGGCCGAGCTGCGTCAGCAGCAGAAGGGCAGGTCCACCTTGGACCTTGGCAGGGAGTCCTCCTTGTTTGGGGTCGAATATTCTGAGGCAGGATCCTGACACCTGAATAATAGGTAATACGGTATTTATACCTTGACCAGGAAAAAGTTACACGCTCTGACAACAGCCACCACAGTCTGAGGAATCACAATCCCTCACCGGAGAGGATAAGTGAGTTCTTTGCAAAGTACCTGCTGCTGTTTACGTTAACCCACTGGTGTGTATGCTCGGATCCTCTATGTTCTTGTAGGCTGTTTGCAGCAAACTTCTGTTCCTTGATCTCAGCTTTTAATAGCTCCCTAGGCAGTAAAAGCATTTCTGTCCTCTGTGTGTCTGCATGATGACTTGCTCTAGAGATCTGTTTCTGTTCTACCTATTTTCTAAACCACACCTGTGCCAAATGAAAAACAGTCGTGCTTCTCTGTAACTCATTTATCACTTGAATAATCCACATGAACTTTCACCGTTGTGTTCCTCTCCTTTCTCTTGGAGGCTAACCCAGAGCACTTTGTAGCATTATGTGGCTCTGTTTTTCTTGGAAAAGTTCAAAGTCAAATCATATAATGTGCTCCTTCTGCAACTCTGGCTAGAGATGTGCAACTCTAACTCCAGCTTAATTAAGTTTCCTTTTACAGACATTATAGACGGTTTGTGAATTTCATCATGACATTGGCACATTTCACTATGTAATTTATAGAAATTTGTAATGATTCATTTGATAGGCATTGTCTGCGGATTTCGGTTCATCAGGGATCAGTAGAGCTATAATTACATAGTAATTATTAAATAATTATTCACAAATTGCTATGCCAGTGAGATCAAATATCAGAGCAGTTGAGCAGCATCTAGCTCTTCTAAGCACTTGTGATATACATACAAGGGCTGCGGAGATCAGGGTGCTTCCTCTAAACCTGGTGTAGTGCGTAGAGCAGGCAAGAAACTCATCAAAATTAAAATGAAACTTGACTTCAGGAAAGAGTTGTCTATGCCTGCATTGCCAGAGCTGGAGTGGCAGGACAAGACTTTCACCGTTCCACAAACAGCTTTCTCGTCTAAGCATATACCTTAGTGTGATATAATATCCCGTGGAAAAATGGGAAAAATAGAATTACTCTGGCTGGTTGCAGAGCGCAGCCTTATATAGTGCTTCTGGCCCACAGATAAAATCTTTTGCACAGCCCAGATCAGGCATACACGTGAGAGAGCAAGCGCTGCCGGGCAGACCGAGGAAAACCAACGGGTTTGGGGGTCAGCCTTTGGGATGGGGCTGCCCCTCCTGTAGGGAGTGCGCAGCTCCTGCTGCGTGCCTGAAAAAACAAGGGCACCTCCCTGCATCCAGGCTGTGTGTCCTGCGGTTCGGCAGGGTGACAAATGTTCTTTTCTGACTCGGCTTTATGCAATTATATATTTACTACTTTATGCTTATTGCCATGAACCTGGCAGAAACATTGCTTAGAAGTGTTATCGGTGGCAGGCCCACCGCTATAAACACAGGAAGGAGGTAGCTCGGTGGCACGCATCGCATTGCATCTCCGATGTATGTTTTGCCTTATTTGCTTCCAGAAATATAACGACGGTTGTACAGATTTAAAGAATGACCTCTGAGAACAAGAATATAATTGCTGGGAAGTGAGAGCAATGCTAATCATATGTTTCTGAACAGCAAAAATGCTAACAGATTTCTGTGTCTACATTATTCATCAGGTTTCAATGTACACATATGAATGAAGGACGGAGCTAAAAAGAAGCAGACCACTTTGTCACTTTCCTTCATTTTGTTGTGGTCTCAACAGCTGTAAAAATAATTAAAGCAGCAGTTTTCTCTGGAAAAAATCTGAAATAGGAAATAAGGAGAAACGTGCAAATACAGTATGTCCTCTATAATATTAGAACTTGAATAAGTATAAAAAAATATTTTATTTCATGTAACTTTCATTATGTAGACATAATTAAAATATTGATAGGAACTAGAAATCCAGTAGGTTTCTCTATTTGCTTCACCCTTTTTTTTTTGCCTATATCATAGACCACACATAGGTGACATGACACCAGGAAAGGAGTAGACTCATTAGCGGTCTCATTAGACCTCTGGCATCAGAAGAATTTCATATTCAGTATCGTGGCCCTGAAAATTAGGCTATCTTTTTTGTTTCTTTGTTCACTGCGCACTGTGGCCGTGCAGCTCTGTTCCGTAAACGTGAGTTAGGAGAACAAGCGGGGAAGGGGTTAGTTAAGCATTTATAGATTACTTTCAGAAGACTCTTAAGATGTTCTTTTTACTCTTCCAGAAACAGAACTATTCCTTCTCCTTCATTCATTTTAATTAAGAACCATGACATTTATTTTAAAGCTTTTTCTTTTATGAGGGTCGCCCTTGCTGGTTTCCAGCCGTGGCCTGATCCTCCCCAGGCTCTGGCAGGTGCGCTGTTTTGCAGGTCTCTGTGTGTGGTGTAGACGTGACCGTGTCAGATGTTCACAGCCACGGACTGACAGGTAAAACACCAACATGCAGCTTGATACAGGTGGTCAGGCTGCACAGGGACAGGATAGATTGAAACGGAAAGCTTTCCCCCAAATTTCCCCTAACGCAAAGCTCTTCTTTTCCCGTTCGGCAGACAGCCCCCCTCGCGTGTGACTGTGGCAGCCCGTTGAGTAACTGAGGTGCTCCACATGTGCAATGGGAGGAAATTTCGTAAATCGTATCTGCAACAGTGCTCTTCAGATAAAAGTTACAGGAAAAAATGGTAAAACATGTGGAAGTCTTCTTAAATACAGGTCCTCCATAGACGTCTGCAAACTGGCTCTGCCATTTCTGGTGATTCTTGGTAGTGTCTGGTCACTGGATGCACAGCGCTGAGAGAGGCGCTTTTTGTTTGGCATCAACATCCTCTTGGTGCGTTTTCTCAGAATGCAAAAGTTCGGGCTGAGGTATCCCTCCTTTGGGAAAGCGGTTGTTAGAGCTCATAAACCATGGTTGGTGTCCCCAGGGTGGAAGCTGGGTGCTTTAGAAACCGTTGTGTAGACACCTGAAGGGCCCTCGATTGCTTTGGAAAAAAACAACCCTACATGACTGTATGTGGAATCGGCAGTCTGTCCCTAATAGCTGGGTGGCCAGACAGTGTAGGTAACTGTGGGCTTTCGGCAAAAAAAGCAAGGTCTGCAAGTTCTGGGGTCTGCGCTGAAATCTGTAAAGATCTCATTATGCAAATTATTTTTCTTCCTTGAAACGAGTTACGCTTTGCTTTTTCATTTTCAAGTACTTTAGTCTCGTGAACATCAGTGCAAATATAGGACCTTAAACAAGTGGATATATTTTTGTAATACTCTAAAAGAAGGCTGCAGTATGGATGGGGGCTTTTGCAAAAATCCCTTTGCTCAGGATAAAAGTTTCCCTGATTTTTCATCTCCTCACACTACAGGTGTTCCTGAGAAAGGTGAAGCCTTGAGCAAATACAGGTGCTACAAAGGCAAAACTCTTGTCGGTGGGGTTGGGGGCGGGGGGGGGAGTGTTGAAACTGAATACTTTAACTGGCAAGAATATCAAATGCACGACGGGTATTTTAAATAGTATTTTGAATGTCTTGTGTGTGGTTCTCTCATCCAACTAAAAAAAGAAATACACCCACCTCCTGGACAGTTTTTTCACGCTATAAAATATTTTATCCCATATAAAATGATTACTCATTCTGGAACTTACTAAAATGAAAATTAAAAGGAAAAGACTTCAGTAGACCCCACAGTTAAGCAATGTGTTATTTTTTTTATTTTTTTTTCACAAGAAAATCAAATTCCACTGGAATTTTAAGTAAAACTCTAGAATCGTCCGAGTACTTTCTGAGTGCCAGCTAAGTGTGTGTGCTCAGGCCTGGCACTCCACAGCGATGAATTTCAGTGAGTGCCTTCATTAACTTTCATTGACCTTCTTTTAAAAGGATACACTAAATGGTGTCATTAACATAGTTTTCTACAGGCTTCAAAATACCGGAATATTTATTGAAAAAAAATCTTGCTATCAAGCAAAACCAAGCTACAGTAGGTGCAGCGCAGTGAGGCTGGCAAGAAGGATGGAATGTGTAAACTGCTTAGCAATTTCAGGTTTCAAATTCAAAGTTGTTTTTTTTTTATATGTCTCCCAGACATTGAGCTATTAAATACTTGTCATCCTGTAATAAAGGAACAAACCATTTTAATGAAATAAACCATCACTTGGCAATTAAGGTGTAATAAGTCAAACGTGTAAAGGAGCTCAACTTGTAATTGCAAGATATTAATAGTGAGTAAAAGACACAGAATAAATTAAGGTCATGTCTGTCCCCAATCCACTTGCACTTTCCATCCAAAAGATTTATTATTAAATATGTTTTTCCATTTACCATTGTACTCAAACAGTCTTTGGTTTACCTAGGCTTAAGGAGCTTTATTTCAAAGCAAATCATTAATCTTCAGCATAGCTGACATAGCCCAGGGGAGATTAGATTAAATAAGCCTGGTTAATTATCAAAGGCCAAAAATGAAAATAGTTGTGAGTTTTTTCTTTCAGTGAATCCATATGTTAGTATTTGATTGCCAGCTATATTCTAGACCAATTATTGATTTATCTAATACATGGAAAGTCTAAATATTATTACAGCAAAATCCAACAATTTTACTGATGCAGACTGAACTGAAACAAGCTTGCTTTATTGTTACGTTACGGAATGCTTTCCATATGATCTATAAGCGTGCTACTCTGGTAGCATCATGTTTTGGCATTTTTTCAGAGTTAGAAATGGCGCTCTCATTAGATAAGGTGCTACTAATACAACCACCCGTCCTATAATGAAATATCTCATAAAGTTGAGGGGAGTGGTTCTTATGCAGTGTATGTAAAAGCCATTGTAGTGTGAATATGAATATCTAATCATGCATTTTCAAATCATTTGCATTTATCTTAGCAAAACACATGGCGTTTTAAACTGAGTATAAGGAAATTGGATTTTTAGGGTATTGATGATTAATATTGAGATCGCAAAACACTATAATAAATAAGAATAATGCTAGAAGGAGAAAAAATTGGATTTGTGCTGATGCTATGGTTTTGTCAAATGAAATGAGTGACCTTTCTTCACTGTGTGTCTGACTGCGCCCCTGTACACTCCTCTGCTTTCGTAAGAAAATCCTATAGAGCAGAGTGGATTTACATACTCGTGTGTGCCATATCCTAAAATGCAATTTCAAGAACCATCATTTTTTAGCTGAAGGCAACTTGTGCTTCCTCCTGTAGTCATTTCACACATGGGATCCAAATACCTGAAGAGTGGCAGCAGCTGATGTTACAATGTTGAGGGCTACGGAAAGCAATTAAAATGTTTCATAGTTTCTGTTCATTATAGTTACTGTAAAATAGGCTAGACTTTCAGTCACCAGAATAATGAAAAATAAAAAAATAATAATTATATCTCAGATGCATAGGGCTTTGCTTTTTATTCTGAAATACAGCATTTGAGTGTAGTGTATGGCTTTAATGATAATGGGGAATATTGTTCATATTTAAAAACTGGCATCCTCCTAATAATATCAGTTACACTAACCAAAACAATTTCATTTGTGAGCAGCTGCAGAGTGTTAAAATAGGCTCTCTTTGTAATGAAAAACTGAGTCCATAGCTTTAACTCATCTCTTCTTCTTCAACGGCCCCAGTGATGGGCTGGTGCTGGTCTTGTGCCGGGAGGGTCTCCGTGGCACTGGGAAGAGCCCCATCATTTCTGTACATCTGAAGAGTTATCCTTTCATGGTGGATTAACGTGGCCTTTGCCGTGGCGTTAACACCCACTGCGAGCGGCAGGGGAGTGCTGTTGGTTGGCCCCAGCGTCAGCAGCAACGTGCTCCCGCACCTGCAGCCGTGCAGCCCAGGGAGAGGGCGGCTGTCGCACGCCGAGGCACCCGGATTTGCTTCAGGGAGGCTGGTAAGTGGAAAGATCATTATTAAGCCTCTGGCTCTTCCCTGTCTTAACATGGAGCAGTATTGGATTGGTTCAATGTCAGTGAAAGCCTTCTGTGTTTTGTGATGTGTGGCTTTTAAAGGCCTTGGTTGGCAGAGGATATCCCTACAGTCTTCACAGACTGATATATATATATATATATATATATATACAGTTTAAATATTGTTAATATGAAATTAATTAGAATATTTGAGGCAGAACTGGGCTCCAGCAGTGCCATCCACAAAGATGCTTTGTTTTCTGTTACTGGAGGCGATAGTTTTTTAAGGGGTAAAAACATCTCAGTAGACTCAGAAGGGCAAGTACTGAGTCCAGGTGCTTCATGTGCCTTGTCCTTTCTAATTGCTCATTAAAGGCAGTAGTACATGAAGAGCAGGGGTTGGGAAAGGTACTGTGGATGGGAACTCCGTGCTGTAACAAGTTCTGTGTATTGTTGATGGATAATATTTTGCAAGCTGTAGAGGAGGTGGGGGAGGAAGGGGAGTGGGAATATCGACTGACCCCTCTTCTCTTTTTGTGTTTGTACAGAACCGGTGCTGGAAAAGCAGCCACCTCTGAGAAGAAGGAGAACGAAGGCCTTCATCTGATGTGGTCCCGTTGTGTTCCACGTTCCTCCAAACCTCATATTTTTTGTATCTTCATCATTGCCATTCCCTTTTTGGATCTAACGCTGTACTAATGCTTGGTCAGCAGCCCCACCAGCACAGGAGGTGCAGCTCCAGGGGTGCTGCAGTGCAGACCCTCCCCTGCAGCCCAGACGGGGTTGTGCAGGGCTGTGCAAATAAAAAATTAACTTGCAACACCAAGGGGGTTTCAGTGATTACATCTACATTAAATAGCAAGCAGGTTTTGGTTCTATCAAATTTCTTTTTAATTCAATTTTATTTAAACTTGCCATGTTAGAAAACTTGCAGTGTTTGCAAGTGCAGGCTGAGGTTTGTGTAGCCTTTGTGGTTTTACCGGCAGATCCCCCCGTAGGGGACCGCAACATTTTGTAACTGGACACATCCAGCACCAGTTTGAGATCTGCTGCGTTCCTGAATTACGGTCCCACTCTGCAGATTGTGGTGTGTCAATGAAACATTGCTGACGTGGTTAATTCCACATGGACAAACTGTGTCTGGGGGAATGCTGACGACACCCTTCTGTGTGGGACTGTACCGGTTACGTTTCGGCACAGTGGCTGTGCTCCGTGGGCAGTGGGCAGGGAGCTGCGACACCGTTAGCAGCAGAGGGGGGGACCGGGCGTATCTCACGGAGAAGGACGGATCAGCTGGGGTGTGCGGGTGTAAGGAGTAATGATGCACCCGTCGCTGTCAGGTCTGGGCATTGTGAATGGGAGGTGTGAAGGATTTTGCTGTGTGTACCTTGGGTGCTGCTGTGCCCGCTCGTGGTGGTTTGGGGAGATGGGAGGAGGGGATGGGGCCCTTGAGTTTGGGCTTGCTGCGGTCCTGCCCACACACTGGGGGCTTGCAGGCGGGTGTACTGCAGGCAACAGACAGAAGCATCATAGTGCTTGCTTCTGCTGAGATTTTTTTGTATTCCCTTGGGAAGAGAGGTGGCTGCATGCCATCGAGACACCAGGACTGGGAGGCCTATCGAGTCAGCGAATGCGAACCCCTTGTGGCACGGGCTGCTCCCGGGCAATCCCTTCCCGAACCGGCCGGGTTTCCTCCCAGCAGGAGCCGGTTTTCCTTCACAGGAACCCTGGTGGGGAGGCAGCGTGAGGGCAGCAGTGCGTAAAGGCTGCGAGGCCACTCCTGGCTGAGTGCACCCGTGCTCGGTCCCTGCCTGCTGGCTCGTGCATTGCTCAGTGCAGAGCCTGAGCACCGCCGCGCTGCCCACGCTGCCCTCCCTGAACGTGGACCCGCTCTCCTCTCATCCCTGTGAATTCACTGCTGGTTTGATCATTTTGTGTGCAAATTTATTAAAACCCCTCTGATAAGAGTACCCTGAGCTGCTTGAATTTTGCTTTAACTTCAGTCTGGCAATTTCCATTTCCATTTCATTATTCAGCATGCCATTTTTTAAGCTTTTGCTAAAACTGAACCAAAAAATTATTTTTAGGTCCATGCTTAATTTCTCCATCCTGCCTTTGTGAATAGAGCCGCTTGCATTTTTATTATCGTACGAGTGGGGCTAAAGAGTGTTTCGCAGCAGGTTGCTGTAGTTTCCTTTCCATGGTGCCAACCAGCTTGGGGCTGGGCAATTCCCACCTCATCCCAGCTCTGCTGGGGTTCCCAGGCATAGCTTCGTTAATGGCCAGTCCTTCTTCCTTGCAATTTTCCTCCTCGTGCTTTGTAGCCTTTCTTAGGGTGGTTTCCCATTATGTTAAGAGGTTTTCTCTGCAAGCTTTTTCTGCCTGGGATCAGAAAGATACTATCTCCTGCCTGTTGCTAAAAGGCACTGTTAAGTGTCTGTGACATTAAGCTGCACCTCCTTGTCCTAGATTTCTCTTTCAAGGTTTAGAGCTGTAGTTACAAGTCTATGGGGTTTATTCTTCCACTTTATTTAAACTCACTCATCTGCTGATTCTCTGAGATTATTTCCAGCAGTCTGCTCTAAGACACACTCACCACTGCCAACCAAAAATGATTTTAGAGGAATATTGCATTTTCAGTGACAGTGTAGTAAAGCTACCTGTAAATCTTATGCCACGTTCCCTGTTCCTTCACCTCTGAGATGCCAGCCTTTGCACCAAGACCTGCAGGTGCATTTCTCTATTTAAACTCTTTGTCTTCATCAACATCTGACTTTGCGGATAAAGATTTCATTGTTTTGTCCTGAGAAGACTTTTCTCTACCTTTCTTTCTGAAAGCCAAATTAACCCAGATAGTTCATTTTACCCATGTTATCAGTTCTTATGCCTCTGTACTCCCTCACAACGCTGGTGGAGGTTGCAATGCTCTTCTTTGGTTGCTGCCCTTACCCCCCTTGCTCCAGGCACTGCAAGGCGTGTGAGCACGCTTGTCCCCACCTTGTGGCCAGGACTCTGCATTGCTTGCAAGCGTCGTTGTCACTTCTTCCTGGACACATCACCCCTTCTCCTGGCAGCCACACTCTGCTGACTGTTCTCTGGGGTATTTGTACTTCTTTGACGCACTTAATCCGTCGGCAGTCAAATACTTTATTTGCTGTGCCACCTACACTTGCCTTGCCTTCCTGCTTTTCCCACACAGTTGCAGAGACCTCTTGAGCTTCCCCCAAGCCTCCCCCTTTCCTTCTCAGAGCTGCCCAGGTCAGCAGTGCCACCGCCCCCCCAGGGTGTAACAGCCCTCCTCCAAAAGCGGGTCTGTAACCCCACCGGCTGGCAGTGCGCGGCGGCGCCTCCGGAGTGGCAGGGCAGGAGCTTCGAACTCCAGGCGTGCTTGTTCCGAACCCGTGGTGGGAAGCTCTGCTTTTCCTGGCGATGTCTCTGGCAGCAGCAGGCTGGCAGGTGCCAGCCCCTGTCGGTGCTTTTGTCCCAGGAGAGCCAAGCCAGGAGCTTTGGGGCTGCAGGAGGGGACCCGGCGGGCGCTCCCTGCGCAGCCCGGGCAGTGCCTGCAGAAGATCGTCCCGTAACGCCGGGATGCTGCTAACACGGGCAGGCTGACAGCTCGTACTCTGTGGGGGTTACAACATTCAGGCCTTGGTAGAAGTTACTGCTTTCCTGTGTACATTTGTTTATCAGCCAGTGCTGCAGCATCAGTATCGCTATGCCCAAGATGCTTCATTTTCTGTCTTTTGGTCCCAGCTTGTATTAATATTCTCTTTTGAAATGGTAAGATGCTGCTACCAGTGTTCGTGTCTGTCTCTGGCAGTCAGAAACCACATGGCCTTTGGCTTCATTGCATTGGTAAGAGGTGTTAGCAATCTCCCCGGTGTCACTGCTGCCGTGCTCGTGACCTCAGCCTCTCGCACTTCTGCAGCAGGGGGATTACAGCGGGGAGGTCTTCAGGTTGCAATAGTTCTTCCAGGGTCTTAAACTTCATCTTGTACCAAAACATTTTTTGAACATTTATCCATAATTCAGGTGTTCAGCAAAGACAGCAAGTTTGCTCATGAATACAGTCATGCTGTAGTACACGAGAAGGAAAAGCTCCATCAGTTCCTCTCTTAGCAGCGCTTTATACGGAGTGTGTGATTACAACTATTCAAATGGTTAAGGTACCAGAGATCTAATAGACTCCCCACCAAGACATCAGCTGAGCTGAGCAACGTGCTGCTACTAGGGCACATCAGCCTACAGGCAATGCCTTTTTCTGTCCTTCCTTGTCATTTGGCTGACGACTGCCTCACCAGAACAGATGAGCCTGAACATAGCAGCGCGGATCCTGCACGCAGCAACTCCTATGGCACCGAGTCTGTAAAGAGCAAACTGGAGAGACGGTGCAAACGTTGTTTGTTCTGTGGGTTTTGAAGTGAATCTAGAAGGCATTGCTTAAGGAGAATTCTCCACTGAAGTCACAGAAATGTCCCAGAATATGAAGTTTTTCCATTATACTTTCATATTTTTTCCACAACCTTCCTTGAAAATTTGAGCGCTCCTGCTGTGGTAGCACTGGGATCCAAGGGCACTGAAGTACAGACACTGCCCCTGCTCCCCACACATCCATTCCTCCCAGGGTTACCGAGACGTCATTAATTTTAATGTACCAGCCTAACACGCTTACAGAGAAACCAGCTGGTTTTGTTTTCTCTCTGCAGACCTGAACAATTTCATAAATAAAGATTTCCAAGCAGTTTTAGAACTTGAATTTAGCAACATCCATTGCACAAATCTTTGTTCTATTAATGTATAAAAGCAAGATCTTTGCCAGAGTACATGGTATTCCAGCCCTTTCTTGCAGTCTCAGTGATGCTGCAGTTCTGTGACTTTATGAAGCACTACCTTTAAGCACCTATGATTAAGTCTAGATCCCACGTTTGCAGAAGAAACACAAACCTAGTAAAAATCCTACTGTTTTAGGTATGATATTTTGCCTTTTAATGAAAAATAGTATTCAGTAAGTGTTGTCTTTTTGGATCGTTGCAAAGAATGTTGTTGTTCTGCAGCAAGAGGAATCTTTCCCTGTACAGGAAGCCATAGCAACAAGAGGGGCTGGCTTGTGAATGTGCAAGAAAAAGATCTTGTAATTTTAGGGCAACCCAAAAACCAACTTTAGTCATCATTGTACACTGCGTTTGAAGCAAAGCTGATAAATATAGGTGAGAAGCAAGATATAATTACTCAGAACATCAAGATTTGGAAGAAATTAAGGACTAGTAAGGCAAATGATTATAAAATGTTCAAGACAGTTGTTAAAATACTAAACTGAAGGATTCTTGATAATCCTTTGGTTTTTTTTCGAGTCTCTTGTTCTGGCACAATCTCCCCTTCTCCTGGTAAAATCATGTTTGCTCTGTGCAGGTGTACAGCCCTGTTTCACAGGCGACGTTTCTCCAGGCAGCAGGGAGGTTTGGTGGCGCTGGGCTTCCCTGCCCCTTGCCCCCAGCACTGTCCCCTGCCCTCGGGTCCTCCTCAGCAGGGAGCTTTCCCTGCCTCTCCCCCAGGAAGGCAGAACTGGTGTTTTAGGCTCCAAACCCACAATCCCATTGCTATGGCTATTGCAGAGGCTTCTCATCCGTGCCAACGTAACAAAGCCTGTGTTTTTTTAAATTGCACATTGCTGAAATCAGTTGAGCTCATCAGTCATCACTGTGCGATCATTATTTCTGTAGCCTTGTCTGATTTTGTTTTATATCTGTGAACATACCGGGGAAAAAAACTGCGTGCACAGCAGTCAGTTAAGCAGCGACCTTATCTGAGACACGACCCAAACCCCGGGAGGATCCCCTACGATGGTTTGTTCCCTGCAGTGGGATTGCCTCAGGCAGCATCTTTCTGTGCCGGCTGTCCTGCGGTTGCGCTGGGACGCCGGAGAGCACCCACATCCCATCCTCCCGGTGGCCGGATTGCCGTGCCGGGACGCCCGGGCGCTGACCGACAGTCACGGCTCTCCCCAGCTCCCTTCTCACCCCTGTCCCAGCTGCACAGAGTACCCCTGAGCAACGGGGGGACGTCTCAGTGCTAGACCTTGAAGCTTTTTTATCTTAAAGGCTGCTGAACATGTCACCGATCTTAAATTTCAAATACAATTGAAAAGTTACAGTAATGTAGTTGAAATTCCATTTATTTTACAAATTATTTGAACTTGTCAGCAACAGTGATGTGTTTGTCAAGAAGTCAGACAAATATTTTTAAGGCCAGAAACGTTCATCTGTATGAGCAGAACTCTTAGTGGCGGTAATTTGGTAAAGAAACTTTGTAACTTTTTAATTGGGAAAGTGTTTATCTGTTACTTCACTTAGAATCATTTTTGCATCACGTTGACCTGAAAAGTAATTGTTGGAGAAAAAATGCAAAATTGGATGAGCATGGAGAGTGTGTTCAGATCTTCGGCTATTACCTGCACATCCATTGTTGTCAACTGGCTCACATTTTTTTTCATTAGTTTCTTGTTATAGTCAAGATGCGGTCAATGATCTTTTGAGCTTGGTAATTTTGTTAAATCTTTTTTATTACAATTATTGAATTGCTACATTGAAATGGTAGCTTGCTTCCATGCAAGATTGATTGGATCTGGTATTTCATTTTGCATAGCACTATACGATGCTAATAAAAAGGCACAGAATAATGAATTTTAAAGTAAAATTATAATGAAATCCACAAATGATTGTTTCATTAGACAGAATGCTGGAGAATTGTGGTCTTCTGTTAACTTTTTCTGTTGTTTGTGTTGGTCGCCACAGGTGAAGTAAACATCTTCAAAATGTGTTTGATGTTTTTGATAAATGTTTTCTTCTGAAAACTTCAATAATTAAAAAGATGCGCATTTTAAAAGTTCACTAAAGCACAAAACTATTTCTTAAAAACATTCTATGCTCAAACTTGTTACCTTGGCTTATATCCATCATAAGAAAATACCTTCAATAAATTGAGGGGGGGAAAAAAAAGAAAGGAAAAAAAAAAAAAAAGCTTTTTCTAGGCAGGTTTCAGTATATCCCAGGAGAAATGTTGAGAGCTTCAAGGGCAGCTTTGCAAAGGTGCCAAGGAAAAATATTTGCATATTTGGAGTGTGATAGTCCTCGTGTTGTATACCACTGACACATGAATAAAGTAGCTGGAAAAAGAAAGACATTGATGTGTAGTTCACAGAAACACAAGTCTGGTCTACTGCATGTTTGTCCCCGGCCTCGGATGGCCAGCTGAGTCTTTAAATAAAATCGTTGTGTGTGTCTGTTGCATGACTGTTTGCTGTCTCATTCTGTATTTGTCTTCCATGTGTGATTAACTCCCAAATGTTCTTTTTTTTTTCCTTTTCCCTTTTTGTAGAAATTATTGAGCCTACTACCTCTAGTCCTGTCTCAAGCCCAGGTCAGTATCCACATACATTCACAAAGTATGTTTGGGTACTTTTTCTCAAGGAATCATGACTGATGCATTGCCATATCAATAACAAGAATTGATTACGGGCAGTTTTGTTGTGGTGGTGCTGAACCGTCTCCTTCCTGTCTTTGTGCATTCATTGGTTTGTCTTTCCTCAAAACGTTTATATTTTATTCTGTTCTTAAATTTCCCCTTTTGAGAAAACTCTTCCTTGCATCTCTGTTTCTCTCTCTCATTCTTTTGCTGCCCCAGGGTTGTGTTACAGATGTACACAGGGCAATGCAGCCGTGCGGTATTATTATTGTGTGTTTTCTCTGTGATAACCTGACTGTTCTCTGCTGTAAACATGAACGTTGGTTTGAGGCTTATACATTTCTTGCTGTGTCATCGCTGAATAACCCATAGGACAGCTCTGGGTCACTGCTGTGAGGTCCTCCTCACTCGTGCTAGGGTACCAGAAGGTGTTCCTGAAGAGGTAAAAGCCTGCTCTTGTGCTTGGCCATCGGTAAGAGGTCCTGACCATCTGTGCTGGCTCCCCATTTCACAGGGTTTTCCCGTTTTTCTCCCCAGCAGCATGCAGCCGGCGGAGCCGGTCAGCCCGGGGCTGGCCACTGACCCGGGGCTGCCCAGAGCCTGCTACATGATGGCACTGGGCCGGCCCGTGGGGGTATGGCCAGCCCCTATCAACGGGCACGGACTGGGGTTGGGACTGGCTAAGTCACGAGTCCCACATCCCCTGCTCTAGCTCCCATTCCTCCACGTTAGATGTCTTCCCAGGATGTGGTTACAGAGGCAGACCAAGCAGGTTAATATTATTTCCACGCGCATGTGTGGTAAGATGTGCAATGGTCAGGTCTCCTCCAGGGCGGGGAGTGGCATTGCCGTTGGGATGTGCCGTTTGTCTTACACAATTAAATAATTCTGTCATATTCCCTTTACTTTTCTAATTGTAGCCCGGTAAATATCCGGATAATACCATCAATATTGCTACGAAGTTACAGAGCTGCGGAGGCAATTAGAAAGTTTCCAGTGTCAGACGCGAGTCCCTTGTGTGCTGCCGATCGGCAGCGGAGGCAGTGGGGGGGGAGGAGATCATGGCACAAAACCTGCCGCGTTGCTCTGTAGCTGATGATGACAGTAAAATAAGACGTGTTACTTTGTTTAAAGTCAGAATCATTTAGCAATTTTTGAATACATTCTTCCCCATATTCACTCTGATTCTGTTAGCAGGACTGGAAAATTGCACTAATAATGCCATTATTCAGGAATAATACTTGATTTTGGCTTCAGAACAGGGAATGTAGTAGTTGTATCCATTTTGTGTAGGCTGAATTCATTTGTAAACCCACATTTTACTTCTGCACCGGTCAGACTGGGATCAGTTTTATTTTCCTACACAAGCGTAGCTGCTGAGTGGTGGACTTGCATCTTGCTTACCTGGATAACAGGACTTTGTGAACTCGGTATTACTGCATTAGTATTAATAGTATTGTAACCTGCGGGGCAGTTTCCTTAACTTGTGACCGGCCAAGCGCCACGGGAGCAGGCTGGCTGAGGTCGAAGGCTGAGGAGCATCTGCTCCGACCCTGCCCGCGCAGGGGCAGCCAAGGAGGGTGCGCAGGGCCGTGCCCAGCTGCGTTTCAACATCACCACGGCTGCAGATGCCACAGCCTCCCTGGGCAACCTGTGCCCAGTGCTGGGCCACTCTCATAGGGAAACAAAGATTTCCCCTTTTGTGCCAGCTGCCCTGTCCCATCAGTGGGCTCCTCTCAGAAGAGCCATCCCCATTGCCCCATGTGCAATGTCCCCAGAACCTTCTCAAGGCAGAAAGGCCGCAGGGTTTTAGCCACAACGTCCATCTGACCCCGTCTGTCTGTCTGCTTCCCCACGTGCAGGGATGGGAATGAAAAACACGCATAAAGCAGTACAAATGCATTTCTCCTTGTGTCTTGCATTGGTCAGAAACTGAAGCATCAGCCTCCTTCCTTAATCTAGGGGCTGCAACTATTTAATTCATTAGTACTGTCATTTGTAACTTCACTGCAGCTTCAGGGGGGGCTTTTCCTGGAGAAGGTCCTGTTGCTGGAAGGAGATGGATCCTTCTCAGAAGGAGGAGTGCAAATGAACAAAGTCGCTGGCGTCTTAGGATGCTCAGACCTGGAGCTGCTCCTGCCTCTGGCTTCTACAGTTCCCTTGTCTTATCAGTCATCTATTTTATCTGTTTTGCTTAAGCACTAGTTAGGCAAAGAATAATAACAATAACTCCCACCTAAACAGCCAAAATACTGCACTGATGATGAGGTTCCAGCATTTTCTACTTCTCTTAGTGTGCAAACTCTGTCAGCATTGAAACTGGTACATATAAAAGACCTTTCATCTCACTGATTTTCCTTCTCACATTCCGTATAATTATTCTAAGTAACTACTTCTATTGTTAACACTTCTATTGTTAGAAGTTATTTATAAGATATATGTGTAAAATTTTATTACAGAAGTTTTATGACATTTTGTAGATGTTCATAAGCCATGTGACAACAGCCTCAAAACGTCTTTCAACACTTGCCTATCAAAACCAATGTGGTTTAGAAAAAATTCCTTAATGACTCCTTGCAGCCCAAACGATAAGCTACAAACCACTCAAAACATTTATAACAAATGCAAAACTAAGATTGTGTTTGAGAGCCGTGGTCATGTATGTGTGCATTCCACTTCTGGAACGTTTGGGAGTTTACTTTCTCCATTTTTAAGCGTAAATGCTTAAAGCACATAGAATTAGCTGCAAAAGTTAAAAATTTGGGGCCACAGTTGGTATCTATTTTGTCAGCCGTTTCCAGGAGCTGTAGTTACTTACAAGTCCTTCATCCTTTAGCGTAATTAGTTCACAGGTGGTGTCTGGGAAAGTCTTTGAAGAAGCTGCTGAATTCTTAACGCTGACTAAATAACTAACAGTGACAGGTCAGAGAGAATAATTGAGGAATCTTCTTTAATTAATGATTTCACATGTTATAAGGCACTTTTATAAAAATTGGACTTAGAGAGAGGGGGCTTTAACTTATTTAATATTCTCAGGAACAAAACCTATGCTTAAACGAGCAGTCTGGGCAGGTTGGACAGCTCCTTGAACTTCAGTCACTTCTCCCTGATCTGCCTCACTGCATAGCTAGGGTGGTTTAATATGTCAGGATACCAAACTAATACCTGCTTTGCGGCAGGCTCTGTTTGTTTCACAGGAAAGGTGTCAGTTCCCCTCTTTTTCTTCCTGTTCTCATGAAGTTGTAGTTCCCATTTTAATCAATGAATGATTTGCATATGGAAAATCTACAGGGTTGGACTCTGAATCTCAGAATTCACGGCATTGTTTCTTGCCATTAATTTTGTCTTTATGTGAAGAAGGCAGCGTGTCCATTGAGCTAGAGACTTGTGCACGTGGGCAGCAGCCACGCGGTGCAGGCACGGCTGGCGCAGCAGCGAGCCCTGCGGCTCGGGTGGGCGCTCGGCCACGAGGAGCCGCCGGCCGGTCGCTCTAACAGCCTGCACCCGGACAAAGCTCGCTCTTCTCCCAGTTTGTGGAGTTTCTTCAAGAACTAGACAAGCATGGAAATATCATTAGGATCTGGGATAACAGATCACGGGTCATTGGAAGTTTAACTTCTAAACCACATTAGAAACAGATACCTGCTTGGTCACAGAGCTGCTCACCCTGAGTGCCACTTCACTGCCTCCCAGGTCATCCCAGCCCGGGAGGGAAGGAGGCTGTCCCCGAGTGCCCTCCTTCTAAATTCGACCGTTAGGTCACCTGTCAGAAATACAACACCGTCATAGGTTCTGTAGTCCCAGTTTACGGGCATAAAAGCATACATAAGGTTACTGAGACTTGCTGTGAGAGAGTAGGCATCAAAAAACATGTTAATCCTATTTAGTAATTTTGTAAAGTTTCATGTTCATAATGTATTGTTGACATTTCATGTATTTCAGAGTGCCGGGCAGATGTGAAATTCCAGCATGGTGCTCTCTGCTGGAATAAAACCAGTTTATATGTTCACCCAGTATTATGCATCTGCACACTTTATCCGGTGTGCAACGTGTTACTGCAGGAACGTGCAGCACCTCAATGTGGGTTCTTAAACCAGTAACTCCTCGAATTATATACCGGCTATGCTATGGGGAACAACTGCCTTAAAAGCATTATATTCCCCTGCTGTTACAAACAATTAACGGATGTTTCAAAAATGTTTCTAAATCAGTCTGTGAAAGCTGCATTCTCAAAATCTGTGGAAATAGGTAAATGGTTAAGTAAAATGCATGTTTCAAGTTACAGTCTATGCTCTGTGACATTCTCTAATCTTTAAAGACTGCATCATTTGAGAAGAAGTATATTATTCACTGCTTGCTGACTAGATGTGTTGTTTAATATAAAAAGGACTACTTTCTATCAGCTGAAAAATAGGATTAGAAATAGGTCATTGTTAGTCCATTGATAACCTACTTGCTAAACTAAAATGTAAAATGCAAGAGTATCTCTTCTGATATAATATTGCCTACAGGCCTTCTGTCATGGGGGATTTCAATATTAATGAGTTTTCCCACAAACCTGAGAAGCCCACATGGGTGGCAAAGCTGCTCTGACACTCACCAGCTTGCTCAGCCAGGGTTTCACACAGAAATGAGAACACCCAAATATTTCAGAATAGAATTCATTGATCATTTTGCTGAAATATCATATTTTAACCAAGAAGTGCTCTTGGGAAATGCCAGGAAAGGAGTGCAGGGACATCTTTGAAATGATGCTTGTAGCATATGAGAAGGGTAGAGGACGTGGGAGGCAGACAGGGACCGCTATCCGATGAGCTGCCGCTGCCTCGGTGCCCCCCTCCGTCCGACGCGGGGCGATGAGGCCCCTGCCCGGGGCTCTCGGTGCTTCAGGGCGTGCTGAGCGCTGCACCCCAGGGCCTGGTCTTGGTGCTTTCTGCTTACAAAAGCCATTTATCCACCCCGGGGCTGGGAGCGCCTGCTCCCATGGCAGGCTGGGGCAGTGAGCCCTGGGATTACCTTCTGCTCTTCGTCCGCAGGCGTTTCTTACCGTCCCAAAGTATGCCAGGAAGTCAGGTGTTTGCACACCAGGCGTGTAGCACACCAGGTGTGACCCCACGCCAGGGTCTCCCAGGAGGGACCACAGCCACGGGGGCTGCACTCGTGCGGCAGGGCCGACCTGCAGTGCTGCACCAGCACGGCAAGGGCACAGCAGTACCGGGTCTCCCAGTCGGCAACTGCAAGACAGTCAAGCTGCTCTAGAAGAACCTGCATATACGGACATGTTGTGATTGAGCAACGAGAAGTTGGAGATCCAGAACGTGATTCATTAGCAAAAAGAGAGCAGTCTTTGTTTCTGTTTATCACATAAGGGTATGTTTTATGTGAAGGTTTTGTCAGCCAGAATTGGCTGACTACAGTCATTCGTAGAGGAATAAATATGCATATATCCATCTAGATGAGATGTGCAGCCATGTGCAGAACTTGAAAATGTGTATGTAACTGTGTATATATAACTTCTGGGAGGGTCCCAACTCTGCACAGAATGTAAAAGAGTCTGCAGCTACAGGTTGGGAAGGCTCTGACAGCCTTGGGTTGCTGCAGGAGGGAGGGCTTGGGGGAATAGGGGACTTGTCAGAAAATGCCCATTTGAAAGCTCCACGAATATGTCAGTTTTAAAGAAATTCAAATACAGGACTGTGGAGTTTTGAGTGGAAAAAAAAAATACTGGCTTCCTTCCAGGCTACCCATCTTTTCCCAGGCTGCACTTCTTTTCTTGTCTTTCCCTGTCTGAATTTCTCACCAAATGGAAATTTCAGTTTCTTGCCAGCTTCATCTACAGTATCTATGCAACGTGGACATTTAGATGCAGTTGGCAGCAATATCTCTAGCTATGTCGGATGAAAACCGACATCCAAAGATAATGTGGGATCAGCCATTTCCTTATTCTGAACCCAATATTTAAAGGCATATTTTTGAATCTTTATCTTTCCTTATTAAATACCAACCACGAGACACAATCTACCAAACTGTTTTTAAATAGTTTGGTCCTTCTTTAAACTTTCTAGGTGAAATCTTAAGCATCCCATCAGGCAACCCAAGAAATACTGTATGATGCATTTTTCTTTGTAAAAGAAAATAGAACATAAACTTATAGGGAAAAATGTAGACATGATAGTTGGGCCACCTCGTGTCCTTCGAGGTGTGTAGTTACGAAAGGCTCACGCAGCAGCTCTGAATAGTAAAACAAATGTTGATTTGTCATGAGTTGTCACTGCTCCCAGGGTGGTGCATCTTGGTTTTAGCCTGCTTTGGTGCAGGACTCTACAGTTTTTGAAGATGAACCTTCCTCAGAATAGGAAATGGTTTTAGAGGCACAAGCACAGCAGCAAGCACAGCGGAGCAGCCCCTGAACACTCGCAGTGGCAGGAACAGCCCCTGGCTGCGAGCAGACGGAGGTCACTCACTTGTGGAGCTGCGCTGAATAAAACAGAGATGGTTTGCTCAGAGCTGGACCAGAGCTCAGCATCTTGCCTGTATAGTTCAGGTTATATACTCAAGCCACTTACACAGTGTCCTGCAGCACCATGACCTTTGCTTTCTTCCAGGCCAAGGTTGTTAATGAGAACGTATGACCTGAATACTAAAAAATGAACAATCTCTTTTGAAGGGCATAGGGCAATACTCAGTGTGAGTGTGGTAGTACCAGAAGTTTGTCTCTTTGAGCAGTAAGTCTTCATGGGAACCTTACGCCTATTTAGGACCTACTATATAAGTGGAAAGACATTAAGAGCCCAGATGTCAGGCTCAATTCACCATATGCTACTCCATTTATCCAGTAAGTTTTACAAGGAAAATTCACCTTGTAACTGTTCCTATGATTTGGCACCTGCTCCTGTGTATGATTTTCATTAAATCCAGATTTTAATTGAACATCTGAATTTTGAGGTATCGGAAAACCTGTGGAGCCAGCTGGTAAAAGTTTTAAAGATGGTTTTCATTAAGATGAAAGTTTTGCGAAGTGTTTTGCCATTTTTCCGCCTCTGAGTTAGACATTCTCCGAAGAATCTCTTGGTGTTAGGCAACTGGAGGCCAACATGCCCTGCAGCAAGGTCCCCCGCTGCACCCTACTGCCGTTGGTGGCACTGGGCGACAGGGGGATGCTCAGTGCTGCCTGTCGAAACACACGTGAAACAACGTGATTGACCCTGAGCCTTTTCCATGTTAAGTACAAAATGTTCTTCTCATTGTTAAGGTCCACGTCTCAGCTTGCATTTCTCTCAGTCATATTCCAAATGGTGGGGATGCACCTCTTTGGCTTCAAAAATTTTTTGATAGAA
This sequence comes from Anser brachyrhynchus, assembly GCF_964034855.1. NCBI lineage: Eukaryota > Metazoa > Chordata > Aves > Anseriformes > Anatidae > Anser > Anser brachyrhynchus. The sequence continues at coordinate 1,023,694 of NC_137702.1, forward strand.
TTTGTCCTTCTTAATATCTCTGATTGCGACTGAAATGATTGCCTACCATTCAGCCTTCTTATTCAACAAGCACAGTATATAAAAATACACCGAATGAGTTTTCTGCCAAACTGAGGCAATTCAGAGAACAACTCAGATTTGAAAGATCAAGAGCATGTTCACTTGAATGAACAGGGTATGGATTTTATAATAGGAAAACAGCAAGTAATTTGAATAGTCCGCAGTAAATTGTCAAAGCAAAGCACTCGAGTTATAGAGACATTTCGGAAATAAGTAATGCCTGTAATGTTGTTTTTAAGGTTTCCATACCTGCGGTCCCCCATGGCCTCCCATTTAGAGTGCTTCATTTTAAATGAAGGAGGAGATGTGTTTTACAAAGAGGTAGAAAGCCTCACCCCGGTAAATGCAGATTATTGCTACCCAGGTCTCATTGAGTTATGAGGAAGGTTCATTTTGTAGAAACATGAAGAATTTTTGTAGCTTAAGGGTTATATGCAGTACAATTTAGAAAAAAAAAATGAATTGTGTATGGAACAGAATATGTCCTTCTCCCCTGTGTCTCAAATAATATCAGAGGCAGTTTTAAAGGACTCCAAATCCGTCTCTGTCTTCCAAAAAGCCTAGCTCTTTAGAAAGGCATGACATAGGGTATGCACGCAAACTGTGACTCCAAAAGCACCCTTAATTCCCAGTGAGGTTAGAGAAAGAGAAAGGTGAAACACTTCCATCACTGACTGCCAAGCTTTACCTACTGCCCAGAGGGGGACATACACCATTTTCCCTGCCATTACTTTTTTTTTCTTTTTTTTTTTTTTTTATAATATGACATCCATAACTACTTTGAAAGTCGCTTGCATTCCTGCCCGGTGCCATGTACTGTCTTCTGTCTCATCTCTTAAAACCCTGCCTTTGCGCCAAAATCGATGGCAAACCGAAATTGCCCATTGGCCGGCTGGGAAACGTTCTGACAGTCTGTGTGCTGCTTTCACGTGATCCAAGGGACACACCTGACATTAAGGTTGTCTGGTTGCTACCTACAAATGCTGCGTTATGTGAAGAAGAGCTGAGCTGCAGCTCACCTACAAGGCGGTTGCTGAGAATATTAAAGAACCTTTTTGGCACGGTATTTCCCTGCTTCGAAGTGCATTTCAAAAGTAAGCGCAGCGTATTTCTACTGAAAAGAACGAATTCCTGAATTCAGAAGGCTGGTGAGAGGGGGGGTGGCCAGCACACGCAGAAGGCACTTGGCAGCCGTCCCCAGGCCCCCGGCAGCTCTGCGGCTCGTGTCGGGCCCTTTGCGACAGGAGCTCAGGCAGCAGGGAGCAGCCCCGCGTGCCTTTGCTGGTGTTGTTCCCAGCCTTCCTGCACGTGTCGCCGTACAGCCACTGCAGCTCATCTTCTCTTTTCGCCGTGGGGTACCTCCTCGATACGTTGTGCCAGCAGCGCATGCAGGTGCAGATACATGTCCACACAGAGCCGTTTGCGAAAATCTGGATGGTTTCAGACCCAGCTGCCCCCATACCACTGACAGTATTTCATTGATAATTCCACTTCTGGAAAAATGTATTTATAGGTCAAGATTCATCAAGGTGCAGACTTTCATTAGCTCCCTGCAGGTTTATATGTTAACTGGTCAGGGACCAGTAACAGCAAGAAGTGGGGGACGGAGTACCAGGGCTGATGCAGGCAGCCTGCAGGTGGGGAAGGGGCCTCCTGCTGAGGCATGCACTGTCCCTTCTTTCAGCTGTCTTCACCAAAATGTTATACTAATGGATAGAGACTTTCAAATTCACGAGTCTTAACAGGAGTCTTATGCCTAAAGCTGCCAGTCACATTTGAAAAATCTCAACTGTTTTGTGTTGTTTTTTTTTTTTTCCTCTCTCTCTTCTGCATAATAACACATGCAGAGCTGAGCCATAATGTCTCCAAAATCCTCTGGATTAAACTGAAAAGCAGGTGGGGAAGGCTGGTGTGTGGAAAGCCTCCCGATGCCAAATCCTCCACCAGCAGCACGAGCTGCGGCCTGGGGAGGGGCAGCACCTGGAGGGGGCCTGGGTCTGTGCGGGCCTTCCGTCAGTGCGGGGGCCCAGCGTGTGCGGCCGGAGGCAGGGGGTGCCCGCTTCCCCCGCAGTCTCCCCCAGAACCCAGAGCAGCTGCTGCTGCGTCCTGGGAGAGCCCCGCTGCACCGCGGTTAAAGGGCAGGAGTCTAGAAGGACTTTGGGAAACAGAGAATTTCCTGGCTCCTTTTTGTTTAGCCTTTTTGTCTAGCAAATTGGTGTAGGGAAGCATAACGGACTGATGAGGCCAAGGCTTCCAGCCTCTTTCTTCAGCAGCTGCTGCTGAAGCATAAGGTTTCCACAGCTGTCCCCCAGCCCCGCGTCCCCAGGCCGTCCCCCCATGTCCCCAGTCCATCCCCGTGTTTACGTTCACACCAGAAAGTGTGACTTTTATCGGCTACTGTATTACCATAGAAAAAAAGCAGGAATAAGTACAACGTAGATTTGGTCACGTCAATGGCCCGCTAGCTCATTATTTTCCATTACAGGATGCACATTAATGAACAGTAGCAAAAACTGATCTTTATAGTAAGAGCTTCTGGTTTGCAGTAAGGAATTAAAACACTCAGTTCAGTTTCAGTTTAAAGTTAGCACTTCAGAGGGGCTCAGTAGGTCACAGTGATGGTTGGATAGGACGATCCTGAAGGTCTTTTCCAACTGAGGTGATTCTGTGATGATAAGCGCTTTCTCTATTTTTTGTGGCTGGAGTTTATGTGATGTTTGCTAAATCCTCAGCTCACAGATGGTGGACCCCAGAATTAAAGCAACAGCTTTAAATAAAAGAATTAAAATAACAGCTTTAAAGCAACAGCTTGTGTCCCTGCACAAGCAAGAGGTTGTCAGCCTCAAAGGATTAAACCTTATCACAGAGAGAGGAGGATGTGCCTGAAATTGATATGCTTACATCACTGTTGTATAACATGAACACACTGAAGACCAATTTAAATTCACTGAAACGAGGCTCCCATATCCAGTCATACTGACAGCAGGGCGTGTTACACAGTCTCAAAAAACAATTAAAGTATAAAATAGCTTCTAGAGTCAGACAACAGATTTTCACAGTTTAAAAGCTGCTTTGCGCTTTCCCCTAGAATCACCATCTTGCAAGTAAGGAAAACCGTAGGTACGAAAAGATACTTGGGTAGCTGGGTAAGAATAGCTACAGGTGCGATTTATGCTTGAGAAAGGAGAAAAGTTGTCAAAAGGAAAAATCTGCTTTGCTAAGTGCTGCTGCAGAAGGGTTTGTTATACCTGGAGAGTTTAGCGTATGTTAAAGAAGAAAGGAAGAAATCGCATTTTTGTAACGTGCAAGGTGGCCTGGTTCGTGCCACCCGCGGTCTGGTTCCCCGAGCCCCACGTGCTGCGCAACAGCCAAATTGTCTTAATGGGGGGGAAGTGACAGAGGAGATGAATGCCTTTCCCTTGAGTCATTTTCTGATAAAGACACATCGCTTAGCTGCAAGATGACAAACTATATGTTCAAAGTGACAAATCATTTAATTAAAATTTACAAGCGGTTAAATACTGTTTGACCCAAATGGAGGCAGTTATCATGAATCAATTTTGGAGGAGGAACTAGGCTTTCCAGCAGATCGATAGCTCACAGCTACAGTACCTGGACAGTCTCTGCATTTCTTATGTGTTAAGAGCTCTTTTGCTGGCTGCTGTGCAGTCTAGCTCACAAAAGATCTCAATCAAGTTGAAAAGTAGTAACAATTTTACTTAGGCAGTGTTTGAACACTCAAGTTTCATGAATAGTTAATGTCACATCATGAGTTCAAGAAAAATGGCCTTCTATCTTAAGAGCAAATAGCTCAACTTTTGATGAGTTATGTTTTTTTATTGCATATACAGGCCAGTGGAAATTGTAATCATCTTTCATGAAAAGGCTCGGCAGTTTTTATTATAGGAAAGTAAGGGTGGCCATTGCATTTACTAACTAATGTAGTAATGTGAAATTGCCAGGGTAACACACTTTTTTATTTATGCTGCCAAGCACATAATGTTCTGGTAGTTTCATAAAAATATATATTAGAGGAATTTCACATGCCAGCAAGCTGTAGATCTCTTTTATGTATATGACTTATCCAGTGTCCTTCTATTTAAGACATACCCCATTACAAAGAACAAGATTAAGCAGTATTGACATACAAGACAAACTCAAGAGATAATACTGGTCTGGTCAGACATAATTCAAAGTGGCACTGTATTTAAACTCTTTTGGAATTAGTAAACAGTTTGACTTTGCTATTTATTTCATCCATCACCTTATTATAATGAGAGCGCTATTGATGATTGATTAGATATCAGCGTGGTTCAGCAGTAGACTTCCATGAATTCAGGGCTTTTTAATTCACCTGTAAAACCAGAGCAATGTATACACTATGCAGAAATATGACCAAGAGAAATCCCAAAGAAGTGCTTGAGAAATTCAGCAGAATAGATGAATAAAAAATAAATCTTTAGAAATCATCTGACAACTTCCCCATTGGAATATTTGTTTAAGGGTTGTCAGCTCCTCCAGCAAAAATGTTCCTTTTTCATACACATTCACCAAAAAGGCAAGAAATCATGTACTAACCTGTTAACTCAATATCCTTTGTCAAGATCAGAAGAATGATGTTCAAATTGTCCAGAAACTGTAAAGTTCAGTGTAACATAATTGTCATTCACAGTGTTATATGACGTAGCCTGAATGTAGCAGAACCAACAAAATCTTAATGATACATGAGGACTATCAAAGGTTGCCACTGAATACATAGATTTAATATGCAGCTTAATTCAAAAGCTTATTTACAATGTCACACTTCATATTGAGGAAAATGATTCTGACAACCAATCATTTAAAATACAGAAAGAATGATTTACAAAAGGTCAGAAGTACAAATATTTTACATATTAGCTACTATCAAATTAATTTCCTCTAAAAGTTAGAAGGATCAGCAAATGTCTTCAAAGCTATTTACAATATTTCAGCATAAGACCCAACCTCTAATTACCAATGTAAGTCATAAATAATTGTCAAGTATGCAAATGAACCCCAAAAATCTATCAAATTAAAGTAATTAGCTCCCAAGTCAAATTTTTCTGTCGCATTAAAATGCTTTTACTTTTCTTAAATGTGACATTTTAAAATGAAGGCAACATTGTCAGGGAAGCAGTTATTGTAAGCTGTCAAAATTACATGCATAAGTACCCGATTGCACACGCCATGCATATTATTTCAGAAACAACCTGACTGTCAGTGTCCTGGCAATTGGCTTTATAACCCATAGCTTCTGGTACAGCACCACACTTCTGAACTGGGCCAATTTATCAAACCTGGACCCTTGCAGGAAACTCAGAAGTTGCCCACTTTATATGAAGATCTGAGCGTGGTTATCTGGCACGGGGAGCAGCAGTTCTTGGCCAGGCTACCCTGGAGAGCCTTCCAGACCTGGTGCTTTGGGGTCTGGATGGGAAATGGGTCCCTCCAAGTGAGGGACCGCAACAGAGATATGGGGGAGCAGGATGGGGCGGCTGGCTTGCTTGTCCCAGTGCTTTCTCCAGCACTTTTCTACTTGTCTTCTCAATGGCATCTTCTCCAAATCTGCATTTGCCATGTCCAGTGGAAGGCCGTGTCCCATCCACCTCCATTTAATTTTGGATGTCCATGCAGAACCCTACGTCAACCTCCTCTAGACTTGATGATTTTACCATGTGTGTATTCTTGTCTACTTCTTTTTAAGCAAAACAAGTGATGATGGCTTTCATTGATTGTTACATTGATTGCAAGGGAAAGCTTTCACAGGGAGACAGGGGGATGACACTCCGGTAAGACCTGCAGTTGAAAGTTATAGTGTGTCTCTTAAGACGTAGAAATGTATGTAAAACTTATCATGTTAGCAAGCACATCAGTCTGCTGAGCACTTCTGTGAAATAAGAAAGAATTGCTTACTTTTGAATAATGAGAAACACGTATACTAAGACACTGGAATAAATTTTTGCAAGCCTAAAATAGTAAAAGAAAAAAAAAAAGTGAAAGTATCAAATAGAAAATGTGTCAGTAAAAAAAAAATAGCATACATATGTGCTTCAGAGACAGTGTGTATGTTGTACTGCAGGCGTACAAAAAGCCATCCTGCTATAAGCAAATCTTGGAAGACAATTGTGACATCCATATTTACTCACTGTAGTGGAGCTCCAGAACTTGGTAGCCACATGCATTACATGGGCCTACAGTACATGGGACCTGTTATTGCCTAATATATTAAGTTTTCGTATAAATTAGTTCAATAGCATTAGTTCTGATATCTGTTACAAGGAAGAATTTTCAAGTAATGAAGGGCTTTAGTAGACACATCATTTACAGAACTGATCTAAAAGTGATTTCGTTGTTCATTCTCAACAGAAGAGCTTCTTTTCTCCAAATTCTGAGGTTTTGCATACATAAACTCAGGAAAAAAAATGGTTTTCTCCCCAAAACTGGGGCAAGAAGGACAGTTTGGGATTTGTACATCTCTCTTTTGGATTACAGCTGAAAATACTCAATAATTAAAAATAGTCCCAGCTCAGTATTTAGTCAGAAGTTGTGTCTGAGTCCATACATTTCTCAAAACCAGACATGTAGATATCTCTACTGATGTCTTTTTGGAAATCTTGGGACATGTGATGAGGAAGTCATCAATTCTGTTTGCAATTATCATGTACTATCCCATAAAAATACAGCGCAGGTACTCTTGTATCGGGCCACTCAGACTGCTGCGCAGTGATGCAGTACATCCCTACATATATGCACTAGCACATTTTCATTCTGAGATCATTATTTTTTTTACCATATTCTCTCCTAAGAGTTCAAATACGCTATTCTGAGCAATGAACAGCTTTCTTGTAAGCAAAGTCAGACCCAAGCTGCGTTTCCTGGCTTTGTTGACCGCACTGGTGTTATTGAATTATTTTTCTGCTGGTAGATAGTAGGATGCTGTATATTGTACTATCTAGTTTACACAAGTCTGTATCAAGGTGTCACCTTTCCTCTGTAAAGCAGTAGTAATTCTGAAATGCAGTGAAACAATAAGCAGTCGTGTCAAATTCTCCATTCAAGGAATTAATGCTTTAGCCAGGACATTTAGTGACCTTCAGGCCTCCACAGAAGTGCCTTGTTAGTGAAACCAAGAATATTTTTCTCTAGACTCTTTTTTTTTTTTTTTCTTTTTGGACTCCCAGCCCTTTCCAGCATTGCCAGCCCTATACCTGTGCTGTAGACGTCTCCTGCCCTCGCCCCCACCCCTCGGAGCTGCCCTCCCTCGCTCCCCGCGGTGCCGCATCACGCTCACGAGGCCCCAGGGACGCTGACGGCACGCAGCCCCCAGCCTGTGGCACGGCGGCACCATCAGCCGGGTTACACGGGCGTCACTTTTCTTTCAGGTCTGTGCAGCTGTGTTTCAGCCTACTAAGCACAGCGCTGATGGAGACATCTGCGATTAGACTCAGCTTGAGGGACTTTGGGGTTTTGGGCAGAAAAGGGTTTTGTTCGGGGCTTGTTTTCTGCCTAGACGTGCTTAGGGACAGGTTACACGTCTGAAGCCAGGCTGCACGCCTGAAGCCAACCTCGTGGCCGTGCCTGCACCACCCAGCCGGGCAGACAGCCAGGCCTTACCATCCCTTGACTTCTGTTTGAATTTCGAGTTGGAATTTTTACCATTTCGAGGACCATTTTTATTAAATAAGTCTTGTATTGTTAATAAAATCCCAGCCAGTGTTTCTAGCTCATTAATATGCAGTATCAGATCATATAAAAATGACTATCAAGCTGTATTAGTCTTGCATTTATTCAGCTTTTCTCATATATGCTCCAAAGAGGCAGGGTGGATCTGATTCCAGAAAGCACTCTTCGCTTGGCCTTTGGGCTAGGCAATAACTTTTATTTGAAAGCAAAGTTATTTGAGTCACAGAAGGTAACCTTTCCAAAGATATTACTGCTGAAATAAAACAGGAAATAATATTCCCCACCCCCCAAAAAACTTTACTTTTTTTAATAATACCTTGGGTATATTATTTTTAGCATACCAGAAGAAGGGGAGGAAAGCTAGGCAAACTCAAAGAAAATGGAAGTCGGGTTTTATTTCAAGCCACAGAAACAATAGAGCCCTTTGACTTATTAACAGTTCTAAGGTGGGAACATTTGTGATAATTATAGCCCTTTGAAATCAGATACCACAGAGAAATGGGTTAAAAATGAAAGTCAAGTATTTGAATCTGCTGTTGACCTTATTACATAAAAAGAAAGAGGAGAAAGAGGACGGGGACTGGAGGAGTGTGCCTGGTCCAGCCAAACGCAGCCGCACACTATGTGCCGGTGGGCAGGGGGCAGCGAGGACTGCGAGGGAAGGCTGCCCTCCGCAGCGCCACGCGAGCAGCATCAGGCCAAAGATAAATTTATCCTGGAAACAAGAGAACTCCTACCCGTTCGGAAGTGCAGCTGTAGAAAAAACTTTCCATGGCTTGCTCCCAGTGGAAGAAAAGTAGCTGCTTGTATGATAGATCTGAAATTGTTTTTGAGGGAAATCACCAGATATGTGCAGTAGCAGAGCTGGATGTGCTAAGACAAGAGGCTAATTGCAGATTCTACAGCTGTGTTCATTTTTCTATGAGAACTAAATGTCTGTTTAAAGTTTTCTGCACTTTTTGCATACAATAGGCATGTCCTTAAGGCATAGGAGAGCCAATTTCTAGGGAAGGGAACCGGAGCCCCAGCACAGCCCACGCACAGACTGGGGGGCTCCGAGAGCCCCCAGTGGAGGTGGCTGATGCCTGTCTCTGCACTGCCTGCCATCACCCACTCTTCTCTTCTTCCTATGGAACTTGTAATATTTCAGGTTCTAGAAGAGAAATGAATGTTCCGGTCACCTCTATTTATGATGTCTTCCTGGGGTATTTTTTTTTTTTAAAAGACCTGAAGAGAACACCTGGAAGGCTCTCTTCGCACCAGCAGGAGGAGTTGGATATATGGTGTCATTTTTGACAGATACTTGTCCACACTGTTCTGAGATCCTGCAGTGACCCAGGTTCCTCACCCTCCCCACACAACCCTGTGCTGGGTTTTCCTTCACAGCTCTTCTGGCCCCTACCTGCTGCAGCTCAGCCCTGCTGCTTTTGTTCTACCTGATACAGACACGGGAAAATTACTGCCTTACCTCCTCCAGGGCAATCTTCATGTGTATCCCACCAATACCCTTCCTCCTCCTTGGCTTTTAAACTGCCCTGCTGTTCCAGCCTCCCTCGTGGCTGAGATGTTCCTCTCGGGGCTGTGTCCAGTCTGTCTGTCCGTCCCCGAGGTGACCCATCCGCACAAGACACCAGCCACCTCGCTGCATTGCCTGCACTTCTGTTTACACATCACAGAAAATATTTGTCCTTTCATGGCAAAATAGCATCGATGATTCACTGAAATCACACATACGTTTCTGAGGAATTGTCACGAGTCAAGCCTTGTTCTTCCAGTAAGTTATTCCAGTTGACTATTTTTGTTAGAGTGGATTTTTTCTTTTTTCTTTTCTTTTCTTTTCTTTTCTTTTCTTTTCTTTTCTTTTCTTTTCTTTTCTTTTCTTTTCTTTTCTTTTCTTTTCTTTTCTTTTCTTTTCTTTTCTTTTCTTTTCTTTTCTTTTCTTTTCTTTTCTTTTCTTTTCTTTTCTTTTCTTTTCTTTTCTTTTCTTTTCTTTTCTTTTCTTTTCTTTTCTTTTCTTTTCTTTTCTTTTCGGGGGGGGGGGGGTAAGTAAATTGATTGTTTTCTGGTTTTGTTTGTTTGTGTTTTTTTTTTTCCTGGTCAGATTTCTCTTTTTCACTAAGTTTAATTTGAATAACCCTGACCTCCAAGATGCTCGTGGCTCCTTCTCACGGCAGCACATGCAGCTTTTGCACTTTGAGGTTCTTGCATTAAAATGCCAGCTCAGGTGGCCCTGGGACGGTCTTTGTGTCAGCGCTAGAACCAAGGACATGTGATTTAGGACTTGCCCCCATTGCTGTGTGCTCCTGCTTCCAAGCAGCTATGTTCAGGCTCAGTCTGCCTGGAAGGCAGCAAGGTGTCAGCTCACTGCTGTCGATTACCTGGTCTGCTTCACTCTCCAGACAACGCACTTGGCCATTTTCTTCTGTCCCCTTTCCAGGTTAGATGTGGAACCCGCGTGGTTGCACGGGTTCGTCCCAGCGCAGGGGCTGGTACTTCCTCTGGCTGCCAGAAGCAGTCTCTGACCTCCGAGGCAGGTGTACATCAGAAGTTCTCAGATTCTTAAAAGACACTTTATTTGTTCCAATGTGGTGATTGCACATTTCATCTGTGGAAAGAAATTTGAGATAACTTGAAAATAAATGTTGATGTATAAAGCCAAATTTTATTCTATTCCTTCACAGTAATTTTCCTCATAAATACTTCTTGGTATTAAGAAATATTACTTGCAATAGGAATGGGGTATGTTAGGGCTGTACTATTTTATCCTGCTAAACACTAAGGCAGTCTGTTTCGTGCCTGCTTCATTTATCCCATTAATGTATTAGCAGGGCTCTTTTCCTTTGCATTATTTAATGGAAGGTTTTTTATTTGAAATGATCAAATCCATCTGTGTCTAAATGAAATTCCATTAAAGATATACCGTACAACAATGTAGGAGGGTTTAAAATTGTTTTTGTTTTTGCAGTTGCAACAAAGACATGTCTGTAATAATCAAAAGATGAGAATGAGCTTGCTTTGTCTGAGCAGCACTGTTTTTCTGATTTTATGATACCCAACGACATTTGCTTGAAGAAACAACTTGATAGACAGCAGCATGTGGGAAATCTATTATTTACACTGATTATCTACCACACAGGCTTGTGTGTTAGGGCTGCTATTGTTAAGAGTCTCTCCAAATCACCATTGCCCATTTTTCCTGAGTTATCTGAATCCATTGTAAACATGTAAATGTGGAGTAACAAAAAGGGTGCGTGCCTGGCCCCATTGAAAAGCCCACACTTAGAAGCCACGGAGTAAGAACAACAGCAAGACCGTATAATTAGAGCGCGCAGTAACTACGAGCAATAACTATGGGGATTTTAGGTACCACTGTGTGATAATCGCTTTTAAACTGGAACTTTTCTGTTGGCAACCATATGCTAAAATTTAAAATGCAAGTTTGAAAACAAATCACACCTAGGCAATAAAGTTTTAACAATACCTTTTCATTGTGAAAACGGTAGCAGTATAATGTGCTTGCATTCAATGTAATGAAATGCAGGAGGTCGGGTTGTGTCACGTTTCTTAACAATTTGACGGCGTGCTTAAAAGATGCTGAATATAAAATGCTCACAGCTTCGGTGGGTGTCGTGTGTTACACCCGTAGCAGGCAGGAGCCGAGCTCCTTTAGGAGCACACGTTGGCACCAAGGCCCACGGCGCTTCCTCTGCGGGTGGACGGGCAACGGCTCCGCAGCCGAGCGCTGTGCACCGGGGTGCACAACAGATTATATGGATCATATGGATTATAACTTCCATAACAAAGGAAGCGCCCAAAATTGAGGGTTTTTTAGCTATACAGACCTTCTGTCTGATTGTGAGATATGCCATGTGCCTTCCTTCTTAGAAAGGGCTTTTCTTCTGATATGTGAAATACTCTTCAGCAGTAGCATCCATTTAATTGGAATGAAAAGGTTATCTTACCTTCTCTCAATTAAGTTACCCAGATTTTGCCCATCTGTCTGTTACTTTACTTATGATCAAACTGCCATCATTTTTTTAAGTACTCATTATCTTGAAAACTTACCATTTACTAGTTAGAAAATCTATAAATTTGTCTTTCTCTAAAATAATGCTACTTTTCCTACATCAAATGTTTTACTGTAAATAACTGTCAGATTTAAACCTGCATTTCCACAAGAATAGTCACTGACAATTTGGAAAATTAAACATTAGATTTTTTAGTGTTCCATTTGTTATCACAGCTGTTGGCAGTGGGCTGTCAATAGGAGAGAGGCGGTAGGGAGGCTGTTGACCCAGGTGGGTGACCCTAAAAGGCAGTGAAAATGGGGAGATGCAAACAGGGGACAGCAAAAATGTTGAAGGCGAGCAGATTCGGCAGCCCCTTGGCACCGTCAGCACCCATGGGGCACGGCTGCACCTCGCTGCTGCCCACCAAAGCTCTTCCCAGCCCCAGGGTCACATTTCCAATCGCAGCTCTGCCGAACTGCCGGCTGGATCTCTAACTGCATCCTCCGCTGGAGCACGGGATGCCGCACGTACCAGTAGGTCTGCACTAGGTACTTCTCAGAAGTTGCTGACTTTGGAAATGCTTTGTTCCAGAGGGTTATTTGAGAGCAGAAATCAAGACAGTTAGAAACCTTTTGCACGTAGTTAACAACCTCCATCAGTCATGGTTTTGCTTTCTCTATCACCTTAATGAAACACAGCTGTTAAGTGTTCACCAAGGAGGTGCAGTTTTAACAACTGCAAAATGTGTCAGGCATGCCCCAGCCCATTAATGAGCAAGCAAAAGCCTTCTTACTTAAATTTTACATTACTGCGTATATTTTTTAGCTGCTTTTAGGTTAGTACTTCACTATTGACAACATCTAGCGTGAATTATTTGTGGGTATCTGAGTGGGAGCGCTGGGAGGGGCAGCTCTGCCTGTCGCAGAGGGCAGGGAGGGGACCACACCTGAGATCACACCTGGCTGCTGCCCCAGGACGTGGCTCTCCGCAGCCAGGGAACCCGAATTCCCAGGCAAAGATCCCCTCACTGATGAACTTACAATGACGAATCGCTGAGCTAATTGCCATGCTTTGATTATTCCCCTTTCTTTTTAGCCCTGTAAATACAGCATTTTATACTTGATCTCATTCAGAAGCAGCATCAAGTGCCAGGATCAAATTAGGTACAGAGCATATTGCAAATGGGGTCCTTATGACTGAAACAGGAAATCCTAAATTTTTATTTTCTGTGTATTCACTAAGATACATGCAAACATACACAGGGGTAATATTTCATTTTAAAACATTGCTGGTGGCATATTTATCCCAAGCATTTACCATACTAAGCTTTAATATTTTAGTGCAACAAACAGTTGTTTTCTACTTCCACAGTTAGAGCAGTAATCTTGTATTCTTTGTATTCCTATCTAAAAACACAAAAATGCTACATTATTCATTTAAATTAGAAATAAGGAACAAATCAGTATAAGCCATTCATTTTTACCATTTCTTCATCTCACAGCAGCTTTGTGTGCAATGTGGACGAATAGGACCTGACAACTGCTATCATTATCAATCCCCTCGGTCTCTTTGGGGTTCAGCTTCTGAATCTTTCTGCCAACACTCACATTTCAGAGAATGACAAAGCCGCTCTGTTCAGGCTCTCACAGTCTTTGTCCTCACAGCTCTGTGTCAGAAGAATCTGAAGAAGCTGAGTAAATCCATCCAGGCATAGTTAGATGATAGGCAACTTGTGCAATATTGTCTGCCTCATTTCTCAAGTATTTTCAGATGTATTTATCTAAGCAGTGCTAAGTGACTCCTGCCTACAAAATATAAGAAGATGAAATTCTGCCCAAAATTATACCCCTTGACCTGGAGAATGGCTGTGCGGGTGTTAACAGAGAGCCAAAGGTGGAAGGTGGCTACTCCCTAGAGCAGAGGGAGTACATCCGATGTAGATGAGGCTGCAGGGAGGTGCAATCCCCAGCACCTTCCTCCCTGTTCCTGGCATCACCCTTGTCCCTCTGGCTCTGTAAGCAAGAACTGAGGGACAAGTGACCGCTGCGTGTAGGCAGGAACACGCCCTGCAGAGTGGAGCGACCTCGTCTCGCAGTCTGTCGTGCCCAGTAATGATGTTTGTCAGGCTCCGTGAGCCATTACATGGCGTGTTTTTCACTTGTCTGAGGGGTAGGGCTGCACAGCTCTTCGCTGATTTCTTCTCTTGACTTCCATCACTGTGATAAGCAAAACATTTTGACCATACATCATTTATAAAATAATCTCTTGCAAATGTATGCCTTTATTTAAAATATAAGCATTTTGCATTTCAAATGCGTTCTGGGGATTTCGGCCTGTGCCGTACGGTTTGTTCCTCTCTCATTGAAATGAATTTCAGTGACTCATAGCAGGGACACGAGAACATCAGACTGGAGTGGACCTTCAGAGTCATCACCTCCAGCCCCCAGCCACCACAGACACGGTCCGAATGCTGTTCAACTTTCCTAAATGACCAGCATTTTCCAAGCAGTATCATTGTGGCCAAAGCTCTGTTTAATCAAAGTCTCCACCTGGCAGATACTTTAAAAGGTTCAGATTTATCAATTTAACTTAACCAGTGAATTTTCCATCACTGCAGATTTCCTGCCTCGAGAATGATTGCATTTGCATAAGACTAGACAAATCGGTGTCCTCTCTGATTCCTTGCTATACACAACTCTCAGGTTTTCTTCTCCCAAGGTCAAGCTTCCTGTAACGCTGTCTGGCCTGCAAGGCACAGAGCGCGGTTTCTCTTCTGACAAACATTCCTTTGGCCAAAACACTCGTGTGCCTGCTCTCGCACTCTCCGAGCAGACTACCTCTCCTATCACAAGTCATTGCTTTCTAATTCAGTCTTTTATAGACTGCCGGCCTGCTCCTCCAAAGCCATAAATCCTCAACTAACTTCAAGTGTCACAATATTTAGAGATGTTATCTGTAGGACTCAAGTGAGCCTTCAGAGTCCCATTATCTTACAATCTTCTCTTTTAAAAAACATTTTTGACAGCCCAGACTTCTTCGTCTTTTTCGTACTGTTTTGACCTTGAGTTAGCTTATCCCTGTCTTCTCAGTATATTTGAAATTTTGCATGCAAACTATTAAGGCTTTCTGCATGCAAACTATTAAGGCTTTCCTATAATAAATCATTAACCTGAATATAGTTAAATGAAATGCTTATTAACTTCTCTGCGCATAATCCATTTAACAGAATTACTCTTGCTTATTCAGACAACCCAAAGAGGTCCATGCTTTTGTCTACAAGGGATCACAATTAAAGCTTATAATTATTTCTGGTTAATGCAGTCCTTGGTGTTAGCAAATGTCGGTTTACACATATCAGCATAGTACTTTTCCTAATCTCTTGTGTTAATTAGAGATAGTGATATAATATTACTTCGCTCTTTTTTATTCTCTACCAGGAGAGATGGCAGAATATAATCCTATCTGGGTGAAGAGTACGCTTAAACATTTTCACCACTGCTAAGTGTTATAAACCACTAGGATGACATGGAATAACCAGTAACTTAGGAGGAAGGAGTGCGTGCACTTGCGCGGGCGCTGTGGCGATCGCGCTGCGGGGCCAGCGGAGGGCACGGCCAGGGCCGGGCCGGCAGGGGCCTTGCCTCCCGCGGGGCGTTTGGTGCAGGTCAGTCAGCACTGAGAATGGAGACACTTTATTGAGCAGTGCTGATAGCACAGGGAATTACAAAGCAAGGGGAGGCGAGAGCACAAGCTTTCTCCGTTTGTCTGTTCCTGCTGTAACTGGACTGGCTGCTTGCACAGGTCTAAGGACTGTTTTAGTGTACTAAGGGCCCAAAGGTGCTCTAAGGACCCAATGCAATACGTGCACACTAAGCCAGTTTCTGCAGCCCATGGCTGTGTGCAGATATCGAGGGCTGCTCTTGGCATGCGCGGGTTCCTGCAGCCCCAGCCATCGCCCAGCTCCCGGCAGCGCTCCCGCGGGACAGGGCAGCAGCACAGCCCAGAGCCGCCAGGCGATGCTCCTGGGGACACTGAGCAGCGTGGCTGCTGTTGAGAGTCCTGGGAGAGCCACGGGACGAAGGCGGCCTGAAGGGGAAATCTGCAGGGCAGCGGTGAAGCCACCCCCCACGTGCTGTGTGTCTTTTCCAGATCAGGAGAGTAGCGTGGATGATGGGGCTGGTCTGAAAATTCAGCTCAGAGTTCCTGAACAAGGAATCTGGAAAATTACCTTTGATTAATTTAACAATAAAATAAATTACTGTCCCTCAATGACTGAAGCAAATATGTTTTAAATTTATTGCATCTTATAAACACTGGATCACATTATATTCCCAAACACCAGACTTTTCATCAAGCTCATTTTAATCTTCTCCTAGATGAAAATTCACTTGTTTTTATGGTACTTCTACCACAGATTAGAGCAGAATTTGCGCTGCCAGATCAGCACAAGGGGAGCAAATAATCTGACCTTGGTTTCTATTGGAGACAGATACCAGGATGTTGTTCTGCAAGAGTCTTCAGACAGAGCAATAATCCTCTGCGGACCAACTGCTATCCTTCTACTTGCTCTGTGCTCCGGAGCTTCATAGGCTGTGAAATCAGTTATAAACAGAGTGCACCGTTATAGTGGTAGCAGGAATTATGGAAGTGCCTGGGATAGCTGCAGATGTAATGAGGGAGTCCAATAATCCATGCTTTTATTTAATGACGAATCATACATACCTCTAGCACTATTTCACTGTAGAAATATAAAGACTGCAAATATGCATGTGTGTGTGTGTGCATAAAAAAATGCTCAATGACAAGTTCTTAATGGGAAAAAAGAAGCTGTGAGTTTTGTGCTATTTTCAAACACTTAAGCCTTTTTGCTCATTTCTAAAATAACTTTTTTTTTAGAGTGACACAGAGATCCCTAATTTTTTTTAAAAAAAGGATGAAAATTAACCAGTTCAAGTCCAAGATGACCTTGCCTAGCACTTCATAGCTTGATAATGAAAGCAAGGACTTTTTTTACGTATCAAAAATGATTACTCATTCCAGATGAACGGCTAGGCAGATCATATCAGGGATTTTTAAATTTTAAAAGTAATTTTGTTTTCTTTACAAAGTTTGTAACACATCACAAGAGATCTACAAAATTGTATTAATATTTGGGAACAAAAATTTCTTTTGCCACCAAAACAATCAGAATGACACAGGAAAAGTTAATCAAAATACCAAGGTGAGAAAGTAAAGAACTGCAGAAACTTGTTACATATTCAGGAATTTTTATGAGCCAAGCATGCCATTTTAAACTGTATGCCATAGCATACTTACTGTGACATTGTAATTGATGCAATCCATTTGGCACCAGCAGTGAGAGGCAGGCATCTGCTTATAAATTCGCTTAGCAGCCCAGAAACACTTGGAGATTCCCAGAAGCCACGTTAAAGTGGAGATGCACGACGGCCTGGCAGGATTTCCAAAGCTGTGCTCTCCATCGGTGGCACCCCAGCAGCCGGGCACTCCCCAGCTGGCCGCGCAGGGGTCCCGTGGCTGGCGCAGCCCTGCAGGGGTGCTGCCGTCCGGCCGGAGCTGCAAAGCAGCCTCTTAGAGCACAGCCAGCAGCGCCAGGCTGTCTCCACTGACAGCTGAATTAGAGGGCTGGAGCATCGCACTGTAATGTACATGCTGTGCTTCTGGTCTTTTGCAGTTATACTTCAAGTGTTTTCCAGCTGCCAGTTCCAGTCTGGTGGGTGAAGAAAAATGGCCCGGCTTTTTGAGCCTGCCAGTCTCTCCTGTGGTATGCAGGGCCAAAAAGCAGACTGCAAGGCCAATTGCTGGTCAGACTGCCTGTAGGCATGGCGTGGATTTGGGGCCATTCCACTGTGAGAGCACTGCCCTTGGGGGACTCTTCAGGCCTTCGTGGCCCAAATGTGAATAGCTCGTTTGGTTTTGTTTTTCTACACTGAATACCACCGCAACTCTAAGTAAAACCTTATCCATTGGATAATTGTTGGCAGCGCCTAGTGACAGCAGGCTTACACCAGCTTGCCCTCCTTAAAAAATGTGAAGAAATGGAACAGGTATTGGAAGGGTTGGGGAATAATTTTAAGTGTTGGCTTCATCCCTTTCCCAGCGCCAGTCCCTGTGAGCTGGCACAGGAGCACTGGCTTGGGGTTCCCCATGGGAATGCAGCCCCCCCCGCCGTGTACTCAAATTCAGTCCCTTTCACTTCTCCAGATTTCCTTCTCCTTCAGTTTTCTATCACATCAAGTTCTTCTGGTTTGTCAGCTTTGGGAGACATAATTCTTTTCTATTATTTACACAAGTATATGTGTTTTTCCCCATTAATTCACCTAACACTTTTGTGCTGAAGCAATCCAGATATGATTTAATAAGCTTTACAAAGATAGTGGTGGTTCGTATGCAAGAAATCAGATTTACATAATTTTCCACTGGCTTTTAGAGCCACTGAAGTTCAAATTATCTTTACTTTGGGGAAACTCTTTTAATATGCTAAAACAAAACACCACCTCCACTATGCTTGAGCTTGCTATCATGGTTTTTCTAATACATCAAATGTTTTTTTTCTAATACATTAAATGTTGGCTTGTCATGCTGCTTTATCAGCAGACAGAGCCTTTTGAATGAGAAGGGAAGGGAGTGCCTGGTCCTGTAGTTAGTCATGGTTGCAAGTCATTAAACTGACTGAAGAGGAAACTCTAAAAGCAAGAACTAATTAGGTTGTCGGGTTTTTTTGTTTTGTTTTGTTTTGTTTTTTTAATTTATTATTACCAGGATGGGGGCACCAAGCTGGCTCACTCTTGCTTGAGTTCAGTATCCACAAGCAATTTTCTATCCAGTTCCAGTCAGACATTGGGTCAATTTAATTCCGTGCAATACATAAACACCAGAATTTCCTTCACCCTGTTTTAAGCCCCTACCATCACCCCCGCCCAGCAGAACCAGTGCGAGTGCTCCCCTTGGCAGCACCGCAGCCCCTCTGGCTCTGGGCACACCTCTCGGGGCATGAGCAACCCCATGCCATCGCCCAGAGCCTGGTCCTGCAGCTACACGAGGTCCTTGCCACTTGCCGGACAAAAATGTGGAGTTCTGGTTAGTCAAAGATGCAAATTCTGCGGCTCGGATCTGAGTAAAGTGCCACCTACATAACCAATGTCTGCTCGTACAAGTGGTACTCAACACAAGACATGCACAGCTTTCGTATTTTAGAATAGCACATAGTATATCAGACTGGAGAGCAGAAACTGATACCAGCTCTCAACCAAAGAGCACGGGATGCTGTGGACGACTGTAAGAGGTTGGGGGTCTTGTGGACCACCATTCCTTCTCACCTCCTCCTGCATTAAGCGCTTGCATAGTCCTGGTTGTTTCCACTGCATGCCTCTGGTGCTTGTCTTCTGTTACATTCTTCTGACCTAGCTGGAGACATCTTGAAATGTTGCTGAGCAACACCGAGGGCTGGGACAGAGCCTGATGTAACGGCTGCTGGCGGCAGACACCACCACTTCTGAAAAACTGCAGAGCCCCTCCTATTTTGCTGGAACATCTGACCTGAGTGTAAGATCAGGCTGGCAGCCCCAGAATCCGTAACAGTACAGCAAGCTCCAGAGAAAACATTCACGCTTGTGCTCCCCGTTCGTGATTCACAAAACCGGGGCCAGACCAGGCGGCGGTGCTGAGCCTCGGCCCATGCGGCCTGCGGGGCGGCGCAGCCTGCGTCAGCCTGCGGGAGGGCCGCGGGCGGTGCCGGGCCGGGGAAGCGTGGCGGTGCGTGGCGGTGCGTGGCGGTGCGTGGCGGTACGGCTGCGGGCTGCGGGCACTCCTCAAGGGGTGCTCTCAGCGCCCACAGCACCCCGGCAGCTCCTTCACCTCCCTGGGCTTGCGGCCACGTGGGGATGTACAGCTCTGGGTGCCGGGCACGTCTGCAGGCTTTAGGGCTAGACAGAAGGTGGACGAGTGGTAGAGGTAACGTAGTGCTCCCGGGCTCTGGGCAGGATGGCTTACCCGTCCCTTTTCTTTTCTGCCGTCTTGTATTTCACAAGAACAAAACCATCGGTTTCTGCGCGAGTCCTCTCCTGTGCTGCCCAGAAGGGCCAGCGGACCGGCTGCTCACGGCAGCTGCAGACGGTTGTCTCCTCACTGTTTTCTTGTATTTTAACTCTTGTGCATGCATTTACTGTAATACTTAATTAGGAATTTGAGAGAGGCTTTGTATTAAAGCAAGTAAATACAGCTTCATCAGAGACTGACAATAAATGTGCATCTCTTTGGCTAAGCAAAACTTTCAAACTTTGGCTCCAAAAGTTAAGTAGAAAACAAGTTGTTTTCCAACAGAGCTAAATATATTCACCTCTCATTGATTTCAGTGGAGATTTAATGCTCAGTAACTTAAAAACAGATAAATTATTCAGATGTTTAAACATGAAGCACTCATCTAATGTTAAGTATTCACATTTTAAAATGTTTGCATTAATAATGGTTTGTGCTCTTTAACACAACAAGTAATAGTCAGTGAGCATTGTCGCGGGAGGGTTGTCTACTTTTGCAGCATTTTCTCCTGTTTTCAGAAGAAAGCTTTTTCTGCTTTATATGTCATCGTAGAGGAAGTACTGAATTATAAGTATTTGGGGTTTAGGAGTAGGAATTTTCCCTTAACCCTTTTCTTTTCTTTTTGCAGCTCCCAGTACAGCCCAGTATGGGATCACCGGTGATGCCGAAGTCCTGTTCTCCTGCTGGTACCTTGTGTTGACACTGTCCTCTCTCACCAGCATATTCTACCTGAAGAACATCATTCTGCACTAAATGTAAAGAACCCTAAAAGGCTTTTAAGGATTCTCTGAAAGTGCTGATGACTGGATCCAATCTGGTAGAGTTTGTTAAAAGCAGCGTGGGATATAATCAGCAGTGCTTACGTGGGGATGATCGCCTTCTGTAGAATTGCTCATTATGTAAATACTTTAATTCTACTCCTTTTTTGATTAGCTGCATTACCTTGTGAAGCAGTACACATTGTCCTTTTTTAAGACGTGAAAGCTCTGAAATTACTTTTAGAGGATATTAATTGTGATTTCATGTTTGTAATCTACAAGTTTTCAAAAGCATTCAGTCATGGTCTGCTGAGTTGCAGACCGTAGTTTACAAAAAAAAAGAAAAAAAAGAAAAAGAATATTGCAGTAAAAATGTGCTTCTTTAAGGCTGCAATACAACATTCAGTACCCTTCTTAAAAACATTCTATCCACATTTACACAGAAACTTTTTTTTTCTTTTGATAAAAAAAAAATCAATATTGCCTTCAAAATAGCTCTTCAGAATATTACACATATCTAGATTTTCTTCCAGCATGATATTCAGGTTTCAAGAATGAGCCTTGTATTATAACTGCATTGTGCAGTACTGCTTTTTGTTTTCTTCCTTTTTTCCTGCAAATTCAGCATGGGTGTGCCTTCATAAAACACTACTTTCCTCTTCCACTCCAACAAATTTGGAATGTGTTTTGGGAAATGCTAAAGCATCCTTTTGAGCATAACAAATCTCTAACTGAGGATGAAGGTGCTATTGACTAGAAAGAAAACCTCCTCTCCCATCTCCAGTGGGTAATGGAACTGCTTCAGATGTATATTTTTAGGCAATCAGTGAAGGATAGCACCAATTCCTTTTATTTTTTTCCCATCTACTAAGCAGTAGATGATCTCTGTAAAAAACTAGTTTTCCCATTACAAAAGAGAACACAAATTATTTTGAGACATCTTTTGAATGTAAGAAGGTTTCTCTTAGTCATTCTAAATCAGGATTCTTAAATGGCTGTAAATGCCAGAAACTAAATCGTCCCTTTTATATTACTGACAAAAAAAAAAAACAAAAACTATGTGAATTGGTATTTTTCTTGCACTTAATTTTGTACTGGTTTGGCTAATTTAGCAATGATAAAGGATGCTTTTAAATATTAGATATCTGAAAATACATAAAGTATCAAGCAGAATTTTATATATATATAATATATATATAAAATACATATATATATTAAAACAAGGTTGCTCTAATAATTGTACTGAATTGCATGCTGCCGTCAATGATGCATCTTTACAGACAGGACTTCATTACTGACATACTAATACTGTACAAATAGCTTACCACAGCAGTTTAGTTCTCATACACGATTTCCTAGGACTGCAGTCTATCAAGATAAGACTCTCATTAACCTCAATGAAGGATCAAGTTTCAAAATAGCATATAACATTACAATTTTTTCTAAGCAGCCCCATACTGCATCATTGCAAAATGTTGCTCACAGTTTACAGCTGAATTTAAAAATGCCATCCATGTAAATTGCTGGGACATGACTGTGTCCAGCAGCCTTTGAATACAAGATCCCCTATTGACAACAATAATAAAACCATTATCTACATTATTATTTCCCTGTTCTGTATGTGAACTCTAATAGGTGACACAATTATTATAAATATGACACTCTTTCTCCTAACAACAAGGCTTTGTAGCTAGCAATACCAGATGAGTACTGTGCATAGGCAGCAGTTCCAAACCAAGTTTACAAATATCCCACTTTCTGAAAAGGCAAACTGTGAGTTTGCTTAGACTCACTATATATACTGTCCCATGCTCAAAAGTAGTTCAAATATGTGGTGAACCTGTTGTTGTTACTGATTAGCTCAGATGCAGGGTATAAAGTGAAATATGCTGACTCCAAAATATGGCAATAAATTGTCCTAGGTCACTCTGCTTTTGTTCAGTGACAGGTTGTACTATTTCTATTATATCATTTGCAGCTGTGTGCTGAGCAGTTACTATTTTGAGAAATGTGGCATTTTTTAAAAAACCTTGAATAATGTGACAAAATTAATTCTTTAAGGAAATGGCATAAAACCAATTCAAATTATACTATACACAGTCCTGATATTCTGATTTCCCTTGTATTGCAGCTTTAAAGTGCTATGTTTTAGAATCCCTTCATAAGAAACAGGTGCTGCAGATACCATGTCAGTACAGTTTTATGAAGACAGAAAAAGGGGTACAAGTAACCCAACTCGTATGCCACGTCTCATGTAAAACTGAGAGATGTTTGTATTCTGGGGCTGGATCAAATTATATATTTCAATTATATATTTCATTTCAGTGATTCCTAATATCTGAAACCTGACAATTCCAGCAACAGAATAGAATGAACAGCAGCTTTATTAAATGTGAAGAAAATGAGGAATGAGGTATGACTGTTAGCAGACACAGAGCCACTGGGTAACATGGACAAGGCATTTGGTCCCACCTCTGAATTTTCACTTAAATTTGTGGGGACATGATTGTTGTCAAGTCCAAAAAGAAAAAATATATATATACAAATATTCCTAGGTGCCAATAGCATTTAGCATTTTCTTCCATGAGATAGGTTCTTAAATACCAGTCGGAGCTGCGTGTTCAGCAGCGGACACGTGCGCACCCACCCGCTCAGCCCCGTGCGCTCAGGCTCGCGCAGGCGCCCCGTGTGCCTCGGTGCCACGGCGCTGGGCTCTGCAGGCTGCTCGGCAGGAGCCGACCGCCCCGTCCTGCGGCCCCGCACGGAGGCAGAGGCGCTTACCTTTATGCACCGGTTAATTCAAAGGGCGTGGTACATGAAGATAAGCAGCCTTGATTTTTTGCAGGATCGGAGCTATAGGCAGTATTGATTGAATAAAGAAACTTGGCTCCTCGGTTAACCTGTTCCTTGCGGTAAACCGGTAATTGTGCAGTTTGGGACTTACTGGGACATTCTTCCAACGCAGACTGTGCAGACTGCTGCCAGTTGAACTCAACAGCATCTGACAAAATCCATTCACCCTTTAGTTTGTGGGGTGCGTTTGCTTTAGGCGACTGTTTGACGGTATGTTCTACGCTTCTTCAAATGGTTAACCCATACTGTTCATATCTGTTGGTCAAATATTATTATATTTATTCCCACCTTTAAAACGTGAAAAATAAATGGCTTAGCTCCAAGCAGTATAACTGAATATTTATATTAAGATCGTTGTCCACATTGGAAACCCCGAAGTCTGTAACACCGTAAGTTCCTACTCATGCAATAACTCAGGTCTGCTAATTACCATTGCATCGGTGACGTACACAGAAGCAATGATGCTCTAATTATACCGTTGCTGATCACGATTATACTGATACTGAATTAAAGGATGTCTCACAACTTCTTGAACAAATGCAGTTTCTCAAGGGTTTATAACTTGGCAGGAAATATACTCCTCATAGCTAAACAGCTTTTTTTAAACTTTTCAATATATATATTTTTTTTAGAAACTGTGCTGTTTTTAAGATACAGGAGTGTTAAAAACCATCACCAGGAAAAGCTGCTTTTTTGCACATTTTCAGAGTTAGCATTCTAGACCAACAATGGTAAATGTTACGCCTACCAAAATCTCTGCTTATTCCACATAACTGTGTTATAAAGAATGTGTATACCAAAATATGTATTTACATGGATAAACAATATGCCTTAAAGACTAGATATGCATTTACTTCTGAGATTGGATCAGCTTTGTGCCCAGTCTGGAGGTAAATAATCCATATTTCATAGCCTGCCATGGGAGGTTTTGTTTCTTTCCAAAAAAAAAAAAAAAAAAAGGGAAAAAAAGAGAATAAGAACATTCAGTTTCTTTTAAAAGAATCTTAACTAATTTTAAAATTCTTGCATAAACTGACATGTGTGAGGAAGTTTAGGAAAAAAATGAAGTTTTAGCTTTAGCCCTGGCAGTGCACGGGCCCCTTTTCGGAGCTGTGCCAGCACCAAGCTGGGCCAGGGGCAGCCCCGGGGCCGAGACCCCCAGCGTGCGGTCACAGGGCCCAAGAGCTCGCTCTCAGCGTGCAGCCACCTTCCCAGCCGGGCGCCTTCGCCTTCCCTCCACCTCCTGCCCTTGGGGACACTGCACTGCCCACCCCCGCCTGTCCTCCTGCTCTGTCCCTGCTCAGCCTCACCTCCGGAGCTTTCCACCTTTCTCCCTCCTGTCTTGGCCTCAGTTCGGGCTCAGCCATCAGACGGGGAGATGCGACCACGGGCTCCAGCAGCAGTGGAATGGCCCCAGGAGTTAGGGGAAGAGGACGGCTGATGGGACCGTAACTCACAGCCCCAGCTGGCCGCCGCAGTGACCTGAGCCCCGAAGGCAGCCAGACGTTCCCGAGCACCCCCCGTTGGCCGCAGCAGCAGGGACCTGTGGGAACCCAGCGTACCCACGTGCCAGTGCACCCAGAGCCCCCCCAGCACAGAACAGGAAACTCTTTTAAACAACAAATTATTACAAAAAAAATCTTTAAAAACAAGAAATAGAAAATCTTCGTTCAGCCTTAATAGATTAATAGATTAAAAATTAGAGGGAGGAGTTTACTCTGGGAGTTGACTTTTTCAGCCAAAACCAACACGCGCTGCACACGCACGGGTGCGGTGAGCACGCGTAGGCTGCGCTGGCTCCGCTTTTGGGTCGCTCCTTCCCTGCTGAGGCAAGGGAGGGATCTCACCCAGCGGTCAGGAAGGGCCGTGGCACACCGGGACACAGCCCAGGCTGCTGCAGAAGGGTCTTGGGACAGCCTGGCAGGACTCTGGGTGACTGCTGTTCCAAAAGCATCCCTCACCAGGGCACTGACAGCACCGAGCAAATACCTGTTTGCTCCTATCACTTTCTGCCAACTTTCTGCCTAATTCTTGGGGAGCTCAAAGGTTCCTTTAGATCAGAAAATCCCTGTGCTAGGGAAGTGGAGATCAGCATACTTGTCACATCCCGGAAACTTAGTTTTCAGTCATTTGTGTTTTAAAGGCGTGAAGCTTTCTGGTCGCCTGGTGGGCCATGAGTCTGCACGGCAGGACAAGCTGCGGGCCCCAGGCCCTCAGGCCAATGCCGGCGTCCCCTGCCCCAGCTCTGCCTCGTGTCCCCACGGCTGGGCCACCAGAATTATCCCGTGGGGCTCCCATCAGTGCATGCCAGCCGCCGTCCCTGTGGCGGGAGGAGTGCAGGGACCTGTTCTTGCTGCCACTCGGGCACACCAGGGCACTCTGACGTGAGGAACTCTGAACCGAACCGCAGACAGTAGAGCAGAATAACACAGCTGAAAGTCATTTCACTTAGAGTCGCTTTCATCGTCTCGTAGCTCCCCGCACAGCCTCTGCGGCTGCTGCGCTGCCAGGTAAACCTGATCCCCCATTAGCAGGATAAATTACATTTCCCAAAAATTTAAAATTGGAGGAAGGTGAGAGGGAGTCGGTATCGTACTGCTGCTGCCACTACGGCCACAGGAATTTCCCCTCATATCTTCCAAATATGAAAGTATTCATTATTCCTCCAAACCTTTTTTTTTATGCTGCCAGATAAAAAATGCCTGTAATGATGATATATATTATATTTGGTATCCAGAGGGCAAAATCTCTTCTCTCCTAATGCACATCCATCCTTCTCTTTATTATTTTTCAGCCAAAACCAAAACACAATTCGCACATTACATGATGCGATTTATGTGCAATAACATCAGCTTTTCCACTTATCAAAACCATTACAGTCATAAGCACATAACTCCCATTAACCTCAGCGACAGCAACTTAAATGTGAACCACAAGTGAGAATAAACCTTAAAGATGTCATTTAGCAGCAGCAGCCTTGTTTTCTGCTATGTGTCTAATGGCGAGATGGCAGGCTCATTTCTCTCCTCCCCCAACCCGCCTTTTTTTTTTTTCCTCCTTATGCGAAAGTACACTTTTCTCATCGACAGGGAGATTAATTCGGGTCCGAAGGTGTAGTCATTTAGATGTGTTTAGCGTTTCTGACGCATCGCTTCGGGCAGCAGTACTCCGTTGGGGCGTGCGGGCGCGAGAGGTGAAGTGTCCTGGGGAGCCGCAGCGCGCTGGGCCGGCTGCTCCCACTCCATGCTAATGAGACAGCCTCTCGCGGAAATTTCGGCTCTGTAGAAGCTACGGGAGGTAGCACGGTTCATTAGGCTACGAAAGCTTTAAAATGTTAAAGGAACTGGTTTTCCTCTCTCATTTAAGTGAATTGCTAAAAGCACTGGGTTGTTCTTCCACGGAACTTCAAATTCACTATTTTCTTCATTAACTTTGACCTTTTTACATCTATTACAATAAGAAAAAAAAGTTAACTTCAGAGTAAGCTACTGCAAACTCACTTCCCCCAGGCTTTTAAAAAGCCTGAGAGCCTGGGCTGGGAAAGAAACAGATCTCGTTTGCCACTGTTTTCTGTACAAAAGGGATTTAGTGTTAAGGATCCTGAGTTCCTCTGAATCGTTTCTAATTACTTTCATCAAAGGCACGTGCACGTATCCTTTTCACCCCGTGCTTATTGGTAGCAAATGGACAGAACGCCTGGCGCTGCTCCTGGGATGTGGCCCCTTCCCCGCAGGCACAATTCGGGGCAATTTTTACAGGATGTTTGAGTAAAGCTTGTGAAGCAGCTGAAGACGCAGCCGTGTGCTGTAGCTGCAGGTGAGCAACAAGCCCAATTAAAGAGAGTAATGGTCCCACCCCACCTCCCTCCAGGTATCCCTAAAAAAGCCTTTTCCGACCAAGCCTGCTTTAGTTCCAAAGGCTGCAAATGTAAATGTCGTGACAAAAACATACCAGCAAAGTGGTTTGCCCTTTCCAGCCCAGGCCAGCCCCACTGCACTGCTGAGGCATCCAGCACCAAAAGCCCTTCCATGTGTTGTTGTTTCCTCTTTTCTAAAGCAAAGGTACAAGTCGCGTGCTGCTCTGCTGCTCGTGTGCCTCGTCCCATCAGCGCGTGTTTCCTGCGTTAGCTGACTCCCAGAGCCGCTGCCGCGGCCACGCACGGGGTGCAGGGCGTCGCTTCCCCTCCGCTGCTGTCCTTTCAGCTCCTCGCTGTTGGCAGGTGGCAGGGACGAGGAAACACCTCGTGTTTCTCTAACAGGTCTGGTTTAACACACACAGCCGAAAGCTCAGTGGCGTTTACCTGACTCAGCCAAACCCCGCTCCCTACGCCGGGCACGTAAGGGCTGCTGGCACCAGCGCGGGGTGCAGTGTCCAAGTCTTCATCCGAGCACAGCTCCGTGTGGCTGCGGCACCGCAGGCGGGTGTGGGCGCAGCTCTGCCTCCCCTGCGGATGAAATGCCTGGCGGAAAACATGCCTGAGCGTTGACAGGGTGTCACTTCTGACGCGGGAGTCTGGACAAGTGTTTCAGCCTTTGTTTCAGTGCCTTACGCACCTTTTTGCAACAGACCATAATGTAAGAGAGTACGTTTTTAAAATTAATTTCAGAAAGTTAATCACCCCTAGCATCTTGGCTCCCCGAGCAGCTGCTCCCAGGCCAGACTTCGCATCAGGCCCTCGGGAAGCACGGCGGCGGCACGGTGGCTGCGAGGCACCGCTGAGCTCTGCCCTTGTGATGGCTCTCGCCAGAGGGTCTGACAGAAGGCGCCTGGCTCTTCTGAAAAACCTTGGCCGAGGGCTTTGACCTTCGATTTGAATGCAGAATTAGCACTCCGGTAAAGGTTAATGAACAGAAAGGAGCAGAGAGTTTTGGACCGAAATACTTCTGAAATGCTTTAAACATGTGAAGGTCACAGATCAGGCCCGCTGCTGCAGAAAGCACCTGCTTCCCCTCGGCAGAGGAGGAGGAGGAGGAGGGTCTGCTGGCGTTTGGTGTAGAAAACTTCCCAAGTGATTAGGCTCTGAGCTCTTTTCACCTAAATATAGATTCATTCACCTAAATATAGATTATGTCCCTGCATCCCTGCCGTGCCCGCTGCGCTGTGCCTGGTCCCCAGGTGGTGACATCGGCCCCACAGCGAGCTGGCTGCGATCGGGCACGGCTCCAGTAGGCACTCCTGGCCTGCTGGGCAGTGTTGGGGCGGTGGGCTGGGCAGGGGACGAGGCGCGACCCGCGGGCCATTGCGTTGGCGCCCGGCTTGTCCCACAGGCAGGCTCTGGGGGCCTCTGCCTTCTGCTGGTCTCGGCCGAGACCTCTGCCAGGACGGCACGGGACTCGTCCTTTACTGTCTAAATGTTTTGTTTTTCTGACAAACTGCGGTCTTGAAATGCAATTTTTTCCTTGTTTCTTCATCAAGTTGATGGTTGTGAAAAGTAATTATTTTAGCATATGGTGAAATGTGCAATTATTACTGCTAGGCTCTTCATCTAAGACAATCCGCATTAGCATGGATCTCCTATGAGCACTGACAACAAGGGGGTCAGCCAGTCCTGGCACAAAAAGAAAAACCTCTCCCCAAACAAGTTCTTAATTTCTAATTCCTGTCCCAACCAAAAAACATGACACTGTTGTGGTAAATGGCAAATAGTAATGGTAAATACAGGGATGGAGCCTTAAAGTGAATCAATCACAACAGCTAGCTGTCATGGGCTGTTAGTTTAATAATCGCTTTTAACTATTGTGTTCATTATTTCGATTATTAAGGCATTTTGCCTACAGGTAATGCTCACACTATTAGCAAAACCTGTGACTCGTAAAAAGTTCTTTAATGTTGCAATAAATCAGAAGTTCTTTGGGAAGAACTCCTGCCTTCCCCCGGCACAGGCAGAGGGTGCAGGGGCAGAGACCTCCCCTCGCCCCGCGGGGCCGGGGCCGTGTCCCCTCCCCAGGGCTGTGCGGAGCTGCTCGGTAGCACCCAGCCGCTCACCTCAGCTGGCGTTTGGAAGGGTTAGTAAGATCAAAACAAGTATAGGAGAAAAAACACCCCGTGGTTTGTATTTGTTGAAGGCAGAGATGTTAAAACAAAAGCCAAGTCTCCTGGAGGTAGTGAGCCAAATCTGTGTGTAATCATCATTTACTTTTCAACAGAGTATTATTAAAATAGCTCAAGTTGCAGTGCAGCCATCATGCCCAGTTTAGAAGAGGTATAAAAAAATATACATTTATTCCATAGCTGAACATGTGTGCACTCCTTCATGTGATGGCACCTCCTCTGTCACCAAGGCAGACCCATTACAGGGTCCGTGCCGGGGCTGAAGGCAAAGCCCCGACCCCGCAGGCTGCTCTCCCCAGCCACAGCACTGGCTTGTGCAGAGTGCTCTTTGCAGGGGCCATGCACTTTCCTCCAGACAACCAAATCCCTTGCCAGAACTGACAGGTTTGAGTGAGGGTGACTGAGGAGCCAAGAGCGGCGCCGTGCTTGGGCAAGGACGGCTCAGCCCGGCCCAGGTTGGTGCCCCAGGCAGGCGCTGTCCAACCGGACAGGGGTTGGCACCAGGCACGCAGCTCAGCACCAGCCCCTTCCTTATTTTTCCCCAGCCCCTTCCTTCTTTTTCCCCCTAGGACCAGCTGCTGCTTGTCGGCAATAGCATTCCAGTGTCAGGTCCGTGCCTAAGGGTGGCTGTCATGGTCCACTGGCAATCTCTGTGATGGATTTTTTCTGCCTAACCCCCTGGCGCTGGGAGGCTCGCCCAGCAGTGTGCTGTCCCCTGCCCACAGGCGCCTGCTGCCACCTCCTGCGCTGCTCCGAGGAGGGGGCGACGGCACGCCAGGGCGCAGCTCCCAGCCCTGAATCTGCAGCAGATATGCAAATGCACTTAGCAAAGCGCTCCCGCAGATGTTCTTAATTAAAACAACCCAAACCCACATAAAGTAATAACCCAAAAAACCGCCTCACCGCTCTCATATGTTCTGAATCACTGCTGCAGAATACTACAGGAATATTATTTTTATAAGAGTAAACCATTTGCTAAATAAGCCACCTGTTAAATAAACACTCCCTCTCTCCAAATATTGTTGTTTTGTTTTCCAGACTATGCACAATCTGGATTTATTTGAGATGAAAAAAGATAATCGCTAAAGAAAAAAACCTGTATTTTGACTATTTGAAACTATCCATCTTGTGTGCACATCTGCTCCTTTGCAAGCTGGCAGAGCTCTTACATTAAAAGAGAATCGTAGGTACTTATTCAGCCAGGAGCTAATGAATTTCCATCATCACACCATGGCAGTCTTCACTTTTTTAACTTCTTCAAGCCTCAAATTGTTTCTTATTCACCTGGCTTG
Organism: Anser brachyrhynchus; assembly: GCF_964034855.1. Lineage (NCBI taxonomy): Eukaryota > Metazoa > Chordata > Aves > Anseriformes > Anatidae > Anser > Anser brachyrhynchus. The sequence continues at coordinate 1,054,477 of NC_137702.1, forward strand.
ACTCGCCAATAGAGGTGTCTTCTCACAGGGACAAATCCTGAACCGAGATTGTCTTAGCCAAGTTGACATGGGAGCAAGAATAGAAGTCAGCTCACATTTCATTGTGATCCTTTTTCCATGCTCCCAAAGCCAAGTTCGCCGTTATCGCACCTCCAGCCTGTCTGTACAGGAGCACCCCGCTGCACGCAGCTGCTCCTTCAGCTCCCCCGTTCCCCTCCCATCGGTGGGGTGCTTCCAGAAAACACCCAGTTAGCCGCACTGAATGCACGTCCCCACAAAATAACCACACACACACACACACACACGTTAAATAGCAATTAGTTAAATAAAAGATTGCATCTGGCATCTTTTCTTCATGCAGTGGACAGCAGCTCCGAGCTTCCTGCCCTCTCCTGGCACCGCGCTGCTCCATCCTCCAGCTTGGTCTCGTTGCACCTCTCTTGGGACATCTCAGAAACGAGAGCACTCAACTATTCAGGCTATACAGAGAATAATTTTATTCTGATCCTCAACGTGCTGTTTATAGCAGGACATAAAAGGCTACAGTGAAAAAGTGAAAGGAGAAAAACCAAGCGTAAAGGAGAGGGCTTTGGGCCAGGACAAGCAGTGAATCACGGGAGCCAGCTTCCCTGCCAGGTTACCCTGGGCTGCAGCTGATCTCCTCTCTGATTCAGCTGCAGGAGGTTGCTGTTTGAAGGGTTTGGAGTTCACTTTTGAGGAACTTCTCAGAAACTAAGATTCAGAGTCCTAAAAGCTGCAGAATGAGTGTCTCTGGGCACCGTGCGAAGTTCTTCCCGATCCTAGAGGAGCACTTTCCCACTGTGGGAAGTGACGCCTTAGAGATGCTCATGCCCACGCCCTGTTATCCAGCCTGACACAGACCTGGACCCAAAAGTCAGCGTGCAGAGCTCTCGGGTGTTGTGCTTAGAGTTTGGGCTGAAATAGGTGCCTATGGCACACAAAGCAGTCAAAGCAGTCCCGTCAAATGTTTCTCCGGGCTTCACTGATAAACATGTGGCCAGAGAGATGCTTATCATCTATTGCTAATGCTGAGAACTGGTTGCAAGAAGCCACGTGCATTGTGTGTGTGTGCAGTTGTTTACCAGTGATTTTAAATGGCTTTAGCTGATTTTGTGTCCTCAGGTCTGAAAATAACACCGAGTTGTCACAAATAATTACGCAGCACAGACAGAGGCTTGCAGCAAGTGTGACATCCTCATCCGCGCCAAGTTGTACTTGCACCAAGTCCAGTTGACTTGGTGAGACTACTTGTGCATGCTATTACACTCTGTGAATAATGGTACCTGATATCTGGCCCATGGAAACCTCGCTGATTGGCAGTAAAAGCTGGGTAGGTGATCACCTAAGTGCATAAAATGTGGCCATAAAGATGCATCAGCATTATGAGTTCATATAAAATTGCAGGCACAGAACTGGACAAAACTGCTTTTCAAAATCAGCCCTATTATATCCTGTTCTTTTTCACGGAGAGCCTTTGTGATAATAATCCTGCTGCTATTTTGCATGTTCACACATATTTTCTTGCTCTTTGACACTCAGCACCTAGCAACTTGGCTCGTTCACCTTTAGCTGATGTTTTTCCCATGCCTTCTGAACAACACAGCAGCAAAATCCTCTGGGCGAGTCTCACACTCTGTCCATAAAAAGAAGCCTTTTCTTCCAAGACAAGTTCAGTTCTCACCCAGCTACAGGCTCGCCTATATCTTTTAAACACTAAACCATGTCAGTTTGTGATTTTTTTTCCAAGTGCTTTTATACATCTTGACTCTAACGCAGATTCTTAGAAAATTTCACAAAGCTTCTATTACTCATTTCACTTTGAATGCAGCTCACAAATTAATGGTGCCTGTTAATTAGGCAGCTAACCTGGAAAAAAAGAAAGAAAAAAAAAAAAAGTAATGCTTCCCTTTTGAAGGTAATCTGCTGTAAAACACGTTAAAGAGTTGAGTCAGATTTTAATAACTAAGAAAGTCTTTAGCTTTGACATATGAACCGAGTAAGCCTGCAGTGCCCCATACGTACACGTACACACACACTCAGCCGTGCCCCAGCACTCGCCCCCCCCCCCCCCCCCCGCCAGCTACATGGTGCTTGCAGCACCGACCTGCTCGGCACCGAAGCAGTAAATGCAGCGTGCAAGGACAACGCGGCCATTCCCACCCACAAAGCATCCAAACAACGCAGGCTGCTGCCCACTTTACTGCCCAGACCCGCATGCCTACTGCATGCTGTGCAGCCCTGGCAAAAACTCCGCGAGCGTTTCCTCAGCACCAGCCCTAATTGCAAATGGTGCAAAACACGGTGCGGGTCAGGTACTGCCTGATAGGTGAGCGGCACGGAAGACCCAAAACAGGCTGCCAGCTTTTGAACAACTGCAGTCTTTGACAATTAGCAGGGAAGAAAGAAAAATGTTTTGCATACCTGAGTCTACATTAAAGCACTAGTGCAAAAAGGAATTTTTTTTGGAAATATTGCAATGGCCGTTAGGAAAAGAGTTGCATCCATGTAAGACAGACCCTTCCCTTACCTCCCTTATCTCATCCTTTTCCATATAAAAATCCAGGATTTGTTTCATTCAAAGAATAGACTTTAAATTTCTATACTCGTGTCAGGGCAACATTAAATATTAAAGCAAGATATTAAAATTTCAGAGAAACTAAATTAAACCTGAGGTATTCAAAAATAAGTGTTCCTGAATATTTAATACTAGAGATTTCATAATTAACTTTAGAAATCTCTCGTATTAAGAAAATGAGGAGCTGCCTAAAAAAATGTGACCACAGCTGTGACCTTCCAGGGGGCTGTGGTGGATGCGCTGAGGCACAGAAAGGTGCGCAATGGGTTTGCTATGGAAGAGGTTTGGATTTACTAGGGATAAGAATGAGGCTGGAAGCAAAGTAAACCCAAGGTGGATTGACTGGGTTTGTATGTCTCTGTAAGCAGGTCTTCCCTCGCTACCCATAAAGTCAGGCTGACCTTGAGGGGCAGGTACAGGTGGGCCTCCTGCTTGTGTCTGCCAAAATTCCCCCAGCTGGACTGCTCTGTGTCCCACCATCATAAAGCTGTTTGCAGCGTGCCTCTCCACTAATACTTCTAACATCTGCTCCAGTATGTGTATAAAACTCGGGGGAGAGGTCCACACCAGCACAGGCGCTGGCCCAGTACTTCAGAGTAACGGAAAAAAATAAGATAAAGTGGGAAAAAAAAAAAAAAAAAGCTGCTTGGTGGCTGTCCCCAGGCGGAGGGGTGCTGCTGGTGTAGGGACGCCACAGTGGGTGGGGAAGGGCTTGTTCTCCTCCACTCATCCCGAGCAAATCCTGCGTGGGGCAGCTGGCTGTCACCCTGGGTAGGTTTTGGATCAGCTAATGCATTAACCCAGTGCTTGGTCAGGCTCATGTGCCCAGCTGAGCTGGATGCCTGGGCACAGGGCATTTTTTTTTCTCCCTTCACCTGAGATCCCAGGGCTGTGAAATAGCTCCAGTTATAAAATGGTTCATAGAGATTTAAAGCATCAGAATTTATTATTCTAATGTCTTCGTCCCACGTGCATTTTTATAAACGGAAAGTTGCTTTAAATCAATGGTATGCCAAATTTTTAGCTCTCTCAGAGAATTTGAGCATAGCAAACAAGGCCAGTGATTTACAGCACAGCCTGCACGTGGCCAGAAGTCCTCCAGGTGCCATCACAAGCAGCCAGCTCGTACACTGTGTGCTAAGGCTGTGGACTGAGTGATTGTGCCTCCGCTTAAAACTGCATAACTAATAGTACAATTAGCAGCACTCGTAGCAGAGACTGCACCGCGGCTTATGAACACTGTGTTCTGCCTCTGCTCATCCTACATCCACAGCTAAGAGTGATCTTATCATCAAAGTCTCTTGTATCTGTGGAAATCAAGTAGAAACCACTGTGGATGGAATAGAGAAAGTTGGTGGTGTCCTTCATTCACTGGATGGTCTAAATGCCCTCCCACAGTAGAACATTACCCCGCAGTAATGGGCAGAGGAAAACCAGTAGATTCACTGGTACAGGCAGTAATTTGACATAGTCAAAGTCCTTGGGACCCGGCCACGGCCACAGCCCTTGCCCTGGCACACCTGGTGCCGCTGCAGGCTCAGGCCCCTGGGAGCAGGGCGAGGAGCACCCATGGGGAGCAGGCCCACGACGGGCAGCAGGCTGCAGGTCACGCCGTGCTGGGCGCTGCGGGCCGTGACTCGTTATGGTGGCTGCTAATTTGCACGACTCATTTGGAGAGCGCCGCGCGGTACGATAGCAAAACAACACTCACTTCCAGCAAAATGTCAGATTATGGATGGAGGGGAAGAGAAGGGGCTTGAAGAGATAAAACCATATACTGACAAAACAATAAAGGAAAAATCAATCTTTATGACAGATGAGAGAGGAGATTTACAGTGTAATCAGAAAGCACAAAAAGATTCATGGCTTGCCAGAACAGTATCCAGGCAGCATTATTCTACAGAAGGCAACACAATCGCGCTGGCAAGATCTGTTTGCTTGTTTCTGAACAAATCTCTCAGCACGTTCTGTTGAAGTGGGCTGCTACAGGCACAGATCTCAGCACTTCATCTGCACGGGCACGCGTCTCCTTTCTCTGAGCGCTCGGCTCCGCAATCCTTTGGCTTTTCCGATGCGATCAGCCGGCACAGAACATGCACTCCGAAAATTGCCCAAGATAAGGAGCCGCCCCAGCGGGAGATGCAGTGCCACGTAGCCTCCTCCTCACACAGTCAGAGCAGCAATTAGAGTGAAAATCAAGGCAGACCTGCTCTCCTAATGAGCTTCTGGCTATCAGGTGGTTGTATTAGTTTCTGTTTAGTTTGATCTAATGTCTTTTAGATAAGGTCGAAATGACCAGTCAGCTAGCCTTCAAAGAAATCCTGATCTATAAATTTAATACCATGTAAAGCTTATACTTCAACCTAAACTGGTGTAGATTGCTTGGCATTTTTTATCTAAAAAGCAAGAATCACATAGCAAGACCCTTAGGTGATTTAATCATCCAGTTACAGCAGTGGAAAAACAAACTCTTTTTTTTTTTCCTGTAAAATCTCTTCTTATTGTATTATTGATGTATACCCTGGCCTTCAAAACCTGTTCCTTCCCCTCACCAGAATCAACAGTGGTCATTTACAGTGGGTAAATTGGTTTGCCCCTGCGTATTCATGGAAAGGGTCCTCAGCACGTCCAAAACCTGAGCTTGGGCAACCCAAGTTCACCAGGTCTGCTGCTGGGTTGTACAAGTTCTTGGAGGAGATGCGATCAGGTCTTGGCACGGGGCATTGTTCTGTTTTGTCTATGCCTTTGCTTAGCATCGCTTTGCCCTGAAGCCGAGCGAGGCAGCCTGGCAGCCCCTGCTCGCTTCTGCGCTTGGCTTCAGGGAGGCCTGGCAGACTGGGCAGGGCTATTTTCCTACAGATGTGACAAACGTCAACTGAATGGAGAAATTAGTCATCGCGTATGTCAGAGTAGCTTCTAAAACCACCTTTTAGGATGCAAAAGGCTCTGCTCAGGGAGATAGGACTGTCCCTGCCGGGACCTCGTGCCCTCGCCTCAAGCCTTTCGGTGCAGCAGGGCCATGGGGGCTGTGCTGGGCCGCGGGTTGTGCTCCTGGGGCCTGGTCTCCTGCCCCAGTGTCCTGCCTGCTGGTGCTGGCAGCACCTTGACCCCATGTGGTGCCAGGCGGCCCGCAGAGCCCCAGCTCTGCCCTGGGGAGGGGAGGCCTCCCTGCCTCCATCTGCTCAGCCTTCAGATGTCCTCGGCCCCAGCTACATGTCACACACATTTCGCACACCTCCCCCTCGCCCCAGCATCAAAGATGAGCAGTGAGATACATTGACAAGCTCAGACTCAGACAGGATAGGCAATCCAGAGTCCTTTTTTTTCCCCCAACACCATCTCAGAGGTGTTCTGGTGTCAAGTGCAGACCCAGAGGGAGCACACAGGAGTTCCCCGGCAACATTCAGTTGCAAAACAAGGCGTGCACAAGGGTTAAACACAGGGGCCAGTCTGTACTGTGGATATAGGTCTGAAGATCTTATCACTGAGTCAACTCTGCAGAGAGTAATTGATGTAGAGCATCACAAAAGAACAAGTTAAAACGGGGACCCAGCAGACTGGTGGTGAATCTTCCAGACCATTCCCAGTTTGTCACCAGTGACATCACCAGAGAGCCTTGGCTCTAATATAATGACACCAGTTACATGAATGTCAACAAAATCATTAATTTGTACAGCACTACGAAAGTGCATATCACTGCACACAGGATAAAAATGACTATGATACCAGATACAACATTTACATATTGTGGGGAATTAATTCATCCTTCATGCGAGTCTGCACCATTATAGCAATAAATCAGTTGTCTGATGAAGGCAGCAGCAATGAAAAATTACATGATCTTTTGGCCTACTGACTTGGTCAAGAAAATGACACAGATTGGAAACCGCATCGCACTCTCCCTTGGTCTCTCTCTCCCTTTGCTCCACTGAAGCCTTGGCTGGTGCTCACAGTGCTGCCTTTTGTGTTTAGAAAGAGTCAGGAGCAGAAATCTGATCAGAGCAAAACCTTGAAGGCATCAGGTTTATGCCACACTGCTACAAGTAAAAGACGACTGAATATAATCCTTAATTTTCCCAAGATAGTTTCAAAACAATGAGTTTATCTTTTGCAAGCCGAGCCATGTGTTTATGCCCTTTTCGCCTTTGTTCTCAGATGGTGGGCAACCTGGGTTTTATTTTGCACAAAGTTCTTTTGCTAGTATTCATCCATAATCATCAACAAAATAACTTAATATATGTAGGCGACTATAATGACAGTAAATGGCGTGTAGGAGGGATAATATGTGCTTCATTGTCAATGCTTGCATGCTGAATTAAATACCCTATTCTGGTCAAATGCTAATACGTTCTATGAGCACTTTCCTATAAACACATTTTAAAAATGTGGTAGAATACAAAGGTGATATGAATAATATATTGAAATAATCTGATATGTGTGAGTTTAAGAACTGGTGTTTTTCTGCAGTGTGTTGCTTGGTACTGGCACTGAAATGATCTGCATGAAAAAAAGTATTCATAGTAGTATCAGTTCAGTCCTAAATACAGTACACCCATCAGGACTACAGTGGCATCAGTCCTCATCTGTAAAGGATGTATTCTTTTCTAAATGGACTCAGCCACAGCTGGCTGCTCAGCTGGTGCCAGAATTATGTAGCACATTACACTTCGACTTCTGATGAAAACCTAGGTACAAAACAGGTGGAATTTAAATTTCTGCCGATCCTTAGAATTTAAAGCAGCTTAGACCTCAGCAGCACTTCTATCTCAAGAACACCTTAAAATCAATGGCAGCCTCTGTGCCTGACTGTATTCGGGTGGTTGGTTTTATGCTGGTGTTCAGTGTTGGGCCACTGGACAAAAAAGTGATTGCAATGACGTGATTCATCTGGCAGACAAAACGTGCAGTAGCTGTAAAGATTTTGTGTGTGAAGCTTTTATTGGCTTCAGCAACAGCTATGGGGGGCCGGGCTAGGGAAAGGCAGCAGGCTCCCAGTGGGAACGGAGCACCCTGTGCTGTGGGGTCTCATCTGGAGCACTGCCGCTGCTTCCCAAGCAATGCAGTCGAGACACGGTGCTCTCCACGGGTTGTACACTGGGGCCTCGTGCTGTGGCAGCACTCACCCCTCGAAGGGCCATCCCCGTGCCGCCCCCCGGGGCAGGGAGCAGCGGCAGAGCAGGCGGTGGTGGCTCCTCAGCCTGCAGAGTCCAGCGGAGCCAGGCGCATACCCCAGGCTCCTGGCTTGCCTTGCGATGTGTTTGCCATCTTCCCGAGACACCGCCCAATGTCTGCAAACAGGGGAAAAAAACAAAAGTTAAGGCATGGGCAGACCAAGCCCATGGTCTGCGCAAAGCAAAGGGGCAGCCCGTGGGACTTCCCGGCAGCCTGGTCGCGCCGCGCTGTGCCCGTGCAGGATGGGCACCTTGCTTTGCCTGGGCACAGAGCAGGAGCAGGGGGGCTGCGAGTGGGGCTGGTGAAGGCAGGGCCATCATGCTTCTTTTCTGCTGGCAGGAGTGAGGTGTGCTTCTTGTCCTGCACCAGCCCGCTGGCCACTGCCTGCCTCGGCGGCCGCTCAGCCCAGCTCCGCTCCGGCTGGCAGGCGTTAGCCGACAGCGAGGTGACGAGGGCTGGGGAGAGCCTTAGCAGAGCTGAGGACAGCTCGTCCAGCACTACCCTGTTCTACCAGCCTGCAGAACGCCAAGCACGGGACTGACAGCCGTACTAAACATGCCACAGGCTGATCAGCTTGATTGTTTATTCACTTCTCTTAGATCAGCGGATGTAAAATAGATTGCTTCTCATTACAGAGTCAGGCTTTTCAATTAAAATGTATAATGCACTGAATTGGGAGTATATGTATTCCAAACAATCAGGTTCAGTTTGACAAGAAATAAAATGTTAGCAGCGTTAGCTTGGTATAGCCAAATGTTTCTGTGGTTTCTGCAGCGCCGCAGTGCATGGCACAACCTGGCAGGGCGCTGCAGGGCAGACCTGGGGTGATGTGCCCCTCACTTTCAGGAAGCATTGCCTCATCTTTGATAGCCTGTAACTATTGATTATTTTGTCTCTCTGATACACTTTAGATTTTTTTTCTGTTCTGTTTTACATTGCAGCAATCTGGAAGCCTAGGGATACAATGTTGTATTGATGCCTTGAGTACAAATGCCCCAGGTACTAGTGCATCTAGCTGATGTTTTAATTACTCTCCTAATACAGCGAGGATTTTAAAGAGCAGTAAACAGCAGTGCCCTGAATTAATGCCTTGCTTCTGGGTTGTCTGTTTTTCACAGATGCATTTTCCTTAGTGATCCGGAGCAAAAGGCTTAGTACATTATCATAGCATAAGACAACTTAAAAGAATAAATAAGTCCTGCAACACAGAGCTCAGTATTAAAGAGACAATGTGACAATAATATCTGAATGATACTACATATTTTAGAGCTATAACTAGATTAGGAAAATCAAAGCACTTCTTGACAAGTAATGTAAATGGCTATTTAAGGTGATCTACTACAAACTACAAATCAGTTCTGGCTTTGTGCTGAGTGGTGAACAGTGAAATTGGAATAAATATAAGAATTCTGCTGCACTAATAATTTGATCTGAAAACATACATGTATATATAATATGCTCAGTGGTTGCCAAGTGAGGACCATGACTTAAAATACAGATTTTGTTTAAAATTTTTATCTATCTAGAAAAAAAATAATAATAATAATAAATTAGCCAAGATATAGATCCTGACCCTAAAAACAAGTAGGGAGAGGAGATGTTCTGTGCTGGTGATTTTCTGCAGTAAGTAAATGGACTGCTCAGGTGAGCACCATTCATTAGGCTTATCAGCAGGATGAAGTATATATGTAATATCATCAGGGTTGCCTTTCATCTGAAATCAAAGCACAGTAAAACTTCCACTAAAAATGTATTAAAATCAGACCTCCAGGTGTGCACTAGCAGCACCTGCTGCAGGAGGTGTACCTGTTTTTTCAGCCCCTGCCCATTGGTTTTGCTCACAGCACTTCCTGGGGGCTCTCTCATGCCTGTCCAGTGCCACAGATCATGAGAACAGGTTGTAGATGTCTTAGGGCAGCCCACAAGTCGCAGAGGTTGGGGTGAAAAGCAGAGAGGCATCCTCGGGAGCTGTGGCGGCGTGCTCCCCGCAAGGGCAGGGTGCTGCCGAACGTCCCCTGGGACACACGGAGACAGGGGGAGTCGGGGCTGGCAGTCCTGGCTCGGAGAGGGCTCTCGCAGCCACAGGGAGAAACAGAGGTGAAGATGTCACTGGGGGACCAAACCAGGTCTCTCTGTGCTGTGAAATAGATGAAATTTGCACAACCCAGGGAATAAAACATTATTTTTCATCCTTCTTTTCAAGTAGAACTCTGCCTGTAACACCGCAGAGACCCCAAATGTCCATTAGCAATTTGTAGCTTCGATAGCTGTCATTGGAGTTGCTTTATGCAATAAAAAGACCAGGCTCAAAGTGTCGTGTTATTAAAAAAAAAAAAAAAGACTTTGCACAAGACCAGTTCTAGCATTGCTAATGCCCAATAATGCCCAAATAATTCTGACCATTTCAAGGGTGCTTACTCTAAATTACAAACTTTTACTTTATTTACAAAGTATGCCACACTTAATTGCATGTCTTTCTAATATCTCTTGGTCAGGAAAATGAAGCCAATGCTAATCTGATAGACCTAAAAATGAATGCCTCACTAGTGGAATTTGGAAATATAAAGCAACTGCAATGCAGATCTGCAAAATGTTCTGGAGTGCTTCTTGGAGGAGGAGCTGAGGCGCATCACTGCCCGTGGACTCAGCTGGTCACAGGAACCGAATGAATAATGTGAACCTGCAATGGCCCTGAATTTTCTCATTTGTTTCAGAATTAGCTCTCTTTTCAGTCTAATGTCAATACTTAGTGTTTGAACTCTGATGGGCTGGTTTGCTAATTATCATCAGTGTCTTTTGTGAAGCAGCTTACCCAGGCTTTTAAAGCACAATTACCAGCCTGCTTCAGCAGACAGAATGCCTGCAACATTTTACATGCTGAAAATAAATACATAAAATATAATAAAGTAAGATTTTTATTAGTAACATACTTCTAGGGAAGAGTATAAAATATCCATTAGAAATCCTGTTAACAGTATTGGTCATTATGACAAGAGGGAAAATAGCTTTCTTAGGGATTTGATTTCTTTTTTTCTTCTTAATGGATACTACCCTTTTACTGTCACCAGTAGACAATGTTTTCTATTAACATTTACTCAGCAGTTATCATTTTTGTATTTCTTCATAACCACAGCAATTCAAATAATGTTGTTGCTCCACTTCTGTCTCTACTTTGATAAATACAGATAATGATCTAGCACCAAAGATGTCCCCACTCTCATTGACATTGCACAAGTCACCAGGTAGGGCAATTTGGCTAATTCGATCCCGTACCATATTATTAATAATAATAAGAATAATACATTTAACATCATCAAATAGAGTTTTGCAAAATGGTTGTTTCTCAATTTTTCTTCAACAAAATCTGGGCACCTTGTGTCAATGGGACCAGGGACCTTGTGTCAATGGGACCTCTGCACAGGGTGGTCTCTCTCCAGGAATATCATAATCGTGCCTGCAGGAGCCTCAGCTGAACATGGCCGTTGATAGCATGGCTTTGTTCTGTAAGGACAGAGCTGGGAGAAAAAGTTGTATTAACAGAAGGCTCAAGTATATCCATTTAATATTTCCATACTGTATTTAATTGACACTCTGTGTGCAGTGCAAAATCAATTACAGTGCAACACCAGATTTAAATGCGATGTCAGTCCAGCTACGCTATTGCAGTTTGGTTTGACCTCTGTGAACCAGGGGCAGGCTATGTTAGAAAGCAGTGAAGCAACAACCATCTCAGGCTTTTCCAATTAAAACTGGAATAGCAAATTATTAAAAGGGTCTGAATTATTTCTAACTGTGAAAAACATACAGCAGATCGGATGAGTTCCATAAGGGGTAGCTCAAAGCTCGTTTCTAGGACAAGAGGAATGAATTACGAACACCCACGGGTGCGATAAATCTACCATAATGTACTTATTTTTTTTTCTTACGGAGCAGGTCTCATGTATCACAATATGGTATATTTTGTATTATATCCTGGGCCCAAGATGTTGTCATATCTATTAAATATGTCTGCATAAAAAGTTAGAGTGTGAACCCCACATTCAAAGCTGAATCTTTCTGTTAGCATTTAATAGCTTAAAAAGCTTGACAGATAAAACCCAATCTTAGCTATCAAGCACCAGCTCTTGATTACACAGCTCTGTAAACAAGATCAAAGTAAATTTATGAGCAAAATTACTTTCTGTTATTAATGCCTCTTTCAAAAAATTAATACAGTTGATATAAGAATTGACGCAGGTTACAAAGCTAAACCCCATTTTAAACCATGTGCAGCAGCCTCATCATTTAAATACTTTCTCATGCAGTACATCTACGATAAATAATTTGCTTACCGTGGCAAGTCTTAATTTTTGATCTAATGAATGGATATCTCATATGTGCTGACTTTGGTCTTCAATCTCCCGAGTCCCGCACACACGTGGCCTTTGTTTTGGCAGGTTTGACAGGTTTGACCTTTACACTGCCCGAGTTTGCTGTTTAATTACCAGGCAGTACTAGCTGGGCTGCAGAATGCAATCACTCGGTAGTAAAACCTGCATGCAGAGTGATGCTGCACACTGTGAGACTTGGCAAGTGCTGCTCAGTAGGACTCCTCTTGCATTTGGGAAATCACTCAGCAGAATTACAGCTTTTGATGGCAAAGCTACTTAAAAGCAAATAAGGTCAAAAAAGCATTAAGGAGCCTGAAGGGAAAGCCTGGCATTATTCATCCGTTCAGAACATAAAGCTCCTGTGTCAACTGCGAGCAGTTACAGTAAACATTTGTACAATACTTCACCTACGTAAATCAGATTAATGCTAGCAAATGATTTCTGCTTGGTAATGTGATGACTTCCCTGCAAATAATGGAAGATGAAAGGGTGGGTGGAGCGCAGCACCGGCTCCGAGGCATGTTTCCCCTCATAGCATGACCAGCAGCATTGCTACGTCCCCGCTCGGGGCTGCCTGGGCTGCAGGGCACTGTTCGAGCGCACGCTGCCTCGCGTGGAGGGGTGCTTGCTGTACCCCTGAGAGAGGCTGCGGGGTTGGTCCTCAGCTCTCGTGCTCGTGTGCACAGCCTGTGAGAGTCCCAGCTGGACGAACCCGAGGAAGTGAGAATTGAAATACTGCTTATTAAGATGAGCCTTAAAAAATGGAAAAAAAACTGTGGAAGGAACACAGCACGAGGATAGCTGGCGGCTGCCCCGAGAGGGGCATCCATTTTGTACACAGGTGGCAAATGAAAACAAATGCTTTTCCATTAATTTTAATATCTTAAATGCTAAGAAGTCTTTTTGCAAAAGACCAATATTCCTTTTATTACACAATAAGTTACTGGAACCTCAGTGTTATTTTGCAAGTATAAAAACTATTCTTTCAAAAAGAGTATTTTAAATGGAATCTGCCAGGTGTAATGTGTGATGTTATAACTGATGGCCCACAATTAAAAAATGCCCTTATTAAAGTAAGTGCAAAATCAAAATGGAAGTACAAATCCCTTTATCCTAAGGCTAAAAGAAAAGCTCTAACTTTTGGGAGTTTGACTCATGGACCATATGGCAGTGTGCTAGAGAGCACCACCAGGTTATTCTAATAGTAGAGCTCTTTCTGTAGCTCTGTAAATGCTGTACATAACCTCCAGATTTTCCATGCGAAAGCAGATTTTCCCTTTATTGTGCCAGTGCTGGCTTCCCCATGACAAATTCTGACACCTTTGAGCTGGGTACGTGCTTTTGTGCAGCAGGGCTTTTTACCTGGCAGCACATTCCTGATCCCCAGCCGGGTTGCTTTGCAGAGCTGCTCTGTAACCACGTATGCATGTACAGAGGAGCCGTGCACACAAACAAGGAATTTGCAAAACGCCGCGTTCTGCTGCAGCGTCAGATTTGCAGTCCTGGAACCTTTGTGGTTTAAGTGAAGCAAACCATGCCGGGATTAATATTGCAGAAAGTGGAATTAGGCCTAGTGCATGTATGTATGAATCTCCATCGTGCATTCATGGTAAATGTTGGGCTTCCCATCTCATTTCCACTCTACAGAAAGTGAGGTAGAACAATGACATTAAAACATGTAAAAGAATGAAAATCTGCCTATGAACAGAGGTGTCTGAATCTCATTCAGGGGCATGGTAAAAGAGACACGCTAATACTAAGCAATTACAAAATGTTTCCTACAATCGACCTTATTGAATGAAATATATCCTAGTAATCCAAAGAAAGGAAGGGTGCACTGCATGCTCATGGACTCAGACACAAGACATGAATTTAAAAAAACACAGATATAATTACATGTATTAAAGTTATCCTCCACACACAGCTTAAGTGTAAAAGAAACCATTATTTTTCTATACTGCCCAAAACCTCAGCTTCATTTAGATTAGGTAAATTTCTTCTGATATTATTAATAATCAGACTGAACAAAAATTAGCTATGACAATCTACTCTTGATGAATTTCAGAACTGTAAACATTTAGCTGAGGTATTAGCAAATGTCGGGAAATAATGCTCTATTTTATTCCAGAACAACTGTGATATCATGTAGATAAAAGAAAAACTTCTGCCCATACTTCTGGCCAACTTCTGCCATTCTGCTTGGGCAGCTTTCTCACAAGTAAATTGTTGCATAAATTACAGAGTAAACCTAAGAATAATGCTGAGTGCAACTTGAAATGCTTCAGTATAATGTGCCACTCGCGTCATGTCAGAGCCAGATTTCACATTATGGATGATACCCATCACACCTTTATCTGTCTTCTGCTGATGAAATTTCTGCTGTGAGTCAATGTACAGCATCCGTGTCAAAAGATCAGATATTGTATTTGTTTGTTTTCCAGCTTGCTTATAGCTGATAACAGCATAAGCCAAGTGAATCCAAGGAAAAATAATTCATCACAGTACACTGGTCACCCTTGCACTGCCGCAAAAAACATTCCCATGCCTAGTGTGAATCCAACTGCATCAAATTCTGCTTAAACATCATCAATCAGCAGCACAGAAAGCACTTTTCTAAAGCTCCTGTAGGGTTTGATGGAGTGAAGCCCAACTGAATATATTGGCTTAAGCCCCAGCCAGGTCAGTGCATCTCTCAAATACCAGACCCAACACTGAAAACCGATTCCCGCTGCACACACACCTCGGCCTGGCCAAGTGCCCGTGCGGTGCTGGGCTCCACGGGGGTCTCCCTCCCTCCCTACAGCTGCCCCGTGGCCGCGTGGCACCGCATGGCACTGCATGGCACCGCGTGGCACCGTGTGGCACCGTGTGGCACCACGTGGCACCGCGTGGCACCGCATGGCACCGTGTGGCACCGCATGGCACCACGTGGCACCGCATGGCACCGCGTGGCACCGCGTGGCACCGCGTGGCACCGTGTGGCACCGCGTGGCACCACGTGGCACCGCATGGCACCGCATGGCACCGTGTGGCACCGCGTGGCACTGCGTGGCACCGCGTGGCACCGCGTGGCACCGCGCGGCTCAGGGACGTTGCAGCCCCTTAGCCTGCAGGGCCACTGTCCGCAGAGGAGATAAAGCCATCCCGGGACAGCAAACGCCTGGGTAACGGGAGATGGTTGAGTTACTTTTCCCTGTGTTCACGTTCCTTCTGGCTGTATTTCATTCTAGAGTCAGGCTGTGGGTTGTACATCGCGTTACGATCAGAAGCGTTGTACCTATAGATTTATATACTGCTCTTTTTTGTTCGTTTCTAACCAAATCATCTCAAGGTGACAGGAAAGGGTGAGGGTTTAGTTTTTAAAAAGCGGTTTACAGTAACTAAATTACATGGATGCCTTATTTACGAGGATTGAAGGATTTTTTGGAGGAGCAATCCCTACTCCAAAGGTAGCCCAAGAAGCCCCAGCAGGGGACCCCTCGGCAGCGAGGAGCGGCGGCAGGCAGGGCCTTTCTGTGTGAAGCCCTGGCAAGGGGTGACAGCCCGAGCAGACAGATGCTGATGTCTGAAAGGTGCCCGGGGGTCCCAGCCACAGGAGCTGGCCACGCTTTGGGCACCCAGCACCTCCTCCCGGTACCTGCGGCAGCCCGTGGCTCAGCACCCAGGGGCGGCCCTGGGCAGGGGATGCGAGCCAAGGGAGAACAAACGTCACAGGAGCGATGCTGCAGTGCTAACGGATCCGTCTGCGTAGCCAGGCAGATCCTGATATTTGGAGTGAAAGAAAGAGCCTCTTCAAAACTTAGAGAAATGTTTTTCCAAAGCCACTCGGTAACTTCCTTGTGACCTTACTACTGTACAATGGGTAGGAAGAAAATCACTTTGCCATAGGCCGTCAGAAAAGACTTGGTTAGGTGAACAGCAGAACTTCTCCCAGGATTAAAATGCAGTGACATTTTCTGTTTTTTGGTTTGTTTGTCTGTTTTCTTTTGTTTTTTGTTTTTTTTAATGAGTTTAACCTGGAGTCAACAGAGTCCTCAATTCTTTCCAAAGCTCAGCAACAGCCTATAGGGAAGAATATATTTATTTCCTGCATCTGTTCTCCAAATTAAATCAGAAATTGTTTATAAAGGAATAAATGGTTCTTGGTAGTCCCCGGGGAAGCTCTTATGGAAACCTGGCATTATAGAGATGCTTGCTGCCAGTGATCTCTGTGTTGCAGCATGGCTGGAACCTTTCTTCACGGAACTTTTTTTCCTCCTTTTATATTGTACTAATTGTAAGGGAAATATAACACCACTGCAGGGTTAAAATCTGGTTGCAGTGAAGTCAATGGCAAGAATTCCATTTGTTTCAATGGATCAAGGATTTCATTTCAGATGTTTATTGTGCTGTCAGAACAGGGAGCAAGCAGACTGTGTCTGCAAGGCACGCAGGGTATCTAGCAATCAGCCCTGGTGTTATATTGCAGAATCATTTGCATTTGCTCTAGCATTAGGAACATTGTTCGAGGGTGTTTTAATTGCACATATGAACACAAAGGAAGAGTCAGCGTGCCATTAATACAACATTGATGTTTAGCACTTACTATAAAGTACTGTGTGGAACTATGATCAAATCTGACAAGTCCAAACTTTAAACAATGTACAGCATTTTATGATGCATGTAGTATTTTTAGTAGCAACAGACTATGACATTTGGGGGCTGCAGCCTAGTAGGATATACCAGTGTTTCCCGCTTCTATGTAATATTTTGTATGGGTTTAGAGAAGATGGCCTCTGTTGTGCATTGTTTGTGAAATGTTTCTTATCCCAGAGAGGTGTATGATGTAAAATACGTCAGTGAAAAGTGTATATTTTATGTGAGAGGAAAATACATTTTAATAAAGGTAAGCTTTGTTAGCTGTAAAAATGGCAACTGTTCAAGTGTACAGTAACTTCTTACTAATGTACGAAAATCTGTGATATTTTTGATTTGATTGTATTTGTATTGCCCAAATAAAACATTTTGGCTGTATTGTTCTTAACTGTTACTTTTTTAAAAAATAGATAATGCACATTTATTTCTCAAGAATTTGGTCAATGATGGTGGCATTTAAGCCATCATGGCCTTTTCCTCTTACCTATTTTTTTTTCTTTAAGGGGAGATATAAACTAAAAAGTTACATCTGGAATTCCAGACAACACAAGTCAGCTATACCCAAACGTAAAACCACAAAAATGTCCATGCCAGAAAAGCAAAAGGATGATGAGACACCATTATTTTATTAACGTATATGATAACTAAGCTCCTTTCAAAAACATCAGCAAAAATAGGATGCATCACCTGTCTAGAACGTCTGTTTGGGTGCAAATCTAATGAAATGGACCCCCAGCTGCTTGGTTCCCAGTAAAATCAAACAAGAAGACACATCTGGAGGCAGCACGGAGGTGGCGGGCAGGGCGGTAGCAGGCTCTGGAAGATGACAGGGTGATCCCGTGGGGTCTGAAGCAGCTGGGTCCCAGACAAACTGAGCTGATGAAGTGTCTCCTCTGGTAACCTACCACACACTGAACTGCCATCATCTGTCAAAGAGTTTTTTTAGAAGCGTCAGCTACATCAACCATGTTTCCTAGCCAACCCTGCCAAGCAAATACTCATGCTTCAAATGTTTCTGTGGAATTAGAATAATAATATAATAATAGGCCTCATAAAACAACTTTCATTTCAAAAGGGTCTAAAAACACTTTAGAAACATTTGCATACTCAAAAATCGTTTCACCTGACTCTGAACTGCAGCTGCCTGCAGGGTGCAAGGGGGCGACCAGGCAAGAGCGCAGAGCTCACGGCGGCAGTCCTGAGCCCGAGATGAAGATGTGACAGTGACGGCACGCTGCTCTAGCGGGAGCTTGTGGCAGGGATGTGGGAATGAGGCTGCTCACTGAGATCTGTAAGACCCCAGGAGACGTGGAGCAGCTGCATCCCAAATGAGCCTGGCTTGATGAATTGATAGTTCAGAGGGAATTGAGGCAGGCTGAATACAAAAACTCACAGAAATTAGCTCAGGATCTGAAGATCGTGATGCTACACTTCCCCAAGCAGTTGTACCTTTGATACACCACGTATCATAGCATTAATTATCTCCAGAAAGAGCTGCACAAAAATGGTGAACATTGCTTTCTGCAACATCTTTGTCTCCCGCTGAAGGCTGGGGGGTGCCTGAGCCAAGCCTGGTGGCGGCGCAGCCCCCAGCACGGGGACTCTGCTGCTGCCTGGAAGAGATTTACCAAAAGCCCGGTGAGATCTCACGTCACGCTAGTTCTTGGCCAAGCAAGCTGCTCACTGCTGTGGTCTTCAAATATCCAGGTATGATATCAGGCTTTCCCTCGAGATTTGTCCTCGTTGTGGTCAGGGCCGGGGCTGGAGTGCAGCACCTGGGTGGCGAGTGGCACCGGGGGCCGTGGGGAGAGCCCCAGGGCTGGAGGGTACGAAGCCCTCAGCACCAGGGCCTGTTCCCCTGTGGCCTGGGAAGAGCAGCCAGGCTTTCTTTAGGCTTTTAGGTACGGATGGGTCTGATTTTCTCTGGAGCTGAGAGCACACCGTGTACTCTGTGAAGGGGCTGCTCAGCACAGCATTTGGCCATGGCGATGCCAGTGTGCATTTCCTTGAAATTGTCTTGTTTCGCTGAAAAAAAGTCTTTTTTATATCAAAGTGCATGCATTCTGGCTGGACAAAGTCACAAAGCCTGAGGTGTGTCTATAAGCACGGGTTATGTGTAGTAGCTGAGGGTGGCTATCACATTTAGGTCCCTCACTGGCTTAACTCCCGCGAGGACAGACGCTCACGCAGCCCCTTCGGTGAGGTCACAGCCAAAAGAGAATCCGGGTTTAGAAGGGGATAAAATCCAGAAGGCCAGGGGTACGGCTTCAAAGCCGGGGAGGTAGCTCTTACACGCAAAGCATTTAGTGCCACTTCGGAGCACACAGCCTGGAAAGCCTCGCTTACAAACAAGTGCTTACCCCGGGAGCCCCGCTGACAGAACCAACCAACCCGCCCTCGTCCCCACAGTGGCTCTAGAAGCAGTCAGCCCAAGCGTGACAGCCCGCACTAAGGGGGCTTCCTCAGAGCGCAAAAGCGCCCTTGCCCCTGCGGTACCAGCTCCCACCGGCACGTTCCACAGCTACTCCGAGCGCCGTGGCTGCGTGTCGGGGGAACGAATTGCATCGAGTGCTGAACCTTGAAACACTCCCAGTGATGGCTTTACAGCGTTCCCAAGAATTAATTTCTTCCTGTCTTCAGGTTAATGAGTCGAAAACAAAAATATATGGTCTCAGGCAACAACAACAAAAATATTTATCTAAAACACTCAATGTTTCCAGTTGTCAGATTTATTCCACTCTTTTTACAATGCTAATGCGTAATGCCAGGCTTCTTCTTTCAGGGAGAAGCACAAGGTTTATTTTTCCAGATCTGAATCAGATGATGTCCTCATTTAATTGTTTGTTTTTCCCAGAGTGCATTCACCCTTACCTGCTGAATGGAGTCTTCTCAACTACGGGAAGGGAAAACAAATTGAGTTTTAATCAAAGGGTTTCTATTCTGATCACTGCTGGTCTACTTTCAC
The DNA here is from genome assembly GCF_964034855.1 of Anser brachyrhynchus. Lineage (NCBI taxonomy): Eukaryota > Metazoa > Chordata > Aves > Anseriformes > Anatidae > Anser > Anser brachyrhynchus. Next base: position 1,074,215 of record NC_137702.1, read on the forward strand.
TTTATAGTTACCAATAAAATGTTAAAGAGAGTATCACCGGTGGATTTATTTTGATTGATTGCATCTGCCCACTCTCTTGCATTTTAAGGTACCTCATTACTGTACATTCAAGAATTGCATTTCTTAGCATGTTTAATAAGCCTTAAACTTTAGACAGCTAATTGGTTCAGCTGGCATTTCTGTGCCTTCGCTGAAAAACTAATAAAAAGAAGCACAAAAATTGAAGAATATTAATAGTTCCTACTTCGTAAAGATAAGCTTAACAGCCAGTTTATGCTTTAATTAATACATGGAAAGCAAAGAATGCTTTAAAAAAAATAGATTACCATCAGAGTAAAGACTACCTTGCAATATCTTTTTTTTGTATCCCCCATACACATTTAGGTATTCATGTCCCATATAGATTCTTTACCCCTGACCTTTCAGATTGTGAGAAAAAGAGAATTTGTACATTTAAATCGTACAGCAGTAAGAAATGTACAAGAACATTTTAAATGTCATCTTTCACAATAGGATCTTCTCTAATAATTATCTTTGTTAAAATTAAAATTAAAATTAAAATTAAAATTAAAATTAAAATTAAAATTAAAATTAAAATATATTGTTCAATCTCCCTCACCACTATTATTTACAAAAAGAGGGACAAAAAAGAGACAAAATGTGTCCTGAAAATTTTTGGTGGGAATAACTAAAATGTACTTCTTTGAATACCTTGGTCTATAGCGAGTTAATTGATGATAATATGTCACCAAAATATAATAGAGAATTTTGCTGCAAGATACTTTCAAGCATTTTTTTTTTTTGCTCTTGTTGATAGTGATTCAATGATAGTGATTCAGTGACTTGTTTAGAGAACAAGTCTTACGAGGAGTGGCTGAGGGAGCTGGGGTTGTTTAGCCTGGAGAAAAGAAGGCTCGGGGAGACCTTATTGTACTTTACAATGACCTGAAAGGAGGTGGTAGCAAGGTGGGGATCGGGCTCTTCTCCTAAGCACCAAGTGATGAGATGAGGGCAAGCGGCCTCAAGTTGTGTCAGGGGTGGTTTAGGCTGGCTATTAGGAGAAATTTCTTTACTGAAAGGGTTGTGCAGCATTGGAATGGGCTGCCCAGGGAAGTGGTTGCAGGACTCAGAAAGCAGGAGCCATTAGCTGCGCACCTTGTCCTCCTTACAGCTGCAGCCCCGTGTCAAATAGCCCAGGTGAAAGGAAACATAACCCTTCGTGTGACCAGGCATGAAGGAGGACACTCTATTTTAGCATGACCCGTGTCACATTTTGGCTAAACCAAACTTCCCACCTCTCCAGAAACACAAATCAACCCTGCCTCTGCTGCTGATACCCGTCCTGGCCAGCTTTTGCCACTGGCACCAGCTGACTGCTGACAGCCAGGACAGTCTTTTCCAAGGAAGCCTGGCCAGAGCACCCCCAAGAGATGAGATTTTTCAAGAGGGAAGCATTTGGTTCTTCCTTTCACGTCAGACGTAACAAAATATTTTTATCTGGATGAGAAGTGATTCAGTGACCCACACAAGCCTGTGACCATCCTGGGTGGCTAAGGCCAGTCGTCCGCGTCCTAGCGCCTTACATACAAGGCAGCCAGTTTTGGGAGCTTGCTGGCCAGGCCACCAGGGAAAAGCTTCCCTGAGATTTGTTTCTAATGAACAGCCGTTCTGGAAAACGTACTTTATTTCTTTTCCTCCCTGGAAGTGCCAACTAAGATTTTTAATAGGATATTCGGTTTGCTTGAACAAATGCAGGCTCCATTAGTTATTTGTTGGTTGTTCTTGTTTTTTTCTCAGTGATAGGCAGTAGTAAATCCCACACTAGACTTTCGTGACCGTGTCTGATAAATGTTGCCTACAGCCCTAGTACGATCTTTCAAAAAGCACAAATCTTGCTGCTACAGTGTTTTGTGTTCTTTCTTCCACAAAAGAAATATCTGCGGATGCCTTATGCTTCCCCTGATCTGTCCTTTCTTGGTAGAAAGGCTCATTTTTTCCAAGTCACCTGAACTGAACAAACATTATTGCCTATGCTTTTAAAAAAGGAACCAAAACAACAGAAAACAAACTGTGTCTTTATTAGCTGACTGGTTTCTTAAGACGCTATAATGACAGTCACTTTTTGTAATACTGGTGTAGTCCTGCTACCAACCCTGCTATCAACACAATGGGCATAAAGCGGTGCCTTGCCATGTCTGTGGATCATTATACCTTCTTACATGCTGCCGGGTGGAAGTTACTGATGATTTCTGTCTACCATCTAATGCCAGAGATCACCTTTTCAAGGCATATTTTTTTCTCTATTGCTCTATAGTTTTATGGACTGATACACACCCGGAAAGTTATAGAGGACAAATCTGCAATATCATAGCACTTCACAACTGAACAAATATGCCTCTTCTCCCTTCCTGCTATGGAAGAGTTAGAGAACTGTCTTTTAAAAATGTGACCTCTCCAGATCAGTTTACAGCAGAAAGATCAGAATGATGAAAGGTTCTTATTTACTGCAAATAGTCTTCTGGGTCTGTTTTGCAAAGAGCATGAATTTTTTGTACATTTGCGTCATCCCTCTGAACACAAGGCAGACATAAAACTGGCAAAAAGTGGCAAGTCCCATCGCTGTGGGTAGCGTGAACAGACAGTCCTCACAGGAAATCGGGCATGCTCCTCATGTTCCCAGGGCCCTTTTACTTCTGTTTTTTTAGTGGCAGTCTTCCTTAAAGGTAGTGCCTGAGCGGTGAGAAGCTGGCTAGCAGGCACAGCTTTTCCAAATCACCTAATCTATGCATTCTTTCTCTCACTTAACACTTAAAATTAGTCCTTACCTTATGGATCGGTAATGGCTGAAGAGGAAATCAAAGCATCAAGCTATCTGGGAATATCTGAGGAATACAACATTACACATGGACTAGCTTTGTGCCTCAAGAACCAACACTCCGTGTTTGTACCGACACTGCCAGATGTCAGCAGGTATTTCGGTGAAGCTGGGTGTCAGACTGTGATGCGCAGCCCCACATCCCACAAGGTGGGTAAACGTGCCCGGAGGAGGTGGATGTTAACTCGCTGTGCTAACGTTTGCATCTCATTTACAGCTGGCTGAGGTTTCGCTGCACAGCTCCTCCTTACACCACGCAGACGTGCCCCTGGTCTTCTCCGAGGCTCCTGCTGCAGCTCCTGGGCTTGTGCTGGCAGAGACAGCAGGGACCGGTCACCGACGAGCTTCCCCAAGTACCGGAGCCTCTGCACTGCATTATAGCTACAGTTACGCACTTGGTGGTTTTTCAGCCTGTAATTTAACACTTGCATCATGGGAGTATGATGATAAGTTTTGGGGGCTGCACTTACCAGTATGCCCGCTTTGCTCCTGCTTCGCAGCCAGTAGATGCTCGGAGTGCAGCAGACCCTGCCTGACTGCAAAACGCAGCGAGTCACACCGACACGGCTATCGTGATTCACGCACAAAGGTCGTTTCAAAGCAGATTTTTATTTGCCACCATTATTTTTAACCTTAAAACAAGACTATTACTGAGTAATCTGACTGTTACTCATTGTTGATAAGTCTTTGGGAAATCTTTTTCACTTGCTAGACTGAGGAAACTAAAAGAATAGGCTGTATTTCAGATATTGTGAGCTGCTAAATGTGTACTGTAGCTCTTTAGCAGCTTTGGGAAAAATCAAGGCCCTGAAGCTAAGTGCAGCTGCAGCATGCTCTGAGAAGCCGGCCTGTCCCCTCCGAGGGGAGGTCTCTGCCCCGCAATCACTTGCTGTGCTTCTTCACAAAAGCAGTTTTCATCAATTTTTATCTGTCCTGCATCAGAAATTATTCACAACAAGCATTCAGCTAAAGTCAGTAGGACTACCAAAGCTGTAGGTGTTCGCCAGATGTGTCTTAAAGAAAGCGGCAGTTGGAAGAAAGGAATGCCTCCTCATACTGACTTCGATTGTCCTGTGCCCTCTGATTGTCCGTGCCATTCCTCGCTTTTTGTAAAATCTGTTTCACAGGTCGATGACCAAAGCTCAAACACAAGGTTGTCCAGGCAGCTGTCTCTCTAGAAATGTGCTCTCTGAATGCACTGCAGCAAAAGCTATCTCCTGTGAAATCTAATTTAATACATTAATGTGGATTCATAAAACAAAGTCACACATTGCGCGAGCAACATTATTTGTGGCACTGGCATCTTACTGATTACAGCAATAAATAATACAGTGTATATCACTGGGAAAAAAAATATAAAATCAGCTAATCCACAAGAGCAATGAAGAGAACAGGAACAATTCTGTCTTACTTGAGCGTAGTAATTTTGTAATGGCCTTCACAGTCTCACTTCCTGAAGCAGCCAGTCTCTACTCATGTGGTAATCACTCAGGGAAGATTCCCTCCTGCTCTTTATTATGTGAGTGAAGCTGCTCGTTGCTAGTTCAGACCAATGGGATTATAACTCTTCAATAGTCCCAGCATGACACTAGCAAGATTTCAGCTTAATCCAGGGCCACAGTTCAGCCAGTACCAACCGCTTCAATTTTCAATTGCAGTTTACTTAGGCTTAACACCGGCAGCAAAGTGCCGCACCCTCCCCGCCTGAACCTGATTAAACCACTTTCATGGCATTACGTGGAAAGTAAAATCCACAGCTTTCCCTTACGTGACTGTTTTACATAACATGGGCATCAACCAGGAGGAATAACACTGCTATTACTTAAGAAAAAAAAAAAAAAAAGAAAGCTCTCAGAGTGCTTGCTGGCCAGTTGATTTATCGCCACTGCAGCTGCAGACATTTTCCTAAATGAGTCTCAAATTATGTATTTATATCACTTCTGGGCTCCAGCATAATGGGGCCAGATCTTCTACCTCTCCCCACTGCTTGTCATTTATACAGATCCAGGCCATTTTCCTCTAACTGGGGTTGGATTATGGCACTGATGTGCAGGCAGGTTTTGGATTATCAGTACCCTGGAAGAAATCTGCCAAACATTATACTCTGTGTGTTAATTACTTTCCCAAGATCTCTAATGTACAGGCAAATGGTTCCCCCTGCTGCACTGAGCTATTCTTAAGTCTCCTCTAACCAAACACTTCTGTTTAATAGGCCATCCAGTGTAGAAGAACTAGTCCAGGAAAGTGTGTTAATTTACAGCAGGCTAAAGATACAGCTGTGCCTAGTTATATTTAGGTAGCCAAGGGGATAGTTTTCTTGCGTTTATTCCCTTCAGCCGTGCGTTGTTATGCTAAAACCTAACATGATCTAGAACATAATACTTTGTCAATGTTCAGTGTCACCTGCCAGGAAAACATTGCATTTAAAAATATTCTCCAAAATTTTGGAATTTGTTCAGCAAATGCTAAATTTATAAATTCTAGAAGCAGCTTTTGTGGTCGTACTGGGAGGTGAACTTTGTAATGCACAAAGATATGATTGCGGGTCTGCAGAAGTCCCGCAGTATCTGCCTCAAACTCAAATCAATTTAGGAGTTCAAATGTGAGGCATCTGAGTTTGGAAAATTTTCCCAGACAGTCTTCTTTGGGTGAACAAGTTTTGATCAATAGTCTTGATTTTCAGTCATAGGGTCTGAAGTACACCATCAAGAGTCTATTTGAACACCTCGTAATGGCCGTTTATATTCTTTCTGCACAGTTTTGCTACCTTGAGGATGCATATTTACCATCTCTCTGAGAATTCTGAAGAGCACCAAAGGATACTGTCGAGTTTAGAATAACAGGACAACTCTTTCTTGTACCGAGTACCTTGTTACTTCAAAATATTCCGTATATCCACTGTGAATGGCATGATTGTGGCAAGAGTTGAGAGACTTGAGTTACAAGCGAGCTGTAAGTATGAAAATCAAGATTGTTTTTCAAGTGTAACTGTGCCTATCTGGGTACCTTGGCTGCACCCTTCTGCATGCCACGTGCTCCGCAGTCACTGGGTGGTGCAGGAACTCCCCAGCCGGCTATCTGCATGGTGAGGCAATGGAGTTGGTGTGGAAATGGACCGGTTTGAAACCTAGATGATGTACTAGACCCACACACGTGACTGCGCAGCCATGTGAGGCTGTAGCCAAGTGTATCATGAGAAGTGAGCAGAACAGTGACTTGAGGAGTCTCTCCCAGAGCAACTGAAGATGTTGCTGCAAGGACTGCTGCAGCAGAGACTGCCGTCACCGCTGGCCAGCAGTCAGCCAGCCTGCTCAGGAGATTTGACTCCCCGTGAGAGCATTCCCCAGTGCCAAGATCTCAATATTTATTTATTTTCATTTTAACAAACACTATGTCTGAGTTTTTGTGCAACATGATGATGGGCAATGTGGAAGAAAAGGTAAACTTTCCGAATCTCCTGGTACTTTTTATGCTTTTCTAGTACACTGCTGACTCTTTGGTTGTTCCTCTCTAATTTCAGTGGCCAGATCTTCCTGTATTCCCTTGTGGAGGCAAAGAAGCAGGGACAACCATGTTCAGGGATGGGCTTTTGCAGTTATTTCTTTTTAATGTCCAAATACAAATTCAGTGGAGATATTAAGCAGATGTATAAACAATGCCACCCATTTTACACAGATGTGCGTGGTGCTGGCACTCTTTTATTGGAGCAGTTAACATTTGTAGCTCTAGAAAACAAAGCGCTCTGTTCACACTTGAAGGTGCTTTATATTTCCTCTTTAAACAGTAAGGCAGCATATGAGCTTTTCTAATGACAGTTTTTCACAGAAGAACAGTGCCTAAGAGTAAATCATATTGCTTTTGTTCTCAATCCGAGGGCCACTGTCATTAAGCCCTCCATGAACAGGATTTGCTTTAGTTATCCCGAGAAAACTCCATATAATAATAAATTAATTTCTCACAAATAACCAACTGAGCTGAACTGTTCTGAAGGCAAAACTGTTCATGAACTGGAAATGCATAACCCAAAATACTCACCTATATTTGTTAGTAGAATAATCAAATATTTATCAGTAGTTTCAGAAACCTGACTGTTGCTGTCTCAAGTTCTCCTCCTTTTGATGTTCAGAGCTGCAAATGTCAAAAACACGCATCACTTTTTTTGTGTTTACCTACATCATTCACAAATGCCTGGAGCTTCTCACTTGTCTAATTGTCCTCAGTTGCAAAAGGATACAAAAGGAAGTAAACAGCTATGAAAAGAACTGTTTATACCAGCCTGCCTGTTCATCTCTCAGAGGTTTTTAGAAAACTTCTCAAATAATTGTATTTCCTTTAAGAAACATTCAGAGAGGGGTGCTTAAGCCCATAGTGAGACATTTTGGCACCCATGGGAGGATATTAATTTGATTTTCTTCATCTGCTGAAAGACAGCTACAGCTGGTAAGTGAAATGCACACACACACAAACATACACACACCATTGCAAGCTTTGGATTAAAGAAATAATTCACCCTGCTGAAAAGGCCTCTTTTTTTTTTCTTCCTTTTTTTTTTTTTTTTTTTTAATCAGATCCTTGTGATTTCACAGTATTTCCTCCATTTTGGTGTCCCAATGTTATGCTTGCTGTGGTTCATGCATTCCCTCAGTTTTAATAGCTAGCTTCCAGTATGGAATATGTTGACTCTACTACAGTAGAAATTTGAACAAAGTTTGATCTGAAAATATTTAAAATCTATTATTCAAAAAAAAGCAATTTGTTTAGTAAAAGCTTTGAGAGTTTCAAGGGGAAAATTGAAATTTTATTCCTTCTCTCTCCCACAATAGATTACACTCCATAAACTGCCTAAGAATCAGCCAAAATATAAATGCAGGCATTTCTGTTTATATAGGACTGAAGATTGAAAGGAAAGCAGGCAGTTTTCCATACTGTTTTATGAGCTACCTAAACTTGTAAAAGGAATGTATGTTGGTCAAACTTTGCCAATGGAATTAGGAAAACAGTGTTTTTTGCATACACACTCCAAGATGACATGAAAAGGAGTACCGTTGCTGCACACCTAGGTGTGCTTCTGAGCCCACAAGGGCACAAGCAAAGTATAACTTGGTTACGCTTTGATTTCGAATGGGCTACACCAGCTGGTATTCCACAGTCACATTAAACCAGCATTAGCACCAAAAGAAAAGTTCTTCCTTTCCTCTAGCACCAGATATTTATTCCTGCTCTGTTTCTTATTTGTAGTGGCATAACCTTTTGTCTGGCTGCCTAGGAAATTAAACTGTAGAGGTAAACCTGGTTGAAACTAAACCCTTTTCTTCTCAGTATTTTTAATCAGTTCTACTTTCTCAATCTAGTTTATTACTACCAGAATACTTGTCTGCATTTGCATGATTAAGATTTGTCTTTTGCAACATAAAGTAATGCAAATGCTTCAATAATTATTACAAATACCTATCCTGAGACATCTCTGGGGACTGAAATTTCAAAGGTTGAGGAATATGACAGATGTTTGACTTAATAACTGAATCTCAGTCTTCATCAGAGGGTTTCAGGTGGGACTGCCATCGATAAGAAACCTCCCATCTCCAGGATCCTTCTGAAAAAGCAGAGTAAACTTTCTTTTACTCTTAAGTAAGTTTCAATACACATTTATGTGATTGAAGGTTGGCAGTGGAGTTGAAAGAAAGTTCACTGTCACTGGAAAGAATGCAGAAGGGGACACAAGCTGGATTCAGAGCCACAGCTCATGCACACATTTATAACTGCACTGCCATTGATAAAAAACTGTTTCAAAGCAATTTCTTGGAATAGTAAAGATTTGTGTGATCAAAGCTATGCTCACTTGCAACCCAACATGATAGCAGCGAGAAGCTGTCTCAGTTTGATAAAGATTATGACTGAATCTTTTCAGGAAATTTCTCCCACAATTAAAAATGCATATTTCACGCTTTGTTCATAATTTTGGAGGATCATTTTAATACACAGGTATATGCTTTTCCTCCAGTTATTTTTTCTTCCTTTTTAATCAACATATTTTGCTTTAGCTGTCTGGAATTCCTATTTTTATCTCTAAAAAACAACCTTCCAGAGACATGCTGGATTCTGAGTGCAACTGATAAAACCACAGAAATTCAGAGATAATGATAAAATTTGTCTTATGTATTTTTATTCTTCTCCCTCTACCAAGTTTGAAATGCAAATTATGGGAACCTGCACAGTGTAGTGCTTAAAGATAAGCACATGCCGTTTCAAGTAAAAAATCTTGTAAGAGACAAAACACACAGCAAGGATTCTCGGGTTCAGTCCATGCATCTCCAGCTCTGAAATGCCACGGAAGGCACAGCTCTTACATTTTGTCCAGAATGTGACATACCAGAACAATCTGTGCAGCAAATTAATGCAAATACTCACTATGTGACATTTATCTAAAGGGCCCATTCGCTAACTGGTGCTTTCTCCCTGCCATTATTTTTGATATTCAGCATTAATAAAATTCCTTATGTTTTTGATTTTTATGCTTCTCATTTTATTTCAGCCACCAGTATAGGAATTTCCATTAGTGATTTTTCTAAAGGTTCCATATTCCAAAAGGTTAAAGGTGAAATGAAAGCCATCACATTGCTTCAAGAGAGGCAAGAGGAATTGTCTTGCTTGCCTGCGTCTGCCTCTTTCAGCAGACCACCGAGAAAGACTGAAATTTTTCTCGTTCCAAAACTTGGAAGAATTTTCTTCATAGGAACAATTCAAACTTTTTTTATCTGTTGCTGATCTCTCTGAACAATTTACTGAATTCAAGTGTAAGGGAGAGGGGAAAGTTCAGGAAATTGCAAAGGACAAGTCCTGCTGCATCAGACAGGTCTCACCCTGAAGAGCCAGGATTGCGGAGTGTTATTTTGGGCTCCAAGCATCTCTTAATACCTTTATACACTTCATACCTTTATGCCACAATGAACTCAGAAAAGACAAATTAGAATCATTTGTCTCTCTTCTGGCACATTCAAGTCATAAAACCGTGACAACCAAACTGTCTTGAGCATGGCCCAGGATCACGTGGAAGTTCTTTCCTCACCAGGTGTGCTCTGGCAGCCCCTCTGCTACAGAAGCACTGCTCTCACTGCAGAAATGTGCTGAGGATTGCCATGGTTCCATTCATCATGCTGTGACATCCCTTCTCTGTCAGAGTCCTAAGTAGAGTTTAAGCATTTCTCTACAATGAATGCCACTGGTATTGCCTGCCCTTCCCTCACATCATCTGAAGTTTGCTGCAGGTTGGCCAGGCAGCTGCTCATGAAGTGGAGAGCATAACCCAAATCTGCTGCACTAGCACTGCGCTCAGGAGGGGGGCTCTAGAGGCAGCAACAAAGCTGTGGCAGCAAAACCTTGGCCTGGTGCTGGGTGGCTGAAGCCTGCGCTGCCTCTTGCTTTGCTGCTGACAGGAGGTGGGCAAGCTCACCGTAAGTGCAGGCTCCTGCATTTGCACGTCAGAGATGGGCATACATGGTGGCTTGATGCCTTTAAGATCATGAAAAGATTTCTTTTGTAATTCAAGTGACTTCAAATACTAAAAAGTGTATGCATATATCTTAAGGTGAAAGTATTCTGAAGCTGCCTTTCTGCAATCAGAGCTGCCTGTGAATACTGTGGTTGTTAGTGGGCAACATGCCCAGGTCATGGCATCTGGTTTAGGTAGTGCTGCTACACAGGGCAGAAGGTCAATAGCCCTGACAGAGAACTTTAGCCTTGTCTTTGTCTTCTTTCTCTTAGGTGTTGGTATTGCTCTAAGGACACTCCTATCTGCTTTTTTTTTTTTTTTTTTTTCCCAACTACATAGGTGTAAGTGTGTGCTTTGCATTTTCAGAATGTTAACAGAATAGGTCAGGGACAATTGGTTTCATTAGATTACTGTATCTGAATAGACTCTTGATGCCTATTGGGCTTGCTTTCTTTTTCTTTATGTGTTATATTTAGCTGTGACCTTGAATTTTGTTGTCTTTTGTTCATTCGTTCATTACAGAAAAGGTTTTTCTCTCTCTCCCTGTCTTGACAAAGATGAGAAATGGATTTTTTTTTTTTTTCAAACTCATACACGAGCATAGTACATTTCCTAACAAAATGTGATGAGCATACAGCACTGGACTTTCCATCAGAAAGTTCTTTCATCTTTCTCATACCAGCTACATAATATTCTCCTTTTCCCGCAGATGGACTGGTCATTGAACATGATTTCTTGTTAAGCAGGGTTGTTTTAAAAAGCCACAAATGACGAAGTAGAGAATTCCCTTTTCCTCTACACACTTTGCTTTGCATCTTGTGTTGTTTCTGTTAAGGGCTTGGTAAGCACAGCAAGAAAGCAGACTGGCAGAGTCACTGGCCACAGCCACGAGCCTGGCTCCCCTTCTGCACAGTGGGGCTGGGAAATGCAAACCTTCCAAGGACTGGAAGGAGAGGTTTCTGTTACTGTGTGGTGGGCAACGGCAGCCGTCACTGCACTGTTGTTTCATCACTGGGAGTCTAAAGTGCTCTCTAACATTGCAGTGTCACCTTTGGACAGCAGCTATAGGACACGAAAGAAAGCATTTAGCATCCAGCTTTGCTCCTCAGACGTTCCCTCGAAGGCAGCTTCTGGAAGCCGCGCTGAGGCCGGCACCTGCTGGGGCCCTGCCAGGCTGCGGGCCGCGAGGCTTTCCTGCCCTCGTTGGCCTTGCGTGGTCAGGCAGAAATTCACTCTCCAAATACAGGAGAGCTCAGAGACCCTTACCAGGGCCCTGGGCGCATCCCCCTCACAGGAGTTTATCTGGCAAAGTCAGAGTGTGCTGGCTGGGCCCGGGGCAGCCCCTCGCTGCTGAGAGCCATCACGCAGAAAGCCGGGCGCAAGGGCTGTGCAGCAGCCACGTCTGCGCCCGGTCCCACACCTCCCCAGCGCAGACCCGGACTCGGCTGGGCTTCCCAGCGTGGCCCCAGGCTGCCCTGTCCCTGCGGACATGCCGGGGGCAGCTGGCCATGCCTGCCTGGTCCCTGCCTCGGGCCCTGCTCTGACCCGGGCCTGCAGCTCTGCACCGCGATGCTGGGCGAGGGCACGGGCACTGGGCATCGCCCTGTGCTGCGCAGGGGCCCTGCTGCTCCCTGGCCACCTCTGGCTCTGACGGGAGAGGGGTCCCAGGGCTCTGTGCAGGCTTCCTGACCCAGGCATAAATCCATTCAGTGGATTTTCTTGATTGAATAAACTCCAGAATTCTGGTTTGAGTGAATGGGCTTAGTGTTTGCATCAATGGTTATGATAGCCTACAAAATTAACTTCCAGTATTTTATCTTCACTAATGTAAATATGAGAAATCAAGCAAGACATCCCAGAAGACATAGTGTGAGCTTGACCATAATCTGCCAGTCCACTCCACTAGGGAAAATGCAGAGCAGTCCCCAGACGTGTATCTGACAGTGGCTGTTTTCCTTGGCTGCGTGGTGAAGTGAGCGTGTTAACCTGTTGCTGCTGCTTCCCCAGCAGCATGGCAGCTAAGATTCAGTCTGTTAATAAAGTCTGCTTGAACAAACAAATTCAAACAAGGCACTGGAAACAATCTGACTGCGGAAGCAAAAGCTCCGTGCAGGTTACATTTCCCTGCTGATTTTCTTTGCGTGTGGCAGTCAGTCACCTGTAGCTCAGGTATCTCTGCACTGCCTTGCTGTGTACAGCGAAATATATCCTGACATGAGCAGCCTGAAAATTTTAATAAAAATCACCATCAGAAAATATATATATATATAAATATATATATTAATAAGCTTTATTCCTTGATATTCTAAAGTTTCGGGTTTTGATAATCTATACTCTCCAGGGGAGACCCCAGTAATTTCAACGTCTGCTTGCAAAGGTTTTTTGTGACTGAATTTCTTATTCACCTCAATAACACATACATCCTTTTCCCTGACTGGTAGACTGTAAGTCTGCTATGACCATATAGAAAAAAAAAAAAAAAGGCAAGGGACATTGGATAGATATCCAATATATCTATGTTGGATTTCTGTATCCAAAGTATATAAGACAGACAGATAAAACAGCCCAATAACAGATAAAACAAAGTATATGGCCAGACAGATAAAACAGCCCGACTGAGGTCTGGCAGAGCAGCATTCAGAGCAAGAGCCCCGACTCCAGCAACCAGGCCAGCACCCAGGGAGTGGAGAAGCAGGCAGGGATGCTGGGCTCAGCCCGTAGCCACTGCTGCTTTGCTTGGGGAACAGAACTTAACCTTCTGCTGGCAGGAGAACGTATATAACATCAGGCTAAATGACAAGTTTTGAACAAAAATACGGCTCTGACTTCTAATCCTGGACTCAGTTTCAAAACTATGATAACATAAAGGTCAAAAGATGCAGCTTCTATTTCCAGAAGACCTGTTTTCCTTTAGAGATGTAATAGTTCAATCTTTAAGCTTTCCCACACCTTCATGATTCCATTTCCTTTTATAATGTGCATATGCTTATGTTTAATAAAATCAAATCCAGTTGTCTTAGTAAGTCTATGTTACTGCTATTCAGAAATACTTAAGAACTATGGAATCACAAAATATCGTAGCATATCACACAACATTTTTCTTATCCAAAACTTTTCTCTGAACCAGAGCTCCATGAAGATACTGCCAGTCATGTTTCTCTACATACTGCTTAGATTGCAAGACATGGATACTTTGGAGACGTGTGCGATTTTAAGATTCTTCACTAAAAAGCATTATGAAAGTTTTGTGTCACTAGGCGTTGCAGTTACACGTGTGTAACAAGAGGAGCTGCAGTGATGCCATACTTCAGCCTCTGTTGGCTTCAGGCACTGTGCTGGCTCTGGGTACCTCCCTACCACAAAAAACAGTTGGAGTTTGACCAGACGACCTCCAGAGGCCCCTTCCAACCGCAGCCATTCTGTGATTCTGTGAAGAGATGAGAGATCTTTCACAGGAGCATGGCAGTCACATATATCCAAGCTAACCAGCATGGCTGTGTCAGTACAGGGGCATTCTGTAATCCATTGCATCCAGCAGTCACCATGATCCGAATCAATGTCTGTAGGAGCAGCCACCAAAGTGCTGTTCTCTCACACTTGTCACATGAGCGGATGTTTAAAGCTAAGAGCTACATTTTTTTTTTCTCTGAATATCTTTGACTCGGTTGTAGAGAGATAGAGGCAGAACCTGATAAAGAATTCCTGCGGCCCCGTGGCACCTGATTATCTGACATGGCGCCATCAATGAATCTGCAAAAAGGATCATTTGTCTTCCATTACCATAGCAACCAATAATTTCGATTCATGTGCATTCATGTGCATGTATGTGCTTGGCACCCTGTTTCCATGGCGAGACCACAGCATCGTGCAGAAATAGGAAGCGCCCTGCTCTGATCTCGCTCACCCAGCCTGCTGTGCCGAGGCAGTCGGACTGCGGCTTTCTGAGAAACACGGCACTGTCAGGCTCGTGAGAGCTCCTCAGATCTCCTGCATTATCTAGCCCAGAACCGAGCAGTAGCCTGACATTTTACTAATCTTCAGAGCACGGTGCAAAAGATAAGGAGCAAAGGTCACCAGAAAGTTGAGATTCTTCATCAGTGCAAACACAAATCCAGGAGAAAAAAATGCATACATCTCAGGATAAAGAAAAAATAAATCTAAAAGATCAGACAATTTGTCCTTCCTCTTTCTTATATTTTCTTGCTCCATAAATCATTTTATTTATATAATGGAGAACAATAAAGCAAGGCAGATTTAGAAAACATTTTTTTCCTGTCCAAGAGTAGAATGATTGATGCTGTGCAAAAACACAGTATCTAAGTGAAAAGAAAAAAAAAAAAAGGAAAAAAAAAAAAAAGCTTTCAGGAATGATTTACTGAAATACACAGAAAGATTGGATTTGGATGCTGAAAAAAGCCAACTATTCAGATGAAATAAATTAATTAAATATTTGGGCATGGCCTTGAATAGTTAGAACTGAACAGAAGGAAAAAAAATGTGTAAGATTGTCTTCAATTTAGACCCACTCTCCATATTATAAATAGAAATGATTTAAGAATAACAGTGTAACCCAAATATCTCAAGACAGAACTGAAGTTTTCAGCTTAAACAGTGGAACTCTTATCGGGCTGCCTTGGCATTTGTATGACAATGTATTAGCACAGCACTAGAATAATAATTCGCTGCTGATTGTAAGCAAACCATTTTTCTAAGTCTTGTGTTCCATTCTCCTTTTAAGATAAAGCTCTGGTGAAGTACCGTACAATGAACATGTATTGCATGAAGTGTCTAATAGAATTTGAATTTATACACTGCCTTTCGTACTCAAGTTGTCCCCAAGTACACTGCTTTAATGCAGTAAGTCAGAAACTGGTTGTGCTGTGAGCATGTAGGCAAGCATTGACTGTCATTGTGCACTAGCTATGGCTCACACAAAGGAGTATCTTTTTTTAAAATGAAAATGAATAAAGAAACAGCAGCTTTGGAGCTGGCACTGGAATTGTGCCTGTGAGCTGATATTTCCACGTAATGAATCAATTCTGTAGACATTGACTCCCCTGAGCCAGTGTTAGCTGCACAGGCAAGAACACGCAGCGTTAGGTCCTGGGACAGACACGTGTCCCGTCTCTGCTGACGGACGAGGTCGTGCTCCCAGCTCTGACCTGCTGGGGGACTGAAATGTAAATCTGAGCTTTCACTTTAAGCAATTTGTTCACCATCAACTACATTCATGTCAGCTTCTGCTGTACCAGTTTGGGGTCTGCCTGAAAGCCAGAGCCAGGCTGAGCTCCGCTGAAACCCTCAGCTCAAGGTCTTCCATCAGGATGCACATGATGGAAGAGGGAGTGGGTAGCAGCAGTCAGCTACGTAATGAGGGACAAACCTGTGAAATGCCTTTTTCTGGCTTCTGTCTTCATCAAGAATTTGTGAGTGTATTTGTTATGTCCTTCACCCTGGCACCTGACCAAGTTGTACCATATTGCCGTAAATGTGATAAATTAAATCCTGAACTTTATTAGATTGACTGTTGCTACTGTGCTGGAGTGGAGACTTTCTGGGAAGAAAAAAAAAAAAAAAGGCAAGAGAGGTATTTACGTTTTAAATTCCAAGTCCTGTGCTCAGAGCTCTGTAATTCTGGTGCTTGCTGGCAGCATGGGCAAAAGGCACCCAGGAATGAAGATGAAAACACTGGTCAGGATGCTGAATGCCTGTTAGCAGGGCAAGGACTGGCCCCCCACTCAGCAGACAAACAGTTTTGCCTTTCCTTCAAATTGGTAAGAATGCCTGTGGTCAGTTGAACTATAGACGAGAAATATGGGTCTTATCACTTTGCTCTGAATATTTTGGGAGCTACCTAGCCTGAAATGTTTTTTGTTGTGGTATTGTGTTTTTTTTTCTTCCTTTTTCTTGTTCGGATTTGAAGCTTTGGCAATCCACAAACACTGCATTTATTCAAAGACTTTTCCATATATCTTGACTGATCTGAAAATATGTTTCACAGATAAAAACATAAACTAATTCAAAGTTGCCAGCTCTCTGTATGTTGTGACCCAAATGGTTCTGTGATGCTCTTACTGGAAAAGGTCACGTAGATCAGCATATGTGCTACTGGAACAATGCAGGCATGTCTGTTCGGCATGTTGCTGTGCACTTTTTACATTAAACCCCATCCGCCTGTACTTTGAATCATCTGTCTGTGATCTTCGCACATTCTCTGCTTTGAATCCAGTCTCAGAGGTGGCTACAACTCTGTAGTGCCATACACAGAACACAGCAGAATGATTTCAGAAAAGTGCAGGGTGAGGAAGTAAAATATTGTGAACAAGTTTTCAGTTTTTCTCTGTTGTAAATCATCACATTGAACTGTATTTCTGTTTGGAGTGAGTCACTTCTGTTCTCCACAATACTCAGCTATGGCTCATGCTAGTGAGAAAAAAGCATCAGATGTGATCAAATGCAATGCCGTCAGTGAGGAACACCAGGAAGACCTCGCAATGAGTGGGCAAAAAGATGGTGGAAGAACTCCAGTGTAGGTGAATGTAAGGTAAGGGATATAAGGAGGAAAACACTGGACGTGCTGACGGGAAGGTGCTGAGCTCAGAACAGGCAGTTCAATTACAATTAGGAATGAAACCTTACAGGCATCTCTGACAGTTTTCTGAAATCACTGACTGACAGTAGCAGACAAAAAAAGCCAAGGAAACGTTGAATGTCATCAGAATGGCTATGGCAAACAAGATAAATGCATCATTTGCCAGTACAGAAATATTGGTGTGCCCACTTGTTGTGCACTACGTGTAGTGCAGGTCTTTGCATTTTACAGATGTAGTGGGCTTGGGGAAGGCATAAAGAAGGGCAACTGAAGATGTCAGCAGAGAGAAGAGTTGCCTTAGGAGGAGACAAGAAGGCCGGGCTTCTCCAGTCTGCCTCACGAGAAGGCAGAAGGAGGACAGAGCTGAGGCTTACAAAACCTGGAGTACACTGCATAAACTGAACATGGAAGTGTTGTTCGGTCACACACAACGAGAACACAGAAGCAGCCCATGAGACTGGGAGGAGGTTGGTTTAAAATAGATAAAAGAACATTTTCCTTCATGCAGCAGGTCATGAACCTGCTGCCACAGGAGACTGTGGAGACAAACAGGATCAGCAGACTCTGAAAAGGATTAGAGAAATTCATGAACAGCAGGTCAATGGTTGTTACAGATAATAGGAAGGGATTTGCCTTTTAACAATCCTAATACAGCTCTCCTGTGTGCTGGGGGAGTACATGGGGAATGGGCAGCAAAAATTGGTAAGACCTGGATGCTCCTCCTGACTTACATAGCCTATTGCTATGCAAAAGACAATATACTTAGCTAGATGGACCATCACTCCAACCCAGTAAGGCACTTACAATGGTGTCATATTCTTATCCATTTGCCTACAGTTTGGCAATCTTTTTACTCAGTTTGAATTCTAAATGTGGGTCCATTCTACACAGACACTGATCCCAGGTAAGGGGGAATGACCTGCCATTCAAGCTATTTCTCTTCATTGCCTTCAATGCTAGTGTAGACTGACAACCAACTTTGGATAGGTAAAGTTAAATGAGATAAATCCTACCAATTACACTAGTTCCAGTGTATCTGAATCCATGAATCAAACCGTAAAAGAACATTAGGTTAGTTTTCAAATTGTCCCATACTTTCCGCAGCCAAATACCTCCATCTCTTCCCAACACACGACATTTCCCATGCTTGTTTTTTGGCATCTCTCACATCAGATCACTTTGCGGGAGTGAGGTCAGGTATCTCCGTGCCTTACTATCTACAGCTTACTTCTTACATACCAGGATATCCTTGCAGATCTGCCTCTCACACTTCACCCTTGGGAATTTGGATGTCGTTGGTAGCTTTGAAGCTTCACACCTTGACTAGAGAAATTTTAGGTATCTGCAAACTCAAAAAGTTTGAAAAGTTACTCTTGGTCATTGGCTGGGTAAAAGGGAATGGGGTGGTAGGGATATTGCACTACAGAAATTTGAATAAATTATTATTGTTTTTTTCCTTTGGGTAAGGTATATACTGTCCTTTCCAGACTACCAAAAGGAATGTGCCAGGTTCCACTCAGCAGAATAAGATGGGGATTTTGAATTGTTCCCTGTTTGGCATAGAAGGTCACAACACGAATAAGATTATAAGCTGCTGTTCTAAGGCACTGAAACATGGTAACCTTATTAAAGAAATCTGGTAGTCTCCTTTTAAAATGTGAAATAAATGAGTGTTTGCTATTAAGTGCTTGTATTTTTAATCTCTTTATTGATTTTTTGTAAGAATTTCTAAAAGCTACAGGAACTATAGTTTTATGGAAAGGTGGAATTTACTGGCATAGTCAAACCTCTGAGCATTTTCAGAGTGCCCATACCTCCTTATCTTCACTTTGTTTAATTCAGAGAGTCCTCTCAGAAGGTGGGGGTAGGTGGAAAGGAACAGCTGAAGTTCATGTGGGACGGTGTGCAGATCATTGCTCAGCAGGTCTACATGCAAAATGCATGCTGTAAACTGCCTCTAATGACAGCTAATGAACCTGGTTGAGAGAGGTAATGCAAACAGTAAACAGTGTTGCTACAGCAGTTAAAAAATATCTTTTATTAAACATTAAAAGCAGCTGTTTAATGATAAGATTAACATGAGGTGAGTTGGATGATGATGAATTCAGTTTAGTTAGTTTGCAGCTAAGTAAATGTCTTCTGAGGATCTTCTTGGGCATTCCAGAAAGCAGAGGAGCATTCCTCAAACACAAACTAACAAAAAACTTATTTCATCCTATGTTTTGCCTTTTTTCCCTCTTAAATAGGAAGATGGAAGTGCAGGTGTCCAGTACAGTCCTGGACAACTGCAAATATATAAATTCAAATCCCACTGTAATTTACACTCCATGCAGTCCTGCCACATTTCTCTGAGACTGCACGATACAAACCTGAAAGCACTGAGTGGTGACTGTGGGGTCTTCACAGTATGGTCTTAGGAACCAAGACACCCGCGAGTCGCTTTTTCTTATGAAATGGCCGCTCAAGCACACCCCACCTCACACACATGAGGGGGAATTACTCTTTAACGGTCTTGTGCCTTTACAGAAAGGTGCATTGGTGAGATCCGCAGCAGCAGCAGCATCTCAAGCTCGTCCACCAGCTCGACGCGGGTGATCCCTCCTGCTGCCCGCGGTGTCGAGCCGCACTCCCCCGCATGCTCCTCCACACCTCGGTGCAGCGGGAGCGGACAGACGGGCGCTCACGGGAGGTCCCCTGGCACTGCAGGGCCCCGGCGGGCACCTCTGCAACACCTGTGCTCGTGCAGCAGCGACATCAGGGCTCCGACTTGGGGCTGGGCCCGGGTGCCTGAGCACGGCGTGTGCGGGGCTGCCTGTCGGCTTGGAATAGGGCCAGCCTGTTGGTTTTGTACCTCCAGACGCTATTTGTCACTCAGTTCATCTTGGATTGCAGAACTATTTTTTTTTTCCTCCTTAGAGAGTGCTTGAGAAAAAGATTATGTACTGTTTTCCCAAAAGATTTATATACAATCTCTATCTCTTCTAGGTAAAAAGAAATGGCTTCTCTTTACCTATATTAGTCTGATGTGGATATTAATCTCTAGAAATATCCACACAGACTCTATCACCTCCAGGTATCTATCTTTAATATACAGAGCATTGAATCATAAGTACATGAAATCAAAACACAATAAAGATAATCTTTTTCCATTCTTATTCTTCCCTTTTTTCCCCAAGCTCAGGACTTCATACACCATTATGTATCACATCTTTGAAGAGGACTTTTTTGTTTCTTATATGTCTCCAGCTTTGAGATCAGTATCTTCTGACTTCTGTGAGAATGAAGCTTAAAACATAAAAACTTCTTAAAAAGAGGAGGTGTTTGTTGTTGTTGTTGTTGTTGTGTTTTGTTTTGTTTTAACATAGTAACCAGGCTCCAAACAATAATTCCTACAGCTTCTTGGGGACAAACCAGCTTTAAATTAAATAATTTGTCAAGCTATGTTTTAAGAACATGCAAATATTTTCCAGAAAATTATTCTTATGGATAACTGCCACCCATAGTAAAAGTCTTTGGATTTTGTTGAAACACATTCATATTTCATTGCCACAGATGCCCAGGCAGCTGTATAGGAATTCATCAGTGGCTGAAGCTGTTGAAACATAACTGACAATCAGTCTGCTGGGAAAATAAAATAAAAAGAGCTAATCCCGGAACAAACGATATGCAGATGACTTTCATTTTAATGGAAAAATATAGCTAAAATGCAGCAACAAAAATATAATACATAGCAATGAAAATTTATGAACATTTTAAGACATCTTTTCAGAAGTACGGAGCAGTGGATGTCTAGGAAATGGATTTACAGCTCTGATTAATTGCTTTCAGAGGTGTTTTATCTGGTGAGAGTTCTCTCTCAGCATGATGGGTCAGAAGTGCTCATTTTCCACCAGTCATCTGGGCTGGCCACTGGTATTGCCTTGCCCTGAAAGGATAACTTACAAACTTGACCTCTTCTGCTGCAATGATACTGAAGAGTATGCAAATGGACCGAAAGGGTGGGTTTAAGATATTATACACAACTCAAAGATACAGGAGGGAGTAATCTGGTGTATTTTCTCCTGCTGTTGTATTTGAGGTAGGACTGAGAATAATAAATTAGCCAAGGTTTAAAAAACAAAGAGTTGGATTTGAAGGCAGCAATACAGATCTGTTTTGTTATGCACATTCACACATGCACACAACCACATCTACACTACTACATCTCATGCAACACAGTCTTCTTCAGACAAACAGTTCATAAACATGACAATTTATTTGTCATTTTCCTCCCTTTCAGTTATGCTTAGCGTCTTCTGGAAACAGCATTTATTCTCATTTGTTATTAATTTGTGGGCAATATAGTGTTTCCCAAAGTTAACACTAGCAGCAGCAACTGCAAATGATGATGCATAGTCAAAGTTCAACCCATCTGATTTTAGTACTTGGAACACATTTTCCTGTTTATCGTGATTCAGCCTGTCACTGTCTTGACCACAGACAAGTAGTTAATGGATTAGCAATGCAGTAACAGCCAATTATTAGAACATGAATATTTTCATATTTTGAAATATCACAGATTGCAGATAAAACAGATAAATGTATGTGCTTCCAAATTAAGACTTTAATTATCTCATATGAAAGTGTGATTGTTAGTATGTATTAGTAAATATAAAAATAGTTAATTATGTTGTATATATCTGTAAAACTTCTGCTGTATCAAGACAGTGCATTTTAACCATGCAGTACTTCACAGCACTTTGCTACTGCAATCAAGTGATCTTTGTGAACGATTGTAGATAATGCTGTGGTACATCTTTATTGCTTCTGCAAAAGCTACTGTATCATTTTCTTTATTTTCTTCTTAGTAAGATAAATATTTTTGAAGTTCTGTTCTAGCCATACTAGAATTATTTCTGTGATCCACTCCATTTGCATGATGTCTTACATCTGACAGCCCACCATGAATAACTGAGAAATTTCTTCTGCATAAACAACAGTAAGCTCGTGGCAATTATTGTTGTCTTTATTGATACATGCCAGATCATTTCCTTAAACATGCCAGAAAATAAAAAGCTTTTTGCGGGGGATAAGAGGGACATATTTTCATTATTGATCAAAAGTGACTGTAATACAATAGGAATGTAAGTCAGCTTACAAAAAAAAATTAAAAAAAAAAAAAGGTAAGCTTATCCATAAATCATGACTGCGCTCTTTGTTTGCCATATTAGTATACTGAGCCACTATGCCCCAGGTTTACCCCACAAAAATATGGGATAAAATAGACTTTACACAGCAAAAAGGCTGAATACACAGGACATCCCTAGCTGAAATTGTTTTACTTGGACTAGAGTTACTCTGAAAATGCTTCTCAAAAAATGGCAATTAAGTCTTTTGGGTATAAAGTTTACTGAAAAATCTGTGACTGAAAAATCTTTTTTTCCTTCAAAAAAAATTTGTTCTGAGAGCAGCTTACCTGGGTAGTATTTTCACAGGCAAAGTTTGAAACACGGTATGTGTCCGCGATTCTTATTCTGATTAAGCAATTCAGTGGAGGATTGAACAAACGAGGCTCCTCATTGGATTCTTCAATGGAAAGGAACCCTCGTGGTTTCCTAGCAGTCATGGAGATGAGCTCTGCTAGCTGTGACTTTCTGAGCAGCTGCCATATAAACCAAGGCAGACGCTTCAGGCAGGGGAAGGCCTAAGGCCTTCGCCGGGTGTCCAGGCAGCTGCTGGCTGGCATCATGCCACGAAGCCTTAGCTGCTAGATTGTTGTCTGTAAGTTTGGGTAGATGGGCTAAATGCATCTTTGCTTTCCAGTAAGTTTTGCCTACTTGTAGCTTTGACTTTGGGCTGGCGCGTTAGCTACAGATACAGTTATTTCAGACAGTAGCTGATGAAATTATCTTTATTAAGTAGTTTTTGATCAAAACATTTTTGTTAATAAAATCTCAGCCATCACAAACGTGAAGGAGGGAAAGATCTGGTGAGCAGGAAAGCTTCTGGTAGAAGTCAAGACATCCACCAACTTCAGATTGAATCAGATCTGTAAAACATACATTCATATAAATATTGGAAGTTTACCGTGTAAAAGTCAAGATTCCTATGAACTGTAGCCAATGAAAGGTAAGACAAGTACTGGGGGTGTTGTGAATGCTTTATGGGGAAAATGCTTGGCATTGTTTTCCAGTACATTACATTGATGGAAGTTGCCGAGGTACTTGGCTAGCAGAGAGATGTGGCAGCATTTCCTCTTAAAATGAAGAACTGCTTTTGAAGCATAAGGATCTATAGGAGCTAGGGGAAAAAAAGAGTGGGGGAAATGGGAGCAAAGGAAGAATGGGCCAAAAGAAAAACCATAATTACTAGCAAGAATTTTAACATAGGGAATGGAACATGAAGAACTTCATAGAACGAGTTTTTTGTTCTGAATGTACGCACATGAAACCTAAAATTACTCAAATATTTACATTTTTGTCAATGGCTTTAATCCATTTTGCCATTTAATTATACAAAGCCATCTTCCACAAGAATATCCGTATTTTTAAAAATAAATTGTGTTTTTAAATTAAAAAACAACAACACATAAAAAGCTACAGATGGACTTTTTATATACAGTTGTTTGCTCAGTAGAATATTGAATCCTTCACCCATTAAACGTGTCCCCGCCGCAGATTTGCTGCACCTGCTATTTTACATCTCAGTGTACTCGGTACTGAATATTTATGGCCCGTTCACAAGGCGGTGCGGGCAGGCCGGGAGGGGACTGTCACAGCACCACGGTGACACCTGCTGGACGTGGCGGACGGAGCTCGGCCTCTGCTGGGACAGCCCGGTCCCGCTGGGACAGCCCGGTCCCAGTGGAGAAGCCCGGTCCCACTGGGACAGCCCGGTCCCATTGGGACAGCCCGGTCCCAGTGGAGAAGCCCGGTCCCAGTGGGACAGCCCGGTCCCACTGGGACAGCCCGGTCCCAGTGGAGAAGCCCGGTCCCAGTGGGACAGCCCGGTCCCACTGGGACAGCCCGGTCCCAGTGGAGAAGCCCGGTCCCACTGGGACAGCCCGGTCCCACTGGGACAGCCCGGTCCCAGTGGAGAAGCCCGGTCCCACTGGGACAGCCCGGTCCCAGTGGAGAAGCCCGGTCCCGCTGGGACAGCCCGGTCCCAGTGGAGAAGCCCGGTCCCACTGGGACAGCCCGGTCCCGCTGGGACAGCCCGGTCCCAGTGGAGAAGCCCGGTCCCATTGGAGAAGCCCGGTCCCACTGGGACAGCCCGGTCCCACTGGGACAGCCCGGTCCCAGTGGAGAAGCCCGGTCCCACTGGGACAGCCCGGTCCCACTGGGACAGCCCGGTCCCATTGGAGAAGCCCGGTCCCACTGGGACAGCCCGGTCCCACTGGGACAGCCCGGTCCCAGTGGAGAAGCCCGGTCCCACTGGGACAGCCCGGTCCCACTGGGACAGCCCGGTCCCGCTGGGACAGCCCGGTCCCAGTGGAGAAGCCCGGTCCCGCTGGGACAGCCCGGTCCCACTGGGACAGCCCGGTCCCAGTGGAGAAGCCCGGTCCCACTGGGACAGCCCGGTCCCACTGCATTAGGGGCAGGGCGAGCAGGCACAGGGCAGGGGTCAACGCAGGCACCGACAGCCATTTCGGTGGGTCTTCCTTACTCGTCTCCTAAGTAACAAAACACTCTTGGACATTGTACCAAGGAGACACGACGTCCTCCCTCAGTACTTGGAGACCTTGGGATGGGCAAGGGTTTCCAGCCCCACCACTGCAGTCGGCCCAACAGCAGCAGAAGCTCCCGACACGAGCAGCGGTTTGCTCCCGAGAGCACTCCAGCACCGCGCGCGGTGGGGTCGCTTGGACGCGGAGCTGTCCTGTGGGCTGGAGGGCAGCTGCTGGGCTGCTGGGAACACGTCCAGTTTGGGCCAAGACTTGGCCACCAGTCTCTGAGCTTTTTGACGCCCACATCAATCAGCATGGGTTGGTCCCTTTGGGAGGCTGCTGAAGTCCCAGCACTTGGCTAGCTGTGTGCGAGGGGGAAGGGGCAGGTCTGTACGCATGCCCTCGGCCCTCGCTATGGGCACATCAAGGTTTGGTGTCCGAACTCGCACTCCTCCTTGCCCCAGCCACTGGCCTTCTTGCTCGAGGAACAAACTGCAAAAGGACTGTACTGGCACTTTTATAGCTGTTCTCCCAAGGACAGCTCCAAGCAGTGAGCAAAGACAATTCACAGTTCATATGCCTGCTAGGCTCCAGCATCTCAGGCACTGGAGTCCTTTGAAGCACCACAGCCATGTGTTTGTGAGGGGCTGCTCTTCGTGTTTCCCCTGGCTTCCAAGACCACAGCGCAGGCTTCACCAACAAAACCAGAGCTGTTTTGAGAAGCAGGTTGGCACTCAGCAGAGTTTGCAAGGCAAGACCAACACTCTGAGATTTCCACTTCAGAGGAAAGATTTGAAGAACTTTTCCCAACAATTAAAAAAAACCTGGAAAAAAAAAAAGTTTAAAAACCACCAAAGAGTTGGAAGAACAGCTTTAAAAGGAAAGCATCAAGATCAGTCAAAGCTGAGAAGGAAATGGTCAAGTGCAGAGCAGAGCAGATGAAGAGGCAGTGGGAATGGAAGTGCACCATCTATATACAGGAATGCTTGAAAAGTTCAGAACTTAGTAACTTTTTCCAGTGCTAGTGGGCTCACCCATTTTTCTCAGGACACTTTAACCTTAAATAAAGAAAAAAGTTTATTTTACCTCAGAAATAAATCCAAAGATTTTGAAAGACATATGGATGTTTTATTTTTGTCTTGAGCACGTTGCCATGCAACTTGAGAGGCATCAGCTCCCTTGCAATGATTGCCACAAAGCTTCCATCCAATTCACTTCATTGTGTTCCTTGAGTTTTGAATGACCTCATAGCCATCTGCCTATACTCTGTTTAGTTCTCTTCCTTCTAAACAAGCAAACCAGAACATCTTGACCTTTCTCGTAGAGTCTTTCCTCCTCAGCAGTGCTATTGAAGACAGTGGAGTTGGACTAGTACTTCAGTGGCTATTAAATCTGAAGAGTACTCTTGATTCTTATTTTACTGACTTTACAGCACCCTGCCACAAAAATCAAAGAGATTGGCAGGGTCTCTGGGTACAAAAATTGGTTTTCTGAGGTATTTGGATCCAACAAACAAAGAATAGAGGTCCAATACCTAGAAAATATGTAAGACAGTATACACTCCTTAAAAAATAAACATTGAAACAGGTTAGCAGGAGATGGGTCATTCTCCATCCTGAGAGGTCTCTAAGTCCAAACTGTATGTCTTTTTACAAACAAGTGCACCCCTGAAGAAAGTGTTTAGATGGGATGCAGAAATCTGTGGGTGTCTGAACTGCCTGGGCCAGAAATAAAGCTGGAGAGTGTTACAGCAAGAGGGCTCAGCAGTCATTAATAAAATCAAATGATATTCAGCATCAAGAAAAATACAAACTACTGAAGTTTCCATGGGAAAAATATCTGCTGGAAAAAAAACATTCTTAAAAGATACAAACATAGGAGAAAAGGGAAGCAAATACTCCGGTAAACCCTTCTCAAATGAGCTGGGATCAAAGAGCAAACTGCAGTGCGTTAAGCCCTGCTGTTCACTGCCATTATGGTCCTGAACAGGATCTGCACCACACCATTCCGCAGCTGTGAAGAGAAAGAGAGAAGCAGTTACCAATTTGTTAGCTGGGGCTTTAAATGGACAGGTTCAAGCACAATATGCTTTGTTTCATAAAGGATTCATTGGGGACCTGCTATAATAATTTATAGTTTGTGGTTCTGTGCAGAATACTAATTCTGCATGAAGCCAGTCCCTGTAAACAGGTACAAGCAGCACGTCTGAACAGTAGCTGGAGAGGATAAGGCGTCTTCTCTGTGTAAGGGACGCCGGGGAAGGCTGTAGCTCTGATGAAGGTTGAAAGCAGCTCCACGGTACCACAACTGCACTCTCCCACTCCCCTACCAATGCTTGAGGAATCACTGTAATTAAGCAGAGCCTTTGAAGGTGCAGCAGGAGAAGGAATCTTTGCCCTGCAGTGAAGACATTTTCCAAAATTAACAGCAGCTTGTTGCTCAGATACCTCATGTCTGGGCTTCCTTACCAGGGGGTACAATGCAAGATGCAGAACAAACCATGCTGTAGCGAAAGCCAGCAGAGACCCAGGGCCGAGCCGTGAAAGCCAGTGCTGCCAGCAGCCTCCGGGGAGGTGCGGAGAGTTCGGGGTCAGCCAGCAGCTGGGTCCCGCGCTGCCCCGTGGTGGCATGTCTGGCAGTGGGGCTGCGGCAACAGGGTGCAGCCGGGGCATGCCCCTTGTCTGTGTTACTTTGGTGGGACAACAAGGAATAACAGAAGGCAGCAAACGCCTCTGCCAAGAACTCGTATCAGTTCTCAGCGCCGCTACTGCCGCTGCTTTGTTTCTTGGCTTTGTCTGAGGACTTTTCCCCAGGACATCTGGGACAGCGTGGCTAGGTTTTCTCCTTCACCTCGGAAGAGTGCACTGTGACTTGGTTATGATGCACAGCTTCTTCCTTCATGGAGAGAACTCACGTACCGCGCTGCTGAGACTGCTGCTTGCGTCTTTCTCTAGGAGAGTAGGCGCACAAACAATGCCACCTCCTGGAGCCTTTACTTTGTCTTCTTCTATTTCAGTACTGTGTTTTTGGTTTTTGTTTGTTTGTTTGTTTTTAAATGAGATAAAAGTCAAGCTCAACTGTCTCTCGAAAATGTTTGTTTGGGAGGAACATCACAGAACAATTTTAGGGATGGTGGGCAGCCAAGTGAAGCCTGTATACAAGCATGGCGCATCAGCAGAAAGGAGAGGCATACAAGAGAATAAATCTCTGGGTTGTCATTTATTATAAATTCTAATGAAAATATAGAGAGGAATTTTTATTTCTTCCTTCTGAGCATATGTAGAATTTTAACATGAGCATTTTATTAAAAAGCAGCCTGAGTTATGAATCATTCATCGCAAACGAATGACTCCCACACATTGGCAGAATGACCCATGGCTTATTCGCTGGCAACAAATAAAGCGGTTCTTAATGAACCCAGACAGGTTATTCTGATGGCACTGAAG
The DNA here is from genome assembly GCF_964034855.1 of Anser brachyrhynchus. NCBI lineage: Eukaryota > Metazoa > Chordata > Aves > Anseriformes > Anatidae > Anser > Anser brachyrhynchus. The sequence continues at coordinate 1,102,262 of NC_137702.1, forward strand.
AAGCAAAATCAGGTGTGTTTTAGGATTCAGAAAAGTTTTATATTTTGTCAGGATCTTGCTGGGTGGTTTTTTCCTTTTTTGAATAATGAATGAAGTTGTTTTAACATAGTGTTAATGCTGGGAGTGCTGGGTGAAGAAATTCAATTGAAAGCCTGTCACAAGGCTCTCTTGTTTCACTGACAAGAGTTGTCATGTTCCCGTGACACCTGATGTGCAGAGCACCAACTGATAAATAGCTTAAAGATGAAATTGTCAGTCACCATTACCTGCACTGGCAATTACCTGGTGCTCTGCCCTGGGGTGCTGGGACGAGGAGCCCGTGGTCCCCAGACGGACGAGTGCCTGCGCCCTTCTCATCCTGGAGGAGCCACTCCACGGCTGGTGCCTGGGGACTGTTAAAGGTTTGCTGATCATCGTGATCATCTGGAGATCTGTTCTGTGCTTACAGCCAAGAAGGTGCCCGGTAAGACAGGGTGAAAAAACGAGGAAGGAAAGAGGGGAGATGAGAGAATACATGGATAGCTTTAGCTTTGGGGGGAAAAAGGAGCTGCACACACTTGTACAAATTAGTTCCAAAGTTTTAGGTTGGATACCTCCTGGGAGATAATTTAAATTGAAAAGTTTCCAGCTGTAAATGAATTTTATATTACTTAGAACTAAGACGATGCCACTCACCTAGTTTGCCACCTTCACTCCCTGACTGACAGCAGGGGAAGTATTTGAAAAGCCAGTGCTGCTTGAAGATGATGCTGAACGACTTTCATACCATCCCCTGGATTTTTCTCATTTATGGCTACTTCTGGAGACTCTGGGAACGGCTGTGCTATAACCATAGCAACGCAGGGTTTTTGCACAGCGTTCAAAATCTCCGCTGTTAACCAAAAGGCATAGGTGCTAACAGAATAAGGGCAAATTTAGTTTCCACTTGCATTAAGCAGGTGGAAGCAGGTGTGTTGAACGGGCACCATTTTGCTTTTTGCTGAGGCCGGGGCTGGAGCTGTTGCAGCACGGAGAGGAGGGACCGGTGGGAGCGGTGAGCACCAGGGAGCTGTAAGGCAGCTCTGGTGCTCCGTGCTGAGGTGGGTTCCACCTTCCCTGCAGTCCCCAGGAGGGACAGGAGGGTTTTATTTCTTCTGGGGATGTGCTGTAGGGTTAGGGCTGAAGACAGACAAAGCTGTGGCTGGCCTGAGCCCATACTGGTGACAGAGCTGCTCCAGGCGGCAGGCGGTACTCAAGCACCTTCAGAAATCCCTTATCCATAAAAAAAAATAAAAATATAAAAAAAAACATAAAAAATAAAAAATAAAAAATAAACTGTTCTTGCTTGTGGAGGTGCAGAGCACTTGTCCATGGCGCAGTCAGCACATCGGAGCCTACGGCTTGTGACCAGGAGACCCAGCATCTCGCAGGAGTGGGCTCTACCTCCGGATTCATTTGACTTGGTTTGGTTTGGTTTGGTTTGGTTTGGTTTGGTTTGGTTTGGTTTGGTTTGGTTTGGTTTGGTTTGGTTTGGTTTGGTTTGGTTTGGTTTGGTTTGGTTTGGTGTGGCATGTTGGTTCGAAGTATGATGTGAACTGGAAATGCCCTTTGAAATCCCTATCCTATTTGTAACTGCAATTTAAGGAAAAAATAAAGTTTATTCAGGAGTTTCCTTCTCCAATAAAAGAAAGAACGTAAAAGTGAAAAAAAAAAAGAATTCTTCTCCTTTGTGGCTATTCATTTCTCTGTAAATGGGACACTTGTCAAAATGATTTTCTGTGCCTGATGTTACTGTAATTGAGTGTTCTGGAAAAAGAGAGAGACCATCTTCACTGAAATGTGCAAATTTGTAGCAGAATTGACTGTAAAAATGAGGACACCAAATTGCTTTTGCATTCTGTCTGGTAAGCAGTGATGTATGAGAATTTACAGATTCTCTGGTGGTGAAGGAATATCCATGGTTCTCCTTGGACATGGTTGCATGGGTGCACCCCCGAGAAATGAACAGCAAACCCTGGGGTATTCTGCTGCCTGTTCCCTGGCAGAGGTACGTGTTCATGTCCTGAGCCAGATTAATTTGTTTGTTGTTTTCTTTCATCGAAACAAAATTTGGAGGAGAAGCAAAGCATTTCACTTCAGTAAGAAGCAAAAAGCAAAACCACAGAAATGAGCTGTAGGTGTGAGGACACCACTCGGAAACCAGAGGAGGGGCCGGGAGCCTAATTCTGACTTCAGAGTCCTAAACTGGTAAAATTCAATGTCCATTAATAAAAGTATAGCTGGCAAGAGTAGGTTGGGAATTAGAACAAAAAACTTTAGGCTCATTCTTTTGGAATTGTTCCTAACAATGCACCATGGCCATGTTTCCATCAACTGGGACGTGTGAATGAACTGTGTTCCTTGTTTTCAGAGACAGTGCCGAGGCAATACTCTGCCAAACACGCTTGATTTACATGTATGGGGGCACGGTAGAAAATAAAGAATAACCTAGACTGGCTGTGAAGGGGTGAGCTCTTTCTGCGACCGAGTTACACTTTTGTCTGCTCAACTCTGGATTTTGGTCTCATGCTAGGAGAAAACACTGCTCTGCAAGATCTTCCACACAGTGCTGTTATCTCAATGAGGGCAGACTGTGAGCAGGCAAGCAAAGGACATAGAAAAGCAGCAACACCTCCCGCAAAGGGCTGGGAACCTCCGAGCCCTAAGGCACATGCGAGGGAAGGGTCCTGCTATGTCCCTCCCGAGCTCAGGCAGACAAAATCCAACAGCCCCTCCTGCGGCAGGGAGCTCAGCGGCACCTTCATTAGCGATGATGCCGCGCAGCGTAAGAAGAGCAGAGGAGGACGAGCACGGGAAAGGTTAATCACACCTTGTTTGCTTGACAATGACTCCCTGAAGGATGAACTCTTTCCAACCTGGCTTTTAAAAAATACATATTAGATCTACTTTATGCATGCCTCACCTTTACTTCTAAGTCGACTGCACTTGTCCATTAAATGCTTTCGCTCAAACAAGCTTGTATCAAAAATAAGCCTTCATGAACCGTGGTAATTATAGCTGTCAGTTTGGATAAAGGGCATTATTTATTCTGTGTCTCACCTACATGTGTTCAGATATACCTTTTGAGCATCATAAAGATTGGCTTATTTATGTGTATATGCTTCTTAAACATGTCACTCCTTTAATCACTGCGTGTCAAGGGTTTGTGTTCTGCTCTTCCTGCAGAGACCTTATTGCTCCCTTAGGGACACGCAGGCACAGAGCCTACCAGACATCACCCTCCAAAAACCACGCACACGTCGTCATTAGAACCAGTGTCACCTGCTCACCTGAACTGCCATGTCTGGACGCGGGAAATGCCCTCCGTGCTTTAGGGAGGTAGCGAGAGACCAGAGAGGAAGGAGACCGAGGTACCCACAGAGCAATTGGCAGAGATCGTGGGGCACTGGCAGCTTGCTGGAAAAGGAGCAAGCAATGTCTTGTGCTTTGTTGTTGTTGTTGTTGTTTTCTTTTCTGACAGACTCATAGAATGACAGAATGGCCGAGGTAGGAAGGGACCTCTGAAGATCATCCAGTCCAACCCCCTGCCGAGCAGGATCACCCTGAGCACTCCTCTGATCCCAGAGGGGAACCCTTCAGTCCAGTCTTGGAAGACATTGCAGTGGGTCAGGGAAAAGAGAGAGGGAAGAGACGAGGAAGTGAGGGACCCCAGCGGCCCAGCAGCCCCAGAGCTGTCCTCTTAAATCCAAATACCCTTCCCATAAGTTTACCCAGCTCCATCTTAAATTATTTAGAATCTTTCTTCCCTCATTTTATTTGGAAATCCACAACAGACCTTTACTTCTTGGATGGCTAGAGTCTTTTCTATCAAAATGTATTCATGATCGATTCATAGCTATTTGATCCTGTCATTTATCCTCTAACTCAGAGAATCCTTACCCTTCATTTATATTTACCATCTCTGAATGTATTAATAAGGAATCATCACTGCTCCTCTCCACCTGTACTTTGCTAGGGCACGGTAAGCCAAGTTCTTTTAATCTCCATCCATCAATATTCGATTTCCCCTATCAAGTAATTGGCCCCACTATACCTTTTAGCAATTTATATTTGTCTTTATTAAATTTGGTCTCAGAGGCACCTTCTTCTTTTCCCTACCTGCTAAAAATGTTCCACCTAGAACTGCGTGAGCTCTTTCACGTTGTCTCGTGGGGCGGCTCGCGGACGTGTTCTGCTTGTGTCGCACATTCGGCCGCTTCCTCTGCCATCTGCCGCAGAGGGGTCTGTCCTGCATAGCCAAAACTCTTACAGACGAGAAGTGGTGGAGCCTGTGCTGTTAAATTGCAGCACGAGCTCTACTTCATCTACCACTTTGGTGGGGCAGGTACTAATTAGTTTCTGAGACAGGGCAGTCCTCACCGGTGATGTCCAGCTCACACGAGTAGCTCAACTCTATGGCCCTGCTTATGTCAGCTCTGGCATCTCCTTGCTAGATCAAGCTACCCGCAGAATATTTAGCTGCTGCATTACCAAGTCTTCCGATGGTTTGGAGATACTGCGTCAGTGCAGCTCCCATTCATGGACTGCGTCCCTTTTAACTGTACCTTTTCACATATGGGGAAACATCTCTGCTGGATAGGTTACTTCTCCTAAATGATGAGGTAACGTTACTTTATTTTACAACTGCTTTGGAGATTAAGTTTAAAAACTCTACCCGATCTCCTGTGACTCTTTAAAAAAAATAAAAACACCCTAAACTGTATTGCAAATGTCAGCTCAATTTTGGGCAAATATATGCTTGGATTTTCCTGTCAAAAGAGTGACGTGTATCACGAGTCCTTATTTATTTCTGAGAAGGAGCACTAGAACTAAAACAACTGTCTGACAGGTAAAAATTGCTGGAGAAAATAATGCATCTGTATCACAACTCTGATTGCAGGAAAGGCTGTTGTCAACACCACTGAGAGCTCGGTTAGAGAATATATTGTTATTGTTTGGGAGTAAAAATGTAATGATGAAATATGATCCATTTCCATAGTCCCTAAAACACATTTGTCTATTGAAACTCCACTTTATGTCTCAATTATGAGTTGGTGGTGGATGCAAAGGCTCAGTAGAACCAGAGTACAATGTACAAAGCAGGCAGGGAAGGTGTCAAGGCAATGGGCACGCACATTTTTCCTTTTAAACAGGCAGTTTCACACACTATTTAGGCCAAGTATTTCCTATTTTCAGCTTAGTAATGGCATATAATAATATTTAATATATAGCACGATGGCAAATAACCAGCCTAGCTTCAAAAAAGATACACATTTTATGTGAAAACAAAATTTGGATATGTCACGTCGAACTTCATTTCACTCCACTGAGCTTCTCCACCAAGCAGGAGGCAAATAGCTGGGTATGATCCGCCCTCACTTGAGAAAGTGCGCCTCATCGGCGTGACATTTGGGTGCACCAGTCGAGGAAATGCAGTCCAGCTTCAGCCAAAGAGAAAATCAAAAAAAATTTGAAAGATCAGTTAAGTATTCTTAATTACCTCGATATTTGGAGAATTGATCTCAAATTAATAAAAAAGAAAATCAGCTCAGACCACATGCAAAGTATTAGACTTTGAAGGAAGAAATCAGATATATAATTCTTAAATAGCGAGTAAGTGGAAGAGGAACTCCACTGCAAAAAGCACTACTCTATGGTGAGCCATAAACTGAGCACAAATTCATGGTGTGATACTGTTGGGAAAGAAGTTTCTTCCTAACACGCACGAGCAGGAGCACTGCACAGAAGCCAGATGAAATCTCCCCTCTCCAGCCAGGTCCTCAGCTGCAGCGCGGCACACAGCCCGCACCCCTGCACTCTGCTGCGCCTCCCAGGAGCACAGCAACAAAAATCCCTGAAGATCTAGAAAACTGGGCCCCGGTGGAGAGTTTTAAAAATACACGTTTGTTTGAAGTATAGAGAAGAGGAACAGTCCCTTCACATTTGTAAGGGGATGTCGATAAAAGAGAACAACTGATGGAAAAGCAAAAAGTCATCTGCTGAATCTGCAGGAAGGAAGATTTAGGTGAGAAATATTTCTGACTGCTACTTGTTGCTTGGCTGTAAATGGCAGAGGCTGGGTGACAGGACGGCTCACGGAGCATGGACGGGACATCTCTAGCTTCGGATTCAGCTGACAGCCGCCACGAGCGGCCTCTACTCGGCTGTACCTCCAGACAGAGGTAGGGGCTGAGCGCCTCTGGGAGTCCCTTTTTGGCACACCTTTGTATGAGCTAGGGAACATCTGCCAACCCTACTCTTACTAAAACAATCATATCTAAACTGTTATTTATAACATTTATATTGTGATTTAATGTACTCTCAGCAGGATTGATATATTCTGTAATTATTAAATTATTAAGTGACAAGCAATGTCTAACCTTCTGTAAAGGTCACATTTGAAGAAAATCTTGCCTCCAAAAGCATGTCAGTTTGAGTGACATGACAGTACCCATCATTCGCCTGAAAAATTCTATTACCAAGCGTCTGTCAGTCAGGAAAATTGAAACAAAGTTTGGAAGGCCAACTCTCCAAATGCGATGGTACATCCTAAAGCTACTTTCCAGCACAGCAGTCGTTATATTTCATTGTACATCATAAACCTGGGGGTGTTTTGAAACGTGGACAGCATTTGCACTTTTTAATATAGGCACTGCGTTTTCACAATTTCTTGCCTAAATGCTATCAGTCAAGCCATGGTATTTTTGTAAAAAGGCAACAGTCAAACATTATGTTGCAGTATACTTCTGTGTATGTTCAACTACAGCAACACAAAGGTTTTTATAACAGTTAGATTTCACCTGATGGAAGCACATTGCATTTTTAACTCACAAATATGAAATTATTATTACTAATGTGTCTTGGAAAGCATCAACAAAGCCTCAAGTGCCTTAAAGTGATGCTTAAAAACCTAGGTGCCCCATACTGCTTAATAAAGAGCGTGGCATGCCGACATCGTACCGGGAGGCAACATGAAGAACGGAATGAAAGAGCAATGAAGCACGGGCAACCTTCGTTTAATTACCTGGCTGGGATCCTGGCTGGCCTTTGTACCATTCAGTTTTTCTTCAGGAAAACTGATGTTCAGTGCTTGTTGGTAGGCACTGGCTGTCTAGAGCCAGGCCAATTAAATAGTTTTCTACACATTCTTTTCATTCTCAACTGTTCCGTTTCATTATGGTAAAATGACGGGTGATGTGTTTCTCATTTACTTGGCTATTATCAAGTGCTTACATATACTTGAAGCCAAAATGTATTGTGATAGAAACAGGAATCCAATAAAAATGTTCACAAACTGTTTTGAAATGAGGAGTAGATGTTTTAATGAAGCTTTGTGTAAGAAACACAGGGAAAAAAACCCAGTATATCAAAAATCTTTAAGCAAGGCTAATTGGTTTATTAAATAAAGGGAGTACCCTACATAGCCACTGAGCTGAGTTGATTGTGCCTGGTCACAGTGCCCTTCAGGACTTAAGATCTTGTCCATTTGGATCTTGCTCCATAAATTAATTAAGATGTTCATAAATTAAATAAATTTATTCATAAATTAAATGATAAGCCATGTTTTTTTCAGTCCCCAGTAGGCTTTTCAGCTTTTAATATAAGCTTTGAAGTAAATGGACTGGAAAAAAACCAGAAGTTACAGACACACTCCCTCTGCACTTACAGGGAAAGGTCCTGTTTTCGCAATCTGGCTGATTGCTTCAAACTTTGGGCTGTAGCTACCTGGCTAGAGACTTCTCTGGGGAGTCTCCTTCAGCGGAAGACAAATACCACTGAAATACTCTTCTCATTATTTTTGGTAAGATTTAAAATATTTAAGCCTGAAATTATTATCAGGTGAATTACATTTTTGCCTATGCTTATTTTTCAAACAGAAAGTACATACTCTGATTCATTTCTTAACATATAAAGTAAGATTTATATGCCTTGATTTCCCTGAGGAGCAATTCAGAGATTAGGAACAAATTCCTGTCCTCGAAATTACTGATAGGGGATCTTCTTTAATGACCTGAACAGCACGAGCATTTTGTCATTCACGACAGAGAGGTATCCTCCATGCTCATTTTAAATTTTGTTCTGTTGAAGTCAACCCTTGCCTCTGCATGGAAGCCACCTGAAAGCAGTGAAATCCGAGCAGGCTCTGCCCATCCTTCAGTGCTTCTGCAGACACCAACCTGAGAGAGACCCAAATTCTGGGTGTTGTGGCGGACTCACAAACAGCGACTTCAACGGGAAGCCACGAGTTCCAAGCAGCGTCTTTCCTAAGCACGTTAAAGTTCAACCAACTTCTTACTGAGGTCAACAGATACTGATTTTTTTCTAACACACTAGTTTTGGGCAAGTTTTTTAAAAGGTAAAAGAATGTTACAGGTGAACAAAACCTTCCATTACGCATTAGTTTATTCTGTAGATCTGGATGCTTTTTGTTTCCCTGACATTACGCCGTGTGACTGACGCTCCTGTTACTTCTGAAAGGCACTTTCCCGAAGGTACCTGGGAATGAACTGACTTCCTGGGGCCAGTTTCTGGTTTCGGTTACTGCTCTTATCCCCCCGATGTAAGCAGAGCCTCGCCTGAGCAGCGGGGCAGTGTCAGGAGGCAGTGGAGGAGTCCGGCTCGCAGGAGGTCTGGGTGCAGACACTGCCGCACGGTCTGGGTGCAGACACTGCTGCATGGTCTGGGTGCAGACATGTCCCGTGTGGCCTGGATGCCCCTTGCCACTTCACGTCCCGCAGCATGCGCAAGTCAGAGAGAATCCTGCATTCAGCACCTGCGTGGTGACAGTGACGCTTTTATTGATTTGTTTGTTTGTTTATTTATTTATTGGGGGGATACGTTTATCTACGTATTCATATTTAAACCCCTGAATTCCGTAAAAGCAGGCCTCCGCCTCCCTAAGGGGACGGGGAACCGCGCGTGGCCGCAGTGCCACCTGCCGTGCCGCGGGTACCCTGCGCTGGCGGCCGGGCTCCTCCCGGCTCTGGGGCAGCACCGCGTCCTCCGGACTGCGTCAACTTTGGTATTTACTTCGTTTTAAAGGTCTGGGCTCGCAAAGCGGCCAGAGACGACTTTTTGCCGTCCGTCGCAGCGCTAGGACTGCGGTAACTCTTTTGGGCTTGGGCTGATAATTCAGGGTTGTCACTCTGAGAAAGAAATCACTGAGGTGTTAAACTCTGCCGGCTGCGCTGCCCGTCAGCGCGGTGCCGCTCCTTAGGCCATGCACAACACAAAAATGGAATTTAAGTGCTTGGGTCTGACTCCGTTTCGTAAACACAGGGACCGGGGAGCTCGGCCCGGGGAGCCCCGCAGCACCACAGCCGCCACCACCGCGCTGAGGGCCGCGCAGCCCCACAGCCCCGCCAGCCCCGCTGTGCGCATGCGCGGCGGGCGGCCGGCGGCCCTCCGGCCCGCTGGGGGCGCGCCTCGCTCTCGCCCTCTCCCCGCGGCCGCGCTGAGGCGGCCGGGCCGGTGCCTGAGCGAAATCCCGGCCGGCGGCCGCCCGGCTCGCTGCGGCAGCGGGGTGCAGGCGCTGCGGGGCAGCCCGCGCGGAGCAGGGCCCCGGCCCTTCACCCCCCGTCCTCCCGCGGCTCGGCGGCGGCCCCAAGATGTCGACCAAGAATTTCCGCGTGAGCGACGGGGACTGGATCTGCCCCGACAAGAAGTGAGCGGGGCGGGACGGCACCGGGACGGGACCGGGGGGTAAGGGGGGGGGCGGCGAGGCGAGGCGAGGCGGGGTCCGCGTCACCGTGTGCTCCTCCGCAGGTGCGGGAACGTGAACTTCGCGAGGAGAACCAGCTGCAACCGCTGCGGGAGAGGTGAGCGGCCCCTCACGGCCCCTCACGGCCCCTCACGGCCCCTCACGGCCCCTCACGGCCCGGTGCCGCCGGGACGTGCCCGCGATGGGGGTGTGTGTGTGTTGGTGTGTTGCAGAGAAAACCACCGAAGCCAAGATGATGAAGGCCGGGGGCACGGAGATCGGGAAGACGCTGGCGGAGAAGAGCCGCGGCCTCTTCAGCGCCAACGACTGGCAGTGCAAAACGTACGGGCCCTGATAACGGCACGGGGGGGGGGCGCCGGGACCGCGCACTGCGGTGTATTGAGGTCTGTCAGGGTACGGGTGGCCGTACGGGTGGGAGCAGAGCGACTGGAGCCTCCGGGCCTTCCACGGGAAGGGCTTTGCCATGGGGACAGCGTTCCCTTGTGTTTGGTGGGCAGCAGGTATTCGATTAACGGGACTGGGAAAAGGTTAAACAATCAGGGCAAATCAGGGTAAAAAGTTCACATTTTTGTCAGGTAAGCCAGGACACGTCCCAGGTTTGGAACAAACAGATGATGGAAGTAACACCTACGCTGTATTTTAGTAGTTTATTTCGATAGTCACTAAATACTTTATGAGTAACGCTTAGCACAGAGTTAAATTCATAGCTGATATCGGAAGCCATCACTTGAGAACGTGAAGGTCTGCATTAGCAAAGGCCTGCCTTCATAAAGTACTTCAGGGGTTTGGGGGTCTTTTTGTTTGTCTGAAAGGAGCCACTAGATTTCCTGGAGGGCTTTGAAGGATTTGGGGTTTTGCTGGTTGACTGAGCTTTCTGAGCTTTTTAACCAGTGAAACCTGGCTGGGTTTTCTCCCAACTTGTGTTTGCTGCAACCCAAACACAATTTTACCTCCGTAAAGCAGACTGCCAGTGATGAGCAAAAGCCCTTGCACGTGTTGGTGCAGCAGGCTGTTTCAGACCGTAAGAAAATAGAAGATGTACATCCATTTGGCGGTCTTAGGGTGATCGAGCGTGCAGTTAGCACCTCTGCACAGTGCGTCCTGAGTGTGCAGGCAGGGTAACGGGGACAACAGGCAGTCTGTGCGCAGGGATAACCAGCAGTCACCCAGTCTGTCAGCGCTCGGCTCTGTTCAGCCTGGCGGTTCTGCAGCGCGAGGCCAGCAGGCCTCACTGAGGGAGTCCGCTCGATGGCACGTTCCAGGGCTGCTGCCCCGCCAGCTTTAGGGGAGGCTGGGCTGCCTCGTGGACCGCCTGCTCCGCTCTTTGGGATTGAGCGGTGTCCCGGTGATATGCTTACGGGGGGTTGGAGTGTGAGTGGCTCTCAAGTGCGCTGTAAGATAGCAGTGCAGTGACAGAGGTGTGTAAGTGCAGTGGGTGATGAGGCCTGCTTATAAGTGTTATTCCCCTGGAATATCTCTTCAGGTTTTACATCAGGTAAAATACAACTTAAATTATGTGTTAACAAAGTTTGGACAGTCTTGCTTCTGTTACCTTATCTGCCCGTTAGTTTTAATTCTTTCCCCATGATTTGTCAAGTGCAGTCCTCACCGTCCTGTCACCTTCATGCTGGCAAAATACCCACGAGCTCTCACAGTTCTGTAGGTCTGTCTTGGTGACTGTTGGCCCAAGAGTTACCTGTGCTGTGTTAGTGACTGCGAATCACTGCTGAAACTTGGCAGATAGATTATTTATGATTTCTTGAAGCGTTGCCTTAACACTTAAGCTTTATAATTTGAAATAAAATGTTTCTTATTTATGCTTTGGTTTTTTCCCCCTCTGAAGATGTGGTAACGTGAACTGGGCCAGAAGATCAGAATGTAACATGTGTAACACTCCCAAGTATGCTAAGTTGGAGGAACGGACAGGTAAGCTGTAGGTGGCTTTAAAATACTCAAATTACTGTAAGAAATTCCTTTTTATAAATCAATATAATTTAATCTAAGGGACTGTTTTCATTGTAGAACTAGCAAAATTGAATAATCTTTTGTATGTAAACAAATCTGGAGGTTCTTACACTTTTAGTAGCGTAGAAAATTAAGTGTGTGATGGTTATGTTTGGAAGGTCATCAAACATTTGCTTTAAACCACCACAGTATTTGAATTTGATTCTGAAGAGTTTGGAAGGAGTAATGCAGTCTTTTCCTAACCTCGAAGAAGTCTAGTATATACCGTGCCTGTCTACAGAGGACTCTGCAGTCGCAGGAACAGTGTTTCAAGGCCATACAGCTCAGACTGTATTTTTTAATGAGGTTGGAGGCCTGGTCACACTGATGCATTTTAAGTTCCTTCTGCATTAACGATGAAGCCGAGCAGTGACTAGAACAGAGGATATCCTTGTGGTGGGGTCATAACTGTTCGTAGTGTTGCCACTGTAAATGGGATCAGGCAGTGAGTATAATGCATAGATTATAACATTAAAGCATAAAAATAAAAAAGCACGGAGAAGAGCACAGAGCTTATTATTTAAAAAGAATACTTTTAAATTTCTTTCAAGTTCTGTTATCCTTCAGAGTAAGTTTGTGGTTGTGTACATTACACACAGCATGTCGTGGGTACCTGCAGCAAGTCACAGGCTTAGCTGAAATTGAAACGAGTAGTTTGAGTTTTCCACTTGCATTATGAAAAGGAATAGCGAGTTTCTTAAGGGAACCTTGGCAGTTGTGCAATTCAAAGCAGCCACAGGACGTTCTTATTCTTACTGCTCCCTGAGGGTCTGTGTTCGGCGTTGTGTCCCGGAACAGTTGCAGTAAGGTAGCAGACCGCGGTGCCCAGAAGCCACGAGGGAGCTGCCTGTGGGAAAGGGGCTTTGGCAGCACCAGCAGTGGGAGAGCAGCTAGCGAGCGTTGCCCTCACCTCTGCAGCTGGCCGCTTTCCTGGGCCTGCGGCTTGCTGCCGTCACAGGGGGCGTTGGGCTTCGAGGGCAGCGGCCTTCGGTCAGGCCCCTGGAGGTGTTGTGGTGCTTCCCCACACCAAGCAGCTGACAGGCGCTGCAGCCCCGCCACAGCTCTTCTGTGGAGTTGGTTGCTCAGCGGGGCTATAATCCTGACTTATTTTCATTCTTTTCAATGCTGTTACATCTCTGTTTATGTGATTTAATCCGTTTTCTCAATTAGGTTTCTCAGAAAGTATTTTTAATAGGTGTGTGGGAACAACTCATGTTCTTCTGGAGACCACACTGCATTCTTGTGGCATATATTTATAAAGCCACTGAAGCCACTTATTCTAAAGTTTGTGCTTAATGTAGCTGAATTTGGCACAGCACAAGAGTTTGTCTTATTTTACCACTTTTTAAAGGATACGGAGGAGGATTTAATGAACGAGAGAATGTTGAATACATAGAACGTGAAGAATCAGATGGGGAGTATGATGAGGTAAGCTGAGGCACATGCATTGCTGTGGAGAGACACGTATCGCATGGCTTCTGTTGAGGATGTATGTGTGTACGTTTGTGTTCCTGATGGGGGAAAATGCTAGTCAGGAATACCTCGTGGTCCATCTCTGCCAAACGCTCAAGTGTGAAAGTTGTGAACTGAAAGCGAGTGCATCTGTGTTGTCTTCTGGGGGCTACAAAATGAGAATCGGTTCAAGTTAAACTGCTACAAGCTGTGTTCGTTAATGTGCTTAAGGAGTTGGTTTCAGGGTAATGGATGCTGTTTTCAGATACATTCAATATTGTTCTTATAAAGATATAAACACAAATGTAACAATAACTCTTTGTTAAAATCGGATTTCCATTAATCTTGTCTGAAGGTACTAATCGTATCTGACAAACGTCTCTAAAAATCTTCTTGTTGCTAATTGATATTTCCTCCTGCTTCTCCTTTCCTTTGAATAATATCTCATTTAAAATGGATGTACATTTATTTTCTCATAGAAGAAGTCTTATCAAAAAATAGAATTGGAAATGATTTTTCATAAGTGATATTCTAATGGAATGAAATTTCTTAGTTTGGTCGCAAGAAGAAAAAGTACAGAGGAAAGCCAGTTGGTCCTGCATCTATCCTGAAGGAAGTAGAAGATAAGGAATCGGAAGGGGAAGATGAGGAGGATGAGGATGAAGATCTTTCCAAATATAAATTGGATGAGGTAGTGTCATTTTTTGTTTGCTTTACTTTGTTGCTAGCAAATTTTTAATGACTACTGTAGTGTTGTTTAGTAGTAGGTAAAGTTTGGCGTAAGGGGAATGTTCCTGAAGTTTACTTACAGCCTTTTAAAATTACTTCATAAAATGAAACTTCATTAAATAATATAAAATGGGATAGTGAAGACTTCAAATGTTTGTTTGCAGTCTCTTTATTATTCTGTTTTGAAACATAAATTTTCAGTCCTTCTACTGTATAACTTTTTAGATCTCATTAAGCGCACTTGAGCCCTCATTTAATGCCCTAAGAACAATATTTTCAAAGGTTGAACTAAACACCAGATAAAACATACAGGTTATGTTAAGAAAAAAATGACAAACCCAATAAAAGTATTTCTTAGGTATTTCTTGAATGTCTGAATTTTTCAGGATGAGGATGAAGATGATGCTGACCTCTCAAAATATAATCTTGATGCCAGCGAAGAAGAGGACACTAATAAGAAAAAGAAATCCAATAGGCGCAGTCGTTCTAAGTCCCGATCCTCCCACTCACGATCTTCATCGCGCTCATCCTCTCATTCAAGCTCAAGGTCTAGGTCCAGGTAAACGGGTACAGGTCAAGGGTAACGCCAGGCAAAATGTCAGTATCTAACTTCTCTATTTACTTTTTTTTGATTGCCTTACAGTTTTAGTTTAATAATGTTAACAATTTTATGTACACAACTTACAGAGGTAGACGATGTTCTGTTCTGGCCTTCTGTTGATCCTCAGGAAGAAGGCTTTTTATGTCATGCTGCTTTTAGTGAATTAAGCTGGTATTTCAATTGAATTCTTCAAATGTTTTTTCTAAACTTATTTTCAGTCTTATTTTTAGGGTTGTTGACCATAAGTGGTTCAATGGTTGTGCTTGTTTTCAGTAATACTGAGTGGAGGTGTTGAACAGTGAATCAGATGGGTGGGATTGTTAAAGAAGGAAGTAGCAGAAGAGGGCAGCGATGCAGTCCAGACAGACTCAGTGAAAGGACAGAATGGAAGTTATCCGGGAAATCAAAACAAGAAACTTGAACTTAATTTGATGGGAAGCAGTAAAGCTTTCAATACAGTGGCAGTGCTGTCAGAGTAACTCTAAAGTCTTATTAAAAAAAAAAAAAAATCCTGATGTGGGCGGTGAGACAGTAGAATAGGTTGCCCAAAGAGGTTGTGTGTGCCCCATCCCTGGAAGCGTTCAAAGTCAGGTTGGATGGGGCTTTGGGCAACCTGATGTAGTGAAAGATTGGGCAGATGATCTTTAAAGGTTGCTTCCAACCCAAACCATTCTGTGATTCTATGATTTTGGTCATGGGGTCCCAAAAAAGTCTGCTAGGTAGATTCAAGAGTTCACTTTATTTAAATTTAGTAACATATGAGCAGTTCAATATTTTTTTTGGAATCACATCACGTGAAGCCTGTTACAGCTTTTCAGCTGCCCTACAACTAATACAGTGATGATGCTGATAGGTTTAAGACCAAATTGGTGCTAGCTCATCATAAACATCATGTACGTAAAGTTCAGGTTTCTTCTAATCTTTGTAGCTTTGTAACTGCACCTCTCAGTTCTGACTGCTCTGATTGCTGCCCAAATTCTTCAGACCTTCATACTAACCAGGTGTCAGCTACTCTCTCCCTTCTGTCTTTCTTCACATTGTTATCATGCTTTTTTCATGCTAACTCCTCTGTGAGATATGTTCTTAAAAATACCTGTTTTCACCCTCCCTACTCACTCAAATGCCTCCTTGAGACTAGTAGTTGCCATATGGTTCTGTGGAGGAGCATTTTGAATAACACTGAGCTGACTGGCTGTTAGCTATTTTTGTGGATAAAGTGAGATGTGTAGGACGATCTGTCACTTTTCGGGAAGTATTGTCCCACATGAGGACGTAAATGCAGCCCCTACTGGCTGCAGAGAGTGCAGTTCTTAGGTTTAGGGGTGGGAGAGTCAAAGAAGGCAGAAGAGTTAGTTTCATATGGCCATAACCTCGTTCATAACTCCAAAATGTTAACACCCAACTAAAAAGTAGTTTCAGTTGACTGAAATTTGCTAGGGAACTTTCAACTTTCTGCTGTGCTTCTAGTTACAGATAATTCATTGGCAGAATCAGTTGCTATTTATGGAGACTTTTCTGTGGGTTTGGTTTTCTTTTTTTTTCCAACTTTAAGTATTTTTTCTAGTTAGAAAGCAAGCATTCATACTGCGTTTGTTTGGCAAAGTGAAATGAAAAAGACGTGGTAACAATATAAACTGGGAGATTGACAGCACATGTATTTTGCCTGAAAAGATTATTAGAATGTGCTTCTTTTTACAGCTGTTACTGTTACAACAAGTCTTCTGCCGTTTTTACATATTCATTGTGGTTTGTGCTTTAAAGAAACTCCATCAACATGACAAATTTGAAGACATCTAAGTAGTTACGAGTAGTGTTAGACCTGTCTGTATTTTAGCCAAGAGTTAACTACTGTTTGATTTTTAATGCAGGAGAAAATCTCGGCAAAAACTGAGAATTGTTTACAGAATGCTTGTGAGAACTGTCTTGGAGAAAACTTGAGTTCCAATACTCTTAATCTAATCTGCTTTTCAAGGAAAATGGTGGTTTCCAATTAAAGCACAAACTACAAGTTCAGGCGTTGATTTCATGAAATAATTAATGGTTGTGCAGTTGTTTGATTCGTTTTCCAAAACAGCTGCAACCCTGTTTAATGTTTGTGCTTTGTTTTAGGAAACTTAATAAAAAGCTGACTTCTCTAAATTTTTAAATGCACCATCTTACTATGTTAAAGTTACTGTTACCAAATATAACATGTCAGGAGGTAGGGCGAAGTTGTCGCTCTTGTAGTGAATCTAGCCCTTGTTGTCTTTGATGCGTAGTTGTCTCTGCTGCTATCACTAGCAGTTACTCTGCTAAATAAAAGTCAGATACTGGAAAAAGTCTTCTGTGTTGTTTCAGGTCCCATTCAAGAAGTTCTTCCAGTTCCAGATCAAGATCTCGTTCCAGTTCCAGAGAACACTCTAGATCTCGTGGGTCGAAATCAAGGTGAATGAGGTAGCACTCTCTCCTTGCAGAGAGAAAAAAGGGCAGAAGAACCAACCACTTGTTTATTTCATCGTAAAATTATGCTGGTCAAAAAACATTAACTCATTTTTATCTTGGAAATCAGAATTCCTGGGGTCTCGTCACAAGATTGTTACCACTACAGATGTGTTTCATGAGAATGCGAGGTTTTGTTTGAAGAGTTTAAGTCTGATCTAAGCTAGACAAGTGGACGCCACAGATCTTCACTTTGAAGGAAGAAGAATCTGAATGCGTGTTTACTTGCTTCAGTAATTTTTGCTGTTTCCACTTGGGCTACTTGATGTGGAAGAACATCAGAAAATATGCTATGCTTCTATTTTTGTGTGTAGCGATAACTTACTTAATTTCCACTAGATAGTGCAGCCGTTATCTTTATAAATGTGGGGGGAATGTATAAAAATGTTGGACAGTAAATCACGTGAAGCTGACAGGAGCTTGAGCTAGCTGACATTTCCTGTAGAGCAGATACTGCACTGCGCGGGAGAGAGTAAGTAACAGAAGCCTTACACGTTCCTTGAGGTGTCCTTGCAGTCATCCCGTTGCTAGGACTGTCCTTTTGCAGTGAAACGAAGATTGCTCCCATCTCCATGCATGTAAGAATCTTAAAACTGTAAAATAAGGAAAAGAAGTGGGAGTTGAGAAGACTGATCACAAATGGTGCCGCTGCTCTTTGGTGGCAGAAACATTCCCTGGCTGTTCACGTGAGGTTCAGTGTCAGATGGAGTCGGTGCTTTTAGGAACGTAGGAGTGCCCGTGCCCCAGTAGATGCTGAAGGCTCGTCAGCTGAGCTGGGTTGTTGCTTGTACCACGCAGCATCCACCGAGTGTCCTCAGTGCATTAGCTTGCTTGAAATAGGACTGCGTCGTTATTTACAATGAGAACCCTGGAAATATTTTACCAACAACATGCACTCTGTTTTTTTATTCATTTTTTGTTTTTATTCTTTTTTTTGTAAAAAAAATTCTATCCAGCCTACTGAAGAAGGTCTTGTTAGGTACTTTTATATAACTTACATAATTTCAGAATTATGGTTTAGGACTTTCTAGCTCTGTTACATTTTCCAGAAGTGTGATTTTTTTTCTTATTTTTAGATAACAAACTTGATTTTTAAGTGCTTGTAAGTGAAGCTGGTTCATCTTTTTTAAATGCCCAAATGACTGTATGCTAAGGTTATTTTTTAATATTTTGTTTTGGAAAGTCTTATTATTTACCCAGGTTTATTCTGAGTTTTGTAAATATTCCTTCTGAGGGGTTTTCCCTGCTCTAGTAAGATGAAGGCTACTTTACAATTAAAGTTCCATTGTGAAATATCCTTTAATATGAAGCAAAACATGGTTAAATCGGTACATGATTTTCACACCATTTTGTTTTTGTGAATGTAAGTACTGAGGAAGGTCCTTATATAGGCTGTCTCCTGTCCCAGTCTCCCATTGCTTGTTTGTCCCATTGCATAGTACTGATGAATGCTGGAAAGAGGTTTCCCAACCATTGGTGGTCTGCGTATCAAGAAACACTATATTTAGCAAAATTTATTAAGAGAGCTACTACGGCAGTAGAAGTTTTTATTGGCAATTAACTAAGGAGTAAGTATTAAAGTATCCACAAACTTTTTAAAAGTTTTTTTGATAAAACACCGATGTAAATATAGTAGTGAGTCTTCATGAGAACTGTCTCTTTTTGTTCTTTCTTTGTTCTTTCTATATTATACCAGAATTAAATCTGATTTATTTCTTAATCAATAAAGATCCAGCTCCAGGTCCTACAGGGGGTCTTCAACCCCAAGAAAAAGATCTTACTCAAGCTCTCGTTCGTCGTCATCCCCTGAGAGAAGCAAGAAGCGAAGTCGTTCTAGATCTTCTTCATCTGGTGATCGCAAAAAAAGACGATCGAGATCACGGTCACCCGAAAGGTTTGGGTTTATGTAGAATAAGAATGGGTGTATTTAAATGTGTGATTTTTTTTTTTTCTGAAGAACTGAGTTTCACTGGGAAACAACTGAATCTGAGCAGTTACTTTGATATTAAAAGTAGTTTTCTCACTTTCCCTATTCTATTATTTCATATTAAAACCTGTAATTGCGCTTTTTTCCCCCTCCCTCTCCAATGAAACTTCCTCCTGTTAGGAATGTGTTCCACAGAAAGACTTGGGTCACCATTCTTTCAGTGTGTGAAAGTGTTAATGTGTACGTTATTGATTTATTTTCCTAAGTAAATATTGCATTTAGAAGTTGTTTTCTACTTTCAATATTAAACTTACTGTACATTCTTAGTATTAAATTCATATTCATAAGCTTAAAGTGGTGTAAAGTTATCTTTATATTCTGATAAGGCCCCTATCAAATATACTTGGCTTCCAGCTATTATAGGATACAGACTACTCAAAGTGAATGTTAAAATTGATTTCAACTTATTTCTTTGCATGCTTTCTCCATTTATATCTTACAGACGCTGCAGATCATCATCTGGATCTTCCCATTCTGGTTCCCGTACAAGTTCTAAAAAGAAATAATGTATTAAAGGTCACATTAAAAAAAAAAAAAAATCCAGTCAGTGCATGAGACATTTTTAAGAAGTTGGTGTCTTACTTGGTCAGAAGTGCTAAATCTGCTAGTAGAGGTGCATGTCTGTCCTTGCTTTCTGGAAAACTGCAGCTTTGTTCATTCATGAAACAAAAAGTGAGATAGCATTTTAAGCCATAAACTCCCTAGAGGAGGTGTAAAGTTTTTTGGGTTTTGTTTGTTGTTTTGTTTTTTTGGAGTAAGGTTTTTTTATCATTATTTTGAAAGATTCAGTTACTTGATTTCTGGCGCTCTTACGTATGAGCAATTGTGGGTTGGATATGTTCAAATGCAACTCTGCTCTTCATGTGGCAATTAAAAAAAGTATCTGAGGATATCGGAGGAACCCATGAACTTTCTGCATCCAGCTCCTTGTTTGATGTAGCTCTTACGGGACCACAAAAGATTAGTGTAGCAGTAGGGCTGTTGTTGCCTGTTGGATCAAAGTAGTGAGTTCTTTAGGTCGAAGTATTTTTTGTTTTTCCGTGTTTAAGTAAAAGTTTAGATCAATGCCCCCCTCTTTCTCTTCTGCTCAGTGCAGAACAGCTATTAAGTACGCAGCCCATCGTACAGTTCTGTTGAGTGAAATGGACTTCATTCCTTCAAGGCGAGGATGTTTGAGGCGTGGGGCACTATCCTCTCCTCTGCTCAAGTCTCTTAGCTGCCAGTGCCTGTCTCTGTAGAAACTGTTCGCTGCAGTCAGCAAAGTGCACTTTCTGCAGTTGGTACTGGCTGCAGTATTTTCACATGCATGGATCCTGGACTTTGCGATCCTTTCTTACAAAAGGATCGTTTAGGAGCTACTCTTGAGGAGGAATATGGAACTAGCTTCTTGGAATCAAGTGAAGTTTCTGCAGGCCATCTGTAAAATTCATTTTCAGCAGACAAATTTTCAAGGTATCTGAATTTTATTTATATTTAAAAATGAAAATTAATAAACTGTAGAAAGTTCTGACATCTTAAATGTGTTCTTCATCAATCACTCTTTTTCCCTTAAATGTTTAATTTATGGCTTAAAATGCTTTATGGAATTTATTCTACTAGTAATATCACATTAAAACTTGGTCTCTCTTGAGCTCCGTTTGATTAAGAAAGGTTTAAGTATCTTCAGTGCCATCGCAAGGTAAGTATGCTAAGGAAAATTATTCTTTTTAAGCAAGCAAACAGCAATATATCTACAAGTATTTCAATTGTAAAACTTAAAACCCATAGTTGACAGCTGATTTTTTTAGAAGAACTGCACCAAAACAAACGGAGCAAAACTAAAAACTGCATTCTGCTTTTTCTTTTAAAGACACTTCTTTTGGACTGTTATTTAAGCAACATGTTTTTTGGTGTAGAAATATTTTGATAATCTTTTTGCAGAAAAAAAAGCCCTGCAATTTCTTCTTTAATGCTTTCTTTATAACTAACTTCCATGCTAAATGTGTGTAGATTGCACAAGAGCAGGTTAGTCTTGTAACTGTGCCTCTGACGACTTTAAAGTCCAACTACTAAAGTGTAAAAATCAGATCTAATAGATGCTATGTTGTTACCCCTTAGTTTTTTTCTTGTGCTTTGTATTAAAATTGTTGCTGTACTTAACAGATGAAAATTTTTAAATTTAGCAAGCGATAGCCTACAGACAAAGGAAAATTATGGTTTCATTTGGCTTAGATGAAATGTAAAGCAAAACGATACTGTAGACGAGTGTAAATAAAACCTGTGAGTCAACTGTGTAGTGAGTGCTTTTTCTTAGACACACAAGCAAACCTTCCTTTCTAACTTACACTAGTGTTTTTTTCCGCTACTGCAGTGCAGGAAGGACAACGTGTCCACTTGCCACATGCATCATAAACTTTGGAATATAATATATACAAATAATTTTGGAATTAAGCAACACGTTTAAAATATTTTTCTGAAATTTCAAGATACTTGGTATGTATTCCATAGCTTCAGAAAATTTTTAGAGGAAACGATGTTTGAATTATTTTGATTACTCCAGTTTAAAATACAAAGGCACAGCAACTGTGGAAGTCCTTCCTGCCTGTTACAAATGATACAAAACATCTCTTAGTTGCCAAATTGACAAATAAATGACTGAGCATGGCCCACCTCTGATGAAACACAAAGCTAGGTTAGGCTCAGGCTGTAAAAAAAAAAAAAAAGTGTGGTGTTTGCTTTTTGGTTGTTGGCTTTGTTTTCCTTGGTTGTTTTTGTTGGGATTTTTTGAAGGTTGGGAACTACCCTTGGTGGCCTAGCAGTAAATTTTTTGTAAGCTCCCCTTGCCCAGCATTTAGCCCTTAGGACCAGATAAATCGATGCCAATGGAAATAAGCAGGTATTTCTGTGAAGCTTCATCAAAGACTAGTGACGTTTGTAATGGGCAGGGAGGCCAAGTTTTGATTAGGTTTAGTTCTAATGTGTTTTTCTAAGAATTAAATGCTATCATGAATTGTAATGTTGTTTTTCGTGTAAGCATTCTTCTGTAGTAATTGAAAGCTAGAAAGTAAGTCATTAAAAAAAAAAACTAATTTTATTCAGTTTGGCAATACTGTACAATCCACTACTTTAAAATCTTTGTTCTTTTAATAGTCTAAATTCAGGTAGTCCGTTAATAATGCATTACAATGTGCAAGTTGGTGTATCTTAGAGCAAGATTGCTTAATTTCTGCACCAGGTAACTAACTCCTGTACGCTCATGTCCAGTACAAGTAATTATGATGAACTACCTGAGATGAAGCAGTTGTTCTGTGGTTCCCTATTTCACAATATCTTCCTTTAGGAAGGACAACGATCAAGTCCTTTTCTAGTCAAATACCAAATGAGTCACTAAGATCCTAATGTGAACGTTCTTACACAGTATGAAAAGATAAACTTTAAATGGCAAAAGACTGAACCAGACGGATGTTTTAATTATGCCATGGATTTTTGACTGGTGTTACGTGCATCACCCTCTCTGCATTAAGCCTCACTGCCACCCTTTCAAAACTGAGGTTCTCAGAAGGCTGCTGAAAGATCCAGTCTGTAACACGAAGATCGTGCACAGCCAGCCCAGCATCTGCTGCTAACTCAGGGAGACTGAGCGGGAGCACGTGGCGTGGAAGCTGCGTGATGCTTCATCTTCGGTCACTTCCTTACCTTGCAAACTTAGGTGTTTGAACAATAAGCGCTATTATATTGATCCAGAAACTTCGGTGCCTATCCTTGATGCTGCTTGGTGGTGTGTCTAGACATCAGCAG
Source organism: Anser brachyrhynchus (assembly GCF_964034855.1). Taxonomy (NCBI): domain Eukaryota; kingdom Metazoa; phylum Chordata; class Aves; order Anseriformes; family Anatidae; genus Anser; species Anser brachyrhynchus. Next base: position 1,125,029 of record NC_137702.1, read on the forward strand.
GTACATCATTTACAGATCGGCTACTACAAAGACCAGACCTCCCTCCAAAACATTTAAAGCTCAGAGTCCTCTTACGGGGGCGTCTCTGTGTTAATGGCAATGCCTCAGGGTCAACCTGTCCCTGCCATTTATTCCTGTTTGAGGAGTTTCTGTGTTAGGGACATTATCTCTGCTTGAATTTCTCTGCTATAGCTTTCACATGCTTATGGGGAAGGAAGTCAGTGGTTTGTTGGTTTTTGTTTTTCGTTTTTGAAATAAATTTCATTATTTGTTCTTGGAGCATTAATGAAAAAATTATCACTGGTTATAGAATTTCCTGGATGGGATCCTTTAACATAAAGGATTTTTTGTTCTTTAGTCACAAGTAACATGAGCTAATAGGGTGTCTGTTTTGGCTTTAAGTGCAAGAGTGCAGATAATTGTACAAACTTTTCCAAAATTTGGACAAGGGAGCAACAGGAAAGAGTGATGAGTTTCAAGCATGATGACGGATTTTAGCAAGTCTTGTGCAACTTACTAGCTTTACCTGTTCTACCATTATTAAAATGAGTTGTATTTTTATTGGAAAAAGGTTGCTTACATGTTTGGGGAAAAAAAATAAATCTGTGGAGTGCTTCATACTTAGTTTGGAAAAATAGAAATGATACTCTGGTGCTTTTTCATGGTTATGGACCCCATCCAGAAATAACACACAACTAAGCTAGCAGGGAACATTTCCACTGTAAAACTGAGGGACATGAATATAAAGCAGAGTATCAAATGATGGCATAACAATTTTCCAAAGGGCTGGGGGGGGGGGGGACAGAAAATACATGCTGAACTCACAGAAGCACCAAAAACTCAATGTCCAAATGAAAAAGGGGGTGGGGAGAATAGATTTTCCCTCATGCTTCTGCAGACTTTCTACTTCAGGCTGTTTACCTCCCATTTTATTGTCGGTATTGTTCCCAGCTCTGGATTATTTTGCAAATGACATTCTTCTATCATACAGCTGTGATATTATAGTCTGGTTTCCTTCGTTTAAGGACAGATTGTTCTGCATGTCCTAGAAAGCATTGAATTAACGAAGAAACCACAGCTCAATAATTGATAAAGAAACCCATCATTTCTAGTAAGGTTCTTATCTGACTCTTCCCGGTTCATGATTTGGCCTTCGTCATGCACACTTGATCATACAAAGTAAAACCTGACTGAGTAGGGCAGTATTTTAGGCTGAGCTTTGTTAATAGCACTTGTAATCCATAAAACTCTTAAAACCGCTTTAAACTGTTAACTCTGCTTTGACAGGAACGGTGAGTTAAATGAGTTAGTTACCTGTAGCTGACTATAGAGAACGAGACAGAGATTCCTGCTCATGAGCAAAGAAAATATTGTAACATGAAACGAGGCTGTATAACATCGGCGTCAGTTCTAACAAGGTGTAACAATATCTTTAGACATCCTACCAGCTTCAAAAAGCCTTGGCATCTTCAGAAAGCTGTGAGAGCATGTGCTGAGCTATTGATGTTCTCATCCACTTCAGCTGCTGTGTTAGCTCAGGATCTTGTCCAGCTAAAGAGAAAAAAAGACAAATCAAACTGAAGACGATCTGTCTGGGTGTACAAGAGGCAGAAGAGTTCTCTTGGATTTTATGTTTGGATTTCATCGCTGTTTAAGAGATTTGCTGGTGCATCTCTAAGCATGTAGTGCACCAAAAGGAGCAACTGCAGGACACCGTGGTACTGACATTCACAGCATATAGTCATTTATAGTCTCAATTTGGAAGCAGTACTACCACAATAACACTCCTAGTGTAGGTTGAAAGTAGTGACTGTATGGAATAATTTAGAAATGGTGGGAAAAAGAGCAAGAAAGATTATAGGCATTTAGTATGAGAATTTAGTATGGCTATAACACCGGAGACCCAACAAAACAGCTTTTGAGACAAGGACGGGGCGCTGCTGGCAGCAGCAGCGACCAATGCCAGATACAGGCAAGAGCCCAGATCATTCCAGCTCCAGCCTTGGCCAGGGAGAAAGGGAAATAATTCAGTTTCGGGTCACCAAAGAGCTGTTTGAGCTGAGCCGGGTTGGAACCCGATGACACCGGTCAGTGCCTCCACGTACGGCAGCTGCCACGCTGCTGACCCGCGCGTTGGGAAAGCCACTCACCCTCGCCACAGGCGACTCCCTAAATCTGGATCAGGCGTTTGTCATCGCAGGGGGACAAGCGGGTATCGGCCGCGCCCCAGAACGCTTTAAGGGATCCTGCTGGGAGCGCCGACTTCACCTGCGAAAGAAACAGCGAGAACCCGAAGTGGGAACCGCCGAGAGCAGCGCACGGAGGCCACGCTGGGGAAGGAAAACGTCCGGCTGCGAGTCCCAGGTGAGCCCGAGCCGTCCTCGGCTCCTGCAAGTTCAGCGGCACGGAAGGAGAAGGCGACGGCCGATGCCCGCCGCCACACGCGTGCGGCACCGAGCCCGGCGGGCAGGGCGGGGCGGCGGCTGCTCGGGCTGCGGGCCTCGGGGCCCCGGGGACCGGCGCGGTCCGAGCGAGGGCTCCGCGCGGGGGAGCTGCGGCCGCGGGCAGGGGCGGCCCCGCACGCCGCAGGGGGCTCGGGGCCGGCCCGTCCCGCGGCCCCGCTCGGGCACGAGGCGGCGCCCCCCGAGGCGAGCCCCGGGCGGGCCCCGAGCCGCCCGCTCCCCTCCCTGAGGGCGGGCAGGGCCGCCCCGCCCCCGCCTTTAACGGCCGCCGCCCGCCGCGGGGCCGCCAGTGCCGCGCCTCGGCCCGGTGCCTGCCCGCGGGGCGCCGCCATGGGACGGGGCCGGGAGCGGGGCCGGGAGCGGGGCCGGGGCTCGCCGCCGCCGCCATGAGCCGCCGCCCGCCGTGCCAGGGCGGCCCCAACGGCACCGAGCCCTGCGCCATGCGGCCGCGGGGCAACGGCACCGGGCGGGCGGCGGAGGGCTGCGGCGCCGTGTCGGTGGCGTTCCCGCTGACCATGATGATCACGGGCATCGTGGGCAACGCCCTGGCCATGCTGCTGGTGTCCCGCAGCTACCGGGCCAAGGAGAACCGGCGGAAGCGGTCCTTCCTGCTCTGCATCGGCTCCCTGGCGCTCACCGACCTGGCGGGGCAGCTGCTCACCAGCCCCATCGTCATCTCCGTCTACCTGTCCGACCGCACCTGGGCCGCCGTCGACCCCTCGGGCCGCCTCTGCGCCTTCTTCGGCTTCAGCATGACCGTCTTCGGCCTCTGCCCGCTCTTCATCGCCAGCGCCATGGCCGTGGAGAGGACGCTGGCCATCCGCGCGCCCCACTGGTACGCCAGCCACATGAAGACGAGGATGACCAAGACGGCGCTGCTCGGCATCTGGCTGGCCGTCATCTCCTTCGCCCTCCTGCCCATCGCCGGCCTGGGCCGCTACACGCTGCAGTGGCCCGGCACCTGGTGCTTCATCAGCACGGGCGACGGCGAGCTCACCGGGAGCTTCTTCGCCTCCACCTTCGCTGGCCTGGGGCTCTTCTCCCTGGTGGTGACGGTGGCGTGCAACCTGGCCACCATCGAGGCCCTGGTGTCTCGCTGTCGGACCAAAGCGACCGCGCCGCGCTCCAGCAAGCAGTGGGGGCGGATCACCACGGAAACGCTGATCCAGCTGCTGGGGATCATGTGCGTCCTCTCGGCGTGCTGGTCACCGCTGCTGGTAGGTCACCGCCTCGGCCGCCGCAGCCTTCCCCGGCCCTGCGCCCACAGGTGGCTCGGGTTCCTCGTGGGCACCGTGGCCACGAGGGGAAAGGAAGCGGGGGCGACAGCTGGGACGGGGACGGAGCCCTGGGGGTGGCAGGCGCGGGTGCTGGTCGGAGAGAGGCAGGGAGCGGTCCAAGAGGTGGGCACAGTGCAGCGCATCGGGAAGAATAAGACCAAAGAAATGCCGTAGAAAGGAGGGGTGATGAGGACAAGAAAGGTCGTGTGAAGAGGAAGAGGGCAGGAGGTGAGGAGACTGTGGGTCTGGGAGGAGGACACTGAGGTCAGCAGTGCTGTGAGCAACAGGCAGGCGATGGGGAGATGGACAGGCAGGGTGGGATGGCGGTGGGATGGGGTCTGCACCCCTGCCCCCTGCGGCCAGACGGGGAGGTTTACCCAGTGGGTAGCACAATCGGGATCTGAAGGTGCCGGAGCAAGGGGACCGGAACCTCCCTGCCCCTTGTTGAGGTGAACCTGTCAGCAAGTTCATCCAGCGCCTTTGTGATGGAGCCCTGTGCTGATGGGCAGGAGTTATTGCATATTTTTTTATTTGCTCCTGCTCTGCACCAAAACTTATCTCTGTGGTTTATGAGGAAAGGTACAGTGTGTGACTTTGTAAGTGCCCGCTAGTTTTCAGCAGATTGCTCACTCTATCTTATTTAAGGCAGCGCTTCCGGCTTTTTGTTTCTTTTCCTTTTTTTAAAGGACCCCTGAATTTCTTTCCATTATTTTATTCTTCCTCATTTCTGCCCCTTTCTGTCAAGCTGGCATAAATCCTTCCTCATGGTTTAGGAGTGGAAGAGACTGAATCCACCTCTGCTCCTACTGTATGGGATGAGGGCACACCTAGGAGTCCAGTACTCTATAAAATGGCCAGTTAGTCCTGCTGCCAGAGGACAGTGTGACTTTTGGAGAGCTTGTGCTTGGAATCCTTAAGCAGGAAAGGGGTGAAGCTTGCTAGAATAATTCCGCAGTTACATGACAGGTACTGTGTGGCCTCGGAAGGATTTTTCTCCCACTGTGCACAGAGAACTTGGCTGGCACTTTCCAGACCGTGGCACATCTCTGCTAGGAGTGTCGGGCTGTCCCACCGATGGGTACAGCTAAGTCCCAAGGGAAAACACTGGGATTTCTTTATTTCTCCAGAAGTTAACTGCCACATGTTTGTCCTCTGTAGTTAAAAGGATGAAAACATGAGAAGGCGGTTATTAAATGCAGGAAATGCATTTGCCTCTCAGTCCTAGTTTTTGTATTCTCCCCACCTGGAAGCAGGTTCTGCCCTGTGCTTTGCCATCTTCCACCAAAGCTACCACACATGGGGGCTTAACCAGCCTTGTAGCATAGAGCAAAAAAGAGATGAGAGACATCTCTTCTCTTCCTTCAGAACATGAATACTCTGGAAAACCAGTGACGGTTCAGGGATTCCCTTGGGTGGTTTGCTTCCAGTGGTATTTTGCAGACTTAAAAGCCAGAGGTCAAGCCAGTGCAGCTGAATGGACCTGGGGGAAGTGGAAAGGAGGCCCCCGCGGCGCGAGGATCAAGCAGAGGGCAGAGCTGCTGTAAGCACTCCGTGGGTCAGAGGCAGCCACGGCTCTTGGGGCCGCAGACGGGGCTGGGAGGTCGGCGCCGCTGGCCCTGGCGAGCAGCCCGGCGCTCCGGGCGAGAGCAGGGCTGCAGGGAGGACGCTGCTGGGCAGCCCCGGTGCTGCTGCTGCGGCTGGTGCTGCCCGGCCGGGGAGCAGCTGTGGTCCGGAGTGAATCTGCAAACAGCTCGCTTCACAGCACAGCGGCAACGCTGCAAAGCTATCGCTTGGGCTGCAGGGTCCTGCAGAGCTTCTCCGTCTAGTCAGCGTGCCTGCCAGGCTCCGTAGTGTCAGAATCAAGCGTCACGACTGCACCAGAAGTTTTGTACTTCCATTTTTTCTATACAACTGCAAAGGACAAATTAGGAATAAGAGGCCAGGTTTTTGGAAGAGTGAGCCTGGAGCAAGGCAAGTGTATTTTCAGTGAAAGCCAAATGAAAGAACTCATTTAACCTATAGCCGCATCATTTAGCAGTTGTAAGAAACCTCATTTAAACAGGAATCTAGGGATTTTCAGAGGAGACTTTAGATTAAAAGAGTCTGAGGTTTATAACTGAGAACTAATGGATGCTGACAACTGTTTGCCTAACAGAAACAATGCCCCTTCACACAGACTTGATCTGTTGATGAAAATGAGAATATCAAATAGGATCTAACAGAAAAGAGAAACTTCTGATGATAGCGGCTGTGCACTGAACAGCGTAATGAAGCGTCCCTCCTTCCCGTGATTTATGGGATGTTTGGTAGAAGAGAGGAACTGTATTCATAACGCAGGCATGAGATCTCTTATTGTGCAGTCAAGACTTTACTTGAATTCAGCATGGAGAACCTGAAAAATGCTCCACTTACATAAGGTATTGCTTTATCATAAGTGGTTTCCAGTCTGCACCAATCTTCTGTTTATTTTGGTGTTCAACTGTTGAACGTAACCACTGAAATAAGCCAACGGCAGACTGAAACGAGTTTGAGGTAACGTGGATAAAGCTCTTCTTTGTTTGCACAGAAGCACAGCTGCAGCACAGACTGTAATTCTCATAATAATGCTTTTAGCAGCTCCAGGTTACCAAATTATGCACTCACAGGGTGCTTTCAAGGCTATTTAAAGCTGAACTGCTCAGGTATTTTGCTGCTTTGCCTTTCAACGTACATGTTCTCCTTAACCCTCCTGTCAGACAGAAATCGATGATACTCTCCTTTAAAGGTGTTTTTATTATACATTTAGTATTTTGTAATATTTTTAAATGTGCAAAACTGCTATGGAAAGCACCTTTACTTAGGGAGAGAAGGCAGTGGTGTCACTGCGCTGCAGACGCCTTGGCTCGCATGAACCAGCAGCTTCCTGGGGGTGCTCTGCTCCCCTCTGACGCCGAAATAGGCGCCTGGTGCAGGTGTCCCGGCCTCCTGGTCGCTGCGGTTGGCGTGCTGCAGGGAACACCTGGGGACCTGCCAAAAGGCTGGATTTTGCCAGACTCTATTTGTCTTAGGTAAGGGCACAACCAGGCAGTAAAACTTAGAGCATGTGCCTGTTGGAAGCCTGTTAGACTTCACCGGGATCTGTCACGATTCCCTGCGTTACTGCCCTTCTGCAAACAGGTTTTCCATGTTGAAATCCTCGGCCTTGTGCATCAGTTCTCCAAGAGGATCGCCGGTGATGTCACAAGCATGGGTTTCGCAGAAACAGAGAGGGGATTTGCTTGGGGTCACCCTGCAGTCCTGCAGGACTGGCGGATGTGTGGGCTTGTCCTAGCTTTGCCTGCGACAGGCAGCATTTCTGCTGTGAGAGAGAAATCCACATCCATTCCAAGCAGTGGGAATCCTCCTTCAGGGCTCCACAAGGAGCGTGGAGCTGCAATGACATTTGGCTTGCTCAGGCTGAGGTCTTTCATTCTGCCTTAGCTTCCACAGAGGCGGTAGAAGTGAGTCCAGTTTTGACTTTAAAATAAGGTGGTACGTGACTATAGGTCTTGTCTCTCCATCTGGGCTTCTGCATAGTTCGTTCACCGCAACCATTATTTGTACTTCATCAGGAGAATCCTGTATTCCTTCTACAGCTTTCTTTGCTATGTTGGGAGAGAATTATTTCAGCAACAGATTAGGACTAATGGGAGAGGAGAAGCAGTGTAAACAGATAAATCCTCCTGTCTTCATGATGCATAGAAAACATGCCTGGATTTTTGGAAGCTATCTCATGAAAAGATTTTGCAGTTTGGGACCAGGAAGTTCACATCGGATTCTTACCCCGCATTCCAGACCGGCTACTCACAGCTCTTGCTTCGCCTAAAAATACATACCTGCAAAGCATAGCAACTGTTTTATTGTCCATCCTTTACTGCAGATAGCAGCCCTATGGCCCCACGGATTTTGGTAAATGCCTCCTAACTGGGGCTCTGCAGCGCTGCCGCGGGGAAGGAGCCTGAGCCTGTCCCTGCCCAAGTGCTGCACGGAGCTCTGCCGCGGAGAATTCCTTGTGGTCTCCGGTCAAAAAAACCTTCCAACCTAGTTTCTAAAACTGGAAAAATATATTTGGGAAAGACTTCTTGTCTTTTTTTTTCCCCTAAATACAATGAAAGTTCACTTCAAATACTTAGTAATGTGATAGCAAGCCGCCTGGATCCCTGGAGGAACACAGACTGCCCGTTTAACGTTCAGCCCGCGGCAGCGTGTCACAGAGCGATGGCGGCTAGCTGGGAACCTCTGAAACAACCCGAAAATCTCTCGTGAGCTGCAGACAAACTTTACTTGAAACGCTGTAAAGATACCTCACAAAGCGTGCCTGGTCATTGGCTACCAGTTTAAAAGCCACAGCAACGGAAGTTTAATTATAAAACTGCATTCAGTAACAGCAGATTGTTGTCTTATCAATTAAATGTGATTACCAATCGCATTACTATAGGTGTTTTGAGCCCACGCTTTATTGGCACAGATTGTGTAGTTCTATTGACTTTATTCCACCTGATGTTGTGCCCCTTCGTTTTGCGGTCTGCCTTCCAATTAATTTAGAGGACCAGTACAGGCCATGATAAGCGGCCTCCAAGGATATCAAACAAAATTTCCAGTAGAGCCACCGAAGGCCCAACAAGTATTCCAGTAATGGAATATTATGTAAGAAAGACAAAAATAAACAGCAGTTGCGTGCTTGAGAAATGCATTTTATTAGTCTAATATTTTTGTAGCTCCATGGATTCCGTAACAAAAGAACAAGACAACAAGGTCTACAAAGCTGCTGCAGGGTTCCCCAAAGACGGGCTAGAAGAGCTGATTTAGGGGCAGTAATCCCGGTGCTGGGAATGACAAAGAGGGTTTGGGTTCGGCCGCAGCACGGGCTCGGCGCATTTCCACAAGGCTGCCCCTCTCCACGGGCTGCCGGGAGCAGGCTGCCAGGCCCGGCGGGCGCGGGGCGCTGCTGAAGGTGCTGCAGGCCCGCGGGGACAGGCCCGCGGTGGAGCTGGGGTTGTGCGGGTCTGGTGCGTGGCCGCCTGGTGTGTTTTGGGTCTGTATCCTGTGTTTTTGAAAACCTCCACCAGCGGCTACTTGTCATTTTTTTTAAATTAAATGCAGCAGATGGAATTCTCAACTGCTTCTATTTAAAGAAACAAAAACACTTCTGCCTCGCTGTTGGAGTGGCCCTGTCTCCCGGACTCCTCCGAGCCTTTCCCAGGCCACCACACGGTTATTGATCCGGCACCCGGAAGATTCCTCCAAGGGGCCAAACGCTGCCCGCGGCCAGCTCCCTGCTCCCCCCCGCCAGCCGGCCCTGCTCCCAGCAGTGGTGCCGCTCTCTGGCAGCGGCACTGGGGAAAAGCCCTGACCGGGCTCACGTCGCTGTGCGTACGGGTTGTGCCGGCTCCTTCGAGAGGCCAAGGTCAGGAGCTTGCACGGGGCTGTCAGTAGGTGACCGGGAGTCCGGTCGCTTGGGCAGCTCCCTGCACGTTTGGGACTGGCCCCCGTCTGGTGCCTGGCACCCCCCTCGCAGACGCAGCGAACCTGTGGCACGTCACAGCGTGGTGCTGCACCGCCTCCCTGACAGCCGCTGTGGGCACCTCAGAGTCCGCGGGCCTGCTGCCTCGAGTCTGCAGGATTTCCTGGCGTTCGAGGCCTTCGGTTCACAACCAGAGAAAATCTGTGAGCAAAACCAGGACCTGTCCAGGAAGTCACTCGTTAACTGCCCCGTGCTCGGCGCACGGCGAATCCAGCAAAGAGGCCCCGTACCGTCTGTCCCGAGGGGTGGGTGGCTTCCTGCTGCCACGGCTTGGCTGGTACCGGGGCGCCAGACTTGCTGAGGTGCATCCGAAAGCTGGCCCTGTCCTCACTATCTCACCAGCTTTAACAAGACGAAGGAAAGCTTCTGTCCCTTTTTACCTGGCTGAGCAGCAGCCCGGTGACTCAAAGCCCGCGCTCCCGCAGCCGGAGCCCAGCGCTGGGCAGCGCTGCCGGGCCGAGCCCTCCTTCAGCTGCGGGTTTCCTGCACAACCCGCAGCAAACCAGCCCTCAGCGGCGCCCTGCCGTTCTGGGCTCTCACACGGGAGCGCAGGTGTCCTTGTGTTCTGAGGCTCCTTTCACTGCCAGTTGTAAAGCAAGATTTTTGTCTTAATTTGGAGAACGAGGAAGCCCAAAGTGTCGTTATTTAGTTGGCTGAAGCATTGCCCTGCAGCCTTCAGTCACTAAGTCCCTTACCGACTGTGAGCCTTGTAGCCCAGCAGCCTTGGAGGCAAAGCTGCCTCGTCCTAAACGAGTGAGTGAGCATTGCAGCACCCGCGGCTTGCCTTCCCTGAGGGGCAGCAGCGTCCTGACACCTGCCACCACGCAACACCCGGGGCAGCCCCGTGCTGCGTAACCGCTGCAGTAAATGAGAAAGCCGCCGCTCCTGCTCGCCTCCAGCCCCAGCGGCATCGACCCGCGCGTAGCGTTCGGCCGCCACCAGAGCTGGCTGCTCTGTGCCAGAGCTGTGGGAGACGCCGGTCGCGGAAACTTGCACTCGTGTGAAACGTTTCGCTGTGCCGGTACAGTCCCAGTCGTGCCCGTCTGGATGCCGTGGGAAACGGATTCCTGAATACATGGCTGTGTGCGCTGAGGGAGCTGAGCTGAGGGCAGGAGGCGGGGGTTAGAGGTCAGGTTAACACAAAAGGCCGTCTGCGGCTTCTGGCAAAACAAAATCTTCTTTTTTCTAGTTGACATAAAATACTTTCTTGTCCTCTAGTCCAAAGCGCTTTCATTAACCCTTTTCTTTTTCGTCAGTTCATAAGCAGAATAGTTACCTTAAAGTCTAAAATGTATATGTCATAGAATAAAACATGCTAGTTTTACAAGAAATGTAGACATTTTCGTATTTGAAATTCTTTTTCCTGACATCTACTGTTCATAACGTAATTTTGAACTACTCATTAGGAGTTATTCAGCTGTTTTTTGTAATTCTGGTAATACGGCAGTGATAAAATGAGTCCCTCTGAATCAGTTTTGCCAAGTCAGTGATTTCCCTTTCTAGCCACCGGGATTTAGCACACGGCTTTCTGCAAGGTGTCAGGGGAGCAGCGTGTGCTTCCTCGCGTTAGCATGGGATCTGCAGATCAGCCTGATGGGTGGCTGGGAGGTAACAGGTTTGTCATGCTTGTTTTATGTGCACACGCAGACTGAGCTGCTCTCTCAGAGCTTGCTTCCTTGTTATGGCCATGGTCTGAAATCAATAAGGAAGGAAAAAATCCCTTGGCAGGATTTTATCTTCAGGGGTATTTGCATATACTGATACAGATCTGGTCTCTTAACTTGTATTGTTTTTTTCCTCCTAACTTTCTTTAGATAACGATGCTGAAGATGATCTTCAGCCACACGTCGTTTGAATACTGTAAGGGATTCTCTGCAGAAGCCCAAAGCTCAGAACTGCACAAAGAGTGCAATTTCTTCTTGACAGCTGTGCGCTTGGCCTCACTAAACCAGATACTGGATCCGTGGGTTTATCTGCTACTAAGAAAGATCCTCCTGCAGAAGTTTTGTCAAGCAGCCAACGCTGTCTCCAAGTGCTCTAACAACGAGTGGAAAGAGAGATCAATCACGTTGTCAGATGAAATCCGACGGACAGCGGCGTGAAGGAACGTTGATCCACTTGCATGGAAACTGCTTTCGCCAAGAAGTGGTTTTAAATCTTACTGTGAATCAGGGTGTTTGTAACGCGCTTGCATCTGCATAAATAGCTGAAAACGGCATTACCGAGTGGCCTTATAGTGCCAAATTATTATTTATCCAATGTGCCAAAAATTCTCAAATATAGACAAAGCAATTGGGTTTGTTGCTAAATTCTGTTGTTATTGCAGTTCCTAACTGAGCTGCAGAACATGACTTTTTGTGTGTCTAAAATAGAGTCTGGAGGGATTTTTTCTTACATTAAGGTAGAAAAAAAACGATTTTCCTATCAGGGGACAGTTGGAACAGATTCAACAGTTTAATTACTGAAGAGACCCACTCCTATATATAATCTTAATACTAAGATTATCAGTTTCAGAGAGTCTTTCTTCCTCCTTTTTTCTGGAGGGACAAAGAGAGAAAGGGGCAAAAAGTAGAAGAATTAAAGGAAGATAAAACTCAGATTTTATTTAGATTTCTGTGGCTTAAAACTGAAAAGGTTGTGTTGTACCAGTGATGGTAGATCATCAATCTCTTTCGAGAACTGAATGTAGCCTGTGTCTCATGACACATATTGTCCTGACAAGTACTCATTCTGCGTGGATGCTGAAGTTAGCTTATCTGCTGAGTAGGATGTAGCATCGGGACACACAGCGTAAAGTGAGAGATCTGTGGTTTGTGTTTTTTTTTTTAATAGCAACCTGTGAAACACCCAGGCATAACAAGAATTGCCATTAGCAAAGCACACTATAAAACTACTTTGCGCAGATGGAGAAAGTGATAAACAGACTGTAAGTGACAGTAAGTGTTCTTCTTCCTGTAGATAAATGGCAAAGGTTTACAAAGCCAGAAATACCGCTTTCATATGGGTGGTTTTATTTGGAAACGCACATGTCTGGGCAGCAAATGAACATCAAATGATTCTTAAGTAATGAGGATACCACTCAAAACTTCTTAATTATTAAAATGCTCTACACAGTAGCCAAAGTATTACCTGAGAAAACTGATCTCTTTTTCTTTCCTCCAAAAAGACAAATTTGAGAGATATGGCAGCTTTGGGAATTTTTCAAATAATGGAGACTGGAAGAGATGGGTAGAATTATGTGCATCAGTCAAATCTTTCCTCCAGGTAACTTTCAGGTTTTATTAGAAAACTGAGTTCTAACCCATTTGTGTCACATCTGAAGTTTATTTTCACAAGGACTGCATTTTTTCCTATTTTCTTTGTCCTTTTTCTAGATGATAGCCTCTAACGGCTCCTGTTTAATGGCCTCTTGGTGAAATTACATGCAATACAATAAAATACAATATATCGCGTAGTGGTACACCGTATACTTTGTGCCAATAATAACCAATTCAGGGGCCTTAAAGGCAAATATAAACCTGCATCTGCTAGGAAATTCTCGTGGAAAATTGAATTTTAATTGATTTTTGCTTCCCTTCCTTTGTTTGTAAAAGTAACTACTCAAAAGAGAAACCAACTACTCACTTTCCTTGTTCCGCTGCTGTGTAGTCTCGTTGTGTATCTTCGTATCCGTCAGAAATAATTAATCTGACAGCAAAAGCCACTCTTTGCATAAACGTAATGTGGAGGCGGGGGGGTGCGTTTGAGTGCCACCTAAAAGCTGAAGTCTTACTTTCACTCAAGGGCCAGCCTACCACCACGGCGAGGCACTTTGACGTTTGGCAGGGTGCCGCCTGTGTTCTGCAGCCCTCCCCAGCTGCGCCGGGAGGCAAACCGCCTCCTCCAGCCTCGCTGCTCCAGGCAGAGGCTGCGGGGAGCTCGGCCAGCCCCAGGCCCGTGTCCTCGTCAGCACCTGGGCAGCACGGTGAGGTGTGTGTCGGGAAATAAAAACTGCGCTGGTTCTCTTGGGAAAAGCGTCTTGCAGGATTCAAATTTTTTTTTTTTTAACATTATTTTGTGATATACAAAGCCTCTTCTGTCCAAAGGATTCATATTGTTCAGTTTGTGTACACTAGCTGTTTAAAACTAATAAACAAGCCCAGTCCCTCGTAAAGTATGTCAGGATGACCTTAATAATTAGACCGAACCATTTCTGAATAGCAGCACAGCCAGAGCACACGGCTTGCCGAGGGACAGCGAGTGGTCAGGAGGGAAATGCGCTGTGAGAAGAGTGACTCAATACCTCGTTTATCAGCTCTTTTACAGCCGCAACAGGAAAATGCTGTTTTTTCTTTTACATAAAGAATCATATATGTGGTAATGATCAGATAGCCATGGGCTTGTTATTCTTAAGTAGATCAGGGATGGTTTCACCATTCACTTAAAATAATTTTGTTGCTCCATGCCTTTCCTTTGTGGAGTAGGACACTTCTGAATTTGGAAAAAGTCAGGTCTTTCCATCTTGTGCACAGTGATATGAAGGAGAATCTACTTTAAATATCAGAAAATGGGAAAGAATGTCTGCTTTTAATTTGTTTACAGAAGAGCAGTCTAAGCACTATTTGCCAGCCATGCCTGCCGTAACGTGACATGGCTGGAGGAACGCACTTTCAAAAATGAATCAGAAAGCGTTAGCGTAAATTAAAGTTTTCATTTCCCACTTACTTTTTCGAGTGGGAAGGTGTATTTTTGTTGCCTTTCTTTAAAGATGCCTCCTATGTGATGTATTTGAATTCCAGTACAAAAGTATTTCTAATACTGGTTTTAATATGTTGTATTCCTGTCAAAAATTTTATGGAAGCAGTAGTGTATGGGAAGCCTACTTTGAAATCATTGTTTGCCTTATAAACTAGCCTGTTTGTGTACCAAATCAGTGTGTGTTGTGTCTGTCAGAATAAAAGCCCAGCAGAATGACCGGCCTCCCGTGCCTTGGTTCCTGCTGCCGGGACACGTGCACTCAGCAGCTGCAACCACCTGAAGCAGCAGGGCTGCACCACTGCTTTTTGATTTAAAAGAATTGTTTTCAAGCTGGATCAGCTCAGGGATCCAGTTTACAGTGCAAGCCCCAAAACCACCCTGTCTGCTGGTGAAGGATTTGGCACAGCCAAAATGTCACTTACATGGAGAAGCAGGGTTCACCAGAAATCTTGAAGACTCCCTCTTGTGAGCAAGCTATTGGAACACTACAGTAACACTCCCGTGTCAGATCCGCACGTTTTCCCTTTACAAACCATGTTAGCAACTACCAGCAAGCCGTGCCAGTCCTGGCAGCGATGCACATGCTGCTCGTTCAGCCGGCGTTTGTGCTGCGGTAGTGCTGAGCGCCGCGGCGCTGTGTGCGCCATCCCTGCCGGGGGAGGCCAGCAGCAGGCCACCACGGAGGCCCAGCCGCGGTGCCTCTGCCATGGGCACGGCCCGTGCACGATTCTTCTGGAGAGCACAGGGCGATGAAGCACGGGACAATGAAAACGCTGTCCTGGAATGTGGCAGCTTTGATGTTGATGTATTTTTTCCCTTAAAATTTCCTGCCCCAGAACAGAATCAGAATTAGGTGGAACTTACTTTAGTAAGATAGAAAAAATACATTATTTAAATGATTTATTTTTATCTTTTCACATTTTGTAACTTCAGCGCAGACCTCTATTGCCTCTAAAGCAATTTTATGCAGAAGAGGAGCGCAGAAGAGCTGTGGTGAAACACTGGAAACATGGCTTGGACAAGCAAAGCCAACCCCAAAACCCTATTCCCTCCTCTGGTGAGTCAGTGCAATGTCACCGTGTATGAAACGACCTTCAGAAGAGAAACAGCAAATAATTACACGCAATTTTCCCTAATTTCCAACATCCTGCCTGTTCCCTCGCTGCTCCATAGATCGACGCTAATTGCCGTGGTGGTACCACATCTCGACTCGGACTTGGCACCCCAGAGCACGGCCGCTTGCCAGTACCGAGCAAAGCTCGTGTTTTCCCCATAATTTGCTTCAATGACGGGTTTTCTTGGCCGCCCTTCGCTTGTTCTCCCGAAGAGAGGGGCTCTGCATCACACAGGGCAGGTTCTCCAGGACGCGTTTGTGGTGCAAACCCCGTGCTGCTGCTGGGCAGGAATCAGTCAAGGGCTGGAGAAAAACCTCTCCACCGGCAGCTAGTCACAGCAACATGTTTTCAGGCGGTCGTGTGTCTGCGGAACAGGCAGGCGGTGGTGGTGCCGGCAGCGCTGCCTGCGTCCTCCCGCACCCAGCAGGCCGCGGCAGGCCGTGCCCATGGCCACCCAGCGCGGCCTCCAGCCGAGGAAATGCCTGCGGGGAGCCCCAGGCCCTGCGCACAAAGGGACTGCGAGCGAGGGCTGCGCACGGCAGGAGGAGGAGGAAGTGGGATAAGGATCAGTGCAGAGCCTGCATCGCCGCCCCAAGTGGGAACGTGGGGGGGAGGTGGCGGCCTCCAGCACACCCCATGGGGGGGTGAAACCTCAGGTGCCCAGGGGACCCCTGCAAGTCGCTGGGTTTTCTGATTCAAACAAACTTCATAAGGTAAGAGTAACAAGAGGTGGCCGCAGGGCTGGGGCACTGCTGCTGTGGAGCCAGCTGAGCGAGCTGGGGGTGTTCAGCCCGGAGAGGAGAAGGCTCCGGGGACACCTCAGAGCGGCCTTCAGTGCCTAATGGGGGCTGCAGGAGAGACGGGGAGGGGCTCTGTTGGGGTGTGTGGGGATAGGACAACGGGTAATGGCTTTAAACTAAAAGAGGGGAGATTTAGATTAGATATGAGGAAGAAATCCTTCACCGTGAGGGCGGTGAGGCCCTGGCGCAGGCTGCCCAGGGGAGCTGCGGGTGCCCCATCCCTGGGGGTGCCCAGGGCCAAGCTGGGGGGGCTGTGGGCAGCCTGGGCTGGGGGCAGGGGGCTTTGAGGTCCCTTCCAGCCCAAACCATTCTCTGATTCTCTGAAAGCCCAGATTATATTTCTTCTGTTCACTTGAATGAGAAATGTTTTTAGATAAGATAAGATTAAATAACTTTGAATAAACACTTGAAAGCGTGCTGGTGACAGTCTCAAGACAAGTGAAGGCAATGAGAGCCGGCAGCCAGCCCCAGCCCCCCTGTGCTGGTTGCCCTGCACAGCCTGCTGACCACCACCCCCTTTAAATTAACTTTTTTTCTCATTTATGGATTCTTCCCTGGGGTTTCCCGGTGCAGAGCAGCAGCTCGGGTGCTGTAAGGGTCATGGTGCTGCCCGCGACAAGGCACCCGCCTGCCCCTGCTGCGTGCCCCTGCGGCACAGCTCAGCCTAATCCTCCTTCCACTGGGTCATTTGATCTCAGTTAAGAAAAACAAAACCGCTTTCTAAAATGCACGTGCAAGGGAGCAGAAAAGGTCATGGAGTGCCAGTGCTGGAGCCACAAGAGGTAACCACTTCTGTCTGGAGCAGCGGCAGGAAGGCTGAGAGTCGATGGGGTTGGCTGCCGGGAATTGCAGCAGCTCCTGAGAGAGGCTGGGCCTTTTGACAAATTATAAACACAACAGCAAAGACAGAAGATAAACATTTTCAAATGAAGGTGAGAAATTGGGTTGCCAGAGGTATGCAACAAAGTGGCCTTAAAGGCGAGCAGCTCTCTGTAACACGGGAGCTCTGCCTGCTTCTGTGCGAGTAGCTGTGTATTCAACGAAGCGTTTTAAATGATGCCAAAGCAATAAAAGCCTGGCATTTTGGACCAGGGATGAATTGCCTGAATGAGCTGCAACCTCAGCCTGGTTTCCATCAACACTTTTGGTGTTCCTCTGCCGCCAGGGACCTCGAGCCACCCCTGCCCAAGTGCCCGACCTTCCCCAGCTCCTCCTGGCGGGGCTGGGCTTCTGCAGCCCAGGCGTCTGATTCTGAGGTGCTGAGTGCATGCAGTGCCCATCCATTTCCTACATCACTGCACAACCACAACAGCAGCTTGCACTCCCCTGGCTGCTCCTGTCCAGCAAGCTTGGGCCCAGTGGTTCTTTTCCAAAAAATGCTGGCAAGAGCCCCAGGACCAGAAAGGTGTTTACAGCAAAAAACCTGCGGGTCGCAACCAACTTCATGAGGACAGAATCCGTGGTGTCACTCTCTGGAGTTCATGTTCCAGGGATTCCTACTTTGGGATCTCTGGCTGAGTCCCTGCTCCCTCTAGCATGCTTTTGTGCGTTTCAATTGAGAACAACGGGTTATAAATTAACAAGCTGCTACTTTTATTTCTTACCACGTTTCTCGCCCAGGAAGCAAGGGAGCTGCACAAGCTGGTGAACACAATCTTAAAGGATTTTACCAGAAAAATGTGGCAGCTCGCTGCCGCTCCAGCAGGCAGCAGGTGCTGGCTCTGCAGAGCACTCTGCCCGTGCAACATGCCCAGCTCCTGCGTGCCCAAAATTCACCTGTCCCCAACACTACTTGCATCGAAAACGAAAATGTGCTTGGTGCTCAGACCTGCTTCCAAACCACCACAAACACCAGCGCTGGGTATCTTTAAGCCAAACACTTCCAGGCTCTCTCTCCCTGGTGTTTCCGTTCCTGTTGGAAGGGGCACAGGGCGATTTCCCATTGCTGCTGGTATCTGAGCTTCTTGTGGGGCTCTGTTAGAGACGGTCAGGCTGCTGGGGTGGGAAATGCCTTGGAGCTGTTTGGCACAGGGCAGGAGCAGGACAGTGAGCAGTCACTGGTGGATTTTCACTCTTTCACAGATTTCTTGTTTACAAGAAATATTGGGAGACAAGTCTGTGTAGGTGCGTTGGGAACAGATCATTCTCAAAAGGTCCAGGAAGCACCAAACACCGAAGTGTGTGCCAGGTGAGGCAGCACACAGGACACTGAAGGGACGCGGCGCTGCATGTGGGGGCACACACCCTGCGCACACCCAGAGACACCTCGGGGCTCACCCCAGACCCTCATCACTGCTGGTCCCCGGCAGCATCGCCCTGCACACAGAGCTGTCTCGCTGGGCACTGACACTGATGCTCACGGGGCATGCACGGGGATTCAGCCCTCGCTTTGGTCCTCTGTAGAACATAAAAGAACCACTTTGAATATAAAATATGTTAAATATGTTCAAATGCATTTTATTAAAGACAATGTGTTTATATTTGGGGCTGCTTTGTTTTGACAATAAATTGTATCAAAGGATAGAAGCCCCAGTTATTATGACTTTCCTTAAACACACTGTTTAACAAACCTCGTCCACCCTTCAACACACAGGCTATTTGCATAGAGTGGAGCCACGGTTACTACATGCACAAATAATTTCAGCATTTATAAAGGCTCGTAGCCCTGCAGATGAAAGGAAATACACACCCCATTTTGGAGTGACTTTATAGGGTGAAGCATTAATTCCCAGCAGTTTTGCAATTTATATGACAGGTTGAAGTCAGCTGGATTTTTGCCTGATGTGTTTGCAATTCACTGGCTCTCGATGTGAACAGGCTTTAAAGTGCAGAGACAAAAACTCGCCCGGGGACCCTTTGCCCACATTTGGGCATCGTTTTTTCCCATCCTGACAAGTTAGGAGAAGGTCTCCGCCCGCTGCCATCCCCGTGCTGCCATGCCACAAGCCGGTGCCTCCAGCCCTGCCGGGAAAGGTCCCTGCCAGGAGGCCAGGGCCAGCCGCCGCTGAGGAGGTCACAGCAGCCCAGGAGAGCGGTGCCACCACCGAGATCGTGGCTGGTGCTGGGGCAGGGCATGCGTGCGGAGGCTTGGATGCTGCAGCTGTGCAGCACTGCCCCCAGGCACCATGGCTGGTGGGGCTGAGGCTGCCTTGGACCAGCTCCAAGCTGTCCCCATCGCTCTGCCCCATCCCACCCCTCTGCTCCATCCCACCGTCCTGCTCCTTGCCAGGCCGGGTATCCGTGCAGAGCTGCGTCTTTCAGCTCAGGTGTCAGTCTAAATTTGTAACTATTGAAACTTGACCTCTGCATTATAAGGAGCCTTTGAAATACTAGCATCTCTTATGCTTTCATATCACAAAGGCAAGGAAACGCCAGCTCTCTGCAGGGCATCTCATTTAGCCCATTAAAATGCAGAGGCTCAAGGCTAAAACCAGACAGTTTCAAATTACCAGTGGTGCGCTCTGTGCTTACAGCACTGAATATGGCCTGAAACAAAACCACAGGACATTGGTGGTGTCTCTCCATCTGCTGGCATCATCAGATCCCGACCCGACTCTTCCTCAGGCTGCACCAGGACAGCTGGAACCTCTGCTGATGTGTTTGCTCGCCAGGCCCTGGCACCCAACCTCCTGATTGCCCTTCCTTGTCTCCAAAAGCTGTTAATTTTTGTCTTAAATCTGTGTCATTGCTGTGCATCTAATGAACATGAGGAGAGTTGGTCATTTACAGGAATGGTCTGTGGCAAAACACTCTGGAAACAAATGGTTTAGCATCAGAATAATCAGGTTTCCCCCCTTGCCATTCCTTTCATGCTACTGCTCCTGAGTTTTTAACGGCCCCTGAGAGGACGCAGGCACGGCCAATTTCCCTTCCCTAGAACGGGAACGGTTCCTTCTGCAGGCAGCCCTGCGCTCCGCGGGCTCCTGAACCAGCAGAGGAGGAGAAAGCTGGATTGCTTCAAAGGGGACCGTGGCAAATTCCAACGTGAGCCTTTCAGTGATAACGAGTTATCCACGCTGTAATAACAAAGCGGGCTCTGCTCCGCGGAGGAATGTCATTTTCAACGGGCTCAGCGCGGGCTGGACGCAATCAGTGCCGTTAGCAGCGCCGGCCGGCGGTGCGATAAGAGCAGCGATAAAGTCGGGCGGGTTTAACTCCAGGGACATTCACATTGTGAAGGGCAGGAACGTGTTTTCCTTCTTGTCCTCGGCAAGGACGCTGTGCCCTGCCGTCGCTCCTGCCCCAGGCCCCCGGGGACGCTGCTCCTGCTGCCCGAAAGCACGCTGCCAGCCAGCCCCCGGGGCAGGCCGCCTTGGTCTGCAGAGATGCCCAGCAGCCGACCGCGAGGTCTGCGCGGACAGAAGCTCTCCCAGCTCCATCAGAAACCAACGGACCTTTGTGTGCAGCGTGAAAGGATTTCACCCCGTGGCAAAATACATTTCTGATTTTTAAACAGCTGTTCCACAGTCTTATACACGGATTGGAAGTTTAATAAAGATAACATTGTGGTGACCTTAAGGAAGTTTAATAAACTGACTGTTATTGATTATCTTTCTTATTAAATACAAGCCCAGTTCTACCGTATCTCTCGCTGATACTGTATCATTAAAGCCTACATTTGGTACATGACAGCAACCAGTATATCGTAACGGCACAGCCTCTGACAGTGTTCTCTGTCCCCTTCCCCGGCGTGACTCAAGAGGCCGAGGACAGCAGCACAGCCAATTTTGCTGCTCACTGTGGAGCACAAACCCCAAAAAGCGCAGAGAAGGCCCAAAAGCTCTGCAGGCTGGCACCCCCCACGGGATGCCCCTCGAGACCCCGGCCCCCGCACTGTGCCCCATGCACTGGTGCCTCCGCTCAGCCCCGGCCCAGGAGGCTCCTTCCAGACAGCACCAAACCTCCCTGCTCCGGCGTGCAGCAGCGTGATGCGTGGACCGCAGGGCCACAGGATCGAGGGGACACGGCCACCCCTGTGTCACCAGGGCATCTCTGCAGCCCTCCGAGCCCTGATTCTCCCCCAACAGCCAGGCTCGGCTTCCACGCTGAGATCCGGAGAGCACAGTGTTCATCCCTACATCTCCAACCTACACAAATACAAGTCCCCTTCGCTGATGCCATGGATATCTTTCAGCATCTAATAAAGCACTCGCTCAGAGGTTATTCTGGTCAGTCCTGCAGAATTAAGTTATGGATGAGTCATTCCTCCTACCAAAGAAAAGGAAAAGATAAGCTTTGTGCAGCCAAGCAAGCTTGCAGCCGGAACGTTTATCTCTACGTTACACCACAAGTAGCCCACAGAAGGCATGCCCAAGCTTGTAAAGCTTGTGTACGCGTGCCTCTGGGGGAGGGAAAACACCCCAAACCACCACCTGGACGCCAATGTGCAGCATGCTGCGGTGCTGGGCAGGTGCTGGGCGCCCCTCCTGCTCACAGGTGCTTGCTGCTTTGGCAAGGAGCCCAGCGAGGGCACAGGTGGCTTCGGAAATGAGTGCTTTGATGATCATTTGCCAGGTGTTCGCTCACTGGTATAAATCTCTTTCTTGTTATTTTGGTGGTTTGATCAGAAATTCACACTTTGGTGATCACCAGGCTGTGACAGCTCTGTAAGTCACCCCGCATTCTTCACGGGGCTTTTCCACAGGACGTGCTGAAGCCCCTCATGACCTGTCAAGGCCCTGGGCTGCTGCGTCCCCCAGCATGTGAGGCCCTCCAGCCTCCTGCCACCACCCAGCAACGGGCACAGGTGCTGCCAAATCCAGCCCCAGAATCTGTGGCTGGTTTCTGAAAAATCGGAACCCAAGATTTGGGCTTCCAAGCTGATGTCTAATGGCTCAAAGGAATGGCCTAAACGTTGCTGCCCTTGGCGCCTGTGCTGTGCATGCAGGAGACAAATGTCAGCTTCCAGCAGAGCACCAGAGGCCCGGTGCCCATTGCCCACCCAGTGCCAGGCACCCCCCTGTGAGGGGGCTTCACGGCGCCCCTCACCCGGGTCAGGCTCCGGGGCTGCCGGAGGTTTATGCATGTCCATCAGGGGAAGGCAAAAACCAAAACACACTCCGTGCCAGCAGCTGGGCACAATCGCTTTTCCTCCTCCTTTTTCCTCTCATGCTTTTAAAACCCAGTTACAAAACCATCACGGAGGGGTTTGGCCCTGCTCCCCTTTCCCTTCCCATGTATTGACCTAGCAGAATTATCTAATGTCCTGGAAATGGATTAGTATTGCAGCTATGTCAATAAATTAGCTTGACTATGGTAACAATGCCAAAGTTAATAATTCAGCTGGTATTTTACTGGACTACTCAGTCATCGCCTGCTATCGATCGGTTTTACACAGACAGTTCTTGCAAGTAAACCCAGCGCGTGGTTCACAGCTGTGCCGCGAGCCCCGGGGTGGCAGCACGCGGCTGCACGGGGAGCACGGGGAGCATGGGGAGCAGGGGGAGCACGGGGAGCATGGGGAGCGTGGGGAGCACGGGGAGCATGGGGAGCACGGGGAGCACGGGGAGCACGGGGAGCACGGGGAGCATGGGGAGCACGGGGAGCATGGGGAGCACGGGGAGCACGGGGAGCACGGGGAGCATGGGGAGCATGGGGAGCATGGGGAGCACGGGGAGCATGGGGAGCATGGCATCAGGCACGAGGCAGGGCCATGTGCCTGCCAGCGGGTTTGGAAATGTGGGAACTGCTGCGGGGGCACACCAGGAGAGCTTGGTTTGTGGGTCTGGGCAGTGCCTGGGGAAGCAGAGCCACGCGGGGCCGCGTTGCACTTGTTTTTCCAACCGACTGCAACAGGACGGGAATGAAAGTGTAGGAACCCTGGGGGAAAAGAAGAACAAAGCTCTCAGTGGAACATTTGACCCAAAAACATTTCAGGAAAAGCTGGTGACATCAGGTCCCCAGGCTCTGAGCGGCTGTGGGAAGCGATCTTGGGCTGTGGCAATGCCTTTTAGTGACTACTGACAACCTCCGAGGCACGTCTTCCCATTGCAGCCGCCTCCTCCATGAGCAGGCGGGTCAGCAGCTTTCTGCTGTCGCCTTACGAGGTGTGAGCAGAGCACAGGGCACAAGGTGGACCAGATGATCTTGGAGGGCTTTTCCTACCTTAATGATTCTGTGACTGTGTGACAGGGTTGCAGTCCGGCCCTACGGCAACCCAGAGGACGACTGCTGGTGCGGCCAGCACGTGTAGCAGCCCGAGAGCCTTCTCGGCTCCAAACGCCTCAGAGGGGATCGTGCAGCCTGTGCAAAGCCAGCTGCTCCTCGCTGACAAAGCAAACATTTAGACATGCTGGGGCGTCCCGTTGCCCTCCTCTTTCCTTAAATAACTGGGGCAAGCAATATCGCAGAAAACACAAGCCATTAACACAAGCGGGAGGCCTGTTGTGCAAGCGTGACCGCTGGGCCTCCTGCAGCCGCCACAGACGCGTGGTGCTGCCCGGGCAGGGTGGCGAAGGGCAGCCAGAGGACGGGGGCGTTGTGCGAGGCACAGCCAGGCCGTCCCCCCGGGACGCTTGCCACCCGCCAGCCCAGCGCCAGCAGCGCCCAGCTTGTGCTTGTAACACCAGCAGGGCATCGGGCCCAGGCCCAGGAGCCTCCTTGGTGCTGACGGTCACTGCCTGAAGCTTTAAAAGCTGATTTTGCCAAGCATTCAGGTGGCACAGGTGACACGGGAGAAGGTGTGGACATGTCAGGAAGGGCAGACACAATACGGTTAGAAGAACAACCTCTTTACATTTTTCATTGATGACTCTTGGCCGCTGGCAAGGCTTGTTTTTTTTTTATTTCATTTGTTTGTCAGCAATCCTTTTCCTTTGGAACGCAATGTTACTTTGGCAGTGCTCCTCCGAGGGATCTCTACTGGAATACTGAAAACATTTCACAACAGAGACTGGCAGGCTCAGTGAAACACTGCTTGTGTAACGAAAAGGGCGATTATTAATTACCACCCCGTGTGAGACCTATGGGAGGTACCAGCAGGGCTTTACTCCTCCTCAAGTGTTTGCACCAGAGTCTGGGAGCCAGAAGGAGCCAGGCGAGCTGAGCTCAGCCCCATGCCCGGCAGGGAGACGTCCCCACCGTGTCCCCCCCGTGCCGTGCTGGGGCAGGGGCTCAGCTGGGCAGTGGGCACGCAGGGCCAGACAGCGCCGTGCCGCCCAGAAACACCGCTGTGCTCAGAGCTCATGCCCAACAGCTGGAACACGACAGGGTCTGGCCCACTGAGGCTTTTTTTCCCCATTTTTCCCATTATAAAGTGTCCTCCTTCCTAGAAAGCCGATGCTTTATGGTAGAGAGGAAAATAAATTAATGACAAATGCATTAACAGGGAAAGAACTTTCTGGGTAGCTCAAATAGGCACCAAAATTTCAGACCTTTTTTTAAACATTGAGTAGATGACGGCTCAGCCCATGTAACTGGCCAAAAAAAGCAACCCAGTAGGCACTCGAGGGAAACAGAAAGCGGCACCGTCCGTCAGATAGTGCCGGGAGGGCGGGGAGCGGTGGGCCCGACGTGTGAGTTATCGGTATGGCCGAGCGGGTGCAGTGAGCGTGCGGCCATCTCACCGGGCCAGCCCCGCGCAGGACATCCCTCCTGCGCGCTGGGCTCCCCCAGGACAGAGCACGTGGCTGGGCCACGAGCAGGAGACAGCTTCCGAGGAATTGATAGCCCCTGTTTCCATCCCTGCTCTTTTTTCCCCCCTGCTGTGAAAGCTCAGGACTGTGCGTGCAAGATTTGAGGATTTTTTTTTCCTTTTAGCAATAGTTTTCACAATTATGAAGAACTAGCTCATCTTGTTGCTGAGGGAAGTATCAAGTTTCTGCCGTTTCAGAGCACAAAATAACACCTATATCGCCAGTCCCAGCTACGCTGGATGAAAAGGGACAGATGTTTGCTTTCCCCTGGCTGCCACTGACGTACCGCTTCTTACGGCTGCCTGCGCTGTGCCACGCTGGGTGGCAAAACAGAGGCTGAGCAGAAGCAGAGACCCTGGCCAGGGTTCAGCAGGCTTTGCAACTGTTTCTGAGTATGATTTGTGCTCTAAGACTAATGGAGAGCCCAAATCTGTAGTCCCAAGGAGGTTTCGGAGGCTCTTAAGACACAAAGGATTTCATGAGAGCATCAAGGCTGATGCTGGTGCCATGGAGGAGCTCGGCAGGGGTGAGGTCTGGTGTGAACCCCAGTCTGGTGGAAGCACCCAGGACCCCCCTTGCGCACGTCCTTTTGGCCCTGAACCTCTCAGAGCGGCAGGACAGACGATGGTTGGGCACCCAGCCGCTGTGTGTCAGAACGGTTTGGGTAGGCCCCAACTCTGCAGTGTACTGCCTTTCTCTGTTGTATTTTAGGATATGACTTAAACAGCAATTACTGATTTTCTGCCTCAGAAATGGTACACCACAGACCACACGGTCCTCTCAAAAACCTCTTTCGTCACTGTGGCACTGCTGCTGGGCTGTCGTAGCATGAGACAGGACTAGCCGCGTTGTACCTTGGGTTTCTCAGAAGCCCGACAGCACCATAAATTCAGTACAACAGCAGCAATTTATTCCTTTTCTGGGAAGCCTTGTACAAAGCATTTTTTATCTCGTTGGAAATATCTCTGCTGCTCACCTTCCAGAAACAAATCCTCCTCCCGCAAACACACAGGGAAAGCCCAGCCCAGGAAGTTTGAGGAGGCCAGGAGCACGCAAGGGGAGGGTGCAAAACACTGTGGGCATGCAAACGGGTTGTGCGCTTCTCGAGCTCTGTGTCACCAACACACCGCACCTGCACCCGTACGTTAAAAGCTGCAGGGGGGTGGCAGTGAGGTGAAGGAAGCAAAGAGCAGCACCGCTGCCTATACGCTGCAGCAGGATTTCGGTCAGAGTGCAGAGGCCTGCCAGGATCTCGCCTTGCAAAGAGATGGACACAGTGAGTAATTTTATTTTGACTCTACCCTGTGTTTTACGCCTAGCATGATCTGAAGATATTCAACAGAGTCAATCTATCTGTGCATTGGTCACTAAATTATGTTCTTTTTATATATATGAATTATGTTTTCTGATGTTATTTAACATCCAAGTATATTTCATTCTCTTAAGTTCATCAAGTAACATTAGGGTTTCCAAGGCAGAGAAAGACGGTGTCTTCCAGTCTGATGCATGGTCACAGAGGGCCGTCCTCTGCAATGCTGCAAGCTCCATTGGGAAGAAAACGTTCACACATTTTTCAACCTCGTGTTGCTTTTTTCCTTTTTGTTTGTCACACACTTTGAAGGTTGCCCTGACTTCTTTTTCTTTGAATGTCTATTACAGCCTGCTGGAGCTAGCTGTCCACCTCATCTCCCAGGGAGAGGCAGAGCTGCTTTGCTCTGACAGGGGCACCCGGCCTCACCTGGAGATGGGGTCCCTTGCGGGGCAGCCATGCAGGGAGCAAGGCAGCTCAAGGGGCTGCACCTCAGGGATAGCTGAGCACCTGAGAAAGAGTGTTTTCTGCCCACAGCTCAGCGTGGTAAGCCGTCGGGAGCCTTCTCCTCGTGTCAGAAACCCCTCGAGGGGCTGCAGTGCTCAACCTGAGACTTAATTGATCAGAAGGAGCTATGAACTACCCCTCAAAAAGGAAGGAAGAAGCTGCTCCAGCAGCCACCTCTTCTCCAGCTGTCACCTCCTCCACCTGCCCACACGCAGCTTGGGTGCAGCGCTAACACATCTGTCACCCTGGCTAACCAAGCAGAGGGCTATCAGGGGCTGCTTTTGCATTGTGACACTCACATGTATGCAAAGCAACTGAATGCATTTTGGGGGAAATTCAAACATTGCTAAGCTGAATAATTCCATTAGGGCAATTTCTACAGCCTAGGAGAACATAGATAGTTACCCATCCACCCACTTAGAGCTATTAGCAATTCCAAAGAAAGCCATCTAAAGCTGCTTCTGCTATTCATTTGCAGACTGAAATTAAACACGTGTTGTAAGCACCAAAGTAAGATAAGATTTTATTTTTTTTTTAATTTTCACTTTCAAACATAGCATTAAAGTAAATATTAACTGAAGTGAAGTGTGTTTTACAAAACACACTGATTCATTTCCTGTGCAGTGCAGAAAGGAACGTCCTTTTGTATATGCGAGAAGCGCTGAAGCATTCAATGAAACGCAGCGCTGAGGCCAAGGGAGCCAGCGCCGTGCAGGAGCCCGGGGCGAGGAGCGGGGGACAGCTGGGGCTGGGGGCGCGGGCTGGCAGCAGCAGCACCCACCCGCGGCACCCACCCACCCACCGTTTCCCCAGTCTCTCTCCTGCCTTCCTCTAACCTCGTTAGGTTGCTGACCTGTGCCTCCGGTGCTGCTCTGTGAAGGGATGAATGGGGGATTTCTTGAATGGGGGAACGTTCCAGTCTCTGTTTAAGAGTACTGTTAGCCAATACTTTTTGCAGGAGAGAGAAACTTAAAGAGTAAGTGTTCATTTTTCCTAACACCAATTGCACACATCTCTGTTATGCCGATATTTCACTGATGTATACGTAAGTGTACATGTATACGCTTATAGGTAAAGTCTAAATATCAAATAGAGCAAGAATGGCTCAACTACCAGATTCTGTCTTCTTATTGTTTCTTATAAAAATGATAATGATTACTGACACACCGTCAGTACTCATACCACGTTGGAGCACGTACTATAATTTGGGGAGGACATGTATTTCAGATATTTGCAGTAGCTTAATCCCTCCTGGAAATGTAAAAAACCACCTCACAAGATGATGGCAAAGCTCACTTCTTCCTTTACTCGCTTGCTATGGCTTTTGCTAAGAAACCAGTGAGCACAGAAACATCAACAGATTTGCGGCAGCACTGTGCTGCTACAGAAAGCAGATCTGTGTACCATGAGGTGGTCTGGCAACCCTGCTGCTGCAGAACGTGTGAGCTAACACTGTCCTTGCATTTGTGGAGGCAATTCTGAAGCAACATTAGGCAGTACAGCAACCAAGTTCAAGCAGCTCATTTCATAATTCAGCTTTTTTCCATCCTGGGTGAGTGATGCTCCTGGCACAAACACAGTGTGCTTGCAAACAGCAGCAGCACTTCTAACGAGATGGCCAACAGCCAGCGTCCCTTAACAAGCACATCCATCACCAGCGCAGCGCTCGCAATGCTTGCCGATGGACAAAAGGACCATTGCCACCCTTATGGATTTGCGGTTGTTTCTTTTCTTTTTTTTTCCCTTTTTTTTCCCCCTTTTTTTTTTTTAATTGAATCATGAAGATATAAATAGGAGTGCCGGTCTGGCCCATTAGCCCCTGAAGAATGAATTACACCAGCCGTAGTGGACTATACTGAACGTAGTACCCAGGTTTGGAGAGCAGGATAATGAAAAATGTCCTGGTACGGCCTCATATAATAACTGGAATGAGGTGGTGAATCTTAAGCTAGTGCCATAAAATTAGAGAAATAGCTCCTGAGAAATAGCTCCTGAGAATAACACATTGTTGAAGGAAGTTGACCAGGGCAAACAAAACCCACAAGTTCCAGCTTGGGCCACAGCACACAAAACACAGATTTCAATAGAACTTCCCTCTGTTTTCAAAGTACATTGATGGGCCAAGGGAGATAAGAGCCACACAGGCTTGTGGCAATGCAAACCATATTTTTTGGAGACAAAGTCAGTAAGACTGTGAAGACACGTAGGAGAGCATTGTTGCCCAGCAGGCCTGGGTGAGGGGGCTCTCCAGTGGTGGGCCCAGCAGCGATGCTCACTGTGGTGGTGGTCCCAGCAGACACCACCTGGGGCTCCAGACAACCCAAGACCACTGTGGGAAGAAATCTGGGCATCACCATGGGCGCTTCAGTAAGAATTTCTGAAGAGACAGCTAACATGGCGCTTAGCTATTTCCATGTGCTAGAGATACATGTAGAAAATACTAAAAATTTATAGTGCTTGTGTAAAAGACCAAGGAACAGCCTGACCTGGACTGCTAACATGGTATTCCAAAGGGACAGACATGAAAGGGTCCGGAAATAAGCACCAAGATGATTAATGGGACGGAGGACTCCAGTGGCAGGAGGAATGGAGGAATGTTTCCTCGGGATTACCCTGCCTTTTTAAGAAACACTAAAAACACAGTACTCCTCAGCTTGCCAAGCACTTTCGTTCAGTCCGGTTCCAACGGTGAGCCCACAGCGCTGGTACTGCTGCAGACAACCGGGGCGGTCGCCTGGACCTTGCCCCAGCAGAGGTTTCCTCCCAGCTTTCTGCGCTGCTGGAGGGCAGCCTTCGGCACCCGGCCTCTTCCTCCTTCCCCTCCTGGCGTGGGGCCGGGCTCGTGCCGCGTGCTGGCAGAACACCGCCAAGCCCAGCACTGCTCCGATCTTACACAGCGGCCTCTCTTCAAAAAGAATTAGAGACTCTCTGCCTCTAACAAGTGCAACTTCTAGAACTCTCTCTTGAGAAGGGGGTGAATACTTTTATTAAAAAACTAGGAGAGGTACTTTATGTTTTTAGCACATTCTGTCCTTGGGCGTGCACAGCATCCCTGGGCAGGCAGGAGCGGGGATGCGCTGGTGGCCGGGGGGCAAGCACGGCAGCGGGCAGGATGGGGACAGCTCAGGCTTTGTGCCTGCGTGTTGCTGTTAAAGCAGTTAAATAAAAGAGGAAAGCAGTCATTAACAGCCTCAACTGTTAATTGCACATGGAAACCTGGCCCAGCAGACACTGTTCAGTGCATTTGTGGGGGGTGGAAGTGGTGTAGCAATGTTAATAATCACCTTTTTTTTTTTATCTCAAAAGCAACTAACCGAATTTGACACCATTCTGTGAATGTTTAAAAGAATTCTTAGGAAATAGTCATATGCTTCTGTTTCCACAGAGCTCAGAGCTCAGGCTGCCTTTAGCCCCGTATTATTGCTCCAGAACCTGACGACACAGTCATAAAACATCACAATGACTCTCTTGAAGTTAATGAGTGACCCTAACGCACAAGGGAAAATAAAGAATCCAAATATTGCTACTGCTAAATACTGGGTTGTTTATACTTGAGGCTTCTTATGTTTATCCGCTCCTTCACACCTGCATTTCCAGATGTCTTGCACAAGAGTTAAACCCTACGTCTGAGAGCATTGTCCCAACACTCCTTGAACTCCATCAGGCTCTGTGTTGTGACCACTGCCCTGGGGAACCTGTCCCAGTGCCCGACCCAACTCTTATTGAAGAACCTTTCCCTAACCCCCAGCCTGACCCTCCCCTGTCCCAGCTCCATGCCGTTCCCTCGGGTCCTGTCGCTGTCCCCAGAGAGCAGAGCTCAGCGCCTGCCCCTCCGCTCCCCTCGTGAGGGAGCTGCAGGCCGCCATGAGGCCTCCCCTCGGCCTGCTCTGCTCGGGGCTGAACACACCAGGGGCCTCAGCCACCCCTCGCATGTCTTGCCCTCCAGATCCTTCACCATTTTCGTAGCCCTCCTTTGGACACTGCCTAATTAAGTCCTTCTCGTATTGTGGCACCCAGAGCTGCACGCAGCACTCGCGGTGAGGCTGCACCAGCGCAGAGGACAGCGGGACAAGGCTCCCGACGGCCCAGCGGTGCTGAGCCTGCTGCAGCCCGGGACACGGCCGGCCCTCCTGGCTGCCAGGGCACGCAGCTGACTCGCATTGAGCCACACAGTTATTGGGCATATTTGGTTTCATGCAGTTTTATTTCTCTCTTTGCACCAAAGCACTTAAACGTGAAACGAGTTCAAGCAGAAGCGCGTTGCCCACATGTCTACGTGTTTATTGGCACACACGGGTATTGATTATTTAGCAGTTACCCAGTTGCTATGACACCAAACACCACCGATCCGCAAGCAAACAAGTGCTCTCTCTGTAGTTCATAAATACCAATTACGGTGGAGCAGCTCAAAATTTTCCGTTCAGAAAAATCTCTCCCAGTTTCTCCCCCATCTTTTCTCTTTATGACATTCTTGCTTTGTGTTAAAAAATTACCTTTTTTAATTACCTTTTTGCTTTTACCCATGCTAGATCCAGGTGCTGGCAGGGCACTGATTTGAATTACAGGTTAATGTGAAATTTGATGCATTTCTGCATTTTCTTTTTTAAGTCAAGAGAAAGAAGAAAACAGGCGAAAGAGCATTCCTAGCACCCCAGGGAAGCAGGAGCGGGAGCTCCAGAGCGTCCCCAGAGACACCAGAGCTGGAGGGACCCGAGGGCAGAGCACGAGTTTGGGAGGCTGATGCACAATGTGCTAGCACGTACACCCAGAGTGGCGTGCATAGCTGGGATGGTGAGCTCAGACTTCTCACTACACAGACACCAGTACCAGCATCTGGTGGAGATTAAGTCAGCTCTGCATCTTCCAGCCACTCATCTGTAGGTCTCAAGTCTGGATCATGCAGAGGATGGGCGGAAAGTCAAAGAAAAATAAAGAAACGAACAAACGAACGAACAAAGTGCCATCACCTGATGCAGCTACATTGTCACGTCCATTTCACCTCCTCTGAGGCAATCTCACAGCTTTGACTCAAACTCCATTTGCAGCAGAAGTTGATCGCTGTGCAGCACATGCGCTGTGCAACCCAAGCATTCCTCAGGGACTGGAAAGCTGCACATTTTGAAGTGTAGGGCTGTCATTCCAGGTCACTCGGTGACACGGAAGCGGCAAGCTGGCGCATATCTGACCTCTCCTAATGTTAGAGAATGAAAAACCATCATGTGAATAATTGCGTTAGTACTGGATTCCACCAGTGCCCCACAGAAGCACCCCTGTACAGCTTTTAACCTCAAACCTCTAACGAATGATCTAACTTAAACTCAGTAATTTAAGATATTCTTTGGAGTTTTTAGGCTGGAAGGTCATTGCGTATAATTTTACAAGATGCAGGATGGAGGAGGGGAAGTGAAAACTCTGTTGACATGGGAATGGTTTTAAAGATATTCCAGAGCTGTGTTCTGCCGAGATTCAACCTATTTTTTAAGCACCAGTAGATTGTTTTTGTCAAGTTATAAAACAGCAGCGCAGTATTTGGTTCAGCAAGATCTGTATACAATACTGGTGATGGAAAGCAGCAAAGAAATTTGTTTAAATAAAAAAAATCCAAGTTTTTTTGCACTGGTACCAAGCCAGGTTATGTTCTCCTAAGTATCCTGCCAAGATATACAATGTATGATAGCCTTAGCTTCCAGAAATTCAAAAGACACGGCAGTCTGCAGCTGTGCTGTGGCCTGAGCATGTCACAGAGCTCATGAGACACACAGGACCTGCGTGGACTTTAGGGCAGCCCCACATGCCCATGGGTCTCCCTGGCACATTGGGAGCTCGGGCACCACAGGCCAGGCGGGGAGGAAAGCAAAGGGATCGCTGCCGTGTTTGTCCTTCTGGCTTGTTTACTTAGCACTGCAAACCCCGCTCCGGTTGCCCAGCTCGGGCACAGGGAGCAGAGCTCCGGGTATTCCCCCATCCACCGCTGGTGCCTGCAGATGGGGTTTCCCCTGGGTCTTGCTTCGGGAAGGGCTGTCCTGCTGCACCTGCACGCCGTCCTGCTGCTCCACTGCGAGCACTGCGCGGGATGGGGACGGTCCTGGGGGAACTGGGTCAGAGCAGCAGTGGCTGCTGGAAAGTGGGGCTCCTGCAAATATGTATGGCACGAGGGGGTCAACTGAGAGCGGACTTCATCCCACAGGTTGCATCCTCGCTGGGGATCAGCAGCCAGCCCGACACCAGTCAGAGCGCCCCAGCCCCAGCGCTGTGGCAGGTCGCACCACCCCAAGTGAAGCAGAGCACGGTGGCTCTTCCTTACCACCGTGGCAAATGGAACAACCCAGGCACCAATTCCCGCATCTCTTATTTTTCTGCTGATCCTGTCTCCGAGATTCCCCATCCCCGGGACAAGGCTTTGCCTTATCTGGAAGTGGAGGAGGAACTTCAGTTGCCCTGGTAAGCAACCCTGACTCTCCAAGGACGCAGCAAGACCCAGCGGTGACGCAGTGTGCCCCAGCTGCTGCGGCTGCTCCAAGCTCACCCTGGTGTTTCAGAAACGCTCTTGTGCAAAACAGTTCTGTGTTTGTTTGGCTTTGAAATCGGACACTTGTTACACCAGTGGGAGGATGGAGCAGAGGTCGGAATCAGGCCTCACCATCGAGGAAAGGGGTACATTTACTTGTCAGATACAATACTGAAGTCACATAAGCCCTCTCAGTTCACTTCAGCCTATTTAAAAAAGTCAGCCTGGAGCCCATATGCCAATTTTCTTTGAAAGGCATGGATTTTTGAGCAAAGTTTCCATTTGCAGTTGTTTATATGGGGTGCAGACGCTTGACTGAAGAGGCACAATTAAATTTCATGAGTTACAGCTCAGAAAGGATGCAAACTTTGCTTTGAACGAGACGCCTGGCTACTCCTTTTTCCCCATAAAGCTTGCTTCTTCACAAATGTGGAAAAAAAAAATCATTTCATTTGGAGGATAAAGTGTGAGAAGTTTCCATCCTTCCAAAAGCTAAAGGGCGCACAGCTCTGTATGCAGCTGAGTCTGCAACCCCGCATGAGAAGAAAGCTCCCTGCCCCGACACAGGACTGGGATCGGGGCTGAACCCGACGTGCAGCGCACTGCAGCGTTACAGCAGCCCAGGGCCCCATGCGCCCCGGGGATGACAGCTCTCCACAGCTCTGCTTGCTCACTCTTCTCCCCAGCTCCTGCAGCAAGCAGAGGTCAGCACAGTGTGAGCTAACCTGGACTTCAAGCAAATCTAACAATACGCCGGATGAGCTTCGCTGACCTTCCTGACATAAGCTGGGAAGCGAGGATGCAGGAGCAGAAGCACCCCGGGAAGCGGCCAGTGATGCTGCGGCACCCGACCGCGCGATGCAGCCACAGCAGGCATCGGATGGGGGCCTGGTGCTTCGTCCCAGCGTGTCGGGCAGCATTTATACACCTCTGGGCGGCGGTGAACCTCCGTTCGTCAGCTCGTCCTGCTGAAGCCTCACACGGGGGCTGCGGGGCTGAGCCCCGGGTATATTCTGCTGAAACAACATCAAACGCCATCTGTGCAAGGCATTTTTCCAAGCGCTATCAGCGTGAGCTGTTGTTTAAACACACGATAAATCTGAGCAAAATGTTGTTCCTATTGAGACAAGTTGAGAATAACCATAAACTTCGAGAGGCGATGCGCGAGATTGCACAAGTGGACGGGACCCTCATATTTCACCGTCCCCAGCCTCTCCTGCGACGGCAGCCAAGGGCTGCACTGCAACTAAAAATACATGGCCGTGCTCGGCAGCGCTAGCCGGGGCCACGCAAGTGTTTAAAGCTCCAGGCGACTTTTGCCCTTCAAGCCTTGTATGTGTTGGTTGGGCTTTTTTTCTTTTAAAGACGCAATGTTTAAATGCAGTTTTATCATTTGATGCAGATACGTGCTACGTACAGGCTGGCAGTAGGGAGCAGCAGGACCAGCAACAATGCAACAATGAGCTCTGTGGGTGCAAAGCGTTACACCCAGGCAGCTGAACGTAATTGCCTGCATTTTTCATAGAGGAGGGGAAAAAGCACGTGTAAAAAAAAATAAATAAAAAATGTTCAGGGAGAACGGTGTTCCCCTTCGGCAATCAACGCCAGGGCCAGACTTTCAGAAGCATTCCTGCTTTGCCATGCCATGACAACAGAGGCCAGCGCCCCGTGCTGTGCACCAGCCCGCAGGGTCCCTCGCCCGCCGGATCCCCCCAGCCCCACCGCGGGGCACCCCGCTGCCACGGCCACGAGCCCCGGGAGGAGCGACTCCAAGGCACAGGGCCGCTGCTCCCCTGCCTCACGCCCTCTCTGCAGCCCCTAACGAAAGCCCTCCTGGCAGACCTCTGCCCCATGACAGGGAACGAGGGGCTCCCACTCCTCCCAAACGCTTGCAGCCCATGCAAGGGCGGGTGGCACTACGTCGCTCACCATGGGATCAAAGTCACTTCCTCATTAATAGAATTCCCATTAAGGTGTTTAAAATTCAGTCACGCATGGGATAAATATCGACTTCAGCACTTGCTGTTTCCCAGCTCTTTTTTTCTGGGTTAAGGTAACAGCCCTAAGCGTGACAAATTTCTGTTTACATGTTTGCAACTTGATAGCTGCAAATCTAATTGGTGAAATATTGGGCTGTAAAATTATGAAGTAAATGTGGGGCCTGTAATTAGCCTTCTGCACCCATCTGTGGCTATTTTTTTTTACGGTTTAAAAAAGACAAATCAATCCATGCCTGACCAGAGAGGCATGCTGGCTGCCACAGCAGCGTGGCCGTATAAACGGCAGGAGATCAGGCCAAGCAAGTTTTGCTGCTTTGCTGTGATTTTGTCTTCATTATCAAATCACAAAAATTGTAAATAGCTCAAAGATTACTTGCATGCGCTTAAGGGCATTTTATACATAAATGCATTTGTCTTTACCAGCCAATATTTACTTCTATGCATTTGTCAGCATGGTGGGCCGTCGTTGCCAGTGTACGTTTGATGCTTAGTGTGAATCCATCCGATTTTACAGAGCTTTTTAAGTACGCTTTTGAGAAAAAAGAAGTCATGCTAAAAGCTAGGTTCAAATGGGCACAGGACACGTATATGTGAATACTTTGCCTGCGTCCCATTCCCACACGTGTCCCCTTGAGTTCCCAGGTATGCTTACTGCCCACTGCCCACCGCTGCTGCGTCCTGCACCCGCGGGCAGCAGCATCCCCACGCAGCCGGCCCCAGCTGCAGCGAGCTCCTGCCTGCGCCTCTGCTGCTCTCCAGCTTTGGAAGAGCATGAAGAATGAAGATTAACTTCCTTACTTTACAGTGCACCAGTAAGAAAAAACAAAGAAGAGGAAAAAAAAACCTACCCAATTTGGACAAGAAATGTTCGTGTACACAAGTTTTTCTAGATAAGAAAAATTACTGAATTTGTTAATATGTCACTTCACAGTGCATTTGCAGTTCACGGCAGCAAATTTTCAAAACAACTTTGACTTTTACGAGAGAACAAACCTTGTGAACATTTCTTATTTTTTATTTTTTTTAATGAATCAGCCATTCCACCTCCAGTCTGAGTCCAGATCCCCTAAAGGGAATCTATAAATCCTGTCAGAAGAGGATTTGGGGAACCAAGAACGGAGGATTCGTTGGAGACAGTTATTTTATACACGTTGGGAAAGCTAAAACCAGCATCCCCGCTGCACGGGGGCTCCAGCCCCGTCCTGTCCCACCAGGGCATGCCCTGTGGCAGGTGGCCGTGCTTCCTTTAACACACACCGAGGTGCTGCTGCCTCTTCCCAGACTCCCATGGCAGTCACAGTTACCCGTACCGATGCGTAGGGCTTCATCTGATGTGAAGCCAGCTTGCAGCGCGTAAGCCAGCAGGGTCCAGGCTTGTCTATACATTTACTCGAAGTACCACACAGGCTTCTGATTTCCTCAGGACGTTCAGCCCCAGGGAAGCAGTTAAATTCAGTTGAAGGTACCCTTGCAGCAAGATAATCTGGCTACGTAAAACTCCGTGCACGGGACAACCAGACAGAACCCCGAGCGTGTAACAGAGCTTCGGGCTAGCTTTAAGGGAAGGGATTCACCATGTATCAACCATGTCCTGGGCAGAATTCAGGGAGATGCTTTCAAGCACTTCAGAAGTGCTCATGTGAGCGTGGAGCACAAAATCCAGGGCAGAAACCTGGGCCCTGAAGCCCCAGCCCCCAGCTGCTGGGGTCTGGCTGCCTGCCCCGGAGTCGGCAGAGGGAGGAAGAGGCGTTGTGCTGTGTGCCATGCAAGTACACCCAAAGGACTGTGGAAGTACTCATTTGTTTAAAACAGCACGTTGACTAAAACCATAATAAGTTTGTTTCTCTCTTATTTAATGCCAAATCTGGTACAAAGTTCCAGCTTCCTTGCTGTGGCACGTCTGATGGGCATGCCTTGTCCCACATCCTCACTCACTCTGCTATTGAGGCTGAACTATTTCTGTGCAGCTGCTCAAAGAGCAGAGGGAAGAGCAGTTCTCGGCACAAAGCTCACTTGCAGGACTGCTGCACGTTCAGCTCCTGTGCTCCCCCTCCCCAAGCTCAGTTTTCCTCATTCAGTTGCATGTCAGATATGCATGTGTGTAACGGAGAGATGGTGCAGACACGTCCAAGGACAGAAGTTACTCTCTCCCCCTTTGTAACAGCGAGTTTCTGTATATTTCTGTGTATTAACACACACACATTCCCTCTGCTCCTGGCAGTGCGTTGGTTCGCCCAGGTGCCCGCAGAGCAGCAGCAGCAGCGCGTGAAGCCCAGAGACCTGTAAGCAGCCAGGGGAAGGCTCGCAGGCATCGCAGCGCTCGCAGCACAGGACGGCTCCAGGCCAGCCGTAGCACAGGCTTTACTGAAACTGCTCATATCACAGCCGGAGGGCAGGTCTCACC
This sequence comes from Anser brachyrhynchus, assembly GCF_964034855.1. Taxonomy (NCBI): domain Eukaryota; kingdom Metazoa; phylum Chordata; class Aves; order Anseriformes; family Anatidae; genus Anser; species Anser brachyrhynchus. Next base: position 1,162,323 of record NC_137702.1, read on the forward strand.
CTGGCTGCATGCCCTGATTTCCCGAAAACCTTGCCTGCAGAGCCCAAACGGCCGTGTGGCTTGCTCTCCGCTTGGCACCAGCACCATCATGGGATGGGCTCCACATCCACCATATCTGTGCTGTTCCCACAGCAAATTGAGCGATGAGCTGACAGCAGGAGGGCTCGTGCCCACCCCGTGCTCCAGCAGCAGCTCCAGCCAGCCCGTGCTACCTCTCGCTCATGCCCTGCCACAGGCCTGCAGAGCCCCAGCTGCCTCCCAGCCCCGCTGTTCCAAAGTGCGGGTTATTAAATTACATCTTTAACCACTGAGTCCAGATGCCCAACACTAAAATTTCGTTTGGAAGACAAAAAAGCAGAGAAGACAAGCGGCCTTTTTGTCTTTGTGAAGCTGGAGAGTCACGGAACGAACGAGCGCTGCCCCCGGGCCTGCTCCTGCTGCGTCCCCAGGGGGGAGCGGGGCTGGCTCCAGCGAGCCGGCCGCAGCAGGACACGGAGTGCTGCAGGAGGCTACGCCAGGTTGTTAAACAAATCCAGCTGAAAATGTGCCAATAGTTGCTCAGAATTGGTAAAATAAACATTTTGAAGTGGAAAGTACCTCCGTGCAATAGCTTTACGGGGATGTTCCTCTCAAGTCACCAGGCCGTGGACTCTCCGTCGCCGCGGCTGCTCGGTGGCTCTGCAGCAGCTCACCTTTTCCCCAAACGCTGCAGTGCGGCCGTGGGAGCAGCGCGAGGGATGCAGCATGGTGGTGGCTCACAGCCCGCACCAGCACCCAAGGGTGAGACTCCTGCATCTGCACCCAGACCCCTGGACAGGAGACCGGGCCGGTTTGACACCTGGGGCTAAGGAAATGCCACCGTGTCCTCCCCCCTGCTGCAGGGGGACAGAGCAGCAGCTTCTCCACTGGAAAAAGTAGAACAACTCCAGATAAGTGCAGATATCCTACAGATAACTGCAGGAGCAACAGCTCGGGGCTGCCCAATCCCAGAGGCACAGCTCGGCAGCAGCTCTGCGGGGTCCCCCGGGAGCTTTGTGGAGTATGGAAATGGCACGAGTTAGAGTTAAACGCTGTATAAATGCAGACAATTAGGGGAATAATAGCCCTTTGGAGGAGTGTAAAATTACAGGAATTTGTAGTAGCAAAAATTGTTTTCTGCTAAAGGAAGATGGTGGTCAGGAATGCAACACAGGCAAGATAAAACAGCGCATAAAATCCATCCTAAATCGTAACAACATCAGTGCACCCCGGCACTGCTCCAGCACTGTTTTCTCATCCCATTCCTAAGTACGGCCCTCACGTGCCTCTCCCCGAGGTGCCGGGGATGTCAGCAGGGTCTTGCTGCGGACATTTCCCTAACAGCAGCCAAGCACGGCCCTGGGAAGCCTGTGTGCCAGCCCCCGTGCTGTAAGGGCTGCCGCCGGGCCCCTGTGCGCCAGGAGATCCTGGATGGGATGATACCCAAAAACCTAACCCTCTAATCTTCCTTTCAGCTTGAATTATGGGTACTATAAAGGCGTGTTTAAAGAAATTTTAAAGAATCTGCTTTGCTTCAAAAGCCGCAGCAGAAGTAGTGAATTCTTCAGTGCTTTATCCCGGTTCTGTGCACATGCCATACCGAATGTAACTGAGACATGACCTGTAATACATGAGGACAAGCAGGCAGGCAATAAATATACATTATTGCCTAAGAACCATTATAAATGTCTCTAGGATTATATAGATGCCCATTAACAAAAGCCAGCATCCTGTCTGTCTGAAGGCCGTGGTAATTATTTTGAGCATGCGAAGAATGCCTCCCTATTCCGTCTATTTCATCCTTCTTCTCCCCGCACTGTTTTTATGACTTCTAATTATCAATTGAAAATGTGAGTAGGTATGAGAAACGAGAAGAATTTTCTAAACAGCAGAGGAATAGGACAAACACGCTGCGCCGCTGGGGAGCATATAGGCCAGACGGGACACCTATATGTGCCCGCTGTGTCAGAGCTTGGGGCTGCGGCACCAGCACCTGGAGCCCCTCTGCCCCCAGTGGGACGGGGGCTGTCATGGCCATGTACACGTGGCCCACTGCTCGCCCCCTGCTCATGGGAGATCTTCCGAGCCCACCTGCGCTTTGGATTTAGGCGAGAACACAAAAGGAGCTCAGTTCTCAGTGGCTGGTGGTGTATTCATGAACTTGCAGGGCAAAGTCTGCCTTTAGGTCACGGGAGGAAAAGGAAAAAATATCAGGCTTATTAGTGGATTTGCATTTCCAGCTGCCTTTAGGAAGGGAATTACTTGGTAGAACTGAATTTGGCATGATTCCACTCAAGCAGTGTCCATTCAAGTGAAGTCAAACAAGTGTTAAAGGGAAGGAAAACCTGGCATGAATGTGTAGGACAGCTAACGTTAGGGCAGATTTAACCTTTTCTAAAATGAGAGGAGAGAACAAATACTGCTTGCTCCCTCTGGCTGAAAGAGATACACAGAAAGACACAGAAATGGATTACACAGGATGAAGAGTTAAAATTAGATTCGCAAACGCTCGTAGGCCTAAGATGCCGTCACACGAGCTGCAGGGCATGGCGACACGGGCGGGCACAGCTCACCGCCACGGCTCCGCTCCGCTCCCCAGCCCCCTGCTCTGGGAAGTTTAAATAAATAGGAGGAGGTGGCGGCTACTGCGCTTTGCTCAGCTTTGCAGAAGGCTGAGCTGGCTTTGTACGAGTCCCTCACAACCTGGTGACGTGATGGATGCAAGACCGCATATAAATCATGGACTTTTGTTAATGCCTTGACCACGGGGACTCGAAGCAACAACTTCCTCGGTTGTCTTACATAAATAGGAAAAAGAAGTTTACATTTCCCACACTGCCATGGAAACACGCTCTGAGGAGCTACAACTGGAGGTGCGAGAGACGCAGTTTCAGGGGAGGGCTGTGCCGGGCGGACGGTGCCGTACACGTGCGTGCCGCGGGCGGTGGGGAGCGAGCCCTCGGGTGTCGGCGGCTGGCGAGGGAGCGCTGGGCGCAGGGGTGCTGAGCTGCACGGTGGCTGTCAGCAGGTTCCTGCGGTGCACTGCAGGCTTAAAGGAAGGGGATAACCTTGGCAGAAATTTCCGAAGACGCTGGCACAAGGGTTTAACACCGTGGTGCAGTGCGTGGGGGATTTTATAGCTGCAAAGAAAGCTGGAAATGTTGGGGGATATTGGAGCCGCCCGGCTGGCCCACGGGGGTGGTGCTGCCACAGGCTGCGATGTCAGCGCAGACCTCGCAAAAACTTGTCCTTGGTGGGACAGGGACCGGGCTCTGAGCCTTGCCTATTAAAAGTTAATGCCGGCCTTCGGTGGTAAGGATCAGTCAACAAGTCTGTAAAGAACTGGTGACACATTAACCCGTTGGTTATGTGCCTGCAAGGCGAGGATATTTACGTGCACACATTTCCATGCGCACAGGCTATTTCTCAGGCCGTGGCAGCGTCCCACCTCTTCAGTGAGCGTTTCTCAGTAACGTGCTCTGCCCCGCGAGCGAGGAATGCTGCAGCGCTCGGCGCAGTGATGGGGCCCAGGAGTGACTGTCCTCATCCTGGCACGTCCCTTCGTAGCTGCAGAAGTCAGTTCAGAAAGGGCTGATAGGGCAAAAAACAACCAGACAAAGAGAAACCGCACTGCTAGCTGCCCCCCCAAATATTTTCTCACACACAAAACAAAACAAAAAAAAAAGCCATTATATATGACCACAAAGAGATGCTGGACAAACCAAAGTTACTCTAAAATGATTTCTCCACATACACCATTAGCAAAATAACTCCGGTTTGTGCAAGCTCAGGGGACAGGAGGACAGAGGAGCCAGGGCAGTCACTTGCTCCGAACGCCGCCGCGCTCCGGCCCCCAGGTCCCGCCGTGCGGGCAGCGCGGGACTGGGCTGCACACTTCTGCACCCCCGACAGCTTAAATTCCTCCTCGCAGTCACCATCCCTGGAAGAAAAAGTTGCTGCCATGGCAACTGGCTGTGATAAGCAGATTATCCCTCCCGAGGCCAGCCACACATCACGCAAACCGCACAGGGCCCCTCCGCCCTCTCCGTCCCCGCTCGGTCCCAGCGCTCCGGCACCGAGGGTGCTGTGGGCCCGGTGCCTTGCCCAGCCACGGCCGTAGCACCAGCAGCGACACCACCGCTCGGCCGGGTGATGGATGTCACTCGTTGCTCACTTTTCTTTGTGTGCAACAGTGCTTTGAGAGTCCGCCCGGCCTTCCTGCTCAGGCAGCCCGCGGAGCTGCGAAGCTCTGGCTGCGATGTGACCAGCGGCGCGTGCCAGGAGCACCCCGGCTGGGGGCACTGCGCGGTGCCAGCAGCTGGGTACCTCCAGGGACAGGCGGCGTTGGTGCTCCTGGCCGTCCGGTCCTGGTGAAGCAGAGGTACAGCAAAGGGAAATGTGAGCCCTTTGTGGCAGATCTGCACAGCGGGGCAGGAAAGCCCTGCCTTCAGTTTTACGAGGTGGTAATGTTGAACAGGATGTAGTTATGCCCTCGCCAGTTATTGTCATCCACGTTTATTTGCCTACTCATGTTTATTGTATCCCTACTCCAACAACAGAACTCAATCTACTCTCCCAAAAAAAAAAAAAATAAAGACAATTTTCCCCCTGAAAAGTGCCAATGACTTCATAAAATCCATGAATACCATGAACAACACACCTCTGCTAGCAGATGGGACTGGCGGCACTGCAAAATCGTAAAACAAATAAATCACAGTAAGGTGAACGAGCCCCCTGTACCTTTGGTTTATGACTTTACACAAAGGGGGTATCTACCGCAAGCACCCCAAATGGTCTTCAGCCGCCGGCTGCGTGCAGGCTGCCCTCCCACCCCGCTGCTGCTTCGCTGTGTGCATTTTGTCACAGCCGCTGCGGCACCGAGTGGTAACGGCGCCGGGGCCGGCAGCGGCTGGGATGAAGCCAGGCCGTGGGGTGCACTGCTGAGAGCGCTCCAGTGGGCAGCCAGCTCTCCTCCTGCAGCAGGCTTACCCTACAGCGCGTGGGCGAGGGGACTGCAGCAGCCCCACCTGGAACAGCACGTCTCTTCAGAGCCCAAAATATGACTTGTTTTCTGATCTGTTTATTTTTAATGGGGGAGGAAAGCTCCACTGCTACCTTCTTCCTCATTTATTACAGGCATTGAGTTAAACATCACTTCCTCTTAAATTCAATCTAATAAAATTAATATCAGCAATGCACTGAGTCAGGCTAATCCAATTAGTGTCAATATTTAATATATTTTCTGCAAGTTGTACTGGGAATTAGCTTCTTGCCTTCCATCATGAAATCTAGAAAGAAGAAATATTTTCTTCCAGTCCAGGAATCCACAGCAAATATTCATAACGGAGGGCTGGCGAAGCCACCATTTGCTATCTTAGCTCCCTTCTGCCCTCTGTGTACCTTAGAAATGCTCCACGAGCTGCGAGAGGTCCGGCTGCCCGAGCATGGGGGGGAGTTGTTTTGGAAAACAACTGTGAAACAGAACGGGGGCACTGGAACTAGCTGACCTTCAAAGGTCCCTTACAACTCAAACCTGTATGGGATGCTACGGTTTGATGGTAACTGAGTCACACGCAGCTAAATGTACAGTGGAGTCCTGCTTTCACAAAAAAGGTCATTTTGGCAGCCTGGCTGAGCAGCCAGAACTTCTCTTCATGACGTGGTGGGATGGGATGGGATGGGATGGGATGGGATGGGATGGGATGGGATGGGATGGGATGGGATGGGGATGGGGATGGGGATGGGGATGGGGATGGGATGGGATGGGATGGGATGGGATGGAATGGGATGGGGTGGGATGGGATGGGATGGGATGGGATGGGATGGGATGGGATGGGATGGGATGGGATGGGATGGGATGGGATGGGATGGGATGGGATGGGATGGGATGGGATGGGATGGGGATGGGATGTTTCGGAGCCAGCAGCAAAAGAATAATCTCACATCACGTGAAGAGCTTGCAGTGACAGTGCAGTGGGAACAGGCAGGGGACATGCAGGAGAGCCCTGGCCATTGCTGCATGCCACGGGGCCGGGACAGCGAGCAGAGCACGCCCAGGCTGGGCTCACCTCCGCTCCCCCCGGGCCCAGCTCTCTCCCCCAGACTGCCTTCCCAGCCATGCTGCTGGCCGGAGGCAGCCACAGGGCGCGTTCCCAGCAGCGGTCAGAAACAGGAACATCACCCAGAGCCATGCAGGTGGGTGCAGGAGCGCCTCGAGACCAGCCGCAAGGTGAACAGTGGTGCATGAACGGCTGTGATGTGAACAGACGCATTTTCTGTTAGAAAAAAATCAAAGTACAGCATCAATTTAGAGGCTGAACTCTGAAGCGGAGTTGTAGCTGCAGCTCTGGTGCCACCAGCATCTTTCCCAGGGCTAACCCACTCAATGCTCCCTGTTCACCATCTGCAGAAACCCGTCCCTGTGCTGCAGAGGGCGGCGGTGATGCTGCATCCCCTCTCCGGTCGCCTGTCCCAGGCTCGGGGCGCTCGGCTGCTCGCTGCATGCAGGCAGTGTGAAGGATGTGTGTGTACGCACGGGCACACGCGCGTGTGCCTGGCTCACTGATGGCTCTCGTTTGTCCGGAGCGGATCTGAAACGCTGTGTCCTGGAGCAGTTGCTACCTTTCACCTTTTCACTTGTTTTTCACGGACGGAAATTTGAGCCACAGCAACCCAGCGCTTGCTGCTGCTGCCTGCGTGTGTGGCTTGTGTTTCGGGGACCCTGCTAACATCATTTTCCCCCAGAAACTTGGCCGCTGCTTCAAAATAAACAGACGCGCACACCTTTTACCTCGATGCAAGGATTTTTATATTTCTGCTATTTGCAGTGCACATGTTGGGAACACCCAAAAGAGGCTTGCGGGCCGGGTGGCTCTGGGCAAGGAGCGGCTGCAGCCCGCAGGAAGCCCCGAGCCGCCCGCAGAGACCTGGGGAAGTTCTGCAGCTGCATAAATATTTTTCTTGCACAGTCAAACACAGACACTTTATCCTTCCTCACCGCGGTGATAAAAAGCACATTTTAAATAAACAGAGCTCTGAATGGATGGCTTGACTTCGAGCGCTTGGTGCCTTCTTTCATTCACTGAAGCACGGCGTTGCTGTAGGGAGCAGGTGAGAGCCCCCGGCCCGGCTAGTTACATGCACGTGGAAAAATACGCTACATTTTCCCAAAGCTTTTTATTCAGAGTTACCTTCGATTTTAAGAAATTACTGCTTGTGACAGAGGCAGCTCTTAACACGAGCTTGTGCTCTGCGGCTTTTTCTCATCCCCACCGCTGGAAGCGCCGCCCGAGCCCCTCCCGGCCGAGCCCCGCGGCCCCGGCAGTTTGACATTAACAGACATGATCCGATTACGAGTAGTAAATTGGTTACTCGCGGAAACAGACTTTTTTCCCCATTAAGGAGACATTCACAAACTGCAGCAGATTTCAGAAGCCTATTTATTTTCAATTGGCAGCTGCAAAGTAATTTGCAAACAAATTTCGGCCTGGCGTATGTTTGCAAACTGCCACGCGCAGCCGCTTCTTGCAGGCGTTGGCTCGCTGTGGCCCAACAGCGCTGCACTGGCTCTGGTCACAGCACCAAGCCTTTGTGCCCATTTGCCATACGATATTAATATAAACATTTGTGTACTTGTTTGGTGCACGACAAGTTCTCTAGCAGGCGCACACATGCAGACAGCTGCGGGTGTGCAAAGCAGCCAGCCCCAGCAGGGCGAAGCTGCCCGGGCAGCTCGCGTGAGCCCGGGCTCACTGCTTGTAACAGTTCTGCACAAAGCATCACGGCATCGCAGGGGGCAGGAAAGGTGTAGCAACGTCATATCTTTCAGGTAAAGGATGCTGTGGGTCTGAAAGAGGCTTGGCTTGAAAGCTCTGATACAACTGGTGAGTTAATGTCACCAAGAAGCTGTTACTCCAGCCCTTATTGTCTTATTGGACATCTAACAGCCCCTAGCCTGGGAGATATTGAGCACTGTAGGGCTTCTTAAACATGCTGTTTAGGATATGTCTGTCTAAAGCTACATCTGTTTAAATACTTCTGTCTAAAAACAGCATCATGAGGATTAGACGCCTGCGTCCAGACGTGTCGGAGGCGTCCCCAGCCCTTCCAGGCAGCGCAGGGCGCGGGGCGGGCGCCGCACATGGAGCCTGACCGCAGTCCTGGAAAACCCACCTGGGCCTGCAGGACGCGTTTCCATTCCCCTGACACACAGAGAAGAAAAATCACCACGATCTTCCTCGGTTCGCTAACACATGTCATCTCGTCTAGTGCAGACCGAAGCAAGGCAGCTGCCAAGAACAAATAACTACCGTTTCAATAGATTAGAAGATGAATCATCCACAGTATTTTTAGCAGGTTGTTAAGAGCTGGCAGCAAAATTTGCAAACTGAGTTGTGTTTCTTTTTATTCATGTTAGCATAACCTTTTAAAGAAAACATAAATGGGATTTAGTACAAAGGAAACTCAAGGACTGGAAATAATATCTCCGAGTTTTGAAATGGCAGTGAGAAATCCAACAAAATATACCTCTGTTCACCGCTCGCTCATTTAGGCATCATGCAGCTAAACAGAGCAAGGTGAGAGGCTTTAAGTAAAAACCGCCAGGGAAAGGATTTCCCTTTGTGCTGTGACCATTCCCGTGTCTCGGCAGGGATGCTGTGGCCGCCGGGAGCAGCAGGAGATGCGGTTTCGGCAGGGCCCAGCCCGTTCCTCCCCTAGCACGAGCAGGTTTCTGCTCGGAGGGCTGGAGGAGACTCGGTGCAGGTGGCTGATGCGAAGCCCTCGGCCCCCGTCACAGCTCGGGGGGTGGGGATGTGGTGCAGAGCTTCCCAAAACGTGTTTTACAAAGAAATCATGAGCTGCGTATTGAACATTCAGCTTTTAACAGGTGCTTCTCCTTTACTGTGGTTTGGTGGTGTGAACGCTGTTCTCAGAACAGAAAGAAGCGGCAGACCTGGTGCAGTCCCTGAGCGCCGAACAGCGCCGGCAGGATTACCACCGAGCCGGCCGGTGCCCCGGGCCACCCGGGCACTTTGGGCTGCCCCGCGCTCACCAACGCACACACAGGGACGCGGGGAAGCTCGTGGCCACGGTGAACAGAGAGGTTTTGAGCCAAAGAGGAGCAGCGCTCAGGAAGGTGCCAAACAGCCATGAGCCCGAGCATCCCGCGGGAGAGGACGGCTGCTGCCTCGTCGCCTGCTCTGCAGCCTGCCGGTGCAGCCCCCGGCTCCTTTATGAACAGGGCCGCACAACCCACTTCTCTCTGGTAATGAAATGGGCTGTGTGAAGAAGGCCGTGTCCACTCCTGCAGCAATGCCGCCAATTGATGAAAATCAGCTCCTGCCCTCCCCTGCGTGTCCCCGTACTTCATTATGAGGTCTCCTGCACAAACACATCCATACATGGATGTGAACAACACTCTTTAGAAAATAATGGAACAGATGGCACTGTTCCCAATGGCGAGGGTGACGCTCCTTTTATAAGAAACAGGCGTACGGCTGGACAAACAGCACGCGCCGACCGGACCGTCGCAGCTCCCTCGGCACGGCATGGACACCTGAGCCCCGCGGGGGGGGACAGGAGGCGCACTGCACAGTGGTCTTCTGCACTGAAAATCCTGCGCCGGCTTTGCTTTTATTTTGCCTTGAAGAACGGATTTAATATGGAGCAAATTGAATTTATCGTTTGCTGTAAATGGAAGCATTTGTTTCTTTGAGCCTCAGGGGGATTTTTCATTAATTATATTGGGTCCAATGATCAAGCTGGCAAGAAATTTGCTTCCAAGATAAAAAAGAAGGCCAAACATAGATTTCAGCACAGTTTCTGTACATAATAGAAATATATATATAATAGATATTTCAGCACTAGGAATTAGCAGTGAATTTTCCCACCTGAAATATCTCTGAAAGTGGTAGGCGTGGAGGACGGGCTGCCTGCCGAGAGCAGTGCTGGGACCCCGCTCCGGCAGGGACCTGCGGCCACTGCGGGACGGCAGCACCCAGCGTGGGGTGGGCTCGCTGCAGTGCTGCTGGTGGTGCTCCCAAACCCGGCCAGAAACTCCAGTCCTCCTGCTGCCTGGGCACAAGCACGGGGACAGAGGGAAGGGTGCTGGGGGGAGCGAACGGTGGTACTGATTGGGAACCGTGGCTGTTGCTTGCAAAGACATCACTTCAGCTAAAGCTGCAGTAAATTGTGTTCTGTGTGGAAGCCCTCATGCAAGATTTGTTAGCAGAACCTGAATCTATTTCAAAAGACCCTTTTGGGAAAGGCAGCACCAGGCTTGAGGGAGGACATGGGCTGAGTTCTCCAAGCGCAGCCATTTCTGGAAGGAAGGCAGGGAGGAACGGAGAAAAGGAGGGCAGGCTTTGTCCACGGATTTCAGTGTGCTAATTAAACTTCTTTATCCTTCTAAAAAATAATGGATTTCTTTTGGGGAGGCAGTGTTCCTCAAAGAGAGACTGGTGAATCACTTTCTCCCTCCTGAATGTGGAAGCAAACATGTGAGAGATCAAGGACAAGAGGTGCTAAGCAGACGGAAAGCACGCTGGGCAAGCACAGCACCTCCTGATGCTAAAAGAAGGATGAAGCTGCCTTTCTGTTTGGCATAAGGGAAGCTCAACAGCTTAGAACAATCTTTTAGTAATAACACAATGCACATTTCAGAGATGAAAGAGTGAGAGGGATTTAACTGAGTTAGTCACAAAGCTCTTTTGCTTCATTTTTCATGCGAGGTTGCAACATGTGAGACATCGGTGACACAGCTGTGCTGGGCAGTCTGCAGAAAGAATTAGGAGGAGAGACAGGCTCTGGGGCCTGGGCCAGCCAGGACGACTTTGCGCTAATTCTTGTGCCACTGCTGTTCATGAAGCAGTGGGTGAGGAAGGAGATGGTCTCCCAGCCAAACCTGCAGGACAGCTCAGCTGCCACGCAGAACGCGCCAGTGCAGGAAGCATGAAATGTGTTCGAGGAAACCAGGTCCCATCTAAAGACAACAAGATAAAATGAGGTTCAGTGAGCCAAATATTTGGAATCTGGGGAAACCTTTAGGATTTGGGATACTTGATTGGTTTTGCTTGCCGTTAGATTATTCTCTGTCTTGGCTTTCGTTCATGTACACCCTCCTTTCTATTTTGCCTACAGCAGAAGCATCCTGATTTCACTTTCTAAGTTCTCACTTCAGATGAATGTTGGTCTTGATATCAGAAATATTCTAAATTTTAAATCTAAACTCCCCATTTCTCCATCTTGACATGCTGCTGAAAGTGGCTGTGAGCTTTCTCCCTGGACGAGATCACTTCCCAAAAGCAGGCGTACAAATTCTGACATGAAGCCTGGGAACAGAGAACATTTCTTGTGACTTCAACAGATCTGTTTCTGCTCCTCTCCATGTACCCAAGTGAAATAATTCCATTTACATTCATATGTCCTCATGGAAACTTGAAAGAGGAGAAGAGATAAATGATTAACATAATCTAAATATAAAGATTTTCTTCATTCTCAGAGCCTTGTGACATGCTCTCTTGGGAAATATTCCCAAATGAAATGGAATTTCACTCCATTCTTTGCAGATCTAGTATTCCTCTTGTGAAGCGTAGGAAGCCTTCCAAAGCCAACTTTAAGCAGTAATCGTTATGTCAATAATTGTGCCATGGTGAGAACTCAACGGACATCTTGAAAATACAGGCAAACATGCAAATATTAATGAATAAATAAATAAATACGTATTGTGTTTCCTACCCAAAGGCACAGCGAGGAGGGAGCCAGGTCACCTGCAGACACGGTGATGGCACCAACCTGGCAGCACCAAGGGCCGTGTCCGTCCCAGCCAGCAGGAAATGTCTGTGTAGGTATCCACCTGCTGCCCCGTGCCAGCCCTGCGTGCAGTCCACAGGCTGCTCGAAGACTGCCAGGTCTCCCCGTCCGCACCGCAGCCAGGCACCGCCTCACCGGGGCTGAGAGAGGAGCTGCAAGCCACCGGGCCGCCCGTAAAACTGAATGCATCCTCGTCAATAAAAAACCCAAAGAGTGGAAATGTGACCAGGTGAAGGCCTTGGCTACTTTCTTCCGTGGAGTGTCAGGTGGTTTTTAAGGCATAGCTACCAAGCCAGAACGTTTCTTTTCAGCATTTGGGGGTCCTGCTGCTCTGAGCCTGAGCCTGGGGGAGGCAGGTGCTGGGAATCCAGCCTGGCCCTCGGGAGGGCTTCCAGCCCCGCCAGGCCGCACTGCTCTGAAGTGCTGAAAGCGGCGAGTTTGGAGGCACCACGCTCTGAACACTGCTGGTTTGCCAAGAAAACCCACACAGCGGAGAAGTGCTGGGACCCAGACTCATGCTCCTGGCGGGACCAGGCACAGATCCCGGCCCCGCTCCATCCCCTCTGGCAGGCAGCGGTGCAGCCGGGGGCTTCGCCCGCGTGGGACAGGGAGCAGTGCAAATAGCCTGCACAGGTCACGTTCCCCAAACCATAACTGTGTGATGAAAGGCCTTGCGTGAGATGGGATGGCGGAGCTGACCTCACCTTCTCGTTAAATGGGCTTTGCAGATAGGCTTTAAATCACGGAGGGGAGCTGTGGAGCGCTGGGAACGTTCCCATTCCTTATACGGGACCCTGCAGGATCCTTTCCAGTTCCTCTGCCAAAGATGAATTCACGATGAAATTACCAGTGCCAGCATGATCGTCTCAGCTATATATAGTGGGTTCCAGCAGTGCTCTGATTTACAGGGTGAGGATTTTGCAAATCTAAATAAACTGATCACAGACAGTTACTTGAAGTGAACAGAAATACACGTCTGAGAAAACCAGACGGGATTTGGTCTTGAATGTGGACGACAGTCTGAGCTTCGTATTGCTGTACCTTAAATAAGCACTGCTGCTACCAAGAACCGCACCACATCTTCTAAAAGGAAAACACAGTTTTGAATTGGATTTACAGGCTAACACAGGAAACATAGGTGTCCAAATTTTCAGGGAATCAGTAATCTTGGTTTTCTAGTGGTTCTTGGAAAAGTCATAAATTATGGATCCAACAAGTACTTCTACATTCTTTAGAAATACATTTAAACAAATATTGTGTAGTTTTAATAATTGCAGTAATGATAAATCAGAAAAAAAAAATCCAGAATTTCCAGAATTTCCTATTGAGGAGTCTTGGTAATTCAAGAACCAATTCTGTGCCGATGCGAGCGAAGAAGCAGCAGCACTGCAGCAAGGCGGGAGCATTCCCTGAGATGTGCATCTTGGCCAAGCCCTGAGAAACTCTGGGAGAAACCCTGGTCCACACCTCCAAGGACTTTGTTTTCAGCATCTCTGATGCGCTGACTTGAGCTTCTGCAGCTTCCAGTTCTCCCTGGTGTTATGTCCAAGTAAAAAGCTGTTCAGACCTCCATTTGTTCTTTCCAAGTCACTTTGACGTATCAAGATACAGGAGAAATTCTAGTCCTCCACTTCAGTTTCTTCATTAATTCTAGACACTAATGTAGATTTATGATTTTCGGGCTTTTTAAGAGCAGCTTGTTCAGAATTCCACATTCACCCTAAATTCCTACTGACCAACCTAATTAAAAGAATGGGAGGAAATAATTGCAGGGTCCTCTGTGATTTCTAAAGGATATCAGTATCTGTGGTCATTAATTCATACTCTCTCTCTCACAGACCGCACATCTAAAGGCAAATAAATCTTCACTGCTGATAGAGGAAATACTCCCAATTAATAGGTGTTGCTAATGGGATCTTTTTCTTTTTGGAAGTGGCAGCAGAGCAGGGCAGGGATGCCACATGTGCAGTTCGGCACGACTCGTACCCCGCGGGGCTGGAAGCTGATGGTTTCCCATGCAGCTGGGAGGGGATCGGAGCTGCGGGGGTCCCCGGGGTGCACAGGCAGCCAGCAGCCACCCAATTTAAGCCGCTTGTCCATTGTACAAATAAACCCAACCTTCTGGTTTCCATTTCTGCAACCTGTGCTGGAGACATGCAGGCGCTGCTCAGCCCTGTAGCAGGGAAGCAAGAGGAGGATGGGCACGGGGGAAAAGCTGCTGGGGCCCTGCGGTGGCTGAGCCCCCACAAAATGGGGACGAGCGGGGTCCACAGCGTCTCTGGGGAGGCAAACTGCTTCCACACCACGAGGACCTAAATCCCTGGGTCACTGGAGGCTCTCCAGGGATCAGTGCCAGGCTCCAAGCATCTTCTCTTTAATCAAATCTTTCCCTTTCTTTCCACTTCTTCCCTCGGCAGCGACGGCGGCAGCCTGAGCCGTAAAGCTGTCCCCTGGATGATCGGTGCTCCCAGAAGCTGCCCTGCGGGGTGCGGCACGGGGAGGGGAGAGCAGTGCTGATGTGCTGCTTCCTGGGGCTCACGTGGAGCAGCGACGGATGCTGTGCCCGTACCCATTGAGATAAATACCTGGGGAGGGAATCCGCACAGTGAACAGGGCCTTTTGGTCTAATAAATCAGTAATGTGATGTGATAGGTGAAAAATGTGTTGTGCAACTGAGCAAAAATAAAAGTTTATGCTTCCTTATAGAGATAAGGCTGAAACATGGAGGAAAAAATGCTGGAATTCCCCCCGGTCTCCAGAGCGCTGCTCTGGCATCCCGCAGGCTGTGCAATGGGATGGAGACACGGCTCCAAACACAAGCACTGGCCCCAGGCGACGTCTGTGCCTGCAGAGACCGAGGTGTGCTCACCCCAGCACCGATAGCATTGGAGGAAACCTTGATGGTGCTGAGCTGGGTTTGTCCAAGGTACAGCTACGGGGTGAGAGCCGCAGCTCTGCCCCCATCTTATGACACACGTCTTTTTAGCAGGGCATGGGAAGACCAGCATTTCCCTATAGGAAGATGAGAAAAGGGAGGAACAAAAAATGCGTTTGTAAGTCAGCTACCACACACAGTAGCAGACAAAACAATTATGAAGCACTTACCAGTCTCAAACTCGCTTTAGTGTTTCCCAAAGGCATGGCTGCAGTGGTAAGCAAGCGGCACTACCATGAAACTGCGTTCAGTTTGCTGGCGTTGATGCCTTCGAGGCCACGAAATCGGTGAGCACGCGGGACCCTGTGCTGCTGCCTCCAGCGCCGTGCTCTGCCCCGGACCTACAGCAGCAGGACACGAGGCAGCACCGCTCGCCTGGCGTAAGGTCCCCGGTGGCAGCCAGGGGTCAGCCGGCAAATCTGCAAAACGGGTGAGCATCTGCACTGAAATGGAAAGTATGCACTGTCTCACTTGACATTTTCTATATATATTAGTTTATATAATTATGACAAATAGCAGATTTCAATTACAGCAACTTTCCTGTAAGTAAAAGCTGGAGGTTTCTAAGAACTGTTCTGACTAATGTGGTGCGGCTCTTGGCTGTACTGCGGCTGGAAAACAAGAAAGCCCTCCAGCAAAAGGCTGCAACTGTGACAGCAGCTGAAAAATGCCAAAAAAAAAGGCCGAGTTCAGAGAATCTGAGGCTTGGAGGGAGCACGAGAGCCGCGGACTCCCACACTTGCTGCCATTTGTAAGGCTGCCGGCCCCCACTTCCAGCCGGCAATTCCCCTTCACCCGCGGCTGATGGGGGTGGCTGTGCCCGGGCGCTGAGCTTGGGGCTGCCGAGGGGCAGGGGAGAGGCACAGCTGCTGCAGCCCCTGCGGCCAGCTCATGCCTGCAGCCTTCCCCTGCTGTGCCTCCTGCTCCCCGAGCCGGGGAGGTGGCCCCGTGCTGCGGGGCTGAGCCCGGCCCCATGCTCGCTGGTCGCCCAGGAGCTGTGCCGCGGCACAGCACGGCAATATTCTGCCTTGGGCATCGCCGCCAGCTGTGGAAAACAACCACAACTGAACGCACGTGGCAGCGGCCAGGCCTGCGGGCATCGGGATGGATTGATGCGGGAGCCGCCACACCTCATAAATTTCACTTTATCCCTAATAGCATTAGGCTACCTTACAGCCTTCATTTTCTTCGACCAGATGCTCAGTAATTGTTCTTATTTCTGGGCGTAGGTCTATACAGTGATTTTCTGGGGAGCAAATGCGATCTTTATTTAATACAAGTATGATCTGGACGCAACATAAAAAAAGAAATTCCCCTTGAAGTGTAATGCAATCTGTATCCACATGTGCGAAATCTAATCAGAGGATGAATCTCACCCTTTTAACTTCAGAAAGAAAGCTATATGTGAAATACATGTCAGATCAGGATTTGCCCGCTGAAGTCCACAGGGAGACATGCCAAAATCTTTTTTAAATAGCCTTACTTTTTTGCCCTTATTTTGAAACATGATTTTTTTTTTGTTTGGTGACCGTACCCCAGGTCTATCACATTTATCTTATCATTTGCCTGCTTCCATTGCTTGCAACAGGTTCTTGTGTTATTTACAACTACACAGAATAACTTATTCTGAGACAGATTGGTTGCAGGAATTTCTGTGGTGAAACAGTGCAATGGTTTCCTGGGTCCTCACCTCAATGGTGTCAGAACTGGAAGTTGGGAAAATATTTTTTTTAATTTTCCAGTTCAAGTAAATTATTGTGGGTGAGGCTTCTGTCTGTGACTGAGGCAGTCACAAGAGAGCTAGGGAAAGACTACGGCTGGCCAGTGGCGTTGATGGACCAGGGACAGGAGAACATCAGCACTGCCCGGCCGTCGGAAATCGGGTTTCCAGGCGTGTTGGAGGCACCGTGGTCAAGGGGACGGTGCAGAAGGAGCAGTGGCACAAGTGCTGCGGCTCCTGCCGGGGAAAGGCGGCACAGGGAGGATGACACCAGGAAGGCCGTAGGGGGATGGATGTTCAGAGAAGATCTCAGATGATTGCCTCCTCCTGGTTTGGATTTATCGTCAGCTTCTTAAATTCCTGTACCGTTCGCTCTGGCTCCTCCCCAGCAGGAGACAGCTCCTGGCAGACCTAACGGGAGGTCAGCCTGAGGCTGGGGATGAGGCTGTCCTCCCGGCGGCCCGAGGCTGGCCGCCTCGTTACGTTAGGAGACCCGGTGAACAACTCTCCGGGAATCCAGCTGCTGACAGTTTCGTCTCTTTTCCCAAAAAAAAACAGTACGAAGGAAATTCTTATCTGCAGAAGGCAGCTGCCAAAGAGTTCAGAAGCACACAGGCTATTTATTTAACGCTGGATATTCTCTTGACGGGAACCAGGCCGCGTGCCCCTCGGCAGGCCGCGGAGCAGCCCTGCCCGGGCCTGCCCAGCCGTGCGGTTACCGGAGGGAAGCGCGGGCCCGGGAGCCTTTCTGCGGCCTGGCTTCCCCGCTGCCCGCTGGCAGTGCTCCTGGCCGCCTGCTGGGCTGGGGGAGCCTCAGGGGAAGGGAGGGCGTCTTCATCGCTGAGGTGTTTTACCCAGCCGCTTTTACAACTTGCAAGAAGACAAACGCTTCCCAAAAAAAAAAAGATAAGCCAGAAGAGACTGAAAGTTCCAACGGCAGCAGGAGAAAAGTTAAAAAAAGGGAGCACTTTTTCACATGCTTTAGAATAACAGGTGTTGCTGAACTCGCTGCCATGGGGCCTCAGAGATTGGCACCACAAATGCCCTAAATCTCATTTAAGATCATTACATGGCACCGGCGGGCACGGACCAGACAGGAGCACCAGCTCTGCTGCCATGCCCAGAGCCCGGCCATGCGAGATGCCTGCGGGGGGTGGCACAGGGACGGCACAGGGACAGTGCGGGGACAGGGACGGCTGCTCCAGACATAAAGTTAAGAAGTTAAGAAGTGTTGTAACCACAAGCACGAACAGTGAAACTAGAGGTTAACACGGAACGGGAGATGGTTTTCACGGGGATGGGAAGCAGCTCACACCGCACGATCACGACGGCTTTGAGGCTGCTCAGCACCAGCTGTGAGTTTTTTGAAAAATTCTCAAGAGCTCCTGGTTTTCACACCATTTGGCAGCCTACCCCCCACAGAGCATTTTATTCATTTTGCACATGCTTTTATGATGTACTCAGCAATGCAAATAAGTAAGACATTTGTCAGGCATGCAGGCCTTTGTCTCAGTTTTCCCAAGACCTAATCTCCATTTAATCATTCTAGATGATCGAGACTGTTCTGTTTGAGTGTCAATACATGTAATTGTTTGCTGCTCAAAAGGCGCAGTGCCTAGACAGGTTGATAGGGTTCTGCTTGTGGTATTGATGTGGTATTGACCTGGTGTAGAAAGCAGTCTTAGCTTTAATTACAACAAGTAGCAGTCTTTATTTAAAGAGGCGCCGTCCAGCAGCAGTTCTGCTCTCAGCACTCCAGGTCATCCCCGAAGCTCGGAGGCAGAGCTGAACAAGGCTGGGCAGCTTTAAATCCCCTTCTTTTTAAAAGAGGTTTTTGCTGACAGTTTAAAAACTATGCAAAAGGAAGGAAAGCCGGAGCATAAAGCCGTGAAGTCTGAGCAGCATAGGGTGCAAACCCAGCACAGAGGAACATAAGCAACTGCAGAGCATCTTCAGCCTAATCTGTGTGGGTTCCTCTGAAAAACAGCCTCGGCAAGGAAGCCACGGGCAGCCGGCCTCAGACCAGGTACGTGAAGGCTGAATAGGGGTAAGTAAGCAGTGCAATCATGAAACACACCTGGCATGCCCCCTGCCCCCTTTGTCAGGCTCCATCTATGGCATCTCACAGCTCTTACAGAAAGGAGAAGGCAATACAGCTGCAGAAAAGAATTAAAAACTAACACAAACCCGGCCGACATCTTCGAGAACAGCAAAAGCTCCCTTCTCATATATGCAGAAAGCAGTCTCAACACCCCGGTTTCTATCTTGGTGTGCCAATTTCTTTTTCCTGCTGCATGACTCACACCTCAGAAGCATCATGATGGTTCAGTTAAATGCAGGTTGAATGCAAGGGCTTCCACGAGTCAGCAGGCAACAGTGGTCAACATAAAATATAAGGAAAATCCTTAATCATGCCAATGCTTCTCTTTTTTTCCTTCTTCCCACCCCTTTTAACTCTAATCATTGTCCTAGATTATGAAATTTTGATTTGCCAGAGTTGAATAAAGTTTTTTTTTTCATTGAAGTGATCTATTCTACACCCACTTTTTTAATATATTAAAGACAGCTAAAGGAATCTTACAGTTTGTATATGATAATCACTTCTTAACAAGTAAAAACAATGTCTGCGCAAGCCAGCCACTCATCTTTTTTCCAATTATGAAGGGTGGGAAGCGTTATGAAAAGAATGAGAGTAGTGGAGCATTTTATCCTCCTGTTATCTTTGCCAAAAAAAAGGAAGGAAATAAAAGGACGAGTGAATAATCCAATGGTTGTACTTCGTCGATCTTCTAGGTACCCAAGGTAACCAATATTGCTAAAGCTGTACTCATAATTATGTATGCAAAAAGTTATTTGCCAAAGTTTTTCCACAGAAATTAATATGAATTTGCTGCTTACAATTAAGAGTAAAAAAATAAAATTCTTTTGCATGGTAACAATGGTTATCCTGTAGAAGTCAATGAAAAGCTACCTGCAATGTTTCACATACCTTACAGACAAGTTACCCAAGAATGAATCACACGAAACACTTCTAGGGCCGAGATGCAAATTAAGGTGTTTTATCTAGACTTTCAGCTTTAATCAGCTGATGAGGAAAAAGTCACCGAGCTAGCATTCCCTACCGGTTCCCATTCTCAGGGAAAGAAAGAACCCCACACCCCAAGCGGGCAGTTTCCTGAGGCTGCTGGTGGGTTCCACCTGGGTGAGAAACCTGTGGGGTGGGAGCCCCAGGTCCGCCTGCCCTAGGGACCACGACTGGCAGCAGGGCCAGGACAGCAGGGACGGGCTCGGTGGCTGCGCCAGGGCCAGCTGCAGCATCCTCCCGCACAGCGCCCGATGTTCTGCTCTTCACTTACACAGAGCTGACTCCTGTGTTAGCATCAGTACCCACCCTGCTCTCCTCACCTGAGGGATCAACACAGAGGCCCCTCAACCTGCCGAAGCTCAAAGCAGCAGCAGCTCCTGTGCAGCAAGCCATTAAGCTGTGAATAAACGCCTTTTTGTGAGACAGCATCTCCTGTCCAAGAAAAATCCTTGCTTGCCTGAGTATTGCAGTTTGCAGGATACGTTGTTATACATTGGAATTTATATTTCTTTTTCTTGGCAAAAGCAAAAACATCAATGACATCATTTTCCTTAGAAGAATATAAACAGATCTGGGGTTATTTTATCAACTGATTCTGAATGCAAGTAGCATGCTCAACTGTCAAAACAAGTAATACATCAGGGAAATTCAAAGTGTATTTTAATCAAAACGATCCCAATTCCAAATATATAAACCAAATCATTAGTACAATTAGCATTGCATGATTTTTTATTTTTTTTAAGTCAGAGAACCACCTTTAAAAAGCTACCATTGTTTACCAGGTATTGGATTTAGTTTCAGTACTCCATGAAATATCATGGGGTGAAAAAGTACTACACATTTCAATACTTCATTTTAAAAAATCTAAATTTTATCAACAAAATTCAAGTTGGACCGTTGGATTAGAAGAGATGAGAACAAATAATTTTGCATCCTGAAGAGCAGTAACAGAAACAAACCCTACTGACCTAATACCCTTGCAGCATTAGCAAGACAAATAAGAAACATTCATCTTCCTGGAGAGAACCAAGATAATATTCCTGAGTGTGTATCATGGCTGCTCTCAAACACGAGTTACTGACCCCATAAATTCCAAAGACAGAGGATTACAATACAGCAGAAACAGACGCACAGGAGACCACAGGCTACGTGCCATGGTGCACAGCAACGTACAGCCAGACACAAGGTACAAAGTGAGAACTCCCTAGGAATCCAGAGTTTGATTGAACAGATTTCAATTCTCAAAGGCAAATCAAAGAAAAATTGTTAGCAATTTGGCTTTCCGTGTCATCTTCTTTAGATGTTTCGATATCTAACTTCCAACTTCAGGTTTCAGTTGTCACTTCAAAGCATTATGGTCTGGGAACTGCAATAAGAAGGAAAAATATAATTAGGCTATACACCTATTTTGACCATGCACCCTTCTTTTTTTTTTCCATAAATAGGATATGGTTTAGCATTAGATTGTCTTCATGTTCTGTACTGGCATATAAAAACACATGTAGTTACTGATACTAATTTTTGTTGGCTTTCCCTATCACCAATTAGAGAAAAGTAATAATTTCCTGATTGTACAGCACATCAAACTACTACACGTCTGTTAAAATCGGTGCGAGACTCAAATTTATATTTTACTCACCAATACCATCGTGTTCTCTCATACAGAGACAAAATTCTGTATTTCAAACATTTTTCAAATATTTTTCTAAATCTTTTTTGTGTACCTACCAACCAAGGTGGCAGAGGAAAATAAGTGCTGAACCCAGTTCTACCTTGGCCATTGACTCAGAGTTGACTCAAGGTCCACCAAAGACTAAACTCTGTCCTCTGCATCGCAAGGACTACTGAGGAGTCACCAAATCCACAGAACTGTGGATTTACAAGTAATTTGAATGTTACGTGAGGCTAGAATTACCAAGAGAACGGTTGCCGCATTTGTTCATTAACTTATTCCTGAGATTGGGCATAAATGATGAAAGAGCTCACGTGTTATTAGTGAGGAAGGCAAAGGATTAGAGAGGAAATTATTTTTAGAGTGATGGCACTAAGTCAACAACCAACTTACTGCAGCTTTCAGAGCCTGATCTAGGTCTTCCAGTAAATCTTCTTCATCTTCCAAACCAATGGACAGGCGAATTAATGTATCACTGATTCCAAGAGCTTCTCTATCTTCTTTAGGCACTGACGCATGAGTCATGATGGCTCTGGAAGAAGAATTAAAAGCAGCATTTTTTCTAAGACATTTTATTTTTATTGGCAAAGATCAATCAAATTGGTTACCTGCCAGCATTCCCTGTAATTCTATGAAAACTTTATACCTTTTATGTACAACCTGCTGGATAGCCATAGATTGAAAGAGATTTTATGATCAAATTATGCAAATTATGTCAACTGCAGTGAAGTCAGTGGCTTGTATCTCCCAGAGTTCCAGCACAGTATTTCCAAACCACAAATGATAAGTAAGAAGTGGATACTTAAGAATCTGGAACTGAAATAGGGAAAAAAATCACCTCTCTCTTCCTTCCAGATATATTTTAAATTTTCTGATATGGAGTATTTAAAAGCTCTATTTTAAGAATTTGGAGAAAGATCTACAGCATACAACATCCCGTATAAAATCCCATTACTTATTTTTAACTTCTAGTTTCTAAGATCACCCATCAAACTACACCACTTAAGATGAAGAGTTTATTTTCTCCAGCTATGGAGGATATATGGAAGTAGCTAAGCAGCTGTTTTCCCATGTGCTCAGGCACTGACATCCACCACTTGGCAATTACCTTTCAACAGCTTAAGTATTTAAAGATTTGCTATTATTCTAAAATGAGAAACTGAAATGATTTAGAATATGTTTAGTCATAACTTTCCATGTATTTTTTGACAAGCAAAATGTATTTCAGTAAAATAATCTAATTATATAAAAATCCTATTTTTAGCCATTTAACCTAGACAGTAGCAACCAAGTATTACTAAAATCCCCACAGTCTGCTTGACGTGAAGACAGACACCGTTCAGTGCAGCATACCGAATATGCCCTCTTGTGTAAGCTGCTAGAACGGCAGGGCTCTGCCCACACAAGTGGCATCAAATCCACTCAATTCTACTTATCCAAAACCACGCTGATTACTTGGGATTGTTACCATAATAATAAATTGCAGCTCAGTCTCCCAGCAAAACCAAGGAAGTGTGGAAAGTATTAGCAGTAGTACTGCTGAAAATAGTGTAAAAGCCTTGCTAAAATTTACAGTGCTTATGGAACAATTTGTTCAACAGATCCGAGAGCTATCCGGTAATTCCGGACGCAGCCAGTGGCACCATAAAGCAATTCTGAGGAAATGGAAAAGTGACCGTTGCTGAACCTGCCTTGATATTTATTTAAAATGCGGGTCTAGTTATAGCCAAGAGAGTTAGCCAAGAAGACAAAGACAAGCAGAGCAGCTCAGGCCATCTTTGCGCCCTTGCAGACGCTGCAGCTTCGCAGTGCTGTCCCTGGGCAGCTTCCAGGGGCTGCTCCTCTTCTGCTCCTACTAAAGCACTGCGTCCTTCTTACCTCTCCGCAGTAGGTTTGGAACAGCCTATTTACTGTAACTGGGTAGTGCCATTTGTGTGTGTGTATGGAGACTGCAAATGAATAAACACAGCTATGAGAAGCTGGTGCCGCACAACCACATTTCAGTACAGATGCTGGAAAGGCAGTGCAGAGCAGTTGAGCTTTGACAGGACAGAGGTACATACATTACTTAAACTACATGCACTTTTTCCTCCCCTATTGCTGTTTGTGTTTGCTGTTGAGATTTTTTAAAAGTGATTCTGGAGGAGTCCCACAGCAGGGAAGAATTGCACCCATCTGACGCCCACCTCGGCAGATGGGTGACTACAGCCAATATCCAGGCTGCGGGCAGGGAGCAGGGGAACCACCCAGGCTTGTCCACAGCGCCTGCAGCTGTGGAGACTTCTCTGCAACCACAGGTCTGCACGTTCACCTCACACCACTCTGACTCCTTCACCAGGGTGAAAACAAAGAGCTCCTCTCTCGTACTCCTAAGGAGGTCTCTACTTCTGCTCCAGCCAAAGCAAAAAACTGATTTTCACAAAAGTCACAGGCATTTCTGCAGCAGACACTGGCTTTTGTGTTGTACAACACAGTATTCTTGTATCTCAATTATATGCAATCTTAGCTTAGTACACTAGAAAATTTTAGAACTCCCATAAAAATAGACCAGGAACTCTTTTGTTACTCTGAAGCTTCTCTCGGACTGTTAAGATGAAGAATGACTTACGGATGCTCTGCTAGGCTCTCATATCCTCCCAGACTCTCAGCCAGTGCAAAAACCTGCAGGAAAACAGTAAACAGACGTTAACATAAAAAGTGTAAGGTTACGAATACTTAGAGACAGTGAAAGAACAAGGAAGTTCCATTTTTAGTACTTCTGATTTTTTTCTATTTTTTTCTACAGTAACTTTAGTATTTTAAAAGGTATCAGATATAGTAAGGGGAAAAAAGTATACATTTAGCAGTTAAGAGTTAATAAGATTTAAAATAAAGTATGCCTAACATGGCTCTAAAGAGATGCTAGTGCAAAACTGAAATTAAAACATACCCATGCTGAGCAAATACAACTTAGAATTAGTTCCTATATTGCACAGCATGGTCAGCAATGCAGGAAGAGCTGAAGGGAAAATAAACAACATCAGGGTGCAGAGGCTGCCTGGACACCACCAGAGCTTTCACTCTGGTCAGAGGAAGTATGGAGCAGGCTGAGCGAACAAAATAAGACCCAGATCCCCAAATTTTCAATTAATGTTTAAGTGATTATAACCT
Organism: Anser brachyrhynchus; assembly: GCF_964034855.1. NCBI lineage: Eukaryota > Metazoa > Chordata > Aves > Anseriformes > Anatidae > Anser > Anser brachyrhynchus. Next base: position 1,186,714 of record NC_137702.1, read on the forward strand.
ATTCACTATCCCTATTCACAGATGACCCCTATGCTTTTCAGAGCTGCCAAATGGCAGGTTTGTTTGGGTGGGGAGAGCGTCAGGGGCTGGAAATTAAGATTCTTCCCATAAGGCTGCACTGATTTTTCCACTTGTTCTTCCTTGGGTCTGAAGGCTAGTTTAGTGCTTTGAAAAACAGCTTAACTTCTCAGAGCCTAAAAGCACACGCCTGAGAAATGGCTGCTGTTAGTTAAGTGGTGTTTTTTAGCACTGATCTTTAAATTACAGGCATATACTTGCGGATGTCAAAAAGGCTCTCTAGAGAGTCAACTGCACGCAAATACGTACGCACAATTTCTCTGCTGTGAATGCATTTACTGCCCTCAACAATGCTCCTGTATCAACCTAGTGACGATGCGATGGCTAACGAAGTCAAAAGGGTGAATTGACCATATCGCATGGAATTATTCTGGAATGTACTTCATGGCGCTTGTTGCCAAAGATGGTTGATTTCATGCACGAGGACCACATGCTCTCTCAAGCAAAAGAATACTTTGTGGGAAAATCATATTTTTAGTATATCCATTTTTGGCCAATGGCATTAGCTGGCAAATAAGTAAAGCAGAGAGAAGGAAGTTCCAATTCATCTTGTCAATTATTACTGATTTGCTTTTCCAAGAGCAAAACAAAAACAATGCAGGAGCAGGATGCACACTAACCAGAGACACAGACCAGAAAACACAAGAAAGCATACAGGCAGAACTAGTGTATTACAAAGACAAAAGCAAAATTCCTATGGTTCAGGTAAAATAAACAACTGTTTTCCAAATTGAGGAACTCCCTCTTTGCTTCATGATCCATGTCATTTCTCAACGGCTTCTTCTCTTGACAAGTACTTTGAAATATTACAGCAGTATTACACCAGCCACAGCTTCTCTGCTTTCAAATGCTAGAGGTAATTGCAAAAGGCTGGTATGTCGGCTCTTTGTCAGAAGCAATGCCTGGGCTAACCTGGAAATGCTACACCATTCCGTGTAAACAGACACCTCAAATGAGCTGAAGCACCCTTTTCTTCCCTCTCATTAGTGTCCATTTATGCATAATCTATTATTTAGAGATGGTTACACCCAAAAGAAATTAGGAGCTTTAAAAGTACAGAGGAAGACTCTCCCTGTCCCAACAAAAATCACTTGCTTCCATCATCGCACTCAGAGAGACAGATTCAGTTCCCTTTAAGGCAGAGTGTATTTACTGTCATTTACCTTTAAATTATTGAGAAAGGCAGTAGCGTGTTCAAGATTTCCTTTAATGTAAAAGGTTATCATCCCGGGACAGCCAGTGCATTGCCGCTTGATCAGCTCATGCTGAGGGTGCGAAGGCAAGCCTGAAATTTGTAGGAATTGCTGTAAGTTAATTAACATCACATCAAAGAGTAAAGCAGCTCACCCTGAACTATATAAAAACATCCTTCAGCTGGAAAGGAATGCGAAGCCCATTGCCAAGGCAGACACCTAACTGAGAGTCATCAAACGTGAGGGGTGCGCAAGCGACACGTACTATTGCAGCACCCAAGTCCAGCCCCACTCCAGGACGCCACCCGCCCTGAAGCCTTGCCAACCTACCAGGGAAAATGACTTTCTCCACCCGGGAATCTGACTCAAGAAACCGAGCAACAGCTAATGCATTGTGGAAATGTTGATTCATCCGGATCTTCAGTGTCTTCAAACCACGGTTGCACAGGTAACAGTCAAAAGGAGACGGAACAGCTCCAAGAGCTGCAGAAAATGAAATACAAAGTTACACGTGAAAAAAAGAGGGCTTTATTTTTCAGTAAAACTAAATACAGTGCTAATTTCCCAAATTTCTTCCATAGAAGAACAAGACAAAGGGAAAGACGTCTGGTACGACCTGCCCTCCTCATCTCACACACATGGGAAGCCAATTAGAGGACTGAATTAACAAGCTGAAGACTCAAGGGTGAAATTTTTTTGGAATAATAAACCCTTGCTCCTTCTATTGTACACAGAACACTGTACAGAAATTTATTCATTACAATTAAGAGGCGGTAAAATTGTGTAAAATAACCTTAAGAGAGACTCAGTAAACAGTCATGTACCACGTAACTGCAGGTGCTGTACGTGGGAGAAATGTGAGCTGCTCTGCACCTGATGCTGTCTGCGTGTGCCACATCTCCCGCCCTGCTACATGACACGCAGAGCACGTACTTGCGTGCGTGCAACACGCTTCCTTCTGTGAGCCGGTATATTCAATTACATACATTTTAAGGTATTTCCTATATTGACTACTTACAGTTTTGTAAGAATTTGAGCCTTTCGTAGAGGTCATCACAGTTTACCGAAACAAGCCCCATTACAACATCACTGTGCCCTAAAAATGCAAGGAGAACGTAAGAACAAAGTTATCTGCTCCAGGGTTCTGGCACAAACCCCCTCTTTTTCTCCACCTCGGTGCTGAAATAGTCCCATTTTGGCAAGGCCCTTGACTCCTTCTCATTACCACAGCTGCCCTCCCTGCACCCTCACGTGAATCATAGGCAGATTTGTTTTTTCTGAGGTTCATGTTGGCGGTGTGCTTTGCTGCACGCTGCCCTCATGCCCCCAGGTGCCTACCAAACCCGCTGCAGCTAGCTGCCAGAAAGCAGGACTTTGTGGAGACATCGCTGAGTTCCTGTGGGGCAGCAGCAGACTGCTGTTTAATAAGAGCAAACCCCAGCCAGAAAGCTTCCACTTTTATCTGCACCACAAGCGGACGTGTGGTTACAGCGCAGCTACCGCAGCCGAGCTAGCTCTCAGTCTGGATTGTCTGGGAAACAACACAGTGAATGTGCTTTTGAACAGGCTCCAGCACTGCCATATAAACTCCCTTGAACTTCAATACAATTTCCGGCAGCTACCTTGTACGAAGCCTTGCATTTGGTTTTACAGCTGTGTGTATGAATGTGGCGCATTTCCAAACCCCACTTTCGGCTTTTTCTTGCCCTAGGTTGCTCCGTAAGACCAGCTGAACCTGGAGGGAGCCTGAGTTTGAAAAACACGACCTCATCTTGTGGATTTGTTCTCCTCATTAAGGCAAACCATCTGGGCACGATCACAGTGCAAACCGTGTTTGCACAACATCACTTGCCGGTGCCATTAGCAGCAAGTTGGCAATAGCTATGTGCAGATTTATCAGTAGCAAAAGGAGTTTAAAAGCTTCCATCAGACATGGAAGAGGTTCAAGAGGTGAATGCAGAAAGGCCCAACAGTAGCTGGAACGGCTTTTAAATAACCAGCCTGAGTCGTGTTGAATTCAAGCACCTACCGTTCATGTACTTGGTCGCAGAATACATGCAAATATCTGCCCCCAGGGACAACGGACGCTAAAATGAAATGAAAATAATAGGTTTGATTAAACTTATTTTTGCCCTCTGGTTCATTTCAAGCTATCCAGAAACACTGTGATCAAACACAGAAAGTAACACTAGAAAGAGAAACTAAGAGAAAAACACAAAAATCCTAACAAAAAAGACAAAAACTGAGATTGAAGAAAGACAGAATGTGCGACGGAAAGCAGCAGCACAGGAAGGCACTCGATTCACGGTAAGCACAATAAAAGAACCCACAATAAAACACGATTTGAAAACACTGGTCTAATTCTCACTGGCTTTAGTGAGGGAATAGAGTTATTTGAATGAAGTGAATGCAGCTAACACGCAGCATGTTCACACATGAAAAAAAATAGTTATATTGCTTAGCTGGGGCAGGGATAAGTAATGATGTTTAAAGTATATTTCCTTAAAAAGGGAAGGCCTCCATACAAATTGTGACATTTCAGAGTTCTCTGGATATCAGTATGGGTGATACTGCATTGAAAGAACAACTGAACACCTGCAGAGAGCACAAAGGGTTTGGTTTGCCAAGTCTCTCTTCTCTAAGGCACTCAGCTTTCCTCAGAGAAGCCTTTTTAAGGGGAGAGACAAACCAAGGTGATGGTGGGCAAGAAGTAATGAACAAACTTCTTTCTAAATTAGTCACTAAGTAAAGGACTTTGTGGTATAATATAAACTTATTAGAAGGACTGAAGAGGACTAATAAATTAAAGGGTGATAAAGCAAGCAGATTTAGAATGAAAGAACGCTGCTGTCAGCCTAAGCACGTAAGTCTACTCAAGGAACACGGATGATGTGCATTCCCAGCGCGCAGCCAAGAGGATGGTAGCATAAACACCAGTGCCTTTTACATTCAATATTACTATACAAATCACTCTAAAATTACGATTTTCTTAGTGCAGTGCATCAGCAGGAGTCTGGAGGAGTTTAAAGACATTACCTATTATGCTTACTAGACCTAATTACTACAACTCACTTTCTCTTAGGACCAGGCCAATAAAAGATACATTAACTAGCTCACATATCCAGATGCTCACTTTTCTTCTTTCACACGCATCTTTCAGAAATAAAATAATGGGAAAAAAACAGAAAGCCTTTGGTATCTGCAAGACAAACTCGAGTGCTGCTCTAGCTAAGCATTAACACCTTCTAAAAGGCTCTGTTAAGGACACTGAGTTCTCTGTAAATTATCAGAAACAGACACCTTTCCTTCTGTGCTCAAAAACAAGTCTCTCTTTAGACCTAAAATATAAGGGAATAGTTTGGTCTCCAGGGAAACACGCAGGGACATTTCTAGCCCATGTTAAGATGAACAAGACTTTGAAGTTTCTTATCTAGACGTAGTTTAAGAATTTTAAAAATTGCCTTTACTTCATGTATTCCGGTTATAAAAGCAGAAAAAAATTAAATCATAGAATCATAAAGGTTGGAAAAGACCTCCACGATCATCTGGTCCAACTGTCCCCCTACCAGCAATATTACGCACTAAATCGTGCCCCTAAATACCACATCCAACCTTTTCTTAAATGAGTTGTCTAAGGTCAAAATTACAAACTTAAGCCACACATTCATCAAAACATTGAAGAAAAAGGTAACTTTAACATCTCAAAGACACAGTCAATGTATTTTGCTTATTTTAACTTTTTTCTCCACTTCCTTTTTGGAATACCAGGTGGTACAGAACAGATCATGAACAGCACATGCAAAATAATCGGTAGAAAAAGGGCAAAGGTAGAAAACATTACACTACTTAAAATGGTCTGTTATGATTCCCATCAGTTAGATCTAAAAAATATGACTTCTGAATGACAGAGAAGCCTTTCTCCCAGTGGCTTAACTTACTTTCTTGATTGCCTAAATGTTTACTTAACCTCTAAATTATGCTGGTTTTGTCGGTATCATACTGGTATACGGCTAGCTATAAAATACTTTGCATGCCATCTTTGCTAATTTAGAGAGGAGCAGTGCACTGGTTGTATTCAGAGACAGGACAGGCGATTTACAACGTGCGTATCAAAACCACGGTTTGTTGGCAGTGGCTCCATTTTAAAAATGCGTCTTTGAATACACTGAAATACTGGGGTAATTATACACAAAGAAGGCACTTACCTGGAAATACGCAGACATAAAAGTGTTGTCTACTACCAGAAGAACATCCTTATGCTTATGTACAACATCTGCACAGCCCTGAATATCAATGACCTTCAGCGTGGGGTTTGTGGGCGTTTCAATCCAAACAAGCTGTAGTGATTCAACAATACAAAACATCAGTTCAGAGATACTACGGTGCTGGTACTATCTCTACTACATGTATACGTGCAATAATGCAGTGTGTAAAGCAAACCTTTCCTCTCTTTTATGTACTTTTAAGGGTGGCAGTCTAAAAAGCTACCAATGCATGAATATCCAGGCTTCTCTCTCCACACATAAACACAGGTTACTTTTCTCATCATTTATCATAATCGTCTGTATCACTCAGGATAATTTTCTTATCATCAGTTCCACCATCACAAATACTACATCTTTATTTTCAGAAATTAATTTAGAAGTCGTAAGGGCTTTGAAACATAACAGGAGCAGCTAGCACCATCCCAAAGCATTGGTTATTCATTTTCATATGACAACTGCTACTTCACTAACTACAGCTCTGGTCTGTGGTGGGGCCGCTGCAGCTGTGCCCCAGCCTCCTCCCGCAGAGGCCACCCCTGTGCCCTCTCCGCTGCCAAAACGTTGCCACATACACCCGATATATCAGTAGCACCAATAAAATTATTTAAGAACATTAAGCAATTAAGCTTAGCAATTTTTTTCTCTCCCCTACCTTGGTTTCTGGTGTGATTGCAGCTTCCAGGTGTTTCAATTTTGTACAGTCAACAAAAACTACATTTATACCCATTTTCATGGCTACTTGCCTGAAGTACCTGTTTGTACCTTTAAAAAAAAAGAAAAGGGAGAGAGATGGCACAAAGTGAAACGACTTCCCTAACTTTCCTTCACTGACCTCCAGTCTCTTGTATGCATCCACAGAAAGTCAGGAGTGTGCGGTTTTGTGCTATCCGCTACAAATGGCTGATTAGTATTATTTTATTTCTAAAACCTCTAAAGATTGCTGTGTTTTTAAACACGGAAAAATAATAGTGGGAATCACGCTGGTTATGAAGTACTTTCAACTAATAGCTGCTCAGTTTTGTTTTGTTTTTTGATTGGAAAACAAAACAGAAAATGAAATCCTTTTGCTGGCACCTGAGCACTCACAGTCACTGGGTGCTATTCTTCCAGCTCTTTGGTATGCACAGGGAAGCACTTGCAGTTTTTGCTTCAGTTCTCACCGACCCTGGATACAATGACAACTGTATTCCACCTTGTACTTTCAAGGTCTTCCTTCTTTTTAATAAACTTAATCAAAAATTTGGGAGAGGAAGAATCAAGGGGTAGACTCCAGATACTGTGCTTCTTATCATTCCATTAAATTAGCATGTAATGAGGAACCTAAAAAATTGATTATTCCTTCCTTTCTGTTCCTTTCTATTTCCTTTCTTTTCGAAGCCTTTCCCCAGAAAGCTTAAAGGACAAAAAACAGAAAAAAATCATTGACCACTAGATATGTAACATATTGACCACCTGGCAACACAGCCTGGATTAAAAATTAATTTGTTAGGTCTTTCTGCCAAGGTTATTCAACGTTTATTCACTTATGCAGAACGCCAGCTGCCATCTTGCCATAAAGGCATAGGATATGCTGGGTTAGATTCTGTCTGAGCACTGCGTGAATGATTTTTATTTTAGAAAATACTTGTATTTCTACAATAAACTATATACTGTCTTCTTTCTTGTGTTGTAGGGAGCTTATTCAAGCACAGGAAATTTTTGCATAGGCTGTGAACTCTACAAACACAACCCACAGAAAAGCTGCTTTGTAGTAGTCTTAGGTACTTTTAATAACAGCACACCACACAAAACGTTTGTCAGAAATGAGTGGTTACACCGAAGGAAGCCCTTCTAAAAATTACATCAGTGGCCTAGAATTCAGAGGCGTCCACTACCTCCAGCTCCTCCTCACGCATCCCAAAGCTCAGCATCTCTTCAGCACATCCCAGCCAATATACTTTCCAGCATGGCCCTTGAGAGCTTCTCAGGTTTTTTTTCTGTCCTTCTGACAACCTTGAATACCATGGACTCACTTGATTTAGCAGGCACACTACTGCCATCCTAACCAACGAGGCTTTTTACAATGAAATTCATCACTGCAAAACTGCTGTAGGCTGAGGCTTTAAAGAACGGGTGAACTGGTTTTGCTGGAAAACTGCACCTATGGGCCTTTTGGAAGTGAGGAACTGATAAAACGCTTTGACCAAATTACTTTGATTTACTGAGTTGTGCGGTGGGAGGGCTGGAACGAATGGAGCAGGCTGCTGAGTAGGGGTTTCTGCTGTCCTCACTCAGTTTGGTTCCACATGTACTTTGGAGAAGGGCTATCTGGCATGACAGATGGTAAAATAAATGCATGTGTTTCTGTTTGATGTGCACAGGCATACAGAACTGGCTGGCAAACAGCAGTCACTCCTAGCTGTGAGAAAGGTGGTTACTCTTGCTAAAAAGTTTTCGAGCTATTGCTTGGGAAAATGCTCCTTGTTGCTGGCCTCTCCGACCTTCCTTTGAAAACAAAGCAGATTTGATCTCTTTGTATCAAGGTTTCGAAATAGTTGGAGGGCAACGAAGGAAGATGACAAGCTTCACTGGTCTGTGAAATGCAAGAGTGGGGCAATGAGGACACCGACTGTTGCAGGGGGTCCTGGCAGACTTCCCTATTACAGACTTTTGGGTGGCATCGACCTTTTGAAGGATTTTGGAAGAGGTGGATGCACTTTGTTACTGGGGAGTTTTTTGGAGGAATGGCTCAAAAGATTTATGCAAGATCACAACCTACTAGTGGGCTGCCGTGTCACTTGCATTCGGAAGACATGGCCATGACGGACGTGAGTTGTGCATTCTGGGAAGCTGACAGAATAGAGCTGTTTAAACAGTCCAGCCAAAATGCAGGTTGGTAACGGATCAAGTCTGGGAAAGGAACAGTAGAAATAACAGAAGCTGGAAAGCTGTACTACGTTGGACTGAAGACAAACCTGTGGAAAGCTAGGGTATTGCTATTTTCCCCTCGTAATAGCATACATTACTAGTTAGCTACATTTCTGAAGCCTCCATATTTTTTCAAAGTTTGAATTTTGAAAGTTTTCTTCAGATTTTTTCAAAGTTTGAATTTCTACCACCAAACTCAGACAGGAGTGTTCTGTGTTCTCATGAAGTGAAAAGACATTTAAAAATAGTTAGATCAATTCGGAAAGTTCAGGAGAAACGCAAGTAGATACATTTAATCATTTGCACAATGAAGATCAAAAACACACTAGTGGTTTACTTACCTCCATAGACATCATCCATGCAGATAATTGTATCTCCTGCCTTCAACAGGTGAGTAATATTCAAAGTAGCAGCTAAGCCAGAAGCATAGGCTAAACCTAAAACCAGAGAAAAGTGGCAGACAGACCATATCTTAATATGATACAACCTTGTCAAACTTGCTTTTGCATTCTTTACTTTGCTTTTAAAGGAAACCTGTTCTGTCACTCTCACCTGTGCTATCTCACTCTCTAAGGAGATTCAATAAAAGCAGCAGGCCTGTTTTACACAAGGCGTAACCCACAAAGAACGCAGGTAACAACGGCTGCCTGCCTCACCCTCACGTCACCGAATTCAGTGCTGCTACACGAGGATGAGGTTAGCACAGGGAACACCGTGCTTTGGTTTAGCTAAGGCACTCGGTGCAGCAAGAAGCAAAGTCACGATACGGGGACCAGTGACTGAGCTGGCCCTCCTGAAGAAGCAGCTCTCGCCCGTTACCAGCAGACACCGGCTGTGAAAGCCTTGCTGCTGAAGGACGGCTGGTGACGATTCAGTGTCCTTGTCTCCCCAAGATACGTCTACTGTAGCCACCATCAAGAGATGCACGATATCCCTAAGGAACCTACTAACTACTCACAGTATTTAGCTCCATCTAGCGCAGCTACAGCCTTCTCCAGGCAGTTCCGGGTAGGGTTTCCACTCCGGCTGTATTCATAGCCCTGTTGTGAAAGCAAGAAAAAAATGCAACTTTAGAGAGAGCAGTGAGAAAGTTTTGGACAATAATAGTTCTAGGTTTCTTGGCAAGTCCTCGTTCTCAGCTCCGAGGTTACCCATCCACCTTTCCCAGTAACAGCGGGCTGGTTTTCAGCCCACGTCCAGCTCCTCACACAACATCCAGTTGGGATCCATCCCTCCTGTCAAGTTTACTTGTTGTTAAACTACGGCGAGCCATAGCAAGACGCTTATTTGAGCTTTACCTGAATTTATAACAGATATTGACACACTTTGCGTTGATTCATCCTGGAGCAAAACTCTCGGTTTGCTCTAAAGGGGTGTCTGGAGCTCAGCTGCGGTCGCCGGGCAGCCACCGCACCGCTGGCAAAGCCAAGGGCCAGGCGTTCAGCTGCTTCCAACTGCAGGGCCATGTCTCCGCAGAACTGGGAGAGCTGAGGCACATTTAACTTTCATGCAACTTTAAAAATAAAGCTTTAGTTAAGGAAAATCTAGGCTGCTGTTGATTGACGGGCTGTATCTCAATGATTAAAGAACTCAGAGAAAACAAATTCTCTATCCTTTGAGGAGAAGATGTGTTCTAGATAGCACCCGCTGATCCCTGACTATTCATCTCATCACAGCGATTATCTAAGTGGATGTTAATCACGTTGTTTAGAATTATCTACATGAGCCGGAAAGCCAATTATGCGCCCCAAACTGCACCGTGATGCCTCGGAGGCCCAGCCCCACCAAAGGAGGAGCGCCTTCCGCTCCAGGTGACCTCAGCGGAAGCCACCTGTGTCGCTCAGACCCAAATATTGGGTAGTTTGAGCCTGATCACATACCCCCCGAAATTAACTCTGGAATTACGGTGATGACTGGTGATCACCTGAGCAGCTGCCAGAAATGCTTCAGTACTCAAGACAAGAATTGAAATGCCTCCAAAGTGGTCTCCAAGCCCTTTGTGGACATCCCCGACCCGACGGTGGTTTCTAGGAGAACACTGAGGGACGACTCACATTGCTTGCCATGTTCTCCTACTTTTTCCACCTCCAGTCACTTCTGGAGAAAAGGCCTTGCTCTGACACAGTTCCTGTCAGAGCAACGTGCCCCATCTCCGTGATGCTCTGCTTGAAAGATGCAATAGTGCACTGCAAGTGCCAGTCTGTACCAGATAAAAAGCTCTCAAAAGCCCTAATGTTGCCCTGGCATGCAGTCATGCCGAGTTCCACGTTTCTGTGCAGCAGCTTTTATAGGAATACTGAAAAAGAAAGTAACAGGAAGATATATATTCATGCTGCATGGGTACACTTGTGGCATCAAGAACCTGGCCGAGCATCTTGGTATTTGCGTGCTTTCCGGATTTCTGTTTAATGACAACTTCACCACAGTCAGGAATCTCACCGAGCTTCCTGCAAGGCGGCCGCTGTATCATCAGCACGTGAAGGCAGCGCCGTGTGACTGCTGCTCCCCTGGTCGTCACAAAGCTATCTGCTCATAACTATGCAAACTGCGGTCTGGGGGAGAGATCCCGCAGGGCATCAAAGATCACAAGGCAAACTCCTACACTCCAAGCAGCAAAGCGTGACACCCAGACCCGCGGTTTGAACAAATACTGATTTATTTGCGTGTTGCAAATTTGTGTTATTTCCCTCGTACACGCACTGCGGCCATCGGAAACTTCACGATCGTTCGTTGCAAGCACTTCCAGCGCTTTACAAAACGCATCCCCAGACTGCTTATGGAGTATTTATTCCATCTGGAAGGACAATCGAAGCAATCTCTTACACAACCTGTGCAAACGAGAGGATGTGTTCCACCCAGCCCAGAGGGAAAGCGAACTATTGTTAGCATGCAGCCTGAACAAAGACCTGGGACCTCAAAGCGTCCGACAGCGGCCTGCCCGTGGGGCGGCTGCCAGCACCCTGCCTCCGCCTCTGCCTCCACCAACGCGAGGCCTGAGGGGTCACCGGGGCCGGGGGCTTCACCCGCGCTGCGGCAGCGACGGGTGTCCTGAGGCCCTTGGCGGGACAGCACGGGGCAGCACGGGACAGTACCGGGCAGGACGGCGTAGGACAGCGCAGGATGCTGCACAACAGCACAGGATAGCGCAAGACAGCACAGGAAAGCACAGGTTAGTGCAGGACAGAGCAGGATAGCACAGGATAGAGCAGGATAGAGCAGGACAGCACAGGATAGAGCAGGACAGCACAGGACACGCTTCATCTCAGGACCCAGCACGAGGCCAAGCCGCCTCTGGCTGTGGTGCCCGCCGCGGAGCAGGCTGATGGGGGCGGCCCGGCCTCCCGCAGGCCGGGGGTGCCCGCCGGGCCCCGGGGCAGCCCACGGGGGCCGCCCGGCCGCAGGGAAGGAAGCCCCGGCCCGGCCCGGCCCGGCGGGGACCGGCCCCACCTCACCGCGCCGCGCGTCGGAAGCCCCGGCCCCAGCGCCGCCGCCTTCCGCTTCCCGGCCCCGAGCCCCGGCCCGGCCCCGAGCCCCGAGCCCCGCCGGTCCCGTGCCGTGCCGTGCCGTGCCCCCCCGGCGGGGCTCGGCGGCGGCCGCACTCACCGCGTGCTGCCCGGGGGCCCGCTGCTTGAACGTGGTGGAGAGCGACAGCGGCGGCACCACGGCGCCCGAGCGCCACTGCTCGGGCTCCTGCCCGGCGTGGATGGCCTGCGTGGCGAAGTGCCCGAAGGGCGGCAGGAAGCCCCGCGCCGCGCCGCGCTCCATGGCCGAGCCCCGAGTGCCGCCGGCCCCGCACCGGCCCCGCCACCGCCCCGCCACCGGCACCGGCACCGCCCCGCGGGGGGCACGGCGCGGGCGGGGCCTCGCCGCAGCCCCGCATTGGCTCGGCCCGGCCCCGGCAGCGCCCCCGCCGCGGGGCAGGGCCGCGGCCCCCCCGGGCTCGGGCAGGGCCCCGCCATGAGGTCAGGGACGGCCCGGCCCGGCCCGGCACGGCCCCCCCGGCCGAAGCGGTGCCGCCGTGACGGGGAACCGGAGCCCCGCGGGGAAGGCGAAGCGTGACGGGGGCCGGGGAGCAAGCGGGGGTCACCGCCGTCCTGGGGCCCCCCGCCCCCGAGCTCAGAAGCCGTGTCGGTGCGGAGGCGCCTGTCCGACACCAAGCAGGTCACGCATCTCCTCAGGTCACGGAAAGCCGCGGAGAACCGTCCCTTCTGACCGTGCTGCCGAGAACAACGCGGTCAGAAGGGAGGCGCCAGGTCCCCGCGCACCCACCCCGTGCTGGGATCTGCGCTGCGGGCCCCACTGACCGGCCACCCGCGCTGTGCCCGGGCACGTGGCAGGGTCCAAAATTATTACTGTTTTGTGACCTGTTCATCTACACACTGAAAAAGTTGGCATCGTTCCTACAGGAATATACCCACGAGAAATCGCTTCTCTGTTACTGACTTCCTGCACGAGGAATCCCGTAAGTGAAGTTTCCGTAGACTCACAGCCCAGAAACCTGCAGAAAATGCAGTTCGGCGCAGTCACAGTATCTGATCCTACTGCTCTTATCTAAATTGCCTGGTGCTTCGAAGGGGCAAGTTAAGTAACTCAGGAAGATGGAGAATACAAACATGACGAAGTTAAGTTGTCAGATAGTTAGATAACAAAGCAAAACAGAACTCTCAAGGGTTTGTAGGCGCTCAGTCATGGTTCAGCACAGCCCTGGCGAGGGAGGACATCTGCCTTCACTGCAAACTCCGGTTTCCACGGGGCAGTTGCCATTAGTAATGCATTCATTATGTTGCTGGGTTGAATAAGGGGCTCCGTAATAAGCTGGTAAACAGTGACTTCATGCCTGTGTC